>NW_026137888.1:0-1480530 GCF_019393585.1 Leptopilina boulardi
TGGAAAAACTGTCGGTCGTGGAATCAGCCACTATCGATATTTCATGATTAAAACATTTCAATAGGTGAAAAATAGTTTATGTATGTTTCAAACATTAATTTTAGACACACTGAAAGTTGCAATAGTTGAGAAAAACACTTCAGTAGCTCTAAAGTAATGTTATATCATGCCAAAAAAATTGGACGTGGAAAAAGACTCGGTCCTGGAATCTGCCACTATCGATATTTCATGATTAAAACATTTCAATAGGTGAAAAATAGTTTATGTATTGTAATGAACATTAATTATTAATCACTTTAAACTTTAAGAATCGTAAAAATCTATTATAGAAAAAAAAATCAATACTCCACGAGAGTGACCACGTGAGTCCCGAGACTCTCGGTAGTGGGGAAGGCGAGCAAGCGCGCAAGCCCAACGCGCCAGCCAATCACGGATCCCTGGCTCTGGCGTAAAAGCAGAGCGCGCGGCCCGATTTCGTCACTTCTTCCCTCGTTGCAATAGCGGTCGCACTGCTCTCTTGGAAGTGGTCTATACCACGTAACTTTTTTTGTGAATGCGGTTTCACCGCAAATTAAAGATTTGGTATAATGGTTTCACCATCACTTAGAATGCATTTTTCGAAAACGGTTTTACCGTATGTAATACGTTAAGTTCTTTTAAGAGTGGTTTCACCACTATTGTAAATTCTTTTAACGGTGGTTTCACCACTTTGGTAAATTCTTCCTTTAGAGTGGTTTTGTCGCTCTTCGTGTGATCATTTCGTTTGGCGTAGATTCCCTGGCGTAAACTAAATGATCACGGAAATATTGCGGAATTGTAACGCAAAAATTCTTCGTTTAACATAGATATTTTGTATCTCTTCATCGTAATAATATCATGCGCGTATGATATTATTTTTCGTATCGTTAATTTTGTCCACGTGAAAATCGTCTTTTGTATCCGTCATTATTCTTTTGTATAATATTACCACTTGTTCTTTATATATTTAATTATCTTTCGTAAATAAATTCGTTCTAATCTGTAATTTCATTGTTAGATTTATTAAAAACGAACCCTGGCACGACGAGCTATATAAATATTTTAAAAACAATCATTACAGATTTTGGCGCCCGAACAAGCGACTATTACTGGAAAATATTCATCGTTTTACAAATTATATCTTCCTTTCTTCGTTGTAACAATGGTAGACGGCAGGGGGAATATAACCAGATCGCAAATTTGGACCATGTCTAAACCCGCGCTTGAAAACGCATTAAGAGAGAAAAATGTTCCAATTCCTGACGACCCCACACGCGAAACGTTACGGAATTTACTCCGCGCAGTAATAATTAATGACCCCTCTCATACATAATAACGACGGTCCACAAGACGTCCACAACGGAAACGGAATTGAAGAACCCATCGATAACCCCGACAATATAATCCACAGTAGAGTTCCTAGCCGTCAAATGAGTCAAGTCCCCAGTCGCGAACCGAGTCGTCCACCTAGTCGCGCAGTAAATAACCCGATTAACAACGGCAATGACCAACAGATTCTTATTGACGAACGCGAGGAGGAAATTCGTAGACTTCGCCAAGAATTAACGCGTAATAACCGCGAAATGAATAGACCATTACAAGAACATGCACCACCTGTACAACCCCCCGTGAGAAACGAACGAGAAATCAACGATCGGTTATCAGAACACAATTACGACGACCGCAGCAATCAAAGGGATAGTCTCGCGGAACGTGTTCGGAAATGGGGCGTCTCATTCGACGGAAAAGGAGATGTCTTAAATTTTTTAGAAAGAATTGACGAATTAAGTTTCACGTACGAGATCCCACTAGATAATTTATTAACGTGCCTCCCGATGCTATTCAAAGGAAAAGCGATACTTTGGTATCGCAACAACCGGCGAAATTGGCGATATTGGGAAGACTTTGAAAACGATTTAAAACAATTTTTTCTCCCGGTAAATCTAAATAGACAATTAGAAGACGACATACGTAACAGAACGCAAGGACCTAAAGAAAACGCACATGACTATATCACCGCATTACAAACATTGATTCGTCGGTACGGTAACATGAGCCACGAAAGTGAAATCGAACGATTGTACACAAATCTTAGACCAGAATACCGCAGATACATCCGACGGCACGAAATAGGCAGCGTATCCGATTTAATTCGCCTTACCAATGAATATGAACTAATAGTTTGTACCGAAAAAAATTATAAACCTCCTCCGCCTTCAATACTTACCGCGGAAATCGAAAGTAACCCGACGCCGAAAACAAAACCGAAAGAAAACGTCGCGACCATCGAGAACAAATACGACAGGGCAAATTGTTGTTGGCGATGTGGGCAAAGGGGTCACAGAAGACAACAGTGTAAAAATCCGACAAAAAAATTCTGCTCGTGGTGCGGAAAAACGGGAGTATTTTACACCAAATGCGAATGCGAAAAAAACTGGAATCGGGCCGAAGGAAAGAAGCCGACAGAGAATCGGTCCGTAAACAAAATTTTTGCGACCGGCAAGGAAACGACGACGTCGGAGTAATTAGTTCTCACGACAAACGTTTTTTTGAACCTATACATTTCCTCGACACGACCTTTTACGCGTTACTGGATAGCGGAGCGAGTAAATCCTATATTTCTAATAAAATTTACAAAATGTTGAAAAACAACGGTACGGTAGAATTAAAACCAGCAAATCTTATCGCTCGTATTGCGGATAGTAGATGCGCGTCGATACTTGGGACAATCGATCTAATAATAACGTTCAATGGTCGTACGTTAAAAGTCAATTTTCGTGTCCTTCCTAATCTAGAAGCGGATCTTCTGTTCGGTCTAGACATTTTAACTGCAGTTGACTATCAATTTGATTACTCCGCGGTTTCTGAAATTAAAGAAATATCGATAGACAACTCAGAAGAAATCAACGCGGCACTTAAAGTTATATCTGAAGAAACTAAACTTTTTGAGTCCATTTGTAAGCCCACAACGGCGGGTGAGCATGTGATCAAATTAAAACCCGACGCACAACCCGTAAATTTTCATTGCACGCCGCGAAACCCTGCAATGTTGGACGTAATTTATAAAGAAGCTGACGCCATGCTCGCGGCTGACGTCATAGAGCCTGCGGATGGTGAGTGGTGCTCTCCTATCGTATTGACAAAACGAAAAGACAAAACTTCTCGCTTTTGTAATGATTATCGTAAAGTCAATTCGATATCGATACGTGACGTATACCCGATACCCCACATCCACGCGACTCTCGATCGGCTCAGAAATTCGAAATACTTCTCGAAAATCGATTTAAGAAACGGTTATTGAAACATTCCCTTGGCAAAAGAAAGCAGGCCGATTACAGCTTTCGTAATCCCCGGTCTAGGACTGTTCCAATATAAAGTTATGCCCTTCGGCCTCCACTCAGCTTCCGCGACTTTTCAAAGAACAGTAGAAAAAGTACTCGGACCTGAACCTGGCGTATCTGCGTTCGTTTACCTCGACGATGTTATTATCTTAGGTAATACTGTAAGCGAACATTTAAAAAACGTAAGACGTGTATTAAAACGATTGAGAGAAGTTAACCTCAAAATTAATTTAGAAAAATCCGAATTTTATAAAACGCGTATCACGTATCTTGGACACGTAGTAGATTCCGAAGGAATCCACACAGACCCTGAAAAAATCAAGGCCATTCTCGAATTTCAAAACCCCACGAATATTACCGAACTTCGTCGTTTCATCGACATTACTTCGTGGTATCGACGTTTCATCCCCAGTTTTTCGAGCCTCACAAAACCGTTAACGTCGTTATTACAGAAAAAAAGAAAATGGGAGTGGAGTAACCAACAAAACGACGCGTTCGAAACTCTAAAAAACCGATTGTCGACAGGACCCGTTCTCGCTGTCCCAGATTTTTCGGCCCCCTTTTGTTTACAAACTGACGCGAGCAAATTTGGCTTGGGAGCAGTTTTGTCGCAGGTAATTAACGGTAAAGAAGTAGTAATCGCGTACGCAAGTCGCACTTTAAACAAAGCCGAGATTAATTATTCCGTGACCGAGAAGGAATGTCTCGCGGTTGTTTGGGGAATATCTAAGATGAGGTATTACCTCGAAGGCTATTCTTTCACGGTCATGACGGATCATATCTCGCTCAAGTGGTTACAATCAATCGCAAGTCCGACTGGTAGAATTGCGCGATGGAGCATATATTTACAGCAATTTGATTTCGTCGTCAAATATCGTAAAGGTAAACTAAATAAAGTAGCCGACGCTCTATCTCGCGATCCACTTCCATACAACGACGAAAACGACGAAGATATAACCGAAACAGTTTTCCTTATGGACGAAAAAGAACAGTGTGAATGGTACAAAAATTTATTTCGCGCTGTCCGCGAAACTCCAGACCGATACCCTGAGTACTCTGTTAAAAACGACGCGTTATATCGTCACATGCACCATTCATTAAATTTTACAGATAGAGAAAAAACTTGGAAATTGTGCGTACCTTCGTCTCTACGCGAAAAAGTAATGCGAGGAAACCACGACGCACCGACCGCCGGACATTTAGGAATCGCGAAAACTATCTCGCGTATTTCCACGAATTATTATTGGTCAGGTATGAACAGCGAGATAGCAAAATACGTTCGACTATGTGTATCTTGTCAAAGGTTCAAAACTCCACAAAACACAATCCCCGGAAAAATGGGCACTTGCAACGCAACGCAACCGTGGGAATTCGTTTCCATGGACATTGTCGGCCCATTAACACGTTCCTCTCGCGGAAACAAATATCTATTAGTAATGCAGGATAAATTTTCCAAATGGGTAGAACTCCACCCCATGCGAGAACAGAAAACACGACCCATAATTAAAGCGTTCAAAGAAAAGGTAATTTTGCGTTATGGAACCCCGCGAGTCTTGATAACGGACAACGGTACACAGTTCACAGCGAAAGATTTTCAATCAATTGTAAACGATTTTGGTATAATCCACCAAAGAACCCCTCCTTATTCGCCACAGTGTAACCCCGTGGAAAGAACAAACAAAACGGTTAAAACTATTATAGCGCAATACGTCGGCGAAAATCAAAAAACGTGGGACGTACTAATACCCGAATTTCAATTCGCGATGAATTCCGCGAAACATGAGTCAACAAAGTTTACACCGGCTTATTTAAATTTCAAAAGAGACATTTTACCGCCAAATACGCTTAAAGCTCTCGTTGAAAAAAATTCCCCCCGTACCGATTCAAATATGAAAAAGTTACAAGAAACAATGTAACTAGTACGCGTTAATTTAGCTAAAGCATTTACGAGTCAGAGTAAAAATTATAATAAAAAACGACGCGATTGGTTACCGGCTATTGGAGATAAAGTTGTAAAAAAGGAACATCCTCTGTCCTCTGCCATCGACAATTTTACTGCCAAATTGGCGCCGCGTTTTTCAAAATCTTACGTAGTTTCAAAAATTATTAGTCACACTGTAATCGAAGTAAAAGATGACCGCGGAAATGTTATCCGTAGCCACGTAAAAGACATCAAACCGTTCCACGATACCGATGACGAGAAGCCGCAAGATGAAGGGAAGCCCTGATTGGTCCACCCTACGTTCGACATGAAGAGCCAATCAAATATTCACTCAACGCTACACCGGCCCAACCCCTTTCCACTTAAAGACACTTGACGCTTCCGAAGCTGACCCAGTTTTTATTCGCTTGTCGCCAATTATCAAACAAAAAAAAATGGAAAAGAAAATTGTTACGGTTTCCGATGTTTACGATAGTGAAGAAGACGACGTTTTGAAGCAAATAAATTCCTTCCTCGAGCCGACAATAAAACCAGGTCCTGCTGTCGTTAAACAAAGAGCCGTAGGGAAAGGACATTGGCAAACCAATGTCGAGAAGAGTCTTCAAAAGCCTATCTCAAGGTTCGAAGTTTGTAAAAAATCCAACACCTGACTGATAACAAATAACAAAAATTGCTACCTCAACCCGTTCAAGAAGAAACTGTCAAAGTCGTGCCGACGCCGCCACCGACAATCAAAGACGATGAGGTCGAAACCGCCGCCGCCGTACTTGCTCTCCAAAATATCATAGCAGAGAAGCCTAGCGAGATTCCCTTATCACCAGTACGAGAAAACCCGTCACCTCACTGTAAAAAAAATATCGACGACAACCAGTACGAAGTTTTGTACGAGACACTCGACCAGCAGTTGGCAGACGCCATGTATTGTTATGTGGAAGAATACGACCCTAAAGAATTACTTGAAGAACCGAAGCCCGAATGGAAGTTAACACCAATTAAAATATATCCTCCTAGTCCAACAGTGCTGAAATTCAGGAAGGAACGTGAAAACCTCATCCGACAATTCAGGAAAAACGGAATCTGTAAGGTGATCAATCTGTTCCCCGAGCGTGAGAATACAAATCCAGCATTTAGAAGGGAACCAACACATGCTAATCAACAGTCCAACCCGGCCAACTTTCCGAAAAGAAAAACATTTGTTCAGATCATCGGAGGTGAAGCGATGCAGGTGAAAATCAGTGCCAACGGAAGAAAAACAATGACACCATTCAGAACAAGGTGATTTCTTCGATCGATAACATTTTTGTTTCGCGAGTGCTACGTTTTTTTATGTGAGTGAATAAATGTTAAGTGTATTTTTTTTTTATTATTATAATGTCTACCTTCGGTAGAAAACGAGTGTTTTCTCCCTTTTTAAAAGAAAAAGGGGTGTAATGAACATTAATTATTAATAACTTTAAACTTTAAGAATCGTAAAAATCTATTATAGAAAAAAAATCAATACTCCACGAGAGTGACCACGTGAGTCCCGAGACTCTCGGTAGTGGGGAAGGCGAGCGAGCGCGCAAGCCCAACGCGCCAGCCAATCACGGATCCCTGGCTCTAGCGTAAAAGCAGAGCGCGCGGCCCGAGTTCGTCACTCCTTCCCTCGTTGCAACAGCGGTCGCACCGCTCTCTTGAAAGTGGTCTATACCACGAAACTTTTTTTGTGAATGCGGTTTCACCGCAAATTAAAGATTTGATATGATGGTTTCACCATCACTTAGAATGCATTTTTCGAAAACGGTTTTACCGTACGTAATACGTAAAGTTCTTTTAAGAGTGGTTTCACCACTATTGTAAATTCTTTTAACGGTGGTTTCACCACTTTGGTAAATTCTTCCCTTAGAGTGGTTTTGTCGCTCTTCGTGTGATCATTTCGTTTGGCGTAGATTCCCTGGCGTAATCTAAATGATCACGCAAATATTGCGGAATTGTAACGCGAAAATTCTTCGTTTAACATAGATATTTTGTATCTCTTCATCGTAATAATATCATGCGCGTATGATATTATTTTTCGTATCGTTAATTTTGTCCACGTGAAAATCGTCTTTTGTATCCGTCTTTATTCTTTTGTATAATATTACCACTCGTTCTTTATATATTTAATTATCTTTCGAAAATAAATTCGTTCTAATCTGTAATTTCATTGTTAGATTTATTAAAAACGAACCCTGGCACGACGAGCTATAGAAATATTTTAAAAACAATCATTACAGTATGTTTCAAACATTAATTTTAGACACACTAAAAATTTCAATAGTTTAGAATAACACTTCAGTAGCTTTAAAGCAATGTTTTATAATGACAAAAAAATTGGTCGTGGAAAAACAATCGGTCGCGGAATCTGCCACTATCGATATTTCAAGATTAAAATTTTTCAATAGGTGAAAAACAGTTTTTTATGTTTTAAACATTAATTTCAGACACACTGAAAGTTTAAATAGTTCAAAATACCACTTCAGTAGCTCTAAAGTAATGTTTATTAATGCAAATAAATTTGGTCGTGGAAAAACAGTCTGTCGCGGAATCTGACACTATCGATATTTCATGATTAAAACATTTCAATAGGTGGAAAATAGTTTTTGTATGTTTTAAACATTAATTTCAGACACACTGAAAGTTTAAGTAGTTTAGAATAACACTTCAGTAGCTCTAAAGTAATGTTTTATAATACCAAAAAAATTGGTCGTGGAAAAACACTATCGATATTTCATGATTAAAACTTTTCAATAGGTGGAAAATAGTTTTTGTATGTTTTAAACATTAATTTCAGACACACTGAAAGTTTAAGTAGTTTAGAATAACACTTCAGTAGCTCTAAAGTAATGTTTTATAATACCAAAAAAATTGGTCGTGGAAAAACACTCGGTCGTGGAATCTGCCACTATCGATATTTCATGATTAAAACATTTCAATAGGTGAAAAGTAGTTTATGTATGTTTCAAACATTAATTTTAGATACACTAAAATTTAAATAGTTCAGAATAACACTTCAGTAGCTCTAAAGTAATGTTTTATAATACCAAAAAAATTGGTCGTGGAAAAACACTGGGTCGTGGAATCTGCCACTATCGATATTACATAATTATAACTTTTCAAAAGGTGAAAAAAATTATGTATGTGTTAAACATTAATTTTAGACACACTGAAAGTTTCAATAGTTTAGAATAACACTTCAGTAGCTTTAAAGTAATGTTTTATAATGCCAAAAAAATTGGTCGTGGAAAAACAATCGGTCGCGGACTCTGCCACTATCGATATTTCATGATTAAAAAATTTCAATAGGTGAAAAATAGTTTATGTATGTTTCAAACATTAATTGTAGACACACTGAAAATTTAAATAGTTTAGAATAACACTTCAGTAGCTCTAAAGTAATATTTATAATTCCAAAAAAAATTGGACGTGGAAAAACAATCGGTCGTGGAATCTGCCACTATCGATATTTCATGATTAAAACATTTCAATAGGTGAAAAGTAGTTTATGTATGTTTCAAACATTAATTTTAGACACACTGAAAGTTTAAATAGTTCAGAATAACACTTCAGTAGCTCTAAAGTAATGTTTTATAATACCAAAAAAATTGGTCGTGGAAAAACACTCGGTCGTGGAATCTGCCACTATCGATATTTCATGATTAAAACTTTTCAATAGGTGGAAAATAGTTTTTGTATGTTTTAAACATTAATTTCAGACACACTGAAAGTTTAAGTAGTTTAGAATAACACTTAAGTAGCTCTAAAGTAATGTTTTATAATACCAAAAAAATTGGTCGTGGAAAAACACTCGGTCGCGGAATCTGCCACTATCGATATTTCATGATTAAAACATTTCAATAGGTGAAAAATAGTTTATGTATGTTTCAAACATTAATTGTAGACACACTGAAAGTTTCAATAGTTTAGAATAACACTTCAGTAGCTTTAAAGTAATGTTTTATAATACCAAAAAAATTGGTCGTGGAAAAACACTCGGTCGTGGAATCTGCCACTATCGATATTTCATGATTAAAACATTTCAATAGGTGAAAAATAGTTTATGTATGTTTCAAACATTAATTGTAGACACACTGAAAGTTTCAATAGTTTAGAATAACACTTCAGGAGCTTTAAAGTAATGTTTTATAATGCCAAAAAAATTGGTCGTGGAAAAACAATCGGTCGCTGAATCTGCCACTATCGATATTTCATGATTAAAACTTTTCAATAGGTGGAAAATAGTTTTTGTATGTTTTAAACATTAATTTCAGACACACTGAAAGTTTAAGTAGTTTAGAATAACACTTTAGTAGCTCTAAAGTAATGTTTTATAATACCAAAAAAATTGGTCGTGGAAAAACACTCGGTCGTGGAATCTGCCACTATCGATATTTCATGATTAAAACTTTTCAATAGTTAAAAAATAGTTTATATATGTTTCAAACATTAATTTTAGACACACTGAAAGTTTCAATAGTTTAGAATAACACTTCAGTAGCTTTAAAGTAATGTTTTATAATACCAAAAAAATTGGTCGTGGAAAAACACTCGGTCGTGGAATCTGCCACTATCGATATTTCATGATTAAAACATTTCAATAGGTGAAAAATAGTTTATGTATGTTTCAAACATTAATTGTAGACACACTGAAAGTTTCAATAGTTTAGAATAACACTTCAGGAGCTTTAAAGTAATGTTTTATAATGCCAAAAAAATTGGTCGTGGAAAAACAATCGGTCGCGGAATCTGCCACTATCGATATTTCATGATTAAAAAATTTCAATAGGTGAAAAATAGTTTATGTATGTTTCAAACATTAATTGTAGACACACTGAAAATTTAAATAGTTTAGAATAACACTTCAGTAGCTCTAAAGTAATATTTATAATTCCAAAAAAAATTGGACGTGGAAAAACAATCGGTCGTGGAATCTGCCACTATCGATATTTCATGATTAAAACATTTCAATAGGTGAAAAGTAGTTTATGTATGTTTCAAACATTAATTTTAGACACACTGAAAGTTTAAATAGTTCAGAATAACACTTCAGTAGCTCTAAAGTAATGTTTTATAATACCAAAAAAATTGGTCGTGGAAAAACACTCGGTCGTGGAATCTGCCACTATCGATATTTCATGATTAAAACTTTTCAATAGGTGGAAAATAGTTTTTGTATGTTTTAAACATTAATTTCAGACACACTGAAAGTTTAAGTAGTTTAGAATAACACTTAAGTAGCTCTAAAGTAATGTTTTATAATACCAAAAAAATTGGTCGTGGAAAAACACTCGGTCGCGGAATCTGCCACTATCGATATTTCATGATTAAAACATTTCAATAGGTGAAAAATAGTTTATGTATGTTTCAAACATTAATTGTAGACACACTGAAAGTTTCAATAGTTTAGAATAACACTTCAGTAGCTTTAAAGTAATGTTTTATAATACCAAAAAAATTGGTCGTGGAAAAACACTCGGTCGTGGAATCTGCCACTATCGATATTTCATGATTAAAACATTTCAATAGGTGAAAAATAGTTTATGTATGTTTCAAACATTAATTGTAGACACACTGAAAGTTTCAATAGTTTAGAATAACACTTAAGGAGCTTTAAAGTAATGTTTTATAATGCCAAAAAAATTGGTTGTGGAAAAACAATCGGTCGCGGAATCTGCCACTATCGATATTTCATGATTAAAACTTTTCAATAGGTGGAAAATAGTTTTTGTATGTTTTAAACATTAATTTCAGACACACTGAAAGTTTAAGTAGTTTAGAATAACACTTCAGTAGCTCTAAAGTAATGTTTTATAATACCAAAAAAATTGGTCGTGGAAAAACACTCGGTCGTGGAATCTGCCACTATCGATATTTCATGATTAAAACTTTTCAATAGTTAAAAAATAGTTTATATATGTTTCAAACATTAATTTTAGACACACTAAAAGTTTCAATAGTTTAGAATAACACTTCAGTAGCTTTAAAGTAATGTTTTATAATACCAAAAAAATTGGTCGTAAAAAACACTCGGTCGTGGAATCTGCCACTATCGATATTTCATGATTAAAACATTTCAATAGGTGAAAAATAGTTTATGTATGTTTCAAACATTAATTGTAGACACACTGAAAGTTTCAATAGTTTAGAATAACACTTCAGGAGCTTTCAAGTAATGTTTTATAATGCCAAAAAAATTGGTCGTGGAAAAACAATCGGTCGCGGAATCTGCCACTATCGATATTTCATGATTAAAACTTTTCAATAGGTGGAAAATAGTTTTTGTATGTTTTAAACATTAATTTCAGACACACTGAAAGTTTAAGTAGTTTAGAATAACACTTCAGTAGCTCTAAAGTAATGTTTTATAATACCAAAAAAATTGGTCGTGGAAAAACACTCGGTCGTGGAATCTGCCACTATCGATATTTCATGATTAAAACTTTTCAATAGTTAAAAAATAGTTTATATATGTTTCAAACATTAATTTTAGACACACTGAAAGTTTCAATAGTTTAGAATAACACTTCAGTAGCTTTAAAGTAATGTTTTATAATACCAAAAAAATTGGTCGTGGAAAAACACTCGGTCGTGGAATCTGCCACTATCCATATTTCATGATTAAAACATTTCAATAGGTGAAAAATAGTTTATGTATGTTTCAAACATTAATTGTAGACACACTGAAAGTTTCAATAGTTTAGAATAACACTTCAGGAGCTTTAAAGTAATGTTTTAAAATGCCAAAAAAATTGGTCGTGGAAAAACAATCGGTTGCGGAATCTGCCACTATCGATATTTCATGATTAAAACTTTTCAATAGGTGGAAAATAGTTTTTGTATGTTTTAAACATTAATTTCAGACACACTGAAAGTTTAAGTAGTTTAGAATAACACTTCAGTAGCTCTAAAGTAATGTTTTATTATACCAAAAAAATTGGTCGTGGAAAAACACTCGGTCGTGGAATCTGCCACTATCGATATTTCATGATTAAAACTTTTCAATAGGTGAAAAAAATTATGTATGTGTTAAACATTAATTTCAGACACACTGAAAGTTTAAGTAGTTTAGAATAACACTTCAGTAGCTCTAAAGTAATGTTTTATAATACCAAAAAAATTGGTCGGGAAAAAACACTCGGTCGTGGAATCTGCCACTATCGGTATTTCATGATTAAAGCTTTTCAATAGGTGAAAAATAGTTTATGTATATTTAAACATTAATTTCAAAAACATTGAAAGTTTAAATAGTTTAGAATAACACTTTAGTATCACTAAAGTATTGTTTAATTATGCAAAATAATTGGTCGTGGATAAACATTCGG
Source organism: Leptopilina boulardi (assembly GCF_019393585.1). Taxonomy (NCBI): domain Eukaryota; kingdom Metazoa; phylum Arthropoda; class Insecta; order Hymenoptera; family Figitidae; genus Leptopilina; species Leptopilina boulardi. Next base: position 12,642 of record NW_026137888.1, read on the forward strand.
TCGTGGAATCTGCCAATATTGATGTTCCGTGATTAAACATTCTTAAAAGTATTTAATGATTTATGTTTTTTATAAAAATGATTTTCAGACAATACAGATAGTTTAAATGATTTAATTAATAATAATAATTTAGGTATTTTATAAAAATGACATTTAGACAATGCTGAAAGTTCAAATGTTATAAAATAGCTCTTCAGTAGCTATTAAATTTCGTAATAACATGTAAGAAAAAAGTAGTCGCATAAGAATGTTTACCTTTATTTTAAATTGATTATATTGCAAATCAAATTCGTCCATATAGAGACTTTTGTTTGATTTTATTTCTAATAGGGGAAAAGCAAAAGTTGGGAAGCAAATAAAATTCTTTATTTAATGTTTTTGCATACCACCTGAAACCAGGTTAATTTTAAATGAAAAATGCATTTTTGTTCATACATTTTTGTTATTCTACTGAAAAGCCTTGTCAAGAAAAACAACCACAATTTAAACTCGTTTTTCTGTATATTTTTTAAACCCATTTTTGCGTCGTAGTCACCTGAATTTTTTAAAAAGGCTAAATACCTTTGGCGCTTAAATGCTTTAGTACACAGAGAGAAATTTCTCCCTAAATTCGTATGAAAACTACTTACTTATTTAGTAAAACAACTATTGCGACTTTTATAGCATAAAATTATACCAATACCACTCTTGGACATACAAAAATATTTTGTGTTGTTCCCGAGAGATAAAGTGTCTTTGATTGTTCTATATTCGTATAAATGTCATGTGAATCATCCAGCCATGCGAATTTGGTTCAACGCACATACTAATATAGCGTCATACGTCGAGCGATTATTTGACAACTAATTGGAATAATCGCTCGATGTTGACGCTATATTGGTATGTGTCTTGAACGAATCTCGCACGGCGGAGCGGGGAACTATGTTCACTTGTCATTCGTGCAATATAGACATAAAATTGCTACTAATAACGTTAATAACAGTGATCTTTTAACGCATGGGAATTTTTGGAACTATTTTAGTATAACTTTAAGCGTTTTTGTTAAGAAAACGGACTTACTAAAATCGCTAGTATAGTATTGGTACCTTTAAAGTGAAAAATTTCTCTCCGAGTATGCAGCCAACCATATTCGACTGCTGCGATACGACGCTGTTAAAGTTACAACAAGGTACGAAAACTCCCTAATTCGATACTGGTTTTTCGATTTAATGGCTATAACTTTTTTAATTATATTTTCTTTTTTATTTCCGGTAATTTGAGTGACATATCCAACGAATTAATGATGAAACCTAAAAATTGACACTTCTGGATTGGGACAAGATTGCTTTTGTTATAATTAATTACAAATGCTAGCATTACAAAAATTTCTGTGGTTGACTTGGCATTGGTCATACAAGATTTTTAATTTTTGCAACCGGTTTGATAATTTTTGTGAATAGCCACGGTGCTGTACACAGGTCAAAGGGTATACAAATATATTCGTATAGTTGACCTTTCCAAGAAAATCTTAGATAATTCCTATCACTGTACCGCAGTGGGATTAGATGATAAGCATCTTTCAAGTCTAGACTAGTCATAAAATGACCTTCAAAAATTAATTTAATGGTTGTTCGAATATCCTCTGTTTTAAAATGTTGGGTTGGGATAAAATTTAATTTTTAAAGATTTAGCACAAACCTTTTCAAACCATCAGACTTGTAAGTTAAAGAATAGTTAGATGAAAATTGTCCTTTTTTCAGAGAATACTTTTTGATAGCACCTATTAGTATTAAACGACTGATTTCCTTAACATAAAAATGTTCCTCTTCTCTGTTGACTACAGGTTCGTGAGGAAGGCAGCTTTGAGTAAGGGTTTCCTCAAAAGGTATTTTATAACCTTCTATAGATTTCAGGATAAATTTATCTTCCGTAATACTGGACCAGGCGCTTTTAAATTCTTTTAATCTTCCTGCATAGGGACTTACCTCTGTTACTTCTGTATTATCGATTGCTGGTTGCCTCGAGGTTTGACAAGGCTCTGATAATGCCTACACAGATTCTGTACATGAGTTATTTGCCTCGAAACGAATCCTGATAGTTGTTCCTCGAACTGAATGCCGTCTGAGAGAATCTGCGGCCTCTTGCAGGCAGAGCTTTCCAGTTTGCCGTCAAAGGTGACGTTTTCTTTGAAGTCTAGTTTTAGTCTAGTCGACAGATCCATACCAAAAAGGAACGTATCAATTTTTTCTTTTTCTAAAAGTTCTTTAGCTTTTCTATCTAAACTTGGGTACAATAACGCTTTTCTGGTTGATGACAGTCGATGAAAAGCTTCCGACATCAATTTACCTGCGTCGAAAAAACACTTAAAAGCCTCAGTTCTATTAGAATCACCTCCTTTGCTATTAAATAGCAGTAATAGACCTGTACCCAGTGCGGATAAAGCCGAACCCAGAGTATTTTGGTCCGCAGAAAAAAATTTATCCTTTTTTTTACTGAATCATTGATACATGAAGCGACTTCTGCATTCAATTCAGGAGCTTCAAAATTAAAGTTTCCTTTGCGAGCGGATATTTTTAATAATTCTTGTTTATCCTCTTTTTTAATTCTATTAATCGACCACACGTGCCAACGATTTCCAACTTCAGGATGTAAAACCATGTCATTATTGTTCGAGGTCCCGACCTCGAGAAAGACCCAGAGTTTCCTCGTCCAGTTGGTCTACTTCGTTGTTATTTTTGCTGTTGTCTTTTGTCGGTCTTTTTTGAAACCGATTTAGAACTTCCTCTCTCGCTATTACTTGAATATTAATCGATTGATGAATGCGACCTCACGGGTGATGAGGCATAACCTGCAAATCAAACAAAAAATTTACCTACAGATTTTTGTGGGTTAAGAAGAGGCCTGATTTACCAACTGCAATGCACGATTTATCACACACTAATATGAGCCTGTCGCCATGATGCATGGTACGTCTCTGTCCGTTCACGCTCTCACAATCAGCCATTTTCACGTTCCTCTGACGAATTATGACTATAGTGTCGAACTTTCTTTTTTTGACGATCTAACTCTTTATTGAGTTCTGCAAGTTTGTTGTCTCAATGGCGTGAAACTGATCTGGACCTGGACCTATACTTTATTTTTCTTGAATTTTTTCCTATTTTAAGTGGTTACACCATTTTGAAATTTAAAGAAAACAAAAAAAAATCTTTTTTGCTTAAAGTACACGTTATAGGTCAATTTAGACTATTTTAAATTACAGGATTTTTTATAAACAATATTGCCATGTTTGCTTATTGTTTATTAACAATCCACTAGTCTGAAGTACTTCATATAGGGCTCGTTGGATGCGGACTTATGTCAACTTTCAATTAGTAACGTCAGAATTACGATAACTTTATTTGTTTATAAAATATATCATTTTTTATTAATCTTAATAGTTAATAAATTAACTAAAAATTATAAGTATTATATAAATAGATAAAAAAATTTTGACATTTATGTTTTCCACAGGTTTTTTGTGCTCTTTCGATTTGTGAAAAAAAATTTCAAAAAATTGAAAATTTGACCATTTTTTGAAAATCAAAAATTTTTTTTGACTTTTTTTAAAGTGTGGTCTATTTTTAAAATTTATTTATTTTTGAACCTCAAAAAATATTCAGATGTCCTTTTTTGTTATTTTTGAGATATTAGTTAGTTAATTAATTAAGGGGAGGTTCCCATTGCGGGAGTAAAAAAAATATATTTTTTTATTGCATTTTTTGAAAGCTATGTATGTGTGGAATGTGTGTGTAAAGCGATTTTTTGATCCGAAGAATATTTTCGTTTCTATAGCGTCTTGAACTCACCGACGTTCCGAAGCTGAGAACCGCTGAGGTCGTAAGTCTTCCGCCATATTGGATCCGCTGTTTTGAATTTTGAAAATCTGATATCATATTCGTAATCAGTGACCCCAAAAACTCCCGAGTAAGGAATTCCAGTCATTTAAATCGCTTTTTAAAAATAGACAAATATTACACATAAAAATGATTCAAAATTTTCCCAAAACTTTAAACGCGTTTTTCTCGGAACAAGATTCTTCAAACTGGTGGGCATCGTAGCGTCTAAACTATTTGACCAATCAACTTCGGGTTTTGCGGCTAATTAAAGGTAACTAAATTCTGCTGGGGATATACCTTTAATATGATACAATTGTTAACAATAAAGATTTTTTACAAGAGGTCAAACATGAAAAAATAAGACAAAAAACGCAGTGTTTTAAAAAATTGGCCGCCATTTTGTCATTTGTTTAACTTACCAATTCGCAGATCGCTGTTTCGCTAGTGAATTATGATTCCTTTATTATTGATCCATAGTTAAAAGGCACACAAATTAATAAAGAGCAAACAATTAAGAAAACTGAATAATTTAATGATAGTAAAATATGTTGTACATTGAAAAGAAGAAAAGAATGCGTCGCAGCGCATAAATTGAGTTCGCGTTAATAATGAGACTCATATGTCTCTTAGAAGTATTGCTTCTCGCTAGAAGTCCCGCTTCTCTCTGATTTTTGAAATCGAGCGCGATCATAATCGCAACCTTTGAGACCCTTCGTGTGGGGTCCGATGACACCCGAATTTTTCATTCGTTCAACGACCTCTGGTCGCGGTAGCTATCAGGCTAGCGCCTGGCGCGATGTATTATCAGATGAGAAAAACCACCAGGAACGGCATATTTATCCCAAAAGAAAGAAAACGATTTCGATCGTTACAAACTACATCACTAAGTCTTAACCGTTCCCCGTAAAAAATTGTCAAAGTTTGTGTTGATTTTGGCCTCCGCAATGGGAACCTCCCCTTAATTAATGTTAATAAAAAATTATATATTTTATAATCCCATAATGTTATGGTAATTCTGATGTTACTAAATGAAATTTGACATAATTCCGCATCCAACGAGCGCTATATGAAATACTTTGGATGAGTATATTGTTAATATATAATTGGCTAACATAGAAATTGTTTATAATAAATCCTCTAATTAAAAATAGTTCATATAGGGCTCGTTGGATGCTGAATTACGTCAGCTTTCAATGAATGAGTACAACTAAAACAGCGATCAATTTTATAAATATTGGTAAAATGTAAACTTTATACATATATTCCTGAAGTGATCCAACTTTAAAATTGCAGGTTTTCGGATCAGGATGAAATTTTCACAAACTTTAGTACTATGGGTGAGTACTTCACCCACAAATTATTATTAAGTTTTATGCAAAACTGTATGGGGGGAGGGGGTTCAAGTTTTTCGTCAAATGTGAACTGTGGAGTTTTTAAAAAATTGTAGCTTCTATAAAAATGGATGAAAAAAATTTTGACCTATATGTTTTCGAAAGGTTTTTTATGCTCTTTCGAATGGTGAAACTATTTTTTTTAAAAATTCAAAATTTACCCTTCTTTTGAAAATTAAAAATATTTTTAATTTTTTCTTTCAAAAAGGCATTTTTTTTTCTTTTTTTTACCCTCAAAAAGAAACTTTAGATATATACTTTAAATACCAAAAAAACTAGAATGACGTTTTTTTTTGTTTTCGAGATAGTAATTAATTAATGTTTATAACAAATGGAATATTTTACAAACAAATAAAGTTACCGTTATTTTGAAATTATTAATTGAAAGTAATCGTAATTCCGCATCCAACGAGCCCTATATGAAGTATTTTGGTTAGTAAACAATTAGTTAACAATGCAATTGTTTATTAACATTCTACTTATTCAAAATACTTCATATAGGGCTCGTTGGATGCGGAATTATCTGAACTTTCAATTGGTAAATTAAGAATTACCATAACTTTATTTGTTTGTAAGATATTTCATTTTTTCCTAACAACAAGCATCTAAAAGCCCTATATGAAGTATTTTGGTTCAATTTTAGTTAATTAACAATAAAAAATGAAATATCTAACAAACAAATAAAGTTATGGTAATTCTTAATTTACCAATTAAAAGTTTAGGTAATTCCGCATCTAACGAGCCCTATAGGAAGTATTTTAGATTAGTAGATTGTTAATAAACAATCGCAATGTTAACTAATTGTTTATTAACAATCTACTTAACCAAACTACTTCATAATACTTTCAATTGATAATTTCAGAATTACGGTAACTTTATTTGTTTGTAAAATAATCCATTTGTTATAAACATTAATTAATTAATTAATTAATATCTCGAAAGCAAAAAAAATGTAATTCTAGTTATTTTGGTATTTAAAGTATATATCTAAAGCTTCATTTTGAGGGTAAAAAAATGAAAAAAAAGTGCCTTTTTGAAAGAAAAAATCAAAAATATTTTTAATTTTCAAAAAAAGGGTAAATTTTGAATTTAAAAAAAAAATAGTTTCACCATTCGAAAGAACACAAAAAAACCTTTCGAAAACATATAGGTCAAAATTTTTTTCATCCATTTTTATAGAAGCTACAATTTTTTAAAAAATCCACAGTTCACATTTGACGAAAAACTTGAACCCCCTCCCTTCTCTACAGTTTTGCATAAAACTTAATAATAATTTTTAGGTGAAGTACTCATCCATAGTACTAAAGTTTTTGCAAATTTCAGCCCGATCCGAAAACCTGCAATTTTAAAGTTGAATCACTTCAGGAATTTTGCCTCATGTATTATATATATTCGCTTGAAACTCTCTACAAGGAGGTTTTCGGGGTAGCTGATTACGAATTTGATGTTAATTTTCGAAAATCCAAAATGACATATCTAATTTTTAAGCAAATTTAATCAATTTTTTAAAATATTGTCCGACATTTTATATTTTAAAAAACTAACTTCCGATTCGTGAAGAGTGACCGGAAATATAATCCCAAAATACACCATTCGAAAGAGCGGTTCTTGGTACCCCTAGCGGATTGTTTCAAGCGTATTTTGAAGGATTTCGTTGAGAAATCGGTTTACTTCGCTAAACTTCGCTTAGAGTGAAAATTTATCGATAAATTGTAAAAAAATTATATAAAATTGAAAAATGAAGGTAAATTAGTGTTTATATAGGGGGAGGTGGGGTAATGGGAGCGCGTGGGTAATAAGAGCTTTTAAATTTCAAGTACACAGAGACTTTGAATTTCGTGGAAAAATCTCGGAAAACTTTAACAATCTTCCTGTATGTCATACGAAGACAAACGGTCACATTTCGGACAAATTTGTAGAAACTACAAGGAAAAATCAAGTTTTCGATTTTTTCTTCTTAAGTGGAAAATATTTAAATTTGTTTATGTTTTTCTTCTTTTTTTCAAATTGTGGCCTGTGGAAATTCTTTGGGGTAATGGGAAAATTGTGCCAGCCAGAAGAGTTTCGTTATTTATGTGTTAAATATTTTGTAAAATGTTCATTTGTCGAGAACTATTGACAAAATAAGAAAAATATCGAAAAAAATAAAAATTATATAAATTTATTGGAATTTCAAGTGAGAGCTCCCAATACCCCACAGGTGGGGTAATGGGAGGAAATGCATTTTTTTAAAAAACATTTTTTTTGCAAACTTACTTTTTTGTTCTTAATTTCTAATTAATTATAATCACAGGACCACAAAAATTTTTTTTTACTCTCACGGAACCGGAGTATGTAATCCTAAAGCATTTTTGGTCGCTGAATTCAAATCCGTTGTCCGTTTGTCTCCATCACGTCAGGATTTTTTTTAATAACAAATTTTTGATTATTTAAACAAATTTCTTAAAATTTACTTTATAAAACCGATTCTTTCAAGCAAATGCAATTAGGATACAAATTTTTAGTGTATATTTGATAGATTTAATAACATATAAATTGTGTACATTATTTTACCCTTAAGGAATTTTAAAAACACCCTTAAAAACAACCCTTAATGCAAAAACTAACCTATCTCTGGGCGGTAAATTTCTTAAACTTCAAAAATTACAAATATATATATATATTTATACTTTATTTTACAATCGAAAATTTTGACCCCAAACCACCCCTAAAAAGCACCCTGTTTTGCAAATATCAACCTTCATACATAAGTACTAATTTTTATAATTTCAATATTTCTTCTGATGACTTGTTTAAAATGAAGCCTTTCGCTAAATGCAATTAATATTACTCCCAATAAATATAAGCGAAAACCAACCCTTCTCAACCCCCCCCCAAAAAAAAAACGTCAACCCTTTAGTTCAAAAATTGAAAAAAACTCTTGCTAAGTTTTTTAGCATCCAGATTGTAGTAGAAATAGTTTTGCGATACTTTTGTACGATTTTTATACAAAACTACTCTTTTAAAAAACCTAAATGTAAGATATCAACCCTTCAGCGCAAAAAATGGAAAACACTTTTGCTGGGTTTTTTGGCTTCAGGATTGTATTGGAAATAGTTTGTGATACTTTTGTCGGATTTTTATGTAAAACATTTTTTTGTAAATATAAAACTTTTAAAAAGTAATAGTTTAAATGACCTAATGCATATTAGAAAGTTATTTCAACGTTTTAAAAAGATATGATTTTAGTTTTATTTTAATTTGAAAATTGTTATAAAAATAAATTTTAATTAATAATAATATTGTAAAAGTAATAAAGTTGAAGAAAAATTTTTAGGGGAAAAAATTTTGTTTTTGCTTAAGGCCTTAAAATTTATTAAGCCGGCCCTGATAAAGTGCAAACAGGTTGTGCTTCTGCGCGGAAAACTTACTGGCTGCTACTGTTATGCATTTGTTTTTTCTTGATTACATTAACTGTACTAGAGTTTTCTGTCAATCAAATATAATATCTTACATAAAATTATATTATTACTTTTCTTTCAGGTATATCTATTTTCGAATTTGTTCTGCTTGAAACAAAAATTCTGCAATATATCTGTATGTTACGAAAACATTTAAATCAGTCGTTGTAATGGTTAGGTTAGGAATACATATTCTTTTTGAAGAAAGAATTTTTTACAGTCCTTTTCAGGACTAATTTTTGCATTTTAGGGAAAAATTGGCTTCTATTCGCGCATTTTCCATATTTACTTCGGAGAAACAAATCTTTTTCCACAAGATGTTTTCTTGTGAAAAAAAGGCTATGTTTTGTGTTGTCTGTGGTGAGTATGTTCCTTTAAAAACAGAAAATCCTTTTCTGATTTGAGTAAGAGTAGGTATTCTGAATGTTTTGGTATTTCATGCAAAAGCTTATGTAACACTTGGTCACCAAACATCATTTGTAACAGTTGTCGCATATTTCTAAGTCAATGGAAAACTAGGGACTATAATGTCAAACGATTCTCATCTCCAATGATTTGGCGAGAACCTTCAAATCATAAAACTGATTGTTACTTTTGTTCCTTTGAAACTTTAGGGCTTACAAATAAGAGCAAACACTCCGACTCAGTACAGTACCCTTCTGTCCAATCTGTAACATTTCCCGTTGTAAATAAAGAAAAAGCACAAAACTCAATACATTTTGAAAGTGTTATCACAGATAGACAGGAATCTACTGACACTGAGAAAATGACAGATGAATTAACCATTGAAACATATAATTCTGAGATAAAAAAAGGTTTTTTCACTCAGGATGAGTTAAATGATTTAGTTCGTGACTTGGGCCTCTCGAAAGAAAGTTCGGAGCTTTTAGCTTCTAGATTAAAAGAAAAAGGATGCTTAGCTTCTAAAACTAAAGTCACATTTTATCGTGATCGAGATCTTTCATTTAGGAAATTTGTTACTAAAGAAGAAGATTTGGTTTACTGTAATAATGTTGAAGGATTAGTAAATGAGATTGGAAGCATAACTTATGTTCCTTCTGACTGGCGTCTCTTTATTGATTTATCAGTGAGAAGCTTAAAAGCGGTGTTACTGCACAATGGTAATACCTATGCTTCCATTCCTGTTGCGCACTCAATTAATTTGAAGGAAGAATATGTAAACCTAGACCTTGTTTTGAAGAAATTAATGTACGATGATCATAAGTGGAAACTGTGTGGCGACCTCAAGATTATGACAATTTTGTTAGGACAGCAAGCGGGTTTTACTAAGTTTCCATGCTTCCTGTGTGAATGAGATAGTGGCTCACGCCAAGAACATTATATCAGAAAAGAGTGGCCTCGAAGAGCAGCTTTGGTACCTGGTCAGAAAAATGTTATACTAGAAAGCTTGATACCAACTGAGTTAGTTTTGCCTTCTCCGTTGCATATAAAACTTGGCGGGATAAAGCAGTTGGTGAAAGCACTGAAAGTTAGAGACAGTGAGGCTTTTAAGTATGTTTTTATTAAATTTCTTAAGCTTTCAGAAGCTAAAATAAAAGAAGGCGTTTTTGACGGTCCACAAATAAGATCCCTATTGTCAGACAAAGTTTTTGAGAGCAAAATGACGACTAAAGAAAGGGCTGCGTGGCAAAGTTTCAAAGATTTAGCAACTAAATTCCTGGGCAATACAAAAGATAGTAACTACAAAACTATTGTCGAAAATCTCTTGATAAATTATAAAAATATTGGCTGCCTAATGAACTTGAAACTTCATTGTCTGCATTCTCACCTTGACTATTTTCCAGAAAATTTAGGCGACTTCAGCGAAGAGCAAGGTGAGAGATTTCATCAAGACATAAAAGAGATGGAAAAAAGGTATCAAGGTGTCTGGGATGAAAATATGCTGGCTGACTATTGCTGGTGCTTAAAAAGGGATATGAAAGTTGCACACAAAAGAAAATCTATACGAAGATCGTTTGATACTAAAAATATAAATCCTTAGGAAGCGAATGTCCTTTTCAGGAGTTTCCCTGAATTGAATTAAACAACTTCCTGAAAAATATAAAATTAAAGAAGCAATTTCAATCAGTCCTTTTTAGGACTCTGTCTCAACTGAATGTAACTGCTTTCTCAAAAATCTAAATCCTGAAGAAGCGAATTTCATCAGTCCTTTTCAGGACTTTGTCTCAATTGAATTAAACTACTTCTTCAAAAATATAAAATCGGAGAAGCGATTTCAATCAGTCCTTTTCAGGACTTCGCCTTTACTGAATTAACCTACTTCTTCGAAAATATAAAACCCTAGGAAGCAATTTCAATTAGTCGTTTTCAGAACTTTGTCTCTACTTAGCTAAACTACCACAAGAAGATAAAATCCGAGAGAGCACTTTTCATCGTATCATCTTCAGAATTTTTCCCTACACTACTTTAGCAATTTAACAGTTTGAGTAGTTGTCAGCTTCATGTACCATATAATTAGACTTTTATGCGGGTTATTTTTTAGTTTTTGGTACATTCTTAAAGTGGTCATATCTATTACTACATATTCTAATTTTAGTATTTACGCTGAAGGTTTGATATCTTATATTTAGGTTTTTTAAAAGAGTTGTTTTGCATAAAAATCGTACAAAAGTATCGCAAAACTATTTCTACTACAATCTGGATGCTAAAAAACTTAGCAAGAGTTTTTTTCAATTTTTGAGCTAAAGGGTTGACGTTTTTTTTGGGGGGGGGGTTGAGAAGGGTTGGTTTTCGCTTATATTTATTGGGAGTAATATTAATTGCATTTAGCGAAAGGCTTCATTTTAAACAAGTCATCAGAAGAAATATTGAAATTATAAAAATTAGTACTTATGTATGAAGGTTGATATTTGCAAAACAGGGTGCTTTTTAGGGGTGGTTTGGGGTCAAAATTTTCGATTGTAAAATAAAGTATAAATATATATATGAGGCATTCTTTGTCAACGCAAACACCCCTCTCACCCAAATTCTTTTCATTTTAAATTCATGTTTAATGGCTTAAATTTTAGTTAAAGGAATATACTTTTGAAATCTGAGTGGCATATATCCAAAAACAAAATATAGGATCCAATATAATGGTTATTCTTTAAATTTACCAATAAAAAGTTACTCTAATTCATTTTGAACAATTAAAAAAGTAATGTTTGAGGCCTTTTTAGCCCTTTGTTTTTGGATATATGCCACTCAGATTTCAAAAGTATATTCCTTTAACTAAAATTTAAGCCATTAAACATGTATTTAAAATGAAAAGAATTTGGGCGAGAGGGGGGTGTCCGCGTTGACAAAGAATGCCTCATAAGGTAAATGTCCCAATTAGTGTCCTACTAAGAATTTAACTTTAGTTAATAAAGAAAAAACTCGATTTATATTTTTCCATGGAGATAATTTTTCACATTAATATAAAGGTAATCATTTCTTGAGCAGAAAATAATTTTTATTTGAGTATTATTATCAAAATATTTTAAATTTTCTTTTTTTTTAAAGTGATGTTATTGTACCAATTTGTGTCCGACGAATTTTAGGTTGCCCCTATTTGTGACCTGAGGTGTACCAATTAGTACTCAGCAGCCATATTTGTGTCAAGAAATGCAAAATATAAAAGTAATTGTTATTTCATTCTTTTAATAAAATAATAATTAAATTAATACTAAATATGGAATATTAATGTGATAAATTAAATTAGTGTATTTCTCAGTCTGAGTAAATAAATAAATAAGTAACTAAAGGAAATAGATGTTCACTATTTGGTACACAAACATAAAAATATGCTTTGTCCTAATTAGTGTCTTTAAAAAATACTCGATGTTCTTACACTGTCACATTTTTCACATATTTAAATAATTTTAGGTTAAAATATAAAAACTCTCACAATAATTTTCAAAATTAAAAGTTATAGAATTAATAAATGAAGTATTTTTCAGAAAAATGTAATAATTTCTTTAATTAAAGTTGTGTTATTGTATGTAAACACAAATAGGATCATTCTCATTTTAGTGTACGTATTTGTATTTTTAGGTATACATAAAAATTAACTTACCTTTGCATGAAAAAAAAACCTCCAAACAGTAAAACTATATTATCTTGAATTATTTACTTAACAATTTAATTCAATATTAGACGTTAATTATCCTGTGCTAACAACATTCTGTTAACCTGTCTAATGACAATCTTTATAAGATGGCGTCATACTTTCGTCGTTTTGGCAGAGAGGGCGGCAGTGCAAATTTTCAAAATTTAATTTATAATTATTAAAGAATACTAAGACCCTAAATGCAAATCTACACGAAAGATATATAATGTAATATTCAAAAAATATTTTTTTGAATATTTTTCTAAATTGTTTTTTATTTTATTTCGTGCATAAATGTGCAAGTGGACACAAATTGGGACATGGTCACAAATTGGGACATTTACCTTATATATTTGTAATTTTTGAAGTTTAAGAAATTTACCGCCCAGAGATAGGTTAGTTTTTGCATTAAGGGTTGTTTTTAAGGGTGTTTTTAAAATTCCTTAAGGGTAAAATAATGTACACAATTTATATGTTATTAAATCTATCAAATATACACTAAAAATTTGTATCCTAATTACATTTGCTTGAAAGAATCGGTTTTATAAAGTAAATTTTAAGAAATTTGTTTAAATAATCAAAAATTTGTTATTAAAAAAAATCCTGACGTGATGGAGACAAACGGACAACGGATTTGAATTCAGCGACCAAAAATGCTTTAGGATTACATACTCCGGTTCCGTATGAGTAAAAAAAAATTTTTGTGGTCCTGTGTTATTTGTGCACCTTAATTTGAAATTAAATATCTACTGAGGATTTATTTAAAACTAAGTTAACATTCTATATGTTAAAAATTAACTTACAGAAACTAAGTAAATTATACTTGACTTAAAAAATGTTTTAATCACGACATATCTATGAAGGCAGATTCCACGACCGATTGAATCTTCCACGATCAATATTATTTTAGCATTATGAAACTAAATTTAAATAGATTCTGAGAACTTAATTAAAATTATATTAACTTTTTGTATGTCTAAGCTTTGCAATCGAAAAATAAACAAATTATATTTAACATAAAACAATGTTTATAATCATGACATATCTATAATGACAGATTCCACGACCGATTAATTTTTCCTCGACCAATATTATTTGTGCACCTTAAATTGAAATTTAATATCTACTAAGGATTTATTTAAACCTACGTTAACATTCTGTATGATAAAAATTAGCTTTTAGAAAGTAAGTAAATTAGATTTAACATAAAACAATGTTTATAATCATGATATATCTATAATGACAGATTCCACGACCGATTAATTTTTCCTCGACCAATATTATTTGTGCACCTTAAATTGAAATTTAAATGCTTCTGAGAATAAATTTAAAATTATTTTAACATTCCGCATGTTGAAAAGAAGCGTTTAGAAAATAAATAAATTATATTTGACATAAAACAATGTTTATAATCATGACATATCTATAATGACAGATTCCACGACCGATTAATTTTTCCTCGACCAATATTATTTGTGCACCTTAATTTGAAATTTAATATCTACTGAGGATTTATTTAAAACTAAGTTAACATTCTATATGTTAAAAATTAACTTACAGAAACTAAGTAAATTATACTTGACTTAAAAAATGTTTTAATCACGACATATCTATGAAGGCAGATTCCACGACCGATTGAATCTTCCACGATCAATATTATTTTAGCATTATGAAACTAAATTTAAATAGATTCTGAGAACTTAATTAAAATTATATTAACTTTTTGTATGTCTAAGCTTTGCAATCGAAAAATAAACAAATTATATTAAACATAAAACAATGTTTATAATCATGACATATCTATAATGACAGATTCCACGAACGATTAATTTTTCCTCGACCAATATTATTTGTGCACCTTAAATTGAAATTTAATATCTACTAAGGATTTATTTAAACCTACGTTAACATTCTGTATGATAAAAATTAGCTTTTAGAAAGTAAGTAAATTAGATTTAACATAAAACAATGTTTATAATCATGATATATCTATAATGACAGATTCCACGACCGATTAATTTTTCCTCGACCAATATTATTTGTGCACCTTAAATTGAAATTTAAATGCTTCTGAGAATAAATTTAAAATTATTTTAACATTCCGCATGTTGAAAAGAAGCGTTTAGAAAATAAATAAATTATATTTGACATTGTTTGGAGAATATCAATTTATTTTAAGATAGACCACAAAAAAATGAAACACACAAAAAAATACACAAAATATTAGTTTATTGTTCTGTTATTAAAACAAATAGAATTAAAACATAAATTATACAAATTGAGCTTTTTTCAAAAGAACAAAGATAACCCTCTGGAAGGTCGATAATTGTCCCTTGCAGGGATAACTACACTCATAAGGGCCCACAAGGGAGAGACTTAGCACATAAAAGGGACCTTGCCAGAATGTTATGCACATTTCTTTATTGTATAAATTCTATTTCAAGATTAAGATAGCAATATTGTAAGGAAAACTCAGAACTTATAAACGTACTTGATTGAGAATACTCTTGTAGGAGTTGCAACTTTTGCGAGGAGTTAACTAGTACCGATGTTGATACAGGCTCCATATGCTTTAAATCTGCATAAATTTGAAGAAATTCACTGTAGGCTTCTTTCAATTTAGGATCTCTGTTTATCCGCGACATTAATTTAAAAAGCATTTTTATTGCATTTTTCCTTGAAGCTGCCAACAGTGATGCTGATTTTTTGAGAGGATAACGTACGATGTATTGACCATTTTTATCTCGAGTATGTGTTGTTCTAAAGTGATCTTCACATTCTTGTTCTTCTTTTGAGAGAACAGATGAGTTAGAAGTGGGTATATCATCCAGTTTCTAAAATTGTTGAAGAAGATCATAAAGTTCCTCGTCGAGTGACACGTGATAACTTTCAGTAGTCATAATTGAGGGTGAAGAACTTGATGGACCAAAAAGTATCCACCCAAAGCTTGTTGCTTGAGCAGTTGGAGAAGAGGAAGTTCCACGACGAATTCCTTCTTCCAAAATCAATCCATAGTAATCCGCTCCGATGATTATATCAATCTCGCTGGACGAGGTGATATCAGGATCAGCAAGCTAAAGATCATTAAGATGTGTCCATTCAACGTTGTTCATTATTGTAGATGCGAAGCGCGTTGTTAATTTGGGTAAGATATAAGTTCTCATTTTGAGTTTTGTTGAGGATTTGAAGTGAGGGTTTAAGTTGATCGAGACAAGGCCACGAGTTCGGCCAGCCTTCACAGCACCAATTCCCATTAAAGGAATAGATGTATGTTGACGAGCAAGTTTCAAGGCCTGTACAAGGTTCTCTGAAATAAATGAAATTTGAGAACCGGGATCAACTAACGCTCTAACCTTGAGCCGTTCCCCTTTATCAGACGCGACATGTAGTTGAATAGTTGCTAATATAGTTTTGGAAGGGGAAGAGGTTTGATTCACTGAAGCACAGTTCACTTGAGCACTTCAGTCTGATGAAGAAATTTCATTGCTTTTCATAGAAGATTTTTCCGAATTTTCTTTAATCACTCGATGAATGCTTGTGTGATGTTTCTGAACACATTTCAAACATCTTCGTGTAGAGAGGCAATGAGCAGCCCGATGTGATCCAAGACAATTGAAACATAACCTATTATTTTTCACTAATTCGGTACGATCTTTAACAGTTTTTCCCATATATTCCGGACACTTACTTATATAATGTTCTCCTAAACATATGGAACACTGATTATTTTTCTGTTGATCTTCTGATGCTAGATTCACTTTTGCAGGTTGCGAACTTGAAGTATTTCCCGGTTTACGCGATTTTTCTACGGCTTTAAGGGTCAGAAGTCTGGTGAGCAAAAATTCAATAAGTTTTTTCCAAGTCGGAGGGTCTTGAGAAGAGCCTAAATGAAGCTCCTAAGCCTTAATTGACTCGCAATCCAATTTTTGAACTGTTAGAAAAACGAAGAAATCATCTTGCATATCCACTGGACGACCGAGAGTTTCTAACGATCGATGAATTTGCATGACAGAAGTATATAAATTTTCCATTTCTCCAGATGATTCCTTTGTCATTCGTTTGAGTGTAATAAAGGAATACAAAGCTGAATTTACTAATAGTCGTTTATTTTCATAGACTGCGACTAAAGAATCCCATGCTTTCTGAAAGTTGTCATTTGTTAAAGTTGTATTTTTCAACAAATGAGCTGCAGTTCCTTTAAGACATTGTTTTAAATAGTGTAATTTCCATACGGGTGATAAAGATAAGTTTGATATTACCATAGAATCAAACAAATCTTTAAAGGGTAACCATTCTGAGGGAGCACCATCAAAACTAGGTAAATTTAAATAAGGCAAACGCGGACCGGAATGATTACTTGAGGGGAAAGTTGACACTTGTGAAACTGATTGAACTGAGGGGGAACGTGTATCCTTTTTTATGCGATCAAGCATCGAATCCATAGTCTCTAACGCCTCGAGATATGCTTCCTGCGTGACATTAAATAATTTTTCAGTGAAATACAGGCGTTAAAGAATGTAGTCCTTATCCCGAGAAGTTAATTGACGGACAGCAATTTTAATTGCGTCATTTTTCACAGTAAACTTATTCCACTCTTCTTGAAGGGCGGTTTTTCGCGTTTCAATACGATATGATCACACATTAGGCACACCAACACTCGTTAAATTTGCAACTGCACTAGATATAAAATCCATATGCGACACTTGATCTTCAAGATGATTCTTTCTATGAGACACTCTCATTTTCAAAAAATGGTAATTAGTACCACTTACAATGTTAATTAAAACTTTCACTTTATATCCGGCTCGAAGGACCAAAAATGTTTGGAGAATATCAATTTATTTTAAGAAAGACCACAAAAAAAATAAAACACACAAAATATCAGTTTATTGTTCTGTTATTAAAACAAATAGAATTAAAACATAAATTATACAATTTGAGCTTTTTTCAAAAGAACAAAGATAACCCTCTGGAAGGTCGATAAATTGTCCCTTGCAGGAATAACTACACTCATAAGGGCCCACAAGGGAGAGACTTAGCACATTTTTACATAAAAGGGACCTTGCCAGAATGTAATGCACTTTTCTTTATTGTATAAATTCTATTTCAAGATTGAGATAGCAATATTGTAAGGAAAACTCAGAACTTATAAACGTACTTGATTGAGAATACTCTTGTAGGAGTTACAACTTTTGCGAGGAGTTAACTAGTACTTAGGCAAAAGCGAACTGAGCGGTCGATTTGAGAAAAAGGGCCTTATCCTTTACTCAGTGTACAAAATGTGAGAAAAGAGGGGGAAAAGCAAAGTTTTCTGTAATAATTTAGTTTCCCTGTTTTAGGAAGAAACTTGCAAACCTGATAAGATGCGCCCGCCAGGGTCGATCGCAGGCAATATCATAAAAAAGGGCTGCGCTCGGCTCTGGCCAGCACATGTTAACACATGTTTTGCAGTTTTCCATTGACTTTTGTTAGTTAGATTTATGTATAAAAAAAGAAAAGAGAAAGTTTCAAACACCGAGAGAAAATCGGTTTTTACTTAAACTTTTGAGTTTTCAAATTTATAACATTTAGAAAATTCGTAAGAGAATGATTTTTTGGCTTAATCTTTTAAATCTATCTTTAAACAGACATAAAACAATGTTTATAATTATGACATATATGTGATGACAGATTCCACGACTGATTAATTTTTCCACGACCAATATTATTTGTGCACCTTAAATTGAAATTTAAATGCTTCTGAGAATAAATTTAAAATTATTTTAACATTCTGCATATTGAAAAGAAGCGTTTAGAAAATAAATAAATTATATTTGACATAAAACAATGTTTATAATCATGACATATCTATAATGACAGATTCCACGACCGATTAATTTTTCCTCGACCAATATTATTTGTGCACCTTAAATTGAAATTTAATATCTACTAAGGATTTATTTAAAACTATGTTAACATTCTATATGTTAAAAATTAGCTTTTAGAGAGTAAGTAAATTATATTAAACATAAAACAATGTTTATAATCATGACATATCTATAATGACAGATTCCACGACCGATTAATTTTTCCTCGACCAATATTATTTGTGCACCTTAATTTGAAATTTAATATCTACTAAGGATTTATTTAAAACTATGTTAACATTCTGTATGTTAAAAATTTGCTTTCAGAAAGTAAGTAAATTATATTGGACTCAAAAAATGTTTTAATCATGACATATCTATAAAGGCAGATTCCACGACCGATTGAATCTTCCACGACCAATATTATTTGTGCACCTTAAATTGAAATTTAATATCTAATGAAATTTAATATCTAATGATATTAATGATAATAATATTAATAATATCTAATGATTTATTTACAACTATTTTAACATTCTGTATGTTAAAAATTAGCTTTTAGAGAGTAAGTAAATTATATTAAACATAAAACAATGTTTATAATCATGACATATCTATAATGACAGATTCCACGACCGATTAATTTTTCCTCGACCAATATTATTTGTGCACCTTAAATTGAAATTTCATATCTACTAAGGATTTATTTAAAACTATGTTAACATTCTATATGTTAAAAATTAGCTTTCAGAAAGTAAGTAAATTATACTTGACTTAAAAAATGTTTTAATCATGACATATCTATAAAGGCAGATTCCACGACCGATTGAATCTTCCACGACCAACATTATTTTGGCATTATGAAACTAAATTTAAATAGCTTCTGAGAACTTAATTACAATTATAATAACTTTTTGTATGTCTAAGCTTTGCAATCGAAAAATAAACAAATTATATTTAACATAAAACAATGTTTATAATCATGACATATCTGTGATGACAGATTCCACGACCGATTAATTTTTCCACGACCAATATTATTTGTTCACCTTAAATTGTAATTTAAATGCTTCTAAAAATAAATTTAAAATTATTTTAACATTCTGCATGTTGAAAAGAAGCGTTTAGAAAATAAATAAATTATATTAAACATAAAACAATGTTTATAATCATGACATATCTATAATGACAAATTCCACGACCGATTAATTTTTCCTCGACCAATATTATTTGTGCACCTTAATTTGAAATTTAATATCTACTAAGGATTTATTTAAAACTATGTTAACATTCTGTATGTTAAAAATTTGCTTTCAGAAAGTAAGTAAATTATATTGGACTCAAAAAATGTTTTAATCATGACATATCTATAATGGCAGATTCCACGACCAATTGAATCTTCCACGACCAATATTATTTGTGCACCTTAAATTGAAATTTAATATCTAATGAGGATTTATTTACAACTATTTTAACATTCTGTATGTTAAAAATTAGCTTTTAGAGAATAAGTAAATTATATTAAACATAAAACAATGTTTATAATCATGACATATCTATAATGACAGATTCCACGACCGATTGAATCTTCCACGACCAACATTATTTTAGCATTATGAAACTAAATTTAAATAGCTTCTGAGAACTTAATTACAATTATAATAACTTTTTGTATGTCTAAGCTTTGCAATCGAAAAATAAACAAATTATATTTAACATAAAACAATGTTTATAATCATGACATATCTGTGATGACAGATTCCACGACCGATTAATTTTTCCACGATCAATATTATTTGTGCACCTTAAATTGTAATTTAAATGCTTCTAAAAATAAATTTAAAATTATTTTAACATTTTGCATGTTGAAAAGAAGCGTTTAGAAAATAAATAAATTATATTAGACATAACACAATGTTTATAATTATGACATATCTATAATGACAGATTCCACGACCGATTAATTTTTCGTCGATCAATATTATTTGTGCACCTTAATTTGAAATTTAATATCTACTAAGGATTTATTTAAATATATGTTAATATTTTGTATGTTAAAAATTAGCTTTCAGAAAGTAAGTAAATTATATTTGACTTAAAGAATGTTTATACTCATGACATATCTATAATGACAGTTTTTACAACCGATTAATTTTTCCACGACCAATATTATTTGTGCACCTTAAATTGAAATTTAATATCTACTGAGGATTTATTTAAAACTATTTTAACAGTCTGTATGTTAAAAATTAGCTTTTAGAAAGTAAGTAAATTATATTTGACTTAAAAAATGTTGTAAATGGTTTTTCTTTATCTAGACTTAATAAAATTAATTAATTGATGATTGGTCATCTATGATTATGTTTTACGTTTTATTGTCAATGTGTTCTTGTGGTGTATTCCACTACCAGGGCGTGTTTAATTATAGTAGGCGTAACACATGATAGTGGTGGGGTGGTAGTGGATTTGACAATTTGATACATAAACAGGACTGCGGTCGTTGAATCCACTAATTCATGCACAATGGCATTTTTTACGCGGTCGTGGAACCACACGTTACACATAAAGTTAGTTTTTTCCATAAAAAGAGGAAGGCAGAGAAAAAAAAATTTCTAACATTTTCCTTTCTGAACGCAGGTATAATTTTGAAACAGATTTATATAAGCTTATACATCCCTCCCTCCTTTAAGAGAAAAACGAGAAGCATTCGAAGTTTTGACATGAATAGAATTTACAACATTGATTTAAAGAATTTTGGCTTTAATATTAATTAATTGGATAATTTTCGTTTTTTTTATTGTAACAATTTCTTGCTATATGATATTTTTCGAAACATTGCTCACAAGATAAGCTGCATTTGCTTAATTAAAATTTTCTTTTTTACTCTAAGTGTCGATATATTATAATCATATTGTTTACACACTCATTGTGACATTAGTTGCAATCCTTCCTTTTATCTTTATCAATAGAATTTTTTTTCAATTTTTGATTTCAATATAATCATTCCATGTTCCAAATGACATTATTGCTATTTTTTAATTCCTCGACTCCGGTAATCAATATATTGGTTTATAAAACTAAATTCGATTGATAAATTCTTCATAACACGAATTGGAAAATTTATTTATTTTTACCATGCCCGTCCATATTACCTAAAGGAATATAAGATTCTATCAGGTAACGTTGTTCTCATTTTCAAGACGACATGTTTCTCTTCTTTTTCTTTTTTCTTTTTTTAAAATAAATAATTTTTGAAATCGATGACATTTTCAATTAGGCTTATAGTTTACGAGATATTGACGATTTTATCTGGCATTTTTTATATAAATTTTCGAATATTTTGAATTTGGAAAAAAAAATTTCAATCTCGATTTACATGTTTTAGATCTCAAAATTTCGTGTCCGATTGTGGTAATCAAATTTCGGTATTGATACGAACTACAAGAAAATGAAGTTTAAGAATTTAAAAAATTGATTTTTTTTTTTTTTTTTTTTTTAATTTTTGAATATTTGAATTTAGGAAAAAAAAACAAAATATTAATATGAAACTTTCTTATACGAAATATTTAAAAGAAAAAAAAAGTAAATTTTATAATGTAAAAATAGATCCTGGAAGAAAAATAGCAAATATTAATATAATGAATGTCCATAATATATTTTAATCACCTGAAACAGAAATATCTCTATATTATTATCAATTATTTAATGTCTCTTTTTTATTATATCTAAAAATTAAAATGTATGCTTAAGAAAATACTCCAGTTGTTCAATATAAAATTCGAGTAATCTGTATTTATTACAGATAATTATATATTTTTTATAATATTTATTTATTTTGTTGCTGACAATGCCTTTTTTTATTCGTATTTTAATGCTTTAGAATATGCAAAAACTGGATTATTTAATTTAATAAAAAAGTTAATTGTATTAATGGAGAATTATAATTATAAGAGCAATCAATAATGTTGCAAAAGCAAATTGTTTTGTTTATGTGTATTTAATGAATATATTGAAGGATGTGTATTAAGATTTGAATTAATTCACTATTGTTGCTATATTTTATAGAAATGTTTAAATTAATTTTGGTTAGCATGATGAATATGAGACAAGCGAAGTCTGTTAATGTGTACAATTTTTGGTGATTTATTTATTTTAATTTTTATGTTTCCTTTACTCAATATTTCTAACACTTCATGTGGTCCTGTATATTGATTACCTAATTTTTTCGGTTTAGGACCTTGTAATAAAAATACGCTATCTCCGATTTAAAAATTTTAAGGGTTAGCTTTGCGATCATAGTAAGTTTTTGATTTTTCTTTAGATTCAATTAAATTTTTCTGCGCGAGAGATTGAATATCATGTAATTTTGTAACTAATTTTACTAAATAGTCATCATAGGTCTCGAGTTTTTCTTCTTCCAAAAGTGGTAAACTTGAAGGTAATCTTGGTAATCTACCGAAAACTAACTCAAAGGGTGTACATTTAGTACCTTCATGGACGCTTGTATTATAAGAAAACATAGCTAATTCTAATAAATCATCCCATTGAGTATTTTTATTGATGAAGTGTTTAAGATATTCTGCTAATACATGATGCGATCTTTCTAATGAACCATTTGATTGAGGATGAAAAGAAGTAGTTTTAAATTGTCGAATGCGAAATCGTTTTGCTAATCGCTTCATAAGATTGCTCAAAAAATTTGTACCTTGATCTGTTAAAACGCCTTTTGGAGAGCCAAAAGTACAAATGAATTTCTTTACAAAAGCATCCGCAATTGTACTAGCCTGCTGATTTGGTAAAGGTACTGCTACAGAATATTTTGTTAAGCAGTCTTGTACAGTTAAAATGCATTCATTTCCAGATTCTGTTGCTGGCAAAGGTCCTACTATATCCATAGAAATTTTTTCGAACGCGGTTCCTGGTGTATCAGTAATTACCATTGGGTTTTTAGTTTTTACTCGAACTAACTTTTTCAACTGACATGGTAAACAAGCTTGAATATATTTTTGAATGTCTAATTTCATATTTTCCCAAAAATATTTTTGCCGAATTCTATTATATGTTTTCGTAACTCCCTTGTGACCGCCTATAGCAGAGGAATGTGCTTCTTCAATCAAAATTTGTCTTTGTTCAGTTGTTGCATATTGAACATAACCTTTACAAATTATAACTTTAGTACAAGAATCTTGAAAAGTTTCTTTAAGAATTAATTCGATATCTTGCCAATTTACGTGATTGATGACTGTTGTTTTTGCAATACTAACTGATTTTAACTTTAATTTTTCTGTTAAATTTTTAAATGAATTAATTGTTAATTTGATGTTATTTGTTATTTGAGTAAGACTTTCACTTCATTCTGTAGTAATTGGTAAAGCAATGTGTAAAAAATTTCCTTTTTTAATTTCTTTAGCTTCATTAATTAACAAATTTTTGAATTGAGGAAGTTCATTTTGTTTATTTAGACTTCGAGAACCATTATCTAAAGGGACACCTGTAGTAGATAAAAAGTACGCATAATTATCTTTCCGCATTCTTAACTGGTCTTTACATTCCACTACATTAGTACATAAGGGTCCATCAATTGATTTTTCTAATTCACCCACGTTTTGTTCGTTTAGAAAAGGGTCGAGGGGGAACTCAGGAGGGGGCTCGGCAGGAGGGCGTTGACATTCATGCTCATTATTGATTTTTCTATGAGTTTGTTTAGAATTTGAAATTTCATTAGGAAAATATATTTCCTCTAAATCGTCGGAATCACTATCGTATTCTTCTTCTATATATTCTTTACTGTTTGATTTCGCACTATCTTCAATAATTTCTTCATGAGGAAAATCTTCAACACTATCATCACTTGAACTTACATATTCTTCCGCACTAAAAGGTTGATAAAATTGATTTTGTTTAATATATTCTGGATCTGAATTTTCTTCCAAATCTTCACTTTCGCACTCGTTATCTTCACTAATTTTACGCGTTTTTTGTATAGAAATTGATCCTTTAGGCCTACCTCTTTTTCTTTTGATGAAATTTTCATCCTCATCAGTCACTAAATCTTCATTATAATTTATTTTTTGCAAATTTTCGCAATTTCTAAGATTTCGAACGGATTTTTGAATAATTTCTTGATTTCGCGGACTTTGAATAGATTTTGTATTTTTCACATTTTTCGAATTTCGCACATTGATTTCACTTCGCCTTGATTTAATTTCATCGATTTTATTACTAGAATTAGATTTCTTTGATTTAGAATTTTTCATTTCTTCACTTGAATTTTTCACTTTTTCACTTGATTTTTGACACGAACGTTGCACGTTTTCTTTTAAATTCTTGGAACTAGTAGCTTCTTCTCTTAATTTCTTTGATTTTCTTCTAGTCATCACTGCAATACATTTATCACTTTCAAGATTTATCGGATAGTCTTCATTATTAATTTTTTCACAAAGATTTTTAACTTTTTTATTTTTCGTACTCTCATATCAAACTTATTATTTTTTTAACAAGATTTAATTCATTATTCGTAGATACACTTTCAACATTTATTTTGTCAGTAAATTCTTCATTACAATAAACACCATCATCTTCGATTTCATCGGAATTTTCATTTTCTTCATTGTCGTCTTCTTCTTCGTTACATTCTTCTTTTTCTTCTTCTTCGTATTCTGGGATGCAGCGATCAAATTTTTTCACATAAGTTACTGGATTTCGGGATAATGCATCCGCATTAACATTCATTTTTCCTGCCTTGTATAACATCTCGAAATCGTATTCTGCTAATTTTAATTTCCATCTTGTTACTCGAGAACAAGGATCGCTTGATTTTTGAAACCATAATAATGGTTTATGATCTGTAACAATTTTAAATCTCCTACCATAGAGAAAATGTCTAAAATGTAAAACACAATATACAATTGCGAGGGCCTCTTTATTATAAGTGTCATATTTTACTTCATGTTCGTTTAAAGATCTTGACGCATAAGCAATGGGCTTATCTTTACCAATTTCGCCTTGTGATAATATGCCGCCAATAGCATACCCAGATGCATCAGTTGTAAGTATAAAAGGTTTTTCAAAATCTGGTCTTTGTAGGAGTGGTTCTTCGCAAAGTTCATTTTTTAAAATTTCGAAAGCTACTTGTTGTTTATCTGTCCATTGAAAAGTTACGTCCTTTTTCAAAAGTTGTGTTAAAGGTCCAGATTTTTTAGAAAAATTATTAATGAATCTTCGATAATAACCGGCAAGACCTAAGAATTGTTTTATATTTTTTACGTTTTTGGGAACTGGAAAATTTTTAACAGCAATTATCTTTTTCGGATCAGGTCGGACTCCATTTTTAGGGTTTCGTGGCCCAGGGCCGAAAGCCTTATAGTTTCGCTTTGGCGTCCGTCTGTCCGTAGTACACTCGTATGGTTTCCATGGCAACCGTTTCCATAGCAACCGTTACCATAGCAACAGTTCCCATAGCAACCATTACCATGGCAACCGTTACCAAGACAACTGTTTCCATAGCAACCGTTTCCATAGCAACAGTTACCATGGCAACAGTTCCCATAGCAACCATTACCATGGCAACCGTTTCCATGGCAACCGTTACCAAGACAACTGTTTCCATAGCAACCGTTTCCATAGCAACAGTTACCATGGCAACAGTTCCCATAGTAACCATTACCATGGCAACCGTTTCCATGGCAACCGTTACCAAGACAACTGTTTCCATAGCAACCGTTTCCATAGCAACAGTTACCATGGCAACAGTTCCCATAGCAACCATTACCATGGCAACCGTTTCCATGGCAACCGTTACCAAGACAACTGTTTCCATAGCAACCGTTTCCATAGCAACCGTTACCATGGCAACAGTTCCCATAGCAACCATTACCATGGCAACCGTTTCCATGACAACCATTACCATAGCAACCATAGCAATTAGCAAATAATGTAATTATAAATTATTTATTATGTACAAATAACTTCTGATCTGAATTTAAAAAGCCACGAAACCCTATATGTAGGTGCTTTGCGCCTGCTTCTTTTCCTGATTTTTATCAATTAAATGTCCAAGATAAACTACTTCGGGTCTGAGAAATTCGCATTTATCTGGTTGTAATTTTAAATTCGCGTTACATAAACGAGACATAAAATTATCAAATTTTTGTTGATGTTCTTCAAGAGAATTTGCAAAAATTACTACGTCATCGAGATATACAAATAGATCTGTACCTATAAGATCGGATAGACAACAATTCATTAATCTTTGAAAACAACTTGGCGCGTTCTTTAAACCGAAAGGCATACGGTCAAATTCATAGTGACCATATGGGGTTGAGAAGGCTGTTTTGTGAGAATCTTTTGGACTCATTTTAATTTGATGAAAACCGGAAGCTAAGTCAAACACAGAGAAGTATTGCGCATTTCCAAGGGTCTCGAGCACTTCGTTTATATTCGGTAGCGGAAAAAAGTCGGTTATTGTTTTTTCATTTAATTTGCGAAAGTCTAATACCATTCGCCATTTTTTATTTCGATGACTGTCATTTTTTTAGGCACAATCCATACCGGTGTATTATATGGGGATTGAGAAGGTTTGATTATTTTATTTTTTAAAAGTTCACTTGTTTGTCTTAAAAGTTCTTCTTTATGCACTGGGGGAAATCTGTATTGTCGCGTGAATACTGGTTCGTCATCTTTAGTAGGGATGTTATGTTGGAGAACATTGGTAGCTGTTAAATATTCACCTGGTAAATGAAATCTTTCAGAATATTCCGTGATTAATGCTTCTACATGTTTTAATTCATCTGGTTTTAAATGATCTAAACGAAGTGAATCTAATATTTTTTCAATTCTTTCTTTACCCGTAATATTATAAAATCCAAATTGCTTATCGCACAAGGTTTCTGAATATACAAAATTGTCAAATAATTTTTCCGCGGTGTTATTTTCAATATTTATTTTATTATTTTAAATTTGATTTGTGTCAGAGGAGTTATTAAAAACTTCGTCATATTCTTGTAAAATTACTTTCGGAATTTGTATTTTTACTGAATTTGATAGTGTATTTGCTGCTTTTACGTATGCTTTACCATTGTTATTTGTGACTATAGCGTTTCCTATGTAAACTCCAGGTTCAGTATTTAAAAGTGGAACATATCCTTCTTTTAAATTAGAATTTTCAACAAATAAAAATATGTCAGGTATTGATCGAGGTGGGAGAGTAATAAAATTTCTTGATGCGAAATAGAACATTTTTCCTTTGACTTCTAAACATTTTTCAGCATAATTAATTTTGACATTATTATCTGTAAAATATTCTGATCCTAAAAATCCATCTTCTTCTATGGGAACTTCATTAGGTATTATGTTAAAAGTTGTTGGATAACCAAAGATATTTAATTTTGTTTGACCTAGTGTGTGTACAGGGTGTTCATTAATACCTGTAAGTTGTATTTTTTTAAATTTATTTAAAGTCATTGTGGAATCAAGCATTTTTTCTTTTAAAAGATTTAATCCTGCTCCTGTATCAATCATTAAATGAAGTGGTTTAGAAACTGTATTAACATAAATAGATGGCATCATATTTCCTGTAGTACAATTGATTTGAATGGTTTCTAAATGTTCAGATATTTGCTTTTTAGGCACGCTTTTTCTGTTAGCACCTGTCCCATCGTACCCGATATGGGAAGGTATTATTCGTTTCCCTGTTTCATTAAAGTGGATGATCGATACTGTTGACCTTGATTATAATTATTATATTCTCTTTTTCTGCAATTTTTAATAACATGCCCACGATTTTTGCAATATTTCCAAGTAACATTAAAAAATCTGTTTTGTTAATTAGTACGAAAATCATTTTTATTTGGAAATTGTGAGTTTGTTCTATTATGTAAATTTTGGGGAAAACCCGAAAATCGTAATTGTAAAGGGGAATGCTTTTGTTCACTAAACGAGGGGGACATCCCTCTTCTTAGATAATAGACAGGTGGTCTCTGCTTCATGCGGAATACGGAGCGCTGGTACCTATGCTGTGCTGAGTATTGATTTTTTTCTAACCTACGACAAGTGCGTGAAGTATGTCCTACTACATTACAATTTTGACATACTACTATATCTGCACTACCAAATGTAATTTTTGCATTATTTGGCCTACAAGAATTTTCTTTTCTAAGCTCTACAACCGCATTTAATTTTCGTTCTGCCTCTAATGCTTTGTTTGTTGTTTCTTTTAAAGTTATGCAATCTGGAATTCGAATTTCTAATTCTGGACGTAGCCCTCGACGAAAACAGGATATTATATCTACTTCTAAAGTTTCTAACATCGTTTTGGATAATTTACCGTCTTTACTCGATAATCTGTATGAGTCAAAAATCTGATCCGATAATTCTTTTACTCGATTCGCATACGATATGACACTTTCACTTTCCTTCATAAAAATATTTCCTAACTCTCCTTGCAATTGATAGATACTTTTATTTGGTAAATATATCTTCTTTAAATGAGCTTCTAACTCCAAAATTGTTATAAAAATATTTCCCGATATTGATTTTCTAACTTCTCCTATTAACTTTCCACGAATTAATTTTACTAAATTTTCCTCCACTTGGGGTGAATCTGGCAACATTAATTTTGCTTCATGGCAACCTTCTATAAATGAAACTACTGGAATATTTTTTCCATCGAACACAGGCACTAATTCTAACGCGTCGCGAAGAGATACTTGTTGATTATTAGGTAACGACATAACTAAGCTTTTTATTTCACTTTTGTAGCACTTTCACTTAGAATTTTGATTTGTGTTTATGAGTGTAAATAAAAAAATTAATAAAGGAATTTCTAGATTTGTTGGTTCAAGGATATTTTTCTCTCTCATTTATATATTTGAAATTATTTAAGGAAAAATGATTTTTTTTTAATTTCTCTTTTTTTATCACAACAAATGATGCACCAAAAATTATACTGTTAATGCATCGATTTTTATATTATTAGTTTAAATTCTCTTTTTTGTTCACAACGGACAAAACACCAAAAATTATATTTTTAGTGCATAGTTTTTAAATTTATATTCTCTTTCTTGTTCACAAAGGACGATACACCAAAAATTATATTTTTAGTGCATAGATTTTAAATTTATATTCTCTTTCCTGTTCACAACGGCCGATGCACCAAAAATTATACTTCCTCTGTTACGTCTCAAAATAGAGAAATAATTAAAGAAATAATATTTTATTTTATTTGTGGCCGCTCGGTGATTCAGTGAATTCCTGTTTCATTTACAGAGCAGAAGGCTCTGAGCTAAGGGTAGAGGAAAGAAAGAGAATAGTGATTTTTAATGACAAGGTTACAAATTTATTTAGACAAACATTTAGAGTTATAAAATTGATCTTTGAGAGAGAGTATCCTGAAGCAACCATTCTTGAAATAAGGGGAAGTCAGCATTCCACTGCAACAAGGAATGTAAAGGTTACTACAAATTTTTATAAGGAATTAGGAAGGATTTAGATAAAAAGTATTACAACTTACCTTGAAAATTTAGATGTAAGATGTATGAAAAAGGACCACTGCTGTGTCCTAATTATGATAGGAACTTCTGGTACCAGATATAGTTTAAGAGCTCACAGGAAGGTTGACGGGCTTTGGTGATGACCACAGGTCCGGAGTTCAGTTGATTGAATCAGCTCTTCTTGACGTAGAAACTTTTAACACTTGACACAGAGATTCTTCTAAGTCGAACTTGAGTATGAAATCGAGCAGAGTAACAACGCTTGTACTAGATTTCGTATGTGAACTGGTACCAAATATGAAGTAGAAGTAACGTGTATGATGAAAAGTTCTGAACTGGTAGATGTTACACGTATGAAGATGATTTGAGAACTAGTAGATGTTATACGTATGAAGATGTTTTGAGAACTGGCGGTATCGGTGGTAATTTCTGAACTGGTAGATGTTATACGTATGAAGATGATTTGAGAACTGGCGGTATCGGTGGTAATTTCTGAACTGGTAGATGTTATACGTATGAAGATGATTTGAGAACTGGCGGTATCGGTGGTAATTTCTGAACTGAACTCTCCGTAAAAATGTAGTCCTTTTATACTGAATATTCATAAGAGAATATATCTATATATTTTTCACCCTAATTTTGGAAGCCGATGTTGAGTCCTTCTATACTGAACATTCGTAAGAGAATAGTGCTATATATTTTTCACCCTTATTTTGGAAGCCTTCTATACTGAACATTCGTAAGAGAATAGTGCTATATATTTTTCACCCTTATTTTGGAAGCTAAGTTGAGTCCTTCTCTCTCAGTTGAACGTAAAAAAGGGGGTGTGAACCATTCTAATACAACATAGAAAGAGCACGACTACGGTTATTCGCAGCTTACAAGAGCGTTTATGGTCTTCTAATGTGGTGATACCACAGGGGTTCGTCGCATAGGAAAATTAGAAAGAGATCATTTTGTCGCAGAGACATACAATTCAGTATTGATTAAAAGAATTCTTATAATTATGAATGTAGAAGTTACGGTGACGTGACAATTTCCATCGTCAATAACCAAAAAAAAACAAATTTCATATTCTTGTGTACTCCTTGTAGCAGGATTGCAAGAAATGAAATTTTAAATTAGAAAACGCGAACGGTTATAAAATAAAATTGTACGAAACGATATAGGAAATTTATTAAATCAAACTGGATTTAAATTCATTTAGAGAAAGTAGGGAAAACGAAACTATAGACACAGACAGTTCATCCCCTTCAATATCACTGACTGATAGACTTAAATTAGACAATATTCTAAAAATCATGCCAGAAACATCAACAAGTTCAAATGACCTTTTTCAAACAATTCTTGCAAAATTGGAAAGATTTGAAACAAGATTGTTAGCTATGGAACAACCAGTTAGAAGAGAGTTAGGTTTACCCTTAAATGAGAATGAATTAAACAGCGATCATGAAGAATTAGAAGAAGTTACAGAATATGATTTTGGAAAAAGTATAAAATTAATACCAGAATTTAACGGGAGCGGTTTAGAAAACTTCATTCATTTAATAAGATTGTCCAAAAAGAAAACAAAAAGAAATGAAAGACTAACATTACTTCATGCAATAATTGCACAAAAATTAGTAGGAAAAGCGGCAAACACAATTAGAGCCGATGCAGTTAAAACATTTGCTGATTTTTTTTGAAAGATTACGAATTTTATTTGGAGAAAAGGATAGTTTAGAATCACTTCAAAGGGATCGCGATTCATGTATAATGGGCAAAAATGAAGGTTTAGAGTCATTCACCTCAAGATTTATGCAGTGTCAGGATAAAATCAGGCAGTCTATAGATAGTATGAATATAACACCTGAAGAAACTTTCGTAAGACAGGAAATAGAAACAAGTGCAAGCGTCAGCACATTCTTAAGAAATATACGTGAAGAATTTGAAATTAGAATCCGTCCTCAGAAACCGAAAACTCTGAATGAATGTTTTAATATTGCCTCAGAAATTAACGTGAATATAAAAGATAAAAGAAGAATAGAAAATTTTACAAGAAACCCAAGAAATGAGAACCCAGTTCCAAAACCAAGATTTAGTAAACAGACAAATATAGAAAAATGCAACCATTGCAAAAATGTAGGACATACAGAAGATGTCTGTAGAGGAAAATTGAGAGGTTTACCACCACGTCAAGAGAAAACTCAAAATTTTCAGTTACGATCGATCAACAGCAAACCACCAGACCGAGTGCAGCTAAGCGAAGAATTTTCTTTATCGGAGAACCCGCTAAGCACAACCTTCCACCGATCCCGAGAGAACGAAGAAGACACGACACACCTATTGTGGCTTTAAAATTTGATAAATTAAAATCGGGAAAATTTGTAGTTGATACAGGATCGAATATATCAATCATAAAAAACAGTATGTTAGAAGGAAAAAACTTTAAAAAACACGCACCTCATAATGTTTTAACAATAGGAAACAATCCCGTAACATTTGAATATTCTATTTGTTTAAAACTTTATGGTAAAGAATCAGTTTTTCAAGTTACGAAAGATGAAAATGCATTTAGAGAAAATGGTTTAATTGGAATGAATTTACTTTACGATCAAAATTTTAAAATTGACTTAGAAAAAGGTATTTTAAACTTAGGACCTAAAATACTTCATCCACAACCTAGTGCAGATAAGAAAGATAAAATCTGTTTTATTAACTTTGAAGGAGGATATTCAGCAGTCACAAAATATGATTATCAAGGAAATCCAATTTTACCACCTAATACAGAAAAAATTGAAAGTATGTATGATGCTTATGAAGACTTATGGATAGATTCTATAAAAAAACTGACTGACGAAAAAATGTACCAATTCAGCAATAATGAAAGAATTAAAGAATTATTATCTAAAACACGACTAGACCATATCAAAGAAGGAAAAGAAGACTTACTAAGAATCATAACAGAATTTCACGACATTTTCCCATTAGGAAACGATCCTTTACCTTTAACTAAATTAACTGAGCATACAATTAGAACAACAGACGATCGAATTATAGATTATCGAAAACTAAATGAAAAAACCATTTTAGACAAATATCCTTTACCGTGTATTGATGAGATAATTCAGCAGTTAGGAAATTCTAAATTCTTTTCTTGTTTTGATCTTGCTTCCGGATTTCATCAAATAGGAATAAATCCCAAGGACAAAGAAAAAACAGCTTTTAGCACAAACGAAGGTCATTATGAATATAATAGAATGCCTTTTGGTTTAAAAAATGCCCCTCCAACATTTCAAAGAATGATAAATAATGGATTAAAAGGACTAATAGGTAATGGATGTTTTGCATATATTGACGATATTATTGTTTACGGAAGAACGTTGGAAGAACATAATAAAAATTTGAAGAATTTATTTATAAGACTACGACAAGTTGGACTTAAATTACAGCCAGATAAATGCGAATATCTGCGTCCAGAACTGGAATATTTAGGGCATGTTATTACAAAAGAAGGTATAAAGCCAAACCCAGATAGAATTGACAAAGTAAAAAATTATCCAAGACCAAAAACTCAAAAACAGATTAAGCAATTCTTAGGACTTATTGGTTATTACAGGAAGTTCATAAAAAACTTCTCTAAAATAGCAAATCCACTAACTAAATTACTACGAAAGGAAACTACATTTGAGTGGACACAGAAAGAAGAAAACGCGTTTTCCGAATTAAGAGATAAATTAATAACAGCACCGATACTACAATTTCCAAATTGGAATCAAGTTTTTGTTCTAACAACTGATGCATCAAATGAAGGATTAGGAGCAATTTTATCACAAGGACACATCGGAGAAGATAAACCAATAGCATTTGCTTCAAGAACTTTAAATAAGGCAGAAATAAATTACACGACTACTGAAAAAGAATTATTAGCAATAGTATGGGCAGTTAAACATTTTAGACACCATCTTTTTGGACGAAGATTTAAAATTGTAACAGATCACAAACCCTTAGTTTGGTTATTTAATGTAAAAGATCCGACAAGCAGATTAATGAGATAGAGACTAAAATTAGAAGAATACGATTATGAAATTATTTACAAAAAAGGAATTGCCAACACAAACGCTGACGCCTTATCGCGCATTCCAAGGGTTCAGATGACAACAGACGGTACATATGATACGTTACAACAGCAGAACGCGCGTACTACAGGTGTAAACGAGGAAAATGAGAACATGGAAGTAGATACGCAAACAGAAGACGACAACTCAATCATTGATGACGAAAATAAATACGAAAATATGGAAATAGATTCACAGACAGAAGAAAGTGATCAATCAATAATTAAAGACGAATTCAAGGTAATAAAAACTATAAAATTGATTACAGGTACTAAAGAAAAAAGGCAAGGGTATGCAAATTATTCTCTTTTGGAACCGATAAGTAACTTGAGAGATATACTTAAACCTATAAGAGACACAAATTATATTTGGAAAATATTAGTTTATGGAAGAAAAACAATACCTAAAGAAAGAGCTATATACAAAGTAGTAAGAGATTTTAACGAGGAAACAGAAGTACAATGGATCAGAGATATACCTCAAATAGATAATGATGACGCGAATAAAATACGATTAAAAAGAAACAAAATAGAACAAACAGGACAGTTAATTATAAAACGAGAATTTGGACCGACAAGGATAAAAGAAATTTGGATCACTAACGAAGAAACAGAAGAAAATGACAAAATAAAAATTAGTCCTCAGGTGACAGATGATCAATTATCAGAATTTTTAGAAAAAGAAACTAAAGAAGAAAGATTAAGAATTATTTACGAGGATATAGATGAAAGGAAAATATCGAGGATTCTTTTTAAAATATGGAAAGGAGGTGACAAGGAAATATATTTAATAAAGAAACACATTGAAACGAATAGAAGAAAAATTATAGCAGAAGCACATGAAGGAATATTAGGAGGACACTATTCTAAAGATATTACAGTACAAAAGATAAGAAATATGACAAACTGGCCCAACATTACAAAAGATGTTGAAGACTTCATCAAAACATGTGATTTATGTCAACGATTTAAACAAAATGAAAGAAACTATCAACATATTATAGACATTAGTGAAATTACTACAATTATAAAAAAAATCATCACTTAGTATACATAATTAAAATTCCGATTTTAGATGAAAAAGAAATGACAATAGTAAGAAGTTTACCAATTCCAGAACGAATAATTAATGGTCAAGCTATGGTGTTTTTACCAAACCACGAATATATTTTGCAAACGAAAACTGAATACGTACCGATTGACAAGACAGATTTAGAAAAATGTAGTAATATAGAAGACTATAAAATTTGTAAGAGAAATCAACCGAATTATTTAATATATCAAACAGAAAATTGTGACGCGGATTTAATAAAAATGTCTAACAGAAATTGTCTAAAATCTCCATTACTACTCAGCGATGAAACATTTATGAAAACAGAAACAGGTTATATATGTATATTTGTAAAATAAACAGTTATAGATATAGTATGCGAAAATAATAATTATAATGGTAAAAAATTGGGTACTTATCTAATAACAGGGAATAGATGTAAGCTATATACGAATGAAATAAAGCTAGATCTTAATAAACCGATGAAAAATATAAGTAGATACTTTGAGGATAAAATCACAATAGAATTAGATTTTGAGAAAGACGATTTAAAATTAATTAATGATAAATTACCAAAATTACCAAGATTTCTTAATTTAGATAGAATAAAAGAAGCGAAAATTAGTATGGAAGATACCGAAGCGATGCTAGATAAATTAAAGACACATGAAAGATTTAAGAGTTGGACAGAAAAGTCTTTGACGTATTTAGAGTACATAGGATATGCAAGTATTGTAATTATAATCTTCTATATAATGTTTAAAACGGGAATTATACAGTGTATTTTAAATTTAATAAGATATTGTATTGGGAACTGTTATACAAATCGTAGTTTTAACAATACAGGTCCAACGCAGTTTGTAGCTACTGAGAAAAATCTACCAGGATTAAATTTTGAATTACATTCGAAACCTCCTAGAAGGAAACCTGCATCGAATTTTTAAATAAATGTTAATTTGAAAATCATCGATGGTTTAAAGGGGGGAGGTGTCGACAGTATGAAGTATGAGTGTGTATTGTAAAGAGTGGGGACTATTGCACAGTCCTTTAAAACTAATGCATAAGCAGGTGTGGTCAGATTAATTAGTCGCTACTCAAAGTGATAGCACGGTTAGTAAATTGTCTTCCAAAAAGACTCAGTGAAGCTTTGGAAGGATTGATTATCTCCAAGTTTTTGTACTTTGCTTGTTAAATAAATAAAGTAGAGTTTGTTCTCAGTTGAGTAACCAACTCACAAAAATAATATTATTAGTTGTTTCTTACGGCGACAACACAATTAATAATATTTAGTTAAATTTTTCTAAAACTTTTAAAACTTGTGCAAGTTTACTGAGAGAACTTTCAGCAAGTTTACCGTGAGAACTTTCTGCAAGTTTACATGACAATTTTCCTGAAAGTTTGCAGAGAAAGAGCCTCGGCAAGCCCCATGCAAAAAATGCCCCTTTTTCGTACCTCGAATTTTAAAACTTTTTTTATGCCAAATGGTTACATATGATGACCCAATAATCCCTGCAAAATTTCAAGATGAGCATGTGCCCCCTTTCCGAAATACATGGGGTCAAAGGGGGCCATGTCCAAAATTAGAATATGCAATATAATCGAATAATAATGTTAAAAAAAATCAGACCAAATGGTTCCCTTAAGATTTTCGTCTGCTGATTACGAATCTAAAGTCCGTTTTTAAAAATTCAAAATGGCGGATCTAATATGGCGGACGACATTTTTAAAAATCGATCCAATTGACGTGAAAATCGTTACTCGGGGGTTTTTGGGGTCTCTGATTACGAATATGATGTCCGTTTTTAAAAATTCAAAATGGCGGATCCAATATGGCGGACGACATTTTTGAAAATCGATCCAATTGACTTGAAAATCGTTATTTGGGGGTTTTTGGGGTCGCTGATTACGAATATGATGTCCGTTATCAAAAATTCAAAATGGCGGATCCAATATGGCGGACGACATTTTGAATTTTAAAAAACGGACATCATATTCGTAATCAGAGACCCCAAAAACCCCCGAGTAACAAGTTTTAAGCAAATCCGGTTGAATTTTTATTTTTTCGTCCGCCATATTGTATCCGCCATTTTGGATTTTCCAAAACGAACATCAAATTCGTAATCAGCGACCCCAAAAACAGTTGGATACGAAGTTCTGTTGTAATAAAAAGTTGTTTGATATTCATGACTCAATGAATTATGTTATGAAAACTTTGAATGCGTTTTTCTCGAAAACTCATTTTTCAAACTGGTACAGAGCTTTTCTCGAAATCTACCGAACCGATTTTGAAATCCTAAAAATTTTTCGATTCTTTATTTAAAAAACTGGTGCCTAAACCTCTAAAAACTCATATTTCTACCCCCTGTGTTTTTATATGGAGGTAAATTGACCCAAAAACACGGCGTTTTTGCGAGTTTTTGAGAAAAATGTACATAAAAAATAAAAAAACCTTTAAAAAAAATCGTTTTTGAGGTTTAGGCACAAGAATAAATCCTTATGAAGAGATTCCCGTTTGGAACTTGAATTTATGTATTACAGGTTGCCCGGAATCTAACGTACCAAAAAAAGGTATCTTTTGGAAGACGCCACCTACAGCTATGAAATTGAACTAAATACACTCAAACATATTTTTTAAATTTTTTCTACGCAATGTGCTACAATGTCCAAAAATAGTTTTTACAATTTCTCTAATACTGTTCTTACAATAAAAGTTTTAAAACCTTCCTTTTTTGTCAATTCTAAACCAGAAAGTCCCCTTAATACATGTGAGATAATATATGTAAAAGTTTCAATAGATTTTAATAAATTTTATTTTAAAATAAATTGGTTCTATAGAATAGGTGCAAAAGCCAAGTACAAGTACACAGTGCCGGCCCTAGCCTTCCTTGCGCCCTTGGGCAAATTTTTCCAGGCGCCCCTCGTATGGAAAGGAAATTCAGAAAAGTGAACCAATATTTTTTGTTATTAATAGTCCAAAATTTAGCCATTAGTGTATATATTTGATAATGATTTGACAATTATTTTCAGTATAAATTTTAACGAATCATTTGCTATTTCTTATGGGATTTAGAAGCTTTTGTCAATGATTAATTTCCTATTGTATTTCAAAATGAGAAATTAATAAAAGCACTTATGTATTTTTGTAAGAATTCTATTTAAAAAGCATATGGATAATATTAAGTAAGATTCAAAGATTAAACCTCACAGTACAAATTAATTTTTATGTAAAAATTTACATTACGACGAATGTTTAAACAGAAATGGAAAATTTATAAAAATATTTAACTCAGTTTAATTCCTAAAATCAACTTTTCGAGCCTTTTTCTCAGCGAAAGTTTGAATTAGAACAGAGGTATCTAGATTTTCGGCGATATCGTGTTCAATAGATAAAGTTGCTAAATTTGAATGTTTATTCTGTGACATTGTCAATCTTAGGTACGTTTTAATTAACTTTAATTTCGAGAAACTGCGTTCACCACTTGCTACAGTTACCGGTATTGTTAATAAAATACGCATGGCTATCCATATATTTGGATACAAATCTTGCAAATCATGTTTTTTTATGAAGTTTAATACGATTAGTGGAGTAATTTTGACTTTAGATTTATCGACAAGAAATCCTTTGACACTCAACAATTCATCACAAAGTTGTCCACCTTCAATATCTGATTTTGAATTTATTGTTAATTTAATTTGAAGACTGTTACACATTTCTAAAAGTTCGTCTCGATCTGGCAGATTATCAACATTATACAAAAAACCCCAAATTTTTGAAAATTCATTAAGATGTTGAAATCTCTCTTTTATTGATGATAAAACTGTATCCAACAAGGGGTTAAAAAATTCAACTTCTAATTTTTTCTCTGGGCAAGTGATTGGTTCGTCTTTGTTTTTTTCATCAAAGATCCGCTTAACACGTCGTACCCTTTTTATTTCTTTAAAAATTGGTTCAATTTCAAGCTCATCTGCTAGTTCTCTTGCTGTAACAATGGCCTTTTTAAAACCTTCTTTTCTATAGTCTTCTAAAAAGTTGCAGTAGTTCTTTAACATTTCTACGCATTCGGTGATGTCCATATCCTTTGCTTGAAGCGATTTACTGACTATGTTTATTTGGAAAAGAATATCATACCACACAATCAGTGAGACAAGAAAGCTAAAGTCTTTTAATTGTTCGGCTAAAGTAATAGCTTCATGTGCTGTATGACTATCGCCACCTGGAATTTCAGATAAAGCCACTAAAGCGTCATGAATTCCACCGATTTGGTATCGAACTGCTTTCACACTACTGATTTTAGCTTCCCAATGTGTGTCAGATAGTTTTTTTAACGTGTATAGTTCAACGTGATCAGTCAAAATTTTCCACCGATTGACTGAAGCAGAGAATAATGTGAACAATCTCTGAAGTACACCGAAAAGAGTTACTGACTTGACTGAAGATTGTGCAGCATCAGAAATTACGAGGTTTAAATTATGGGATCCACAAGATACAAAATCAGCCAACGGATTTTCATCTAATATTCTTCTTTGCACGCCAACAATTTTTCCTTTCATATTAGATCCGTTATCATATGCTTGACCTCTGCAGTTTTCCAGTTAAAGTCCGAATGTCTCCAACATTTGAAGTATTGATTCAGTAAGACCTGCACCAGTCGTATCATTGACATTAATAAATCCCACAAAATGTTTTTTTATTTCTACCGTATCGACAGTTACATCTACAAATCTAATAGTAAGGGAAAGTTGTTCTTTTCGCGAAACGTCTGGCGTACAATCAGCAATGATTGAATAATATTTGGCTGATAGAGCATTATTTTTAATTACAACATTTACATTTTCAGCAATTAAATCTATTAATTCATTTTGTATCTTTGGCCCACAATAATGATCAACAATTTTGCCATCCACAGCAAGATTCAAATGATTTTCCATGACAGGATCAAACTTTGCAATCGTTTGCACTAATCCCAGAAATTTACCATTATTAGGCGTAAAAAGTTTATCTGAATTACCTCGGAAAGCCATATTATTTACACCTAAATATAAAACAATATTCAACAGCCGAAACAAAACACTTTGCCATCGCAAACTCTCTTTTTTAATCATTTTTAATTCCTTTTTATCGATAGTTTCTCCTGTTTTTAGCCTCATCTCTGTTTCTATCCACATTCGGTAAGCTTTTTTATGAGAAAGACTGTTCTCATGAATTGAAAGATATTCTGATAAATTTTTCCATTTATTGAATCCATCACCAACGAATTTTGAAATAGATTTGTTGTCAAAAAGTCGACAGCAAAAGCAAAATACGCAATCTCGCGAAAGAGAGTACACTAACCATCGTCTGCAAAGTACTTCGCCATTTGAAAGTTTTCTAGTATAATATGAGTTTGAAAAATGTCGACCTTCTCCATTTTGAGGGTAATTGTCAATTTTAATTTGATTTGGACCTCCTTTAATCAACTCATCGATAAGACTATTATTTCGAATGGTAGGCCAATTTCCACAATCAGACAACTGTAAAATCTCTTGTGAATTGTCAATAATATCCTCGTTTTTCGTATCTTGTACACTATTTAAATCTATTTCTTTATTTTCAATTTCATGTATGTCATTCACTAATTCCGTGGAAACACTTTCGGAAATACTTGATTCAGAAGGAACTTTTATACAGTCTTCAGGGATTACGTCTTTTCCTTTTTGAATTATATATTTTTTAATATCCATAAACTTTTTATCATGTTCTAATTGCTGAATTTTCTCCGCTTTTCGTTTTCTAAATTCAAAACCAGACGGTTTCTTTTTATCACTTGACATCTTGCTAATTTATTAAATCAAAATTATTGCGAATATCCTGTACGTAAAAAAATAAAAAATTATTATTATAAACTATTTCTAGAGTGGCCGACTCGACCCTTTGAACAACAAAATAATTCCTCATTTCTTTCAACTCAATTTTTTTTGCTATTGAGGAGTTTTTATACCAGTGTGACAGTGTGAAATATTTCTGTTAATATAATATATGTAAATAAATATAAAACACGAATAATACTAAGATTTAAATATATAATTGCATATCATGCATAATCGTTATTTTTTACAAATATTAAGCATAAACAAAATAAAAAGTTTTACAACAAAGACAAAACACAAACATAAATATACATTTTCTCGATAAAGATCTTACCAGTGAATAATTTCAGTTAGGGAACTGGAATTTATAGGTTAGAAACTTTATGTTCATTCTTATTTCCTTCTTAACTTTTTGAATACAATTTTTTATCAGCATGTGCATTTGTTTCACTTTAAAACTTTCCTTGGTTTAGTTATTTAATTCTACAAATTAACCATAAATTTATAAAAAGCAATAATTGTGATGTTTATATCACTGAAAATACTTGAATCTATTATTTGCTACCTATTGATAAATAATCAGGGATGGGTGCGTAATATATTTCATATCAGCGTTGGGCAATAACGTGTCTGTGTGCAACTCTGGGACTAACGTTAGGGTGCGGTCACAGCATTTAAAATAGTTCGATATATCGAACTTTTGCATAACTTGATTCGTTGGATCTAACGGAATACTTATCTTACTATTAGATCCAACCGATCATGTTCTGCAAAAGTTCGATATATCGAACTATTTCAATGCTGTGACCGCACCCTTAGTTACTTATTGTCAGGTTGAGTTCACAATAGACGATATTGCTTTTTTATATAATAAATAAGATATATATTTTTAATAATCCTAAAATATTTAAATTAAAATTTCGGAAAGTTATTTTTAAGTTATTGAAAAAAATTTATTTAAGTCAAAATATACATATAAGCAACTTTTTTGGGCGCCCCAAATTACTAGGCGCCCTTGGGCGGCGCCCGACCTTGCGCCCCCCTAAGACCGGCACTGTTCAAGTACAAGATCCTACAAGAAAATATACTTGTAAAAGAAAATGTACATGTTCTTGTACAGGTTTCATGTACAAGTACTTTTACATGAACACGTTTATGTGCTTGTACAAAAACATTTGTTTAAATATGTTTTTGAAAAAAATTTGAAATATTTTAATAAGTTATAATTGTTAAGATGCTTCATTTATGGATGCTGACCCAGTGGGTAAAGAGACGTCTTAAAAACGTCTAAAAGACGTCTCATCTTGTCCCCACACATCCGGGGACAATGATAGTAAAGTCTCGGAGTCATCATAAAGATAACTAAAAGACGTATTCAAAAGGTTCTGTGTCTGGTCTAAAAGATGTTCGAAAAATGTCTAAAAGACATTGAAAAGGATGTCCAAAAGACGTCCTTTTCACATCTCTTCAAATCTTCTTAAATAGACATTTTTTCACAATATTTTCTAAGCTAAAATACATTAATATTGTATTAAATTTATTTTAAGTTTTATTTTATATTTTTAAAATTATACAGAATTAATGAAAAAATGTCTATGAAACTGAGATCGAACTCGGACATCTTGGGCTTGAAGCATTGCGCCTTAAGCACCTCAGCCGTTGAAGCTAGATATAAACCTCTACAAAGCTTAGGATGTCACTTCTCAATGAAATGAATTTTCATTTAGAAAAATTCCAATAACTTTAATCTTTAACAGTTTCTAAGTCCACGTTTAACTTAGAAAATAACATTATATATTTATGAAAATTTTTCTATTTTCAAAATTTGAAAAAAGACGTCTTTAAGAAATCTTAAAGAAATCAAACGGTCAAGACATAGAACATTTATTGGACGCCTTTAAGTCGTCTCAAAGACGTCTTTTGTCACAAGTCGAAAAGACGTCCACAAAAAGACATCCTTAGTACGTCTTTGAACTAGTGTGCCCACTGGGAAGAATCATTGCGCAGATGTAAAGGCTTAAGAAAGCTACTGCGCAGCCTTTATAGTTTTTAATTTTTAATTTAAAAAAAAAAGAACATGTACAAGAACATGTTCCACATCTGGTATAAGAAAATGTACATGAAACCAGCACAAAAATATGTACAAGAACATGTACATTTTCTTGTACAAGTCTATTTTCTTGTCCAGGATCTTGTACAAGTTCTGATACAAGAACATGTCTCAATTCCAGATGCTGAACTTGTTTAAGAACATTACTTGAACATGTACAAGTTCATTAATGAAATAGCGGGAAAATGAGACAATTGAACAACTAATTATGTTTTAATTCTTTAACAATGAAATATTTTATCAAGTTTTAGTTAATATAAAAAAAAGTTTCACATAATTTAATTACCTTAAAAGTTAACCCAGTGGGCAAAAAACCATGTTCGTTTTAAAAACGTTTTTAGAACGTTTCATGTCTGTCCAAATAATGTTCTAAAACATTTTAAGAACATAGATGTTCAAATAATGTTCTAGAACATTATTTAACAGTCATGAAAGTTCTAAAAACGTTTTTAAAACGAACATGGTTTTTTGCCCACTGGGAATGGTGCAAAATTTTTCAATCATAATAAATTTTTTATTGAACAGAAACGACTTAAATTTTATATATGTAACTTATTTACAAGCTATTATTATTTAAAATTTATATTATTAATTATAATCCCATCGTGATTTTATTAGAAGACCGGAAACGCTATATTTTTTATTTCCGTTTGTTTATAAGTGGCGGGAGAATTCAAATAATTTAATAGGATTGAAATATATTAAACAACAAATTAAATAATTAATTTTCAATAATTTTAATTTGAAAATATTTTAACCTACTATGGGTGGCTCAGTTCACAGAACATTATAAGGTATTAAGGGTGTTTTGGGCGTAACCTCTGAGGATCCTTAGTG
Organism: Leptopilina boulardi; assembly: GCF_019393585.1. Lineage (NCBI taxonomy): Eukaryota > Metazoa > Arthropoda > Insecta > Hymenoptera > Figitidae > Leptopilina > Leptopilina boulardi. The sequence continues at coordinate 56,693 of NW_026137888.1, forward strand.
AGCATTCAGTGATGCTCAAATCTTGTTTCTTTAATTTTTAAAATTTGTGTGCAAATAAAAAAAAATCCATTTTGATTTAAATACAATTTTTAATTGTTCATAATTCAAATCTTAACATTTTTAATTAAAAATGTTTCATAAATTATACTTTTTCTTTATAAAGAAAACTACGCAAAAATATATATGCAGAAGAACTAACTACTACTATTTCCATTTTTAAAAAAAAATCTCTTCAAATAAAAATGAATTGTCATTAAAAAACATCAATTAATTAAATATTAATTAATTTAAAAAAATAAAAACAATCACTAAAAGTGTCACTTCAAATATGTAAACAAATTATTCCGTACGTACATCTCGCCATTTTTATGACGTCATCCTCAGGAATTATGCTCAACCATTTTAGGCCGATGATCCTTAGGTCATTTTTCCATTTTCGGTCAGAAATTTTTCCAAACTTTCACTAGAAATTTCATACAAAAAAATGGCGTTCCGGTAAATTTTTTTAAAACCTAAGATACGTTTCACGTGTTGTCGCAAACTTCAAACTCTGCGCCAATCAAAATAACTTATTTGGAAAACGGTGAAAAATTACATTTCAAATCAATTGAGCACCACTGAATGCTCACTGAGGATCCTCAGAGGTTACGTCGAAAACACCCTAAAATCAACGCTTATTAATTTAATCGAATTTTGCTTATTTTAATACCAAAATGGATTAAAATAAGCAAAATTGGATTAAAATAATAAGCGTTGCAGTTTATTTTAATGCCTTTTAATTTTCTGTGTTTCCGTCCAACTGAGACCCAATTTCCGTCCACTTTAATTTTGAAGCTAACATTTATAAAAAAATTATTTTCTTTTATTTGTTTACTTCAACCTTCAACTAATAAGTCCATTGCATGCCAATTCCCTGGCAGATCGGGTGAGGCGAATGTTCGGCGAATTAGGCGAATGTTCGGCGAATTCGCCGAACATTCGCCGACTTTATTTTTAAGTGAAAATTTTATGAAAAAACATTGGATTCACTTGAAAATTGTTACTCGGGGGTTTTTGGGGTCGCTGATTATGAATCCGATGTTAGTTTTCAAAAATTCAAAATGGCAGATCCAATATGGCAAACTTTTTTTAAAAAAATCATTAGATTCACTTGAAAATGGTTACTTGGGGGTTTTTGGGGTCGATGATTACGAATCTAATATTAGATTTTCAAAATTCAAAAAAACGGATGATTTTAAAAAAAATTTATTTCATTCATTTTAAAATTGAACTAAAAGGTCTCTGTATTTTACGGGGTTGACACTGTCAACATATTAAGTATATGAAGTCCACATTACTTTAGTTTTTTTTCACTTCAAAAGTAATTTTTCTTTTTTTATTTTTTTTTTATTTTTTTTTTTTTTAATTTTTTTTTTCGTTTTTAATAATTTTTTTGAACAAATAAATAAATAAATAATTTTTTAAAATTAAAAAAATCAAATAAAAAAAATTTTTTAATTTTAAAAAATTATTTATTTATTTGTTCAAAAAAATTATTAAAAACGAAAAAAAAATAAAAAAAGAAAAATTACTTTCGAAGTGAAAAAAAACAAAAGTAATGTGGGCTTCATATACTTAATATGTTGACAGTGTCAACCCTGTAAAACACAGAGACCTTTTACTTGAATTTTAAAATGGATGAAATAAATTTTTTTTAAAATCATCCGTTATTTTGAATTTTGAAAATCTAATATTAGATTCGTAATCATCGAACCCAAAAACCCCCGAGTAACCATTTTCAAGTGAATCCAATGATTTTTTTAAAAAAAGTCCGCCATATTGAATCCGCCATTTTGAATTTTTGAAAACTAACATCGGCTTCAGTTGACAAAGAATGCCTCATATATATAAATAATAAATAAATAATATATTTAAATAATAATAATAATAATCTAAATAATATATTTCAAAAATACTTTGATGAATTTTTATTTGTTTAAACAATTTATTTTTCATAATTTATAACTTTTTTAAATACACAAAGACAGTAGCACAATTTTATAAATTTGTTACCTTCTCTTAGTAGTTATTAATTTAAAGGTTATAAATAAAATAAAATATAGAATTAAATTTGCAACAACTATTATGTTAAATTGTTTAAACAACTAATTGTTTCTATTTATTAACATTTTTCATAATGTTCCTAGAAAAATTCAGTATTTTTTCCTATTTTTGCAATTTATCAAACAAAATATAAAGTTATAATAGTTATTAATTAACTTTTTTTGTAGTACAACTAGAAAGATGCAGTTTTTTCTTAATTTTGTAATTATCAAGTAGAATAATATAAACTTGATAAATTGTAAAATTAGGAAAAAGCTGCATCTTTCTAGGTGCATTACAAAAAAGTTAATAAATAACAACAATAAATTGTTTAAACAATTGTTGAATTAATAATTTTACATCAAATCTATCTTTATATTCGATTTGATAAATTGTAAAATTAGGAAAAAACTGCATCTTTCTAGGTGCACTACAAAAAAAGTTAATATAAATAACAATAAATTGTTTAAACAATTAAACAATGCAATATAATGTTTTAAATCCATTATTTGGCAACATAAAACACTTACAGTGAAAGTTCTGGATGATTTCAAGTATTTTTTGTAAAATTGAATTAAAAAAATATAGTGAAAATTTATATAGACAAATGAATAAGCAGTTCAATATCTGGATAATAAAATTTTGTATAAATGTTCAATTTATTAAAATATTTAATAAATTAATGGATTCTTTGGCATTAAAAAAAATTAAAATTAAAGCGCATACTTTTATGAAACTTCATAATCCAGCGACTGAATCCCTCCAGACTACAAAAAGGATAAGTATCATTTGTTACAATATTTGTAAATAATGCTATTTTACTAATCTCCAATAAATTCTATTGGGATCTGACATTCGTACACATGGCATCTGGTGTTGAAAAATGTAACTAGTTTTGGATAACTGTTTGTGTCACTTGCAATTGTAGTTCCGCTGTCATTGTTAATTATTTTATCATTATGAATGAAGGTACATTTTTACTGCGTGAGAAATCTTCCTGCAGAATTAAGTGTTCTGTGAGAGGCTGTGGCAGTACTGTAGCGAAAAATTTAAGCGTAATTTTCCATAAATTTCCGAAACCAAAACCAAAATTACACGATTTACACCACACTTTATAATGTGCCCGGCTTGCAAAACGCGTTCACCTTCAATAAATTTTCGTTGAGCAGGATTTGTACCTGCCCATGCGCAAATACTGTCCATAGAAATGAACATTTTCTACATCCCATGTTATTCCCATGTAAATTCACTAAAAGTGTTACCCAATTTACGCCATATTGCTTTAGGCCCCGCCCCCATGTCAGATCCCAATATTAGTCTGTAAAAATATGGGAGATGTATGCAGGTAGAGACAGTTGATATTATATTTAATTTTGGATCTAAAACAAATTACTATTTTCTCAGGCAATATTGATGCTCTGGACAATACTTTTTGAACGGCAAGTAAAACATTTTGTTAATTTTTTATAGTTTAAAAATTTCCCCAAAAAAACCCCCCGTCTCAACCTGCATACATCTCCCCTATTTTATTAGTTGAAATTTAAATTACTTTATTATTATTTATTTTATTCAAATTATTTACGGAATGTGAAGAATTTAAACAGAAAAACGTTATTTTCTTAAATGTATAGTTTAAATCCTCTTTCATTACTTTGTATATCTTTTTTCAGAAAAGTTTTAAGAGATTGTGCAATTTTTGAGGTTAAAAAAAGGACGGAATGCACGCTATGTATAGGAATCTTAAATTTCGTATTCTAATACCAACCAATCATCTTTCAGAAGAAAACCCTATACTATGAAAAGTTAAAAAGTTTAGCCATATGTTAATAGAAATAAACAAAAAATTTTTTTAAATCATTTATTCACACAAAAAGTATTATAAAGTTAAATACTTTTACAATCTTGACATTGTAAATTATTTCAAGAAACGTCGGTGAAGTTCACAAAATTTATTATTAATAATTTTAGAAAAACTTTTTTTATATAAATTATAATAATTTTTTGACTATAAAGATTTTTGTACCTAATTATTCTTAATAAGGCTTTAGAAAAAAAAATTATAGACTGGAAGTTTTATTGCTTTCCATTTCAAAAATATTCACGAAAATAGCTTTGTTTACAAATATAGGAGATGTTAAACTAACTATTCGATTATATAAATGAAGTATATCAAAAAAATACACGAGTAAATATGCGTGTAATTTGCAAGGATTCCGCGAATAAATACACAACTCGTTTTTGGCCCTTGTAAGCGTGTATTTTTTCACACATTTTGAACTTAAAAATTTTTATTCGAAATTACATTTTTGTGCGTGTATTTTCAAGGGTATTTTGGTGTTGAAAAATTTCTTATCAAGTTTACCATTTTGCGTGTATTTTTGCATAAATTACAAATTTGGAATTTTCGATGTAAGTTCCGCCTGTGCGTGTATTTACGCGAGTATTTTGGTCGTAAAAAGATTGTTAAGTTTTATAATTTTGCGTGTATTTTTTAAAAAAATTTGGAATTGCAAATTTAGATGTAAGTTCCGCCTGTGCGTGTATTAACGCGAGTATTCTGATCTCAATTTTTTTTCAATTTTACCATTCTTCATATTTTACATTTGAAAAATCTGTTCAAAGTTCCAACTGTGCGTGTATTTACGCGACGATTTTTGTGTTGAAATATTTATTATCAATATCGCCATTTGACGTGTATTTTTGCATAAATTACAAATTTGGAATTTTCAATGTAAGTTCCGTCTGTGCGGACTAGAATAATTTTGTTCTATGGTACTTTTGCGTACGTAAATTTTTTTTTAATTAGTTTATATTTTAGGGATTTATTACTATCATATAGGACAACAATTTACCAAAGTATGAAGCCAATCCCAGAACATTGACTTTTTGGGCTGGGGCGATTGAAAAAGAATCTCTCATATGTGTATTTTTGCATATACTTTGGACAAGAATAATTTTGTTCTAAGGTACTTTTGTCTGTGTAACTTTTTGATACAATTTTACCATTATACGTGTATTTTTGCGGACATTTTAAACCTAAAAATTGTGTTCTAATTGCGTCTGTGTGCGTGTATTTATACGTGTATTTGGACTTAAAATTTCGTTTCAATTTTACAATTATGTGTGTATTTTTGCATACACTTTGGACTAGAATAATTTTGTTCTATGGTACTTTTGTGTACCTAAATTTTTGAGAGTATTTTAGACTTGACATGATTTTTACCAATTTTACCATTTGTGGGGTGCGCCTTAAGCTCTCCCCCTTTTCCCCTGATTATTGTAAATGAGCCTTTGGGCCGATAATATTCGGCTTCATGCCGACGACAGGTCTCTCACTAGATTAGATAAAATTGGCCTGTGTTAGAGTAAGGAGTGTTGTGGGGAGAACGATTCGAGTGGGGATCGACTGGGAACCTCGTGGTGGTGAAACAAATAGGAAGGATTAAAATAAAGAAGTACATCAAAATCAAATGGTCTAATCGCTAATTATTACACCTTCTGAAGGAGTCCGTGGACGAAGTATTCATATTTAATTATTAAGAATAAACAAATTATAAAAAGTCCATAGTGGTGACCCCGACTGCGAACGCCATTTTTCAACGTACAATTTTTCGACACCAGATAAGTGAATATAATCCATCATTATCATATACATCTTTAATCCGAATCTATAAAAATCATCCAATAAGAAGATATTTCTTTATATAAATCATCACCTATAAAAAGTTCAAAATCACGAAGATTATTTCTTTCAAGAAAATTTATACTATATAGTCAACTCACACAAACTCCTACTCAAAACTATATATATTTCACATGAAAATTGAATTTTGAAGAAGAGCCACGGCCATTATAGCAAATAACAGAAACAAAATTTTTCTACAAATTAAAATTATATAATCAAGACGAAAAAGCAGAAACATCTTTGAGGAAAGCTCGATTCTCGGACCGCATGGCTGAGGTAACATTTCTCCAGTCAGTGAGCAGCTCCGGGACATCTACAGATTTTTTTTCTACTGATTTCAACGTCATCGTCAACCTGAGAATTTCGTCAATTTAATCAATCTGGATCATCAAATCTCGCCCTGAAGCAGCATATCGTGAAGGAAGTTTCCATTGAAGTCAACGTCTAATTACAACTTTCAGATAAGAATTTCTATTTTAATAAAAAAATAATAACTTTTATTAATTTGTTTAGTATACAATTTTTTTTCTTTCTCTTTTCATTTATTAAAATTTGATAAATATTAAATAGGAAAAATCAATTATCTCTTTTATATATATATATATATATATATATATATATATATATATATATATTTTTTCTCTTTCAATTTTTTTTTTCTTAAACAAAAAAAAAACGCGAAAATGTTAAGATTTCAAAAATTTTAAATATTCATTCAAAATAATTTTGTTTCAAAATGTAATATCTGTAAATTAAATTCAACTCAAGTAGATTATTTTCACAAATTTCAAATACTATGTTTATGATCAACAATAGAACCATGACCTTGATGGGCTAAGAACACTATTTACACCGGTGCGCGTCATCAACGAGTTATGAGAAATGTTCGATGATTTGTTTTCTTGAAATTTTAAAATATTGCTTTCTGGTTTTTGTTTTTCATATAAATTTGATTATTGTATTTGGGGTCTTGTCTTTTCTCTTTAAAGTGATTTCGAGTATGCGAAATATTTTTAATTTTCAAAATCAAGTTTGAAAGTTTGAAAATGGTCGCATGTAGTCGACTCGTAAGTTTTTTTGTTGAGATGGATTGGATTGATGGGTGCATTTAATTGATATAGATTCAGAAGCCATTTGTAAAAATTTATAAAGTATTGATTCGGTGTATCATTGAATTCATGATGTCGATGATTTGAATTATCGGATTGAATATCCTTGGAAGAATTTTAATTAATTATTCACAAGGTTTCATATTTCGGATTCATAATCTTATCGATTTGATCAATCATGATTTTTGGTCATGCATTGGGTTTTATTTTTTAGATGGAAAATAAATGGATAATACAAATGAATTAAAAAGAGAAATATTCCATATGTTAAATAAATGATAAAAATAAATAAATAAATTGTTACAATTAAAAATGAATATATACAGTAATTAATTGGATTGAACAGATTGAAGGCATTAACAATAGAATAAAGAGTAACAAAAATAATAATAACTAGATGATAGTATTGTATATCGTTCATGAATTTCGTTGATGACGCGTACCCGGTTGTTTATTATATATGTATATACGACGAAATAAAATAAAAGAAAACTCGATTAAATGAATTTGATTTGATATTGCTTAGATTGAATTAAATAAAATTATTTTTTTTCTCTCTCTTTTATTAACGATGTTTAGAAATTATATGATTTAATTACGCAATTCAATTTGTTGCAAGGTGGTCTTTATTAATTGAAGAATTAACAGATAAAAATTAAATTTTATAATTTTTTGGAATTGATGTCATACATAGAATGATTTATGTTTTTTGCTAATTGAAATACGATTAATTTTTTTTTTCTCTCTAATAAGAAATTCACTATTATTATTATTTATTTTTTTTTACTTGCTGACTCGTTCAAATTATTGTGATTTGACGTTAGATAAAATAAAAACTTATTCTGTTTCAATATATTTCAGTATAATAAATATGGTCATTACTCGCGACGAAGAACGCAGGAATAGAGCAGCTATGGCAAACGAAAACATGGATCGTGAGGAACGCAGAATTAGAGCCGCTGAAGCTGCTGCCGAAATCGGAAATAATCAACGCGATCAAATTGTAGTCGAACTTGAACAACGACAACATCAGTTAGACAGGCGGGAACATGAATTAAACGAGCGTGCGGCGGACTTCGCAAGACGCGAACGTGAATTAGCAGACAGAATTGCACAAAATAGAATTGCACAATTCAACAACCCGGGCAAAATGAAAACCGACATTTGTTTCCAGTCAACAACGTAGCAGCCATCGATATGGTAAATATGAATCCGATCGGCGTGGATAACCATCGTTTAATTAAATTACCCAAATTGTGTGCCAATGAACCAGAATTATGGTTTGTACAAATCGAATCAATTTTTGCAAGCCATAACATTGTCACTGAGAATGACAAAACTCAAGCCCTTCTGGCAAATGCAGACGGTGATTCATTAAATTGCGTTAAACATTTAATTATGGCAAATCCACGTCCCGCTGATTCTTATACCCAAATAAAAAACGGAATTATTGCTCATTTCTCGGTTTCTGACGAGGCTCGCGTTTATCAATTATTGCGCGGTGACGTGTTAACAAGTGGAAAACCGTCACAAATTTTAAGTCGTTTAAGAAGTCTCAATTCTGGCAATATTAGTGAAGGGGTTTTAAAAGCAATTTTTCTCGCCAAACTTCCTGGTCAACACCAACTTGTTCTCGCGTCTTCTGGTAATGTTTCACTAAATGAACTAGCTAAAAAAGCCGATCAAATTGCTGAAGTCGATCGCATTAATAACTCAACTGTTGCAGCTGTTACTAAAATATCAGAAGATTCTGAAGAAAAAGATAAAATTGAAACACTTGTTGCTGAAGTAGCTTCTTTGAAAACTGAAATTGAGAAATCCCATCACAAATCGCGCAATTTTAATGGGCCGAGATACGATAATTATCAATATCGGGGACGCGGCGGATTTTCGCATGGATATCGTGGACGTTCAAATTATTATAGAGGTCGATCTTACAATCGCGGATATCAAAATAATTCTCGATCATTTTATCGTGGTCGAGGAAATCGCGGATTTAATAACAATAATAGAAATCGTAGTGCGAGTAGATATGAACAACATTATTCCCAAAACAATAATCATGATAATCGAAATCATTTTTCAAATACAAACCGAAGTAGCGACCGAAACCATGATCGTGATCATTCTCGATCTTCGGGAAACGATTAGAGCCGCAGTGTAACGAGGCAAATTCTGCGAGCATTGAATCTCGTCGCCTCCATGTTCTGGATAAACATACACGTTGGACATTTTTGGTTGACACAGGGTCCGATTTATCGATTTTACCAGTTTGTTTGATAAAAAGAAATAGACCGTCCCAAACCGTATTATATGCAGCAAATAGTTCGAAAATTAAAACATACGGAAATAAACAATTAACACTTAATCTTGGATTAAAACGTGAATTTTCATGGAATTTTGTTGTTGCCGATGTCCCCCGCCCTATTATCGGTGCCGATTTATTGTCGTATTTTGGTTTATTGGTAGATGTAAGATCTCACAAATTGATTGATCCTGTCACTCGATCGAATTGCATAGGTTGTATCGAACCCACCTTCTTAGCTGGAATTAGTTTGATTAACAATGAATCATCATATTCAGATTTACTAAAACAATTTCAAGACGTTATTAATATTAATACCCCCACCATCGTGAAATCGGGAAATGTTTTACATCATATCGAAACATTTGGTCCTCCCGCTGCCCAACGTGCTAGACGTTTAGCTCCTGACAAATTACGCATTGCTAAAGAAACATTTGATAAATTATGTAAAGCCGGTATTTACAGACCTTCCAAGGCATCCTGGGCCGCTCCATTGTTAATGAAATTAAAAAAAGATGGCACGTGGAGACTTTGCGGAGATTACCGTCGTTTAAATACACAGACAATACCTGACAAATACCCAGTTCCTCATATTCACGATGCAACAGCAAATTTACGCGGTAAAAAAATATTTTCGAAATTAGACTTATATTCTGCTTATCACCAAATACCCATTAACCCCACGGATATTCCGAAAACTGCAATTATAACCCCATTCGGTCTTTTCGAGTATGTTGTCACAACATTTGGTTTGCGCAATTCGGGACAAACTTTTCAAAGATTTGTTCACGAAGTATTGCGCAATCTAGATTTCGTATTCGTCTATATAGATGACATCATAATTTATTCGGAAAATGAGGCCGAACATAAAAAATTGGTTTTCGAAAGATTACGAGAATATGGGTTACAAATCAATTTAGCAAAGTGTCAGTTCGGTCAATCAGAAATTGAATTCTTAGGATATTCGATTAATGCGGAGGGAATTAAACCAACAAAAGAAAGAGTTCTAGCAATCATGAATTATTCTAAGCCGCGAACCGTGTCAGATTTAAGAAGATTTTTGGGCATGAGTAATTTTTGTCGTCGTAGTATGCGTCACGCTGCTCACCATCAAATTCCTTTGTTACAATATTTGAAAAATGCCCGAAAAAACGACAAACGAATTATCCCTTGGAATTGTGAAACTAATAAAGCATTCGAAGAAGTAAAAAATGACATAATAAATGCAACTTTGTTAATTCACCCCTCGGAAACTGCGGAAACACGACTTGTCACTGATGCGTCTGACACTGGTATGGGAGCGGTGTTGGAGCAATTGATCGATAACCAATGGAAACCCCTTGCATATTTTTCTAGATCGTTTAATAAAGCACAACGTAGTTATAGTGCATATGACCGTGAACTTACTGCGATTTATGAAGCGATAAAACACTTCAAATACTTTTTAGAATCTCGTACATTTAAAATCGTCACGGATCATAGGCCCCTGATATATATGTTTACACAAAAATCTGATAAGATCTCCATGCGTCAGCAACGACAGATTTCAATAATTTCCCAATTTTCCACTTGCATTGAACACATTTCTGGCGAAAAAAATATCGTCGCGGACGCACTTTCAAGGGTCGAGACGATCAACATCGAGAATAGCTTCGATTTTCATAAATTGTCCGAATTACAAAAAACAGATAACGACTTAAAAAAATTTAAATCGTCAAAAACTACAGGACTTAAATTGCGTGAAGTACAATTTGATAATAAAAAAATTAAAATTGTTTGTGACGTATCAAACGGTGTTTCTCGACCTTTCATACCATTATCTTTACGGAAGCAATTTTTCGAAATTTTCCATTCACCTTCTCATCCAAGTGCCGGAGTTTTAAGTCGTATAATAAAAAAGAAGGTCGTTTGGCCATATATGCACCGTGATATAAAGAATTGGTCTAGGGACTGTTTAGCTTGTCAAGCATCCAAAGTCACCAGACATATTCGCATCAAACCAAACCATTTTACACCTCCGAATTCGCGTTTTCTCCATGTACATATCGATTTGATCGGTCCTCTACCCTTAAGTGAGGGCTTTTCTTACTGTCTTACTATGATCGACAGATTTAGTAGATGGACCGAGGCAATTCCCTTGAGGGATATCAGAGCTGAAACCGTGTGTCGTGCATTCTACGATAATTGGATCGCACGTTTTGGTGTTCCCGAAATCGTCACAACCGATCAGGGGACACAATTCGAATCACGACTCATGCGTAGTTTGTTAGAGCTAACTGGTTGCCATAGAATTCGGACCACTCCGTACCACCCCCAATCCAATGGCATGATCGAACGATGGCACAGATCATTAAAATCAGCAATCATGTGCCACGCCAATGAATTATGGACGCGATCACTTTCCACTGTCATGTTGGGCTTGAGATCAAACGTTTTAAAATGCGGATATTCACCTGTAGAATATGTTTATGGCACAGCGATTCGTATTCCCGGTGAATTTACTTTACCTCCAGAACCCGAATTAGATCGAGATAAATTTATTACGGAATTCAAAAATCATATTAATTTGATCAAACCCATCCCCATAACCCACAATGATAATCGGCAAGTTTTTGTTCACCGGGAATTAAAAGATAGCAGTCATGTTTTCCTCCGCGTTGGCCCTGCACGTCGATCTTTGCAAAGACCATATGCCGGACCTTATAAAGTTCTTCAACATATAACTGATCGCGTGTATGAAATTGAAATAAACGGCGCAAAGAAAAGAGTGTCGATTGAAAATTTAAAACCGTCTTTTTTTCTCAAAGACGAACAATCCTCTGACTTGATTCGAAACGAAAACTCGAAACCGAAAGATATTAAAAATAGAAATAATGTAAATCAAAATACTTTAAAAAACGAATCGCCGCGTGTACAAAAAAATATAAATGGAAATAAAAAAGTCGAGACTAAACAAATGAACAATAATGACAATGAAGTCATACCATTGCCGAGTTCCACGAAAGCAGACGACGTGAATCTTGAATCGACCAAACGCAATGTCCGGAAGCGCGTAAGGTTTGAACCAATGATTTTGCGTCGAAGCACTCGAATATTAAATAAAAAAAACGTTCAAATAATCGAATAATGTATCATACGCGATACCTATTCGAAGTAATGACCATATAGTTCAATAAAAATTGTCTCAACAATAATGTACACGAGAATAGCAAGATAATTTTATTTTGTTTTATTTTATTTTTTGAGAAATTTTCTTAACAAGCAGTGATACACAATGTTCACTTAGCAACAAATTTAATATCTTCTTAGAAGTATGCATACATAAAAATTAAAAAAAATCTACGTAGAAAAATAAATAAAAAATGAATAAGTTATAAAAGATTGTTAATAAGTAACTGAGATGAATTATGTCATGGCAATCTTGCAACATTTTGTTTTTAGCCAAATATTTTACTGTAAAAAAACGAAGAATTTAACTCAAATTCAAAACGACGATAATTATATTAATTAAATCAAATCAAACTCAATTGTAATAAGAAAGACTGAATAATTGTAAATAATATTTGTTTTATATAAAATTTTATTTTTTTTAATAACCTTCGAAACAAATAGAATAATTCTATTTTGAAATATAATGTATACAAAAATAGATGTAAATCACCACGAGCAACCAGATACATTAAAAAATACACTCACAAACGTTATGACTTATATATAAAAAAAACAATAATTAAAAGCATTTTTTTTTCTTTTATTGTTAACGTTATCACTCAGAGGGGGGTGTATGGGGTGCGCCTTAAGCTCTCCCCCTTTTCCCCTGATTATTGTAAATGAGCCTTTGGGCCGATAATATTCGGCTTCATGCCGACGACAGGTCTCTCACTAGATTAGATAAAATTGGCCTGTGTTAGAGTAAGGAGTGTTGTGGGGAGAACGATTCGAGTGGGGATCGACTGGGAACCTCGTGGTGGTGAAACAAATAGGAAGGATTAAAATAAAGAAGTACATCAAAATCAAATGGTCTAATCGCTAATTATTACACCTTCTGAAGGAGTCCGTGGACGAAGTATTCATATTTAATTATTAAGAATAAACAAATTATAAAAAGTCCATACATTATACGTGTATTTTTGAGGACATTTTAAACTTAAAAATTGTGTTCTAATTGCGTCTGTGTGCGAGTATTTATAGTGTATTTGGACTTAAAATTTCGTTTCAATTTTTCAATTATGTGTGTATTTTTGCATACACTTTGGACTAGAATAATTTTGTTCAAAGGTACTTTATTTTTGCGTAAGTTTTTGAGAGTATTTTAGACTGGACATAATTTTTATTAATTTTACCATTATGCGTGTATTTCTACATGCATTTTAAATTAAAAAATTTGTTCTAAATTGCGTCCGTTAGCGTGAATTTTTACGTGTATTTGGACTTATAATTTCTTTTTAATTTTACAATTATGTGATTACTTTTGCATACACTTTGGACTAGAATAATTTTGTTCTAAGGTACTTTTGTCTGTGTAAGTTTTTGAGAGAATTTTACACTGGATATGATTTTTACCAATTTTACCATTATGCCTGTATGTCGGCATACATTTTAAATTAAAAAATTTTTTTCTTATTGCGTCTGTGTGCGTGTTTTTTTACGTGTATTTGGACTTAAAATTTCATTTCTATTTTACAATTATGTGTGTATTTTTGCATACACTTTGGACTAGAATAATTTTGTTCCAAGGTACTTTTGTGTGCGTAAGTTTTTGAGAGTATTTTAGACTGGACATAATTTTTACCAATTTCACCATTATGCGTGTATTTCGGCATATATTTTAAATTCAAAATTTTTTTCTAATTGCGTCTGTGTGCGTGTTCTTTTACGTGTATTTGGACTTAAAATTTCATTTCTATTTTACAATTATGAGTGTATTTTTGCATACACTTTGGACTAGAATGATTTTGTTTTAAGGTACTTTTTTGTGCGTAAATTTTTGAGAGTATTTTTGACTGGACATAATTTTTACCAATTTTACCATTGTGCATGTATTTCTGCATACATTTGAAATTAAAAAATTTGTTCTGAATTGCGTCTGTGTGCGTGTATTTATACGAGTATTTGAACTTAAAAAATTGTTTTTGTATTTCACAATTATTTGTGTATTTTTGCAGTTACTTTGGAGCAGCGAAATTTTATACTAAAATACTCTTTTGTGTGTTTATTTTTGAGAGTATTTTAGACTTGAAATAAATTTTATCAATTTGACTATTACCTTTAATTTTTTTGTGCACAAGTACGAAATGCTAATACTACTAATACGTCCCAGACATTGGCTCAGTAATGTCTGGCGAAGTACAGCAAACTTTACTGGTCCTGTACTGGTGTTCAAGTCGTCTCATTATTTGGTAATAAATGTTACCGATTCTTGGTTACGGTAATAGGCAATAACGAGGATGAACTCCGTTATATTACTGGGACAATATTCTCACAAATACATAATAATTATAATTTTCCATAATTAAGACGAAATTTTTCTCATTATTATGTCAGTATTGGATAATGTCCACGTAGTGTGGTGGGTAGTGTGTAAGGCTTTGATGCGTTAGGTTGCGAGTTCGGTTTCGACAATTGTAAATATTTTCAATTGTTTACAAGATTGTGCTTATTGTCCGGATAAATGTTATAAATGTATTATAAATTAATTAGTTACATAATTTACATTTAGGGTCAGTTGGAGTAAATAGGGACAAAATTGCTATTTTTACAAATTATGTAAGTTTCTTCCTTTAAAAGGTACTATTTGATAGTTTACTTTTTTTAAGTTGTTACATACTTTCCCAGGATTAATTTTATGCAGCAGAAAAAAATTTAGATAAGCTTTAAACGCATGAAACTGACTGTCCCCATTTACCCCAACTGACCCTACAACAATTTATTTTCGGATTGAACTATCGTTTTCTCTTAAATAAAGAAAAGGCGATTACCAAATAGGGCCAATTTCTAAATACAGAAATTTTATTATGTTAATTCGTGAAATTTTTTAAGGGGGGAACACCAGTTGTAACTTTCGAAAAATCGATTTTTTTTGTGCATTTTCTTAAAGTATACATATTTAGAAATGTGTCTGTAAATTTCAAAGTTGATCCGGTGAAAAATAAATGAGATATACAGAACACTGCAGCGGCGCGTCCCGTGGCTTCATACAAGGTGGCCAGCCATACCTGACCCTAACGACAGATGGCCTTTTCCTATGATTTAGAAACGGCAACCACTGCGGAAGAGTTATTATATGGTCCAGGAATCGATGACTCTTTGTAACTTGGAAACAAAATTTCTTCTGAACAAAAAAAAGTAAGTTGAAACTTTGAATGCGTTTTTCTCAAAATGACATTTTCCAATTCGGTGACCACGATTACTGGAATACCATTAAACCGATTTATTTAAAATTTAGTGTGCTTTATTTACACATATAAGTCTAGTTCGTGATCGAAGGATTTTTTTTTATGCAAAACTTTTTTTATATAGCTGAAAATCGACCGTATTTTTTTAACGAAAATCATACTTTTGACTTTGACAGGTCGCCATTTTGTCAAATTTTTTTTTTTTTAAATCCTTCGATCACGAACTAGATAATCTTATAATAAATGTAAATCAATTTCATTTTTGTATTTCAGACGAAGTATACTTGCAGAATGCTGGTCACCGCAGTTCGCCTTTTTTCTTAAGACGCCACTTCAATGGCTCATATCTCCAAAAGTTTTTGTTAAAAAAATTTTTTTTTCTTTTAAATTACAGCTTTTTACATGTACTTTTAAATAATAAATAGTATTCTTTAAAAAGATTCATTGTTCTTTTGGAAAATATTCTTCAAAAAAGCATTATTTTTTGAGTTACAACTGGTGTTCCACCCTTAAGGCGTGAAAATAAAAGAATTAATTTGTACAAACATTATAAAGTAATAAAACATGACGATACTTGTAATTAATGTTGGAAAATACCTTTTATTATTAAATTATAATTTTTATTAAATAAATTCGAATACATTTTTAATAATAATAAGAACTCCTGTTTTAATTTTCATCTCTTCGTTTGTTTTTCCCTAAAATAGAAAATAGATTACTTTTATTATTTATCGATACATGCAACATTATATTAATAGAAATCTTTAAGGGGGTAGTCTGGTGTTTAGGCCTTTTTTAGGAGCTTATTTCAGAATTTATTTTTATTATAAAATAAAATGTAATCACACCAAATCTTTTTACAACGTTTTATTCTCCTTATGAAGTGTTGGAAAAAATTATAATTGATTATTTATTACTAGACATTGTTATTTATATTTAATATTAATGTTTATATCAAAAAAATGCTGGCGCAGGTGATTTACAAAAATCTGTTTAACCGATTGCTCCAAATTTTTTTTAGCTTATTTTACAGAAGTATGGCTGTAGCCCGTACTAGAATTACGCAATTTTAATGATAACTTTTTTTTATTTTTAAATTTTTGTCAATAAAAAAGAGACAATTTTTGAATCTTTTTGCTTAAATAGTCCGCTATTTTGTTATTTATTAACAAAAATGTTTTATTCTAGTACGGGCCAGAGCCATGCTTGTGTAGAATAAGCTGTAAAAAAATTGGAGCAATCGGTCGGATAGATTTTTGTAAATCATCTGCGCCAGCATTTTTTTGTTATAAACATTAATATTAAATATAAATAACAAAATCTAGTAAAAAATAATCGATTATAATTTTTTTCAACACTTCATGATTAGAATAAAACGAAGTAAAAAGATTTGGTGTGATTATATTTTATTTTATAATAAAAAAAAATCCTAAAATAAGCTCCCAAAAAGGCATCGTAACACCAGACTACCCCCTTAATTTAGCAATGTGTAAAAATTGTGATTTGAAAATTATTAGAAAATCCTAACAGTGACATAATTCTAAACTTGGGATGATCATGACATTGGGAATAAAAAAAATTTTAATTGGTATATACCAAGTGTCGGTAAAGAAATATACTTTTACCTATAGAATGACCCTACACAGTTAATAAAAATTATTTCATAAAATTCGTCTTTTTAGATACTTTTATAGATTTTTTAAAAAATATTTTTAGGGGAGGGTGGGGCAAGGATAGTTAAGGGGCAAGGATAGTTAGTGGCTCTAATACCGAAACGGCTCGTCAAAAAAACGGGTCATTTATCATGTACACTCGTCTTAACACCAAAAGACGACAGTAAAAATTTGAGCTTGCGGGGACACTATTTGTAGAAGCTACGTGCCCATTTGTGTTAATTCTCAGTTTTGCTAAAATATTTTCACCTTATTTTTATTATTCAATCTTATTTTTGCGGATATAATTTATTAAATATATTTGGTTGCGTAAATGTTTTCTTGTGTAAAATTTTGTGCTGAAAACGAATATCATATTCGTTTTTTTAAAAAAAAAATTTTTTTGTACTAAAAATTTGTGATAATTCGAAAAAAGCGCTCACGGGGCAAAACTAGTTAGTGCCTTGTTGTAATACTTATGACTAGGTAATATCTGGCTAACACAATTTTTTAATTGCAAACGAAATGCTAATTGCTTTTTATGGATCAGGATTTAATAATTTTTTTGTTTTTCAAAAAATTCACAAAAAACATGTTTTTTTGATAAAAATTATCATCCTTAACTGTTAAGTTGTATTAAACATGATTCGATTTAATTAGAACAATAATTTTTAATGTTAAGTCTTGACAAATATAATTCGATACCTAGAAACAATGGAAAATCAAATTTTATGATTTTTTTATCATTCTTAGTAAAAACAAATTTTCAACTATCTTTGCCCCACTAGTGGGGCAAGGATAGTTAAAATTTTTTTTTTACTTTTCCAATATTATCTCGAAGGCATTGCAATCTACAAGAAAACAATGTATAGCAAAATTGTAGCTAAATAAACAGGCTTTCGAACGATACTATTCTTTTTCCGATGCCAGTTTAAATTTCACCGCTAGATCCAAAAATATCTTACCTAACTATCCTTGCCCCATCCTCCCCTATATTTTTATTATTTTTTTAAAGTTTAATGTAAGGTTAAGTTAATTTTTCCTTCTCGTAGTCTCTAAATACGTGTATTGGTTGATTGGGTCTTATGCATTGGATGATTAACCCATGAACGCCGGAATGTACAAAAATTTTTACACGAACTTTGAGACCATTTTTCAACATTTAAAAGAACGATACAAATTACGCAATAGATATTTCTTATATTTCAAGAACCAGTCCGTCGAATAGCGTCTTAAAAAAACCAAAAAATTTTTAATCAACAATTAATATGCACTTTTTTAAGAAAACACGATTTTTTCAGAATTTCTCAAACGGATCACCTAAAATTCAGAAATTTTTTTTTAATCAAACATCATTTCCTTTGACTCCTTACATGGTAAAAATAAGTCCCTGAAATTTTTAGGTCAAAAAAAATTTTTTGTTAAAGTTATAAACAATTGAAATTTTTTGCAGTCTTATTTTAACAATTTTTTTCTCGAGTTCCTGTTCACCAATTTAAAAAAGGGTTTTTCTCGTCTTAAAATGTAGTTTCTAAATATAATTTTTATTTTGAAAAAATTTCATATTTAATAGATTTTTAAATTATTTAATTATAAAATGTTATTAAAAAATAATGTTCTTGACGTCGCGTCCTACAGAAAATTAAATTTTTTTTGAATTCCCCACACAATTTTCTGTAAGAAACCGTTGAGAAAAAAAATGAGACGAAAAAAAATTTCTGAATTTTAAGTGATCCGTTTGAGAAATTCTGACCCTTTTTGTAATTTTTTTCGAAGCTTTTTCCATCAGAATACTTCTAAATGTTTAAAATATCGCGTCAAAATGTTTCAGCTACAAGATAAGGCTACTGAGAAAATTAAATTTCAAAATGATGACGAATTTTTTTGAAATCGGATTCATTTAAAATTCGTTATTTGGAGATTTTTTGGGGTCGCTGATTACGAATCTAATGTTCTTTTTCCAAAATTCAAAATGGTGGAACTAATATGACGAAAGAATTTTCAAAAATTGATCGAAATCGCCTGAAAGTCGTTACTTGAGCGTTTTTGGGGTCGCTGATTACGAATCTGATGTTATTTTTCCAAAATTCAAAATGGTGGAACCAATATGGCGGACGAACTTTCAAGATTTAATCAAAATCGCCTGAAAGTCGTTACTTGGGGGTTTTTGGGGTCGCTGATTACAAATCTGATATTATTTTTCCAAAATTCAAAATGGCGGAAGAATTTTTAAAAATGGATCGAAATCGCCTGAAAGTCGTTACTTGGGGGTCTTTGGGGTCGCTGATTACGAATCTGATGTTGTTTTTCTAAATTTTAAAATGGTGGAACCAATATGGCGGACTAATTTTTTAAGAATTGATTAAAATCGCCTGAAAGTCGTTACTCGGGGGTTGTTGGGGTCGTTGATTACGAATCTGATGTTATTTTTCTAAAATTCAAAATGACAACCAATATGGCGGACGTATTTTCAAGAATTGATCGAAATCGCCTGAAAGTCGTTACTCGGGTGTTTTTGGGTCGTTGATTACGAATCTGATGTTCTTTTTCTAAATTTCGAAATGGTGGAACCAATATGGCGGACGAACTTTCAAAAATTGTTCGTAATCGATTGACAGTCGTTACTCGGGGGTTTTTGGGGTTAATAATAATTAATATAGTGAATATAGATGATTCAAATAATTTGATTCAAATTAAGATTCCTCATAAGTTAAAGACTTCGAGAGTAAATAGTGTTCAACATGTTCTTAAATTATCTTATTTTTTCAAAAACCATTTTTATGTGTTACTACTATTCTAAACTATTATGTAACGATTACTCAGAAAATTCGTCTGGTGAACGAAAACAGACTTTTAATTTCTCTTCAAAACCACATAAGCGACCGACGACACAAACGATTAGCCGTTGATTTAAAATGAAATTGGGTGCTGGAGGTATAGATACTAATATTTTTGCAGCTCACAGTACACGACATGCTTCCACGTCATCAGCCCTTAGAAACGGTGTAAATGTTGAAACAATTAGAAAGCAAACTGGTTGGTCTTCCAACTCACAGGTCTTTGCTCTTTTTTATAATAGACCGCTGCGTACAAATGATTTAGATTTTGCATTGAATGTTCTCAATAATTCGTAATTTTCTTACTTTGTTCGCATTACTATGCCATTGCACAGTGGCCGATTTCCCGAAAAACCTGGCCAAAAGTCAAAAAAATTTTTTTAGAAATTTATACTTTTTATTGTAGAATATTATAAAGGAGGGTTCACTGCATAATTTTGCGAAAAAAAATTTCACTTTTTTTATCACCAATTTATTATGTGAACAAGTAAAAGTGATCTTTGCCAGAGATTTACTCAGAACGTTTCATAACTATAAATTTTCGTCACAGTTAAAATAGTGAAAATATACTAATATACAGCAGATTTTTGAATATCTTTTTTTGGGAATTATTAACAAAGGTGTATGAAATATGTTGAATGTATTTATAATCACATTTAAAACGTACAGTTTTTAAAAAATGACATTAAACATCGCTATTCATGGCGACGATTTTTGTATTGTTTTATCAACGTAAATCATGAAAATAGTTGTGAAATCCACCGATATCCGCGCTCTACCTGGTATTATCATAAACTAGAATATATTTTTAATTCATTTTAATTGAAATCAGTTGCCCCAAGCTGCCCCTGCAGTTTTGGTATCACTTTTTATTTCACTAAGCGCGGTTTACCGACAGCGCGTTGCACCGGCCGGCGGTGCAACTGAACGTGAAAGACTGACTTTTTCTTCATTCGCATTCGCTTTAAACTAAAATTTAAGCACTGTCTGTAATTTTAAAAAAATAAGCTCTAACACATTTACGCAATTTTATAATACCAGCAAATATTTTAGATCCGCCATATTGAATTTGATAAAACAAATCTAAAATTTGATTTCAGAAACCTAGTAAACATAAGTATACTAAGTTTGGTTAAAATCGTACAATTTTTTAATTTTTAGCAAAGTTTTTTAAAATCTAAACGGCCAGTTTAGATCCGCCATTTTGAATTTGACACAACCAATGTAAAATTTGAATTCAGAAGCCCAAAAAACATGGGTATACCAATTTTGGTTGAAATCGTATCATTTTTCGATTTTCAGCAAAGTTTTTTAAAATCTAAACGGCCATTTTGGATCCGCCATTTTGAATTTGACACAACCAATGTAAAATTTGAATTCAGAAGCCCAAAAAACATGGATATACCAATTTTGATTGAAATCGTATCATTTTTCGATTTTCAGCAAAGTTTTTTAAAATCTAAACGGCCATTTTGGATCCGCCATTTTGAATTTGACACAACCAATGTAAAATTTGAATTCAGAAGCCCTAAAAACATGGGTATACCAATTTTGGTTGAAATCGTATCATTTTTCGATTTTCAGCAAAGTTTTTTAAAATCTAAACGGCCATTTTGGATCCGCCATTTTGAATTTGACACAACCAATGTAAAATTTGAATTGAGAAGCCCAAAAAACATGGGTATACCAATTTTGGTTGAAATCATATCATTTTTCGATTTTTGGCCAGGTTTTTCGAGAAATCGGCCACTGTGCATTGATCGGAAACAATGTATTTCATTTTGTTTCATTTTCTTATAAATTGAAATAAATACTATAACTCGCAACAAAAATAATTCTTTGAACATCTACAATATTTAACCTAGAGAACGAGACGATGAAGTATAGTTGATAAATCAAACGAACTTACCTATGTGAAGTTCGATTGCGTTAAACATATTTTAAAGAAATGTAAAACGTGAATATTATATTATAGTGACACTAGGTAATGGTAAACTAAATAATAATTAAATACAGTCAGAACTCCAATATGCAAGCTTTGCTGAAATTTACCTGCTTTACTTTTGTTCCTGTTCCATTTTTCAGGGCCGTCAATATTTTGTGAGGCACTATATAATTATAAATACATTACTATATTTAATTAAATATTACAATTAAATTATGTACTGAAAACGAATAAATTTCATTTCATTCAAATAATCGATTATATTAAAAAATAAATTATATATATACACTACCGTCCGAAATTGTGCGAACTCTGCTTTTTCAACAACTATAAAACTGTTCAAATCTTCAAAAATATTAAAACTAAAATTTTTTCCTCTTTATTTTATTAAAGCTAATAAAATTCTGAAAGAAATGACACCTTGACAAAGAGAATATGTTAATTTTTCAATTAGATATCTAAGAAAAACCCAATTTTCAATGTTTTTACTATTTTTTTTATTTCTCTGGCAAAAATTAATATTTTCAAACGTTCTTAGGCTCATTGAAATCGTATTTTGTTATGCAATTCAAATTATATAAAACAATTCATGTACACATTCTTCCCTAGCGTATGCAAACTGTGAAAGTTGTCTCATAAAATGTCAAAAAATTTAAATTTAATTCTACAATAAAATATAATGTTTAAAAATCAAGTAAATATATCATTCTAAACTTCTCTGATTTATGTAAGTAAATTTAAGATTTATACATTTTACTGATCATTTTTTGTCATATAAATATTATTCACAATTTTTTGACATTTTATGAGCCAACTTTCAGGGTTTGCATACGCTAGCGAAGAATGTGTACATGAATTGTTTTATATAATTTGAATTGCATAACAAAATACGATTTCAATGAGCCTAAGAACGTTTAAAAATATTAATTTTTGCCAGAGAAATAAAAAAAATAGTAAAAACATTGAAAATTGGGTTTTTCTTAGATATCTAATTGAAAAATTAACATATTCTCTTTGTCAAGGTGTCATTTCTTTCAGACTTTTATTAGCTTTAATAAAATAAAGAGGAAAACATTTTAGTTTTAATATTTTTGAAGATTTGAACAGTTTTATAGTTGTTGAAAAAGCAGAGTTCGCACAATTTCGGACGGTAGTGTATATAGATATATATGTCTAATGGCAGGTTCCACGTCCATTCCTGTCATGGAATGGCAGATCCCACGACCAGTGGCAGGTTCCACGCCGGTCGTGGAAAAACATTATGTGTAACGTGTGGTTCCACGACCGCGTGGAAAATGCCATTGTACATGAATTAGTGGATTCAACGACCGCAGTCCTGTTTATGTATCAAATTGTCAATTCCACTACCACCCCACCACTATTATGTGTTACGCCTACTATAATTAAACACGCCCTGGTAGTGGAATACACCACAAGAACACATTGACAATAAAACGTAAAACATAATCATAGATGACCAATCATCAATTAATTAATTTTATTAAGTCCAGATAAAGAAAAACCATTTACAACTATAAATTACAGTCAAAATTTACAAAGTAATTATTTTCAAGACAAATAAAAAAATTCATAAACAATAAAAAGTACATTTTTTCAGCTTTAAAACAATAAAAAAAATTAAATTACAGTACGTCATTTGTTAAATATATTATACTATTACACCTAAAAAATACATTATCAACGATTCATAAAAATTTGAAAATCATTGAAAAATGTTAAAGCTTCATAATGTTCAAAGATTCTATTCAAAAAGTTTGTAACAAACAAGCATTACACAAAAATTTTCTTAGCAAAAAATGGTAGTGGAAGAATCACTTGGTTGTGCAATCTGCCACTACAGGTATTTCATGACTATAAAAGTTTTTTTAAGTCAAATATAATTTATTTATATTCTAAACGCTAATTTTTGAAATACACAATGTTAAAATAATTTTAAATATATTCTCAGAAGCATTTAAATTTCAATTTAAGGTGCACAAATAATATTGGTCGTGGAAAAATTAATCGGTCGTGGAATCTGTCATCACAGATATGTCATAATTATAAACATTGTTTTATGTTAAATATAATTTGATTATTTTTCGATTGCAAAGCTTAGACATACAAAAAGTTAATATAATCTTAATTAAGTTCTCAGAAGCTATTTAAATTTAGTTTCATAATGCTAAAATAATATTGGTCGTGGAAGATTCAATCGATAGTGGAATCTTCCACTATAGATATGTCATGATTAAAACATTTTTTAAGTCAAGTATAATTTACTTACTTTCTAAAAGCTAATTTTGAACATACAGAATGTTAAAATAGTTTTAAATAAATCCTCAGTAGATATTAAATTTCAAATTAAGGTGCACAAATGATATTGGTCGAGGAAAAATTAATCGGTCGTGGAATCTCTCATTACAGATATGTCATGATTATAAACATTGTTTTATGTCAAATATAATTTATTTATTTTTCGATTGCAAAGCTTAGACATACAAAAAGTTGATATAATTGTAATTAAGTTCTCAGAAGCTATTTAAATATAGTTTCATAATGCTAAAATATTATTGGTCGTGGAAGATTCAATCGGTCGTGGAATCTGACTTTATAGATATGTCATGATAAAAACATTTTATAAGTCAAGTATAATTTATTTACTTTCTGGAAGCTAATTTTTAACATATAGAATGTTAACTTAGTTTTAAATAAATCCTCAGTAGATATTAAATTTCAAATTAAGGTGCACAAATGATATTGGTCGAGGAAAAATTAATCGGTCGTGGAATCTCTCATTACAGATATGTCATGATTATAAACATTGTTTTATGTCAAATATAATTTATTTATTTTCTAAACGCTTCTTTTCAACATACAGAATGTTAAAATAATTTTAAATTTATTCTCAGAAGCATTTAAATTTCAATTTAAGGAGCACAAATAATATTAGTCGTGGAAAAATTAATCGGTCGTGGAATCTGTCATCACAGATATGTCATGATTATAAACATTGTTTTATGTTAAATCGGAAGATTCAATCGGTCGTGGAATCTGCCTCTATAGATATGTCATGATTAAAACATTTTTTAAGTCAAGTATAATTTACTTGCTTTCTGAAAGCTAATTTTTAACATGCAGAATGTTAAAATAATTTTAAATTTATTCTCAAAAGCATTTAAATTTCAATTTAAGGTGCACAAATAATATTGGTCGTGGAAAAATTAATCGGTTGTGGAATCTGTCATCACAGATATGTCATGATTATAAACATTGCTTTATGTTAAACATAATTTGTTTATTTTTCGATTGCAAAGCTTAGACATACAAAATGTTAATATAATTTTAATTAAGGTCTCAGAATCTATTTAAATTTAGTTTCATAATGCTAAAATGATATTGGTCGTGGAAGATTCAATCGGTCGTGGAATCTGCCTCTATAGATATGTCATGATTAAAACATTTTTTAAGTCAAGTATAATTTACTTACTTTCTGAAAGCTAATTTTTAAACATACAGAATGTTAACATAGTTTTAAATAAATCCTCAGTAGATATTAAATTTCAATTTAAGGTGCACAAATAATATTGGTCGTGGAAAAATTAATCGGTCGTGGAATCTGTCATCACAGATAAGTCATAATTATAAACATTGTTTTATGTCAAATATAATTTGATTATTTTTCGATTGCAAAGCTTAGACATACAAAAAGTTAATATAATTTTAATTAAGTTCTCAGAATCTATTTAAATTTAGTTTCATAATCCTAAAATAATATTGGTCGTGGAAGATTCAATCGGTCGTGGAATCTGCCTTTATAGATATGTCATGATTAAAACATTTTTTAAGTCAAGTATAATTTACTTACTTTCTGAAAGCTAATTTTTAAACATACAGAATGTTAACATAGTTTTAAATAAATCCTCAGTAGATATTAAATTTCAATTTAAGGGGCACAAAGAATATTGGTCGAGGAAAAATTATTCGTTCGTGGAATCTGTCATTATAGATATGTCATGATTATAAACATTGTTTTATGTTAAATATAATTTGTTTATTTTTGGATTGCAAAGCTTAGACATACAAAAAGTTAATATAGTTGTAATTAAGTTCTCAGAATCTATTTAAATTTAGTTTCATAATGCTAAAATAATATTGGTCGTGGAAGATTCAATCGGTCGTGGAATCTGCCTTTATAGATATGTCATGAATAAAACATTTTTTAAGTCAAATATAATTTACTTACTTTCTAAAAGCTAATTTTTTACATACAGAATGTTAAAATAGTTTTAAATTTATTCTTAGAAGCATTTAAATTTCAATTTGAGGGGCACAAATAAGATTGGTCGAGGGAAAATTATTCGGTTGTGGAATCTGTCATTATAGATATGTTATGATTAAAACTTTTTATAAGTCAAGTATAATTTACTTACTTTCTAAAAGCTAATTTTTAACATATAGAATGTTAACTTAGTTTTAAATAAATCCTCAGTAGATATTAAATTTCAAATTAAGGTGCACAAATGATATTGGTCGAGGAAAAATTAATCGGTCGTGGAATCTCTCATTACAGATATGTCATGATTATAAACATTGTTTTATGTCAAATATAATTTATTTATTTTCTAAACGCTTCTTTTCAACATACAGAATGTTAAAATAATTTTAAATTTATTCTCAGAAGCATTTAAATTTCAATTTAAGGAGCACAAATAATATTAGTCGTGGAAAAATTAATCGGTCGTGGAATCTGTCATCACAGATATGTCATGATTATAAACATTGCTTTATGTCAAATATAATTTACTTATTTTCTTAACGCTTCTTTTCAACATGCAGAATGTTAAAATAATTTTAAATTTATTCTCAAAAGCATTTAAATTTCAATTTAAGGTGCACAAATAATATTGGTCGTGGAAAAATTAATCGGTCGTGGAATCTGTCATCACTGATATGTCATAATTATAAACATTGTTTTATGTCAAATATAATTTGATTATTTTTCGATTGCAAAGCTTAGACATACAAAAAATTAATATAATTTTAATTAAGTTCTCAGAAGCTATTTAAATTTAGTTTCATAATGCTAAAGTAATATTGGTCGTGGAAGATTCAATCGGTCGTGGAATCTGCTTCTATACATATGTCATGATTAATACATTTTTTAAGTGAAAATTAATTTACGTATTTTCTGAACGATAATTTTAGACATACAGAATGTTAAAATAATTTTAAATAAGTCGTCAGTAGATCTTAAGTTTCATTTTATGATGCAGGAGTCGTTTATTGGACTTGTAAGAATCAATCGAACTTATGTTGGATTATGGTCACCTGACATTGGAATGCGCTTATACCGGAGCCGTTGTATCAGTTTTAGAATTTGAGATTGTCACAATAATATGCGATTTAATAACTAGCGATCCTGCAGTTACAAATTTATATACAAATATAATAGATAGTATGATATCAACTTTTTCGATTTTGTCCGAGGCTCGTCTTCGGCAGTTGTTAAAGGGCGATCTCCCAGGCGATGAGAAATCCTCCCTAATAATGAGCAGAATCAG
The DNA here is from genome assembly GCF_019393585.1 of Leptopilina boulardi. Lineage (NCBI taxonomy): Eukaryota > Metazoa > Arthropoda > Insecta > Hymenoptera > Figitidae > Leptopilina > Leptopilina boulardi. Next base: position 84,267 of record NW_026137888.1, read on the forward strand.
AAAATTAAGCTAAGATAAATGCTCAAACAAGGTTTTAAAGGTATATCAATATTAATTTTTTTAATTGTTATATATCTTATACATTTAATATACATATATACATTTAATTATACATTTAATATGTTACGTTTAAACATGGTGATCCAGATTCAAGCGAAGAAGACTTTATTTGTTGGGAGATGATTTAGTGAAATTCGCGAGTGAAGTTCCGTTTCACTGAGCTCTTTCTGAACCGGAAAATGATAAATGGCACGATTCTATTTATTAGGAAACCAAAAGTCTTTTGTTAAATGACACATTCGGATACCTCATTTTTTGTTTTCGAGATATTAATTAATTAATAAATTAATAAAAAATGAAATATTTTACGAACAAATAAAATTAGAACAATTTTAAAAACACCATTCTAATCTTTATCAAAATCCGCATCCAATGAGCCCTATGTGGACAATTTCGGATGAAGGGATTTTAAATTAATAATTAATAATAATTATTTAAATAATTAATGACATCTTAAGGAGTGGAGATAATCAGTTAATTCTTTTTTTGTTTGGAAGACCATTTAATTATTTGTCAAATAAGACCATTTCAAATAGCATTTTTAACAATAGAAATTATTAACAGACAATTATTGGAAATCACTTATTCAGAACCCCACGGCACAACTTGGCGGATATTTCCTACCTCCTCGGCACGGTATTTTTCAGTCATTCTCTAAATAACATTTTATAATCAATTTTCGATTCATAGTTATACTTAATATTCTTTTCCTGACACAGAATTAGATGACCTTTCAAATAAAAAAAGAATTAACTGTTTATCTCTACTCCGTAAGATTTAATTAATTATTTAAATAATTATTATTATTAATTATTAATTTAAAATCCGATCATCCGCAATAGTTCATATAAGGCTTATTGGATGCGGACTTTGATAAGCATTAAAATGAGGTTTTTAAAATGATTCTAATTTTATTTGTTCGTAAAATATTTCATTTTTTATTAATTTTTAATAATTAATTAATTAATTAATATCTTGAAAACAAAAAATATGGTATTTGCCAAATTTAGCACATGTCTGGCTCACATTACCAAATGTTCATAAATTTTTTCAGCTTAAACGGAGCCCGAGAACAAGTTTAAAAATTTAAAACAAATTTTACTTTTTAAATAAATAAATTAAAATATTTTAATTTTTCAAAATTAATTTTATTTTCTTAAAATTTAATATTTTCTGAGCAAAAAACGCTGAAGAAACTTTTCCTAGGACTGAAAGTGAAAAAGTTATGAGTAATTGATAAACATAATTTAATATAAGTTTTCAGAAGCTCTTAAGTTTCATCTTAAAATTCAAAAAATTGCTGGTTGTGGAAGAATGGCTCCGTTGTGGAATCTTCCACTGTATATAAGTCATGAATATAAGCTTTCTTTTAAGTCGAATATAATTTACGTATATTATTAAAATCAGAATTTCAGACACAATCTGTAATAACATTGTGAGATACGATGCAAAAAATGACATTTAACATAGTTAATTTATCATGCTGAATCATGCAATTTCTTTCAAGGCTTTTAGATATATTTAATAAAATTAGTTTTGGAAGTAACAAGATTAAATCTGTACATCAAAGTTTGTGCTTTGAAGTATTTATATTTATGATTATGTAATACTATAATAAAACTATAACATTTTTTTTAAATTATCAAAGGCACATCGTTTATAACATTAGTTTAAAATTGTTTTTGATTTTATAGAACACGTAGAATAATTATGTTCATGTAATAACAAAACAAAAAAAAATAACAAAAATAAAACTTTCTTAGCTTGGTTGTTTTAATTGCAAGTATTTGATTTTATGTAATGATAAATCCAAGACTTAATTGTTTCTTTACTTCTACTTTGTAGATATTGACTTCGTTCTTTAAGTTTGGATACCTCTGGTAAGGTTGGTAGAATTCCAAATTCGATTTTATCACTAAACTCTTTTAAAACTTCATTTTTTTCTTCTTCCGTCCAGCGATTTTTCTTACGTTTCCCCTTGCCTCCAGAATCTATAATTTAATTTTTTTTAATAAAATCTTATTCATGTTTAGTACAATGGAAAAATTTTCGAACAAACTTCACTACCCATGAATAGGTATTCTCTACTAAACGAAAGAGTGCTTATCACCTTATAATATGGATAAACATCTCTCGTTCTACGAAGCCCATTATATGGCCATAGTTGTTGCTCGAAAATTTTTCCGTATTTAATATAATAAATATGTGTTAAAATTTAGTAAGGGAAAGAAGACAGGCTGGTTGCCACCCCTTAGCTTGTCTGCTCATAACTTTTTATATAATTTACATATTATCAAAACCTGACATCAATATCAAACAGGGTAATATTGACAATACTGAAATAAAAAATAAGTTAAGGGTAACCTGTAAGCTTTTAACTTTTTTTTTTTTTTTGCTTAGGGACTATTGGGAAAATCTGTATACAGATACCTTGGCTTCCGCATGCCAAGGGTCAGTAAGGGTAAATGGGGTCAAGACATATTAATTTCGTGTTCTAATAATGAATTTCTTTTTTGTTGTTCAGAGTACAAAACCCTTTGCTTTTACGAACATTTTTTGGTTTTGAAATAATTGAAACATCGAATTTTTCTTTCTCAAACAGTCTAGTTTGCCAAATTATAGGCCTGTACTGGTAATGATTTGGATTTAGAATTCTATATGAACTAAATTGATTCAAGATTTCATATCACGATGTAAGTACAAGTACAAGAACAATTTAACAATTTTTTAAACTTATTTAAAAATTATGCATGAGTATCATATATGTATTTTAATTCTTAATATATATGTTCTTATTCGGTCCAGACATATTTAATAATATTTAAATATTAATTGTATATTATTTAATCTTAATTAATAATTCATTTTTCTGACGAAAAACTGATTTTATTTATGAATTAATTATCACAACTGATTGAGATTCATGAAAGTAGAAAAACTTACATTTAGTATCTAAAATCTACTGTTTAAGTATCCTCCATATTGTAAATAAGAATATTTGAATTATTGAAATAACATAGCAAGATCGTTCTTATTAAATTTTTTGTGCAGTATGATTCTTATAGAAATTTCAGTGCAGGATAATTCTTATTCAAAATCGCGTAAAAAACTGTACCTACTGAACCTAGCGGTCAATATAATTTTTATTTACATAAATGTTAGTATAGAACAATTTCTATTCAAAATTTTGTGGAAAATAATTGTAGTCATTCATAATTAAAGGTTACAGGCGAAAATGGTAAACGTAATTTAATATTACGTGTGTAAAATTAAGGTTAAAAAAAGTTTTGTTGTTAATTATATAAAAGTGATAAAATTAATTGAAATTTAGATATCAATTATTATTTATTTATTACGTACTGGATTTTAATTTAATTCATAATCTTGTTAAGAACAGATCACCTCATCAGGTTTGTACATATAGAATTAAAAATAAGACAAAACTATACTGCTAATAACAGAAATTATAGGAAATATTAATTTGTAAAAATAATTTCAAAATTCCTAAACAAAGTAATTACTTTGTTTTTTTTCTATGTATTATACTACGTTATAAAAATAAAAACGATTTATAAAATAAAATTTTTAAACAGTTTATTTTAAAATACATTTATATTAAAAAACATACTTATTTAACGGAAATGTATAAAAATACATGTTAAAAATATAGTATGATCTAATAAATCAATAAGAATAGATTCTGAATTAACCTTTTATGTGTTTGTCATTAGACCTAGAGAATTATACACACGAATTATTTTGTATAAACATTAGAATAAAAATTTTATTGACGGCTAGCTTCAGTAGGTATTGTTTTGCACGTCATTTTGAATAAGAATTATCCTGCACTGAAATTTATGTAATAATAATACTGCACAAAAAGTTCAATAAGAACGATCTTGCTTTGTTATTTCAATAAGCATTATATGAGAGGTAAAATTCCTGTAGCGGACTAAGTGAAAAAAATCAAATATTGACCCCTTTTTTGAAAATTAAAACTTTTTTCGATTTTTTTAAGTTCGGTCCTTTTCATTTTTTTTATTTATTTTTTTTTGAAATCTAAAAATGTGTATTTTCACCAAAAAAAATATTGAGATGTCCTTTTTTGTTATTTTCGAGATATAAATTAATTAATTAATAAGAAATGTTAATAAAAAATTAAATATTTTTCAAATAATCAAAGTTATTACAATTCTGAAGAAACCAATTGAAAGCTGACGTAATTCCGCATCCAACAACCCCTATATGGACTATTTTGGATTAGAGGATTTTTTATGAACAATTGCCATGTTAGCCATTTGTTTATTAACAATCCACTAACCCAAAGTACTTCATATAGGGCTCGTTGAATGCGGACTTTTGTCAACTTTCATTTAGTAACGTCAGAATTACGATAACTTTATTTGTTTATAAAATATATCATTTTTTTTAATTAGTTAATTTAGGAACTGATAGTAAAAATGCGTCATTGAAATACTCAGAGCAAGAGATATTTAATTATGCTCCAGCAAAAAAAAGGCATAATAATTAACCGCGACGAAAAATGAATTGTTTGAAGGTAATCGCAAAAACGAGTTATTTGTCTAACCCACTTTTGCTCGTAGTCAAAATTTGTTTCGTTTTTTCCAAATTCAAAATTTTATTTTTCTAATTTTCCTCTAAAATAAATTTATATAAGGTCAAAAATTTTATAACTTATTTTGCCATAGAATTTACTATTTTTTTATTACATTGCTCGACGTGTTATCATAATAATATTTGTATGAAATTTTTAATATTGAATTTTTATATTTTATTTAAAAAAAATTTTTTCTACTTTAATAATGTAAAGTTGATATTGAAAAAAATTTTGCAGTTCTTTAAAAATAAATTTAAAGCAAATCTATTGGCTGAATAATTATTTAATTAAAAAAATATTTTCCAAGTTAAAAAATGTCTTGTTTATTTTAATTTTATAAAATATTGTTACTCAAATTGAAGCCATTATTTTATATTAAAATTGTCTTTTTAAACATGTCATATCACTTTTTAAAATGAAATTTATCGCATAGAAAGTAAAAATATTCATCAATCGAAAAAAATATTTCTGTTATAATCTTATAATTCTAAAAGACCATTTTTTTATTCATTTCTATGTAAAAGTTTTAGTCTTGTTAAAAAAACAAATGAAAATATCTATCAAGTTTCGAGGTTAAACCCATAAGTTATTACTAATAAGGTAATTATAATTGCTTTGAATTAATTAAATTTTTTTCGCTTTGATTATTTACCTCATAATTTTTCAAATAAGTTTCTCAAAAGGATCATTCAACATAAGAATTTTAAAAAAAGAATTAAACAAATTCCTAATTATAACGAAATTTAAAATGAATGAAATATTAATGCGAGCAAAAATGGGACAAATTTCTAACTCATTTTTGTGCCAAATAGAATCTTATTCCGTTTTTGCTGTGAAAAAATTACATTTCATTTTTATTCGTTCACTTTCATTTGTTTCCTTTTTCCAAGTAAAAAGTACTTTATTTTCCTTTTGCTTCCGAGAATTTTTTAAAGCATTTTTACTTTCAGCCCCTAGTAGTAGGGCTGTGCCAGTTCTAAAACACAGGTAATGCAGGTATCTACATTACCGACATATGGTAACTCTACTTTACCCTTGGCGAATGTTACCGACCGTTGTCGCGAGATGGCGCTGTTGCTCGCGGGAATTTTTGAAATTTTTAACCCGTTTGGTCACCTCCCTTACCACCCACTTTCCACCCTCTTGGTCACCCACCACCCCCCTTATTTGCATATGATTTTTTAAAATTTAACCCTTTTGGTCGCCTACCCACCCCCCCATAATTTGCATATATGTCTTCTCTATGTATAAACATATACGGTCCCAAAAATTTAAAAATTATAATTAGAACCTCGAGGAACAAAGGGTTCGCGAGATACCGCACGCGACTGTGGGTGATTGGGAGTGGGTGGCTGTGGGTGGCGCACAGTGGATGACTCAAAAGTGAAAGGTGCGCGGCAGATTTGCGCGTACGGTCACCGGGGCCTGTTGGTAGTCCATGCGTCAAGTGGGGATGGAGTTCAGTGGTGGGATGTTGTGAATGGCGTGGACTACATGTACCTCAGGCGATTCCCGTGGCAAGAAAAGTCGTTCTGTGTCAGCTTCCAGTATCAGCAGCAGTAGACCTTCAGTACTCGCAGCAGTAGAATTAAAATAGAGAATCCCACCCACATTCCTCCCACTTGGTCACCCTCTACCACCTACTCACGTCATTTTAAGCTTCCCTCCCACTAATTTGCATGCCGATTATATTTTTCATGGTATGTAACTATTTTACCATATACTAATGTTGTTTTTTTAGAAGAAGGCGGCACTTTTTAAAACTTCTTTTTTCCATGGTAAGTTCCTATTTTTCAATAGTAACTCTACTTTATCATAGACCGATGTTACCGACTGTTGTCGCAAGATGGCGCTGTTTCTCGCGGGAATTTTTAAATTTTTAACCCCTTTGCATAAGTCCCTATTTTTCAGTGGTAACTCTACTTTACCATAGATTGGTGTTACCAACTGTTGTCGCAAGATGGCGCTGTTACTCGCGGGAATTTTTAAACCTCTTTGCATAGTCATTTTTTGAAAATTCTACCCACTTTCCTCCCACTTGGTCACCCTCTACCAACCACTCATTTTTTAGCTCTTCTCCCACTTTCCACTCTCTTGACAACCAGAGTGGGGTTCATGCGCACTCCCTCTGTCGCCCCATCAACATTGCGCGCGCATTATTATAATAAAGTGGGGGTACATAGTATATGGTGTGTTGCGTGCGCAGTTCTTTTTTAAAGTGGGAGTGAAAAGAAGTGGGAGAAAAAGAAGAGTAGGGTTGACGGGATATAATGCAGAACACAAGCCCAGAGATAGCATAACTGTTACAGATATACTAAAGCAACAACATCCACAGCTGCCACAGCATTAGCATCACTACTCCATCTTCTATAAGGTATATATTCTACTTTAACTCCTTTTTTTAACCCACTTCCCTCCCAGCTTAATTTTGATTTTTATATTAAAATTTTCCATTTACTTCTGCTTACAGATATAAAAAGAAATCATGGATTTACAAAAACTCAACGCTATTGGTCACATGGAAAGTTTCCTGCCAACAAAACCGCTTGCTGAGTTGACTCCAAATGCTTTATATACTGTAACCAAAATAAAGAGGGTGCAGAAAAAATTTGGAGGTAGGATTGTAGCAGAACTAGATACTACATTCAACACTTTCCTCCCAGCAAGGTTCGCGAAGCTGTTCGAAGCTGAACCTGCATCATTCACAATGATGGAAGAAGCCGCGCAATCTCAAAAATTACAATTAAAATATATCGGCGGCAAGTTTAATGTAATCGAATTTGAATATAAGTAATATTAAAAAATTATTAAAATATAAAATAAAAAAATAATTGTAATATAAAATTGTAAATATTCATAATGTGAGAAAAAATAAATGTATTAATTTACATAAAAAATGGTTTCTTTTCTTATTTTACCTTCATTATTAGTCTTAATACTAAGGGTATAGGTTCAAGTAATAAATAGACGTTTTTTTATTTTTTAAAAACTAATAAATTAATTTATTCAGATAAAGTATTTAAAATTTATTATACATAAGATTCAGAATTTTCATAAAAAGATTTTAAAGTAGTATAAGTACAATCCACTTCATCGACGCCATCTGATAAATTTCACAATTCACTCGATACATTCAGAAACCAATTTCGAAGAATCATAACAATGTTTACAGCACAATGATTAGTTTGAGTAATATGATGTGTACATGTAGTTAACAATGATTCAGTTTTAATATTTTTAATCGCTGGACAGTCTATATCTTCTAAATTTTGCACATTTAACAAATATTTTTCTAACCACTGCTTTTTTTCAACACCTTTCGTGTAGATAGTTTTTGCACCTCGTAATGTTTCTTGTATAATAGTACGCAGTTCATCATAAGATACATCTCCAGACATCCAGTGGATTCCATGATAATTGTTTGTTAGCCAGAGATTTTCACTTTTATAACGTTCAGGTAGTGAATTCCAAGCACATGGAGGTTCAAAGAGGTAAACTCGAGGTTGAGCATCAGCTTCAAGAGGAAGTATAGCCAACTCTTTGAAAATGAAATCATTGCAGGGTTTCTTGAAGCCTTGAACGTCTACGATGAACTCCATCCTGGAATAGAAATTAATTTCCATCCCAGGAACGTGAGTTATATACCTCTCAGTTCAACCCCCACTACTTTCATTTTACCTCCTCCACTTCTTTACATCTTCTTAACTATACCGCTGATTGGTTTATACTGTACAATGCGATCATGTATGATGAGGCAATAAGCAGTTGTTTCAGCAGGTACACTACCGTCCGAAATTGTGCGAACTCTGCTTTTTCAACAACTATAAAACTGTTCAAATCTTCAAAAATATTAAAACTAAAATGTTTTCCTCTTTATTTTATTAAAGCTAATAAAAGTCTGAAAGAAATGACACCTTGACAAAGAGAATATGTTAATTTTTCAATTAGATATCTAAGAAAAACCCAATTTTCAACGTTTTTACTATTTTTTTAATTTCTCTGGCAAAAATTAATATTTTCAAACGTTCTTAGGCTCATTGAAATCGTATTACGTATCGAAATACGATTTCAATGAGCCTAAGAACGTTTAAAAATATTAATTTTTGCCAGAGAAATTAAAAAAATAGTAAAAACGTTGAAAATTGGGTTTTTCTTAGATATCTAATTGAAAAATTAACATATTCTCTTTGTCAAGGTGTCATTTCTTTCAGACTTTTATTAGCTTTAATAAAATAAAGAGGAAAACATTTTAGTTTTAATATTTTTGAAGATTTGAACAGTTTTATAGTTGTTGAAAAAGCAGAGTTCGCACAATTTCGGACGGTAGTGTATATTATTTCTAGCTTCAAATTCCAAACGTACATCAACTGACGTTTGTTTGAGAAACTCATTTTGTTTTGAACAATCAATAACAATTAGAGGAGCCAATGATTTAAAAGTGTCAAGCTTCAATATGGGTTCAGAATCTCTTCCATAGTAGGAAGATTGAAAATTAGCATACATATCATAAAGTATAGAATATTGATTTTGATTAAAATTTAAATTTAAATTTCCATAAGGATATGATTGTGAATTTAAAAAGAGTTTTACATTTGTAATGTCGCAGTTATCAAAATAACTGGCAGACTTTTTACGTTTATCTTTTCTTCCTGTTTGGAATCCAACAATTACATATCGAGGCTTCTCTAATTGTGTTGATGATTTTATTTGCCACATGACTCTTGTACTTGACGGAATTAAGGGATATTCAAACATTTCCCACGATCGAAAACTCATTGAAATTAGTGGATCTTTCTCGATAAATTTCAATAATTTGATTTTATTATTATCAGAAGGTAAAACATATGGCACTAACCATTCCACTTTATTGATTTGCACTTTGAACTGTTCATCTGCACCTTCGCCCACTTGAATAATAGAATTTAAATCACTACGTGCTCTTATTAAAATCAGTTCATGTTTAGCATTCATAACAATTTTTTTATAATCTTCAGCAAAACCAAAAATCATACCAAGTGGTATTGATACATCAAAATATCCATCTTGTAATAACATTCTTGTATTTATTTCCACATTCAAAACTCCCACATTTTCAGCTCGGTTAAGTTGAGGTAGTGTTAAGGAAACCAAGCTTTTCATAGTAGTTGTATGTCCAACGTACTTGCAACTGTCAATCTCAATACCATTCAATTCATAACGAATTTCATCAAACAAATAGGCTTTCGCATTGTTGGTGAAATGAATATTTTGTGTGGCATCAGTTCCATCAGCATTAGTCAACCTTCCAAAAATATGTAATACACTATTGCTTGGTAAAATAGATAAATCTTGATTTTGTACAATAATGCGAATTTCATCACTATTGTTAAACGATGAGGATGCATATGGTTGATGACTGTGAATCTCATAATTAGCTATAGATTCATCAAAATTCACTGATGCTGGAATGCTGAGAATCTCCTCCATTTTTCTTATAACAGCGACACAAAATAAACAAGAAAAAATTTTCTCCTCTTCTCTTCTTTCTCTTCCTTAGTTTTGATTTCTGACTCGTAGACCTAGCTGCTTCAGGAATTGTCGACTCTGAGGTGTTAACACCTTGCGAGCTGTATTCAAACTGATCTTCGATGGACATGGTGTTTGAGTTTTATAACTACTTCCGACTTTTCGATTATAAACAATACCCATTACATTGATTTAATGTGTAAACGGATTGTTATTGACTCTCCTCTAAAATTAACTAAAATACCGTTCTGATCTACTATACGTAGCTGAATGTTATGTATTGTCCTTACGGCGACTGGAAGGTAAATGATGTGTGCTGGAACTTCTACAATCTTATATCCCGGTGGAACAGTGGGGAAAAATTCATGTATAGTGTGAACTTTTTCATTATTTATATACGCTCCAGTGGTAATATTACATTCAATGCGTAGAGCATTCACTTTCAATATTTTTACAGGTAAATCAGAGGAATGTTTTACATTTGGTGGTAGTTTGCGAGCAGTGAATCCCAATAAACTAGCAATAGAATCTTCAGGAGTAAAGTCAATCCAAAGATTTGATTTAATATAGCATCGTAATGTACTATTGTTGCACTCTATTGACAAATAATTTTTATCTGTTATTTGACGTTTTAAATATGCTTCTATATCTTTAATTTCATAACTACCAGTAGGTATAGTAATCTCAATATTATTTATATAAAATTTGTTGCAATTTTCATCAATGTTAGGAATTGAGTTATATGTAAATAAATCAACAAGTCCAAGTGTATAATTTTTATTAGGTGAAAGTTCAATAGGTGGGAAGTATGAAGCCTCCAGAACTGAAGACTTTCCCGTTAACGTTAAAGTAAAAGAGTCATTCATGTTGGACATCTACTTTTATACTGAAGGTTATAATAGTTTACATATTCTTATATAAATTAAAACTATTCTTAACGTTAAGTTGCTTACATAAGAATTTAAGACATAAATGACCACATATAAATGTATCAAAATTTTGATATCTCTCATGATTATATTTTTTATAGCTACCAACACCAAGATAAACAATGAGATCCAATGGTGGTGAAAGATTTCCAAAACTATCAAAATATTCAGTTTCATTGTTTATCTTTTTATATGCTACTCAATGTGTTCCAGGACCTTCTTTATTATCAAGATTAATTATGGCTGATTCACATTTATAAGGTCCTGTAATAGGTAATTCATTTCTCATAAAAACTCCACGAAATTTAGATATTTTCATAAGTTTAGCATATTTAAGTAAATCATAGTCGGTTAGTGCGCGGTGAGGTAGCTTCAATATTAGTTTTTTTGAACACTCTTTGTATATTTCAATCCATTTCCTTGATGTGGTTTAATATAAAGACCAAGTCCTTTACGATAAGGTTTCAAATATATTCCCTTTCCTATAGCAATGGCCTCCATTGTTTCATTATGTCGATGAGCTTCTGAAAGTTGTTTTTTAGCAGCATTAGCATCATTTACTGCTTTTACAATACCACTGACTCCACCACTAAGTGCTCCTAATGCACTAAGCTCGGCAAAAATTGGTATTAGCGGTAAAATACCGCCAACTTTTGAAGGTACGGGAAGAATTCGAGGTGATGAAATTTTACAATTACTACCAAGATTTTTAACTGCATTTTGTGCACCAATCATTGCTGTTTTAATAGTGTCCGTTGTGTTATGATTATTTTTCATATTATTTTTAGCAGCATGAATAATCTTCCCTAATGTCATGCGTTTATTTTTCTTGGAAATTGTATTCTTCTTCTTCGACTTCTTCTTCTTCTTCTTCACAATCTTTTTCTTAATATTATTATTATTAACTTTTAAACCCATCCCAAATTTAGATTTAGCTTTCATTATATTAGTTACAGCTAATGCAGCTGCTTTTTCACTAATTTTAGCGTCCTTGGAAATTACTCGTTCCCACGCCTTTTCAGCTAGTATTTTGTCTGCAGTATTTCTTGCAGCCACGTCTTTATCTTTTGAATAGGCTATATCATGCTCCTTACAAGCCGCATCCAAAGGATTTATACCAGGATCCCCTCGTGCAAGACGTTTTGCCAACTTTGTTCCAGGTCCACAGTATTGATAACCAGGAATGTGACACTCGAATGGTAATTTGTTAATTAAAGTATTGAGAAATCCTTGACCGCTGCAAGAATTTTTCTTCACTTTATCGTGAGTAATCATTCCTCACTCGACAATGGTCTATAACCAACTGATTGAGGGCGACTATATAAGTGGGGTATTTATAGTTTTTTTCGTTAGTCAATTCCAAGATGCAGTTCAAGGTACAAGCTGTACAACTCCCGATTGCAAATGTGGATAACCTCATTGAAACTAAAGATAATGGGGTTAAACGACATGGAAGTTTATTTTCAAATAGTATTCGAGCAGCTTTTTGTGGACCTTCAAATTGTGGAAAAACGAATGCACTTCTTTCTCTGATTATACATCCGAATGGTTTAGGATTTGAAAATATATATTTATATTCAAAATCATTACAGCAGCCGAAATATAAATTTTTGGAACAAGTACTTAGTAAAGTAGATGGCATCGAGTTCTTCCAATTCAGTGAACCTGAACAAGTTGTTACACCTAAAGATGCAAAAACTAATTCAATTTTCATTTTTGATGATATCGCTTGTGAGAAGCAGGACAACGTTAAAGCGTTTTTTTGTATGGGGCGACATGTTAACGTCGATAGTTTTTATCTTTGTCAAACATATGCTCATATTCCAAAACATCTTGTTAGAGATAATATTAATTTGCTTGTGCTATTCAGACAAGATGAAAGGAATCTCAAGCATGTTTACAATGATCATGTTAATACAGATATGACGTTTACACAGTTTCGAGATTTATGTTCAGTATGTTGGAACTCTGACAGATATGGATTTGTAGTTATTGACAAAGATAGAAATATAAATGATGGAAGATATAGGAAGGGATTTGATTGCTTTATCCAGTTATAAATATTAAGCATTTCAAGAGAATTGCATTAGTTCAGTTTGAGACTTTCATAAATAAACATGTTTCGAAAGGAGCGAGAGACACTACATCAAATAGCTGCAGCAAGTGATGCTATACGTCGAAAGCATCGTATTCTTAAAAGTGGTAGAGAGTCAGCTGAAAATATATTGAAAGAAACCTTTCAACCATTAGTTACTCCATTGGAAAAATTAGTGAATATAACTAAAAATCCTATAAAGATTGAAAATTTTCAAAACCATGTAAAGAAAGAAGAAGAAGAAGAAGAAGACTTTGAATCATCTTTTAAGACTGCCATTAGTAAAGATACACCTTTCAACAAATCTATTTATAATGATGATGTAACGTTTTATGATCCTATTTATGAAGAAGAAGACATGCAAAATTTATCAAAAGAAAATATAATTGATAGATTGTCAAATCAAGAGAATCATAATGTTATTACTAATGAGCAAAATAATAATATACTTAATGATAACTTTCATGAGCAAGGCATGTACGATATTAAAGATGAAAGTAATGTGGTTAATACTGTGGAAGAAGATTCTGATAAATTGACAAAGAAATTTCTACAAATGTTGGACAAAAATAGAAAACAATATATTGATACAGTTTATGGAGTACGTAAACTTCCCGACGGTACATATATGATTGATAATACGCAAATTGATTTTGAAGGTTCTTACATTAATCTAGTTGGGAAGAAAAAATATTCTAAAACGGATGGACTATTAGAACTCATATTCCGTCAAAACCTGATCAGAAGTTAACAAATGCTAATGATTTCGTAAACTATAAAGAAATCCTGCGTAGTACGAATGCATATAGAAAGAACTATAGTCCAAATAAACCTATTCGTAGTAATAAGACTTTCAAATATACTAATGTTATTGCAAAACTTTTGCTCAAATCTGGAGATTCTTATTTGAAGAGAAAAACTCAATTACCGCAATTTATGACGGTAAAGAAGGAATCATATCCAGACTATGTCTATTGGGATGATCCAAACGAGATTGTTGATCGTCTACGCTTACTTGTCGCATCACAACAGGCTGGCAATTCAAGTCATAACAATGAAATTATGTCAATAATTGAAGAATTACGGGAAGCACAAATTATATATTAAGAGTGAACTTGTAAAATTAAGATCATTATTATATTGAATATTGTTCTATCAAGATCATTTTTTGTTACAAATCCTTGAACATGGATGATAAAAAGTTAACAGTTGTGACAGAGTTACATAGGCAAGCTCGGAGAAATTATCCACGTCGAAAAGTAGAAATGAGTGGAATTGATGAAACCTAGCAAGCAGATTTAGTTGAAATGATACCTTATTCAAAAGTTAATAAAGGTTTTAAATATATGCTTACAGTTATAGATATATTTTCCAAGTATGCATGGGCTATTCCTGTAAAAAGTAAAAGTGGAAAAGATGTTTCTGAAGCTATGGAATCTATACTTGTGAATGGACGTGTTCCTAAAAACTTGCATACTGATAAAGGGAAAGAATTTTATAATTCTGTATTTGAAAGTTTAATGAAATCATATAAAATTAAACTGTATTCAACTTATAGTAATTTAAAAGCTTCAATTATTGAAAGATTTAACCGCACATTAAAAAATATGATGTGGCAACAGTTCAACTTACGAGGAAATTACAAATGGGAAGACATTTTACCATCTCTTGTTAAAAAGTATAATAATAATAAACATCGTACTATTGGAATGAAACCTAAAGATGTCAGCAGAGAAGATGAAAAGAGACTGTTGAAATGCATATCCAAACAAAGGAAAATTTTACCTAAGAAAGCAAAATTCAAAGTTGGTGATAAAGTGCGAGTTAGCAAGTATAAGAATGTTTTTGAAAAAGGATACACACCCAACTGGACAACTGAAATATTCACTATCACTCAAGTAAAATCAACAAAGCCGGTAACATACAAGCTAAAGGATTATCAAGATCAACCCATCGAAGGCGGTTTCTACGAAGAAGAAATTTCCAAAGTCAAATATTCTGATGTTTATCTTGTCGAGAAAGTTCTTAAAAATCGTCATAATAAAGTCTATGTTAAATGGCTTGGATTTGATAATTCTCACAATAGTTGGATAAATAAATCGGAAATTTAAAATTTTCTAAAAGTTAAAGTTAACTATTTAAAAAGTTAAAGTTAACTATTTGAAAAGTTAAAGTTAACTATTTGAAAAGTTAAAGTTAACTTTTAAAAAAGTTAACGTTAACTATTTGAAAAGTTAAAGTTAACTTTTGGAAAAGTTATATGTAAAATGCATGTAAATATTTGAAAAGTTAAAGTTAACTTTTAGAAAAGTTAACGTTAACTATTTGAAAAGTTAAAGTTAACTATTTGAAAAGTTAAACTGACTTTGAAGTAATGTTGAACTAAAATGTAATAATGTCTTGTATTTATATGGAAGTTACTTTTAAATAAAATATGTATAAAAAATGTAATCTTTTTAGTGAATTTCTTTATTTCCTAACTGTTAAACTATATTAAGGTTCTATTAAATAAAAGTAGACAAAGTTTCAATGTATATAGAAAAAAATTTTTATTTATTTAAAAACCAATGTGTATAACAACATCAATAAAATATTTATCAATATAATAAATAACATCAATAAATATTCATAAATATACATAAAATCACATTTTTCGTTTCTATTTACAATATAATACTTATATTCTATTAAAATAAATACTTAAATTCTATCTTATAATTCTATCATTTCTACATCGTTTTCTATGACTTTATCTCTTTCTATAATATAATGACCCCATGCAAGAGTGTCAGTGTTGTGTTTCAATAAAAATCTTTTGTCATCGTAGGGACTTAGGGCTATTTTTTTCTGTTTTAAAGTAAGGACCTTGTGGAGTTTGGAGCGAATGGAATATTGAGTTCGAGATTGGATTTTAATATTTTTTAAACAATAAATGTAATCATTAAAAGTTATATGTTTCTTAACTACATTAGACTTTACACCTTTTGCCTTTTTTAAGAAATCTTGATTATCCACACGTAAACTATACATTTTACTACGCAAACCAACAAATTCAGTGACAATCCTGCCATTGCATTCGTCTTTCATAAGACCTAACACTTTTTTGTTGGCTTGCGGAATGCCATATACATTATTCATGGGATAATCAGAAGTATCAAATTTGAAAATGTCTGCTCTCATATCAGAATAGACATCCTCACATTTGATATTATAAATAAGGCTGTCAGTGTCAGTATAAAGCAGTTTACAATTCATTCCATACTTTTTCCTCATGTAATCATAGTGAAAATCATACATCAGAGTTTTTGAGATGTCTAACACGCTAAGACCTATATAAATCGGCTTATTCATGTACACCTCAGTCTTCCTAAGTTCCACAGCTATCAAATTTTCGTTAAAGATAGCTCGCGTGTGGAAGTTAGGTTTAGCAATTAAAGCTTCTGCCCCATACCTACCCTCCCACTTTGTCACGAGTTTCACGTTTACGTGATTACGTACATTCTCCATTGTCTTACCATACACCGCATTGTTCATTAATTTAAACAAGTTTTTCTCGAATTCATTACTAGCCTTTGTTCGTTGACTAGTATTGAAATCGACATAATCTTTAAGCCAAGTTGACTGTTTAAATTGTAAAATGCGGTGGATGTGAACCAACTTAAGCCCATTGGCTAATGCTTGTTTAAGTGCACGATAATGGAGAATGTATTTTCGTTTCGGTTGGAGAGTAGTTAGAAGCTTTTCTTGCTTTGACCCTGGTGGTTTCAAGTGTTCAGGACAAAATGGGAAATCATTATGCATATTATGTAGTTCTGTAGGATAATCTAAATCAACTTCCAAAATATAACCTATAGTTGCATCATCTGCAACGTTAAAATTAAAGTTATTGTCAAATTCTAAAACCCACTTGAAATCACCATAGGGAAGAGACTGTACCATGGCCCAACCATATAGATTATTAGCGTCTAAATATACAATGTAAGAAGTCTCCTCATTGACATTGTGCTCTTTCATATATTGATTATTTGCTTTGGCATAACGATTTGTACATTGACTTATGCCCCCTCTTATACCACGTTCAATAAACATTATCATATCAATGTCAGTGAGCAGTTCTAGTTTTACATTTGTATATTTTAACATAGCATCCCAAGTAAAACCCGGTGTCGTGTAATAGTGTGCAGGATCTAACCCGTATGCTTTTAAGCATTGTTCACGAAAATTTTCAAATACATCAGCAAGTAGCAAGATGTCAGTTTTCATATATAAATAAACATAATCACTAAGACTTTTACAATTAAATTCTGCCCATACTTGCTGAGCATGTAAATATTCTTGATCTGATATATTTGAATCATTCAATGTACTATAAAAACATTCTTTTTGGGGTAACTGAGTTTCTTCGAGTTTTTCCTTAGAGTCGAGATACTCGTAAGGAAAAACTCCTTTTCGGGTTAACAAATTAACTTTATTATCGCTATAGTTTGAAAAGTTTGATTTAACAATTTTGTATTCGTTTAAATATGATGCTAATTTGTCTAAAGATGATGCCATAAATCTAAATGAATCTATGAATCTAAATTTAATGAGACTTGCTACAACATGTTTGGTAAAACTAATATATTTTTCCTTATTAATGGGAAGAACGTCAATTTTACCTTCAAACTCATTCGCGATTGCTTTAATAATAAAATGTGCATCATAACCACTAAAATTATGGAAGACTACAGGAACTATTCTAGAATCTTGATAATTGACATTACAATCTTGATGGGCTGCACCTCGATACACCCCAGTCAGATGGCAATGATCTCTAACTTTTACTTCTCCATGCTTGATAGTTTTCATACAAATGTGGCAAATATTAGCTACTTTAAATGCGGCTTTTTGAGCTGCATTTAAAGTATCCATTGCAATATTTATCATACATGTAGGTTCAATTTCTTCCGCCAACTTTTTCAACTCTTTTGCAAACCATCTCGCCGGATCTTCTTCATTCTTAGGTGATGCCCTGTATTCATTTAAAGAGTCATCATAACTCTTTAAATAGAATCCGATGCTGAGAAGTTGATGTTGTTGAACTACTTCTGTGCGACATCCCATAGATGAAGAATTCTCCCCTGGAACTAGTAGACTCTCGCAATCTGCATATATGATGAATGGTACTTTTTCTTTATTACCAAAGTTCTTGAATTGAATGCTATTAGATCCGGGTTTCGGTAAGATGATTTTAGTGTTATTCATTTTCTGGCAATCCTCAACGTGCTCGGTAAGTTTATCGTTGCTTCTGAAATAGTGAAGACAACGATCGCAAATAAATAACGCATGCCCATTTGTTGAGACTTGGTTATTTATTAGACGCGATAAAGATTTTATCCAAACATAGTGATATTTGTTGGAAATTGAAGAATCTTCTTTATCATCATCCTCATCAATGTAGTGATCATCAACACGTAGGAGATTAACATGTTTTGAACGTTTCTGCGAGGTTAGGTGGATTGGCGAGACGGTGAATTTCCCCTTTCGTTTAATAAGACAATAAACATTTACTGAAATATTGTTAAGCACTTCGAATCTTGCAACGTCATTGAGTGCTACGGGGAATTTAATATTTATAAAATTTAAATGATGCTGAATATTTTCATAGTTTTGCAAACGAGATGGATTTGACGAAGCTTCATACAATGCCGATAATATTGCCCACTTGAAGCATTCATTATCCTCTTCATTTCTGACATTGACACAGGCACGTTTAGCTTTAATAGATGGCGGTAGATCAATAAAAGAACCAACACGCAAAGGATTGTATTTGTTAATATTGACATCTAATCTATGGATTGAATAGAGTTGCCAATTTGATTCTTTATCTTGAAAATCTTCAATTTCTTTAAGGGTTTTCTGCTTTACATAATCATTATACCAATCGCGTAACTCAGTTGAAGGGAAAATTGACTCTGACTTATTAATGAAATATTTTATATCGAATTCTGTAGTACCGTCAGGTAAATGTTTTTTATATTTTGCATTGAATACTGTATATACTTTCAACGGACCGAACGTGTCTAAGCAAGTTTTAATGTGATTTTCAAAAGGAACAAAGGCATCATCTAAAAATTCATTAACATCTAAGTGACTTAAGTTAATGACTGTACCGGTTTGTAATCGATTATTAAAAGCCGAATCAGTTAGAGCCCATTTAATTTTTTCATTTGTTTGATTAAGTCCTGCACCGTGCTTCATTAGCGAATCAAAGTGGCATTTCAAGTAATTTATATGATGTAATAATGTTAAGATCCTATGTTTTTGAGGAACTGAGAAGCTATATTTTCTAAAAAATTTAATTAAAATTTCATAATTTTGTCTAGACTTGTGATGCCACTGAAACGCACTAATGAGTCGATCGTCACCGGATTTTCTAGAGCACAACTCTATATTGGCAGCATCAATGAAATTGTCTGAGGCTTCACAAATATCATTGAAACTATCAATAGAGGTGTATGGTTTAGATGTTTCGATATTTCTACGGTTAGCCATTTTTTTTTTAATTCTGAAAAGGATTAAATGAGGAAAAAGCTGAAAAAATCTGAAAAGAACGCTGAAAATAATACTGAAAAGAACGCTAAAAAAGAAGGCTAAAAAAAATGCTGAAAATAACCTAAAAAAATCTGAAAAACCTATCAAAAGAATTTGGAACAAGTTGGAAAGGAAGTAGTGGTGGTGAAGGGGTGAGGTGTGGGGGTAGTGCTCGATGACAAACGCTTTTTAAAGATGTCCCCCGAAGATGATGTTGTGAAGCTTCACTCTGCTACTTTTAGTATATCTGAAACAGAAATAGAATTATAATCAAATTGATGAATATTAAGAGAAATGTATGCAAAGATATATAATTTGAGTAAACTTACAATGCTGTTATAAAATTTGGCAATGCAAATGAATGTTTGTCTCTTGTAGGAAGATTGACTTGATATTCTTGAATCTAAAACAGAAAAAAGGATTATGATTAATTTGATATAATTTATGTATAAGAATATAAGACTAAGATTAACTCACGCTGATGCTCTTGGTACTGCTTCTTCAACAAAGTTTTGTACTGGAATGAGACCTCTGAAGAGGATTGCTGTAGATATACGACTAGTGCCAGAGGTCTGATGTTGCTGATTCTGGAAGCTGAAACAGAATGACTTTCCTTGCCACGGGAATCGCCTGAGGTACATGTAGTCCCCACCATACACAACATCCCACCATTGAACTACACCCCCACTTGACGCATGGACTACCAACAGGCCCCGGTGACCGTACGCGCAAATCTGCCGCGCACCTTTCACTTTTGAGTCATCCACTGTGCGCCACCCACAGCCACCCACTCCCAACCACCCACAGTCCCGCGCGGTATCTCGCGAACCCTTTGTTCCTCGAGGTTCTAATTATGATTTTTGAATTTTTGGGACCGTATATGTTTATACATAGAGAAAACATATATGCAAATTATGGGGGGTGGGTAGGGGGACCAAAAGGGTTAAATTTTAAAAAATCATTTGCAAATAAAGGGGGGTGGTGGGTGACCAAGAGGGTGGAAAGTGGGTGGTAAGAGAGGTGACCAAACGGGTTAAAAATTTTAAAAATTCCCGCGAACAACAGCGCCATCTCGCGACAACGGTCGGTAACACTAACCTAACCAAAAGGGTTAAAATTCAAAAATTCCCGCGAGCAACAGCGCCATCTCGCGACAACGGTCGGTAACATCCGCCAAGGGTAAAGTAGAGTTACCATATGTCGGTAATGTAGATACCTGCATTACCTGTGTTTTAGAACTGGCACAGCCCTACTACTGCCCCTCAATTAATCAACTAAAAATTGTAAATATTATATAAGTAGATAAAAATATTTTTGACATATATGTTTTCCAAATGTTTTTTTATGCTCTTTCGACTGGTGAAAAAAATTTCAAGAAATTTAAAAATTGACCTATTTTTCTGAGAAACAAAAATTTTTTTGATTTTTTTTAAGTTCGGTCTTTTTTATTTTTTTATTTATTTTTTTTTAAAGCTAAAAATGTGTATTTTCACCACAAAAAATATTGAGATGTCTTTTTTTGTTATTTTTGAGATATTAGTTAATAACTTAATTAAGATTAATAAAAAATGATATGTTTTATAAACAAATAAAGTTATCGTAATTCTGACGTTACTAAAGGAAAGTTGACAAAATTCCGCATCCAACGAGCCCTATATGAAGTACTTTGGGTTAGTGGATTGTTAATAAACAATTGACTTACATGACAATTGTTTATAAAAAATCCTCTAATCCAAAATAGTCCATATAGGGCTCGTTGGATGCGAAATTACGTCAGCTTTCAATTGGTTTCTTCAGAATTGCAATAACTTTATTTATTAGAAATATATTTCATTTTTTATTAACATTTATTAATTAATCAATTAATATCTAGAAAATAAAAAAAAGGACATCTCAATATTTTTTGTGGTGAAAATACACATTTTTAGATTTCAAAAAAAATAAATAAAAAAAATAAAAAGGACCAAACTTAAAAAAAAATTCGAAAAAAGTTTTAATTTATAAAAAAAAGGGTCAATATTTTATTTTTTTGAATATTATTTTGCACTATTCGAAAGAGCAGGAAAAAACCTTTTAAAACATAAAGGGCAAATTTTTTTTCTTCTTTCTGTTTAAAAGTTACAAGTCTTCAAAAATTTGCTGTTTAAATTTTTTAAAAATATTCAACCCCCTCTCTCTGCGACTTTTTTTGAAATAACCTAACAATACTTCTTGGTTAAATTACTTACCCGTAGGGGGAAAACTATGTGCAAGTTACAGCCCGATTCAATCAACTTTTTTTTCACTTAGTCCGCTACAGGAATTTTACCCCATGAATAGGAGGCGTCGATATACTTATTCTAGGTACCTATTTTGCTCCATGTGGCTTGAATTTATAAATGACCATGAAAAATATTTAATTATCAAACGCATTCCAGAAGAATATCAGCCGAAAATCGTGAGAAATGCATTGCAAAAGAATCAAAAATTTTTTGACTTTTTTTAAGATTTGTCTTTTTATTTATTTTTTTTAAATGTTAAAAGTGTGTATTTTCACTACAAAAAATATTGAGATGTCCTTTTTTGTTATTTTCGAGGTATTAACTAATTATAATAAAAAATTAAATATTTTACAAATAAAAAAGTTATTGCAATTCTTAAGGGGAGGTTACCGTTCTCGATGGTGAAAAATGCATAAACTTTGGTTTTTTTTATTTGTCTATAAATAGATAAAAAATTTTCATATTTTTCATAAAATAATAATTCAAAATGGCGACTGCAGCTTCCATTATATGTAAGGCCTTGCGCGCCATGTTTTACTTTACGCCAAAGTAGATCAGCCAAATCATCTGGTTCAAAAAAAGTTTGAAAATTATTAAATTAGAATAAATTTAAGGGGCCTTATCGTTTTCCTTTAAAAAATTTTTTTTTAAAACAAAATGGCATCTGTTTGAAGCGAAAAAAAAACGAGAAAAAAGGGATTTTAACTTTAAACAGCTGCCATTTTATTAAAGAAAAATTTTTTTTAAAAAAGAAAACGATAAGCCCCCCCAAATTTATTCTAATTTAATAATGTTCAAACTTTGTTTGAATCAGATGAAGGTACCTTGCAACGAAAACATGGCGCGCAAGGCCTTACATAATGGAAGCTACAGCCGCGATTTTGCATTATTATTTTATGAAAAATATTAAATTTTTATATGTATTTATAGACAAATAAAATAAAAAAGGACCCAGTTCCAGAACTATTTTCTTATATGAAAAAAAAAATTCTTATCATTTCACAGACAAATATGTTTAAAGAAAGGATAAGATCTTTTCAATTTTATAATATTTTGTAAATATTGTGGATGTTAATTGTATATACACACCTGTGTCACGTTGCACTTGTTTGGAACTTTTAAAAATTTTCCTTTTGTGGCTCATTTCATTATCAGCAATTGAGATATCCTGTTCACTGACTGATTTACTAACCTTCCTTTTTCTATTTTTACCTATTAATAAAAAAACGTAGATTACTTCGACTTGATCATTTAAGAGTTTTACTATGGCTACTAATTGATAGATTTTTGCTGTTAAATCAAACTACGTTTAAAATAATTAAAATTTATAAAAATTGACATTTTCTTTTCATTTTATTTTATAATTATTTAATTTTAAAAATTACTACCAGTCAGAATTGTGGGACGACCCATTTTAAAAATTAATAACTCTTTACTCTTTAGGGAGTCTATCAATATACAAAAAAATCAACCGGTAAAGTCGTTCTCACCGGAATTTTGCAGTAAGCAAGCGCCATTTTTGTTCATTATATACTACATTTGTATTTTAAAATAAAGTGTGAAAACGAATTGAATTTTGTGCATAATTGAATTATTTCGTCCACCCTCTCCTCATTAAAAATAAAGTGTAAGTCTCAAACATTTGGTCCTTCGAGCCGGATAGTGTGTGGTGAGAACATTTCAAATGTGCAAACTCAACTCATTACCTACGGAAAAGGAACCTCAAGCATCAACTTCGACGGAAACTCAAACTCATTCTGAACAAAACAAATGGAGAAAGGAGTGATTCTTACAGTACTAAAAAAGGAGCGTTCAACAATCCATTAAAGTTCGGATGTTTTTTATGGTTGCTACTCAAATGAGCTGGTTTAATTTAATGAATGAATCATACCAAAAAGGCATGGTCATCCGCTCAAAATTATTCTCAACGGGAAGTTCACTCAATTATCAAAATTGTTAATGACATTTGGACGGAATTTTTGGTCATTCATAATGAGATCGGAGAAAATTGTGACGACGAATTCTTAGATTCACAACCAAACTACCAATACAACGGAAGTTTTAAATGCAGTCAATTGCCTCTGTGCACCGGTTGACTCATGCGATTTGGTATATTTTATCACATGAAGATTGGATTTTCATACAAGGGAAGCATGGGAACTTAAACAAGGTTGACGCACCGCGCACCCTCTTATTCACAACTTAAGGAATTTCTTACCGGTCGTGCTCGTGCTTTGGAAAATATCTAACTCATCTCAATATGCTCCAACAGTCAAATCAAAGGCATCCTCATCATCATCAAATTATAATCAATCAAATTAAACCAGTTAAAGTACTCACAGTTCCTCATCATAATTATGGAGACGCATGATCATGTTGTGAAGGATCTCACTTTATAGTTGTCTGAGAGAAATTTAAGGAGCTTTCACCAAAAGAAAGGCGGGAACTCGTGATTTATCGACGGTATATGCTTTAACTGTTTTGGAAGGCATTTTACTCATTCTTGTAAAAGCTCAAAAAGATGTCGAGAATGCAGTGGGAAGCATCATGCGATGATTCACATTCTAGATCAAAAGTAATTTCAACGCTCATCTAAGGCCGGCCCAAAATCATTAACAGAAAGTATTCAAAAGTATAACAACTCAAAGTGATTAAAGGATTTCACAGCTCAAGATCAATTGACTTTACATGGCGGAACTCAATTAACACTATCTCACATGAGAAAAAGAGACTATTCAACTCATAGATTCGTAACAGCATTCAGACGATTTTTCGGACGGTGGGGTAGTAGTTATTTGTTAAAAAAATATGAGATATATTTCAGGTTTTAAACATAAAATATTTTTGCTTTGTATAAAATGAATTCAAAATTTTGTCCGATTTTGCGTATCTCTTACGGTTTTTGAGATATTCACAAATTTTATTTTTCAAATTTCGACCCCATATGGGATCCTATATGGGATCCATATAAAGGATCTCATATGGGAATTAACAGTAGAGACGTTACTTAGCTACGAAGAATTTACTGTGTTTAATTCTCGTCCTATGGTACGACTCACAGATGACCCTGAAGATTTTTCAGTGATCACACCTGCTCATTCTCACCGACATTTTGCAGTAAGCGAACATTAATCTCAAAAACATTAAACTCAAACATTTATCACGGTACATCTCATTACCGAGTCATTCTCATTCATTTACGTTTTCTAAATTTTATTAAAATAACTTATCGAGAACTTTAAAACAATTAAACTGTTCTGCTTTACCACAGTGTGGTCAAGAATTTTTTGTTTATTATATACTACATTTGTGTTTGAAAATAAAGTGTGAAAATGAAGTGCATTTTGTGCATAATTGAATTATTTCCTCCACCCACTCCTCATTAAAAAGAAAGTGTAAATCTCGAACGTACTAACATTTAAAAATTTGGAAATCCTACGTTATATTTGTAATGAGCGTTCTTAAAAACCCCCAAGTAATGATTTTTATAAAGATTCAATAAGTTTCAAGACATTTAATCCGCCATCATTTAGACATTTAAAAATTAGACGTCAGATTTGTAATCCGAGTACCTAAAGACCCACTTTAAACAATTTCAACTAAATCTGTCTAAAATATGGTTTTTAACTTTATGAGTGTTTGGCACTACTATACGTTATTTTAATAAATAAATACTTTAATAAAACAATTGTCTTAATTGTACCTAAACAACAATTGATGTAAATTGACGTGCACAGACTACATTAATGTCATTATATGTGTACGTCCGTATAAAAAGGTGCATTTTCTCACTATTGAACTTATCTGTATGAGTGTATTCTTAATTAAATTTTGAACAATTTAAGCGGTCTTTAAGCACCTCTTAGTAAAATTCGCAAAGGTAGAAGATTCAAAGGTAACAGTGCCAAAAACCTAATTTAAAGAAAAACAAGTTTGAAGTTAAAATCTACCGTTAGTTCCCATGTTAACTAAAAATTAAAAATAAGAATATCAGTTGTTTGAATTTCAATGAACTCATCGTGAACGCATAATTTAACGTGTAACTCTTTGTAGTTTGATTTTCATGAATACAAAAAATCAAAAATCACTTTTCGAAAAATGAGATTATCTGCAAAAATAAAATCGACAAAATGGTCCCTTTTCATGCGAACGTACACATGTGAGCAAACAATTTTATTTTTAATTTTAAAATTTTAACGCTCGTTTTTCGCATATACACACCTTTTTGAGATTGCACCTTTCGAGAACTTTCAGAAATTTTTTGTTTGTGTAGCATTTCATCGTTACAATTTGTGGTATCCTGTTCTTGGTCAAAATCAAAAGAATCCTCTTTGTGACTTATTCCATTATCATTCGAATTATTCCAATAATGAAAGTCCCAAAAAAAAAAAAAAAAAAACAGTTTTCTAGTAAAAAAAACACCAAAAAAATTAACTCGTCATCTATATTCGTTGTATGATTGCTGCCCTCTTTCATTTTCTGTGCTACTTATAGTACCTGTGTACTTATGGTAAGCCACTGGACTTGATACAGTTTCTTAATTAATTCTCGCGGTGGCAGCATCTTGCAGCCGGTCGCGATTTACTTCCCCCTTCGTCTCTACTTCCTTCTGATCCCTATTTCTTTATCCCATTGTTTCGCTCTCGCGCGATTCTTGCGGCACGTATTGCTCTTGTTTTACCCCCCTTTTTCTTTTCGTTTTCGCCCCTTTCGTATTTTTTGTTTGTGGTTTGTGACTGGTGTGTGTATTCCCCTTTTTGTTTTTTTTTCAAATTTATAGACAGTGCAAAGTGACAACAACAATAACCATTTGTGTATAGTGAGTTTTTTTTAGTGTTTTCGTTTTGGATTAGTTCCAGTATTCCAACAACAGTAAGTTTTATTGAATAATTTCTATCATTTATCTCATCTCTATTTTTCTTTTAAATAATTACTAATTTAAATTTCATATTATATATATATTTTTGGTTAATTGTTTATCAGACTGTTAAAAAAAATTTTTTTTTTTTAAATGACTGACCTTATTTGTTACCCTTTTGAACTTTTATAGTTCTTAACGCCGTTTAAAGGCGATTATTTTACCTTTCTTTATTCCTATATATTTTTTATATTCAAATTCCCTTTTTTTATTATTAAAACTAACAACAACAAAAAATTGTATATTACTTTTGTTAGTTTTGTCCTCTAATTTATATTTTTTTAAATTATTACTATGAATGTCATTTATTCCATTAATTAATTAATTTATAAAATGAAACCATTCCATTGGAATAATAATTATTTTGTAATAAAAAAAAATTATCAATTACATTCCAGTTTAACATTTCTTATTCTCCTTTTTTTTAGTATGATGAGTTCCCCTACTTCCTGCTCCAGTGATTTAGAGTTTATTTCCCTCACCCGTCGTGAGGACATTGTTTGGCCCGAAGTGGACCTTGATTCCTCCTGTACTGAAATTAGTGACGCCTCTACATTACCCCTTACCAATACTACCCGTAAGTGCCTAAAACTACCCTTAATAATAAAAAAAATGTTTTTCGTACCCTTTTTTTTTCTTTTTTTTTTATTTATTTTTTTTAGCAGTTCAAAGTGATATACCCGACACACCTGCTTCCCCTGATCCCGCGTTTGAGGCGTATTTTGACGCCCATGCCCAGCCTTATAGCCCAGGTTAGCAACTCCAAAAAAAATATTTTTAAATTATATAAAAAAAATTATCTATATATTATAATGTCCCTGATTTCTATTGTCTAAATCTTTCTTTTTATTATTATTTAGCCCTACAACTTTTAAACAAACCATTTTGTTAGTGTAGTTATGTATAAGTTAAAACTTCTCCACCCTTTTTCTTTTTAGGTCACTTTTTTAGTATTCCGGCCCATAGTTCCGCCATCAACCTGTTAACCAGCGATCTCCCTCTTTGTCCCTATGTTAAGTATATCATTAAAATATATAACATTTTTTTTTTTAGAACCCCCGGCGGCTGATGAACAGGTTGTCCTGCAGCTGATCGCTCGGCGGCGAGTTTTACCCCACGGCTCCACTCAGCTTCAATATCGGTGGGCTGGTCCTAACTTTTATTAAGTAAGTTTACCCTTTTCTATTTTTAATTCCCCCTTTTTTATTTAAAGTAAGTATGCAATATAATCATAATGGTCTTTTCTAAATGTAATTCTAATAATACAATAATTTTTGTATATATACCTATTTATCTGTATGTGCTCCTATATTTCTTGTACCCCTTTTTTTTAGAACCCATTTTTGTATTTCTTCGTTGACCTGCAACTGGGCTAATTAGGTATTTGTCGGTGCTCAATGACGAATATCCTATCCTTGGTTGTATGCACCATAGTTGTGCATATTAACATGCATAAGCGGAAACTAAAAATTATGAGTTATAAAACAAAAATAAAATTAAAAAAAACATTTTTAACCCATTAAATCGCGTTCTTTATTTTTGTATGGTTAGTTTTATAACTATATAACTCCCAAAAAAAAGTTTTATACTGGATCATTTCGACCTATTTTAATATCGGTTAAAAAAGAATTTTCATTTATAAATTTTTTTTAAATGTATTTTTACGTCGGGACGTTTTTGGTGTAGGTGCTTCCGAAGTCAATATTTGAATAGTTTCCGAGATGCTAGCTGTCACTTCTTCTTTTGTTGTTGTCGTAGCCTTTGTTTGGTTTATTTCGGGTGGAATGTTTTGAGATAATTCGTTTAGTGACACTTCATTTGTTTTGTCCTTTTCATTTATGATGTTGCTTATGGTTGTGGATCTTTTCCTACAGGTAATCATAATAATTACCACTGTTGCCAAAATTGCTATTGTGGTGACCGTACCCCAAATTCCTATCATTGTTGGGGAATATGTTTCATTGAGTTTTTGGTTTATAACACGTTGACTCTCTTCTTCGAATTCCTTTTCTAATAGTTTCAATTTTTCGTCCGAATCCGACTTTTTCCACGAGAAAAATTTGTTGTCGTTTTTCACTACTACGATCTTCCGCCCTACATCTTTCAGTATCAATGACACATTTTCTAACTTTAATTCCAGTTTGGGTTTATAAAGATATCTATATGGATTCTCTTTGATTTGAAGACTTGGCAATTCTATAGTATCTAACTTGAGAACACATTCTCTCGCTACATGTACGATCCCTATACCTGACAAAATGTAAGCTTCTGCTTCCCTCTGTGGGCAATTTAAATATACTATTTCCGGATGGATAAGCGAGTATGACCAACTGCCGGTTGTAATTAGTGGTTCCCAAAGTGGTTGTTGATTTTTAGTAAACCTGATGTCACAAATTTTTAGGGTTTCATTGTTTGGATTTCTTTTAAGCTCTGCTTCACAACTAGGTACCGACAAAATATCGTAAACCTCGTGCATGTTATAACATATGTATTTATCTTCTATCTGCTTGCAGTTTTTCAGTTGTTCTTCATTTAGATAAAAATAATACCTTTCATCCCCTGTAATTGCTAGGTATTTTGAATATGCTGATATATAAGCTCTGGTTCCGTTTTCTCCTGATTCTTGTAAAACCGGCACTTCATGCATCTTATATAGTGTGTAAGTTCATTCCTCCACCAGCGGAATATCTAAAGTTATAATTAAATTTTTCTCGTTAGTGTGTATGTTTGTTTGTGAGATTCTGTCTACGTCTGAAAGTGTTATATCATCTATAGGTACCGGAAAGTCCACGCCCTTCAAATATTTCTTCGCCTCTGTTGCTATGGTCTCGAGTTGTTCAGCTGTTAACAATTTGGGTGACAATTTTCCTTCTTTCGCTTTATACATTATATCGAGTGTTTCACTCAGACCATGCTCATAAATCCCTATTTCGCGGCCCCAATTTTCAATGGTGTTTCTGATATTGTTTAAATAAATTTCGTGATTTAATTCATTTCTAAACTTTAGAATTTCATCCTCGAACGCTCTTAAGTTTTCTCTGACCTCTTGAGATTGATTGTGTTGTTTTTCTGCTATGTCATACATTTTGTGTAATTCCGCCCTCACTACATGTGTTTGTTCACCAATTAAATGAGAGATATTTCGTTGAGCTTCATTAAGCTCTAACATAGTCGCTTTGTAATTTTCCCCTTCTTCATAAGTTAAAACCCCGATAGCGGGTCCTATTAGTTTCCCTAATATTCCTATCAGCGGCGCACTTCTCTTGTTAATCCTGTTATTTAAGAATTTTTGTTTTACTTTTTCCGTATGTCTTAGAGCTTTAATAACCCTTTGTACTTCCTGCCAGTGTAATTTAGCTTTCTCCAACATATTTTTCAAGCTTTCCGTGGCTGCAAAATGATGGCAGGTATTACCTAATATTTTCCGGCATGGCTCTTTAGATTCTATTACGTGTTTTTCAAAAACCGGTAGTTGGTTTAAAAAGTCTTCCATATCTAGAACAATGGCCGTCCTCCAAAATCCGGTGGTTCTTAGTACCGTGGATATTCTCTCATAATAAATGCCTGAACTTTTGTTCATTGGTATTATAGTGATACCAATATTCTCCGCTCCAACTGCTAACATAACCCAAGTCACTATTAGCGCT
Source organism: Leptopilina boulardi (assembly GCF_019393585.1). Classification (NCBI taxonomy): domain Eukaryota; kingdom Metazoa; phylum Arthropoda; class Insecta; order Hymenoptera; family Figitidae; genus Leptopilina; species Leptopilina boulardi. The sequence goes on from NW_026137888.1 coordinate 114,873, forward strand.
ATCCTATTCACCCCGGTCATGTTTCTGTAACCAAAATTTCAGAGTGCCTTTTAGTAAGCCTTATTTCCTGTTAGGTTAGGGTTATTGCCGTTGATTTATTCTATGGCTAGTTTTGCTAATCTATCGGCTTCTTCATTGCCTTTTACCCCGCTATGTCCTGGTTCATAAATTAACTCTACTTTAAGCCCTGTTACGTTATCACTTAATTCGTTAAATAATTTCTTACTGACTACGTTTTTTTTCTGTTAGTTTTCCAACCATTTTCCCTCCATTTGGGTAACCAATTCAGATAACCATCTATCGCAAATTTTGAATCGGTGTGTATTCTAACCTTACTTACTCCTATTCTTTTTAATAGACTAATTGTCTTTACAATAGCTTCTATTTCTGCCCCATTATTAGTTTGTTTTATCCTTGCTTTTGCGCTGATGTTAAGAGGGTGTTGGTGATTGAACCATACACCTATCTCTGCTCTTGCTGATTCTTTTCCGTTGGCTTTACAAGCTCCGTCGGTAAAAGCGTGTACATAACCTTCATTATCCTCTAAAACTCAGCTTCGTTTTCTAGTCATAAATACGCCTTTTTAACTTGATCTTTGTGTTTCCTGAATCGTTTCCCTTCTGCATCGCATAGAATTAAATTGCTGTTTCGGTCACTGAAACCACCTCGTATGGTCCGTGATAATAGGGCTCGAACTTCCCTGTTCTGACTTCTAATTTCACATCTACTACATCGCCTACGTTTATATCTAACGGTCTAGCTTGCTGGTCATAAACCTCTTTTGATTTTAGTTTAGAGTTGATTATATTTTTCGCGGCTAGCCTTCTGATTTCGATAAGTCGTGTAACTAATTCTTGCAAATAGGATTCATATGTTACTAATTTTTCCTCATTGGGAAACGCAGTGGAGATTCTTGCCTTCTTCCCAAAATTCTTCCCTCATAGAGCGTGAATTTAGTCGCCGTGTGAACCGAAGTATTATAAGCTAACATGGCAAAAGGTAATAAACGGTCCCAATCGTCATTTGCAATAGCATAGTGCCGAATGTATTCGGCTAATACCGCGTGACTTCTTTCTAGGGCTCCATTGGTTTGCGGGTGATATGCAGTAGTCGTTACTTGAGCTACCTTGAAAAGTTTGGCTAGTCTTCTCATTAAATTACTAGTGAACATTCTGCCTCTATCCGTCAAGATCGTCTTGGGTGCTCCGTATACAGAAATTAAATGTGTCGCTAAAGCGTGAGCTATTGTTGTCGCACTTATATCGGGTACAGATACAAATATACAATATTTGCTTAGTTGGTCCTGCATGGTGAGCACGTGACAATTTCCATCGGCTGTAGTGGGGAGTTTACCAACAGTGTCTAAACACACTTTATCGAACGCTTCTAGAGGTGTATCTGTTATTAACATTGGTTCCCTATTTTTGGTCCGTACTATTTTTCTTTGAGCGCAGCTTCTACATTTTCTGATATACTCCGTTATATCTTGCCTTCACCCAGGCCATGTGAATTTTTCCCTAATTCTCTGGTAAGTTTTGTTCACTCCCTTGTGACCAGCTATCAAACGATCATGATATTTTGCTATGATCTTTTCGCGATATTCTTTCGGGGGTATGTTTGTTTTTCCGTAACATAGTTTAATTTCAATTTTATCATCACGAAATGTTTTTACCAACTTTTCTACACCCTTTTCGCCCCATTCGTCCAGTAGGTCACCATAGCGTGACACTCTAAATTGTTTTATGCCTTCTTTTAACAAAATTTCTTTAAGGTTGTGGAACGCGAAATCTAATTCCTCTTCGTCGATGTGTTGGTCGTATTTTTCTGTTGAAGTCACTGTAAAAGTTCTGTACTTTCCCTTTGGCGTAATTGAGACCTGTCCTACTCTTGGTTTGCTATTTTTTATTTCCAGCAAATCTATTCGCCCTGTCGCTATTAATAGTTTTATTATTGATGTAGATGTTTCCGCATCTGCTGCCATAAAATGAACGTAGTTATCTCGATTACTAGTTAATGATCCTCGATCATAGGTTAAAATATCAAGCCTCTGTACGTTGTTTGTTTTTTCTTCACATTTTGTGTTTTGAAAAGGTGGTTCTTGCACATCTACGTAAGGCATCTTTATATTTATCCCTGGTTTAAAAACCCATATCTCTTCTATTTCCCTTGTTTTCCTCAGCTGTTATTATTTTTCGGGGAATTATTTGTTTGTGTCGAGGTTCTATTACCGTTTCATTTAATTCTATTTCCTCCGAAATCGTATTGGGTATGTAAGGTGTAGATTGAGCGTTCGGTCTCGCCCTTTGGATAGGTGTGTCAAAAGTGACCGTTTTCTTGTTGGCTATAGTGTCTTTTACGAATTCAGTCGATTCACTTTCGGAATTTCTACCCTCTATTATGCTTTCGCTTGGCTGATTTATTTGTTCTGTAAATTCCTGTAAATCTGCTATAATTTCATCTATTGCTCTAACCTCATCTCGTTCTGTTTCTTCCTCTAGCGCAATTTCTTCCTCACCTCCTTTTTCTCGATTAACGTTTTCTGCTTCCGCCTTATTTTTTTCACCGAATTCATCATCCCAAAAATATGACTGGTGACCAGCCATTGATAAATCAAAACGCCTGATTGACTCTCTAATACTATCTACCATTTCTTTGTCCCTTATTTGCGGATTATTATCTACCTCACAAATGGTTATGTCTTCTTCACCTTCGTCTTCTGACGTATCTACTGGTGGGTTTAAATATACCGCGGTTTCTTCCCTGGTAATAGGCTGTCCCCTCTTGTTAGCATCCTCGCTATCACTTGATTCGTCATCGGTGTCCTCAGCATTCGTATCAATTAAAGAAGGTAGGACACTATGACTTCTTCGCAAAATGGGTACATCCTCTGCTTCTAATCTAGTTTCTGATTCCATATCTGATTCGCTACTTTCTGAGACGAGCGTATCATAAATAGTTTTAGAGTTTTCCTCCGTTATTACTACTGGCTGAGTTCTAGTTCTCGGCCTTAACCTAGATGCAATAGGTGCAAAATACACGGGCGGTATCGCTTCTTTAATTTTAGTTTTCCCCTTTGGCCTTCCCCTTTTGGGTTTATTTTCTATTGCCGTGCCTGTCTCCATATCTATATTTGTGTCGGATTTAGCCCTATTTCTAAAATTATTTTGCGCTCCTTTCTCTGTCTGTTCTTTTCTTGTTTTGCTCGTCGAAGGGCCCGCTTTGTTTTTCTCTAGTAGATTGTTTAAAACTTCGCTAGCTCGCCTTTTATTACAATTAGCTGCACTACTAATAGGGAGCACGTGAATGGTTTCCGAATTTTCTTCTGTTTCATCACTTGAATTATCGCTAGAAACTACTCTATCGCTAGTTTCCTGAACACTAGTTGTAGATTCTTCTTCTTGTGAATCAGAATTCTCTTCCTTGGGATTTTCCGATAATCCCCTTAACCAGCGGTTTATTTTTCCTGGTTTGCATTCGAAATCATAATGGTAATCCTGTAATCGCAATAACCATTTTGTCATACGTGCTGTCGGTTTCCTAGCTTCGTTCATGATTTTTAATGGCTCGTGATCGCACGCAAGTATGAATTTCCTTCCATATAAATAGGGCCTAAAATTTTCCAAAGCGTAAATTACCGCTAAACAATCCTTTTCTGTCGGATCATAGTTTTTTTCCGCTACTAATAAAGTCCTCGAAAAGAATGCAACTGGCAAATCCATGCCATCCTTTTCTTGTGTGATTACCGCACTAATAGCATGTTCGCATGCGTCCGTAGTAACTTTAAAAATTTTTGAAAAGTCCGGATGTTGTAAAATCGGATTTTTACACAAAGCTTTCATTAAGGCCCGTAAACTTTTTTTTTCTTCCGCGTCCCATTTAAAAATTCTGTCCTTTTTTAACAATTCATACAAAGGTTTAGCGATTTTAGCGTAATTGGCTATAAATTTCCGATAATAACCAGTGATGCCTAAAAATTCACGTATCGTTTTTTGATTTTTCGGCGCTGGAAATTCCTTATGGCTTCTATTTTCTTTGGGTCAGCCTTTATTCCGTCCTCCCCTACTAAATGTCCTAGGTAAGCTACTTCTTTGCGCAGAAACTCGCATTTTTCCGGTTGTAGTGCTAATTTAGCATTTCTTAATCTTTCTAATAAACGGATAATGGTTTTATCATGCTCCTCTAATGTGGCAGAGAATACTATAATGTCATCCAAGTAAACGAACAATTCGGGTCCCTGTAAACCCGTCAAAACGTTATCCATTAGTCTTTGAATAGTGGGAGCCGCATTTTTGATACCCATAGCTAAATCGAAAACAGAGAAGTATTTAGCGCCACCTAGCCTCTCCAAAATTGTACAAATGCTGAAAAAGAAAACGAAACATTGCGAGTCGAAATTCGTCGATTAAATACAGAAATGGAAAAAGCAATCCAAAATAAAGCCAACCAGGCCCGCAAGAGTGCGACGAGGATGGATGCAACAGCGCAAACAGAATTTGTGACAACACCGGTATTAGGTAATATGAATCATTCACTTGTCGACAAGACGATGCAGGGGCGGGGGGCTCAAATAATGAGACGTTGCTTAATTTCGATAACATAAAAGTAAACGAAAATATCAATAAATGTTCCGGGTATAATTCGATGACTAATAATAATAGTTTATATAACAATGGTCAAAATGATAGCCAGAATGAGCTCGTAAAGGGAATGTTGAATTTTTTTCAATCTTTGCAAATAACAGTAGTATTACCGAAATTTGATGGTTTTAAAAAAAATCCCGTGGAATTTATTAAAGATCTCGAAAAGTACTTTATAAAAAAGAATATTTCAGAAGATTTAAAAATGTTAGTCGTAGAAGACGCGATGGTAGGAAGAGCCAAATTGTGGCATGATGCACGCGCAGTTCCCTTCGTCAATTATAAACATTTCAAAGATAAATTTCTTGAGGAATTTTACTCGATAGAAGCAAGAATGTCAGCCAAATTCGAATGGGAAAATAGGCGATTTCAATCAAGCGATTGGTCGCTACAAGCTTACTTTGTTGAGCAATTGCACGGGGCGAAATTTTTTTTATCCTCACTTGATGAATACGAAGTTAATTTTTTAATTATTCGACAATTACCCCAAAGAGCGCGCGAAGTTCTGGTTACCATAGACTATATGGACACGTCAAAGATATTACAGGCATTGTCGAGATTAGATGGTACCAAGATGGATCTGGGAGGGGGGACACCCTCAGGCAATAATAATCGGAATAATCCGTCGAGTTCGAATATTAATAAATCGCAACCTATTCAGGGTAAAGCGCCGACAGAGTCGATTGAAAAACCTAGAGAACAAAATGAGGCTAAAAATTCAAGTTCGCGATCTCAACAAAATGATCAGGAGCGGTCTCAAAACTGGAGACAACGATCGGGTCCATTTATGCGACAAAATCGCCCTTTTAATCGGGATAATAATTCGCAGAGAAATCCGGCGTCGGAAATTTTTTATGATCAATTAAAAACAAAAAATAAAATTGTAGAATTACCCGTAAGTAATTTAACAGTGAACGTCGCGGTAGGAAACAAATCTACTACAATAAAGCGTCAAGTTCAATTAAAATTGAGTATCGGAGAGGATGATCTAGATTCACCTTTTTGTAGTAGTCCCAGGGTTAGCCACTAATGTTTTAGTCGGTATTGATTGGCTATCACGATTTAAATGCGTTATTGACGTAGGAAATCAGAAAATTAAACTCGGGAAAAAAGAATTGTCGGATGCAATCGTTACTTTTCGCATGTCTCGGGAAATTCAGGCGGCGTGCAGGATAATTCATAAGAGCGGATTTTTATGGTATGATTCGGATATGACCAAGTGTAGACTGGGAAATGGCATTACCAAAATAAAAGAGGGGGGCATAACAATGTCTGAAACTCAAAATGATGTTAATCCGGGGGATACAAAATACTTACGGCAAATGAGTAACAACGTGAAAAGTTTCGAAAGTAGGGTCGAAGAATACACGGCGGATATAAATTCACTTAACAACGAACAGAACAATAAAGTTAGGGAATTATTATTTAAATACAAGCAAGTATTCTCTGACAAGCCTGGATGTACGAACGTTTATGAGCACAAAATTGTGTTAAAAAATCAAAAAACTATTGTACGTAAATCCTATCCAGTGACTTTGAGTCAGCGTCCGGCTGTCCACAAAGAAATGCAAGAAATGATTGCAGTAGATGTAATCGAGCCTTCTGACAGTGATCATTGCAATCCGTTGCATGTGGTCACGCAAAAAAATGATAAGGTCAGATTATGTTTGGACGCCAGATTTATAAACAATTGCATTTTCTCTGATAATGAATGTCCCCCTAGAATTGAAGAGTTGCTTCAGAAATTTGAAGGAGCCAGATTTTTTCGATCAGCGATTTAGTTCGTGGATATTGGCAAATACCATTAGAAAAGAATTCGCGAAAGTATACGGCATTTCTTCATGACGGTCATCTTTATCATTTTAAGAGAATCCCTTTTGGATTAAAAACGGTCATGAGTTGGCAGAATTCGTGTCGTGTTATATTGATGACATTATGATTGTTTGAAAAACGTTTGAGGGCCACTTGATACATTTGGAGCGTTTATTCGAAAAGTTAATCGCGGCCGGATTCACATTGAGTCTCGAAAAATCGGATTTTTTCAAGGAAGAAGTATCGTTTTTGGGATTCAAACTTTCAGCAAGGGGGGTGCAGGGAGAAGAAAAAAAATTCGCAGAAATCGCGGAATTCCCGTGTCCGAAAGATAAGAGACAATTACAAGCCTTCTTAGGAATCTGCGGGTATTACCGGCGTTTTAGCGTGAGGCATTCTGATTTCGTGGGACCTTTTCGGGATTTATTGAGCGAGAAAAGGAAATGGAATTGGACGGAAAATCATACGCGAGCGTTTCGGAATTTGAAAGAAAATTTCGTGCTAGCGGTGACCTTGAGCCATCATTTATCGGAAAAAAAGTTTAAATTACAAACCGATGCCAGTGACTTTGTCATAAGTGGAATTTTATACCAAATCGATGATGATGAGGAAATCAGGGTAATATCACTCGCGAGCCGGGTGCTCACGGATTGTGAAACGCGGTATACGACCTCAGAGAAGGAACTGTTAGCGATAAGGTTTTCCGTGATGAAATTCCGAATGTATCTTATCGGATGGACATTCTACATAATTACCGACCATCAAGCGCTGACGTTTATGCTATCGACTCCATATCAGAATGCAAGGTTGATTCGTTGGGTCTTGTGCTTGCAAGAATATCAATTTGATATTTCTCATTGCAAGGGCGCAGACAATATTGTTGCGGATTTTTTCAGTCGAAATTTCGGTCAAGATATGATTGTCGAGAATAATAACAATTTTTTGTTAGCTAAAATGACCTGTCACAGTCTTCAGGAAGTTGCGATGAAAAATCCGTCAATCAACGCACTCACTCCGTATATCAAGTTCAATAAAGAACTTATAACTGAGTTAAGAGATTTGCGTGACTTGCAGCGCACAGTGGGCCAGAAAGCATCGAAAAGCGGTCATAATTCAAGATTTCAACGGATTTTTATGAAACTTAATATTCTAAGGTTTTTGAGGTCGCTGATTACAAATCCGAGGTCAGATTTGCAAAATTCAAAATGGCGGATCCAATATGGCTGATGACATTTTTTAAAATTAGTCAGATTCGCTTGAAACTTGTTATTCGGGGGTTTTCGGGTCACTAATTACGAATCCAATGTTAGTTTTTAAAAAATCAAAATGTCGGATCCAATATAGCGGATGAGATTTGAAAAAACGTTTTAGATAATTATGCTTGTTGTCTGAGGGTTTTTGAGATCGCTGATTACAAATCCGAAGTTAGATTCACAAAACTTAAAATGTCGAATTCAATATATTTGATTGTTTTCTAAAAAAATTGTTATATAATTACAAAACGCGTTGTCTGCATATTTTTTTATAAATATAATAGATAAAACAAAAGAGCATCAATGTACGTAGACCACAATATGTCTTTGTAAAAAGTGATATCTAAGAAAAATATGTTCACCTTATTTTGATTATAATTCGACCAAATTTTAAAATGGGCAAAAATGGGCAACTTTAATTGAAAGTATATTTAATTTAGAAGAGATTCCACCCTTCATATGTTTTTTATCGTGCGGAAGTTAGGGGAACTAACAAACGATAGCAAGTGCAATTCAAAGAAATATATACTTTCCGACGTTAAATGTGGTTTATTTTTTGTAGTATACAGTAATTTTAATTCATTATTATTATTTTTCACTGTAATACCTCTCACTTAAAAGGAATAAAATTTAAAAGTCACAAAAATAACTATTTATAAAAAATAAATGAATATTTTAATGGACAGAATCCTTCAAATCTTTGAATCAAAGTTTTTAATAAATATACAACCAACGCTTTAATATTTGACAAATAACTATAATATTTTACAAAAAGGTATATAAGATACTACAGATTTAGGTTATTATATCCAAAATTCAAAATTCCAAAGTTGACTTTTGACCGCTTTTGGACGCGTTCTGGACCACTGTGCAGCGAGCCGATGTTGCCATTCAGGCGTTGATGCAAAAGTCGTCTGGTGGAGCGGTGATTAGGGAAGAGATTGGAGTCCTATTTATATCGAATGATAAAGATGATCGCTGGAAATTAATGATTCCTCGAAGTCTGATTGATTCGTTCTTGAAAGCTGTTCACGAACAATTTTGTCATGCCGGTGCATACAAAATGTTTAAGTATATTGATCGGTTTTTTTATTGGAGACATTTGCGAAAGGACGTAAAAAATTTTTCGCGAAGTTGTGACATATGTCAGAGAACCAAATGTCTGAATCAAAAAACCGAGGGCGCGTATCAGATCGTGAAAGCAACTCGACCGAATGAGTTGATCGCAGTAGACTTTTATGGGCCTTTACCGGGATCGGTAGCGGGGGTAAAATATATCTTCGTTGTTCTCGATGTTTTCTCTAAGTTAGTAACTTTGTACCCTATAAAAAAAGCAAAAAAGTACGGAGGCATGAAGTACAATTAGCTCGTGATAAATTGCAAGAAGCATGGTCTCGTAGACAAGAAAGTCAGAAATCAGTGAGTAGAATAAAGTACGAAATCGGAGATTTGGTGTTGCTGAGGGTGCCCCACTTGTCAGATGCATCACAGAGGGTGATACATAAATTTTTTCATTTGTTTGACGGGCCCTATAGTATAAAAAAAATTCTCAACTCAAATGCATTCGTCTTGGCCGACCCTAATGATGATAATGTGATAAAGAGAACATATAATCGCATCCATCTCCGTAAATACTATGTGAGACCTGGTGTGGGATAAAAATTCAAGAAAATAAAACATATTGAATATGATCCTCTCTGATTCGTCTTGAAAGGGAAGGTCGGTGGCTGTGATTGAAAAACGACTTGCTGAGCAATGAAAACAATTTGTTACAAAAAATATTACTTGCAGGTGTCGACGATAATTTGAACTTTGTTTAATGTCATTTATAACATTAAAGGGGGATTGTGAGCAATGTATGTAATCCTCGTTGTAATGTGTAAGAAATAGGTGAGAGAATTAGGAAGGGATTTGAGAAATCCAGCGGGATGCGCTTTGACACTTTTAAGTTTAGTGTGGTCAAGGGCCCCGAGCACGTAACTTTGTGCGAAGGGGTACCAGCGAAATTCTATTTTTGCCAAGTAAAAGGCGATTAAATTTTACACGACGCCCTATCGGGGTAAGATAAATATCTTAGAATGTGAAAATTGTACATACGGTTTTTATCCTTTTTTAAATAATTAAAATGGTTTGTCCGATGTGTTTCTTATTGTAGCGGTTGGTGTGTGAATCTTGGAGACACCTCGTGTTATCGCCATTACTAAATTAATTTCTCAAGCTCGTTCTCGTGAAATTGTTCATAAAAGAACAATCATAGCAGATAGGGTCTACGGAGATTATTGAACGACGCTATTGGAGATCTAATCCAGGTGGTCTTTTGTTTCTCATCTCGCCGAAGTCAACGTTCTGACGACAAGGAGTGCAACTCCGAAACTTGTAACTATATTGACTGATATTGTATAACGATATCACACAAAATTTTAACGACTACGGTGAGTGAGACCTTTCTTATAATAGGAAGAAGTAAACGCTATCTGTTATAATTAGATTAATTGTTATTCACTAATGTGACCACACATTCCAAATTAATATAATTTTCATTGATTTTTGTTAACTGATTTTCGAAGAGAATTTCCCCCTGAATAATTATTGTAACTTCAACAAATATCAATTATATAAATAAGTCCTATGGAATATAAAGTCTAGCTAGAAGCGAAAAGAAACAAAATCGAAGTGTATGAAAGTGATGTTGAATGGTGGAATATGACCTTTTTTTATAAAAAATTTATATAAAATAAATGTTGCTTGGTTTTGTTTAGAAATCGCTGTCGAAATTATTTTATTCACTTAAAATAAATAGAATAAAATTGTTACAAATTGGCTGCACTGGCCTAGAAGCTGTTATTAATGAATTGTAAAAAAAATTAATATTCGCCCTTTCTTCCCTTAAATAGGGTCTTCCTATAATACCATCTGTTTTTACTCAAAAATTCGGTTTTACTACGTGAAAAGTGTATTGCTTGTCAAATATAGTAATTTCTACTGTACCCAAAGTGTAAACTTTCCTTTTCGACACCCCTGTCATGTATGAAGCTTTTGAAGTTTTGACCGGTGCGTCCGGGGTTAAAGCGTCCGATTTTATAATATTAATATCTGCCCCCGAGTCTACAAAGAAACTACCTTTTCCCCCTACCAAATAATTTCCCGGTAATTTCACGGCGGGCGACTCAGTCTCACCTATTTTGAAAATAACGGGTTTTCCTGGAAACGTACCATTGGCGGACGCGTTTGATCGTTCGAGCTCGTCGTTGCGTCTTCCCGACGAGCTAACTCCCAGTTTAAAGGACGATTAGTGTTGTCTCTTTCTACCGAAGTTGTTCTGCTACTAGGATAATTGTTTCTTTCTCTTTTCCCGTAATCAGTAGCGTATCTATTTTCCCAATTTTCCCTAGACCTGATGGTATTAAAACGGTTATCCTGTGCATATCTACTGGGACTTGGTTGCCTATTTCCCCAATTATTCCTTCCCACGTTAGGATTATAAAGCCTACGGTCGTCATAGTCATTGCTGCGCCCTGTATTGTCCCCCTGGGATTCTCCATAACTATTTTGCCCATAATTTCTATCATAATTTCTATCGTTTCTTGTTTCGTACCTGGGCTGGTAGTTGCCTACATCTTGATACCTTCCCCTCCAAGACCGATTTACGACCTGATATCTATTTCTATCCCTTCTGTCTTCAAAATCCCGATTGTCTATTAAATCATTTTGCCTTCCCCTTGGCAGGGACCCAACCCCCAAATTATCGTTGTTATAAGTAGTGATATACGAAGAATAACCCCCGTTAATGGGCTTCATTTTTCTTTCCTGAGCCGCCTTCGCATATCTGTAGGCTTCCTCTAAATTTCTCGGGGCGCGTGCATCTACCGCATTCATAATTTCATCAGGCAACGCCCCCACAAAAGTTTTTAACGCAGTATGCTTTACCACATTTATAGTTATTGTCTCTGTGTTAGCGTCAAACGTAGCGCGCAAAGATGCACTTGCTCCGCTAAGTAGTCTTATTAATCTATCGTAAAGGTCAGCTAAGTTTTCATTCCTATACATTTTTAAGTTCATAATTTCCCCATAATATACTTCAAAAGATTGCCCTGGCGCGAATCTTTCTTTCAATAAATCTATTATATCCGTAAATCTGGCAAATTGTTTATTGTCGGTGCAGTCTCTTGCTGCCCCTGACAATTTTCCTAGCACCGAGGCAATTAAAGTTCCTTCATACTCAGGAGGGAAAGTTAATGCTGCCATTACTATATCCTGTATAAAATCTTTAACCGACATGTTCCTTCCATCGAAAACCCTTATCTGCTGTAGGGCAGTTTGTATATTTAAAGTATCCGCAATAGATCGGGCAGCGGCAAAGCCAGCATCTTCTTCGCCGTTTGCGATAAATGGTCGCTGAAGAGGTAACACAGAATGGAACCCTAAATCTGTCCTATCTCTATACAATTCTGCTACACTGGTTGCATTTAAATTCTCACGCCTATTGGCCGCGAACGGGTTATCCGCGTGTCCATGGTTATCGTCACCATTACCGGAGTGACGTCGATCCCCACTTCGTTCCTGGTCCGTCATGGTTTTTTTACTGAATAAGACGCAGAGGTCAAAAATAAATAAAATAAGTTCGTTACCTTCTTAAAAAAAAATTATTCCGTCGATATTCCGAAGTTTTCGTAATAGGCACTAATTAACGGGTGAGACAACCAACCTACACTGCCAGCTTGTTTCCAACCTATCACTGCTATTTCAATGTTCTCTGTAGTAGGGTACACTGGCTCAATGACCTCGAAGTATGTTTCGTAACCTCCTACCTCTAAGATGATTCCACCTAACACTCTAAATTATTCTCCAAATAAATTTTCGACAGTAACGTCCGAAGGCCAATAATCAGTTGATAAAAGTTCCGCGGAAATAAAATTTTCTTTTGTCTCTGAGGTAATAATAAATTCTGCTGATCCACTATGTCTTCGCAGTGTAATACTCTGCTATAAGATTCATGCACGTAGGACGGTACTAATTCATTGAACAATAAGAACGCCATTAAAATAAAACTTTACTAGTTGAATTTATTTTTAAAAAAAACAAAACAACAAAAAAAAACTCATCATGGTTACACAAAAATTTAATATTTTTTTTCCTTTAAATACTCATATGACTATGTAACACGACACGGTTTCTTATTTCGTATTCTTTATACTCTTTACCGCAATTGAAAGAAAAAATGCCTTCACACATCTACTGCTGTTCGATTGATACAACAACTATATATTCTTTTCTAATTCTCAAATCTAATCGCTCAATAAAATTTTAATAATTCGCTTCTATTAACGCAAATAAAATTCTTTTTATAGACTCATTGTAACTTGTATCTTTTTCCTTTATTATTATTTTAATTCTTTCAACTATATATTTTGCCGATTCAGCACTCCGGCCGCGACTCGGTTCTCTTAGTGTTTTGTAATATGACGAACACACTAACCCTGTAAACTACCTATCTACTGTAGGTCATTGAATTCGCAACGAATTTGTAATTGTGTTTTTAAGACTTGTGCATTTTAAAAAAAAAATTTATTTTTTTACTCTTTACTGATTTCTCATTTCTCTCCTTTTTAAATCATTTTCTCAAAAATATGAGCGTCAAATCCCACCGCTGCCACCATTTTGTTAAAGACGGATGTTAATTAACAAAAAAAAATAATAAAGATAGATATTTTAAAGAGAAATAATAAATATTTTAGAAAAGATACTAATTTTTATTATTCAACAATTCCGCTTATTTGGAAAGCGTAATTGCTCTTCGCTAAACAAGTTAGAAAAAGGTAGTGGAATGTCACTCAGAAATATTATTCGTTCAATAAACCCGAATAGACGGTATTTTATTGAAAATGATTAACAAAAAGAAATGAGATAAAAACATATAAAGGTGATTAAACAAATCGAAACTTGAATTAACAATAAAACCAAATTACATTTATTCACTCAACCCCCAACAGTTTACATTTAGTGTCCCAATTGATTTTTAATAGAAAAAAAGTTTACAACATAGATAATAGTTACTTTAAGCTACTTGATTAACAAAACCAAGTCTCACAAAAATATCCTTTATTGCAAGCACAATAAAGAGTTCAATAACAAAAGAAATGATTTTAACAGCAAGAAAATAATTCATGTATATGAAGTAAGTGTGATAGTGTATGTTTTATGTATATAAATCCAGAGAAACTCACCAAAATGATAGTAAAATAAATGATACCGAAAAGTATCTAATTACTTTTCAACGCTTGAGAATCTGACCTTCGTATATTTTATATATGATTCTCAAACTATGCGGAAGTATATATTTCTCTTTCTGTTTTTTTTATAAACTGTCCTTTTATTAAACTTGTAATATTTATTGACTTGAAAACAATTATTTTAATATTTCAAAAATCCGCTTATTAAAAATTCAGAAGTTTGGGTTCACCAAACCTCAATTTTCCAAACAGTTAATTTTGAGTTATAAATAATTGTTGCAAAAAAATTAATGAATCACTTTCTGAATTTAACTATAATTTGCACCTTCAGCATTTACGGCTCTTTGACAATTGGATACTTATATTTTTTTCTTTTCTTTTCTTTTTAAAATGATTTTTATAATTCAATATTTTTCACTAATTGTAGGATATACACTCGTATTTTATTGATAAATTTAACACTTTCAATCCTTACTACGGGGAACAAACAAAACCTCAACCACTCTCACAATCAGTGGGAGTAAAACTTAATAACCATCCGCCTTTTTGCGGGAAAAATACCTCCGCTCTGCGAGAAAAACAAAATAAGACTCCTCGAAGTATAATTCGGTGGCAACGATCACACCCTGTTGGTATACAATTTTAAGTGGTGGGAGGGTTGATTTTGCAATCAACACCTCGTTGTTTCCATGCAAGTTTTAGCAAACTTGCATTTTTCTAGTGGCGTGATCAGTTCAACCACCTAATGTACTTTTATACTTTATATGTTTCCTCATTTTCCAAAATAATGTGGCAACTCTTTATAGTGTAAGTCCCACAACTTGTGCAATCGATTAGTAATTTAGTTCAAATTATTTCGCAATATGAGGTTCAATAATCTGAATTCATTTGCGAAACAATTTTGATTTGGAAATTAAATAAAATAATAAAAAAATGAAATTATAAATATTAATTAAATTATTTAGAAGTATTATTTAAATATTCTAGTTCCCGAAGATTAATAGGTGAATGTGTTTGTGTTGTTCATGTTGTAGGTGTATAAGTATTATAATATAATAACAATATAATATAAAAATATAAACATAAATATTATTTCTAATGAATAATATTTAGCAAAAAAAAAAATTAAAATATTACGGAAATCCGTCCGTAACAAATACCCCCCTTTGTTCTGGCTGACGTCCCTTGGCAGCCTGTGTAGGTGTGATGTCATCTATTTATAATTTTTTTTTTTACAAAGAGTCCTTTAGTGGTTTTACATTTTTTTTAAATGTTTACAAATTGTTCAAGATCGCAAAATGTTGTATGTTGTAGAATAGCTGAAAAAAAATTCTAACGAGAACTGATTTTCCTTTTATTATGTTAAAAAGTCGTTTCCTCTTTTTTTTGTTTAAGGAAGATTTTTAGGGATAGGTCAAATAAGTTCTCGTCATTAAAAATGTTGTGCATGGAGAAAGAAATAAAAAAAAACTGATATTTTTCTAAAAAAAAAATGAGAAATAAAAGCATAAACTCAAAATCAGCAAATTATTAAATTTCATTGTTTTGATTACTTTATAAATTGGTATATAACAACAAATAAAAATAAAAAAAAATTAGAAGCTGATATTTTGTTAAGTTTGGTTAATTTAGAATTATTATATAATCATGAATTTTAATAGTTTACTAATTTTGCCCAAGTTAAAAAAAAATAACACATAAATTCAAGTGTATGGATGTATTTTAAAATAATTAAAAAGAAAATTGAAATATTAACACTTAGTTTCTTTTACCTAAAAAAATATGTTGTATATTTCTATACGTGTCCATACATATATTTTTGTTGATGAATGCCCGAAAAAAAAATGAAAACAATTGATAGCTGTTTTTGTGTTTCAAATTATAGATAAAAAAAAATTTATTGGCTATATATATATAATGGCTATATATAAAATAATAATACAAAAAAAATGTTGGAGATAAAGTATTAAAAAAAATGTTCTCCAACAATTGAAAACAATTGATAGCTGTTTTGTTTCAAATTATAGATAAAAAAAATTAAATGAAAAAAAAAATTTTCTTATTTATGGTTATATATAAATATATATATAGAATAATAATACAAAAACGTGTCTTACTACAATAAATCGAATGATGCATAGTAAACTAGAATCCGAAGAAGGAAAAGAAGGCCAACAAAAAGAATGTATATTAATCGATAAAAATGAAGATTCTATTGAAAATAATTGCAACCGGTCGATCACTGAAGCAGATTCATACACTCAGGATTATTCAATTCTTAAAAATGAAGAAGAAAATGAAAAAGAAGAAGTAAAACAAAAAGAGTTTAAGGTAATTGATAAAAACAAAGATTCTATTGAAAATAATCGCCATCTGTCGATCAAGAAAGAAGATGCATTAGATGGGAAAATTAAGAAAATTACGATGATCATGAATTTTCAAATAACATATCAATGGCGGATAATAAAACATCTTATGAACCTAGAAATGTAGATGACAATAGAAGTCATTTTCCAGCATGTAATACCATTGAACTTAATGAAATTGGAAAAGGGCAACCCACGGTAAAGTTAGAAGTAAATTATCTTGTAGGTGATAAAACTATATTTTTTGAAGATAATGAGGCTAAAATAAATATCATAAAAGCTGCTGTATTGCGACCTGAGGCGCCAGTAAATCCAAAAGATGTAACGTGTATTAAAGGAGTTTGTTGGAAGGATTTATATACAACAGGAAACAAATTGAAAGTAATCAAGAAGAAAACAAAGGGAAATGCAAAGAAAAAATTAAAAGATACTGAGAAGAAAAAAAAATAACTCTAAATGGATGAAAATTTTATTTAGTGAGGTACCATGGGGTAAAACGCAGAAAAGAGTAAACAAAATTAATAGAAGATCGACGGCGAATAGGATTAAACAAAAGTGACTAGTTACCATCTGTGCATAAAGGATTAAATATATCCAACTCAAGTACATAACAATTCTGTTTATAAAAAGTTGTTGCCTCTATATAAAAAAAAATGTTCTCCAACCCCTAACCCTCTCTCTTTTCTTGCTGTCGTCCCTTGACAGCCCTTTATAAAAAAATAATTAGTTTAAAAAAAAAAGTTTTATTCATTTTTTTAATTATTGGAATTATAATATGTGATCAAATTTTATTGTTGTATAATTGACCAAAAATATCTATTGACATACTACCTTTAAATATGGAAAAGAAACATTCATTAATTATTCTGAAATTTTGTTGTAAATAAATTTATTTTTGAAGATTTGATATATGATTTTAAAGTTGCTTATATAGCTAATAATATAACTTGAATTTATTTAATTCATACTAAAGCTGTTTCCAATTTTTGTAATAAATTTATGCTATAAATTGCTGTGCCCTCTTTTATTATCTGCTAATTTGCAGAAAGTGTTTCCTTTATGTGTTCGTTTTACATTGCGTGTCCAGTCTTTCTGTAGTCTTCCTCAAGTTATCAACTTTAATTTAAAATTTTATTTCCTTAGTCATTTTGTTTGAAATTTCTCTGTTTCATTGTTCAAAATATTATGTCCTCCAATTCCCTTTCTTTCGATACTTATATGATGGCCCTTGAGTTGGCTAGGAGTGGGGTGACTGATGCTGTGAGTTTTTTTAGTGTGGAAGCGCTTTGAGTTGGAGAAACTACAGCAGGATAAGGTGCTTGGTGGTTGTCGGGGGTAGGTATTTTGTTTATTTACTTCCCTTTTTGATAATAATCCAAGAGAAAGAAAAAAAATGTTTTTGTGTTTATTTAAATTGGTTTTTTTTTTTATTATTTTTATAGTGTTCAAATTTTGATTTCTGAGTGGGTGGATGCTGTTGTTAGAGTCCCCTCATTCTCTAAATGGCCCCTGGATTCGGTGGATATGGGGCGTTCAGTTAGAAGCGATGTGGAAAATGTTACTTGGCATCAGGAGTACCGTTGGAGTTGGAAAGAAAAAAAATATCAATACCGCGGCTACTGGGCTCCTGCATCCTTTCAACACCCAGCCTATTGTGTTGTTCCTGATCAATTAGAGATCGAGGAGATTCAGGGTTGTTTAGGCGTAAATATTTCCAATTAGTGAGTATTATAAATTTGTTTGAAATTTTGCATAGGTTAGCAGAAAAGAAAAATTAAAATTTTAAATCTAAACTTAAATATATTTTCCTTTTTTTTTTACAGTCCCTATTCAAATTTGCCAGCTTTTTCGAGGGTTTATGGTCCACGTCCCATCAATCCGGCCTTGGAATTGATTTATTGCCAGACGTATAAAAAAGAATGGGAAAGGGTTGTTTTGGTGGACAGTAAGTGGGAATCTGTAAGTACCCCCCCCCCTTTTTTTTCTTATATTTTTTTTGTTTTAAATTAAATACAAAAATGTTTTTTTTTTTTTCAGAGATGGGCTCTACGCATGCCGGTCGTCTGGCATGAGTGTTAATTTTAGTTATTTATTTTATTATTATTATGTATTTCATTCTCTCATAAAAAAAATTTCGCATTCCCCAACAAAAAAATTCTTTCTCGCTTCTGGAATTAAATAATAGAATTAAAAAAATGAACAATATTGAATTGTGCTGGCTTCGAATATATAGAAAAAAAATAAAAATAATGAACAAAAAAAAACTCTTCAATTTCTTTTATTGTTGATATTAATAAAAATGAATAATTGAAATGTTTGTCTTTTTTTTGTGTTCTATACCTCTCTCTTTTTTTTTATCACCGAATCAAAAAAAATAAAAATTTAAACAAAAAAAAATTTTAAATGGATAATAAAAAAAACAAAAGTTCGTTTAAATTAATGTTAGTGTAATGTTAAGGGATATGGTTATTTTTATTATATATTTTTTTAGTAATATTTATTCCAATAATGGAAATAAAAAAAAACAATAGGTTTTTTTTTAATAATTTTCTAACAGTATTCTATATAATAAAAAAAATACGCAAAGAAAGAGAAAAAAAAAAATAAACTCGCTGTCCATTCATTGAGATATCTTTGCTGCCCTCTTTTATTTTCTGTGCTACTCATAGTACTCATAGTAATTAATTCTCGCGGTGGCAGCATCTTGCAGCCCGTCACAGTTTCCTTCTCCCTTCGTCTCTCCCTCTTTCTAATCTCTGTATCTTTTCTCATTGTTCCGCTTCCGCGCGGTTCTAGCGGCATGTAATATTTACCTCGTAATTAACCTTTCTTTTCGTTTTTTTTAATATTTTTAGTGATTTGTGTTTTTGTGACTGGTGTTTATTCTCCCCTTTATTTATAATCGATAGTGTTAAGTGACAAAACAAAGTGTGTTTAGTGTTTTTTTTTATTCTTGGTGTGCCTCCCCCCCCTCTTTTACTTTGTTTTTTTCTTAAGTGCAAGTTTCGGAGTGGTTACTGACATTTATTTTGTTCTCATTGGATTAATTATTTATTTTGTATTCGATGGATTAGTTCCAGAATTTTAATATTGGTAAGTCTTGACGAATAATACTTTATTCTTTATTTCCTTTTTAAATCATTTTTTTTTTTTTAAGTAATTACCAATTTAATTTTTATATTTAAAGTATAAGTCTAATTCAAAGTATAATCGTTTTTCCCCTTTTTTTTTATTACTTAAAAAAAAATTTTTTTTTTTAAAACTTATTCCTGCAACTTCTGCTGAGTTTTCGTTTTATTTTGATAAGCCGCCTTTCTCGCGTGTCGAATTTCCCGCTGCTATTTGCGTTGTTGCCGTATTTTACTTTTATTCATTTGAATTTAATCTTTAAAAAAATAAAATATTATAATATTGCTACCTGTAACATTAAACCCATTATTTTAAACAACATTCAATTCACAAATATAATTGAACTTATATTGTATATAAAAAAAAATTTTCAAAACTTTAGTTTTTTTTTTTTTTTTTAATATGTAAATAATTTTAAATATAGGGTAAGTGTATGAACTACTGCTGATGCGCCCATTACTGCGATTTTTATAAAATTAGTAAAACTTAGTAATTGAAAACATAAAATTGTTTCAGAATGATTTTAATACTTATTCCAAATGATATTTGATATTATCTCCATTAATGGTGCATATTTCGACTATTATCAAATTAATTATTTAATTTACAATTGAGCCTATCACAGTAATTACAGCATGCGTATATTTCTCTCATGCTGCTATTACCGTGGTCTATTCAGTCTATCTAACCTCTAAATCAACACTCTTAGTGTGGCAGTAATTGGTACATACCACTCGCAGTAATTCATGCAAACTTGCGGTAATACCAGCATATGCCATTTTTAAAACGTTAATATTTTTAATGATATATTTGTTATTTCTTCAAGTTTAAAGTATCGTTTCTATTTTAATAGACACTAATAGTGATTTAACAAAAAGAATTAAATAATTATTTCATTTACACTTTTATTATTTTATCGTTAGAGTTTTAATTTATTTATTTATTTCTTTTTTTTTAGATTTTTTTGTGAAATTATTTTATTCAAACTTATCGATAAGTTTTCAAAACGTGATTGATTCTTAGAAATTTTTGAATAATAAGTATTAAATATTTTTTTTTAAATGGGTTCCAAAAACAAACTATCGTAAAAAAAAAATTAGTCCAATAATAATGGTATTGTATGTAAAGGATTATTTCGATAATGTTGGTAGGGTTCCACGCTGAACGCGTTGAGTGTAAGCTCCCCTCGCGTCCCTTGACATTGTGCGAGAGAGAAAGAAACTGCGTACTGCGACTCCCCGTTCTCTCTCTCTGATACACTTTAGTCACAACCTTCGGTTTTCTCTGTTTAATTCTGTCTTTCTCTGTTACTCTTATGTCTAAATGCATGTGTGGCTTTGTATTATTTCTTTCCTAGTTCTTCACGTCGTTTGGAGGCGATTATTTTACACCTTTTTTTCTTATTCTTATATTTTTTTTTATTTAAGCCAATTACCCCCCACGAAAAAAATGTATTATTCTTGTTAGTTCTGTCCCTTAACTAAAAAAATTTTTGTTTCTTGAACGTCATATATTAATTAATTTACTTAAATTAATCAATTGATCAAGCAATTTACCCGCTAAAATTAATAAATAAATAAACTAATATCAATCAAATTAATAATTAATTATTGATTTGATCCCTTATTATTATCTATTATTATTTATGATTGTTTAATTTAATATTATTTTTTTCTCATTATTTAATTAACCAGTTTACCAATTAAAATTAATAAATAATTAAACCAATAACAATTAAATACTAATTAAATAACAAAAAAAAATATGCCAATTGTATTTAAACTTCTAATTTTCTTAATTTTCCTCCCTCTTTTTTTTTTAGTATGATGAGTTCCCCCACTTCCGGCTCTAGTGATTTAGAGTTCGTTTCCTTCACCCGTCGTGAGGACATTGTTTGGCCCGAGGTAGATCTTTATTCCTCTTGTAGCGGAATCAGTGATGCCTCTACTCTACCCCTAAACAATATTCCTTGTAAGTATCTGAAACTAACCCCAAAAAAAAAAATTTTCATACCCTTTTTTTTTATTAATTTTTTTTTTTAGCCGCCCAGAGTGACGTACCTGACACACCTGCTTCCCCCGATCCGGCGTTCGAAGCCTATTTCGACGCCCATGCTCAACCTTACAGCCCAGGTTAGTAACCCTCAAAAAAAAATTATGTAAATAAAAAAAAATCTATATATTATCATGTCCCTAATTCCTATTATCTATATATGTATATATTAATATTATTATTTTTTTTTAGCCCCACCCTCTACTGATGTTGGATCCCTTGAAGCTTGCTCAAAGCGGGACGGCTCCACACAAACTAACCCCTACTTTCCCGAGGGTTTACCTTTAGAAGGTATTAGATTATTTCTATTAATTCTAGTAATTGTGCCATATTTGGACAACCCATTTTGTTAGTGTAAGTATGTAAACGTTATAACTTCTTCACTACCCCCCCCTTTTTTTTTAGGCAATCTATATAGTATTCCGGCGCATAGTTCAGCTGAACATTTGTTGAACAGCGATCTCCCTCTACGTCCTTATGTTAAGTATATAATTAATTTCTATAGATAAAAAGGTTTTTTTTTCTTTTTTTTTTTTTTAAATTTATTTATTTATTTATATATTTTTTTTTAGAACCCCCTGCGGCTGATGAGCAAGTCGTACTACAGCTGATTGCTCGGAGGAGGATTTTACCCGACGGCTCCACCCAAATACAATATCGGTGGGCTGGCCCTAACTTCTATTAAGTGAGTTTACCCTTGTCTGTTTTTTTTTTTTTTTTTTTCCTTTTTTGTAAGTACACTGTAAAAAATAAAAAAAATTTACATTTTGAAATAGTAAAATTACATTTTAGAAATTATGTAATTTTACTACTCCTAGTGAGGTATTAATACACTTTTTAAATTTAGAAATACAATCGAACTTGTAATTTTACAACTTTCGTAGCGGGAAAAGGACAAAACGTTGTAATAGTACAAGATTGTATTGTCTTTGTGTGAGTTTCCAAGTAGGTAAGAAAATGGACCCTCTTTGAAAGTGACAAAAATACTCTATAATGCACAAGTACACAAAATTGTAGTCTTATATTTTTTTGTGGAAATTTACATTTTTAAAAATTAAATAAACCCACTCAAAATAGTAAATTTAAAAAACCCAGTAGTTTTTCAACTTTGAAAATGAAACAAATACAATTTTCTCACTTTTGCATATAAAAGTAAATATACTCATTTGTCACTTTAAAAGTAATAGTTATGATAATACTTAGGTGTTGTAACGCAATGTAACCTAAAATTTTTTGCTCAATATATTCCTTTTTATTCCTTTTTATCTCGTCACACACATATTAATATATTAATATTATATATTGTAACTCAAATAATAATAATTTGTTACAAATAAATGTTTATATAAATTTGATTATTTGTATCACATATTTTTCATTGCAATGAAGAAAAGTAATAATTCTATAATATAAAAATAAATGGCAATTAAAATATTTTTAATACGATTGCACACAAAAAATAGCATTGGTAAAAATGACTGAAAATATGTAGTTAAAAAAAGCAGTTAAAAGTACCATATTCAGAACCATTTAAACTAAACTCAGACATTTGGTGGTACTAAATTTTAGTAGTCAATTTCACCTAGTCAAAATTACTAATATTTGTAGTTGAAATAACTGTCATGTGATTTTAAATGGCTTTACAACATATTAATAGTTAAAACTACTGTTAGAAATTGTTATTTTTAGGATTTGCGTGTAGGTGAAAGAAACATTTCTTATTAGTTGCAGAAAAAAATTTGATTTACTGTTTTCATGTAGTTAAAATAAGTGTTGAAAATAGTTATTTTTATGATTTATGTAGTTGAAGAAACCATTTCTTCCTAGATGCAGTAAAACCATTAGACTTACTGTTTTATGTAATTAAAATAAGTATTAAAAATAGTTATTTTTATAATTTGTATAGTTGAAAGAATGTCCTCAAATATCATGCAAGCCATCTTAGCGTGCGTGCGTGGTTAAATGGTTAAGTTGTCGGCTTGCGAATGTTAGGGTCGTGCGTTCAATCCCCAGCGTTTAGGGATTTTTCTCTGTTAGGTATACAAAAATTAAATAACATAAGGCATATATAAACGAAAGTAGTAGGGGAGAGGGTGAAAAAATGGATCTCAATACTAGTATTAATAATAATAATTTTACTACTTTGAATAGTTTTTTTTTCTAAATTTTACAGTTGATTTAACCGTTTTTACATAGTTGTCTCAACTACTTTTTGTTAATAGGCGCCTCCTAGAACTAGGAGAAATAGTTAAAATTTAGTCAAATTTACCATGATTTTTTTTCAGTGTATAATATTTAAAATTACCGTGTGGTGTACTTTTACACTACGAGATGTAAATTTACAAATTCTAAAAGTAAAATTCCCCATTCTAGATGCTGTTATACTGTTTTATGTACTTATGCCACTTTCACAGTAGGTAAGATTTTGGACCTACGTAGAAAGTGGTAATGTTACAAGAAATATTTTTTACAGTGTATGTGTTACCACAATAATGGTCTTTTTAATAATATCATGACTTTGTATATATAATGAATATCTGTATGTGTTCCTCTGTTTTTTTTTTTAGAACCCATTTTGCATTATTTTGTTGACCTGCAGCTGGGCTAATTAGATATTTGCCATTATTCAGTGACAAATATCTCAATTATGGTTGTGTGCATCATAGTTGCGCGTGCATGAATATGCATTAGCGGCAGCTATAATTTGTGAGGAAACAAAAAAATATATATATATATATATAAAAAACTACCCCCTTTATTTTTTTCTAAACTTTATGCGACTATATACAACTATATACCTCCAAAAAAAATGTAATATTAGATCAACCCGATCTATTTTACTTTCGGTTTAATAAAAAAAATCATCTTTTTTTTTTTTAATGGATTTTTACATCTGGGCACATTACGCTTCTTCTTTTTACTTTTGGTGTAGGTGCCCCTGAAGTTAATATTTGAATAGTTTCTGATACGCTAGCTATAGCTTCTTCTTTTGTGGATGTCGTAGCCTTTGTTTGGTATATTTCGGTTGGAATGTATTGGGATAATTCTCTTAGTGGTACTTCATTAGTTTTGTCCTTTCCATTCAGGATATTGTTTATGGTTGTGGATCTTTTCTTACAGGTCATCATAATAATTACCACTGTTGCCAAAATTGCTATAGTGGTGACCGTGCCCCAAATTCCTATCATTGTTGGGGAATATGTTTCGTTGAGTTTTTGGTTCAACACACGTTGGCTTTGTTCTTCGAATTCTTTTTCTAATAATTTCAGTTTTTCGTCCGAATCCGATTTTTTCCATGAGAAAAATTTGTTGTCGTTTTCTACTACTACGACCTTCCGCCCTACATCTTTCAGTATCAATGATACATTCGTTTTTAAGTTGTTCCTCATTTAGATAAAAATAATACCTTTCATCCCCTGTAATTGCTAGATATTTTGCGTATGCTGATATATAGGCCCTGGTTCCATTTTCTCCTGACTCTTGTAAAACCGGCACTTCATGCATCTTATATAATGTGTAAATTCTTTCCTCCACCAGCGGAATATCTAGAGTTATAATTAAATTTTTCTCGTTAGTATGTATGTTGGTTTGTGAGATCTTATCCACATTTGAAAATGTTATGTCATCTATCGGTACCGGGAAGTCTACTCCCTTTAAATATTTTTTTGCCTCTGTTGCTATGACTACTAGTTGTTCGTCGGTTAACAATTTGGGTGACAATTTCCCTTCTTTCGCTTTATACAATATATCGAGTGTTTCACTAAGACCGTGTTCATAAATGCCTATTTCGCGGTTCCTATTTTCCATGGTGTTTCTAATATTGTTCAAATACATTTCGTGATTCAATTCATTTTTAAACTGTAATATCTCATCCTCAAACGCTCTTAAAATTTCTTTGACTTCTTGAGATTGATTGCGTTGTTTTTCAGCTATGTCATACATTTTGTGTAATTCCGCCCTGACTACATGCGTTTGCTCACCCATTAAGTGAGAGAGATTTCTTTGAGCTTCATTAAGTTCTAACATAACCGCTTTATAGTTTTCTCCTTCTTCGTAGGTTAAAACTCCAATAGTGGGTCCTATTAGTTTGAGATTTCTTTGAGCTTCATTAAGTTCTAACATAACCGCTTTATAGTTTTCTCCTTCTTCGTAGGTTAAAACTCCAATAGTGGGTCCTATTAGTTTTCCTAGTATCCCCATTAATGGCGCACTTTTTTTGTTAATTCTGTTACTTAGGAATTCTTGTTTTGTTGATACCGAATGTTTTAGAGCTTTAATAACCCTTTGTACTTCTTTCCAGTGCAATTTAGCTATCTCCAACCTATTTTTCAAGCCTTCTGTGTCCGCGAAGTGATGACAATTACTGCCTAATATTTGCCTACATGGCTCGTTAGCTCCTATTACGTGTTTTTCGAAAATTGGTAGTTGGTCTAAAAAGTCTTCCATGTCTAATACAATGGCCGTTCTCCAAAACCCGGTGGTTCTTAGTACTCTGGATATTCTTTCATAATAAATGCCTGAACTTTTGTTCATTGATATTATAGTGATGCCTGAATTTTGTCCTCTCACTGCTACTAAGATCCCTGTTAGAAATAGCGCTATCCCCTTCATTTCGGCTGTGATTCTGCAACCAAAATTTTAAACTGACTTTTAGTTAAATTTCCTAATCTATTGGGTTTGGACAATAACCGTCTTTCTATTCTATAGCTAGTTTAGCTAATCTATCGGCTTCTTCGTTGCCTTTGATTCCACTATGCCCCGGTTCATAAATTAGTTCTACTTTGATCCCGGCTATTATCGCTTAGTTTGCTAAATATTTCTTTACTAACTACAGTTTTCCTTCTATTAGTTTTCCACCAATTTTCCTTCCATTTTGGTAACCAACTCAGGTAACCATCTATCGCAAATTTAGAGTCGGTGTGTATCCTGACTTTGCGTAACCCTTTTTTCTTTAATATGCTAATTGTTTTCACGATAGCTTCTATTTCTGCTCCATTATTGGTCTGTTTCATTTTCGCTTTTTCACTGACATTAAGAGGATGTTGTTTATTGAACCATATTCCTATTCCTGCTCTTGCTGATTCTTTGCCATTGGCTTTACAAGCCCCGTCGGTAAAAACATGTATAAAACCTTCCCTATCTTCTAGAAATCCTGCTTCGTTTTCTAGTCATAAATACGCCTTTTTGACTTGGTCTTTGTGTTTTCTGAACCTTTTTCCTTCATCGTCGCATAGAATTAAGTTGCTATTCTCAGTGATGGAAATAACTTCGTAGGGTCCATGATAATAAGGTTCAAACTTCCCTGCTCTGACCTCTTCTTTCACATCTACTACATCGCCTATTTTTATATCTAACGGTCTAGCTTGTTGGTCGTAAATCACTTTTGATTTGATTTTAGCGTCTATTATATTTTTTGCTGCTAGTCTCCTGATTTCAATGAGTCTTGTAACTAATTCTTGTAAATAGGATTCGTACGTTGCTAATTTGTCTTCTGTGGGAAAAGATGTGGGGATTCTTGCCTTTTTTCCAAATACCACCTCATAAGGTGTGAATTTAGTCGCATTATGTACTGAGGTATTGTATGCTAACATTGCAAAGGGTAATAAACGATCCCAATCGTCGTTTGAATTAGCGTAATGTCTAATGTATTCTGCTAATACGGCATGGCTTCTCTCTAGGGCACCATTCGTTTGTGGGTGATAAGCAGTAGTGGTTACTTGTGATACTTTAAAAAGTTTGGCAAGTTTTCTCATTAAATTGCTAGTGAACATTCTGCCTCTATCTGTTAGAATGGTTTTAGGTGCTCCATAAATTGAAAATAAATGCGTTGCTAGAGCGTGAGCTATCGTCGTCGCACTTATATCTGGGACGGGTACAAATATGCAATATTTGCTTAACTGGTCCTGCATAGTCAACACGTGACAGTTTCCATCTACCGTAGTAGGTAATTTTCCTACCGTATCTACGCACACTTTGTCGAACGCTTCTAATGGTGTATCCGTTATTAGCATAGGCTCCCTTTTTTTAGTACGGACTATTTTCCTTTGGGCGCAACTTCTACATTTCCGGATATATTCCGTAATATCTTGTTTTAACCCCGGCCATGTAAATTTTTCACTAATTCGCTAGTAAGTTTTATTCACCCCTTTATGACCTGCTATTAAACTGTCATGATATTCAGATATTATTTTCTCGCGATATTCCTTTGTGGGAATGTTTATTTTTCTGTAGCATAACTTAATTTCGATTTCACTGCTACGAAATGTTTTTACTAACTTTTCCATACCTTTTTCGCCCCACTCATCTAATAAATCACCATAGCGTGACACTCTGAATCGTTTTATTCCCTCTTTAATCAAAATTACTCTAAGATTGTGTAAAGCGAAATCTAAATCCTCCTCGATTATTTTCTGATCGTATTTTTCTGTTATAATTACTGTAAAAGTCTTGTATTTTCCTTTTGGCGTAATCAGGACCTGTCCTACTCTTGGTTTGCTACTTTTTATTTCCTGCAAATCTATTCTTCCTGTCGCTATCAACAACTTAATTGTTGGTGTAGATGTCTCTGCATCTGCTGACATAAAATGCACATAATTGTCCCTATTATTCGTTAATGGTCCTCTATCATAGGTTAGAACATCCAGCCTGTCTAGTTTCACTTCCTTTTCATCTTGTTTTATATCTTGGAAAGGTGGTTTTCGAACGTCAATATAGGGCATCACTATGTTTATCCCAGGTTTGAACCTTATCTCATTTTTATCAGGCACTTTGCTTTCTTTGTCCGCTATTATTTTACGTGGAACTACTCTTTTTTGCCTAGGCTCTATTTCAGAATCGTCTAGCTCTAATTCTTCTCGAATCGTGTTAGGTACATAGGGCGTTGATTGAGCATTAGGTCTCGCCCTTGGGATGGGGGTGTCGAAAGTCACTGTTTTCTTGCTACTTATAACGTCTTTTACCAAATCGCTAGTTTCTTTTTCTAAATTTCTACTCTCTGATACACTCTTGTCCGGTTGATTTATTTGTTCTGAGATTTCCTGTAAGTCCGCTATAATCTCATCCATCGATCTAACTTCATCCTGGTCTGTTTCTTCTTCATTTTCTATTTCTTTCGCCTGTTCCTCAACGAATTCATCATCCCAATAATATGATTGATGACCGGCCATTGATAAATCGAAACGCTTGATTGATTCTCTAATACTATCTGCCATTTCTTTGTTGGGCCTTTGTGTGTTATTCACGGTTTTGCACATCGTTTTATCTTCTTCGGCTTCTTCTTCTGATGTATCTACGGGTGGACTTAAATATACCACGGTTTCGTCACTCCTAATAGGTTGTATAACTCTCTCAGTGTTATCACTATCGCTTGATTCGTCATCAGTATCCTCTGCATTAGTGTCATTTAAAGACGGTAACATACTATGGCCTCTAAATTCATTTTGTCGAGAATTGCATTAACCCTCTGTTCCTTAATTTCTTGTTGGCTATCTTGTTGATTCCTAAAAATTTCTTCTTCATCTACATAATCAAACGGGTAAAGCTGTTGAGGGAGTATAGCTACTTCGATTTCTTTTTCTGTAGTGTTAATTGCCATAATTTTGCATTTTCCCTTTTTTTGTTTTACCAAAGCTTCGCCTAACATTAACCCGGCTGGGGCTTCTATTCTCGGTAAATATCCCTCTTTAAGGTCCTGATTGGTTACTGGAATGTCTATTATTTGTCTAGTTCTAGCCTTGATTCTAAACAGACGCGGTACTGGTTTAACCTCTTTCCTCAAACTATGTCTAGCTTCATGCGATTACTGATCTATGAATGGAATGGGTCGTACCGGTCTAGATGCAGTTATTAGTGAATTATAAAAAAAATTAATATTGGCCCTTTCTTCTCTTAAATATGGCCTTCCTATATGGCCTTCCGTCTGTTTTGACCCCAAAATTTGGTTTTACTACATGAAAGGTGTATTGCTTGTCAAATATAGTAATATCAACCGTACCCAAAGTATAAACCCTTGTTCTTGACACTCCTGTCATGTATGACGCTTCGGAGGTTTTGACCGGTGCATCCGGGCTTAAAGCGTCTGATTTTATAATATTTATGTCCGCCCCCGAATCTACAAAAAAACTAGCTTTTCCCCCTACCAAATAATTTCCCGGTAATTTTACTGCGGGCGACTCTGTGACCGTTTCGCTTATTTTGAAAATGACGGGTTTTACTGGAAACGTACCGCTGTTGGACGCATTGAGTTGTTCGAGCTCGTCGTTGCGTCTCCCCGACGAGCTAGCTCCCAGTTTAAAGGACGGTTAGTGTTGTCCCTTACTACTGAAGCTGCTCTACTATTTTGATAAATGTTTCTTTCTCCATTTCCATAATCGGTTGAGTATCTATTTTCCCAGCTTTCCCTAGTTCTGATTGTGTTATAACGGTTGTCCTGCGAATATCTGCTAGGACTTTGATGCCTACTTCCCCAATTATTGCTATTCGCTTTAGGATTATAAAGTCTAGGGTCATTGCTGCGCCCCGTATTGTCCCTCTGGGATTCTCCATAAATATTTTTCCCATAGTTTCTATCGTAACTCCTATCGTTTCTTGTCTCGTACCTGGGCTGGTAGTTGCCTACATCTTGATACCTTCCCCTTCTAGACCGATTTGTAACCTGATACCTATTTCTATCTCTTCTATCTTCGTAATCTCGATTATCTCTTGATTCATTTTGCCTTCCCCTAGGCGGGGGCCCGACCCCCTGACTTTCGTTGTTGTAATTGGTGATGTATGAAGCATAACCCCCGTTAATGGGTTTCATTTTTCTATCCTGCACAGCCTTCGCACATCTATAAGCTTCTTCTAAATTTCTAGGGGCGCGTGCATCAACCGCATTAATAATTTCATCCGGCAAGGCCCCAACAAATGTTTTCAACGCCGTATGCTTTACCACATTTATGGTTATTGCCTCTGTATTAGCGTCGAACGTAGCGCATAAGGCTGCACTTGCCCCGCTAAGTAGTCTCAATAACCTATCATAAAGGTCGGCCAAGTTTTCGTTCCTCTGCATTTTTAAATTCATCATTTCCCCATAATAAGCTTCAAAAGATTGACCGGGAGCGAATCTTTCTCTTAACAAATCTATTATATCTGTGAGTCTGGCAAATTGTTTATTATCAGTGCAGTCCCTTGCTGCTCCTGACAATTTTCCTAGCACAGAGGCAATTAGCGTTCCCTCATACTCAGGTGGGAAATTTAAAGCTGCCATTACTATATCCTGTATAAAATCTTTAACCGACATGTTCCTTCCATCGAAAACCCTTATCTGTTGTAGGGCAGTTTGTATATTCATAATATCCGCGATAGATCGAGCAGCGGCAAAGCCAGCATCTTCTTCGCCGTTTGCGATAAATGGTCGTTGAAGGGGTAACACAGATTGGAACCCTAAATCTGTCCTATCCCTATACAATTCTGCTACACTAGTTGCATTTAAATTTTCACGCCTATTGGCCGCGAACGGGTTATCCGCGTACCCATGGTTGTCGCCCCCATTACCGGAGTGACGGCGTTCCCCATTTCGTTCCTGGTCCGTCATGGTCTTTCGCGAAATAAAACACAAAAGTCAAAAATAAACAAAAAAAATCTTTCAAAAATTATCCATCATCTTGATAATCGCAAAAACTAAATACTCTTATTTTCTTGAATTATTATTTCGTAATAAATGCCTTTTTTTAAAAAAAATACTCGTGTAACTTTGTAACACGACACGGTTTCTTATTTCGTATTCTCTATATTCTTTACCACAATTGAACGAAAATCGCACTCAAACTTCTACTGCTGTTTGATTAATAAAACAACTATGTATCATCTCTTCTAATTCTCAAATCTAAACGCACGATAAAATTTTAATAATTCGCTTCTACTAACGCAAATAAAATTCCTTTTAAGGACTCATTGTAAATTGTATCTTTTTCCTTTAATATTATTTTAATTCTTTCTCCTATATATATATTCTGCCGATTCAGCACTCTGGCCGCGACTCGGTTCTCGTAGTGTTTTGTAATATGACGAACACACTAACCCCGTAAACTACCTAGTTATTGTAGGTCATTGAATTCGCAACAAATAAATAAGTCGATTAATTAACCCGACATGTTCAACTTTCGCAACGATTGTGCTAATGAACTATATTTATTTTCCGAACGCGTATCTTTGATTTTTTCTTTTTCCACGAATAATTGTCTTTTTACCGCATCAAATTTTTCTGGACTAATATTTCTTCTCGATAAGATTTGTTCTCGAATTTTACTCTGTTTTTCGGATTTACTCTCGTGCTCGTATTTCGAAAAATTAAACATTTGGAATTTTTAATTCAACAAAAAAATTTAAATTCGCGTTTTGTACTTTTCGTACTTTAATCCTCTCACTTGCCCAAGTGGCTACACACTTCCGGCACGGTTAAGTCGAGGAATTTTTCCCGAATTTTTGGAGAAACCAGAGCTTGCCGAATGCAAGGGTAGTTACTGTGTCTCGGTTCGACGTTAGCGAACCAAACAAAAATAAACAAAAATTCTACTCGCGCACTTGACAAAAATCCCAAAAAAAAATTTTTTTTCTCTGAAAATTAAAACATCACAACATAGACACAATAAATAAATTTTTCATTTCAATAATTGTTCATAGTGTATAAATTCAATTTCATCATTTTTTTATCATTTAAATTCTCAGTGTTTAATGTGTATTTGTAATTGTGTTTTTAAAACATGTACATTTTTAGAAAGAAAATTTATTTTTTCACTCTTTACTGATTTCTCATTTTTCTCTTTTTCAAACCATTTTCTCAAAAATATGAGCGACATATCCCACCGCTGCCACCATTTTGTTAAAGACGGATGTTAATTAACAAAAATAAATTAAAATAAAGTAAAAATAATTTTGAAGAAAAATAATAAGATTAGAAATAACACTAATTTTTATTATTAACAACTCCGCTTATTCGGAAAGCGTTATAGCTCTTCGCTAAGCAAATTAGAAAAAGGTAGTGGACTGTTATTCAGAGTGTT
Organism: Leptopilina boulardi; assembly: GCF_019393585.1. Taxonomy (NCBI): domain Eukaryota; kingdom Metazoa; phylum Arthropoda; class Insecta; order Hymenoptera; family Figitidae; genus Leptopilina; species Leptopilina boulardi. The sequence goes on from NW_026137888.1 coordinate 147,394, forward strand.
ATCCATTCAACACCCCCGGGTAGACGGTATTTTATCGAAAGTAGTTATAAAGAAAGAAATGAGATAAATGCGTATAAAGGTGATTAAATAAATCAAGAGTTGAATTAATATAAAATAAGATTACATTTATTCATTCAACTCCCAATAATCTACATACAGTTCCCCAATTGGTTTTAGTTAGAAAAGATTTACAATTTAATTATCGTTTACTTTAAGCTACTTGATTTAAAAAAAATCAAGTCAATGTATGTTTCTCGTTTTTAGAATATATTTATATGTTTTAATTAATATATGTAATATTAATGCGACTCACCAGAATAATAAAGAATAAAGTGTTACGAAAAGTATCCAATTACATTTCCAACTCATAGAGTTTAAAAACTCGTGCTTGACATATGATTCTCCGATCTGCGGAAGTCTTTTACCTTCCCTTTTAATCTTTATATTTTCTTTTTAATACGCTTGTCTCAAATATTGCTTTTCAACAATTATTTTAATATCACAAATCCAGTATTAAAATTCAGAACATTGGGTTCACCAAGTCTGAATTTATTATACAGTTAATTTGAAATATAAATAATTGTTTTTTTATTATTCTTTTTTTTAAAAATAAAACACTGAAGGTTTTCGCTGAATCTACACTTTAATCCTTCCTGACACTTTTACTGAATGATTCAATTTACTTTTTTTTTGAAAGAACTTTTATACGATAATCAATTTCACAGATTGTGGAAAATTTCACTTGTATTTTCATAAACAAACCTGACAAATTTCAACCCTTACTGCGGGGAACAAATAATATTCTCTACCACTCTTAGTGGGAGTTAAACTTTATATTCATCCGCCTCTTTGCGGGAAACACATCCGCTCTGCGGAAAAAACAATTTTAGACTCTCGAACAATAATTTGGTGGCAACGATCACGCCCTGTTGGTATGCGATTTTTAGGAGGTGGGAGGGTTGATTTTGCAATCAACACCTCGTTGTCTCCATGCAGGTTTTGGCAAACTTGCATTTTACTAGTGGCGTAATCGGTTAAACCACCTGATTTACTTTTATACTTTATATGTTTCCTCATTTTCCAGAATAATGTGTCAACTTCTTACAGTGTAAGTCCCACAATTTGCGAAATTGACTGGCAATTAGTTTAAATTATTTCGCAATTTGAAGTTCAATAATCTGAACGCATTTGGGAAATAACCTTTGATTTAGAAATTAAATAAAATAGTAAAAAAAATGAAATTATAAATATTAATGGAATTATTTAGAAGTATTATTTAAATATTCTAGTTCTCGAAACTTAATAGGTGAATGTCTTTGTGTTGTTCATGTTGTAGGTGTATAAGTATTATAATATAATAATAATATAATATAAAAATATAAACATAAATATTATGAATTAATTAATTGTTTTCGAAAATTATATTTTAAGTAATTGAAAATTCTATTGTTTATGATATTGGTTTAATGTTTGCAACTCATACTTTTTTCAAACCTTTTTAGAAATAATTGAACTTTTTTGAAATATTGTATTAAAATAGAAAAAAGTGAAAATAAATTAATTTCATTATTTATAAAAATAATTATTTGAAGACTGCTGCTTCTCCTGCTCCATTATTATTTGTTGTTCCTGTTCATGAAGCAGTTGCTGTTTATGCCGTAGTTGATCCTGCTCCTGTCGCAATTGATCTTGTTGCTGTCGCCATATCTCTTGCTGCTGCCGTAATTCCTCCTGCTGACGTTTCATTTCTTCTTCTTGAAATTTTAACTCCTCCTCCTTCTTTTGTTTTGCACCTTCCTGAGTAAAAAAAAATTATTAAAATTGATGAATTAAAAATTTATTGAATGTGAAATATCTTACGTTATCCTTATTAGTTTGGGACCTCCGAGGATGAATTTATCATTCGGTGGTATATATATAACCGTTAATTAGCAGTATGTTTATTACTTAATTTAAATATATGAAATAAATAGTTACTTGTTTTTTATATAAAAGTGTCGATTTACATCATCTTGAAAATAAAATGGTGAATATACACTGAGAAAAATAAAACACAAAAACTACTTTTTACTTCGGTAATTTCAACCGAATTACAAAAGCAATGAACACACGCAAATTTTAATTATTCAAAGGGAATTTTTGCCGCGTTACTAAAGTAACCAACACATTTTACAAATAACATGTTTTTATTACGTTAGTAATAAGGCAAAAATTACCTTTTTATAAGAAAAAAGTGCCTTGTGTGCACTGCTTTTGTAATTCAGTAGATATTGCCGAAATAAAAAGCAGATTTTTTATTTAATTTTTTTCAGTGTAGTTTTTATCATTTTTTTATAAATAAGCCATTTTTATATTTATAAACTGCAATATTTTTTCAAACATTTGAGACGCGATCTAAAGAAAGGGACGTTAGAAGAAAAAAATTATAAGTTATGTATCATTGATGCTTAAGTTTTCTTCACAACTGAAATATTTAATAAATACTTATTTTAATTGATATAATGAAAAAGAAACTTTCAATTAAGAATATTTCGAATTTTAAATTAAAAAGGAGCAGAATTCAGATTAATTTTGGTAGAAGTGTAAAAAATTTGATTTCCAATATTTTAAAAAATGTAACATTGCATTTGAATAAAGATTAAAATTTGAAAAAGCTTAATTAGTTGACATAACCTGGAAATTGGCAAAAATTCTTTATGAAAAAAATTTAATTTTAATATGAATGTATTTTTTAATTCTTTAAAATGTTGGAAATTAAATTGGCTTCCCTTCCACCAAAACAAAAAGAAGTTTCTCTTGCTATAAACATTTGAACGAATAAAAAAAATTTTTGATATAAATATTTTCAAAGATTATTGTTTATGATAATAATTTTGGATCTAAATGAAACAATTTCAAAGATCTGAAATTGCTTTTTTCAAATGCGACGCAATATTATTTATTATAATAATAATGTTATTTGAATGTAAAGAGAAATACAATATTTTAATAAAAAAAAAAGATTAATCAATGCATCAATAAATAAAAATTGCAATGCATTTAATTTTGTAGAATTTCTAAAATTAGCATTAATTTGAATTCAATTAATTTACACGGAAAACTTTTTGTTTCCAGAAAAAATTATTATCTTACTTAAAAAAATCTGAAGAAAAAGTTTTTAAAAATTAGAATTTTAAAATAAAATAATTAAATAAATTAAAAAAAAGAAGTAAATTATTTCAAGATGTAAAAGTAAATAATAAGAAAAATTAAAATTTGTCTCAACTCGGAAGAAAAAATAAATACATTGCCCCTGTCATATATTGATTTATAATGAAAATCACGTTATTGTACACATAAAATCAAAAAATATTCAATAAAAACTAATATCATACTTAAAGTTATTGATGAAAAAATATTTTAAAATAATAATATCTTGTTAGAAATAAAAAAAATCAATAAAAATGTGAAAATACATTGCATTCTGCTTTAAAATCTGAGGTTAATTTGAGGTTATTTAAAAAGTTTTCAAAGAACACTAATATTATATTATTAAAGTATCAAATTAGGTATTTTTTTACACCAAAAACATAAAAAAATCTGCTGAATTTAGATATACATACAAATCAAAATATTATAAAAGTACTTTTTGTTCATAATGGAAAAGATACTTACCAAAATTCCGCAAAACCCACAAACCACTTGAAACACTGGTCGCAATGAAGTGAAGTGATTCCAGTGCTGTAGACAGAGCGCGCTTTGATGAGTAGACGCAGCATAAGAGAAAGAGAGAACGAAGAATAACATGAGGAAACCTATAACCGCAAGAAAACAGAAAGCCGGCCGGCTTGTTTGTTTTGATACGTGTATTGTTGACCCGATCGAACCAGCACAGTTTGTTTCGCATACGGTCGCCTGTGTTATTCATATTTTGCATTTCACAAATGTAAAAAGTGTAGTAAAAAATTTCAATTTCTACCTTTATTTAGAAAGTGTAATGTGATTAGTGACGAAAGGACAGGAGATATATCACTGTTGTGCTTGTGGAAAAAAGTGTAGTGATAAAAACAAGCAATGCAGGAATCATAAAATGGACAGGAGAATATAAAACAAATATTAAATAAGTGAAATATGAAGAGGAATGGGAAATATAAAACGTCTGGGAGGAGATTATCCATGACAATAGCTGCTAGATTAAGGTAAGTTAAGGGGGGAACACCAGTTGTAACTCAAAAAATAATGCTTTTTTCAAGAATATTTTCCAAAAGAACAATGAATCTTTTTAAAGAATACTATTTATTAGTTAAAAGTACATGTAAAAAGCTGTAATTTAAGAGAAAAAAAAAATTTTTTTAACAAAAACTTTTGGAGATATGAGCCATTGAAGTGGCGTCTTAAGAAAAAAGGCGAATTGCGGTGACCAGCATTCTGCAAGTATACTTCGTCTGAAATACAAAAATGAAATTGATTTACATTTATTATAAGATTATCTAGTTCGTGATCGAAGGATTTAAAAAAAAAAAAAATTTGACAAAATGGCGACCTGTCAAAGTCAAAAGTATGATTTTCGTTAAAAAAATACGGTCGATTTTCAGCTATATAAAAAAAAGTTTTGCATAAAAAAAAATCCTTCGATCACGAACTAGACTTATATGTGTAAATGAAGCACACTAAATTTTAAATAAATCGGTTTAATGGTATTCGAGTAATCGTGGTCACCGACTTGGAAAATGTCATTTTGAGAAAAACGCATTCAAAGTTTCAACTTACTTTTTTTTGTTCAGAAGAAATTTTGTTTCCAAGTAACAAAGAGTCATCGATTCCTGGACCATATAATAACTCTTCCGCAGTGGTTGCCGTTTCTAAATCATAGGAAAAGGCCATCTGTCGTTAGGGTCAGTTATGGCTGGCCACCTTGTATGAAGCCACGGGACGCGCCGATGCAGTGTTCTGTATATCTCATTTATTTTTCACCGGATCAACTTTGAAATTTACAGACACATTTCTAAATATGTATACTTTAAGAAAATGCACAAAAAAAAATTGATTTTTCGAAAGTTACAACTGGTGTTCCCCCCTTAATAGATTCAATTATAAATTAGAATAAGAATTATAAAACACTAAAAAATTTATTGTTGATTATTTTGAACATAGAAAATTTATATTTTTTTACTGTTATTTTTCACATAAAACTTTTTATTAATTTGTTATCTATTACATTTAAAAAATTAATTTTTTATTTTATACATAACATTTGATCGCATAGCAAAATTTTCTATGTCCAAACGTCAAAAAAAAATTTTAATGAACAAAAAATTAATGTTTACAAGGATTAAGAACAACAAAAATCGCGTTTTTATTAAAAATGTATTTACACTTTTTTTTAAAAATAATACACTCATATATGATCGAATAACAAAATATTCTACGTCCAAACGTCAAAAAAAAATTTTAATGATCAAAAAATTAATGTTTACAATGATTAAGAACAACAAAAATCGCGTTTTTATTAAAAATGTATTTACACTTTTTCTTAAAAATAATACACTCAGATATTATCGAATAGCAAAATTTTCTATGTCCAAAAGTCAAAAAAAATTTTAATGAACAAAAAATTAATGTTTACAATGATTAAGAACAACAAAAAACGTGTTTTTAATAAAAATATATTTACACTTTTTTTTGAAAATAATACACTCATATATGATCGAATAGCAAAATTTTCTATATTTAAATCCATTAATTCTATGTATGAATTAGTTGAAAAATGAAAATATCCGATCATAGTATTTAGAAATTATATATTTTTTAATTAATTTATTTATTATTACTTTTTTCTATGTTCGCCAGATAATTAATTAAAACGTTATTTAATAAATTTAATTTGAGTAAGAATTTAATTTAGAAATGGAAGAATTAGTAAATATATATGTTATTTATTCAATTCAAATTTTGATTTATTTGAATCAGAAAATTCTTACATTTTATGCAAATAAATTATTTATTTGGATCAAATAAAATAATAATTGTCATAATTAAAGAGTTTTTAGTTTCAATTAAAACGATTACTTATGATAAAATTAAATATTTAATTCAAGAAAAATATTTTTTTCATGCAAGTAAAAATTATTCGAATAAAAAAACATACAGTATTGAATGAAATAATTTTCATAATTGATTCAAATAATTATTTATTAGCTCTGAATATTGCATTTATTTGAGTGGAATACTTTATATTTGATTGAAATTACTATCTATTTGATTCGATAAAATAAAATACTTATGTCTAGTAAGGGGCCGTCCATATACCACGTGGACAGTTTTGGAGGGAGGGGGGGTTCGTCAAAAGTCCACGATTGTCCACGAGGGGGGGAGGGGGGGTCAAAGCAAATATCCACGTGGACCCAGTAAAAATGAAATTTTATTTATTGTTTTTTATCCCTCTTTTAAATTTCGCGCCAGTGTATTATGCAGCGCTGCGCAAGTCATTCGATATTTTTATCGATTTCGTTCGAGTTTTATCGAATCAATATACGCCGGCTGGTGTGCTACACGTGAAAAATCATAACAAACCCGCCTAAACCCGAATTCTCATAAATTACAATTTCATTTTTAATGAATTTAAGACCTACTGTGAATGATTTACCTCAAAATCTCCCTTATGATTTGTACTGCCCTTCAGTACTACCTGTACTGCAAGGTAAGTGACCCCTTAACAAGATTCCACAGATAGGACTCCGATAAAAATTTTGATACTCAGCGTAACAAATTTTGATTTGAAATACATCTTGAATTTTGAACCTACTATTGACTCAAAATACTTCAATCAACTAACAGACTGTTTTTAAAATTTTAAAACGCATATGCAGTGAATGTGGCCTTTATTTTGCCGCAAAGTCGCACTTAACTACTCACGTTAAAATATTACATAAAAATCAACATAAAAGAAATACAGAGGATTGGGATGAAGAAACGGAACTTGTTGAAGTGTCTTGTGTAGAGATGGAAAATAATGTAACTTCAGAGAGCTCCATTGATTTTTTCGCAACTGATAATCTTGCCGAATGGTTAACACAACCATGGATCAGCAATGATAATATAGATGACGATTAGTAAATTTGTGGTTTTTTCGATATTATTTTAAGATTTGTTACCATAAAGATTTACCTACTTTTATTTTATACGATAATTTTCAGATATTCCTGGCATAAATATTTTAATTCTACCATACATTGTATTTTTAGCTATAGTGATCGATAATTTAAGATTTGTTGCCAAAAAGATTTATGTATTTTTAGTTTGTAGAGTAATCTGAAATATTTTTGCCAAAAATATCTTCACGATACCAAAAAATAATGGTATTTAGTTGGTAAACGTTATTCTAAGATGTGTTATCAATGTGATTGTTATGTGATTCAACCAAAAATGTTATTTTGCTTAGCAAAATTTTGAGTTTACTAGCAGTAAACTTGAAAATTATTTTTATAATTAAAAGAAGCAGTGACTAAATGTTTTCTAATAACTATTAAATATATATTTATTTACCATTTTAAAATAAGAAACATACAAACAAAAAATTTTCACCAAAAAAAGTCCACGTGGACATTTAGGGGGGGGGGATTCGTCAAAAGTCCACAATTGTCCACGAGGGGGGAGGGGGGGGTCAAAAAGTGATGAAAAATTGTCCACGTGGTATCTGGACGGCCCCTAAATATTTATTTGAAAGGAATAATTTCCACAAGTGATTGAAATAATTATTTAGGAGCCATCTATAATGCATGTGATGCTTTAGGAGGTAGAGGGGGGGTCAGCAGAATATCACACTACATGTTAATCGTTAATGGAAAAAGCATCACAAGGGGCATGGGGGGGGGGTGTCAAAATTTTGAAAAAATGTATCACTTTATGAATGACCCCTTGTTAGCTTGAAATATTCCGTGTATTTAATTTCAATACGTTGTATTTAGCACAAATTACACAACCACAAAAAAAAAAGTTTTGATCTGGGGGTCTGCCTAAGCCTACTTTATGTTTTTTGGGTCGCTGAATCCGAATTCGAGGTCCGTTTTACACCATCAGATGATGATTTTGAGATAACCTCAAAAAACCAATATGGCGGACAATTTTTCCAAAAATTCATCGGATTTGTCTGATACTCTTTTTTCGGGGGTTTTCGGAGTCGCCGATTACGAATTTGAAGTCAGTTTTCAAAAGTTCAAGATAGCGGACACTTTTTCAAAAAATTCATCGGAATCGCATGAAACTCGATATTTTGATATTATTATTATTTATTTGGCACGATAAAATAAAATACTTAGGTTTAGTAAATGTGTATTTGGTTCAAATACATTTTTATTGGATAATAGACAATTAAATGATGTATGTGGATCAAAAAATTTTTTATTTGATTCAAATATTTTTTTTTAGTGTATAAAAGCTATTGATAGTTTTGTATTGTACATATGTTAGTAGAATTGTGACAACAAAGCACTAGTGATAACATTTTTTTTTCATTTTTTTATGTCAGTTCTTGTCCCTTGTCATTGCGTCATAGTACGGCCATTGTGCAAAATTGTATTAGTTACATAAAAATCAAAACTTTACTTAACATTAGCAAAAAAAACAACAATACGAAGCTGAAACAGGCACTAAGTTAATTTTTAAAGAATATAGGTTGGCAATACTGCACGACACAACAAAAAAGTAGGCGCTAAGGTCACTGCAAGGTTACAGTATGCTTACACGGTAAGTTTTCAAGGATATCAATAAATAATTTTTTTAAATATTTATGCGCAGTAAATTTTTTTAAGCAAAACCTATGGGGGTCTTTTACATAAATTACAAAATAAATATATATGTGCAAAATAATGTATTGTTTACTGTAAATTAACAAATTAATACTTTGTTCTATGTTAGCAGTAATATAAGCTTACCTTGTAAGCTTAGTGTAACCTTACAGTTACCTTACCATGGTAGCTTACGGTGACCTTACCGTATAAGCTTACAATGACATTACCATGCAAGTTAACTGGTTAAAAGCTGTCAAAAAAATTTCCAATTGCATTGCAGTGAAAGAGTGGATTAACCCTGGCATTTCTTTTCACGGTTTTAAAACCTCAAAAACCGTGGCATTCGAACTTTGAAATTTTTTATCGGAAAAATTGAGAGTGCAGAATAGCTGGACAAAGCCTGGCATTTCTATTCACGGTCTTTAGACCTCAAAAACCGTGGCATTCGAACTTTGAAATTTTTTAACTGAAAAGTTTAGAGTGCACCAAAGCTGGGCAAAGCCTGGCATTTCTATTCACGGTCTTTAGACCTCAAAAACCGTGGCATTCGAACTTTGAAATTTTTTAACTGAAAAATTTAGAGTGCACCAAAGCTGAGCAAAGCCTGGCATTTCTATTCACGATCTTTAGACCAATAAACCGTGGCATTCGAACTTTGAAATTTTTTATTCACAAATTTAGAGTGAATTATGGCTGGGCAAAGCCTGGCATTTCTGTTCACGGTCTTTAGACCTCAAAAACCGTGGCATTCGAACTTTGAAATTTTTTAACTGAAAAATTTAGAGTGCACCAAAGCTGAGCAAAGCCTGGCATTTCTATTCACGATCTTTAGACCAATAAACCGTGGCATTCGAACTTTGAAATTTTTTATTCACAAATTTAGAGTGAATTATGGCTGGGCAAAGCCTGGCATTTCTATTCACGGTCTTTAGACCTCAAAAACCGTGGCATTCGAACTTTGAAATTTTTTAACTGAAAAATTTAGAGTGCACCAAAGCTGGGCAAAGCCTGGCATTTCTGTTCACGGTCTTTAGACCTCAAAAACCGTGGCATTCGAACTTTGAAATTTTTTATTCACAAATTTAGAGTGAATTAAGGCTGGGCAAAGCCTGGCATTTCTATTCACGGTCTTTAGACCTATAAACCGTGGCATTCGAACTTTGAAATTTTTTATTCACAAATTTAGAGTGAATTATGGCTGGGCAAAGCCTGGCATTTCTATTCACGGTCTTTAGACCTCAAAAACCGTGGCATTCGAACTTTGAAATTTTTTAACTGAAAAATTTAGAGTGCACCAAAGCTGGGCAAAGCCTGGCATTTCTGTTCACGGTCTTTAGACCTCAAAAACCGTGGCATTCGAACTTTGAAATTTTTTAACTGAAAAATTTAGAATGCACCAAAGCTGGGCAAGCCTGGCATTTCTGTTCACGGTCTTTAGACCTCAAAAACCGTGGCATTCGAACTTTGAAATTTTTTAACTGAAAAATTTAGAGTGCACCAAAGCTGGGCAAAGCCTGGCATTTCTGTTAACGGTCTTTAGACCTCAAAAACCGTGGCATTCGAACTTTGAAATTTTTTATTCACAAATTTAGAGTGAATTAAGGCTGGGCAAAGCCTGGCATTTCTATTCACGGTCTTTAGACCTATAAACCGTGGCATTCGAACTTTGAAATTTTTTATTCACAAATTTAGAGTGAATTATGGCTGGGCAAAGCCTGGCATTTCTATTCACGGTCTTTAGACCTCAAAAACCGTGGCATTCGAACTTTGAAATTTTTTAACTGAAAAATTTAGAGTGCACCAAAGCTGGGCAAAGCCTGGCATTTCTGTTCACGGTCTTTAGACCTCAAAAACCGTGGCATTCGAACTTTGAAATTTTTTATTCACAAATTTAGAGTGAATTAAGGCTGGGCAAAGACTGACATTTCTATTCACGGTCTTTAGACCTCAAAAACCGTGGCATTCGAACTTTGAAATTTTTTAACTGAAAAATTGAGAGTGAATTAACGCTGGGCAAAGCCTGGCATTTCTTTTCACGGTCTTTAGACCTCAAAAACCGTGGCATTCGAACTTTGAAATTTTTTAACTGAAAAATTTAGAGTGAATTATGGCTGGGCAAAGCCTGGCATTTCTATTCACCGTCTTTTCACCTTTAAAACCATGGCTAACGACCGTTGTATTTTTTTATTCACAAATTTAGAGTGAATTAAAGCTGGGTAAAGCCTGGCATTTCTTTTCACGGTCTTTAGACCTCAAAAACCATAAGATTCGAACTTTGAAATTTTTCAACTGAAAAATTGAGAGTGCACACCAAAACTGAGAAAAGCCTGGCATTTCTATTCACCGTTTTTCACCTTTAAAACCATGGTCTTTAGACCTCAAAAACCGTGGCATTCGAACTTTGAAATTTTTTAACTGAAAAATTGTGAGTGCACCAAAACTGGGCAATGCCTGGCGTTTCTTTTCAACGTTTTTACACCTTTAAAACCATGGCTATCGACCTTTGTAATTTTTTATTCACAAATTTGGAGTGAATTAAGGCTGGGCAAAGCCTGGCATTTCTTTTCACGGTCTTTAAACCTCAAAACCCGTAACATTCAAACTTTGAAATTTTTTAACTGAAAAATTGATAGCGCACCAAAGCTGGGCAAAGCCTGGCGTTTCTTTTCACCGTTTTTACACCTTTAAACCATGGCTATCGACCTTTGTATTTTTTTATTCACAAATTTAGAGTGAATTAAGGGTGCTGAACGGAGAAACTGTCAGAGGTTCTCAAATACTTTCCCCTCTTTTTTTAAAAATTTTAATTTTATCATTTTTAAAAAAAAATTCTAACACTTTTACAAAAAAAGGCTCTTTATCAAAAAACTATAGGGTATAAGGATTTTAGAAAATATTTGTTTAGCAGATTTCGATGTTTCCTCGAGCAAGAAAATTAATTCTAATATTAAAACTGACACTTTGCTACAGAAAATGGCCGTCACATGTCTCACGAATATCTTGAGAGACGTATTGCCACGCGAGAATTTGAGTCGAGAAATCTTGTTCTAAACGAGTTTTCTAAGCAAGAACACAGATGGCGACAGAGGAGATGTTGAAATAAAATTTATTATAAAATTAGATATTTTCTATAAAAAGAATTTTTCGAAAGTTTAGTATGAAAAATGCTTTTTATAAAAAAAATAGCAAATAAGAATTTAAAAAAAATTTGTTTATCTGCGTAAAATGTTTGAAGGAGTGTCAATATTATTTCCGCGACAAAAGTTGACAGCTTATTGTAGAAAATGGCAGTACCACGACAGGTTGTCTACAGAAAGGGATAATACATTATCCTGTATCGAAATCTTATAAGGTAAACAAAAAATTTTTTGTAAATGAACATTTTTAAAAATATTAGTTTTGATACATTAACAAAAAAAATTGTTAATTTATATTAATAATAATTTTTAAATATACATATTTTAATTTTGAGTATTTAGAAAAATTTTTAATATGTTTTTAAAACTATATTTTGAAAAATATTAAAAATTTGAAAAATTATTTTAAACAAAATTTTTTAGAAAAATTTAAAAATATTAATTAATAAATTAATAATAATAATTAATTAATATTTAATAATATATTATTCAAAATTTTTGCTTCTAAAAGAAATTTTTATTGCATAATAGCAATACCTCTTTCTATAGGCAACCTATAGCGTTACGTGCAAATTCTAGGACAAGCTGTCAACTTTTATTGCGGAAATAATATTGACGCTTGCAAAAACACCGAATCTTAATAAACAAATTTTTCCATAAATCTGTATTTACTATAGATTTTTGGAAAAGAGCCCTTTTTTTGATAATGTTTCTGGATTTTGTAAAAAAATTATTAAACATCCTTTTTTACTGAAAATTTTCACTTTGATCATTTAAAACAAAAATTTAGACACTATCGAAAGAAGGTCTCTTTATCAAAAAACTATTATCATAATCAAATACTATAGTCAATATTAACTGACAGCTTGTCATAAAAAATAGACTTTACGCAACAGGTTGCCTATATAGAGGGGTAATACTATATTAGTGTTAAAAATTATTTCAGCATCAAAAATAATTTAAGTTATACTTTTTTTTGAAAAATTTGTAATACAAAAATATAAATAAAAGAATTTGTTTATGAAAATTATTAAAAACATTTTTATTATTTTTATTTTCTTTTTAAAACTTTTATTATCAAAAAACGATTGCCCGCTTACAGAAAGAAAGGACAGATGGCGCAGTAGAGGTGCTATCAGTAAAAAAAATCAGACAAATGCGAGTTACACTCCACTATGCACAGTGGCCGATTTCTCGAAAAACCTGGCCAAAAATCGAAAAATGATATGATTTCAACCAAAATTGGTATACCCATGTTTTTTGGGCTTCTCAATTCAAATTTTACATTGGTTGTGTCAAATTCAAAATGGCGGATCCAAAATGGCCGTTTAGATTTTAAAAAACTTTGCTGAAAATCGAAAAATGATACGATTTCAACCAAAATTGGTATACCCATGTTTTTAGGGCTTCTGAATTCAAATTTTACATTGGTTGTGTCAAATTCAAAATGGCGGATCCAAAATGGCCGTTTAGATTTTAAAAAACTTTGCTGAAAATCGAAAAATGATACGATTTCAATCAAAATTGGTATATCCATGTTTTTTGGGCTTCTGAATTCAAATTTTACATTGGTTGTGTCAAATTCAAAATGGCGGATCCAAAATGGCCGTTTAGATTTTAAAAAACTTTGCTGAAAATCGAAAAATGATACGATTTCAACCAAAATTGGTATACCCATGTTTTTTGGGCTTCTGAATTCAAATTTTACATTGGTTGTGTCAAATTCAAAATGGCGGATCTAAACTGGCCGTTTAGATTTTAAAAAACTTTGCTAAAAATTAAAAAATTGTACGATTTTAACCAAACTTAGTATACTTATGTTTACTAGGTTTCTGAAATCAAATTTTAGATTTGTTTTATCAAATTCAATATGGCGGATCTAAAATATTTGCTGGTATTATAAAATTGCGTAAATGTGTTAGAGCTTATTTTTTTAAAATTACAGACAGTGCTTAAATTTTAGTTTAAAGCGAATGCGAATGAAGAAAAAGTCAGTCTTTCACGTTCAGTTGCACCGCCGGCCGGTGCAACGCGCTGTCGGTAAACCGCGCTTAGTGAAATAAAAAGTGATACCAAAACTGCAGGGGCAGCTTGGGGCAACTGATTTCAATTAAAATGAATTAAAAATATATTCTAGTTTATGATAATACCAGGTAGAGCGCGGATATCGGTGGATTTCACAACTATTTTCATGATTTACGTTGATAAAACAATACAAAAATCGTCGCCATGAATAGCGATGTTTAATGTCATTTTTTAAAAACTGTACGTTTTAAATGTGATTATAAATACATTCAACATATTTCATACACCTTTGTTAATAATTCCCAAAAAAAGATATTCAAAAATCTGCTGTATATTAGTATATTTTCACTATTTTAACTGTGACGAAAATTTATAGTTATGAAACGTTCTGAGTAAATCTCTGGCAAAGATCACTTTTACTTGTTCACATAATAAATTGGTGATAAAAAAAGTGAAATTTTTTTTCGCAAAATTATGCAGTGAACCCTCCTTTATAATATTCTACAATAAAAAGTATAAATTTCTAAAAAAATTTTTTTGACTTTTGGCCAGGTTTTTCGGGAAATCGGCCACTGTGCTATGGGCCAAGAGACCGAGTTGCTTGGCCAAAAGTCAAGTTTTATTTAAAATTGCCTGAAAATCGTTACTCGGGGGTTTTCAGGGTCGCTAATTACGATTCTGATGTCAGTTTTTAAAAATTCAAAATGGCAGATCCAATATGGCGGACGACTTTTATAAAAATCGATTTAATTTAACTGAATCTTGTTACTCTGGGGTTTTTGAGGTCGCTGATTACAATTCCGATGTCAGTTTTTCAAAATTCAAAATGGCGGATACAATATGGCGGACGATGAAATTTTAAATTATTAGAATTCGCTTGAAATTCTTTACTCGGGGGTTTTTCGGGTCGCTAATTACGAATTCGATGTCAATTTTTTAAAATTCAAAATGGCGAATACAATATGGCGGTTTGAGTATTCAAAAAATTATAGGATTTTTATCTACATTTATTTCTAAATTTTTTTATATTGATGTTTACGAAAATAGAGTGAAATTTTTTTAATTTAAAATATAATTGTTTTTTTTGTTTATTTTGCCTGCAGTTAGCCTATTGTTATAGTAGTTTCCAGGGTTTACCACGGGGAGGTTGCAGTGCTATTTTAAACCCCATTCGGGGAGGTTTCTGAGTGAGTTCCCCTAGCCTCTCACATTCGGAGAGGTTTCTGAGTGAGTTCCCCTAGCCTCTCACATTCGGGAAGGTTTCTAAGTGAGTTTCCCTAGCCTCTCATTTTTCGTTTTCAAAATGAATTACATTAATCTTCAAAGTCTTCTTCTGCTGACAGTTCTATATCCTGCAAATATTCGGTAGTATTCGAAGTGTACATTTGTTCATCTTCATCTTCCATATCAAATTCAAAGTTTGAGTTTCCTTGTGGAACTTCAAGTAAATCTCCTATTTCTTTTACGAGCGAAATCTCATTTTTCTTTCTTATTCGTGATTGCAGACTAAGATTACTTATGATTGGATCTGTACTGTCCATGGATCTATAAAAAACGTCTTCAAGATTAGCTTCTCGACTGCATTTTCTTGCGTGATGTTGTCTGTCGCTCTTGTAATATTTATTTCTAGATTCGGATGCTTCCTCACCTAACATACCTATTGGCAACAAACTTGTTCTGATAACATCACCACCGTGCACAAGAATCTTATGCAAAGTTGCTGACATTAAATACCAATAATAGTGCTGAACATAAATTTTCGCCGTTAATTCACATAATTCATTAAACTTTGATGCGTCAATTGGAAGATGACATGATAAAGCAACAAGAATTTTTTTAAAATTTCGAACCATTTGCACGTTAAGTCCAAGTAATTGAGCGAATAAATCCGGATCTTGAAAAGCTCTTCTAGCGGTATTGCCGTTATTTGTACTGCCAGAACCACCAGGTTTTGGTTTATCTACAAGTCCTAATTTTTCCCACAAAATGTTTTGTATATATTTCTTTCTTTCTACAAACTGTAATTTGTGTTCTTTTTTTCTTACCTGACAAACTTTTAGGTTTATTCTGTATGAAATGTTTAGACAAATTTCCAAGAACTTTATCCAAGCATGAAGAGGACTTAAACCATATTGCAGCGAGTTTGGATCTGGCAAAAAAGCTCCCTTATCTTTATTGGACAAATTATTGAACATGGAAGGAGTTGCGTGACAAATAGGACAGTTTTGCATGGATTTTGTATTCGTTATAATGTTTAGAACTTTACCATCTATGAGTGTCAAAAAAAAGAAAAATGAACTTGAATACTGCGGTCATCATCTAATGCAATTTTAAGAACTTCTAGTTTGTCAATTTCTTCCTCAATGTCTTGTTTTTGCTTTAAAATAAGATCTGCTGATTCTGGAACAGATTGAATACAAAGAGGTCGACATGATTTTGGCGATTGCGATGTTCTGTTGTTCCAGAGTACTATATTTTTGCTATCAGAATTGTATAATAATCGTAAAGGAATTACAGTTGTAACAAACAGATTTCCATCACTTTGTGGCGTATTTTCTGATGCAGATTTATAAGACTGATTATACCAAGATAATCCCGAACAACCATCAAACCCCCAAGAAAACATCATCACGCTTTCTAATAATGTCAAATTTGTAATTTGCATGTACTGAACAATCACTTCAGATTGTGATTTTACAATTCTTTCTATAGTATGGTTTAACAAAGCTTGTAGCGTGACTTTTGCAATCTTTTCAGAAATAGAAATAGTATCTTTTGGAGGGCGACATTCTCCTTTAGCAAGTCTGACTTCATTGTAAGTTGGCCAGATATCCGCACCGGATAATTTAACTTCTGTTCTCATATTTTGATAAACAGCTTTATTAAGTGAATTGTCCAATAAAAATGTTAGAGCTTTGTCTGGTGTTTTTTCTTAATTGACACTGGAGGTTCGTTAATTAATTTTCTAATTTTTGCAGGTTGCTCTTGACATTGCAGTATATTTTTAAGTACAAAACATAAATTAAAATTTCGAGAACGTCTGGCCGCATAACGACATGCCATAATCATTCTTTGAGGATCGCACTATGGGCCAGAAGACCAAATTCGATGGCCAAAAGACCAAATTCGATGGCCAAAAGTCACTTTTAGAATTGGTTAAAATGAAGTGTACCATTCCAATCACTTATAACTAAAGTAGTTTTTCTACAAATTTTATTGTCCTATAATAATGTGTTGTTAATGTACAGTTGTGCGAAATTTGAAAATCAATTATCAATTTTATCCAATGCATTTGTAATAAAAGTCATTTGCTTCATAATCTATTAAAACAATTCACTCTATCTTTTTTTTCTCATCTCTCCTTACTCATGCAAAGAAATAAAAATAAAAATAGAAGTTAATTCGTTGTAATTTTTTTGAAGTACCACATAGTTATATTCATGTAGTTGTAAATTTTTAATAATGTATTTTTTTCAAAAGCAAACTTCCCGAGACTCCACCAGATTTTTAATTGTCTAAGCTGTAGATTTCTTTATTAGATCCTAAAATATATGAAAAATCCGCCCATTTTTGCCCGAATTCAGAATCTGCTTTAATATATGCATATATTGAAACATTTCATTTAATAGATTATGAAGCAAATGACTTTTATTACAAATGCATTGGATAAAATTGATAATTGATTTTCAAATTTCGCACAACTGTACATTAACAACACATTATTGTAGGACAATAAAATTTGTAGAAAAACTACTTTAGTTATAACTGATTGGAATGGTACACTTCATTTTAACCAATTCTAAAAGTGACTTTTGGCCATCGAATTTGGTCTTCTGGTCCATAGTGCGATCCTCAAAGAATGATTATGGCATGTCGTTATGCGGCCAGACGTTCTCGAAATTTTAATTTATGTTTTATACTTGAAAATATACTGCAATGTCAAGAGCAACCTGCAAAAATTAGAAAATTAATTAACGAACCTCCAGTGTCAATTAAGAAAAAACACCAGACAAAGCTCTAACATTTTTATTGGACAATTCACTTAATAAAGCTGTTTATCAAAATATGAGAACAGAAGTTAAATTATCCGGTGCGGATATCTGGCCAACTTACAATGAAGTCAGACTTGCTAAAGGAGAATGTCGCCCTCCAAAAGATACTATTTCTATTTCTGAAAAGATTGCAAAAGTCACGCTACAAGCTTTGTTAAACCATACTACAGAAAGAATTGTAAAATCACAATCTGAAGTGATTGTTCAGTACATGCAAAGTACAAATTTGACATTATTAGAAAGCGTGATGATGTTTTCTTGGGGGTTTGATGGTTGTTCGGGATTATCTTGGTATAATCAGTCTTATAAATCTGCATCAGAAAATACGCCACAAAGTGATGGAAATCTGTTTGTTACAACTGTAATTCCTTTACGATTATTATACAATTCTGATAGCAAAAATATAGTACTCTGGAACAACAGAACATCGCAATCGCCAAAATCATGTCGACCTCTTTGTATTCAATCTGTTCCAGAATCAGCAGATCTTATTTTAAAGCAAAAACAAGACATTGAGGAAGAAATTGACAAACTAGAAGTTCTTAAAATTGCATTAGATGATGACCGCAGTATTCAAGTTCATTTTTCTTTTTTTTGACACTCATAGATGGTAAAGTTCTAAACATTATAACGAATACAAAATCCATGCAAAACTGTCCTATTTGTCACGCAACTCCTTCCATGTTCAATAATTTGTCCAATAAAGATAAGGGAGCTTTTTTGCCAGATCCAAACTCGCTGCAATATGGTTTAAGTCCTCTTCATGCTTGGATAAAGTTCTTGGAAATTTGTCTAAACATTTCATACAGAATAAACCTAAAAGTTTGTCAGGTAAGAAAAAAAGAACACAAATTACAGTTTGTAGAAAGACAGAAATATATACAAAACATTTTGTGGGAAAAATTAGGACTTGTAGATAAACCAAAACCTGGTGGTTCTGGCAGTACAAATAACGGCAATACCGCTAGAAGAGCTTTTCAAGATCCGGATTTATTCGCTCAATTACTTGGACTTAACGTGCAAATGGTTCGAAATTTTAAAAAAATTCTTGTTGCTTTATCATGTCATCTTCCAATTGACGCATCAAAGTTTAATGAATTATGTGAATTAACGGCGAAAATTTATGTTCAGCACTATTATTGGTATTTAATGTCAGCAACTTTGCATAAGATTCTTGTGCACGGTGGTGATGTTATCAGAACAAGTTTGTTGCCAATAGGTATGTTAGGTGAGGAAGCATCCGAATCTAGAAATAAATATTACAAGAGCGACAGACAACATCACGCAAGAAAATGCAGTCGAGAAGCTAATCTTGAAGACGTTTTTTATAGATCCATGGACAGTACAGATCCAATCATAAGTAATCTTAGTCTGCAATCACGAATAAGAAAGAAAAATGAGATTTCGCTCGTAAAAGAAATAGGAGATTTACTTGAAGTTCCACAAGGAAACTCAAACTTTGAATTTGATATGGAAGATGAAGATGAACAAATGTACACTTCGAATACTACCGAATATTTGCAGGATATAGAACTGTCAGCAGAAGAAGACTTTGAAGATTAATGTAATTCATTTTGAAAACGAAAAATGAGAGGCTAGGGAAACTCACTTAGAAACCTTCCCGAATGTGAGAGGCTAGGGGAACTCACTCAGAAACCTCTCCGAATGTGAGAGGCTAGGGGAACTCACTCAGAAACCTCCCCGAATGGGGTTTAAAATAGCACTGCAACCTCCCCGTGGTAAACCCTGGAAACTACTATAACAATAGGCTAACTGCAGGCAAAATAAACAAAAAAAACAATTATATTTTAAATTAAAAAAATTTCACTCTATTTTCGTAAACATCAATATAAAAAAATTTAGAAATAAATGTAGATAAAAATCCTATAATTTTTTGAATACTCAAACCGCCATATTGTATTCGCCATTTTGAATTTTAAAAAATTGACATCGAATTCGTAATTAGCGACCCGAAAAACCCCCGAGTAAAGAATTTCAAGCGAATTCTAATAATTTAAAATTTCATCGTCCGCCATATTGTATCCGCCATTTTAAATTTTGAAAAACTGACATCGGAATTGTAATCAGCGACCTCAAAAACCTCAGAGTAACAAGATTCAGGTAAATTAAATCGATTTTTATAAAAGCCGTCCGCCATATTGGATCTGCCATTTTGAATTTTATAAAACTGACATCAGAATCGTAATTAGCGACCCTGAATACCCCCGAGTAACGATTTTCAGGCAATTTTAAATAAAACTTGACTTTTGGCCAAGCAACTCGGTCTCTTGGCCCATAGTGCTTTACAAGGAGTAAAGTAGGGTTTAACAGACCATCTTTAGCTTCCTCAACTAGTCGTAAATTTCCCTTTCTTCTATGCTTGGATTCAAAGTAGGGTCTAAAAATTGATTAAAATTTTGAAATTGCTGTAATTCTATTAATTTTTTGAAAACGCTTCAAAATATGTTAATTCCAGTTTTTAAAGGGTAATTAAAGAAAAATTGTGTGAAATAAAAATTCATTTTACTTTAATAAAAATAAGTAAAAAAGTATTTTTTTATATTTTCTTAATCGAACGAGACCCTCTTTAGCTTCCTCAACCAGTCGCAAATTTCCCTTTCTTCCACGTTTGGATTCAAAGGAGGGCCTACGGGAGTCTACAAGATCCAAAAGAGGGCCTATTTAGGTTCTAAGGGTAGCTAAGGAGGATTCAAATTACGCCTCGGGTATATAATAAGATTATATAAATTTGACGAAACATTTAAGGTTTAAAGCTCATTTTCTACAAGCTTACCGTGCAAGTTTACAGAGCAATCTTGCGAAAATTATATTGTGCAATCTTGCAGTAACCTTACACTGCAATCTTTTGGTAAGCTTACCATGCAAGCGTGGGTCAGATGGGCATTTGAAGTTTGCGGCAAGTTTGCCGTGCAAGGTTGGTAATATTGCGCGGCAAGCTTACGTGCTATCTGGGCAGTTCTTTTGACAACGTTATAATCATCAACTACACTCGTGCTTGCCATTTTTTGTAATCTACACGTAAGAATACGTAATATTGTATGAATTTGAAGTTCTTGATTCAGAGAAAATCTTTTTCGTTTTTGGTGGACAGATACAAGTTTCTTTTCTAAAATTATTAGTTATTATTGACAACACATTATGATCCTCAACTCAAATATTTCTGGCTTTATTTTTCTTATAATTTTCACGTAAAAATACGTAAGTGTTCCAAATTTGAGCTCTTCATATCAAAAGATGTGGCCTCTAAGGGATGAGAAAAAAATGAGAAAAGAATTTTGTTTAAAATGTTGAGAGATGGTAGATTTGTGTACAATGTATCTCGCTGTTTTCCGAAAAATACATAATTTTGCAAACGTTACGTGAGTGTGTTAGTACTTCAAGAAGCAGCACTAATTCGAGTTATTGACTAGTAAAGCAAAAAATGTACCCCCCTCTAGCGGCTACACGAATTTATCTGGAGGGCTGAAATTTGATTTGCATACCCAAATAGCACTTATAATATTCGTACAATGATTGTTGCAATATGTACAAAAAAATATTTCTTTTTAAGTCTAAAATTTAATAAAATTTTAGGATTATTTTTTCCTACAACCATAAGGGCAGACTGTTTGTACATGCCAAAAACTATTGCGTAGCTTTAAAACTGTCGCAAACAATTACACTTACATGTATACCTGTAAATGTTCATATACATGTTCTTTGTTCCAATTCCTTTTACAGGTTCGTTTGCTGCTCTTGTACAAGATCACGCGAATGTGCATGTACACGATATTGAACAAGAAAATGTACATGATATTGTTCAAGATTTTTCAACGGGGAATCGAAGTTAAAAATAAATTTTAAATTGTAATTCAATGAATAACATTTTGAAATACCTACATTTAAAACAATGTGAAAAATAAAAAGCTGTTTTATTGAGGAAAGGCATTAAAAATTTTTTAATATATATAAAAAAATGGAACTTTTTTAATTTCTAACTTTATATTCAACCAATTTACTTTTCTGAAACCTAATATTGCGATAACAATTTTAAAAACAAATTGAAGAGACCGGGGATAGAACCCGGAACACCGCGCGCCGAAGATATAAACAAAACAACCTAACCAACTAACCTAAACAACGAACTGCAAAGAGGAAAAAAATTTTCCTCAAACCATATGCGCGTAGGTTGTTTGTGGGTATTACTACGAACGCTCAAATTACTACGAATTTCATTTAATTCCCTGCCTATGCTAACTTATCCCCACTCTAACGCCATAAAACGTAATTCCCATAGTCCCCACCAGGTGTCCAGACTAACGATTTCTGATGATAACGGTCGTTAGCACAGGCAGAGAGTTAAAATACTAAAATCGGACAAATGCGAGTTACACTCGCATTGAAACGGGGGGTTCCGTATACGTTGACTTAAGGAAAAAGTCTACTTTTCAATAATTTTTATTTTTCGAACAAAATTCCAATAAAACAAATTTCTATCATGTTTATTCAATTTTTCCTATAATCTAAACGTAAAAATGAATTAATTTGAAGCCCTTTAGATAATATTTTCTTCGTTTTTGGGAGAAATTTCATGATCTTTATCGAAAATTATCAGTTTTTTCTTGAAAACGCTATGATAATCATTTACAATCGTGCTCCCACACAGCACAATAACTTGCTGTAAGCTTCTCTTGAGTTTGAACCGAAGATTCGTTAGCTTACAGCGTAAACTTCAGGTGAGGTTAAGGTGAGCTGCAAATGTCCTTTCTACAGTAAGCTGCAGTGTAAGATTGTAGTCAGTTTACAGTTAAGTTTACTATAACCTTACTGTAATTTTCCCGTAAACTTACTGTAAGCTTCGTGTATTCTTAATGTAAGCTTTCATGAAAGATTACTGTAAACACGTATAGTAATACCCACAAACACCCTATTTAGCGGGATAATTTAAATTTTATTTCATATTTCATGTAACATATTCAGGTCTTGTTGCATTCAATTACAGATATATTCTAGTATTCAATCAAATAGTTACAAAACTTCAGGTTAACAACAAATGTTTTTATAAAGATTTAAATCCATTGATAAAAAAACTGACCTTTTCTCATTTTTTTATGTATATCTTTTTCAACTCAAGTCAGAATCATGTCAAACTTTTTGACAGGAGAGCACATATAAAAACGTTTGTTGTTAACCTGAAGTCTTGTAACCATTGATTGACTATATCTGTAATTGACGAATGCAACAAAGTGAACAGTTTTTGAGAAATGTGTACTGAAAATTGGCCAGCTTTTTATTGATTTCAGTTGCCCAGTAAACGAAAAAGGATTGACGACTTGGAGCTAAGTTGTAATTCTCCTGAATTCGATAAGCCTCTATTGAACTGACGAACTCTCAATTTGTTAGTTTGCAGTGAAGTAGTTTTCTAAGTTTTCTAAGCTTTAATTCTTTCTAATTCGTCTGCACGAATTCAATAAATGCGCTAGTCAATTCGTTTGAATTCGTGAGTTTGATCACTTTAATTTGCTAAACGCCGCAAAGGGAGGGCGAACATCACTCTTTCTCGCAGTTAATGTACCACTAAAATATATAAGAAGTGAACTAAAATTTTTTCTCGTTAAAATATTTTTCTGACCAATGTCTCTCCTATTTATTAGGATGTGAGACAAACTTTTTTTGGAAGAAATGGTTTCACTAATACTGTGATGACCACTCTTTTATTTTATTTTAATTATTAAATGTAAAATAATAATAATAACTATTAAAAAATAATAAAAATAAAAAAATAATTTTTTTAAATTATTAAAAATTTTAATATTGGCTTATTATTGGTTGCCAATAATGGTCCATTATTGGGTGCCATTATTGAAATTATATTGGCTCCCATTATTGGGCCATTAATACACCTTTTGCATTTTTCTCATTGGGAATTCATTTCAATTCGTTGTGACAAATCAGTAAGCAGGATTCAGAAGAATTCAACCAACAGTCAATTCATTTCAATTAGTTTTTTTACTGGGTGATTAGGCGTCCCTTTAAGGGGGGTATGGTTAATTCGGTTAATTCGGCACTTTTTAATAATTTTTTTCGGTGATATAAAGTGTCTTACTTTATTAACTTAATTTCCATATATTAATACAATATTTGAAGTATATTTTTCTAAATTCTCATTGAAAAATATTGCAAATTGAACGAGTAGCAACCTCTTCAGGCGCCACGTAAAAAAATTAATTTGCGGTGTTCAACGTAACTCGCAACAGAATCATCTAAATTAAAAAAACACAATATTCTTGAAATATTATATATTCAATTAAAAAAATGCAAAAAAAATTCAATACCATACCCCCCCCCCCCCTTAAGTCGAGGTAAGGAACCCTCGGTTTCAATGCGAGTGTAACTCCCACTTGACCGATTTTTTTTGCCTTATTTTTATTATTTTTGCTTTAAGTTATAGTTAACTAGCGTCATATCCTCTCTCGCTAACGCTCGCTCGGTTGAAATTGTACTCATTATTGTTTACTTATTTCAGTTCATTTATATGTATTTACTCTATTCTTTAAATTAATATTATAATAAATTTATTATTATCTTCAAGTTTTATTTTTTTAAGAAATCTTTAATACTTTTCATAAAAAAATAATTTATTTTTATCAATATAATGATTTGTGTTTTGTTCTACATTAGTTTTTTTTATGACTATAAAACGGTTGAAATATAACGAATTTTAAAAATGTTATTTCCTAAAACCCATTTTGGATTTTTAGAAATAACTATCATATTCGTAATCCTGAAAACCCTCAAGTAACAAATTTCAAGCAATTCCAATCAGAACTAATTTTATATCGGTAATTAATTATTTATCAATATGGGCTAACATTCCATGGTTAAATTTACTTTATTTTATTGTTTTAAATATAATTTAACTATAATTATTGTATTATTATTATTATAAAATAATTTTGTTTGTAAATGAAGTACGTATAATGACTATATTATAAAAGTTTATAATAAAACACTTGTAATGATACGTATTTTGAGCCAAAGGATTTGCTCGCCGGATGGGGTCCGGGTACTTAATTTGACTAGTTTCTGTAAATCTTTGTAGATGGCGTGAAGCGCCATCTATTTTAATTTCAATTCGTAGTGGGAACTTTTTGTGATTTTGGAAAGGAAGGTGTAGTCAGTGATAAAACATAATTTTAAACCTTCGAAAGAAAAATATATTTTTAACAAAATAAATGAAAAAAAAGAATAATGAATTTATATAATACAAAAAAATATAACAATAAATAAATAAAAGATTCTATACAATGCAAAATAAATAAAGAATAATTGAGAAAATAATAAAAGAAGAAATGGCTAGCGCTCGCTTGTTAGCGTCTTCGTCTCGCTCGCTATAATTCTGTAAGAAAAGAAAAGATATCTGATTATACTTCTATACACGCGATTACAAAGGTCAGGATGACCGGCATTTCATTGCGCGGGGAGTTACTAGTTTACCCCCTAGACGACGGTACGGACGGTAACTAGGGTCGTGCACGCGAGGTCGATTAGTATTCGTAATCAGGAAGATTCTAGATGTGGGATACGGTTCCCACATTCATGCCCGACGCGAAGCTAGTGCAATGCGAATGTGTGGATTTGTAATTCACCAGGTGTTACCCTCATCCGAGGAGCGCCTCGAGATGGGAGTCGACCTGGGGCATCGTCCATGTCGAGAGAGGAGCGCCTCTACTCGGCATGGACGGTCCTTAGTGTAAGATGTAATTAGTGGGTGTGTGTGTGTGACCTGGTTCCCCAGGTGGAAAAAGGGAATACCCTGGTCTCTCACAGGAGCGCCTATAGAGAGACCTGGAGTATTCGTGGAGAGGATGTGGAGAAAGCGGTCGAAGGGTGTTACGGGTCCGCAGGAGCGCCTACAGGACCTGTACAACTCCTTCTAGGAATTGTAGTGAGCCGGGGGTCGCAGGAGCGCCTACAGGCCTCCAGCTCACCTGGTGAAAAGATAGGAATACAAGGGTGGAAATAGAACGAGAGAGGGAGCGAGGAGTTGAGCTGCCGTCGTCCAGCCCGAGGAGCACCTCGAGGCCGGTCGAAGGCGAACTGAGGAATTGGAAAAGTGCGATCAAGTATATAGAACGGTCGCGAGAGAGTATGTGGACTCGCGGGGAAAGGAGAGAGCCGGCGGCGCGGCAAGTGTGCGCCGTCGCCACTCACTACTTGACTCGCAGCGAGAGAGCTGTCTAGTGTATCTATATATATGAGAAATATATTGAAATGAGAAATATATTCCTCGCGGGGAATAATCATTTTAAAAAAAGAATACTTTCATTACATCCCCCCTACTTATCAAGCGAATTCTAATGAGCGTCTAGGGAGAGAATAAAGGATGAAAGTATTTTTCTTTTAATAAAAAAAAATAATAATGAAAAATAATTTTCCGAAAAAAAAAATATACAAATATATATATATAAAAAAAAATATTTCCTAGCTAAATGCCACTTACAATGATTTCCTTGCTAGTCGAATGTGTCCATTTGCTTGGTCAAGACGGAGATTCCATTTCCCGCCCTTTACTGGAATTCTGTAGCGGGGGACGCCAATGGGAATTTTAACCCACGGCCCACCAGGAAGCTTGGCTACGGTGAAGGGCAAATGGGCTAGCGCTTTGCTCACTTGTAGGGGATTTTTTTTACTATTTTTGGGTTTTGTTGGCAAAACACTATTATTGTTCAAATCGGTGGTGACTTTAGGGCAATCCAAAATTTTAACTTGTGTGGTTAATATTTTATTTTCGACTATCACAGGTTTTACACTTTTAATCATAGTTTTTTTAGGAAGGGGCTGTTCCTTTTTCATTTGCTGTGCTATTTTATTTTTAGCAACTAGGGACATCCCTGCTAAATGTGTGACTGGGGTTTTCGAAGACGGCGTAGCACTAATAATTTTTTTAGTAGGTAACTTTTTAGGTGGCGGAACTCGGGTTAACTTAACCACTGGTAATTTGGACTTGCTTATTCTAATCTTTAATTTTTTATTTTTCTCCTCTTTAATCCTTTCTTCTTCCTTCTCACAAATGTCTATTAAAATGGATTCAAAATCCTTTTTGATTAAAGGAGGCGGCGTTGCAACTTTTTTGGCGGGAAGTTGCAGTTTAGGCGGTTTAGGGGCAGGCGCGAAAACTTTTGTTTTATCATGAACTCTACCTGCAAATGGTTGCAGAGGGGCCACATAACTGCACTCACTTTTTCCGCACGGTACAAATTTATTTAAATTAAAAAATGTTTGATAATTAATGTCAAACTCCGGAATCTCTAGGTTCAAAGCGGACATATCTAGCGCGTCTTCTCTAATTTTGGCGCGTTCGCGTTGGGCTATTTGTTTTTCTGCTTCCATCGTAAAATGACTTTAGTATACTAAGGGTGATTCCTTGAATTTTGGCTTTATTTATACTGGAGGTCTTTGACACCACTATTGAGGAGAGACAATATTATTGGTTGGATTATTGTCTATGAAATTTTTCAAATCTTTTAAATGCACGTGGCGAAAAATTTTACCTTTATCATTAATTAAATCATATATTACAGGAGAAATTTTCTTTTTAACAATAAATGGACCACTGAATTTTTCTAAAAGTTTAGCGTTTTTCTTTTCCATTTTATTTGATAAATGGAAATTTCTTTTAAGAACTTTTTCCCCTATAATAGGATTTCAATCGCGTTTTCGTAAATTATATTGTTTCTGTTGTATATTAAAATTCTTAGCTAGATTTGACCTAACTAGTTCAAGTGCATCTTGTAATTTCTCAATTCGCTTAGAAGATGCATTAATGGCTTGTGAGTTTAAACGCGAGTCTTGAAAACCAGGCGGGAAAAATTCTCTGCCAGAGGTAAGGAAGGCAGGAGTGAAACCGGTCGATGTATGCTTCGCGGTGTTGTAGGCGAATTGAAGTTCCGGTAGATGTCGGTCCCAGTCCGGTTTCTTGCTGTCGATGTATTGCCTAATCATAGTCTTAACTACCTTATTGACTCGTTCCACTGGATTGCATTGCGGTGAGTAAGGGGGTGTAAGACGATGAGTGATACCAAAATCTTCAAGGAAAGATTTGAATTCCTTACTTATAAACTGTCTACCGTTGTCTGACACTATTTTCTGTGGGCAACCAAAACGATAAAAAATTTCTTTTAAAGTTGAAATAACTAATATTGCTGTTGCTTTTTTAAGTGGTTTTAATTCTAACCATTTAGTGAAGCGATCTTGGATAACACACAACATTGTGTTACCGGAAGTTGTCCTAGGAAGTGGGCCTATAAAGTCGATAGATAGCATTTCCCAAGGATTCCCCACTAGAGTAGCATTCATGTGATTCGCTGCTGCTTGTTGAGAATTTTTATTACGTTGACAGTTTAGACAATTCCTAACGTATGCTGCACCATCACGTAACATTCCGGGCCAGAAGAAAAATTCGCTGAGGCGTGCTAGTGTTTTGGCCACGCCCAGATGACCTGAAGTTTTTTCATCGTGTACTTTTTGCAGAATTGATGGTCTCTTTTCCTTAGGTACACATAATTTCCATTGGTCTTCATAAGGGGTATCCTTGAAGTCTAGAGTGTGTAGTACATGATGAAAAAGTTTTCCATCCTCTATGCGAAAATCGGGATTTTTCTCTGGGTTGTCCGAAATGTCTTTCCATTTGCGTTGATACCATGGGCAGGAGGGTAAATCGTTGATCGAAGAAACTTGTAAAGGCACCCGAGAAAGGTAATCAGGTAGTTTATTCTCGGTTCCTTTTTTATATTGAACCTCGAAGTCCCATTGGGCCAATTCCATTATCCAGCGGGCTAGTCTTCCAGAAGGAGTGATGATGCTATTCAGCCATTTTAAAGCCTGATGATCTGAGACAACTATAAAATGATATCCTTCTAGATAGTGTCGCATTTTCCAAATGCCCCATTTTACTGCTAGGCATTCTAGTTCTGTAGCTGAGTAGTTTTTTTCCGCTGGGTTTAAAGTACGGCTGGCATAAGCGATGACGACTTCTGTTGATCCAATCTTCTGTGTTAGAACTGCTCCAAGGCCATCGAGACTAGCATCCGTTTGAAGATAAAAAGTTTGAGACCAGTCAGGGCAAGCTAATACTGGAGCTTCAGTTAGTTTTTTCTTCAAATTTTCAAAAGCCAATTGTTGATCTTCTTTCCAAATCCACGGAGTATCTTTTTTCAATAATTTAATTAAGGGCGATATTACGACCGATATATCTTTTACGAAGCGACGGTACCAAGATACCATGCCTAAAAATTTTCTCAATTCTTTTAGGTTAGTAGGTGGAGGTAATTTCAAAATGGCGTCCACCTTATCAGGATCTGGGTGTAGTCCGTCTTCGTCCACTAGATGTCCAAGGTAGGTGAGTTGTGTACGAGCGAAAAAACACTTTTCCCAATTTGGTATTAAATTAGCTTCACGTAGTCTGGAAAAAACTGTTTGAAGTAAGTCGATGTGTTTTTCGAAAGTTTCGGATGTAATAACGATGTCGTCTAGGTATGAGAATACATTAGGTGCCAAATCTGGAGGTATAACTCGGTCGATAAGGCGTTGAAACGTTGCTGGTGCTGAATGTAGTCCGAAAGGCATGACTATGAATTCAAAGAGTCCCATACCAGGCACTGTGAAGGCTGTGAGGGGGGAGTTTTTTTCTTCTAACTCCACCTGCCAGTATCCATTCTTCAAATCGAGTGTTGAAAGGTATTTTGCACCCTTAAGCTGATCAAGGATACAGTTGATACGCGGTAATGGATAAGCATCTTTTTTTGTAACTTTATTTAATTTACGAAAATCGATGCAAAATCTTAATTTTCCGTTTTTTCTCTTTATTAATACTACCGGTGAACTCCATGCACTACTAGATTTTCTAATAACCTTTTGTTTCAGCATTTCCAAGGCTTCTTGTCTCATGAGTTCCTGGGTTACTGGATTTCGGGGTTGATAACGTTGCTTGATCGGTGTTGGTTCTTCGAGATGAATTGCATGTTTTAGAAGTGGAGTGTGACCTTTTATATTTTGGAATAAAAGTTTTTCCTTTTCTAATAAAGCATTTAATTCACTTTCTTGATCCTTATTGAGCGATGTTAATCCTGATGGCCCAATTTCACAAATTTCAACCTTGAATGACTCATGTAATAACCGTATGTCTTGGTTATCAATGAGAAGTGAAAAGTTGAATTTTTGTAGCAGGTCCATACCAATCAGCATCGGTTGAGATAGTTTTGGTAGGACCAGGAACTTGTGATTCACTTTGGTAGTTCCAGCTGTCATTTTCATGTTGAAACTAGTCTTGACCTCGAACTGGGTACCATTAGCCATGGCCACGATGATGTCCTCCAGATTTGTGACTCCTCCTTGGCTGACCAGGCGATTTGCTGTGTGGGTATCGATGAATGAGCAAGCTGCTCCAGTGTCCACCAGGGCTGGGATCACCAGGTCTCCGCATTTGCAATTAATAAAAATACGGGAGTCTTTGGGGGATGAGGTCGAACTTACTCCGATGGTCCGACCTTTTTCTCGTTTCCCGGCTTCTTGCATTTACATTCGCGAGTAAAGATGCCTTCTTTGCCGCAGTAAGAGCAAAATTTCTTCGGTCTGCTCCTGCAGACAGGACGACGATGACCGGGTCTGCCACAGCGCCAACAGTGTGTCTTTGGGTCGTATGGTTTGGATACTTCAGAAACTTGGGGGGGGGCTTTGTGGGGTTTTTCTACCTTTTGAATGTCTCTTAACACCTCTGCTATTTCTTCGACTCTTAGGATAAAGGCACCAACTGAGTCGAATTCTTGTCTGCGAATATGCAATCTGTAGACTGGTTGCATATTCCAGAATAACGTATCTAGTTCACGGTGGATGTTGTAACCTCCATGTCTACGCATCATGGTTTGGATATCCGTGGTGAAATCGCGAATGGATTCGGATCCCTTCTGTTTACGATTAGAGATTTGGGATTCTAGGTTTCTAAATTCACTAGGTAACAAATAGAATGTTCTTAGGGATGTATATAGTTCTTCTAACGTTCGCGAGGTACGTATTGCATTTCTATACCAAAGTAGGGCACCACCTCTTAATAGCTCTGGGAATCCTCGTAGTAGTTGTTCGTCGGAAAACCCATACGATGATTGTAATTCTTCTACTCGTTCCAGGAATGCGTACGGATCTTTACCGTCGAAATGGCAACTCCATTTCCTCATGGATTCTATAACCGAAGTATCACTGAAGACTCTAGGTTGCGGTGGGTTAAAGAACACTGGTTGATTGATCGGTTGATCAGCGGACCCGGGAAGGGAATTAGCAGGCTGGTTACTGGTGGATGCTCGCTCCGGTAGGAGTTTGGGATCTTCTAGGGCTTCCTTGTCGAACGAGATGTCTAATTCTTCGTTGTAGTCCACTGGGTCTTCGGTTAGTTCTAGGAGTTCGGGACGAGATTTTACAAAAGCTACGAATCTTTGACGGAGCTCTATAAGAGTTCCAGAGGAATCAATTTGATGACGTTGTAACTGAGCGATTAAATCGTTCTTTGTAAGCCTGTAGATCCATCTGACGCCCATCCTGGTGGCAGATATCCCGAAGATAACAAAAGCGATGGGGAAAAGAGGACGAAACCAAAAAAAATGATTTAGAACTTGGATGTATGCTGATCGAGGATTAGCACAAAAGTGTACTGAGAGCTGACCGAATGTTCTTTTTATACTAGATGATCGCTCCCTACTCCTCCCAGAAGATGGAGGTGGGGGGGTATTAGGGCGTCTAGCCTACCCGAGAAAGAAAATTTTTATTTTCTTGCCCTAAGGCAGCAGTATCGGGCCCAAATGGGGCCGACACCACAGATGTAACAGAATTGTCTTTGGGGGTTTGTACAATCCACCCGGCGATGTCCTCGTTGACCGCAGCGCCAACAGTTCTTGGTACGGTCGTAGGGTTGAGTTAAACTACAAACTATGCTAGTTAGGGTGCCGAGGTCAATCGGGCGACGATTAAAGAAGCAGGTCTCGAGGAAGTCTTTTTGCTCATCTTTCGATAATTTTAAAATACTATCTTTCTGAGCAACTAGGTCTTCACCGACGATCATGTCGGGGAATACGTGTTTCAAAAGGTGAGTAGAGATCTTTAATCTCTTTTGGGCTGCCTCGACCCGACAGAGGACTTCGTACGCGGGGTAGCCAGGGAACCATCTTTCAATTCTGCGGATGGTCTGATAGACCCAGTTCTCGGTGCTTGGAGAATACATGATGTCTTCTTCTTCTTTCTTGCTTTACAAAAAAAAATTTTGGAGTGTCTTCGAAGAGTGGTACTAATCGATAACCCTGTCTACTGAGTTACAATTCTATATAAATGACTCGAATGGTTATCCCCACCCTAACGCGATGACAGCGCCCTCGCGGTGTTGACGAACGAAATCTTACCCCCCACTCCTTTCCAAAATCACAAAAAAAAATTTCTCTTTTCTAGTTTTTTTTTTTTTCTTTTGGGTCCCTGTTCGGGCGCCATGTAATGATACGTATTTTGAGCCAAAGGATTTGCTCGCCGGATGGGGTCCGGGTACTTAATTTGACTAGTTTCTGTAAATCTTTGTAGATGGCGTGAAGCGCCATCTATTTTAATTTCAATTCGTAGTGGGAACTTTTTGTGATTTTGGAAAGGAAGGTGTAGTCAGTGATAAAACATAATTTTAAACCTTCGAAAGAAAAATATATTTTTAACAAAATAAATGAAAAAAAAGAATAATGAATTTATATAATACAAAAAAATATAACAATAAATAAATAAAAGATTCTATACAATGCAAAATAAATAAAGAATAATTGAGAAAATAATAAAAGAAGAAATGGCTAGCGCTCGCTTGTTAGCGTCTTCGTCTCGCTCGCTATAATTCTGTAAGAAAAGAAAAGATATCTGATTATACTTCTATACACGCGATTACAAAGGTCAGGATGACCGGCATTTCATTGCGCGGGGAGTTACTAGTTTACCCCCTAGACGACGGTACGGACGGTAACTAGGGTCGTGCACGCGAGGTCGATTAGTATTCGTAATCGGGAAGATTCTAGATGTGGGATACGGTTCCCACATTCATGCCCGACGCGAAGCTAGTGCAATGCGAATGTGTGGATTTGTAATTCACCAGGTGTTACCCTCATCCGAGGAGCGCCTCGAGATGGGAGTCGACCTGGGGCATCGTCCATGTCGAGAGAGGAGCGCCTCTACTCGGCATGGACGGTCCTTAGTGTAAGATGTAATTAGTGGGTGTGTGTGTGTGACCTGGTTCCCCAGGTGGAAAAAGGGAATACCCTGGTCTCTCACAGGAGCGCCTATAGAGAGACCTGGAGTATTCGTGGAGAGGATGTGGAGAAAGCGGTCGAAGGGTGTTACGGGTCCGCAGGAGCGCCTACAGGACCTGTACAACTCCTTCTAGGAATTGTAGTGAGCCGGGGGTCGCAGGAGCGCCTACAGGCCTCCAGCTCACCTGGTGAAAAGATAGGAATACAAGGGTGGAAATAGAACGAGAGAGGGAGCGAGGAGTTGAGCTGCCGTCGTCCAGCCCGAGGAGCACCTCGAGGCCGGTCGAAGGCGAACTGAGGAATTGGAAAAGTGCGATCAAGTATATAGAACGGTCGCGAGAGAGTATGTGGACTCGCGGGGAAAGGAGAGAGCCGGCGGCGCGGCAAGTGTGCGCCGTCGCCACTCACTACTTGACTCGCAGCGAGAGAGCTGTCTAGTGTATCTATATATATGAGAAATATATTGAAATGAGAAATATATTCCTCGCGGGGAATAATCATTTTAAAAAAAGAATACTTTCATTACACACTATTATTTAATAACTTATGTTACTAACTTAAAAAAATGATTAAATTTTTCTGTAAACTACGTTATAAAAAACATGTTTACATTATAATAATGAAGAACATTATAATAATAAACATATTTTTTAGAAAACTTTTAATACTTTTCATAAATAAATAATTTATTCTAACAAATATTTTTGGTTGTTTCAAAGTATTTATTTTTTTCAGTTTTCACTAAACTGTCTTCGGGAATTATGCTACCTCTGTTTTTTCAAAGATTATAATACGGTTTAAATATCTATAAATTTAAAAAATGTTATTTCCTGAAAGTCATTTTGAATTTTCAGAAACAAATATCATAAATTTTAATCAAAACTCTTTTTATGGGTAATTCATGAATTATTTAACAATATTGGCTAACTTCACATAGTTTAATTTAATTTTATGATATATAAAGTAATTCATGTGTCTTGTTTATTAAAAAAAAATATTTTAATTAATAATATAATAGATTTTGAGTCAGTATTATTACGGGATGATTTTTTTCTTACATTTGCACAGTGGCCGATTTCCCGAAAAACCTGGCCAAAAGTCAAAAAAATTTTTTTAGAAATTTATACTTTTTATTGTAGAATATTATAAAGGAGGGTTCACTGCATAATTTTGCGAAAAAAAATTTCACTTTTTTTATCACCAATTTATTATGTGAACAAGTAAAAGTGATCTTTGCCAGAGATTTACTCAGAACGTTTCATAACTATAAATTTTCGTCACAGTTAAAATAGTGAAAATATACTAATATACAGCAGATTTTTGAATATCTTTTTTTGGGAATTATTAACAAAGGTGTATGAAATATGTTGAATGTATTTATAATCACATTTAAAACGTACAGTTTTTAAAAAATGACATTAAACATCGCTATTCATGGCGACGATTTTTGTATTGTTTTATCAACGTAAATCATGAAAATAGTTGTGAAATCCACCGATATCCGCGCTCTACCTGGTATTATCATAAACTAGAATATATTTTTAATTCATTTTAATTGAAATCAGTTGCCCCAAGCTGCCCCTGCAGTTTTGGTATCACTTTTTATTTCACTAAGCGCGGTTTACCGACAGCGCGTTGCACCGGCCGGCGGTGCAACTGAACGTGAAAGACTGACTTTTTCTTCATTCGCATTCGCTTTAAACTAAAATTTAAGCACTGTCTGTAATTTTAAAAAAATAAGCTCTAACACATTTACGCAATTTTATAATACCAGCAAATATTTTAGATCCGCCATATTGAATTTGATAAAACAAATCTAAAATTTGATTTCAGAAACCTAGTAAACATAAGTATACTAAGTTTGGTTAAAATCGTACAATTTTTTAATTTTTAGCAAAGTTTTTTAAAATCTAAACGGCCAGTTTAGATCCGCCATTTTGAATTTGACACAACCAATGTAAAATTTGAATTCAGAAGCCCAAAAAACATGGGTATACCAATTTTGGTTGAAATCGTATCATTTTTCGATTTTCAGCAAAGTTTTTTAAAATCTAAACGGCCATTTTGGATCCGCCATTTTGAATTTGACACAACCAATGTAAAATTTGAATTCAGAAGCCCAAAAAACATGGATATACCAATTTTGATTGAAATCGTATCATTTTTCGATTTTCAGCAAAGTTTTTTAAAATCTAAACGGCCATTTTGGATCCGCCATTTTGAATTTGACACAACCAATGTAAAATTTGAATTCAGAAGCCCTAAAAACATGGGTATACCAATTTTGGTTGAAATCGTATCATTTTTCGATTTTCAGCAAAGTTTTTTAAAATCTAAACGGCCATTTTGGATCCGCCATTTTGAATTTGACACAACCAATGTAAAATTTGAATTGAGAAGCCCAAAAAACATGGGTATACCAATTTTGGTTGAAATCATATCATTTTTCGATTTTTGGCCAGGTTTTTCGAGAAATCGGCCACTGTGATTTGTTATATTATACAAAAATTTTTTTTTGTTATTTTATTTTTAAGAATAAAATTTAACATTAACCAAAAAAAAAATTTGTAGAATATAACACTTTCAAAATTTAAATAAGATTTTCAAATTTTGCAGTTGTTATATTTTACATCATAAAAAATAATTTTGTTATATTTTACAAAAAGAAATTAGTAAAGAAAATTTTTAAAAGTTCACTTTCAACTGTTTAGTACACTCAGTTTCAAAAGGTAGATAAATATAATAAGCATTTGCAATAGATGGTTTAACTCTTTGCGTCATGCTGGATCTCTCTGAGACCCACTTACAGTTTTCTAATTAAAAAATTTACAAATTGATCGGATTGACTTGAAACTAGTAACTCAGGGGTTTTTGGGGCGTTGATTTCAGATGCGGGTATCAGTTTTTCAAAATTCAAATTGTCGGATCCAATATGGCGGATGAAAAAATTAAAAATTGCTCAGATTCGTTTGAAACTCGTTACTTGGGGGTTTTCGATGACCATACTTACGAATCCGATCAATTTTTTGTAAAGTCGTCCGCTATATTGGATCCGCCATTTTGAATTTTCGAAAACGGATTTCAGATTCGTAATTATTGAACCCAAACATCCTTGAGGGTACAGTGATCAGTCTGTCAAAACGAGAAGCATTACTTTTCCGAATTGAAGCCGTGCTACATTTCGTGCATTTTCGTCTCATTGGAACATTCATTCGCCCAAAATTTTTCCATGTCGATATAAATTGTTTTATTTAAAAATTTTAGTGGTTTTTGTAGCTAAAATAATTGATAATGGTCAATGTTTGCTAGGGTTTACTCTCTTTAATTTAAGAAATTACAAATATTTGAGTATTGTTTACTTTCAAAGAAGTATTATACTTATTTTTGGAAGAAATAGATTATTTTGTAAGGTCGTGCCGTTTACATTCGATAGTAGACTGTTTGCTCAAAATGAATAAATGTGTTGCTGTTTTAAAAAAGGTAAGTATTAGAAAAGTTAATTTTAATAAATAATTATTTTTTTAACTTGTATGGTCACACCTCGAAATTTTTATATAATACTCATGCACCACTAATGGACCCAAGATAGAAAAAAAATTGCTTCTTATTTTCTATTTAATGTAAGTACTTTATTTTACAACTGAACTTTATTTTAAAGTTTTTCCTTTAAAATTTTATAGTTTTTAATATCTGTATAGTAGTAGTATCTAGTATTAATATCTGTTTTTTTGAAATCGTGTACCCCCCCCCTAGCGGCCACACAAATTTATCTGGAAGGCTGAAAATTAGTACACATATGTATTTTTGCGTGTAGATTACAGGAAAAATATAGCGAACTTGATTGGAATTGATTAACATAGCGTTGTCAAGGAAAAACCATGAATTTTTACGAAAAATGCCTAAAAATGACTATGTACCTCCCCCCCCTAGCGGCCACA
Source organism: Leptopilina boulardi (assembly GCF_019393585.1). Classification (NCBI taxonomy): domain Eukaryota; kingdom Metazoa; phylum Arthropoda; class Insecta; order Hymenoptera; family Figitidae; genus Leptopilina; species Leptopilina boulardi. The sequence goes on from NW_026137888.1 coordinate 184,634, forward strand.
TCTTTTGACATAAAGAGCTCAAATTTGACACACTTACGTATTTTTACGTGAAAATTACAGGAAAATTATAGCGAACTTGATTCGGATCAATTTACATAGCGTTGTCAAGGAAAAATCAAAAATTTAGAAAAAAATGATTTATTCTCCCTAGCGCACACAATATTCAACCCAAATTGTTCACATTTGCTGTAAAACTGTATTTTTGCGTGAAAAATACAGGGAAAAAATGTAAGCGCGATTGGAGTTGATGATCAATTTTTATCAAATTTTTGAAAAAAAATGATAAATTTAATAAAAAAATGTATTTTTCCGCAAAAAACGAAAAAAATCGGACAAGTGCGAGTTACACTCGCACTGAAATCGAGGGTTCCGTACTCGAAGCGAACTTATTTGGTACAAAAACAAATGTTTAAAAAATATGTGTTGTGTATTAAATAATATATGTGATACAAAAATGAACAATTTTAAAAAAAAAATTTAAGAAAATTGTTCCTCCTTTGGTATAAAAACAAAAAAAAATTTAAATTTATTTTGTATTTCAAATAATATAAGTGATACGAAGAGGAACAATTTTCTTAAATTTTACAAAATTGTTCCTTTTTGTATCACTTATATTATTTGAAATACAAAACAAATTAAAATTTTTTTTTGTTTTTATACCAAAGGAGGAACAATTTTCTTAAATTTTTTTTTAAAAATTGTTCATTTTTGTATCACATATATTATTTAATACACAACACATATTTTTTAAACATTTGTTTTTATACCAAATAAGTTCGCTTCGAGTACGGAACCCTCGATTTCAGTGCGAGTGTAACTCGCACTTGTCCGATTTTTTTTCTATATATTCAATTCTTTTTCTGTAATTAGATAAATCTCACACGAACATTTTAGATTTAATTCTTTTAAGCAAAGGAACAGCTTAAACGTGTTAAAAATGTTATGTTTAAAGAATTTCAGTTGCGTAGATAAAAAAAATAGAAAAATTTCATACATGTTTTCCTAAGTACAACTTTTACATGTAATCATACTATCAGGTCAGAAGTTTTAAGTTGAGTTTACATTAACATGAATTGTTATTATTTATATATATACTATTGCGGTTTCGCCCCTCGGCGCACTTCACGTGCCAACACCCTATATAAATTTGACTTTGACCAAATTGTGAGGTTATGTTCGAGTTCACCTAGTACGAGTGTTGGTACTTAAGTCGTAAGACCCATTGCACCTAACCCCGGCAAGCTCGAACCTAGTCTCCCTGCCTAGAGTCCTGCCCTATTCCAAAAGTGCAGTAACTCTTCTATCGAGAGGTCGCGAATCCTATCTGGGTCTATAAAGACATGATCCCAGCATTGATGTCTCGCTGCAGCGTAAGCTGGACAGTGACATAAAATATGAGTCAAAGAGTTCTCTACTGCGCCACACAATCTGCACGTAGGTGAGACGTTTATACCTATTTTGTGCTGATGGTAGTTCAGAAGGCCATGTCCTGCGAGCAGCCTGATCACTGCTCTAACTCTGATCTTGTTGAGTTTTAGAAGGGACTCGGCAAAGCCCTTGTTGAGTTTTAATCCCAACAGAGCTTGGCCTGCCTACCTACACCCAAGCAGCACGGTATATTCCCGGAATATCCCTTGAATACCATCGTGGAATATTCCCATGATCTTCTAGGAAAATCAAAATGTCCGCCTCATGAAAATATTCCACGGTGACATTCAGGGAATATTCCAGTGAAATTGAAGGTAATATTAAAGGAATATTCCAGTGATATTGAGGGAATATTCCACGGTTATATTGAATTTTTTTTAAAGTGTTGAAATAATAGAAATGTGTTATAAATTGTTATTTGAATAAGCAAGAAGATTAAAAACACATTGAAAAAAAAATTCAATATAACCTCAATATCACTGGAATATTTCCTCAATATCACCTGAATATCTCCTTAATGTCACTGGAATATTCCATGAATTTCACCGAGGAATATTCCCTCAATGTCACTGGAATATACCCTGAATGTCACTGTGGAATATTCCCATGTTGCGGACATTTTGATTTTCCTAGAAGATCATGAGAATATTCCACTTTGGTATTCAAGGGATATTCAGGGAATTTACCGTGCTGCATGGGCAGTAGTCTCCGCCCACTCTCTCTCTCATGATATCCCCTAGACCATCTTTTATTGGCCCCTTTCATTGCGCCTGGCATTATGCCTACTGCTGGTTCCGGGCCTATCATAGTCATCTCAGACCCTCTACGGGCCAAGATATCCGCTTCCTCATTTCCTCTGATTCCCGAGTGTCGTGGTACCCAGATTAATGAGAGCTTATTTTTCAAACCAGCTCGTCTAATACCTTCCGACATTCCCAAACTAGTTTTGACTCCCCACATAGCACGACTTCTTGCTGTGAGGTTACTGTAAGGATATCTGTAGGGTTTGTAAGGTTACTGTGTAAGCCTGCAGTAAACTTGAGGTCATCTTAAAACTTCCGCCTTACAGTAAGCTTACACAGTAAAGCTAAGGTAAGCTTACACAGTAAGATCATGGTAAGTTTACATGGTAAGGTTGTGGTAAGCTTACACGGCAAGGTAGTTGTAAGCTTCCTTTAAGGTTACTGTAAGGTTAATGTAGGGTTACTGTTAATATAAAGTAATATGAAAATATATTAAAAATAATTATATTATAATATATATTATATTATAAATTTTTTTGTATAAAAAATTATATATTTGGTAAAGTACTTTATGAACCCCAATAGGATTTGTCAAATAAAAGTTACTGCGCAGCCGTATGTGCCATAGAAAACTACTGCGCATAAATATTAATAAATTTTATTTATTAACAACATTCTATGTTTACAGTAACCTTACATCAACCTTACAGTAACCTTAAAGGAAGCTTACAACTACCTTACCGTGTAAGCTTACCACAACCTTACCATGTAAACTTACCACGACCTTACTGTCTAAGCTTACCTTAGCTTTACTGTGTAAGCTTACTGTAAGGCGGAAGTTTTAAGATGACCTCAAGTTTACTGCAGGCTTACACAGTAACCTTACAAACCCTACAGATATCCTTACAGTAACCTCACAGCAAGAAGTCGTGCTATGTGGGTCTATAGTCGGATTACTCAAGGCGTATAAAGCCGCCTGACTATCGACACAGATATTATTTCTCTTGCCAGATTTTCCTTTTTCAATAGAAATCATTGCGCAAGTCATTACAGCGCAGATCTCTGCCTGCCAGACCGTGGTGTAATTACCTAAAGATAAAGTCACTGTAGTTGCATTAGACTTGCAGTATACATCTAAACCTGTGCCTCTTTCCATCTTGGATCCATCAGTAAACAAGACTTTACCTCCAAGTGGACAGCCCTTTCACCAATCTTTTCTCTAAGGAATAATGGTCTTAAAGCGAGGCTTGAATTTCACTCTTTTGACCCCCTTTGACCCTACTTTCCACTCTTCTATCCTGTTCCATACTGATTTCTGGGATCTTCAGCATAGACGCCGGGAGTTTTGTGTGTTTTTTCCTAGCTTTCCATTTCTCCTGTGCTTGAAGTCTGGTCATTGTGAGATAAACCTTCTTAACCGTTAAAATGTGTAGAGGTTCCTCCCCCAGTAAGAATCGTAACGCAGAAGTTGGCGTGGTTCTCATTGCGCCTGTAATCCCTTTAAACACCATTGCTTGCAGTTGTTCAAGTTTTAATTTCACCGTTTTCAACTGGCTTCTAATCCACTAAACAACTGAAGCATGCAGAAACCTTGGCAACAAGACCATACGATAGAGCCACTTAATCATATCCGGTTTTAGACCCCAAGATGATCCAATAGCCGTTCTGCAAACCCAAAAAGTAGTGCAAAACCTACTATATTGATACAAGTGCTTTCTCCAGTCAGCTTCTTATCCAGAATCACTCCTAGATATTTTACCGAATCGGAAAAAGGCACTTCTTTCCCATAAAATAGAGGTTTTTTCGCCTTGGGAACCTTGTATTTCCTAGTAAAGATAACAATATCCGTCTTGTCTGGATTAACAGAAAGATTAGTTCGTTCACACCATCTCCTGACGATCCCTAATGCCCTCTCTGTCAATTCTAAGAGTGTATCTAACGAGAGACCTCTTACAATAATCACAAAGTCGTCCGCATAGCTTTGCGTATAAAATCCCTGGCCGTTGAGTTCTACTAATAACTCATCTGCAACTAAGCTCCACAATAGAGGAGATAAAACCCCGCTTTGTGGGCAACCATAGGAAACTAGGCCATTTATTTTGGCCTCTCCATACTCTGCTTCCAGGGCTCTATTATGAATCATACCTTTAATCCACCTAATCAATGCATCTGGTATACCACATCTTTTAGCCGCATTACATATTGCTTGACTACAGGTGTTAGGGAAAGCACCCTCTACATCTAGAAAAGTGCCTACCGCATAATCCCCTGAGTCTATCTCTTCCTCTATTCTGCTCATCGCTGAATGAAGGGCTGTTTCTACAGAACAGCCTGCTCTATACGCGTGCTGTCCTGGATGTAAAGGTTGATTTATCAGACATTCCTGTCTGATAAAAGTATCGATCAGTTTCTCCAACGTCTTAAGGATGAAGAAGGTTAAACTGATCGGTCTGAAGTCTTTGGCTGCTGTATAACCAGCACGCCCAGCCTTCGGAATAAACACTACTCTGGTCATTCTCCATGCCTCAGGTGTGTAGCCTAGAGCTGTACTTGCTCTCATGATTTTAACCAAGGGTAAACGAACATATCGCAGTCCTTTTTGTAAGAGAATCGGGTATATGCCGTCTCCCCCTGGTGCCTTAAAAGGCTTAAACAAGCTTAAAGCCCAATCAATCTTTTCCAGAGTCACAATGTCGGATGCAAGTTTCCAGTGTTTTCGTCCAGGACGAGATTTACGTCACGGGCGAAACGTCCGTTAGGTAGCTTAATTGAAGATAGTTTAGTTGTGGCATCTCTGGCTTGAATTTTATGAAGTCTAGATGCTTCTTGTATCTTCTTAATACCTTCGCAAAAGCTCCTCTAGCCGGATGCTCGAGCCTTGTATATTAAATTAAGTATTTTAACTAATTTAGGGTCACTGAAAATTAATTTGAAACCATTTTCTAAATCTTTTTGTCGAATTTTATGTAGCTGTTGTCCAAGCCAAAAACACAACGTAGGGCTAAATGTTAAATATCAGTTCTTCACTTTATTTATATTTCTGATATGTTTCTGTTGCCTTTATAGTTTAATGTTTATCAAATTCTATTTGTAACTCGCTTTGAAAAAAGAGACGTAATGCCGTCTCCACATTAAAAACTTTATAAAAGGTGCGAGCAAATTACACGTAAAGAATTGTGAAAATTTCAAATAATCAATGTAAAGGAAATTTGAACATTCAATTTATTAAATAGATTTTTGTTCTACATTTTTTAAGTTATTTAATTCTTAACACCTCTTACAGTAATAACCTGGGCTCATTTTCGCTGAGGTTCAAAATGAGCTAATGCTCACATAGAACCTGGCGCCACCTACTTGATTCATTTCTGCTGCGGGGTTTTTAATGTGCTCAAAAAATAGTTTTAGTAAGCTAGAAATACGATTTACTAGTTAAATCCAGAATCAAACTTTTAGCCCCGGGCATTTAACATTTAAAAAAGCGGGTGTAAAATATATTTTTCGTAAAAATATTACGAACTTTATAATAAAAAGTTGTTGAGGACTACCTACCCTAGAAGAAAGTTCGACATGTAAATTAATTTTATGTGTTTTATTGTAAAAAAAATATTTCTCGAAAATTTAACATTTAGTCCTAGTCTCCCCTATTATTTTGATTAAATTTATATTTAATAAATTTTTTTAAAATAAAAATGAAAATTAATGAAATTTATAAAAATAAAAAAAAATAAATTTGAAATTTAATTTATGTATATAAATAATTGTTATGTATTTTTAATATAAACATAAAACTGTGTATATTTTATCTTGCAACTGTAAACTAAAGTTTCATCAATTCTAAAATTATGTAGGAACGTGATAAGTTTTCATATATTTTCAAAGATTAGTTTTAGTCAAATCCTTTTAAAGAAATTTTATTATTTCATTTTAAAGAATTTGTTTCCAAGATGACAATCTGTCCTTTTCAGGACAACCATTAAAAAAGAAAAAACATTGACAATTAGTCCTTTTCAAGGAAAATTGTCAATCGTAGGAATTACTTTGTTCTCAAAACCTAAAATTTCACTCGACAGCAGTCGCTTCACGAATCATCGGGAGACTCTTGGGGGCAGCATCTGAACCCCGTTTGGGTTCGAGTGCCTGATACCAGGAACTTTTCTTGACGCACGCGTCACTGCTTGTTCGACTCTCTCTTTATTTATTTAATTTTTGTTGTTTAGTTTAACCTTTGAGCTTGTCATTTACCCAACACATAGTGACCGATATCAACATGTAATTCACGTGTAATTCATACTTTGAATTTAAAAGTTATTTTTTCAATAAACTTCAAGTATAATTACACGTGTATTTAATAATTATATATTTCTCGAAAATTTTATTGCAAAAATGTTTTTCAAATTCAAAGAGTTTTGATATATGTCCTTGATTTTTGAGGTTATGTTCGTTTTAATCGATGTTTCTGTCGTTTGACCTTGAGTATTTATGTTATGTTAATTTTAACATATGTTTTTGACGTTCTTACATAGGCTCCTTAAAGGTTCTCTGTAGGATCCTGTGAAGAATCTTACACAGGATCTCACTAGGATCCGTTGCAGGATATTGGAACAGGGATCCTGCACAAGAACCTGTGCAAGAACATTACTTATTTTGGTTCCTCTGCAGGTTCCTTTGCCTGAAAGTTTAAAACAACTTTTTAAATAAAAAGTTTGTTTCTATGGTTTCTACGTTTGTGTAAAGAATTTTTTTAATTAAATGCATCAGAAAATTAAAAACATTTTTTTATTGTATTTAAAAAATTCACTCTGGATCCTTCATGAGATCCTCTTATGGTTCCTACAAATGTTCCTTGGCATGAAAAGAAAGTAAAATATTTTCCTTTAGAGGATCATGCGAGTTTTCCTGTGTAGGAATCTTAGCATGTAATTATTTTTCATACATTTTCTTGTACAGGAATCTGCAAAGGAACCTTAGTAATTGATGTCTCCTGTACAAGATCCCTGTTCCAATATCCTGCAATGAATCCTAGTGGGATCCCGCGTAGGATTCTTAACAGGAATTTTTAGCTGGGTATTAACTATACTTATAATTATTCTAGAGATTATTTTCTCTAGTTTATACAAATTTTTTTAGTGTGTGTAATAGAACAGGTAGATATATGTACACTACCGTCCGAAATTGTGCGAACTCTGCTTTTTCAACAACTATAAAACTGTTCAAATCTTCAAAAATATTAAAACTAAAATTTTTTCCTCTTTATTTTATTAAAGCTAATAAAAGTCTGAAAGAAATGACACCTTGACAAAGAGAATATGTTAATTTTTCAATTAGATATCTAAGAAAAACCCAATTTTCAACGTTTTTACTATTTTTTTAATTTCTCTGGCAAAAATTAATATTTTCAAACGTTCTTAGGCTCATTGAAATCGTATTTTGTTATGCAATTCAAATTATATAAAACAATTCATGTACACATTCTTCCCTAGCGTAGGCACACCGTGAAAGTTGGCTCATAAAATGTCAAAAAATTGTGATTAATATTTATATGACAAAAAATGATCAGTAAAATGTATAAATCTTAAATTTACTTACATAAATCAGAGAAGTTAAGAATGATATATTTACTTGATTTTTAAACATTATATTTTATTGTAGAATTAAATTTAAATTTTTTGACATTTTATGAGCCAACTTTCACGGTTTGCATACGCTAGGGAAGAATGTGTACATGAATTGTTTTATATAATTTGAATTGCATAACAAAATACGATTTCAATGAGCCTAAGAACGTTTAAAAATATTAATTTTTGCCAGAGAAATAAAAAAAATAGTAAAAACATTGAAAATTGGGTTTTTCTTAGATATCAAATTGAAAAATTAACATATTCTCTTTGTCAAGGTGTCATTTCTTTCAGAATTTTATTAGCTTTAATAAAATAAAGAGGAAAAAAGTTTAGTTTTAATATTTTTGAAGATTTGAACAGTTTTATAGTTGTTGAAAAAGCAGAGTTCGCACAATTTCGGACGGTAGTGTATAATTATATTACACAACCTCATAGCACCATATATTTAAGGATATCCCTGGGACATCCTCAGTATATCCATTTGCTTGCGGCAGTTTGGATATCCTTAGGGTATAATTAAGATATCCTAGGACATCTTCAGGATATTCTAGTGTGATATCCTCACCGCCGGAAGCAAATTCATATCAATAGGATGTCCCAGATATATTCTTAAATATTCGATGCTGTGAGAGCATTAATATTTATAAACTAAATAAATTTTAATAAAAATGAATAGTTAGAAGAAGAAAATAAAATTACTTTTATTTTGTATTTTCTAAAATCTTTGCAAGCATTTTGAGATATTAATGATAAGTAAGGGCGCACTCACACCTTTTTGGCTGCCTGCCTGTAGGAGTTGTCATGGCAACGTACAGGAGTAAGAGAGAGAGAAACTTTAAATTTGAATTTACTATCTCTATTGCTCCTACACGTTGCCATGACAACTCCTGCAGGCACGCAGGCAGCCAAGAGTTGAGAATTTCCCTTAAGCATACCTTACGCAAATTAATTTAAAGTTTTTTAAATTCTGATATTCACAGGAAAGAGAGATACACACACAATTAGACATTTAAATAAAACACATTTTAAGTATAAGAAAAATTGTTTAATACGTTTAAATAATATTTATTTTAATAAATTTTATTAACAAAGTTCATCTTCTTCATCACGTTTCAAATCTGTAAATAATATTTTATTATAATTATTATTATTTATTATAAAAAATTTTTTTATATTTTTTTCAAAATTGATGATCAAATGTGTCGGACCAAATTTTCAAATCTTAATACTGCCCTTTAATGGCGCACTCACACCTTTTTGGCTGTCTGCCTGCTTGCAGGTTACCATGACAACGCAAGGGTTTGAGTGAGACAAAAAATTTGAATATTCAAATTTGGTAGAATATTTGTCTTTTTGGTGGTTTGCAGTTTTTTGCAATTTTCTTTTAAACATTATTAGGTATATGTAAAAAAATCGGACAAGTGCGAGTTACACTCGCACTGAAATCGAGGGTTTCGTACACGAAGCGAACTTATTTGGTATAGAAACAAATGTTTAAAAAATATATGTTTCTTATGTCAAATGATGTAAGTGATACGAAGAGGAACAATTTTATTACATTTTTTAACAAAATTGTTTCTTTTTGTATCACTTATATTATTTGACATAGAACCCAGGTGAAAATGATCCTCACGAATAACGTGTGGAATTCGTCCGGAATTCGTCCAAATTTCCTTAAGAATTCGTTTAGAATTCGTTCAGATTTCCTGTCGAATTCTGGAAAACGCCGTGTGGCGATTTGAAACAGAATTCGTCCATAATTTAATCGGAATTCGTGCGACTTTGATAAGAAAAACGGATACAAAAAAAAATTTCTCTTAAATTTCCGACCGAATTTCGTACGGTATTCGTGCGAATTGCTAACGAATATTTTAAGAACAGTTCGTGCGGATTCCTATAAGAAATTGATAGAAATTCCGAACGGAAATTTGAATGAAAAAATTTTTTAAAAAAATATTCGCCCACTTTTCCGACCGAATAGTGCGCGGTATTCGTACGAATTACTAACAAATTCTTTAAATAATCTTCGTGTGGATTCCTATAAGAAATTAATAGGAAATCCGCAAGGAATTTTGGCTGAAAAATTTTTTTAAAAAAATATTCGCCCCCTTTTCGGACCGAATAGTGCGCGGTATTCGTACGAATTACTAAGAAATTCTTTAAATAAACTTCGTGTGGATTCCTATAAGAAAATGATAGGAATTCCGAACGGAATTTTGGGTGAAAATTTTTTTTAAAAAAATATTCGCCCACTTTTCCGACCGAATAGTGCGCGGTATTCGTACGAATTACTAACAAATTCTTTAAATAATCTTCGTGTGGATTCCTATAAGAAATTAATAGGAAATCCGCAAGGAATTTTGGCTGAAAAATTTTTTTAAAAAAATATTCGCCCCCTTTTCGGACCGAATAGTGCGCGGTATTCGTACGAATTACTAAGAAATTCTTTAAATAAACTTCGTGTGGATTCCTATAAGAAAATGATAGGAATTCCGAACGGAATTTTGGGTGAAAATTTTTTTTAAAAAAATATTCGCCCACTTTTCCGACCGAATAGTGCGCGGTATTCGTACGAATTACTAACAAATTCTTTAAATAATCTTCGTGTGGATTCCTATAAGAAATTAATAGGAAATCCGCAAGGAATTTTGGCTGAAAAATTTTTTTAAAAAAATATTCGCCCCCTTTTCGGACCGAATAGTGCGCGGTATTCGTACGAATTACTAAGAAATTCTTTAAATAATTTCGTGTGGATTCCTATAAGAAAATGATAGGAATTCCGAACGGAATTTTGGGTGAAAATTTTTTTTAAAAAAATATTCGCCCACTTTTCCGACCGAATAGTGCGCGGTATTCGTACGAATTACTAACAAATTCTTTAAATAATCTTCGTGTGGATTCCTATAAGAAATTAATAGGAAATCCGCAAGGAATTTTGGCTGAAAAATTTTTTTAAAAAAATATTCGCCCCCTTTTCGGACCGAATAGTGCGCGGTATTCGTAAGAATTACTAAGGAATTCTTTTAATAAACTTCGTGTGGATTCCTATAAGAAAATGATAGGAATTCCGAACGGAATTTTGAGTGAAAAATTTTTTTAAAAAAATATTCGCCCACTTTTCCGACCGAATATTGCGCGGTATTCGTACGAATTACTATCAAATTCTTTAAATAAACTTCGTGTGGATTCCTATAAGAAATTGATAGGAAATCCGTAAGGAATTTTGGCTAAAAATTTTTTTTAAAAAAATATTCGCCCCCTTTTCGGACCGAATAGTGCGCGGTATTCGTACGAATTACTAAGAAATTCTTTAAATAAACTTCGTGTGGATTCCTATAAGAAAATGATAGGAATTCCGAACGGAATTTTGGGTGAAAATTTTTTTTAAAAAAATATTCGCCCACTTTTCCGACCGAATAGTGCGCGGTATTCGTACGAATTACTAACAAATTCTTTAAATAATCTTCGTGTGGATTCCTATAAGAAAATGATAGGAATTCCGAACGGAATTTTGGGTGAAAAATTTTTTTAACAAAATATTCGCCCACTTTTCCGACCGAATAGTGCGCGGTATTCGTACGAATTACTAACAAATTCTTTAAATAAACTTCGTGTGGATTCCTATAAGAAATTGATAGGAAATCCGCAAGGAATTTTGGCTAAAAATTTTTTTTAAAAAAATATTCGCCCCCTTTTAGGACCGAATAGTGCGCGGTATTCGTACGAATTACTAAGAAATTCTTTAAATAAACTTCGTGTGGATTCCTATAAGAAAATGATAGGAATTCGGAACGGAATTTGGGTGAAAATTTTTTTAAAAATAATATTCGCCCACTTTTCCGACCGAATAGTGCGCGGTATTCGTACGAATTACTAACAAATTCTTTAAATAATCTTCGTGTGGATTCCTATAACAAATTTATAGGAAATCCATAAGGAATTTTGGCTGAAAAATTTTTCTTAAAAAATATTTGCCCCCTTTTCCGACCGAATAGTGCGCGGTATTCGTACGAATTACTATGGAATTCTTTAAATAAACTTCGTGTAGATTCTTATAAGAAATTGATAAGAAATCCGCAAGGAATTCTGGCTGAAAAAATTTATTTTTAAATATTCGCCCACTTTTCCGACCGATTAGTTCGCGCTATTCATACGAAATACTAACAAATTTTTAAAGTAAATTTCGTTGAAATTCCTATAAACTATTGATTGGAAATTTGTACGTAATTTTTGCTGAAATTTTTTTTCAAAAAGTTATTTAATACTTTCCCGAATGTATTTCACAATTATAATTTGGACAAATTGCTTTTTTGCAGATATTTTTCTTTTTAATTAAAATTCGTAATAATTATAATTTGTTTATCTGATCTTCTAAAGTATATTAATAATTGTGGTTAATTTGGAAAGTTTTATGTTTTTACTAATAATTGGAAAGTTATTTTTAGTTTTTTATTCAATGAAAATGTTGACACATTGTTCATATTAGTTGACGTTTTTAATCTTGCTTAAACTTTGTTTAAATAATTAACGTAAGAATTATAAATTATGATTTTATAAAATTAATTATTAAAGTATTCTATTATAAAATACGTTTCCTGTGGATGATTTTTACATATAATGCAAATTAGGCACAGGGGAAATGTATGATATATTTTTCACTTTGACAGAAACGCAAATCCTGTTGATTTCATTTGTGTCTATAGCTACTAATTCATTCGATGATGAAGTTATTCTTTTTATTACCGTTAACTGACTTGGATACAATGTTTCAGTGTTTATTAATTCACAGACGCAAAATTCTTTGGCTGTAAATTCGTCAACTATAAAATATACAATTTGTACAAATTGACCATCATTGCATACAGCAATGGTATTGTTTGAACGATTGCATTTAATTTTTGATGATGAATATAAACATCTATCCTTGACCATCCTTTTGTAATAGAGTGCATTTGGTGATAATTCCAATTGTTCTCTCCATTTACTTTCTACATGAGTAGCACGTCCAAAATACCTTTTTGATCTGAATGCAAATGACTTGAGTGTATTTCTGGTTTGCAATTTTTTACAAAAATTTTCAACATTTTTGGAACATGTTGGTAAAACGCTTTTTGACAAAATATGATCACTGCTCTGCATTGCGATGTTTCGTGCAATTTGGTTCGTGACACCTTTCGAGCTATTTATATTCTTTATCAGTCGTCCATTTCCAGATTCGAAGACGAAACCTGAATGTGTCCATCCTGGTCCCCAATTTATCAATCCTTTTAGCCAATGAATGGTTTGGTGCAGATTATATGTTGCAACTCGTTTAGTATATAGTTGTTCAGCTTCAACTAGAAATTTTTTTAGTAAACTCTCAATATTTTCCATGTCTAATCTTGATATTTTTGATTGCAGGGATACATGGAACACTTGAACAAATAGTGCCCAATGTTTAACATATTTTGATTCTAAATAATGTGTTAAGATCGGTATACTAAAATATAAAATCCAGTTTTCCCACTCCTTTGCTTTCCAATAACGTCGATCTTGCAAGGGACGGGAGGGACGCATAATTTGATTTGGAACTTGAATCATTTTCAAATGTTATCAATCTCATACATTTTGGTAGAGTTTAAAGTTTTAGATAATGATGAGTTTTTAAAAGAACACCAATAATCTGTAAACTGCTTAGCCACACCAAGTCTAGCAAAATGCATATCGTCAGGCGTGAATCCATCAATTATGTTGAAGTGCTGTAAATTTATTAAAGGCGATACACCATTAATAGCATATAATGGTTTGTCATCATTTACTAGTTGTGACATGGAAAGAATCATTTCTTCTTCAGTTTTATCTTCAGGTAATGATTTTAATAATGGATATTTAACACTACCACCAGTATTTTGCTTATTTGGAATCCATTTACCAGGGTGCTTACACCAATTGCACGCTCCATATTTATTGAATTGATGCATTCCTTGCATGGGAGCACGTGCTATGGTATCAACGCAGCAACACACAGCAAATGGTTTAATAATTCGTTCTTCACCACGAATAGTACACGGAATTCCATTGTTTGATAGATGATTTACATCATCTACAAATGATTGTAGAAAAACTTCCATGTCCGGTTTACCTTTTCCAAACCATAAACCATAGACTATACTCTTTGATGTTCTAACTTGAATTGGTGTTTCATTTACAATAACTTGTAATGGCCAAATCGAATATGAAGAACTATTGAATACGGGTGCTCCATCAGAGTTAAAAATTAATGTACAAAAATTATTTTTATCTTGAGGGCTTAAATTTTTTACAAATTTTCTGTATGCTTGGCCATCGTAAATGTCTTCATAAACACCATTATCGTGTTGTCTCTCGTTAATAACAAAATCGTAATAGCCATCGTTACATTCTAGTACGCTTTTTATTTCCTTTGATAAAGAAAATGTTACATAAAAACTCACATAATTACTGTCTCTTAACTGAATTTTATGGTTACAAACTTCACATACTTTTTCTATACATTCATGAGAATATTTACCTGCGTATGTTTCACAATTTGGACAAATTGAATGATATGTAGCAATATCTTTTGGGAAAAAAATTTTATCTACTAAATATCTTGTATCTGGTAGCAGTGGTCTTGGAAAAAAGCAATTCAACATTTTAATCAAGTTAGTGACAGCCGTGTGTGTTAAATTAAATCGCAAGCTATACTTTATCACCATCATTAAAATTTCACCTTCACTTAAAGGTATAGATTTTTTGAGAGGTTGAAAAAATCTTTCGCTTTGTATTTTTTTGTCCAAGTTTGAAGTAGGTGTGACAAGCTCGCTTTCTTCTTCTAAATATTGTTGGTAATTATATTCATGTGGGTTATCTTCATTATATTCTTCTTCACCGAATATGATATCTGACCAATTGTAGCAATCATCGTCTGCTTCTATTTCATGACATTGTTCTTCCGACTCCGATTCAGAAGATTTCTAAAAATAATTTGTTTTTAGAACAAATTTTTTTTTGTTTTGAGCACATGGAAAAAATTTCGGCCCTACAGACTGCACACTTCTTGTTCAGCTTTCGTAAAAATGATACACCAAACCTGTAGCTATGGTGTTCTCTAATGTACAAAGTGTAAATTACTCTTTCCTTTTTGGAATGGCAGTTTTACAAGGGTATTAGTACGAGAGCTGAACTAGACATAGGTATGTTTATAGTGCCGACAATTCATTTCGTGCAGTAATATTTAAGGAAAGTTTTTTGAAAAAAATCTTTACCTCCATTTCCGAAAGTGACATTGACGCAACTTCATCTTCTAGTTTTTCCTCATCACGTGTGAACTGAAAAAACAGAATATTACTTTAAAATAATACAATGAATATGAATAATATATTTATTATTTGTTAATTTGTGTATAAAAATTTTTTTTCTTCTGTGTAATTAAACTAAATACAATTTTCAGCTGTCATGTGTAACTATTACTTGATTTTTGTCTTTACATTGCATAGCATTTGTAAATTTTCACACAATTTATTTGTCAGCGATAATTTTATAATCCAAAGTGGTATCTCTAAAAAATGACAAATTCTTTTTCCTAAAAGTATTTTAACGTTTGTATAGTTTGTTAGTTTTTAAAGTGAATTTGTACTTTAATCAATGAATTTTTAATAATTAACCTGCAAAAAGATGACGTATTCAGTTTAAGGGGTTTAGCGAATTCACTATGCAACCCAATCCTTAATTTTTACGACGACGCATCAGATGGATGCATCTCCAATGAGTGAGATCCAAAGTTCCAATACTTTTTGTACTGGGGAGTTTGTAAGACTGGGGTTTGTGCAAACAATTTGGAAAATTGTTAAAAATTTGATTTTGAAAGTTTATTTTAACTTGGAATTTTTGTCTTCATTTCATATTACATTGCTTCCTCGTGAGAATTTTCATGTTATGAATATTATAAAATGAATATTACGCGCTAATATTAAGGTAATATTACAGTAATATTATACCGTAATATTAAGGTAATATTACACGAGAATATTACAGTAATATTAAGGGAACATTTGTTTACGAAAAAAATCTACCCATCCAGGGAATCGAACCCCGAACTCAAAGCACACGAGTCCAGAGTTTTACCAAAAAGCAGTGTACGTTTATGGTAAGAAATGTTGTTCACACACTAAATTTGAAAATGATAATTTCACTTTTTTGTGACTTGAAATAAGATATGAGATTCATTAAAAAAGTATCGGGTGGGTGCTTTTCCCATGTAAAACTTACTGTTGAACACGAATCTAGTATTGTTTTAACTTTTCTTTTTGTTTTTATTTAGAAATTGAAGTCCGCGTGAAACTGCTTTGGGGCATTGTAGTGCATTCTGTTAGGTGCAATATTCATACTGTCAATATATATTATTCAACTATATTTTTTTCGCGTTTTTTAAGTATAATATGCCAACATAAGAAGAAAACATAGCTTATAATTAAAAAAAACAACTTTTCAACTTTTGAAATAGAGAGATGTTAAGAAGGTATTAAAGCGTCAAAAAGCTGTTGGAAATTTAGCTACCCAGTAAAAAAAATAATTGGGAGTCACGAAAAAGAATTGGGAGTTAGCTTACTTTGTATTCGGTTTGGCGTCTAAACCGTGTAGGGACGTTACGGCCAATTATTTTTTCTTACCCTGAATTCTTTTCATCTGGATTGTTTGAATTGATGTTTGTTGATCAAAATTTGCATTACAAATGAATAGAATGCATGTTCCAAAGTGTCAAAATGCCGATTTGGAATAAGAAATGTGAAATTTTATGAAAACGACAAAATGTGAAATATGACAGATTTATCGACAATTTTACCATGTAAGTAGTGTTCATATGATAAATTTACCATACGAGCACTACTCACATTATAAAATTGTCGATAAATCAGTCATATTTCACATTTTGTCTTTTTCATAAAATTTCACATTTCTTATTCCAAATCGGCATTTTGACACTTCAAAACAATCATTTTTTTCAATTACAATGTCAAATCGCGCTAATGTACATCAATTCAAACAATCCAGGTGAAAAGAATTCAGGGTAAGAAAAAATAATTGGCCGTAACGTCCCTACACGGTTTACACGCCAGAACGAATAGACAGTAACCAAACTCCCAATTCTTTTTCGTGACTCCCAATTATTTTTTTTTACTCCCACATAGCACCATATCTCGCAGTAAGGTTGATGTTAACTTATTTGAATGGCTTGTAAGGTTACATCGTAAACCAACAGTAGACCTGAGGTAAAGTTAAAACTTCCGCCATACAGTAAGCTTACATGTAAAGGTTGAGGTAAGATTACACGTAAGGTTGAGGTAAGCTTACATGTAAAGGTTGAGGTAAGATTACACGTAAGGTTGAGGTAAGGTTACACGTAAGGTTGAGGTAAGGTTATTATCAAGTTGTAAGGTTGAGGTAAAGTTGTTGTAAGGTTACTAAGTGAGATCAGTATTAACAAAATAATTAATAAATAAATATTAAATTATAAAATTAAGTTTGTTGCCCTGCTCTATTTTAGAAACCTAACAAGTCGCAGAAAATTTTGAAAACAAATTTGGAAGGACTGGGATTCGAACCCGGGATCGGTGGGCATAAACCTAAAATCTAACCAACTGAGCTAAGTAGGGAAGTGAAAAAGAGAAAATCAATTTTGCTTTTAAAGAGTTAGTTATCTTCTTGGTAACCTTAAAAGCAAAATTGATTTTCTATTTTTCACTTCCCCGCTTAGCTCAGTTGGTTAGATTTTAGGTTTATGCGCACCGAACCCGGGTTCGAATCCCAGTCCTTCAAAATTTGTTTTCAAAATTTTCTGCGACTTGTTAGGTTTCCAAAATAGAGCAGGGCAACAAATTTAATTTTATTATTTAATATTTATTTATTAATTATATTATAAATTATTTTGTTAATACTGATTTCACCTAGTAACCTTACCACAACTTTACCTCAACCTTACAACTTGTTAATAACCTTACCTCAACCTTACGTGTAATCTTACCTCAACTTTACGTGTAACCTTACCTCAACCTTACTTGTAATCTTACCTCAACTTTACGTGTAACCTTACCTCAACCTTACGTGTAATCTTACCTCAACCTTTACATGTAAGCTTACCTCAACAGTTTATGAAATATAGGAGTTCTCTCAAAATTATTTTATATTCAAACCTAATAAATTATCTTCAAGTTCATTAAAGCTAAGAATTAGGTTAATACAATTTAATCTACGTTCTTAACAATAATAAAATGCAGTGTTTGTAATTTGCGGTAGAAATTGTAGAATAATCGAAGGTGAACAGGATATTAGTTATACATTCAAAATATTTTAATTATTTTAATTGGAATGATATCATTCATTAACGTTTAAGAGGAGTCACCACCTTTATTTTGAGTCCTTTAAATTTTAATGATCGCATGTAATTATTTTTTTTTCTTGCATAATTTTGAAATTTTAATTTTTAACCATTTTATAAATTAAAATCATAAAAAAATTAATATTTTAAATATCTATCTTCTTTTACAATTTTGACTATTTTTCAACGCCAATTTAATTACACGTTTTTTTAATGATACTTCAGAATCTCTCGCATGGATTTTCAAAAAATTAATTTTTTCAAAAAAAAGAAGAAAAGTATGAGTTAAAACATCATTGCACTCTCCTATTAAATATGTATTCTACTTTCACAATTTTAAATATTTTTTATCGTCAAATCTTTTTCACACTTTTTTAATGATTCTTCAGATTTTCTCGCATGGATTTTCAAAAATATTATTTTTTTCAAAAAATAAAAATTGTAAATGGTCAAAAATTAAAATTTCATTTTTTTTACCATCCTGTATGTTTTTAGGACCAAAATGATGCAAGAAAAAAATATAATTACCTGCGATCATTAAAATTTAAAGGACTCAAAATAAAGGTGGTGACTCCCCTTAATTGATTTAAGAGTGAATTATTTTTTAATTTCTAACATGCGTATTCCAAAATATTGTACTTACTGAACTTGGTTCATCAAGTGTTGAATTATTTTCGTTAGTCGATTCAAGTTTCTTTCTCTTTCTCCAACTTGAAGTTCTGGAAATCGCACAATTTTCATCATCTAAATGAGTTTTATACTGCTTTCGTTGACTCATGACTAAAATAATAAACATTGCATTTTGAGCATTAAGATAAAAACATTAATATACATTTATAAATAAAAATGGGCAAAAGATAATAGAAAAATATATTTTAAGGGTGTCCAGCGAATCTGAAAAAAAATTCCATGACTTTTTTCTTACTTTCCTTCTGCTCTGTTCTCAAAAAATATTTCATATTAAAGGAGTAGTGTTTTGATACTAAAAAATTTGAAGATAATAAAAAACATTTTAATTATTATTATTATAAATTGTGTCTTATTATTATTATGACTACAATTCTGTTGAATACCGTCAAGTGTGGATATTTTGCGATTTAGACTTTCGTGATGAATCCATCTTTATATTGAAATGTTTAAATTTTCCGCTTGGTGTAATAAGAGTTTGATATCTGCACTACAAAAGGTGCAAACTGTTAATATTTATTTTTTTGTCAGAAAGGAGAAAAAAATTCATAAATCGTGGAAACTGCAGTGAAAATTTTTCAAATCCGGAAACTTCTGATTGGACCTTAGAAAGTTTTATAGTGCTGCGAAAAAGTAATATGCGTGCAAAATATCGCTACAGAAACATGTTGGACAGGCAGAATGAAAAGATTTTTAAAAATTGATAATATGGTTTTGGCTTATAAATTCAGTTTTATTATTTGTATTTAAATTTTATTGTGAAAATAGGTTGTATTTGTTTGGGAAAATTAACTACATATAATGTTCCATCACTCTGACAAAAAATAAAAAATATGCATTTCTTTGATTTTTCGAAATTTTTTAAAAAAGCCATAGCTTTCTTTTAGTTGGATTATTTAGTCAGGTTTGATTAATATTTTAAGTTAGACTAATACCTACGAGACTGGCAGTTTCGTTTTAATTGGTCAAATTTTGACAGACAGAATTTCCTTTAATGGTGTTGTTGAAACTTTGATTACTCGAAAAGGAAAGTTATGATTAAATTCTCAAGTTCTAAGCAATATACAAACAACACTTGAATTTTATTTATATAGATTAATGTTAATTAACATTATATTAATAATTTATTTTCGAGATTTTGAAAATTGTACAGTAATTTTCCAACTGTTAATAATTGAAAATTTGTTAAATCAAAAAATATTTTATTTACGAATAATGAGTAGAATCAATTATGATTATCAATTATGACTTTCATCTAAAAAGCTAGTTACAGATAATGTCGCTTCAAACATACAAAAATTAAAAAATATGAATTTTTTTTTGATTTTCTGAATTATTTGAAAAAGTGTCATAACTTCCGTTCAAGTTAATATTTTTAACTCTCTGCCTCTGCTAACGACCGTTATCGTCAGAAATCGTCTATTTGGATGCCTGGTGGAGACTATAAAAATTGCATTCTGTAGCGTTAGAGTGGGGATAAGTTAGCAAAGGCAGAGAGTTAAATCGAATATCGGCTATTATTTTAAGTTAAGTTAATATCAAATAGAGTGCCAAACTTTATTTTAATCGGTTATACCATTTTAAGTAATGCTCGTGAACAGTTTTTGCATACAGACAGACAATTGGACAAATTTTTTTTACATTTTTCGAATTATAATGTCCCAAAACGAATGAGTATATGAAAATTTGCAAGTTTGGCGTAATGTACAGAGAGACTTGAATTTTATTGATAATAGATCAATTATAAGTAATAATTACTTTAAACTTTTTTTAAAGTTTTCAAGAAAAGTAATTTTAGACGTGATCTAGTTAGACGTTAGACAGGAAAGTGCTAATTTCAAATTTCTCCATCACTTTGGACTATTATAACATGTTCAATCAATATGAGAAAACTCAACAATTTTGTACAATAATGAATGAAGAACATGAAAAATTGAAACAAGTAAATATGATTGCGTTTATTTGTTATTTAGGAAAGTAATTATATAGGGAACTGGAAATTGAAAAATTGAACAAAGAAAAAAAAATATCTGTCCAAATAACAAATTAAATTAAAATTTCAGTGATCACAGTGGCATTTTCACTTAAAAATAGGGGAAAAGGGGGATTTTGAAAATCAAGTATCAAAAAAGAGCTTCAAGACTGAAATTAGTAAAAAAATGAGTTATCGAAAAATTAAATTTTATATCTAAAGAAACCCGTTTTAGATAATTCACAAGAATCACTAAAATTTTATTCTGTCTTTTATTTCCTTGATTTTCTCCTAATTTTTATCAAAAATATTTACTTTTTTTCTTATCCTGCTAACTGCAATTCTGAATTTTACAAAATTCAATTATTTTCTAAATTCTTATTTAAAATTCTTCAAGAATATAATTATATATTTAAAAATAATTTTTAAAAATAAACATATAAAATTTATTTCAACTCAATTTGACAAAATTTCCAATTAAATTACATTCTAAACTTAAATAATATTTTTAATTTAATAATGTTTAGTTTATTAAAAAACACCTAACCGATTATTAATAAACATTTTATTTTTTGGTTCCTGAAGATGATCAACGTGTTGCGATCGAAAAGCTTCTATTATTTTTTTAATAAAGAAGATTTATATATTGACTTGATAAGATACTTATAATTATACACCTTTACCTGTAATAATATATTCAGCCACAAGCTGAAACTGAAACCAACATGTAATTATAATTAAATAATTTTTGTTAATATACAGTTTTCTGGAATGTATCATTTTAGATGGTAACGTTTTGATACGAATATATGTATCATTTTTAAGAATGATAGTGAATACAGTATCATTTTTTGATACGAATATTTGTGTCAAAATAGAACTGTCATGGCCGGTTCGCACTAACTCAAAATTAAACATTTTAACTTAATCACTTTTATACACTTTTTGGTATTGATAATTGATTTATTAACATATTAAAAATGAGAGAAGTGAGCAAATATATAAAATAAGCACTTTACTTAGAAAAAACTTGTATTCAAAATAATGTGAAATACACTAACCTCTGTTTATGTTGTTGACATTTCGATTAAAGGTGAATCTACAATTTACAATGCTCTCACAACTTTTTCGCTCAAAAAATAGTGAAATATTTAAAGACGTGTTCACATTCCATTGCTAATGGTTTGTACTTAAAATGAGTTCATTTTACAGTTTTATGGAATGTATCATTTTAGATGGCAACGTTTAGATACCGTATAATTTATTAAGTTAATACGAATATATGTAATTTTTAAGAAAGTTAGTGGATACAGGGTCACTCTTTGATACGTATATTTATATCAAAGAATGGAACTGTCATGGCCGGTTCGCCAGGGTTGTGCAGTGACGTGTCACTAGAGGTTTTTGACGTAAATTACCTAAGTCAGGTAATTTACTTCAAAAGCAGGTAAAATACTTGTAAATTACTTGGTTACGATGGTAGACACCTAGGGTTTTTTCGACGTCGTCGGTCGTACCGGTCAGTTGCCACAAAAGGTGCTCAACCTATTTATTTGGAGCTATTTAGTTTCAATGATTTTGATTGGTTGAAGCAATGCTGTCAAGTAGTGCACGTGAAACAAGCTGTAATTTTTCGTGTTTTATAACAGAATAGGTTTGTTTGTTCAGCTGTTTTGCGAAACCTGGTTTTGTTTACATCTTTGCTTTATCGAAATTTTTCGAAATTCACGGTTAGCCTCTTGGCTCTTGCCTCTCGCTGAAGGCCAACGCACAATAGGTTCGCGAAAGTCGTTCGCGAACGAGGTGCATATGATAGAAAAAGATACACATATATATCTGTCCTTTTCTAACTCATGCTTTGAGTTCGCGAACGACGTTCGCGAAGTAGTTGTGCTTAGGGCTTGACCGAACTGAACGTAGCGGAAAAAATTGAAGAAAATTTGAATCAGAATTTAATTAATCCAGCAGTTCTTATGGGCATTGTAGATATTTTCAATGATGATGATCAAGACAAACCAATTCAAATTCTGGTACAAAATGATATTAATATTTGTCATTTTATAAATATTGATTACTTTAATTATATATATATTTATTGTAAATTTTTTAGAGTAAACGATCCAAATTTTATTAATTAAATAATTTTTTCAAACCTTATGTAAAAAAAATAAATTATAGACATTAGAAAAAAATTGCAATTTTTATCTGATCTGTAAAAATGTAATGTAAAAAAATCATTGTTGACAAAATATTTTGACTCAGAATAATTTTTTGTAAAGTAAAGAGAACAATAACATTTAAAAAAAACAATAACATTTAAATAGAAGAATAATTTTGTTAAGGATTGTCACTGCCGGAGTGAAGGGCAAGGGGAATGTTCCCATTGCTCCCATGTAAAATCTTGCATGCGTTTACAACCTCAAAAAAAATTTCAGCCTCATAATTTTAATAAAAAAACCTATATATTAATTTTATTAAAAGAAAAAACTTTCAAAAAAGGATTAAAAAATAATGATAAAATTTTTTAAATATTTATATATTAAAAATTTTAATTAATTAATTTACTGAAAAAGTGGTAGAAATCATGGCAACACAAACTCGACACAGGGTTGTATTGGTATTACTGGTATATTAGTACATTGTCAGAGGTTAACCTCAAATTTTTTAGTGTTGAAAATACGAAAATTAGTTTGCCTTCTTTCATTAAAATTAACATAATTTCAGAAATAATTCACTTGCGTCAATGTTCTTTTAATGAAGCTGAAACTGGCATCCAGTTAATTTTTCAAAATCTTATGTTGGTTTCATCTAACAGAATATTTAGTTTTAAATTCAATTTTTTAATTTAATCTAAGTTTGACAAATTATAATAATTTTCAGAGGTAAATTTGTTTTTTTTGTAATTATACTTAATCATCTGTTTGCTATTCAAAAACTGATCAAATTTTTAATAAATAACATATTTTGAATGCATATGATATCTTTTAAAATTAAGCCCAAGAAAATTAGAATATTTCAGTTGTTTGAAGAATTATATTAATTTTAACAAAAGAATGAAAATTCAAAAATTTACAATTTTCTAAATTGATAATAAAATAGATTTAATGATGAGAAATTAAAAATTGAAGACATAAAAAATACTAATACAAATATCATTAAAGAATTAAACAATATTCAACCAAAAAATAAATTTAAAAAATGTTTTAAAATAAAAAATTTGAATTTGGCTTATAAATTCGGATTTATTGTTTATTTTTTAATTTTAATGTGAAAATGGGTTGTATTTAACAAAAAAAGTTAACTACAGATAGTGTCGCATAAATCTGCCAAAAAATACAAAATTTTCATTATTTTGATTTTTTCAAGTTTTTGAAAAAAATTTATAACTTTCGTTCAGCTTGATATTTTTTAATCAAATATGGCTAATATTTTAAGTCATATTGATAGCTAAAAAGCTGCCAAGTTTCACTTCTATCGGTCCAGCCGTTTTCCTGTGAATCGCGAACAAAATTTTGCGGACATACATACATACATTCATACATACAGACACAAATTTTTTTATGGACATTTTTGGTTTCTCTGTTGTTCAAATTGATAAATTATGGTAGAAAATATCAATTTTGGGCAATGTAGAGACAAAAGTTTCTGAAAATTATATGAAAATTGTATGAAACTTGCACAAAAACACTTATAAAGAAAGTTAATCAACAATTTGCACGTTTGAAAAAAATAACATTTCCTGAAAAAAAGGAAAAAGGGAGAAAATTTTTATTTAAGGGGGAAAAATAGGGGAAAATGGAAAAAGGGGACGAACTATGTTCCCTGAAATTTAGAAGGTAAATAAAAATTTAATGAATTTTAAATAAATTAAATTTAATGTTACAAATTTAATTAAAAAGGTCATTCTTGAATAGAAAAAAGGAAGCAACGAAGTTGACCGCGAAGCGGTCGATGAGGCGCTACTTAGTATGAAAAATTTACTTTGAAGGTTAAATTTCTAAATATCTCAAAAGACATAATCTCCGATTTTTCCTACTGAAAATCCCTGTATACAAGATTTTGTACAAAACAATGTACAATTACATATATATTAAATTGAAACAAGTTTTTGTATTATAGAACTTGTAATCTTAATAGTAATTAATTCCGGTCGTTAGGCACCCTCTATCAATAAACGTAAATTCAAACGATTTTAGTTAAAAATAATTCAAAGTAAGAAAAAACCGCTAACAATATCCGATCTTTTAAGCATTTGCATAGTTGAGGATTTGATGAATTAAAAATTAGAAGTTTTAGTATTTATGTCAATTGAATTTTCAATTCTGTGGATCTTCGACGATATATACATTTCAGTAATTATTTGGCTTTTCGAGGTTATTCGATTTTTTTGGGTTTTAAAGAAAATTCAGATGAACCAATAATTTTATGCTTTATCGAAGAAAATGCAATTTATTTAAATAAATCTGAATATTATCGAGTAAGATAAATAAGGTTATTTTTTAAATAAACGATTTAAAGAAAAAATATGAAATAAATAATTTACTATTAAATTGACGAATTGAAAGTGGAAAAAAATTTCTTTAATAACAGTTTTCTGATTGCAAATTGCGTCGACGTTCAGCATCAAAAACTATTTTCTCTTTTTTCTAGTAATAAAAGTTTACATACATATAACATAAAAGTTTGGAAAAATTGGGACCTTTTTTTGTTTCTTATTAAAGAAAAATATTTTGTGATACACAGCGTCGACGTTAACTTTATGATAAAACAGTTTACATCTTTCTAATAAAAGATGTTCTTCTTTATATTAAAAATTTTTATTATAATATAATAAAATATTAAACGAAATACTAAAATTCTAAACTAATTATTTCTCCCTCACTGCATTCTTACCTACTTTTTAAAACAAAATATTTGCACTTGTTAAAGCCAACAGCTCATCCAGGATTAAACTCGTCTTCAATTTTGATAAAAAAACCACTTTAACTAAAAAGATTTTTCATCTATTAAATAAAATTAAATACATACACGCAACAATCTGAAAGTATGCCAAACATCCCTGTATCAACCACTAAAGCTTTCCTTCCGGTTCAGAGATGGGTAAAAGTAATTTTCATCTATTATACATAATGTAAAATACGTATAATACGTAGAAAACCCCCCACACCAATATGAATTTCAAGATTTTTAAGGTGGTTCCAGAATGATTGCAAAAGAGAAGTAAAAGTACAAGTCCAAGTGCAAATCCCATGAGAGCAAAAGAGACAAAGCGACTATCTATCTCTTTTGCTCTCATAGGATTTGCACTTGCACTTGTACTTGCACTTCTCTTTTGCGCCCATTCTGGAACTGCCTTTATGGAGCTTCTACAATAAGTACAAGTCCAAGTACATACAAGTGCAAATTGGTTGTGTTTTTTATTTTTTAAAGATAATTGATGGTAATTGCTCATTATTAGTTAATTAATTGTTCAATTATTAATTAATTACTCATAATTTAATAATTAATTATTATTTATTATCATTTATCTTAAAAAAGTAAAAGTCAATATGATGCGCGCGCACCCAAACATAACCAATTTGCACTTGTACTTGCTCTTGTACTTATTGTAGAAGCTCCATTATATATAAAGGCCTAAGCACAATTGAGTCAGGTACGTGAGGGTGCAATCCCATGTGAGCAGAATACGTCGACCGAAAGCAGAAAATTATGAGAGTGAAAAGAATAACAATATATACCTAGCTCGTTTGCACTCATGATTTTCTGCTTTCGATCGACTTATTCATTTCACATGGGATCGCACCCTTAGGCTGTGTATGACGGCCTTTCTCCAATTGGGATCTGAAATACTGCGATACGCCATCTGGTGAGAGCCTTGTTGTGGTGGCCATGTTTTCATTACGTCTTTCTCTAACTTATGCAAAAGAAAGAGATAAAAAACCAAAATGGACGTCACAAGAAGGCTCAGAGGTGGGTCAGTTTCGCGTGATTTCTGATCCCAATAGGATCCCAAGAGCATGTTTTACAAATGCGCTGCGTTTAGTTGCTATGGTAACCAATGCTAAAATCAACGCGACGCATTCGGAACGCATAGTTTTAGATGCAATTGGAGAAAGGCCTTTAGGCCTTTACTTCATTTCTGTCTGCGCATGTAACCCAACTGTGACCGCACCATTAAGGCGCATTCAGACCTTCGACTGCCTGCACAGGCAGCCTCCCACCACGCTGAAAACGTACAAGAGTAAGAGAGATAGAAAATTCAAATTTGAATCTACTGATGTCTGTCTCTCTTACTCTTGTACGTTTTCAGCGTGCTGGGAGGCTGCCTGTGCAGGCAGTCGAAAGTCTGAATGCGCCTTAAGGCTGCTCGCACAAGAAAAGACGGAGCAGTGTGCAGGATGTGTTTCAAATGAGATAAAAAAGGAAAGAGCGATATTACTGTCTTTTTCTATCTCATTTAAAACACATCCTGCACACTGCTTCGTCTTTTCTTGTGCGAGCAGCCTTAGGTTGTTCGCACAAGGAATGTCGGTACTGTGTGCTGGAGACTTGTTAAATGGGGTAGAAAAGGACACAATGATAAATCTGTCCTATTTTATCCAACTTCATGCATATCCTGCTCAAGGCCTGAGCAGAATAGAAACGTAACCGGAATCGTAATCGCAAACGCAACCGGAAGAATGAGTTAGAGAAGGATAGATAGATTGTTTGTCCTTCTCTAACTTATTCTTCCGGTTGCGTTTACGATTACGATTCCGGTTACGTTTCTATTCTGCTCAGGCCTTCACTGTAACAGCAGTCCTTGTGCGAGCACCCTAAGAGTACAATAAGGTTATTCAAGTTGGGTGGGGGAAAGCCAAGATGGATGATGGCTGGTGCACAATCAGCCTATCAGCATTCATTCCCACGAGAAATTTCTCGTGGGAATGAATGCTGATAGGCTGATTGTGCACCAGCCATCATCCATCTTGGCTTTCCCCCACCCAACTTGAATAACCTTATCCTATGATGTAGGTGGAATAGTGAAAAAGTGTAATGGAATTGACCAATCAGAAAAAGTTTACAAAAAATCCAATTCTGTAATTGGTCAAGTCTGTTCCACTACTCTACTAGCTGGGACTGTGGCATTAGGCGGTATTTTATTTCTTTCAATCCTCACGTGCTCTCGCCAAGTTCCTGTTGCGTATCCAAAATTTTGTGGTGCTTTTTTAAATATAATTTAAAAATGTCAGAGGACGACAGTGAGAAGTTTGCCTACGTGCGTTTTTGTAAGAGTCTAGAGTTTAAAATCGTTGCCGATAAGGACATTGAACATTTTGATTTTAATAACATTGATTTGAAAAAAATTCAACGTGTGCGCGGAAGTGATAATAAATTTCATCGTGCCCAAATTTTCTTCATATCAGGTAAGATAAATATATAAAATTATACATTTCTATTTTCCTATTTTTTTTATTTTTATTTTTTATACATTTTCTATTTTTTAAAAGTTTGTTAATTATTTAATACTTTCCGGCAACTTTGTCTTTTTTAAATTGATATATATATATATATATATATATATAAGGGCTGGATACTATAAGGTGATACGCGCCATTTACTTAACATGGCACGTATCTCCTTATAGCATCAAGCCCCTCATGTGTATAAAATACCAAGAAGTAAATAATATTTTGATACAGAGAATTTAATTATTATTCTCATAAAATCTTGTGAAATTTTTCGATTCCATCAATTTGAAGATGACAAAAGTTACTGGAAAATTTGAAATAAATATTATGAATTTTTTCTTGTTGATCGTCAGTCACCTATGAAGGTCACTTTCAAAACATCATATTTAACAGCTTATTTCTATAACAGGCATCACAAATAGTCCCCTTTTGTCACCTTTTTCACTTTTTCTGTTAATTAGTCACCTTTTTCTTAAACTGTTTTCTAAACTGAAAATGTCGAATCCAATTAATCATTTAAAACTTTACAAAATTCATCTCAAAAATCACTGAATCTAATACAATTTTTATAAAATCGGATTTCGTCGAATTTTTATTTATTTTTTCTTTTCTCGAATAATCAAAATTTGAATTGATATGAAAACAATTGAATTTTAGGGGAGTTTTAACACAACTGTTTTTTTATAATTAATTAAAATTTCGAAGAACTTTTTTCAACTTTATTTATTTATTATTACCATGTACATATTACCATGTATCAATTATTATGAAAAATAATTGATTTCAAGAAGTTTAGTTAAAAATTCCAGAACAATTGTTACAATTGTAATTTTAAAAAATAATTTAATTTTAGAAGGTTTAAAATTGAAATTTAAAAAATTTTAATTCCTGCGAAAAATTAAATTTATTGAATAAAATTATTGATAAAAGGAATTAAATACAAGGCAAGCAAATTTAAAATTCAATGAAACAAATAAATAATTATTAACTACATTTAATTATTATCATTTCAATTACTTAAATGATAATAAATTAATTCAATTAATTATTATTTTTATTTATAAATTCATCTTTTTATTTTCAATATAATTTTATTTACATTCTCATAAGAATTGAATTATTTCCAATAAAATTTTAATTAAATTACTCGAAAGAATTTATTTTCTAAAATTTCAATAGCATTTTTGCGAAGAATTCAATACCTTTCATCATCAATAATAAAATTTTTGTGAAGAGTTCAATTATTTAAAGTAATAAATAATAAAATTCTTCATAGAAATTCAATAAATCTCAAGAATTGTAATTAAATTCATTTTAGAAATTGAAAAAAAATAGAATTAAATTTTAAATGTATATTACTTGAAAACGTATATAAAAAACTAACAAATTTCGATACAAATAAATTTGACATCAGATTTTCTAAACTCAAAATGTCGGATCCAATTAATCATTTAAAACTTTACCAAATTCATCTCAAAAATCACTGATATGAATCTAATACGATTTTCAGAAAATCAGATATATTTTTAGAATTTTTATTTATTTTTTCTTTTCTCGAATAATGAAATTTTGAATTGAATTGAAAAAATTGAATTTCAAGCGAATTTTAACGCAACTGTTTTGTTATAATTAATTAAAGTCTCGAAGAACTTTTTCCAACATTATGAAAAATAATTGATTTAAAGAAGTTTAGTTAAATATTCCAGAACATAATTCAATTTTAGAAGAGTTACAATTGCAATTTTCAAGAATATTGAATTTTAGAAGTTTTAAAATTGAAATTTAAAAAATTTTAATTCCTTCGAAAAATTAAATTTATTGAATAAAATTATTGATAAAAAGAATTAAATATAAGGCAATTAAATTTAAGGGGAGGGACTGGTGAAATTTCAGCCTACTGAAGTTATTATTGTTAAAGAGTGTCAATTTTTTTTCTGGCATAATTTAGGATCCAAAATTATTATAAATTATTAAAATTTAAAAAAAAAATTTTTTAGCCATTTTAGAAAATTTATTTTTTGGAAAAATTAAATTTCTTTAAATTCCATACGATTGATTGTTTAAAATCGTGAAAAAAGCGTAAAAAAAATTCGACAATAAAAAATAATGAAAATTGTGGAAGTTGTTTAATTTTTTTTCAAAATTACCACTAAAATTGAAAGCAATGAAAATTGATCTTGTTTAGGGGTAATAGTTTTTTTCAACATTTTTTTCAACTAAAAATCTTATTCTACTGAGAAAAACAACAAAAGGTAATTTTTAACAATTTTACAAATATTTTTATTTTTCAAAATTTTCATTTTTTGAAAAAATTGAAATTTTTCAAAATCCATACGCTTGATTGTTTAGAATCATGAAACAAGCGTATAAAAAAATCGGCAGTCAAAAATAATTAAAATTGTGAGAGAAGTTTAAATTTTAAATTTTCGAGAATTTTGAATTTGATTTTAAAAATTATTAACAAATTTATAGTTTTTTAATTTTTCATGATATATTATACATTTAAATAATTAATATTGTCAGAAAAAAAATTGACCACCCTTAAACAGCTTTAATTTTGATGTGTTAAAATTTCAGCGGTCCCTCCCCTTAAAATTCAATGAAACAAATAAATAATTATTAACTACATTTCGACGGGTGTTACGAAGGAAAACACTCCTAAAATGCCTTTGCACGAAAACTAACACTCCCGATTTTTAAATTCAAAAACTAATTTTTAATTACAAAAATTAATTTGATTATATTTCATTTTTAATTTAATATAATAACACGAACGAAAAGCTCCGATAAAACTCAAAAATTCTAAACTTGTCTTTGAAATAGAAAAAACATTGTAGATTATGAAACTATATTTTTCAAATTTTAAAGAGTTCAAAATTCTAATTGCATAAAATATATTTAACATTTTATAAATTGCCAGGCGAATGTTAACATTAATCTCTATTCATTCAAGATTCTGTAGATGATGTGAAGGAGCAGATTGAAAGCGGTGGCCGCTTAAAATTTTTAACTTCAAAAATAGACGATACTCTGTCTCCGGACGAGGAAACGCCATTCGAAAACAAATTGAAAAGGAAGGTAAGATCTAAGTGGTGTCTGTGTGTCAATCCGTTTGTTCGTCTATACATATATAGAATGTTTTGCTTTTATAATTATATTTTAAAAATTAAATGAATCGATTTAGCCCTTGGAACACTTAAATTTAATATAAGTGTGATTCTCTACAAAACCATAATGTTCTTTCTTAAAGAAATAAATTGCACATATTGTAATGAATTCAACGTGATAAATTAACTACAGTGATTGCAAATAGAAGCTTGGAGTCACTTCAGTTTATAAAATTAAATAATTTTTTAAATGCAAAGACACTTAGACAAATCATACATTAGGCTAATTGTAATTGTCCAGAAGCAGTTAGAATGACAAGTAACACTACCCAAGTGCCTCCTCCAGATTGATTTTTAACCATATACGTCTTAAAGAATACCAAAAAATATATGATACGTATTGTTTCTGGCGGCTGCGATGTTGATTTAAGGGATGAAAATAGGAATTGAAATATTTAATTTTTATTAATCTAATAAGACGATCTGATATGTTTAATGGAATAATTCATGAACATTAATACTCTGGATCAAGACAAATTATTAAAACAAGCATGGACATTACAATAAATTATTGTTTCTATTGTTTAAACAATTTATTTTGAATTATGAAACATAAAAAAATTAATAGTACTATTCGAATCAACGCATGTCAGTTCGTCTTATTAAATTAATAGAAATTGAATATTTTAACCCCTATTTACATCCCTTAAATCAACATCGCAGCCGCTAGAAACAATACGTATCATATATTTTTTGGTACTCTTTAAGACGTATATGGTTAAAAATCAATCTGGAGGAGGCACTTGGGTAGTGTTACTTGTGAGAAAACTTAATTACTTGTACGCGTCGTTAGCATAGTGAAAGTAAGAATAGCTTTTATGTAAATATAATCTTACTAACATTTAAAAATCTAATATGTACGTACTTTACTGCACGTAAAAAGATGTACGTAGAATTTTCATTGACTCAGTGCTTGAATTTTGAATAGAACTTAAAGTAATTTAAGAATTATAACATTTTAAATAATATTTAAATGATAGAATTAGAAAATTTCTAGCACTTTGCATGAGATTGTCAAATGCAGTCAATGTAAAAACTTTGTAAAACTGATAGAGGTGTGCAAAAAGCTCGTATGGTCGAGCCGAGCACGCCCTACTGAAAATCCCTGTACAAGATCTTGTACAATTTCCTGTACAAGATCAGCAACTGAACTTGTACAAGTTCTGACCAGTTCCTGTACAGGAAAATGCATACGAATTTGGAACAAGTTCATGTGTATGAAAATAATTGAATTATTTCGAAAAACTTCTTTGAATTTTCAGAATTTTTTTTAATAGTTTTAATTGTACATTTTTAAAGTAATTGAATCTTATGAAGAATTTCTTTTAAGTTTTTAAAATAATTGTAAACATTTGATTAAAATTTTAAGAAAGCAATTCAGTTCCTCTGAGAATTTTATGACAATTTTTTAAAATAATTTAATGCATTCAAGAAATTTTGTTAAAAATTGAATATAATTTGTCTCTCACGTGAAATTTTATAAAAATTGTATTGAAAATATAATTAATTCTTTCGAAGGATTTATTTAATTTTTTGAATATAAACTACCGTCCGAAATTGTGCAAACACTTTCACCGCGAATCATTGAAAAACATACTCGCATGAAAATAGAGATAACTCCGAGTGAAATCAATGTCGAAACTTTTTCCTTATAGCGTTGGAAAGCTTATTAAATTTCGAAAAAAATTATGCATATTTGAAAGAGATTGCTTAAATAGGTTCAAATATATCATTTCACAAAGTTGAAAAAATAATAGGAAATTTTTCCTCATTTTCTAACTTGACTTGAACCTCTTGCATGGTCCAGAAAAATCGACAACAAAAATTGCCCTTTATAGTAATTATTCCTTGGAATCTAAGCTTTCTATTCATTCCAAGAACAATAAAAAATGTTGACGGGTTTCCTAATAATTCAAAAAAGAGTACGAGGGGAAAAAATTCGACTGTCAATCGTTTGATTTTCACGTCTCACTGCCTTCTTCGTTCGTGCTCCAGGACAGAAACAGAAGATTTCGATTGGGAGCTTTCGCCCAATTCCTATTATTTTTTTAACTTTGTACATTGATATATTTAAATCTATTTAAGCAATTTCTTTCGAATAGACATAATTTTTTTCGGAATTTAATAAGCTTTCCAACGCTATAAAGAAAAATCTCTACGTTGATTTCTCTTGGAGTTATCTCTATTTTCATGCGAGTATGTTTTTAAATGACTCGCGGTGTAAGCGTTCGCACAATTTCTGACGGTAGTGTAAATAATAGATTTTATTAATAATCTTGATTAATAATTTTATTATTAAACTTTATTAAAATTATTGATAGAAAATTAAATTCTGGAAATAATTAAATTCTTTCCAAGATTTTATTACAAATTTTTTAAACAAACTGAATTGCTTAGAGATATTTTATAAAAAATGTAATAAAAGTAATCAAATTCATGAGGAGAAATTTAATATTTATTAATTTTATTGAATAATTAAATTCTAATAAAGCATTTTATAAAAACTTTTAAGAATAATTAAATTTTGTAAACAAATTTTATTACAATTTTTAAAAATAATTGAATACTCTTGAGATTGTTTATTAAAATTGGTTTGAAAATAATTGAATTTCTGCGAAGAATTTGACCATTTATAAAAATAATGTAATTCTTTCAAAGAATGTACAATTCTACTTTATTTCCTGATTCGTTAATCCTTCCTATTATTTTGATTATTAAGTTATTTATACACATACTGACAAAAGAAAAAATATGAAATAAATAATTAATATTGTTATAAACATTTTATAAACAAATTTAACCACCTTGTACTTATCATTGTGGAAGATCAACTGACAAGGGTCAAATTTTCTAAAAAAAATTTAATGTTGGTCATGGGTTTTCAATAATAGATTTACCAACAATTTAAAGTGTATTATTGAAAAAATATATGTGCCGTTCGCTTCTAAGTACGAGTCAATATTATTTACTTCTCAATTTTTTTTTGTTTTGTACAACAGACGAACATAACTTAAATGAAAAACGTCCAAGAAATCATTTTTCTGAATGTTGCCCAATTAAATAAACTGGAAATTTTAATCATTAAGTTCCAGAAATAAAAAAGAAATCTTCTGCAAAGTTTACCATGCATCTAAAGATTTTAAATGATTAAAAATTCAAAATTTAACATTTATCTACTTAAAAAAATTTATAATCGCAAATCTTGATTTTTAAACGTCTGTCTTTTCTGTCCTTTTTCCAATAACAAAATCGATATTAAAAAAAAATCGTTGGGATATTTCTGATCAAAAAAGTCAAATCAACATTTTTTTACTTTTTTAGGCAAATTAAAACTTTTTTTTAAATAATCCACATTGAATTGTTCGTAATTGATATTTCCTAAAATATAGATAAAATCCAACTGAGTGGATCAAAATGATTCCTTTTATATAAAATGTACTTTAATGTTTGATGCCCTGTAAAATCCACGATTTTTAAAATTTTGAAATTTTTTTTTTCCTAATTCTTCTGCCATAACATACTAAATTTAAACCAAGTTTAAAAAATTGAAAGACCCATGACCAACATTAATTTTTTTTAGAAAATTTAACCCTTGTAAGTTTATTTTCCACAATGA
Source organism: Leptopilina boulardi (assembly GCF_019393585.1). Lineage (NCBI taxonomy): Eukaryota > Metazoa > Arthropoda > Insecta > Hymenoptera > Figitidae > Leptopilina > Leptopilina boulardi. The sequence goes on from NW_026137888.1 coordinate 219,691, forward strand.
TAATTACAGGGTGGTTAAATTTGTTTATAAAATGTTTATAACAATAGTTAATTATTTTTGTTTTATTCAACGAAATTTGATAAAAAAATTATTTTTTAAATTCTCTTTAATTGTATTAATATATGAATTTCTATTTAGACTAGGAATCAAAAGGAGAGCCCAAAAAAGCGTTTTAAACGCAGCGTTCAAAAAGAAAACTTAAACGAGAAATTAAAATTGTTTAATAAAATTTCTTTAATTGGAAAAAAAACTCCGGAAAAATTACAAGAAAAAGATTGCACATCTTCAGAAGAGGATACGGAGGAAATTAATAATAAACCTTTGCTAACAGTTAAAAAAAATCTTTTTAATGGCAATAATAATGAATCGAACATAAAAAAATTGAAACTCTCAGCTCCTAGTCTGTCGAGAGATAAGAAAGTGGATCACAGTGACAGTGATGGTAAGCATAATATTATTTAATTTATGAATTCTTTAGAGAGCCGAGCTCGACTCCATATATCGATTATTTACATATTAGAGATGGTAATCGAAATCATAAAATCGATTAATAATTATTCAATCGATTTTTGGACACTCTTAAAAATAAATCGATTATTCATTACTCAAAGTCGATTTTATTCGATTTTTTGTAAATAACTGTCAAAAGAAAATTTTACGTTTTTTTCTGAAAACGATATTTCATTAAATTATTATAATGAGAAAAAGGGTGTACTTCCGATTAGCGCATATGTTCAATTGTTCTGAAACTATGCATATCTACGTATTTTTATGCGCTGATTACGAAAATGATAGTGAAAATTGGCGCAAATTAGAAAATGGTACGTCTAGTCAGGGTTAAACACCCATATTAATTATGAATTTGGCGCAGTTTATAAATTAATATACCTACATATTTACACCCACTAGATTTTTTTATTTTTTAAATGTTCATAACTTTTTTAATTTTAGACCAATCAATTTACGATCTTCAGCAAAAGTGTTTCTCTTTTGTAGATCTTTCCGACCACATGCCACAATGGACTGAATTTATTTAAATAAGAAAGTTATAAACAAAAAACCAAAAGTGTGTCTAACTCTGACTGTATTCCCCTACTGATGTCGCTAATATCGGAAGAAAATCTAACGCCACTTTATAAACTCATGGAAATTTGTGTTTTAATGTTTCCCATACCTCCAATAGGTTTAATTTTCATGCACAAGCATTTTGATTTAACAATTAGCGCATTTCAGTGGCACACCGTGCAGGAAGGACGTTATTATTGACTTTCTATGTGGCAACTTTTTTGATAATTTTTTATGTTTTTACATGTCTTCAGGATGAAAAGGCTGCTTTGACCTAAATCGTAACTGCTAATTTTTCGGAGTTTTATAAATATATGTAGATACAGATTTAATTATGGTTCATAAATTAATTTTTCTTTCTGTTTATTTATTCATGTGTGTGTCTGCTGAAAAATTTCAATCTAGAAATTCATTGTATAAAAAACTAAACAACATTATTGTCGGATAAACACCCGTGTGGAAATAGCACGAGTTTGCCCTGACAGAGTTTGTTTTTTTAGTTTTAATTCAAATCTGTTATTTATTTTAGCAAATAATTAGCCCCTGAATAAAACACCGTGACGTTTCTGACTGGAACCTGGTTAAAGCTCGAACAGCACGCCGAACTATTATAGTAGTGTTTCCCGACAATGGGATGGTTGGTGCCCAGATTCAATTTCCACATGGACATGAGAATATATTCAATCACGACTTACAAGTTTTCCGTAGACGTGGCGTGTATTGTAAGAGAACTTTTTTGTTTCTTGTAAAATAATGAATATATATGAACCTTCAGTGAATCTGTATCTACATATATTTATGAAACTCTGATAAATTAGCAGTTACGATTTACGTCAAAGAAGCCTTTTCATCCTGAAGGTATGTAAGAACATAAAGAAGTAAAGAAAGTAACATAAAGAAACATTGTCAAGAAGTTGTCTCATAGAAAGTTAATAATAACGTTCTTTCTGCACGGAGTGGTGGGTACACCATCCGCCCGATTTTCATCCTGACTGGACAAACAAAATTGATAATCAACCAACAAAAATGAGTACTACTTTGGTCGAATAATCAACTGCATTATTCAAATTATTTCGATTCTTAGTAACTTAAAATCGATTATAATAATTCGATTTTTTACTAACAGTTCGATTTTCGATTAAAATCGATTACGATTGCAGATTATCATCCCTAATTTTTTTTAAACTTTTCGTTTTATCACTAGTCAATACTGTCTAGAAGAAGTGTGCCAAATTTGAGAAAGATATGTCCATTAGTTTTTTTAGAAATCTTGACCACCGCTAAAGTACTTTTTGGGAGAGGTCGGAAGCAACTAGTGGCAACTTTATAAATTGGTTTTTCGATAGTATACTTTAAGGTGTTCAAGAGATTGAATGAAATATTTCTCACTTTTTTTAATTCTTCAGAAATCTCTCGCATGGATTTTCAAAAATATTTTTTTTTCAAAAAATAAAAATTCTAAAATGGTTAAAAATTAAAATTTTCTTTTTTTGACAACCTTATATGTTTTGGAACCGAAATGATGCAAGAAAAAAATATAACTTCCTGCGACTATTAAAATTTAAAGGACTTAAAATGAAGGTGGTAACTCCCCTTAAAAACATGTTTCTCAGTGTACCATATGCTTTATGATGTGAAATTGTCACATGATAAATTTGATTTGCACTAGATATAACATAACCTTATGCTGCATAATTGTTCAAAAGTTTTGATTTCAGATAGCAGACAAGAGGGAGTAAAAGTCATTCACTTGTTCAATTTTTATGAAGTTATACTTTATTTTAACATTTGGGCAAAATTACACATGGAACCAAACATAATTTTTGGGCATTTTTATAAGGTTAAAGAAATGAATGTTTTTACTCCCTGTCGTCTGCTATAAAAAAACGACATCTTCGTTTCCATGGTATAAAGGAAGTGAAAACGATGTTATTTCTTTTAATAAAGAAGTAATTATAAATTTGTTTTAACAGACGACACTGAGGATGTGATGGATAAAACCGAGGACAAAAATATGAATCTGCAGATGAACGAGGATCTAGAGCGTGCTGCAAATTATGATTTACAAATCAATCCAAATTTAGACATGAAGAGGTATAAAGTATTTCGTTGTGAGAAATCAAAAGTAAGTTTGACTCTTTTAATGTAATTCAAACAACTGTGTATAAATATTTATTTTTTTTTAGTTTTACTTTAAAATGGTGGTGATATATTTCTGCATTCTCATAAAAAAAATAGGAAGGTTTAGATTCGTTCGATTTTGACAATTATCTAATTCCTGTAATTCTTCTCGTTTTATGATCTCCTGATGTCAAAAAATAGTTTTTAAAAAAGTATCAGTCGCTATCTGTAGAGAAATTAGTATTGACAATAACGTAAGTCATTCTTTATGAATCGATAGGTACTTTCATATGCATACACGGAGAATAGCATTTTATGCATTTAGGGGAAAAATGTTTGATTTCCACTTGTGCAATTTACAGTTTGCTGCGTATCGAGAGCTAATCGAAAATCTTTTGACATTAAATAAATTTTGGGTCTGTGATAACTTAATATCGGAGAACCGACACTGATTTATAGACATCTAATTAACCTTTAACCAGTATTCAATTCATGTCAGAAATACAACACAGGTCCATTAACATGACAACAACTTCAAAACTTATAATGAGAATCCTTGAAAGTAATTAAAAAAATCTACAATTCACTGTTCAAAAAAGTCTATGGTCTATGAATTGTTATTGTTAAAAGAAAAACGATTCCTTTTTAATGATAAACAAGTGAACTGTTCATTTGCTAATTTAATTTGTCTATAGCAATATCAAAGAACACATTTTAAAAACATTTATGATAAACTGTTACTAATAAAAGAATTTACATAAGTATAAGAAGACAAACGATTCTGTTTATATAAAAAACAAACAAGCTGATCATTTGTCAGTTTAATTTGTTTACGACAATAAAAAGTTACTCTTTTGCTTCCTCGTGGAGAAAGCTATGTAGTCGTTCAAATTATAAAATTATTAAAAATGTTTCAAATAAACTTTTTTCTATGTATAAATGATATATATAAGTCCTTGATCAAATGTCCGGATGTATGTATATGTGTGTGTGTGTGGATCCCGATTTCTTGTGAACACGATAAATTTAATACGTTTTAACGGATTTGGCTAAAATTTTCCAGGCTTTTTTGTCACATTAATATCTCAAAATGGACACAAGGATTTTTAAAAATATCGACAAAAAAATTTTATCAAATTTTTTCCAAAAATTCGTTTTTAATGAAAAAAATTTTTTTTGGGACAAATTTAAGTTAATATGTAGTAAAATGTTATTTCTTACGTTAAGACGAATCGATTGATATATAGATATAAAGTACAAAATTAATTCAAATTAAAATAAAAAAATTATTCAAAATTAAAAAATCAGAAATTTACATTTTAGCCAAAAATTTTTTTCCTTTATTGCAGTTCAAATTGATATATAACAAAATTGTATTCCTTGCATCGAAAAGAATCGATTATAATATATATAACTTTTACAATTTACCCAAAATTAATATAAATTTATTAATTTTTCAAATATTTTGAATTTTTTCTTTTTTTGTATTTCAACTTTGTTAAAACGGTGTCTATTTTGTTGGATATTGAATTTAATATATGATAGAATCTTATTCTTTGCATCAAGACGAATCGAATTGTCTACATAAAGTATAAATTATATCAGAATTTAGAGAATTAATCATAATTAAAGCCGATAAATTTACATTTTTATTAAAAATTCAATTTTTTGTTTAACTTTATGTAACTGTGCAATAAAACCTTATCCATTACATAAAGACGATTAAAAATCTTATTCTTTGCATCAAGAACTAATCAATAAATAGTTCTTGTAATGGTGCTTCCTTCACGAGGAAGCAAATTTTTTTGCTGATCGTAAAGGGGAAGCAAAATGTTCATGTAATGAATATCTAAATTTACAACTTGTTTAAAAAATATTCAAGTGTAACTGTCAATTGTGACTAAGTTCAAAAACAATTGGAGAAAAAAAACTGTTCAACATATAAATAAATGCGTTATTCAGTTATTAACTTCAATAAATTAAAAAATTTATTTATTTTATTTAGGGTAGTGGCACCAGCGAAAGAACATTTAAGGGAATGCATTCTTTCGACATTTTTTAATTTTAAATGCCATTCTTGAATTTCGTTTTAAACATATGCATTGAATATCAAAATTCCTATAGAATTTGAAACATATGATAAAAAATTTATAAATATAATATAATATTTAAAATTTTAATCATATATTGAAAACCGTCTATTTCACCAGTGAAAGAACATCAACCAGTAAAAGGATAATTGTATTTTCCAGTGAAAGAACATAGTAAATTTATATTAATGCAGAGCCTAGAAAGATTATAAAAAAATGTTACACATATTCTGAAACAATTTTATAATTTACTGTTAACTATGTTTTCTTAATTACGCATCCAAAAATATGATTTAATTTTATAACTTGTAACCTATTTTCTGTTCATATTTTGTTCATTTATCATTTACATAACACACTGAAAACATAAGAAACTATTTTCAAAAATAACTTGCACATTAAATGGATTGCTTTATCATAAAATATATTTTGAAGAAACAAGGAACTAAAAAATATTTTTTTATAGTGCTAAAAATTATAATTTGTGAAATATTGTGATAAATAAGCAATTTGTTCTTTCACTGGTGCAACTACCCTATTCACACTTGATCAATAACATTTTTTTACAAGTTGGGTTTCACTCTATTATACACTATAAATAATCCTGAGCATTCATGTGGTCCCTTAGCAATTTAAAAAAAGTTTTTGTAAACATTAATATACGATTATTATTAAGGGGTAAAACCATATAAGAGAGTTCAAAAAATCGATATTTTTTACGTAAATAGTTAGCTTATATATTTAAAAATAGGTTTGAACATTTTTTAAAGCGAAATGCGATGTCCTCTCTGTGCTACAGTCAATGAATGAAGCTCGCTCGGAGTAGCAAGCAGATTAGTAGCGACGTCGCTGAAGAAGTCACTTTATGATTTGACATGTTTTGTATAGATAGAGTAAAGGTTTTAAATAATGTATGGTGCTGGAATAACAGATTAAAATGTAAGCACTTTAAATAGTTATTTAAATAACTTTAAATAGTTATTTAAATTTTACGATACATTTTTTCAAACGCGTTTTTCTCAAAAATTCAAAGAAGTGCTTCCTTAAGGGGAGACACCACCCCCAATTTTGACCCACTTAAATTTAAATTATTAAATAAGGTTATATTTTTTTTCTTGCATCATTTGGGTCGTAAAAACATATAAGGTGGTCAAAAAAAGAAAATTTTAATTTTTGACCATTTTAGAATTTTTATTTTTTGAAAAAATTAATATTTTTGAAAATCCATGCGAGAGATTCTGACAAATCATTAAAAAAGTGTGGAAAAAATTTGACGATGAAAAATACTTAAAATTGTGAAAGAAGATACATATTTAATAGGAGAGTGTAATGATGTTTTAACTTATATTTTTCGCTCTTTTTTTGAAAAAATTAAAATTTTTGAAAATCCATGCGAGAGATTCTTAAGAATCATTAAAAAAGCGTGGAAAAAAATTGGCGATGAAAAATAGTCAAAATTGAAAAAGAAGATAGATATTTAAAATATTAATTTTTTTAAAAATTTAATTTCTAAAATTGTCAAAAATTAAAATTTTATTTTTTTGACCATCCTGTATGTTTTTAGGACCTAAATGATGCAAGAAAAAAAATAGAACCTCGTTTAATAATGTAAATTAAAGTGGGTCAAAATTGGGGGTGGTGCCTCCCCTTAAAGATTTTAAGTATTTATTCCCTATTATTCTAAAACAAGAATCATCGAATTTTTGTTAAAATTTGAAGGCTGTACCCTGTTGAAAATTCCTATGTGAGAACACATATGGGATCCCATCCAGGATCTCTTGTGAGTTCTTATGTGGGTTCCCATACAGGTTCACACATAAGATCCTGTATGAAAAGGTTCCTGGGATGAACTTGCGTGAGATCAAGCGCACGATCTTATGTCTCTGTAAAAGCAATAACACAGGATCCCATGAGGTTTCCTGTGTAGGTTCCTATATGAACAACACGATAAATAGGAACACACATGGGATCTTATCCGAGATCTTGTATGAGTTCTTACATAGGTTCTCACATATAAGAAGATTAATAGCAGCTTAATAAGATTTCATATAAAATCTTATTAAGCTGCTTTAACTATTTAAAATTAAGCTGCTTAATAAGATTTCATATAAAATCTTATTAAGCTGCTATTAATCTTCTTATATGTGAGAACCTATGTAAGAACTCATACAAGATCTCGGAAAAGATCCCATGTGTGTTCCTATTTATCGTGTTGCTCATATAGGAACCTACACAGGAAACCTCATGTGATCCTGTGTTATTGCTTTTACAGAGACATAAGATCGTGCGCTTGATCTCACGCAAGTTCATCCCAGGAACCTTTTCATACAGGATCTTATGTGTGAACCTGTATGGGAACCCACATAAGAACTCACAAGAGATCCTGGATGGGATCCCATATGTGTTCTCACATAGGAATTTTCAACAGGGTAAACTTTCTTGAACAGCAAATTGCAGATTCTGACCACTGTATGTTGGTGGTGTGGTTAATGCGTTCGTTTTGAAATATGCTGTTAGCGTTTAGTTAGGGAATTTACATCCAGACGTCGGTCAAGATTTTTCAAAACCCACATTTCGTAAGTCAAATGGTCGAGGAGGTAAAAATTAATGTTAATTATCGAAAGAATGTAAAATGGTAAAAAAAATTGTACAATAACTATGTAAAAAAATAAAATTGGGAGGTACCCGATTTCTTATTGAGAGTGTCGACTTGTCAATGCGAGATTCGCCAAATCTTGCACTGGGCGTCGTGGTGAATGCGGAATTCTAGGAGTACCAATGCGATGTAATTTTTAATCTCTATTACAAACGAATCTTACATCTGCCATTTTGAATTCAAATTTTTTTAAAAAACTAACATCAGATTCGTAATCACCGATCCTGAAAACCCCCGAGTAACAAATTTCAGGCAAATTGGATCAAATTTTTAAAAAATTGCCCTCCATATTTAATCCGCCATTTTGAAATTAAAACATTTTTTTAAAGGAACATCGGATTCGTAATTAGCGACCCCAAAAACCCCCGAGTAACAAATTTCAGGCAAATTGGATCGATTTTTAAAAATGTCTTCTGCCATCTTGGATCCGCCATTTTGAATTTCGAAAAACTAACATCAGATTCGTAATCAGCGACCCCAAAAACCACTGAGTGATAAGTTTCAAGCTAATTGGACCCCTAAGTTATAAATTCCAAGAAAATCCGACCATTTTTAAAGAAATTTCAATTTTAGCCGCCATATTGGATCCGCCATATTGAGTTTAGAAAATTTAATGTCAAAATCGATTTTAGCGCTTTTGAAAACCCCCGAGTAAATATTTTGAAGCATGTTTGGTAATTTTTTAATTTTTTTTACTAAGTCCGCCATATTGGATCCGCCATTTGCAATTTTAAAAGGTGCCACTTTGCACTTAAAAGTAGACATAATAAACTAAATTTTAAGCAAATAAATAATTTTTTAGACAAAACCATTTTTGGACAGAGGGGGTCTCCCGGTGACGTGGAATGCCCCATATATATTCATAAATTTATAATGGATATAACATAATTCAATTTCAAACAATTTTAATTATTTAAAAAATTCATATTTATTTAATTTGAGATTCATTTAGGGTAAATGCACCAGTGGTGGATCAGGTACCAATGGTGGATCAACAGCGTTAAAAAGGTTAAAATAAGCTATTTCTAATTGAACTAAATGTTTCAATCGTTTAGGGGAGGTGTATAGATAAGTTTTATGAAATAAAATCATTTGAAAATATTTAGGAAAACAAAGCAATACAACAATTGTTGATTTTATGCTTTTTCACATGAAATCTTAAAAAATAATTGTTTGGTCTAAATTTTTTTAATTTTTAGAGTAGAAAGTAATCAATTCTTTCCATATAGAATACTTTTGGAAAAAAATTTATATCATTAAGTTTTTTTTGTGTAGTGTAAAGGGGTAAATGATCCACGACTGGAGCAATGTCATTTTATTGTTGAATGGGGGTGTGAGGGGGTGTAAACGTTACAAGCAGGTCGAAAACTACACGATAGTGTCCTTGAAGACTTGTTAATTCATACTATTGTAAAGATAACCCTATATTTTTCATCTGAAAAAATCTGTACCCCTTTAAAGTCAAAATAATAAATTTAGTAGGCTTAATTGATCCACCACTGGTGCAGTTACCCTATTTGTTATTTAACTTTTTAAAATAATTTCAATTTAAAAAACTTTTCGTGATATTTAGAAACATCCTAAATGTTGCAAGCCTCATTTATTTACAATATCAACTATTCCAAAGAAGTTAATAATAAAATATAGAAAAAATAACGATATTAAATGAATTGAAATTAATTTTATTCATGTAAGTAAATTTAAATTTCAGACAAGACGCATTCATTTGGGTGAAGGTATATCCCTTAGAGAAAGTGTCTTTGATGACATTAAGAATCAAACAACTTGTTGCAAATTTGTAAAAACCCTAGCCATTGCACTTTGGTCAAGGGAAAAACTTGTCAACAGATATGTTCGGTCCAGTCGTCCTGGAAAATTGGTTCAAATCAAAGGGAGGTCTCCCCGAAAACAATTAACACCTAAGAAGGAGAAAGTTCTCAGAAGTAAGTCAAATATACACTACCGGTCAGAATTGAGAGTCCACCTATTTTTTGGTGAATGAAAAACATCATAAAACATAAAATGTATAAAAACTAAAAATTTTTTTCTATTCATTTACTAGAAGATGATAAAATTGTGAGAAGAATAAGACTTTTTAGAAGTGATTTGGCCAACATTACATTTAGATATTTTCAAAAACCCTCATTTTTAATGTTTCACAAATATTTGAATAACTTCTAAAATAATAAAAGTTTTTTAATGTTCTTGAGCTTATTTAAAAGTTAGTTTTCTACAGAAAAAGAATTGCTTGTCATCATTAAAGTATAATTTTTTTCCTCAAAAAAATGCAAGTTTTCAAAATTGAACCAAAAAATTCAAAAAAATTTGCCATTTTCTTTTGTACAAGAAACCGTCTTATAAAATACCCAGTGAGCACGGGGACATAGGATGTCTTTAGGACATCCCTAGGATGTCCATGTCCGTTCAAAAGACGTCCTGACGACATCTTATGTCCAAATGACGTCTTTCGAACGGACATGGACATCCTAGGGATGTCCTAAAGACATCCCATGTCCCTGTGCCCACTGGGTATATAAGACATGAAATTGTATAGATTTTTCAAGGAAATTGTATAAAATAATTTTATTTGAATTTTAAAAATTATTTTTCTGTTAAAAAAAGTGAAATTTTTTTGAATTTTTTGGTTCAACTTTGAAGACTTGCATTTTTTTTACGAAAAAAATTATACTTTAATGATGACAAGTAATTCTTTTTCTATAGAAAACTAACTTTTAAATAAGCTCAAGAACATTAAAAAACATTTTTCTAACACACGCACCGAAAGTACATCATTTCCTACCTGTATATCGGGTGGAAAGTAAGTCTTTCCCGGCGACAGGGAGGTAATGTTACTTTACCTCCCCGTGACATCATAACGGGGAGGTTTTTCATGTTTAACCCCTTGTAAAAAATGTTTATTGTTAACAATTAGGCCATATTATAGGTATAACCCCAGCAGAATTTAGTTATCTCTCATTTGCCGGAAACCGGAAGTTAATTGGTTGAATAGTTTAGACGCTACGATCCCAAACAGTTTGAAAAATCTTGTTTCGAGAAAAACGCGTTTAAAGGTTTGGAAACATTTTCATATGAAATATTTATATTTTTGGTTAGATTTGCGTAAATCATGGATATCTATAGGTTTTTGAGGTCGCTGATCACGATTCGTGGTAAGTCATCTGTTAATAAAAATGTCGATAGCAATTTTAACATATGTATAAAAGCGATTAGGCATAAAAGTGCAATGATGAAGTGAGTGAAGTGAGAGTTAAGTGAAAGTGAAGTGAGAGTGAAGTGAAAGTGAAAGTGAAGTGAAAGTGAAGTGAGAGTTAAGTGAAAGTGAAGTGAGAGTTAAGTGAAAGTGAAGTGAAAGTGAAAGTGAAGTGAACGTGAAGTGAAAGTGAAGTGAAGTGAAAGTGAAGTGAAAGTGAAGTGAAGGTGAAGTGAAAGTGAAGTGAAGTTACAGAATAGCACCCCTGAGCGCTGAATAACGCTGAGGTAGCATGATCATTGCACTTTTATGCCTAATCGCTTTTATACATATGTTAAAATTGCTATCGACATTTTTATTAACAGATGACTTACCACGACTCGTGATCAGCGACCTCAAAAACCTATACCTATAACCTATTATCCATGATTTACGCAAATCTAACCAAAAATATAAATATTTCATATGAAAATGTTTCCAAACCTTTAAACGCGTTTTTCTCGAAACAAGATTTTTCAAACTGTTTGGGATCGTAGCGTCTAAACTATTCAACCAATTAACTTCCGGTTTCCGGCAAATGAAAGATAACTAAATTCTGCTGGGGTTATACCTATAATATGGCCTAATTGTTAACAATAAACATTTTTTACAAGGGGTTAAACATGAAAAAATAGAGCAAAAATCGCACGTTTTTAAAAAAGTGTCAGCCATTTTGTCATTCATACAACTTTTTGACAATTTTACAGGTATAACCTATTCTTTAGAATGTCAGCTTCATAACAAATTTTGGTTTTTTGTTCTACGTTCAAAATTGATGAGTGCAGAGTGCCCACCGTTTCACTTATTAAAAAAGCATTGGTTTTTCAAATCGCCATATTGGCCGCCATTTTAAAATTTTTTGAAAATAAAAAATATTTTTTAAAAGCTTAAGGATGTATCTTTATTTATAAAAAAAATAGATCGATATGTTATATTAGTTCCTTGCAAAAAAATGTTAAATGTTGGGCTTTTCTTCGTCGCCGCAATGAGAACCTCCCCTTAAATTGCATTTTTCAAGGTCAAAAATAAAGTTTTTTGAAAAATTGATTACACCATTGAAAAGGGCAGAAAAAAACCTATGCGAAACATATTTGACATTATTTTAATTTTTAAAATTAAAACAGTTACAATGTGTCAAATATTACCTTGTCCATGAGTTTGAAATTCTGTCCTGGATCACTTCACGTGAAATCCCCCATATATATAGGGGGTAAATACCCTAGTAGCACGTACTATAACAGTGATATTAAAATGTCCGACAGATGGTGATATTACCGACCAATGTTATCGTAATATGTCCTATAAAAATAAAATTAACACTTAGCGTTTCACGGATTTGGCCGCAACCGCTGTAATCCGAAATTCGTGATTTGACGGATTACATTTTTCCAAATCTGTGAACAGTAATGTTGTAATTCGTAAAATTTTTAACTGGACATATTTAGAGAAATTCACTAGGACGGGCAGTATAAATTGTTTAAAAATGAAAGTGCATCGTATTTGAGAATAAAAATACCATTTGTAAAATACAATTATTAATTCTTAATTAAATATTGAATGTTAAATACTAAATACGGTCGTAATACGTGATGAGAGTAGTCCAAATCCGTGGGATGATAAGTTTCGATTGGTTGTAACGATCTTTTTTACCGAAAATGAATAGATCCTTTATAGGTTAGTAGATTGAAGAAGTAGATTTCTATTAGGGGGGGTAAGGGTTCCAGCAATGAAAAAAACATTTTTTTTTGTGAATTTATTTTAGAAATATGAATAAAGCAAATTTATCCAAACCGTTTGTACATTATTAAGTATCATTTGAACAATATTCTGCAAATTTTTTAAAAGAAACCCGCCCCTATGATATCTCCGATTTTAATTTTTTTCATTTTTAAATTTTTTGTGTTCATTTGAAGTGGAAATTGATATTTTTGACGAAAAATTCCACTATTTTGTAAATGAAAAACCCCTTTAATGTAAAAAAAATTGAAAAACTCTTCGTTGGGGATAGGTATTTTATGTGTAGAAAATGTATACCAAGTTTGGAATAAATCGGTAAAGTAGTTTTCAAATATCAGTGAACACGGATTTTTAAAAAATGATTATGAGAAAAACGCATTTAAAGTTTTAAAGGCTAAAACAGAAGGAAAAAAATTATTTTTTCAGCTTATTTGGAATCATCGATTCTAGCTCCATAGAGTAGACTCTCGGCAGTAGTTTTAATGTCTTAAGGTCATGTTATTCAGTGTGACGTATTTTCATAGTAAAATATATGGGACACGTGACCACTGAATAACATGACCATAAGCCTCTGTTTTCAAGTATTTGCCTTATATTACATCACTGAGAACAAACACTCGTTCCAACGTACAACTAACTGACGGAAATACAGTTTTAAAAGCGAAGGAACTAATTTGTTAATAACTTTGTGAGTTTCGCTCCAATTGACTTCAAATTTTGGGAATATATTCTTGAGATGTTCAACTACATTGAATTGATTTGCCGTTTAATCTTCAAATAGTTTTACTAAATTATTTATATCAAAGGAGTCATAGAGTTACTATAGGTCAATTTTCGTCTGATTCTTTTATACCTGATAAAGGAGTTCCACAGGGATCTTCACTGGGTTCTCCACTTTTTACTCTTTATATTAATGACATTGACAAAGGCATTGATTCTTTTATCTTACTATTTGCCGATGATGTTAAGGTTTTTCGAATAATTAAATCTATTTCAGATATAAATGCTCTCCAAAATGATTTGGATTATATTTTTACGTGGTCACAAAATAACTTATTACCTCTCAATATCTCTTAAATGTCATATTTTAACATTCACTAGGTCAAAGGTACCTTTTTTTAATAACTATGTTCTAAACAATATAACCTTGGAGAGAGTTTTTTCATTATGTGATCTCGGTGTTACATTTGACTGCCGATTGAATTTTAATGACCATATATCAAAATTAGTAACGGCTACTTCCAGATCTTTGGGTTACCTCTTAAGATCAACTAAACATTTTTATAACATTAAGACTTTAAAGTTACTTTTTTTCTCATTAATTCGATCTAGATTTGATTTTGCTTCTTTTATTGCTATTCCTCAATTTGAAAAGTATAATAATTACTTAGAATATATTCAAAAGAGGTTTCTCAAATATCTGGTCTTTAAGGTTGATAAAAAATGTCTGCCTCGTGGCCAGGATTATAATGAATTGTGTGTACGATTTGGCTTCGTCACAATAGCGCAACGTAGGATTTTCTATGCTTGTTTGTTTATTTTTAAAATTTTGTCTTCCCAAATCTACGCTCCAGATATATTATATAGTTTACCCTTAAGAGTGCCTAAAATCAACTCTCGTAATGAAATACCATTTACTTTGCCCTGTTTACGTAGAGAATTTGGTAAAATTTCTCCAATTTACTTTGCGTGTTACCATTTGAACGATTTTTTTGTTACTATTCAACCAAAACTTGATTTGTTTAGCTCTTCGGTCGGCGATTTTATTAAATGTTTAAACAAATATTTAGATATTGTAGAATGATTTATACTTTCTTGTAGTTGCCCATTTATGGTCCTTCTAGGACTGCGGGCGGTGGAGTTTCAATAAATAAATAAACTACAAGAATAGTAAAAAAAGAAAAAATCGATTTTTCGAAAATGGAAACCTTACCACCCCCCTTAAATTTAATTAAGAAATCTTCTTAACTTTTAGTCTTTTTTCTTCTTTTAAAATGTGTTTATTCTTTATTATTTTAATTTCATTTATTTTGTTGTTTTATTTTTATCTTAAAAAATATGTATATATTTATAAATAAATAGACAATTGTGTAGGAAAATTATAAAAAATGATTTATTTATTAACTAGTAAAATATAAAAATAAATAATTTTGCTGTAATTTTGATGGTGATTAAATAAAACATATTACATAACAAGTTGTTCCTTTTTATTATATCTTCTTATTTAATAAATAAATCATATTTATTTAAAAATCTTCATGCATAATTATATTTATTTATTTGTAAATGTGAATATATATTCTGTCTAAAAATAAATATAAAAAAACAAAATACATCTAATTTCGATATAAATAAAGTTATGATAATAAATTAAAAATAATATTAATAACAAATAGATTTAAAAAGAATAGAAATTGAATTAATACTAAATTTTAGAAATTTATTTTGTATTGTTTACTACTTACAGATAAAATATTTTATTTAAATAATGTAATATAAAGTTTATTATTATTTAAAGATTTATTCACATTTTAAAATAATAAAAAATTGTTAAAAATTAAAATGTTTTAATTAAGTTTAATAGAAATCTACTTCCTTAATGACATAGCTATAAAGCATTTATCCATTGTCGGTAAAGGAGATCTTTATAACCAAGCGAAACTTGACATATCACGAATTTGGACTACTCTCATCACGTATTACGACCGTATTTAGTATGTAACATTCAATATTTCATTGAAAATAATTAATTGCACTTTACAAATGGTATTTTTATACTCAAATACAATGCACTTTAACATTTAAACAATTTATACTGCCCGTCCTAGTGAATTTCTCTAAATATGTCCAGTTAAACATCTTACGACTTACAATAATATTGTTCACGAATTTGGAGAAACGTCGTAATCCGTCAAATCGTGAATTTCAGATTACAGCTGCCGCGACCAAATCCGTGAAATGCTAAGTGCTAATTATTCTTTTTTTACCGATATCATTGGTCGGTAATATTACCATCGGGCGGACATTTTAATATTACAGTAATATTACTGTAATATTACGTGCTACTTGGGTACTTCAGTCATTGTCACTGTTTCAGTTGTTGGCATGCTGAAAAACAAGTAGGAGCTTGTTTTTCTTTAAATAATAAGAAATACTTATTTAAATAATCGATTTTTTTAGTAAATGTTGCAAAATTTGATAATCGAATGCAATACCCCAGTGGGCAAAAAACCATGTTCGTTCCAAAAACGTCCTTAAAACGTTTCATGACAGCCAAAAAATGTTCCAGAACATTATTTGAACATCCATGTTCCTAAAATGTTCTAGAACATTATTTAGCGGACATGAAACGTTTTAAAAACGTTTTTAGAACGAACATGGTTTTTTGCCCACTGTAACATGTCTGTTTTTGGAAAATTAATAGAATTAATCATAACTAAAGCAGGAAAATTCACTCCTTTTACTAAAATTTTTTCATTTATTAAAAATTATGTTACTGTATAATAAAATCTTATTTTTTGCATCAAGAATAAATAAATAGTTCTTTCAATGTTAATACTTCCTCCACAAGGAAGCAAATTTTGTTGATGATCGTAAATAGGAAGCAAAATTTTCATGTAATAAACATTTGGATTTAAAACTCATTGGCGGCATTTTTGAAAAAATGTTCCAAGAGCTATCACTCAGTTTTGTATTGGGTTTTATAACGCACTTTTTGACCCTTCTTGAACACATTTTATTAATAGTAGCCAAAGTTATTAATATTTTAAAAAACAAAAATTTTGAAAAAGTTACTTTTCAATTTTGTAGTAAAAAATTCAAATTTAATGTTTTTATTTTTCTTTAAGTTTGTAGTGCTTTTTGAGACACACACACATGGCACTGAAAACAAGAGTCAACAAATAAGACTCACTTTGAACATTAATATAATAATAAGCAAATATACATTTATCTGAAGTAATGCTTAACTTTAATCCTTAAATATTTAAGTACTCCTTTTAGCATTTTCATCTATTAATTTTCATCTACACTGTAAAAAAAAGTTCTAAATTAGAGCTGATTTCGGTATATTAAAATAGAATCAAATTACGATTTAGTACCAAAATTGGTATGAAATTAGTATACCTTTCTTTTTACAGTGTATTCATTTTAATATTAGAAGAGAAAACGAAATTCTTATTAAATAATGAACAAATAATTAAATTATTGTTACATATCAACTATAAATTTGTAGTCATTCCAATGGTTATCATTCAATCCATCAATAATAATATAATGTATAGAATAAATTAGATTTCATTACTTACCAAAAAGTATATTAAATTTTTTTTCTTTTTCAGGCCCAGAAGAATGCGACGACGAAAGATAAAGCGAACATTATAAGCTAAAAACAAATATATTTTATTTAAAAATTCATTAATATTGTGGTTATTATCCTGCCCATAATTTTTTTTAAATTTTCAGCAACAATATAACTTATTATTATAATATTACATATACTTTCATAAAATTTATTTCATTACTTTTTTAAAAATAAAATATACGCACTTTTATTACATTCTTCAAATTTACCAAAAATTATTCTCGTGTTATAGAATAGTTAACAATATAAAAGAAATAAATCGGTAATAATACAAAATGACAGATAAAAAATACAGAAAATTATTAGGAATAAAATTTTTTAAAATTTTTCAAGCAAAGCTTATGTGTTATTTCCATAAATATAGAACGACTTTAGAGGGAGCAAATATTTCATAACACAATAAAAATTTACCTACTCAATAAAAAATATTAAATATTACCTACTAAATTTAACACAAATTTCTGTTGAGAATTTATCAAAATTGGAATTCGCAGTTGATGAGTAATTCACTCGAATATCATCAATATGATATTCATTCACGAAATTCATCCACAATTTTTTTATTAATATTCCAGCCAACATTGCGTGCAGAATTTATTAATAAATTTAAAAAAAAAATGTTTGGGCATTTCTATTAAATTTATTTAATATTTGGTTAGTAATTCGCTCGAATTCTGTAAAAAAATTCGATCGTAAAAGTGACGACCGAAAATTTTTAAACAAAATTTTTCAGACAAAATTCCAGGCGGATTTACTCACTGTTAACTTAAAAGTATCAAATTGCAACAAATTGATACCAAAAATGTGGATTAAATCAAAAATTGATCCAAACTTTTGGTGTCAATTCGATCCACTTAGGTATCAATTTGATACTTTCAAGAAAAGTGTGCTATCAAAATTTTTTATGGGAATTCGCATGGCATTTATTTTGCAAATTCGTTAGAAATTCGGACGAATTCCGTACAAAATTCAGTCTGAAAAGTGGGCGAAAATTTTTTTAAAAAAATTCATTTGACGGAATTCCATGTGGAATTAATATCAATTAATTTCTAATGGGAATTCTCACGGCATTCATTAAAAAAATTTGTTAATATTTCACACGAATACCGCGCACTATTCGGTCGGAACAGTGGGCGAATATATTTTTAAAAATATTTTTCTGCCAAAATTCCGTTCGGAATTCCCATCAATTTCTTATAGGAATCCACACGAAGTTTATTTAAAGAATTCCTCAGTAATTCGCACGACTACCGCGCACTATTCGTTCGGAAAAGTGGGCGAATATTTTTTTGAAAATATTTTTCATTCAAAATTCCGTTCGGAATTCCTATCAATTTCTTATAGCAATCCACACGAAGTTTATTTAAAGAATTCCTTAGTAATTCGCACGACTACCACGCACTATTCGTTCGGAAAAGTGGGCGAATATTTTTTAAAAAATATTTTTCAGCCTAAACTCCGTTCGGAATTCCTATCAATTTCTTATAGGAATCCACACGAAGTTTATTTAAAGAATTCCTCAGTAATTCGCACGACTACCGCGCACTATTCGTTCGGAAAAGTGGGCGAATATTTTTTTGAAAATATTTTTCATTCAAAATTCCGTTCGGAATTCCTATCAATTTCTTATAGCAATCCACACGAAGTTTATTTAAAGAATTCCTTAGTAATTCGCACGACTACCACGCACTATTCGTTCGGAAAAGTGGGCGAATATTTTTTAAAAAATATTTTTCAGCCTAAATTCCGTTCAAAATTCCTATCAATTTCTTATAGCAATCCACACGAAGTTTATTTAAAGAATTCCTCAGTAATTCGGACGACTACCGCGCACTATTCGTTCGGAACGGTAGGCGAATATTTTTTTAAACATATTTTTCAGACAAAATTCCGTTTGGAATTCCTATCAATTTCTTATAGGAATCCACACGAAGTTTATATAAAGAATTCCTTAGTAATTCGCACGACTACCGCGCACTATTCGTTCGGAAAAATGGGCGAATATTTTTTTAAAAATATTTTTCATCCAAAATTCCGTTCGGAATTCCTATCAATTTCTTATAGCAATCCACACGAAGTTTATTTAAAGAATTCCTTAGTAATTCGCACGAATACCGTGCAATATTCGGTCGGAAAAGTAGGCGACTATATTTTTAAAAAAATTTTTCATCCAAAATTCCGTTCGGAATTCCCATCAATTTCTTATAGGAATCCACACGAAGTTTATTTAAAGAATTCCTCAGTAATTCGCACGACTACCGCTCACTATTCGTTCGGAAAAGTGGGCGAATATTTTTTTGAAAATATTTTTCATTCAAAATTCCGTTCGGAATTCCTATCAATTTCTTATAGCAATCCACACGAAGTTTATTTAAAGAATTCCTTAGTAATTCGCACGACTACCACGCACTATTCGTTCGGAAAAGTGGGCGAATATTTTTTAAAAAATATTTTTCAGCCTAAATTCCGTTCGGAATTCCTATCAATTTCTTATAGCAATCCACACGAAGTTTATTTAAAGAATTCCTCAGTAATTCGCACGACTACCGCGCACTATTCGTTCGGAACGGTAGGCGAATATTTTTTTAAACATATTTTTCAGACAAAATTCCGTTTGGAATTCCTATCAATTTCTTATAGCAATCCACACGAAGTTTATTTAAAGAATTCCTTAGTAATTCGCACGAATACCGTGCAATATTCGGTCGGAAAAGTAGGCGACTATATTTTTAAAAAAATTTTTCATCCAAAATTCCGTTCGGAATTCCCATCAATTTCTTATAGGAATCCACACGAAGTTTATTTAAAGAATTCCTTAGTAATTCGCACGACTACCACGCACTATTCGTTCGGAAAAGTGGGCGAATATTTTTTAAAAAATATTTTTCAGCCTAAATTCCGTTCGGAATTCCTATCAATTTCTTATAGCAATCCACACGAAGTTTATTTAAAGAATTCCTCAGTAATTCGCACGACTACCGCGCACTATTCGTTCGGAACGGTAGGCGAATATTTTTTTAAATATATTTTTCAGACAAAATTCCGTTTGGAATTCCTATCAATTTCTTATAGCAATCCACACGAAGTTTATTTAAAGAATTCCTTAGTAATTCGCACGAATACCGTGCAATATTCGGTCGGAAAAGTAGGCGACTATATTTTTAAAAAAATTTTTCATCCAAAATTCCGTTCGGAATTCCCATCAATTTCTTATAGGAATCCACACGAAGTTTATTTAAAGAATTCCTTAGTAATTCGCACGAATACCGTGCAATATTCGGTCGGAAAAGTAGGCGACTATATTTTTAAAAAAATTTTTCATCCAAAATTCCGTTCGGAATTCCCATCAATTTCTTATAGGAATCCACACGAAGTTTATTTAAAGAATTCCTTAGTAATTCGCACGAATACCGCGCACTATTCGTTTGGAAAAGTGGGCGAATATATTTTTCAAAATATTTATCAGCCAAAATTCCGTTCGGAATTCCCATCAATTTCTTATAGGAATCCACACGAAGTTTATTTAAAGAATTCCTTAGTAATTCGCACGAATACCGCGCACTATTCGTTTGGAAAAGTGGGCGAATATATTTTTCAAAATATTTATCAGCCAAAATTCCGTTCGGAATTCCTATCAAATTCTTATTGGAATCCACACGAACTGTTTTTAAAATATTCTTTAGTAATTCGCACGAATACCATACGAATTTCGGTCGAAAATTTGGTCAAAAGTTTTTTTTGTATTCATTTTTCTGAAAGAAGTCTCACGAATTCCTATTAAATTATGGACGAATTCTGTTTCAAATCGCCACACGGCGTTTTCCAGAATTCGACAGGAAATCTGGACGAAATCTAAACGAATTCTTTCGGAAATCTGGACGAATTCCGAACGAATTCCACACGAATTCCTTACGAATCATTTGCACCTGGGAAAACTTATATTTTTTAAACATTTGTTTTTATATCTAATAAGTTCGCTTCGTGTACGGAACCTTCGAACTTGTTCGATTTTATTTTCAATAAAAAAAACCAACTCCAATCGTCCTCGCTATATATTTTTTGTAATCTACACGTAAAAATTCGTCAAAATGTATAAATTTAAATCACTGTAGATAAAATTTTTTCGTTTTCGGTGGAAAAATACATTTTTTTTCTTAATTTATCATTTTTCTTGAAAAATTTGATAAAAATTGACCATCAACTCCAATCGTGCTTACATTTTTCCTGTAATTTTCACGCAAAAATACATTTATACAGCAAATATTAACACTCTGAGTTGAATATTGTGTGCGCTAGGAAGATAAAACCATTCTCGTAAAAATGCATGGTTTTTCCTTAACAATGCTATGATAATCAATTTCAATCAGGTTCGCTATATTTTACCTGTAATCTACACGCAAAAATATATGTGTACCAAATTTCAGCCCTCCAGATAAATTCGTGTGGCCGCTGTGGGGGGTACACGATTTCAAAAAAACCGATATTAATAGGTCTCGATCTTGTAAAACTTAGTATCGATCTGCATATCCGAAATATTGTTTAGAGATATCTCGAAGTATCCTGTACTGTGAAAGATAGTGATATTTTATGTGTCGCAGAAATGAAATAGAACTATTTGTTAATAATAATGTTTATGTTAGTAATGAAGAAAAAAAGGTGATTTTTTTATAATGGAACAATATTTGAAAACCAGTTATAGCTATTTATTTATATTTTAATATTCCATTTAAAAATTTAGATTCCAAGGATTCTAACTCGAGACATCTTGTAAACCAGATTTTTATTTTCACTCCACATTTTGTCTTCATAAATAAAAAAAAATTTCATTTGCTTCGATATATGTTTGATAATATATTAAAGTTTTATGAAATTTCAATAAATTTTTTGATAACAATTTTTTTTAAATATGTGCAAAAGACCCGGAGTATATTCATATTAAACAATTATATTATTATGAGAAATTTTATATGACTATAATATTATTTGTTACTTGAGAAGTATAACGTTATTAGCTATCACATAATAAGTAATAAATAGTTACAATGTTTCACACTTTATAATGCAGGATGAATTTAAAATTCTGCCTTTTTCTGAAATGTTTTTTATAAAAATAAAGAAAATAATTTAAATAAAATAATAATTTTGAAAAACTTGGAAAGATTGATTTAAATGAATTTAAATTTTGTTTGAAGTAAATGGTTCCATGTTAATACTCATTCTAAATTCTGTTTCTTATATTTATTTTATCTCTGTCTCCTTTTATTTTCATTTAACGAATAATTTAAGATATATACATAAAGCGTTAAGAACTCAATTTTAATCACGTCTTAACTAGATACGTAGTATATTGAAATTTTGATTTTAACTTTAAGTATTATAAATTTCTTTTTTTTCAATTAATTTTTGTATTTTTATTTAATTTGCGTTTATTATGTTTATTTTTACCATGTTTATTTATTTTGTGGTGTACATGTGATTTTATTTATATTATATTTTTTAAACAATGAATTCACTCCATTGGTATGTTTGTTTCAATTTTTATTTTATTGTTTTACTTATTTTTAAATGTTCCACGATTATTAACTACTGTTTTCATTTAGTTATTCATTTATTTTTTTATTATTATTCAATTATTTATTTTTTTTGTATCACCTGATTTCTTGATGTAAAATTTTTTTATATATTTTGTAATTTTAATTATTTTAATTTTTAATATTTTTTTGTTAATTTCTGTCTATAAATTTAATTATATAAAAAGAGGATTCCTTACATTATTATGTTTGTTTCAAATTTTAGAAATTTTTATATATTTTGTAATTTTTGTTATTTTACTTTTTAATTTTTTTTCTAATTTGAATCTCTGAATTTAATTTTAAAATGAGAATTTTTGCATTATGTTTTTTTTTAATTTTCTTGTATGATTTTATATATTTTAAAATTTTGTACATTTATTAAATTACTTTTTTGATTTTGTTATTAATTTTTTTTTAATAGATTTATTATATATTTTTTAATTATTTGCCTCTTAATTTATTTAATTTTTATTGATTTTAATTATTAACTTTTTGTTTAAAATTTTTCTATGACTCTTGTATATTTTACTATTTTACTTTTTAACATCTTGTTTTTTTAAATTTTTGATTACTTTAAATCTTTGTCTGTTGTCAAATAATGTGTTTTACTGATCGTAATATTACTACTGGAATATTGCTGTAATAGTACTGTAATATTACACGTTTATTTGAAATATATAAAAATTTCAAAGCTTTTTATGTTAAAACAGAAAAAGATAAGAATTAATCAGTCAAATATTTTTGAGTTGTTTTTGAAATTTTTTTACATATCTTGTAATATTACAGTAATATTAACCAGTGATATTTTTATCAAGCGATCATTTTTATATGTAGTGTTACATGTAATACAAAATTTTGTATCAATTAAATTGTCTAGTTTAATACTTATTCTAATTATTTTGTTTATTATATATATATTTTTTTTTCATTTTCTGACTCTTAATTTGTTTAAATGGGGAAACTCGTGTAAATGCACGTTTTTTCAAGATTTTTTTTACAAAAAGTGGTATAGTTTACTGAATTGAAATAAAATATACATTAAAGTGTATAATATAAGCTATACGTATGATAATTTTCTTAATTATAAATATTGGATATTGGCGGCGTTAGAGGCGTTTAAAGTTAGATATTTGGTTTTGAGCAGTGTCACCTACTGTTCTCAAATCTCAACCAAAATTAAAAAACAAAATTTTTATCGTTAAAAATTTTAAATACACAAATACGCTTTGCATGACGAAAAGAAAATTAAAAACAAAAAATTTTTGAAAATTTGGGACCATTTTGAAAAAAGTCATTTCTTATAAATAATCTACAAAAAAATTGTTTAAAAAAAAGAAAAGAAACTCATGCAATAGTCAGTAAGTTAAAGATGCTTTCTGGTAAGTTTTATGAAAATCGGTTAAAAATTGTCTGACCTGCATTGCACTGCTCAGTTCCTTGCGACTAGTTTATACTAATCAACAGCTCATTTCACCATCGTGTTTTCTCTCTCTTTCTCAATCGAGTAATATACTTGACTCTCTTGAAAAATCAATAAATAACCTAATTTTTCTACTTCAAAAATTAATAATTAGTAATTCAAAAATTAGCATGGCTACCTCTACTAAAACTTTTTTTATATTATTCTAATTATTCCATTCTACAATATACTCGTTTTTTAAAAAAATCTATCCATAACTTTTTAAATAATTCAATAAAATGTATGAGTTTTGCATGTTCAGATTAGGAATCCTATGTTAACTGGTGCAACTTTAAACCCAGATTTCTCAGTTTTGAGCATGGCAATGGGTACTGGGTTTTTTAACACTTATAAAGTACATAAAAAAGGAACATTTTCCCAGAGTTTAAAAAAATTCTAGCGAAAATCGATTTGCCGGAGAAATACCTTAACTATTACCATGAAAACCTTATATATTCGAGAATAGCTGTTGCATTGTAACAGTGCTGGCTACTGATAATGAATAAAATTATATTGACAAGAAAGCGACAGAATATAGCGATCTCGTGCGCATCGTTAATTCCATTTGGTAGCATTTGAAGTAGGGGAAGGTGGGAAATTGAAGCCCCTTAAGGACAATGATTAAAAAAACTAACTTATTGTTATAATAAAATATTGTTTTCGTCATTTTTTACTCCTTTTGTTATTTATCTTTAATTATAATTAATTAGAAATTAAGAACAAAAAAGTAAGTTAGCAAAAAATATAATGTTTGCTAAAAAAAATACATTTACTTACATTTGATATTCCAATAAAATGGTATAATTTCTATTTTCTTTAGATATTTTACTTATTTTGTCAATAGTTCTCGACAGATGAACATTTTACAAAAATATTTAACACATAAAAAAGACTTACAGCTTCTTTAGTATTAAAATATCCAATAATAACACATTTTAGACAATAAAACACAAATATAGATTTTTAGAAATTAAATATGTAACAATATCAAATTTTATAAATGAATCTTGTTCAATTTTCAAAGAAATAAGAAAAGCCATATCGAGGTAACGAAACTCTGCTGGCTGACACAATTCTCCCATTACCCCAAAGAATTTTGACAGGCCACAATTTGAAAAAAGAAGAAAAACATAAACAAATTTAATTGTTACCTTTATTTTTATTCATGTATCTAAATCTAAACATTTTTATCTCTAATAAAATTTTAGGGTTCCATACCCCCGTACCCGAAAGAGGGAACCCTATTAATGAGACTAGTGAAGCAAAGCAAGTACCCCCCCCCCCCCTTAACGACCACACGAATTTATCTAGAGGGCTGAAATTTGGTACACATATGTATTCTGGCGTGTAGATTACAGGAAAGAAATAGTGAACATGTTTCGGCTTTATTTATATAGTATTGTCAAGGAAAAATTAAAAATTTTGAATAAAGCCTTTAATCCTCCTAGGGCACACACTATTTGACCAAGACAGTTCATATTTGGTATACATGCGTATTTTTGCGTGTAGATTACAGGAAAAATATAGCGAGCCCGATTGGAGTTGTTGGTTATATTGTTCTTAAGGAAAACTCATATTTTTAGAAAAAATCATGGATTTTTCGAATAAAAAAAGAAAAAAAGTTTATCTAAAGGAATTCAAATTTATACATTTTTATGTATTTTTACATGTAGATTACAAAAAATGTTGATTTAATTTAGTTTTTTTCGAAAAATTAATTTTTTTTTAAAAAGTGGACTTTTCTCTTAAATTGAGGTACGGAACCCTCAGTTTCAATGCAAGTGTAACTTGTACTAATCCGATTTTTTTTATACTTAATTTGATATATTTCAATGTTGGTGAAAAATTGCATTTCTCTTTGTGTGATACCTTAAAAAAGTAATTGTTTAACAACAATTATAATCCGACACGGAAAACGTTTTGGTTGACATGATGTTCCAGGCGGCATTTAGTGGTATGCCTTTGAAACGGTAAATTTGCGTTCCTCGTTTAGCACTATTGAAAATCCTTGTACAAGAAAATGTGTACATGTTCAGTAGCTGAACTTGTACCTGTACAAGAACATGTATAAGAACATGTACAGTTTCTTGTATATAAATATTATATATATTTACTTGTACAAGAACTTGTTCCAAATTTCGGTGCCGAAATTGTACAAGATCTTGTTTATGTTCTCACCAGAACAGGTACAAGTTCAGCTCCTGAACATGTACATTTTCTTGAACAAGATCTTGTATAAGGATTTTCAATAGAGAGTGACGCTACATTTCTCCGACGGAGGCTTTACACGCTCAGGTTTTGGACAACTTACCTTTGGAATTGCGACAACCACATTTCGGATAATCAACCTGCTTGAGCGTAAAGCATTCCTTTTTCGAATTGAAGTTGTGCTACACTTCGTGAATTTTTGTCTCATTGGAACATTCATTCGCCCAAAATTTTTTCCGTGGATGAATTATTAAAAAAATTCGTCCGCCGTATTGGACCAACCTTTTTGAATTTTTGAAATTGCGAGAAAATTTAAATGTGTTTTCTGACGTACTGTTCTTCTTGCAGATTAAGAATAAAAAAATGATTACTTATAGCATTTTCGCCAAGTTGTTCAAGCTGGTGTAGAATGTGACGATGGGGACATCTATCACAAATTTCTTCTCCAGGTACTTTGCTCATTTCCGCCCAATCAGTTTCCATTTGTTTAATAAATGTAATTATTTCCTGCTCGGAATTCATAAATGAGCACATTTCATTTTTTGTGGGAGGTCGAAGATTTTTTAAAACGAATTTTTTGCAAAATTTGTGTAATAATTTCGAGCATTCCATAGATAAAATATCGATGTTGAATTTTCTAATCTCCAACCAGTATTCACAAATTTCTTTGCAGTGTTTTGCTATAAATATACAATAAAAATAATTTTTTAAACAACCAACATTTAGAACAATCCCCTAAAAATGTCAGAATTTGTATAAATGTTTCGGAGCTCAAATTTATGGAATGTATACCGTGGATGTCCCAGTTACCGTCCACCTAAGACCTAGCTTCCGTCCAGTTTAATTTTCAAAATAACATTTATAAAAAAATTATTTTCTTTTATTTGTTTACTTAAACTAATAAGTCGATTGTGTGCCAAAAGGAATAAATTATTGTTAAAAAATAATTTAAATTACTATACGAGATATTTGTAAAATGGACGGAAACTGGGACATGGACAGTAACTGGTACATCCACGGTAGCTTTTGAATATTTTTTATATTTTAATATATTAGTTTGACATATTCTTATTAATCATTTTTAAGTTTTTTTTATACAAATAGTTCGATACTAAAGAATAAATTAGATTCAAACATTAATGATTATAAATTTTTAATTTTAACCCAAAAAGTCGCATCTTATTTTGCAAAATAAATAGGGGAGAGTGGGGAGTTGTGCTACAGGTTTTGTTTTTCGATCAAAACTGTTATATAATTTTTTTTTACTATTCTATTATATGGAACTTTCAGTACACATAAAAACACAACTTTTGGCATGATGGATTAATTAAAATTCAAAACGGAAATAGAAATAGAAAGTTTTCAAAAACAGTGGGGAGTTGTGCTCTACCGTTGAAAATTGAAGAAAAAGACATATTTTTTAGAATATTCTTTATTTAAATTATGAAATGTGAAAAAGTAAGATAACTTACCTAAAATAAAGTAAAAGATAAGATAAAATATTAATTTTAGATAATTTAGATAAAATTGAATTTTTTTTAAATAATTGAAAAACAATATTTGTATTGCATAAAATATTCTAATTATTCATAAATAATGCACAATGAAAATAAAGAGTGCGTATTAGGATTAAAAACTGTTAAATATTATGTGAGGCACAACTCCCCACACTGAAACAAAATTTATTTGATTTAAATACTTCAAATTATTTGAAAAATATTTAATTGGTTCAAATACTTTTTATTTGGATCAAAAAAATATGTATTTGACTCAAATTATTTGAATCGCATTTATTTGAACCAAATAAATCGTATTTGGTTCAATTAAATAATTAATTAAATTGAATAAACGAATTTATTTCATACAAATAATGAGTTACTTGAAACTATTCATTCATTTATTTCACTCACATATTTCGTTTATTTGATACAAATAAAAAGTATTTGACACGATAAATTTATGTAATTAATTCAAATAAACTGAATTATTTAATACAAATAATTCGTTATTTAATGCTAATACACTATTTTATCAAGACAAATAAAAAAATATTTCAATCTATTAAATATTCATTTGAAACGATAATAATTATTTACTTGAAACAATTAATTTATTTATTTCACTCAAATATTTCGTTTTATTGAAACAAATAAAAAGTATTTGACACAATAAATTTATTTTAGTGATTCTAATCAACTAAATTATTTAATATAAATAGTGCGTTGTTTAATCTCTGGTTAAAAAGTCGGATTAATTTTGGATTAAATTCGGAGAAATTGGTCTGGATAAGCCTGAAAAGTACCGTGGATGTACCAGTTACCGTCCATGTCCCAGTATCCGTCCATTTTACAAATATCTCGTATAGTAATTTAAATTATTTTTTAACAATAATTTATTCCTTTTGGCACGCAATCGACTTATTAGTTTAAGTAAACAAATAAAAGAAAATAATTTTTTTATAAATGTTATTTTGAAAATTAAACTGGACGGAAACTAGGCCTTAGGTGGACGGCAACTGGGACATCCACGGTATACGAAACAAGTACGATAATGATTCGCGATAGCCTGAAATCAGTTCAAGTAAAATATAACAAATCCTAAGTTAGACCGGAATAATCTGGAATGACTATGAAATCAGTCCGCAATAAGTCCTCTATAATCCGAATATGAATCCCGAAAAAATTAAATCAAGAAATACTACTGAACAATCTAAAAACTGTAAGCAAAGAATCTGAAAGTAATACGCATCACTTTGAAATCAGTCCGAACAAAATAGCGTAATCCGAATTTTCACTGTGGTAATCCGAAACTTTTATGTATAAAATCCGCAAACATTCCGCAACAATCTGCATTTAATATACTTAAAAAACTTCGTTAAAACTAGGTATGAAACGATCCGAAATCCGTATGTGAAGAATCAAGAATCAGTCCGTATCAATCCGAAATTAGTCTTGCTAAACCATATTCTGTATTAAAGCCGGAACAATTCGAAATTTGTATGCAGCAAATTCGGTAAATGTCAGAAACAATCGGAATTATATCTGATAGAAACGCGATAATTCGCAATGAGTCCAGAATTATTCGGAACTTGTACGTAGACTATCCGCAACAATCCGAATTCAGTATGTGAAAAATCCGGAATTAGTCCGTTTTAATCCGAAATCAATCCGGTTTATAATTCCAGTAAATCCGGAATTATCCCGGTATAATCCGAAATTAATCCGGTTAAGCCTAAAATTAATCAGTTCTGTGAATATAGTAAATCCGAATTTAGTCTGGTTTAATCTGAAATTAATCTGTAATTAGTCTGCAACAATCAAGATTTATGAAAATTTTCTACTTTCATTGATATAAATATTTAGTTACATACAAAGACCGGATTATTTTGGATTCATTGCGAGTTATCGTGTTTTTAACAGATATAATTCGGTCTGTTAAAGACTATTAACCAATGATTTGCATACAGATTTCGGATTGTTCCAAACTATTTTCGAAGTAGGGTTTAAACATACTCATTTCAGGCTTAACCGGACTAATTCCGGATTTACTGGAATAATAATTCGGATTAATTTCGGATTATACTGGACTAATTCCGGATTTACTGGAATTATAAACCGGACTAATTCCGGATTTTTCACATACTGAATTCGGATTGTTGCGGATAGTCTACGTACAAGTTCCGGATTATTCTGGACTCATTGCGAATTATCGCGTTTCTATCAGATATAATTCCGATTGTTTCTGACATTTACCGAATTTGCTGCATACAAATTTCGGATTGTTCCGGCCTCAATACGGAATATGGTTTAGCAAGACTAATTTCGGATTGATACGGACTATGTAAGTGAATATTTATATCCATGAAAGTAGAAAATTTTAATAAATCTTGATTGTTGCAGACTAATTACAGATTAATTTCATATTAAACCGGACTAATTTTGAATTTACTATATTCACAGACCTGATTAATTTCGGATTCAATCGGACTAATTCCGGATATTCTGGATTCATAAACCAGAATAATTTCGGATTAAAAATGACTAATTCCGGATTTTCTGGATTCATAAACCGGATTAATTTCGGATTAAACAGGACTAATTCCGCATTTACTGGTATAATAAACCGGATTAATTTTGGATTTAACTGGACTAATTCCAGATTGTATAGATTTATAGACCGGGTTATTTTCGGATTTATGTGAATTAATGACTGATTTACTTGATTCATAGACCAGACTAATTCCAGATTTATGGGAACCGTTTGCGGATTGCCAACAGACAAGTTTTGTATTATTTCTGACTTATTTCGGATTAAGGTTTTTAAATGGATTAAATCCAGACATTTGCGAACTATTTTCGCACATATTTCCGATTATACTTTTTCTTCGGACAGATTTCGAACGATTGTGGAAATTTTCGTATAGTTTCCGAAACAATCCGGACTTTCTTGTCAGAATTAATGCTAAATTAGTCTGAAATTTTGAGTTTCTTTTTCTGCCGCATGGTGCGGCTTTCTCACCATTGAGAAGAGTTTGACATTCTATAAAAGCCGTGCCGTGTGTAAGACGTGTATGTCTAGAGAAATTTGTAGATCTCTTTTTCTCTCAAGGAGAGGTCTGTGGTTATTAGTAATACAGACTGCATTAATTCCGGACTTAACCGGGAAAATTCCAGATTTTGAGAACCCGACAAATTCCGGATGTACTAGATTCATATATCCGATTAATTTAGGATTCAACCGGACTAATTCTGGATTTTCTGGATCCATAAACCGGATTACTTTCGGATTAAACCGGACTATTTCCGGATTCACTGATTACACAAATGAGACTAATATCGTATTAGACCGGATTAATTTCAAAGTTAGTAGTTACATAAATCGCACCAATTTCGGTTTGAATCGGACAAATTTCGGATGACAAAAATCTTACCATAAACCGGACTATTTCGGAATAGTTCCGAATTTACTGTTAAGAGAAAACGGATTATTTCCGTACTTGACTGGACCAATTCCACATTTACTGTTTACGGACAATCGGACTAACTCCGGATTAGACCAGACTAATATTTGATTCACTCATTAATCGCAACCCGTATTGGTTTCAGACTTAACCAAAACAATTCCGGGTGACAAAAACCTGACCATAAACCGCATTGTTTCAGACTAATTGCGGATTAGTCCGAAATCAATCCGAAATTTTAACCAGGGATGTTAATACACTATTTTATTAAAGGAAAATAAAATATTTTGATCAATAAAATATTTAAGTGTAATGAGAATA
The DNA here is from genome assembly GCF_019393585.1 of Leptopilina boulardi. Classification (NCBI taxonomy): domain Eukaryota; kingdom Metazoa; phylum Arthropoda; class Insecta; order Hymenoptera; family Figitidae; genus Leptopilina; species Leptopilina boulardi. The sequence goes on from NW_026137888.1 coordinate 251,494, forward strand.
ATGAGTTATTTGATACTATTCATTTATTTATATATTGTAACGAACCAGTTTGTTACTAAAATAATATTCGCTGCCCTTCCGGGTGATTTTCCCAAACAATATATAATTTAAATTTGAATACTTTTCCCGCGCTATTGCCAACTTAAATATGCTTAAGTGGTACGCGTGAAAATTAGCAGACGACAAACGCACATGTGTCCGGCGACCGGAAATTAATATTCAGAGAGAGAATAGCGTTCTCCCAGTTCAGTCGTGCTAATCGAAATTATATCAATAGTTATTTCTGTGAAAACTTAATAATTGTCAAAGAATTTATAAAAGAAAGTACATAATAAATAAAGGATATATAAAAAGTATTATCAGCGCAATATTCTAAAAATTGGGATAAAATATAACAATAATTCTTAAAGAACCATAGCGCAATTTCTATTTCGACATAAAGAAATCAAGGTAAGTCCAATTTGATTATTCCTTTTTGAAGTGGTTATATATCTAATAAATACTCTCTCAGCCGTCATAATCGATAATAAATAGTTACATTTGTTAGTCCCGGAAAATTCTTAACTTTGTGCCATCCGTATAAGTCGGACCCCATTCTTAAAATTAATTCTTATATGGTTTGCCACAATATTTTATTTAATACAAATATTTTTTCATCTAAAAACATAATATTTACAATAATTCAGAACAACGAAAAACGCGTTTTTAATACAAATATATTTACATTTTTTTTGAAAATTCACCTAGGATGATTCATGATAATAGTCATGAAGCATATAATTAATTATATTTTATAAATTGCATTTAATTGGAAAATATAATTTAATATCTTAACTTTAACTAAATGATGTTAAGCACTTTTCTGAGTTAGGTGTATTGTTTGCAAGTTTAAATGGGATCAAGAAGTTAACATTCGATGCCACGTAGCGTGCGTAGCGTAGTTGGTAAAGCGTTAGACTCATAATCCGTAGGTCGTAGGTTCGATTCCCCCCATCCGTTAGATTTATTTATTTCTCAGGTTTGCGTTTAATCATCAATTCTATGTATGAATTAGTTGAAAAATAAAAATATATGTGATCATAGTATGCAGAAATTACATATTTTTTAATATATTTATTTGAGTAAGAATTTAATTTAGAAATGGAAGAATTAGTAAATAAATGTGTTATTTATTCAATTCAAATGTTGATTTATTTGAATCAAAAATTTCTTACATTTTATGCAAATAAATTATGTATTTGGAGCAAATAAAATAATAATAATAATAATTACTTATGATAAATAATCAAATATTTGATTCAAAAAATTTTTTAGTTGTTTCAAGAAAAATATTTTATCGATGCAAATAAATATTTATTTGATACGATAAAATAAAATAATTATGTCTAGTAAATATTTATTTCAATGAAATAATTTTCATAATTGATTAAAATAATCATTTATTAGTTTTGAATATTCCATTTATTTGATTTGAATATTTTGTATTTGATTCAAATAACTATTTATTTGATACGATAAAATAAAATACTTGGGTTTAGTAAATGTGTATTTGGTTCAAATACATATTTATTGGATAATAGACAAGTAAATGATGTATTTGGATCAAATACTTTTTATTTGATCCAAATAAATTTTTTTTTCAGTGCACTTTCTATATTTTCAAAATAGTCATAAAATAATTAATATATCGAATGTTTATGCGAACTCATTTTTGTTCTTCAAAAAGTTATTAATGACAGCTAATTTTTATGCATTAAACATTGTGATCGCTTTGAAAAAATTAGTGGAAATGACCTAAACATAAAGAGACAAAAAAACTTTTAGAAACAAATTTTAACTTACTATCTCAAAAGACACGAAAAATACTTCCAAAAACAACGGGTACCATTTAAAAAGTTAGTTTTTAACGAGAAATAATATACCAAAAATTGAAATTTTGCATTTGCCATATTAAAAATATTAAGGTGGAGTACGACTCCCCACGAGGCACAACTCCCCACTCTCCTCTACCTTTTTGCAAGTCCTGTTGTTGCGGTAATTTTTTCTTTAAAGAATAATACATCAAGAGTATAACCATAAATTTTTAAGTCATAATACTAAAATTTAAATAACTTTTGAATTTTAAAGTAAAAACACAATTTTTCGTTTTTATTTTTCAAAATTTTTTAACTTAAAATAAATTAATCCTTGCAAAACTAATTACATTTTAAAAACCACATTATAAGCTACTTCAGATTAAGTTTTTGTGCAAAAATAATCAATACTGGCTATACAATACACGTTTGAATACGTCGGGTCGAGCAGACCCGTTGTATCATTTATGTTTGAACGTGGAATTGTGCCAGTTAACACGATGATCAGTAAAAAAAACTTCAGGCTTGTCTAAAATGACGATGATAGTTAAACGCGAGAGAGTTTTCGTTTTTTGATTAGAATTGTCCAAAAATAGTAAAGAGAAAATCGAAACTGCTCCTCTTTGAATTTTCTTGAGCAAAAACGTGAAAAAATTTCAATTTTTTTAAAATAAAAATAACATTTTTTAGAATTTTTAATTTATTAATTTGGTTTAAAACAGTTGTATAAAAACTGGATAGGACCAACTAAAAGACAAATGTTATATCCGGATTGTTTCTGGATTTTATTATTTTTATATCTGACATTTGAAGCAGAGATAATTCTAACGGGAAGTAATATAAAAATATACTTTTAATTTGATTGAAGTACAAAAGTTCCTAAAAAATAGCAATTTTAAATAAATTATAAATTTCATTTTAACATAAATTTTGATTTACTTATTTTTAATTAAAGAAAATAGTTCAAAATTATCTTCTTATTTGAATTAAATATGATTTCTCAGTATGTAATTATTTTATATATAATTATTTATGTATACTTATTAAGGTGTTCTTTATTTTTAAAATTTTCAAAATTTTATCATTTCCGGTCAAAATTGTATTTTAAATGGTTAAAAAAAGATACGTATTTTTTTATTTTAATTTTAATAAATAATTATTGGTGTCTCAAAGCCTTTGAATTTTTTCATGTAATTTAAATGGGAAAAAACCGTTTTTTGTAAATTTGCTATAAAACCATTAAGAATCAATATTTTTCGACCAAATATTTTTGTTTCTCTTCTCAAAGGTTAAAAGGATAACATTAGAAAAATGTTTATAAAACTTTTATTGTTTAACCCCTTCAATATTTCAGGAAACTATAGCATGAATGACCAAAAATGCCCAGCAAACCCAGTTCAACGAATTTTCATGAATCTTAGTATACAAGGTTTTTGGGGCTTAATGATCACGAATATGACTTTAGTTTTGCGAAATTCAAAATGGCCGGCATAATTTTTTTGAAATTGATCTGATTTGATGAAAAACTGTTACTTGAAGTTTTTTGGGGTCGCTGATTATGAATCCGACATTAGTTTTCCGAAATTAATAATGGCGGATTCAAAATGGTGCACGGAAATAAAATAATCTCTAAACTTGAAATAATATTAATCCTACATCCAGTAAAATATCCCAAGTAGCACGTAATATATTTTATTTTGTCGAACTTTATGTATTTCCCAGTTTGAATCAGTTTTAACTTTACGTATTTGTTATCATGTGAGAGATATTATTTTTATGTTGATTAAATTTATTTCGTCACAATGGCTGACGATTTTGTCAAAAACTGTTTAATTAAATGGAATTTAACAGAGTACATCACTGTATTTGCAGATAAAACTTATATCATTTCATGGTACTAAGATTGCTTGAAACTCAATTCCTATCAATTCCGTTTTAATATTTCCCTAATTTTTTAATTCTTTTAAATTCCAAAATACTGAATAAGTAATTCGGACAAAATATTTCAGTTATACCTGAAACTCAATTCCTATCAATTCCGTTTTGATATTTCGCTAACTTTTTAATTCTTTTGAATTCCGTAATATTCTGAAGAAAGTACGTTTAAAATCAAATGTCTACAGTTCAGTTGATACGGCTGCGCGGAACAGTTGTTTGGCTCCGGCATTGAAAATCGAAAGTTCAAATCTTCGGACCGTCAAATTTTTTTTGTACAAAATTTAAAAACAGAATTGAAAAGAATTGAACTGGCATTATTTTCAAGTACCCAAGATGGATACAAAAGAATTGGACAGAAACGGAATTCAGAAGAATTAAATTTTTTTAATTCTTTTCAATTCTTCGCTGTTTACTGGGATATTCTAACCTATAAAAAGTTATATTAAAACATGTTTTTTTATTATTAAAAAATGAGAAAATATATTGTGTGATGTTGAGACAATTTTATTAAATTAAAAAAATTAAATTTTCATTCTAATAATGTATTATTTTAATTTATTGAAATAAGTTGATTGATTAGAACTATATGTTCCATATCATAAAATTTGTGGTTTCTGATATGATTTTTAGGCATAATAAATACGTGTTCTTCATATTACTAATATTCGGATCAGATATAACCCCAAATTTGAGTTATAGATATCTGCTCTCATCTGACTTCCGATTTCAGATATAGTTTATGCCTAAATCTTATATTAAATCTCTAATTTAGAGATTAATTTTTTTCTGTGTGGACATAATTTTTTAAATTCATCGGACTTTCCTAAAATTTGGGACTCAGTTGTTTTTGGAATCGGTGATTGCTAACCTCACTTCAAAATTCAAAAAGACTAATTAAAAAGCAACTCTAAAAACCTCGAAGGAACAGTTTTTAAACAAATCAGATCTATTTAGAAAAATTATGTTTGTCATTTTAAATTTTATAAAACTAATGACAGATTCGTAATCAGCGACCCCAAAAACCTCCGAGTAAATTTAAAAGCAAATTTGATAAATTTTAAAAAAATATGTTCGCCATTTTGGACCCACCACTTTCAATTTCGCAAAAATAATGTCACATTAGTAATCGAGAAAAAATTTAGAAACAATTTTTTTAATGTCATTTTTGGAACCTTTGAGAAGAGAAACAGAAATATGCTAATCTAAAAATATTGATTTTAAATGTTTTATAGCAAATTTACGAAAAAGAGTTTTTTTCCCATTTAAAATACATGGAAAAATTCTAAGGCTTTGAGACACCATTAAATATTAAATAAAATCAAAATAAAAAATACGTATGCCTTTTTTCCATTTAGAACAAAATTTTGTCCGGGAATGACAAGAATTCGAAAATTTTGAAAATAAGGTCCACCCTTATACTTACGATTCATAAATCTGGTTGGACAATCTTCTCCGACAATAATTTGCGCCTCCTCAACTTCAAAAATTTCGTAGACTAATCTACTTAATCTCCCTAAAAAAATTTAATTTTTTAATTTCTTAATTTTCATATTCAAAAAAAAGACAAAAATTACTCATATGTGACCGATTCTCAGAGAATGGCGCTATCGACCAAAATCAACTTTTCCATAAAAACGAGTTTCAAGTTTTACTACCAATTAAAATAGATTTCTTGAAACATTTTAAATTTCAAAGGATCTAGATAAGTGTTTCTTATGTATTTTTTTTGGTGAACACGATGTTTATGGTTGAATAATTTTTTGAACATCAGTGTTATTATTATAAACAATTTGTTTTGCAAAAGTCAAAATATGAAATTTGTAAATTTAACTTGAATGAACTTGCTGATGTCTTAGAGGTCTGAAATTAGCTCGAATTTTATGTTAATGGTTTTAGCATTCATATTTGAGGTTTGAGAAAATATCCTTAATACTTGGACAACCAGGTCGCCGATGATGGGCATACCTGGAGATCATCTTGGAGGATTTAGGTTGAATTTATAATTTTTTATTTTAATCAAAAATACCAAGAGTGACTTTTGTCTTATAATTACATATATTTTCAATAAAAAAAATTTTCGAAATAAATTTTTTTTTAATTTGTTTAAACAAATGCAAATTTTTTTTTAACATTTGGGATTAGTTGCATTGTATTTTTAGGACCTTACACTATAAGAAACCGTAATAAGAAATTCGATTTTTTGGTCGATAACACCGTTTGCCAGACCCGGTCACATCTATGCACATAAAAAATCAAAGCAATAAAAATTGGTAGCCTATTAAATATTAAAGTATATCCTAAAATATATAAGGTAGGTACATATATTATATTTAGACAAACACTGTCAATTTGAAATAAAATTTTTTCTTTATCATAAAAATGTCATAATGATATTAAATTTTTTAAGTGATTTATATAATTATGTAAAGATATATTATAGTTGTAATTAGAATTAATAAATAAAACTGTTAAAAATGGTTCCTTGTTCTTTAAAAATTTGGAATTTTGAAACTAGCAATTGCCTTTAATTAAAACTTTGAAAGTGTACTTTTTAGATTCCTATCGTCAAAAAATATAAATATATACACTCAAAATTGGAAATTGAAAAAATGTATTATTTATACTTTCTCTAATAATGTTATATACAGTATACATACATATTTCTCCATAATAAAAATCCATGCCTTGGTTAAAGGTCTCTTCGAAACGTGCCGTGGACATGATTCTTTCTATAAATATAAAATTAAAATAATAAATTAACTCCAATATTATTTTTACAAAAATTAAAAATAAAGATGTTGTTTTTAATAAGGACGTTTTTAAATTTAATAAACTGACATGTCAAATAATGTAGTATAATTTATAATATTAAGAATATTAGTATCACTTACCTGTGTAGTCAGAAGAGTAAATTTTGCACTTTTTAAAACTGCGAATTGTCAAAATCTTTAAGAAAACAAAAGAATACTCAAATATACTAAGTATACCTTTCTTTTTTAAATTCGAGTAAATAATTTATTTGTTTATTATCCAGTAAACATGTATTTGAACCTAAGCATTTTATTTTATTGGATTCAAATTAAGTTTTATGAATAATAATAATGTGTTAGGTAAAACCTTTAAAATAATTTTGAAGTTTAAATAATTTTAAAAGTCTTAATAACGCAATTACTATTTATAAATTAAAATTTTTTAATTATTTAAAAAATGTTCCTGTGATGATTAATTAGTAAATAAGCGTATTTTAATTTAAAAAATGATTTTAATAGAAAAAATTCCGTTTTAACAAATAGTAAAATTATTACTACTGAAAATTAATCTCCAAATAATTAATAAAAATTAATTTTCATTACAAAAAATTATAAGTAAATATAAAAACAATAAATCTATTCCTTATAATTTTTTTTTATTGTTTTCTAAATATTTTCTTATAATAATACATTTTAAATAAGAGCGCCTTTTTCTACCATTGCGAGAGTAGTAGTAGCGCAAGGGCAGTTGCGTTAGGGCGCACTCACACCTTTTTGGCTGCCTGCCTGCCTACAGGAGTTGTCATGGCAAAATGCAGGAGTGCGAGCAGTCTTAGGTTGGATTTACATGTTGATGTAAATGCAGAATGCAAAACCGAAAATAATGAGAGTGAAAAGGACAACATGTAACTCCATCCTTAGCTTGCTCGCACAAGAAAAGACGGAGCAGTGTGGAGGATGTGTTTCAAATGAGATAGAAAAATAAAGAGCGATATTTCTGTCCTTTTCTAACTCATTTGAATCATATCCTGCATACTGTTCCATCTTGTGCGAGCAGCTTTAAGGCGCTTGCACACCTCCGGCTGCCTGAACAGTCAGCCTCCCACCACGGAAAAAACGTACAAAAGTAAGAGAGACAGAAAATTCAAATTTAAATCTACTGACTCTTTGATTGGCTCTGACTGACTGCCTGTGCAGGCATTTGGAGGTGTGCAAGCGCCTTTAAGGCGCTCTCACACCTTTTTGGCTGCCTGCAGGTTACCATGGCAACGCATGAGAGTGAGTGCGACAGAAAATTTAAAAATTTGAATATTCAAATTTTCTGTCTCACTCACACTCGTGCGTTGCCATGGTAACCTGCAGACAGGCAGGCAACCACAAAAGGTGTGAGTGCGCCATTAGATGACTGTTATTAGCAACTCTGCTACAGACCAGACCTTAGCCACACCTGGCGCCAATGACAAAAGGGATTCCCCTTTTATTCTCCTCTTCGGAAGTGGAAAATTAAGGTACGGCCACACGACTTTTGGAAAAACCATTCATGTCTTTCTCTATCCTAAGACAGAGGCATAAGATTGTCTCACTCTGCATTTTCCGTCTTTGGGAAATGTAAGAAAATGCAGAGTGAGACAATCTTATGCCTCTGTCTTAGGAGAGAGAAAGACATGAATGGTTTTTCCAAAAGTCGTGTGACCGTACCTTAAGACATTAAGTAATTTTAAAAATTTTCAATTTTTTCACACTTGCACACAACCGGCTGCGTGCACAATCAGTCAGAGCCAATCAAAGAGTCAGTAGATTTAACTTTGAATTTTCTGTCTCTCTTATCCTTGTATGTTTTCTTTGTGGTGGGAGACTGCCTGTGCAGGCAGCCGGAGTTGTGCAAGCGCCTTAAAAGTAATAATATTTATTCTTTTAATATTGATAATTATATTTCTACTGCCTTAGTTACCATCAGTTTTGTTGAATTTCCAATATTATTTTCAAATATAATTTAAGAATATGTTTTTTCAATTACGAAGACTTATTTGTATGTAAATAATATATTTAAATAAAAATTATTTCTATAAATTTTTTTGAATATTTAAATTACTTGTATGACGAATACTGAAGCCAAGATGATGGTTACTACTTTTGAATTTATTATCATTTTCATAATTTTTATGAATTAATTACCGAAGTGAATATAGCATATCAATTCCAAAATCGTAAATTTAAGATTAGGTTTGATTCACGTAAATTACTGTAGAAAACAAAAGATCAGGGTATTGATGTTACGCGTAACTTGAGGTTTTCAACGTATAATACGTTTCATACGTAACATACGTCAAAATCCGTATAAAACTTAAAGGTGCTTTTATACCTCTTAATTCCAATCAGATGAACATTTTTTCTGGATCGTGAAAATGCAAGTCAGTGAATGTGATTGGCTCTATAAAAAAATACGTGAAAATGAAATTTTTGTAGAGCCAATCACATTCAGTGACATGCATTTTCACGGTCCAGAAAAATGTTCATCTGATCGAAATTAAGAGGTATAAAAGCACCTTTAGTATATTACATTTTGTCCATTTTTATCAGAGATTTGAAGGTTATGATATGTTTTCGTTACAAAAGAAGATTTTTAAACGTTTAAAAATGGCAGGAAAACAAAAATATTTACAAAAAAGTACGGGCAAGAGTTATGGTTCGGTCACAGTATCTCATGTATGCAGAAACATTTGGCTGGTCACACTTCAACGAAATCTAATGAATGTTTAGTAACTTTCTAGTAATTTTCCAAAAATTTCGATTGTAACTAGAAAGTTACTAAACATTCACTAGATTTCGTTGAAGTGTGACCGGCCAAATGTTTCTGCATGCATGCACAGTGCAGGCATGAGATAGTGTGACCGTACCCTTATAGGTTATTAAAACAAACGAGAATTAAAGGTGCTTATATACCTCAAATTTCGATCAGATGAACTTTATTTCTGGACCGTGAAAATGCGTGAAAATTCATTTTCACGGTGGGTATTTTTGAATTGTTATAAACAAAAAATGTTTTTTTAAGAAATATAATATTAAATAATTGTTTTAATATGTAAGAACACTTTAAAATAGTGATAGAAAGATGATTTGATTGAAAAATTTAGCAAATTTTGCTTTAAAACGTTTCTGCTACAAGAAAGTGTAAAATGACGATGTTTGTGAAATGGTTTGTACAGTGTACATGTGTACATGTTTCTTTTATTTATTCGAAACAATTAGTTGAATTTAAATTTATTTGATAAACATTTCAACTTACCGATTTATTTTCAGCACTCATTATTTATTACAAGTTAAAAAGAACCGACATAACATAAACAAAACTCTGAGAGACACTCACAAGGAAGAAGCACTGTACAAACCATTTCACAAACATCGTCATTTTACACTTTCTTGTAGCAGAAAACGTTTTAAAGCAAAATTTGCTAAATTTTTTAATGAAATCATCTTTCTATCACTATTTTATAGTGTTCTTACATATTAAAACAATTATTTAATATTATATTTCTTAAAAAAAACATTTTTTGTATAAAACAATTCAAAAATACCCGCCGTGAAAATGACTTTTCACGCATTTTCACGGTCCAGAAATAATGTTCATCCGATCGAAATTTGAGGTATAAAAGCACCTTTAGAATAAAGCATGTGCAATATACAAGTTGTAAGACACCTCAAATACGTATAAAAGTAGTGAGGTAATATACGCGTAGAAAACCTCGAATAATACCAGCAGTAATATACGGTCCCAACCCTGTTAAAGACGTAAATTACATGGTAAATTACTGTAAAAAACTATGTAAATTACCGGAGGGAAATTACGTACCCATCTCTGGGCACAATGGAACCAACCAAGTCAATAGAAAAAAGTGTTGCAAAGGTAGCTGTAGAATGATCACATTTGAGAAGTTCCTCTTTATTTTAATACTCTATTATTTCTGAGCCCTGTCTAGCAAGTATTTGAACAAAATGTAAACAAACAAGACGGACTTATTTTTCTTTAAAAGTTTATTTTAATAATACTTATAAACATGTGACAATGTTTAAATGAAATGTGTTTTTTTCGTTATTAATAATTTAATTAATTTTATTTTATAAAAAGGATGAGTATTTATATGTGAATAACAGCTGTCCATTCGTTTCAGGATTATAATATATGTTTCATATTTCTTTCAACGTATTTTTGAAAAGTAAAAAAAAAATTTATACTAAAATGTATAAATCCTTGCAATTATGATTTTAAAGTAGATTTCAAATTTTTTAGGCTAGAAACAATATTATTTAAAATTATTTTACATTATTATTTTAATTGATTATTCTTCTATTTATAGCATTTAAAAATGAAAAGTATTTGTCAGTTATGCTCTGATTAATTTTTTTTGTTTTTATAAAATAAAAGATTTGTGTTTATTAAAAATTTTATATTTCAGTTAAAATTTTAAATATTTGAATAAATTCCTAAGTAAGTATGCCCTTTAAATTTCGTTGCTAAGGAACTAATTTTGTTAATGTAAGTGTCATTTATTTTTCATGTGCTGCGAAATAAAAAATTTTATAATTAATAATTTAATTAATTATTTAATATTTTTTAGTGCAATAATTTAAATATTGTATTTTGGGAGTTTTGGAGAATTCCATTCCTATTTTGAGGAAGTTGCAGGCCATTTGAGGAATACGAAGGAAGGTTGGATTTAGGTTTGTGAATAATGTAATACGATTTATTTAAATTTTATTTTTATAAATATAGTCAAACTTATTTTTTTTCATAAGAAATATAAAAATTTATTTTTAAAAATAATCATTTAATTTTAAAAAAATTCAAAACTCTTTTCAAAAATATTTTAGGTTATCGTTTTATTCGTTATTTTTAAGAAAGTAATTTATATTCAAAAATTTCATATTAACAAAAAAAAATATATATTATTTACAAAATTATTAAGTTATTTTTGATAGCAGTATTTATTTTACAAAAACAAAAAGTGTAAATATTATTTTTAAAAGAATTTTACATCATCAACAATTCTAACCCAAAAATAGTACTTTCGTTACTTTTCTTTAAAAAATGGAGATTTTTGAGTTGGTTGAATTTAAAATTGACAACGGAATTACAAAATTCCATTTTTGAAAAATAGTAGATAAAAAATGACAAAAAAATTAAAAACTTTTCTTCATTTTCTTGAGACACGGAATCTGGCAATTTTGGGTAGCTGAATTTAAATTTGAAATCAGATTTACATAATTTCGTTTTTTTCAAAATAGTGAATCAAAAAATGCAACAAACAAATTAAAAATTTTTTATATTTTTTTGAAACTAGGAATCTCTCAATTTTTGGGGAAGATCAATTCAAATTTAAAACCAGATTTAGATAATTTAATATTTTTTCGACATAGTGGATCAAAAATAATAATAAATTTTTTTTTTATATTTTCATACTTGCTTTATTTGACATAAGATTTCCAAATTCCATTTTTTCCAAGTGGAATTTCCAAAATGTCAACCAAAAAAATTTTTAAAGTTTCTCGATTTTCCGAAAATTTGGAACTTTAGGGTTCTTGGGGCGCAGAATTTAAATTTGAAATCAAATTTACAAAATTTTTAATTTTTCAAAATAGTGGATCAAAAATGACAAAAAATTAAATAATTTATATATTTTCTTGAAACTCGTAATTTTGGAATTTTTGGAGACGCTGAATTTACATTCGACAACAGATTTACCAAATTCCTTTTTTTCAAAGTAAAACAGCAAAAGGTCAACCAAAAAAATTTAAAAAGTTTCTCGATTTTCCTGAAATTTTGAACTTGAGATTTTTTTGGGTTGCCCACTTGAAATTTGACATCACCTTTACAAAATTCCACTTTTTTCAAATGGAGGATCAAAAATTACAACAACAAAATTAAAAAATTCCATTTTGACATCAGATTTGCCAAATTCCGTTTTTTCAAAGTAGAACAGCAAAAGGTTAACCAAAAAAATTTAAGGAGTTTCTGGATTTTCCTTAATTTCTGAACTTGAGATTTTTTAGATCGACAACTTAAAATTTGACATAACATTTATCAAATTGAAATCAAATTTACAAAATTTTTAATTTTTCAAAATAGTGGATCAAAAATGACAAAAAATTAAATAATTTATATATTTTCTTGAAACTCGTAATTTTGGAATTTTTGGAGACGCTGAATTTACATTCGACAACAGATATACCAAATTCCTTTTTTTCAAAGTAAAACAGCAAAAGGTCAACCAAAAAAATTTAAAAAGTTTCTCGATTTTCCTGAAATTTTGAACTTGAGATTTTTTTGGGTTGCCCACTTGAAATTTGACATCACCTTTACAAAATTCCACTTTTTTTTAAATAGAGGATCAAAAATTACAACAAAAAAGTGAAAAAAAATTTTTTTTCCTGAAAACAGGAATCTCTTAATTTTTAGGGACGCTTAATTTATATTTGACATCGGATATAAAAATTTTTTTTTTACAAAACAGTGGGTCAAAAAGACAACAAAATTATTTAAGATGTTTCTCGACTATCCTAAAATTCGGGACCTTGGGTTTTTGGCATTATTGATGATTTTCCGAATACCATTTTTTCAAAGTAGAATATCGAATATGTTGATTAAAAAAATTAAAATAGTTCTTCCATTTTCTTCAAACTTTGAAGCTGAGGGTTTATGGGGTTGCTGAATTTAAATTTGAAATCAGATTTACAAAATTCCTTTTTTTAAGTAGACTATCAAAAATGTCTACCAAAAAAATATAAAAAGTTTATCGATTTTCCTGAAATTTTGAACTTGAGATTTTTTTGGGTTGCCCACTTAAAATTTGACATCACCTTTACAAAATTCCACTTTTTTTAAATGGGGGATCAAAAATTACAACAACAAAATTAAAAAATTCCATTTTGACATCAGATTTGCCAAATTCCGTTTTTTCAAAGTAGAACAGCAAAAGGTTAACCAAAAAAATTTAAGGAGTTTCTGGATTTTCCTTAATTTCTGAACTTGAGATTTTTTAGATCGACAACTTAAAATTTGACATAACATTTATCAAATTGAAATCAAATTTACAAAATTTTTAATTTTTCAAAATAGTGGATCAAAAATGACAAAAAATTAAATAATTTATATATTTTCTTGAAACTCGTAATTTTAGAATTTTTGGAGACGCTGAATTTACATTCGACAAGAGCTTTACCAAATTCCTTTTTTTCAAAGTAAAACAGCAAAAGGTCAACCAAAAAAATTTAAAAAGTTTCTCGATTTTCCTGAAATTTTGAACTTGAGATTTTTTTGGGTTGCCCACTTGAAATTTGACATCACCTTTACAAAATTCCACTTTTTGTAAATAGAGGATCAAAAATTACAACAAAAAAGTGAAAAAAAATTTTTTTTCCTGAAAACAGGAATCTCTGAATTTTTAGGGACGCTTAATTTATATTTGACATCGGATATAAAAATTTTTTTTTTACAAAACAGTGGGTCAAAAAGACAACAAAATTATTTAAGATGTTTCTCGACTATCCTGAAATTCGGGACCTTGGGTTTTTGGGATTATTGATGATTTTCCGAATACCATTTTTTCAAAGTAGAATATCGAATATGTTGATTAAAAAAATTAAAATAGTTCTTCCATTTTCTTCAAACTTTGAAGCTGAGGGTATATGGGGTTGCTGAATTTAAATTTGAAATCAGATTTACAAAATTCCTTTTTTTTAAGTAGACTATCAAAAATGTCTACCAAAAAAATATAAAAAGTTTATCGATTTTCCTGAAATTTTGAACTTGAGATTTTTTTGGGTTGCCCACTTGAAATGTGACATCAGGTTTACCAAATTTTATTTTGTCAAAGTAGAATATAAAAAATGTCGTCTAAAAAAAATTTAAGAAGTTTTTCGGTTTTTCTGAAATTAGGATCCTGTGTGTTTTTGGAGTCGTTGATTGCAAAAATTCTACTTCTTGCAAATTAAAGGTTTACTCTCAATTTCTTCATTGTTTCAGTAAAACTTGTTAATATAATATTTTTTATTCAAAATAATGTTAAATATTTGTTGTATGGAAATTTTTTCCATAATATTTCAAAATTAGGTGAAAGATCATAGGTTAAAATGTAAACATAATTTCTAATTTAAGTCTAAGACCATAGTTTAAGATAAGAACCTAACCTCAAAGTTAGGTCAAAGAATACAGGACAAGTTGCAAACATAACGTGGAAATTAGGGCTTTCCTTTTTGGGCCAATTTTGTTTTGAACGGGAAACTATGGGATTCAAATATGAAAAATAATTACTGCAACAATTAGTAGAATAACTACTAATTTAATTATTGACTTATGCTTTCAATATTTGATCTTGAATTATGAGGATTTCATTGATGCTTGAACCTTCCTTATCATTTAGTTTTGAAGTTATGATTTCAGGTTTGTTGGTACTTTGTCCCTGAACATTGTCAAGTCATAACTGCCTTGTTAGATAACCTCAAAATTATATGAAATTTCAGAATGAAAATAGTAAAAAAATTTAGGAGGACACTTTGTGTGAAATTAAAATCGGCAAACACAACCTCAAAAATTTAATAATTTCTTATTCAAAAGAGCTTCTTAAAATCTCATAAAGGTATTAGTTTTGTGAGATTTTTAATTTTTTTTAGACTGTAGTGGATGAGTATAGACGAATAACTTCAAAAACTCATAAAATAATCAATATTTTGAATTTTCAAAAAATTCTTGTCCGCACACGGAAAAAAGATTGGTAGGGGTTACCATTTTTAGTTAGTAAACTATACTGCTGCTAATTTATTATTTGCGGTTACTATTTTTATTAGTTGTCATAACTATTTTATTAGTTGGTTTAACTAATTAGTTTGTTGGAATAACTATTTAATTAGTTACCTTGTTAACTAAATGGTTAGGCTGACTAATTAAATGATAACAGTTACTAATATAAATTAGCAACAATACTCTTACTAACGAAATGGTTATCGCAACCAATCGTTTCTCTAAGTGCAGTTTATCGACTAGATATTTTCTCTGCACATCCATATTTTCATGTGATTTGCAAGCAATTAATATTTTTTGTTTTTCTACAATGAACATTTAATTAATTACTAATTTGACTGAAGTATAAAAAATATATATGCAATAATTTATATACATTTAGAAAAAAAATTATTTTTTCCAATATTATACTGTAAAATCATCACTATTTGATAACTTAAAGTTTTTTTTGTTCATCCTTTCACTTTGTCTTTCCGACAGTTGACTATAGTTATCTTTCTTAGATCATGGCGTTTATACATCATGGAGGATTTATGTATAAAGAAGATACTTCTGTGAAAAATTCGTTGGTTTATCGGTATATATTTTTGTTTTATTTGCGTCAAATAATAATAATAATAATAATAATAATTACACAATAATAATACAATAATAATAGCTAAAAATATTCAGGAGACACTGTTTAACATAATAGTAGGTTTTGATGTAAAACAGAATATAATTAAATCAATTATATTGGCATTAGATTTTTTTGCTTAGAAGTTAATATTTAATTATGTGTATAGCTGTATTTTCTTTGTTATCATTTTAAAAAAATATATTTTTTATATCCACATAATCAATAGGTGTATTCATCGAAGTAAAAGAAATGGCAAACATTGTTACAGTTATGTAAAGAAAATTGGGGAATTAAATGTTGTAATGCGTGATCATTCTTGTAGACAAGATTTGTTTAGAGAGAACAATTCTGAAGCTAAGCAAGAAATGATAAGAGAATGTTTAAATGTCGAAAAGTTATTGATTGATATATTTAATGAAGTTGTACGTAAGTAAGTATAAATTGCAATATGCTGGACAGTAATTTGTACGTTTCGGAGTTAAATGTTTAAACGCGTTTTTCATAAAACGAATTTTTTTAACTAATATAACTGGACTTCTAATGAACCAATTTTTTGAAACCCATTCTTTTCGTAATTAAACCCTTTTGAATATTTTTTAAATAATGAAGATATAAACAGCAATGGTTTTTATTAAAATTTAATTCTCTTTATTTAAAAAATTAAAAACATCTGCAATTTTTTTCTTTTTGTTGGAGCGCGTTAAACTTATCCCTTCTAAAAATCCTTGTACAAGGATTGTAAAAAATGTACATCTTTAATAGCTGAACTTGTATCAATTTTGGTGAAGAAAATGTATAAGATTTTGTACTAGAACATGTGCATGAAAATATACATGTTCTTGTAGGTACATATGCTTTTGCAGGTTCATGTTCTTGTACATACAATGTAAGTAAACTTTTAAAAACAATTTTGAGATTTTAATAAGTTATAATCTTCAAAACTCTTTACTTATGTATGCTAAAAATCATTGAACAGATGTAAAAGTTTAACAAAACTACTGCATTTTTTATTCAACATAAATTCAACTTTTTAACTTGTTCATTTTCTTTTACAATAGCAGGGGACATTACATGTTTAGCAGGGGAAATTAAGAAAAATATGTTATTTAATTAATAATTATTCAATCCGATAAAATTAATGCAGTTTTTTTAGAGTTTTTAGTTTTATCAAAAATTGAGGGTATCCACCCTACGAAAAAAACCTACATGGGAATTTATGAAGATTCTCTTATAAAAAACACTGGAATTTTGGACAGGATTTGGTGTTAAAATGATCGAAATATATCCACTTCTAGACAAGACTTTTTTATTATTACTATTTCAATGATATTAAAATTAAACTATTAAATACAGGGTACTGGTATTTTATCCAATTTTGTGATAACTTTCTGATTTGTAAAAAAATTCATATTTAAAATTAAATATACATATAGAGTGGCGATAATTTTGACATGATGTTGACAGGATGTTAAAGACTTTAATTTTTAATTCTATTAATTCAATAAATGTTTACATTTTATTATATCTCTAAATCAAATGATCTAAAATTTAAAATCTGTTGATTTCCTATTATTAAGTTATCTGTAATTAAATGTTTACAGCATTATGGTATATTTTTAAATCAAAGTATTTAATTGTTTGTATGAAACGTTTCAACCTATAAAATTAACATTATAAGATATTATGAAATACGAAAAAGTTTACAAAAAATCTGACAAAATATTGTGCTTACTCCATAAAGTATTAATATTTATTTACGAGTAAATTAAAATATTATTAGGTTTTTATTTTTAAATAAAAATTCCGTGTGGGATTTTATATTGGATACTATTATAGGATTTCAGGCCAAACTTACATGTAATTTCATGTGGTTTTTGCACCTAACCCTGTACAAAATTCTGGTGTGCTTTTATATGGGAACCTGTATTTTTTTAGTAGGGCACTCAATGTGGATCACTAAAAGAAGCGTTTTTCTTTTCTTTCACTATCTTATTCATGTTAATTGAATAGTGACAGAAAAGAATCTCAGTCACTTTTGCATGGGCACCCTCAATTTTTGCGATACTTTATTTAAAAATAAATTTAACTTTTTCGCTTATGTTTGTCTTTGTTAATTTAATTTCAAAAAGTATAAAATAAATATATTTTTGTGAAATAGATTCGAGAAAGAACTGAAAAGGCCAGTGACTTTAAAATGGTCTTCCATGAAGCAAGTAATGCTTCGCAAACGTCATAAACATTTTTTCAGGAATCCTAAATCTTTGTTAGATGTTGCGAACATTGCTCCTAACATCAATTTCACAAAAGACATTTTAAAGAGCGTAGTAGAAGTTGACGGGCAAATGGCTTTGATTTTCTCAAGTTTAAAATTAATAAATTATTTAAATGAACAAGACGAAGTGTACATTGACGGGACATTCAAAGTATTTTATTATATTAATTTATTTAATTTAAAAAAAATTGTGTCCTGACGCGGTGAAAGGGAGCTCACACCAAAAAAATTGATTTTTATTTTTTTATATCAATTGATAGTATTTAAGATGCTCCATCACTTTCAAAAACTAGAAATTATTTCTTCAATTAATTTTTTATTATGTACATTCAAATGTAGTCATCTATCGCGCGTTTTGCACTTTCTGTATCATGTGGCTCTTCCTATAACATTAGCTTTTGTGGATTTTAATTTTTTTATATGAAAAATGATAGTTTTTGAGTTGCTGTTTCATTTCCAAAAATTATCTATTTTTTTGTTTCTCTTTGACCGCCCGTCCTGTATAATTTGCTATTGGACTGTAAGGTCCCTTTCAGTGCGTCAGGACACATTAACAAAACTATTATACAGGGTGTCTCATTTTAATTAATTGCGCGTAATAACTTGTAAGGAAAAATGTTATGAAAAAATAATTATAATAAAAATCAATTTTAAACAGATGAAGGATTGGATTCTACAAGGTGCTATACGAGTTCGCGCAGCTGTAAACTCGCTGTATGGAAATCCTTATGGAATCCAACCCCTTACTTTTAAAGGATATTGCTATATATTTTACAGAAAAACAACATTACAAAAATCTTCTTTTAAATATATAGTAGTTTAACATTTTATTTTTTTTCCGCTTAGACAAAAATCTCTATTTTTATCTAATTGTAATAAAACTTTTTTATTCAGTAAATTTTTTACTGTAATTGTTAGGCTTTAAATATTGTTAAAGTTTTTTAAAGAATTTACCTTTGTCATAAATAGGCCTTTTTTGCATAGACTGTCAACGACGGAATTTTAACTTTTTAAATATTTATACCTTAATATATACCTAATAATAATATATAAACCGATTTTTAGTTCTTTTGACTGTGCTTATGTAAGAAAACCTTAAAATTAAATATAATTTTTGAATTTTAGTGATTTAACCCCTTAAATAGTTAAATTTATGGAAAAAAATTTAAGCAATTGTTGTCTTCAAGAAGGGGATTTCAAAGGTGACCTTAAATTTATTCTAAATGACTGGGAATAAGTTATTTTAAGGTCTAATCAATTTTGTAATTAAAATGTTGACTTTTAAATTTGCAATGTCATTACTGAATGTTCCCCTTTGGCAGAAACTTTTATCTGAAACTCTTCTTTATAAAATTAACAAATTAAAGTTATTTTGATTGATGGATTAAAATGGGACACCCTCTATCAATAACATTTTTTAATGCTTACAAAGAAAAGCTAAATTTGCAATATTTAAATTCTTTACTTTAGGTACCTCCAAAAATAGCAAGCATTTGTCAACTTTATACAATAGTAATGCGAGTAATGGATAAGGTATATAAATATCACAAAAAATATACGAAAAATAATTGCTTCCTTCACTCTCTGTTGCTTAATATACAATCTGCAAAACCCTTGGTATCCAAGGCAGATACCTGGAGCCCAGTGCTCCGAGGTTATGTGGGGATAACCGTTCTTGTTCTGATCGACCCACTAAAAACCGCACCCTTTAGCTGGACTAATCCTCACACTACGGAACTGCCGTTAAGCTTTAAACTTCGTAGGTGAAGGTCCCTGGTCCTTGCACTTAAAGCACGCAGCCGATCTGTCTGCGTCCTTGCAGCTTCTTACTAGATGGCCGTAACCCAGGAATCGGTGACACCGGACGACCATGACTTTGTTTCTTATTAGGCAGCACGTAAAGCGACCCAATTCCTCCAGTCTGGCAGCCTCTTCTTGGTCGGTGACAACAACTGCGAGCTTCATTTCTCGCTTGTAGGGTCCTAAGATCGTCACCTTCCTGCTTCCTGGCTTTCGGAGCTCTCGTTCCAGCGCTTTCTGGACCTCTATTTTATGGGTAAGAAAATCCAGGTCGCGGATCTCAAGTGTAACTTTTCGATCCACCGTCTGCACCTTACCCATGCTGCCAACAGCCTTAATCACCTTGGCGGTAAAAGCTACCTTGTCCGAGTCATGTTCGACCCTGATCAGGAGGTCTCCCTTTTTGGTGGGCCTTGCTACCAAGACTCTCGTGTGGCTAATGTTAGGATTAACTTCCTTGCAGAGCTTTCTCAACACATCAGCATACGTCTTTCCTAAAGCGACTCTGACGACCACTGTTGATCCTCTACAATCCTTTGTGTTATTGGACTGCTTCAACTTCAGTGCCTCCGTTACCTTGATATCCTTTCTCAATGGAGGTGCATCCTCCTTTTTCTTTTTTACTTCGGCTTTTGTCTCTTCCGGGCTGCCGGTATTTTGTTTCTTCTTTTGTGCCTCCATGACCGCGCGTCGAAGACGTTTCTCATGGATACGCTCTCTCCTATTGGTTCGGTCCTCCCGGTTGCATTCGATCCTCAGAAGGAACAGGTTCTTCCTCCCTCAAACTGACGCATATTTCGCATTCCTCGTTTATGGCTTCGTTGTCTAGGTCAGACGGAATGAAACTTCTTTCACTGCTGACACTAGAAACGCTTGAAACACTTCCTCTTCTACTTCCAAGTCTTTCCAAACGGACCTGGGAGCCTTAAGAAACTGGGTGCCTCCTTCGTCCACCTTCATTGTGTCAATAAATGCTGCAGCACCCAAGGTATCCAATACTGTAGCACTGTTGTCACTGGATTTCAACGCTGGAAAGCCAACTTCCTCACCTCCAGCAGCGCCGGCACTGGGGTATCCCTCCCTTGCACCGAACGTCCTTATTTAATTCTTTACTTTCCATATACATACCTCTCCCCACTATACATCTTGGTTTTCGGAAGTCCTTTAGTGAAAAGCCTTACCACCACGACAAGGTCTACCAAGAATTTACTAGACTCTTGGTAGCGGACAACCATAGTTAGGGAATAGAAATATTAATATACTATTTAATTTTAAGGGTTCTAAAATACCCCATTTATTCCTTAGATGATGAGTAAATTTAATTGGTGCAGACTGCCCTAAAGTTTATAACCATCTAACAATAAATAATTGAGGAGCTAGATAGTGAATAATTATGACATATATTAAAATAAAAAAATATTTCAAAAATGTTTTAAATTAAGGGTATGTGGGGACCTCTAACATGACCTAGGGAAAATGTGGTTTTGTAGTTTGCATCTTACTCTAAAATAAGAAAAGATTTTTGTTTAAAATTTTGAGGGATGATAGATTTAGATGCTAGGAATCTTGCTGTTCTCAGAAAAATACATAATTTTGCGTTAAATTACTAAAAAAATATATTTTAAAAAGTGACCTTTTTAAACAAAAATAAAAACAAACATGGAGGCGCATACAAGACGTTGCGAGAGTATGTGAGTGCAATATTTACTTAAGTTATTTAGGTTTCGTGACTAATGAACGAAAATCTTACAATTTCACTGTAATCCGCCTTTAAATACCTTAGTAGCAGTATGTAAGTGTGTCTGACCGTCGGTCCTCACTGTCTGACGGTTAATTTGTCAGTCCATCAGTCTGTCTATCAATCTGTCAGATTGTCCGTGCATCGGTCTGTCAGTCAGTCTATGTGTCTGTCCGTCGGTCTGTATGTTAATCTGACTGTCTGTTTATGTATGTATCTGAATATTGTATTTTTTATTTTAAATAAAACATTACCATGATTGTTTATATTATAATAAAATTTACATTATTCAGCACATCTTGTCTGAGGATATCTTTTGTGGGTGAAATTAACAGATTATATTAAAAATTATCATACAAATTTTGTTTGTGTCCGAGCATCAATAATTGTTATAGTCACCGTATATTAAAATTACTAAAGTAGATTATTTTTATATTAAAATTTTAATTCTTGGATACGGTGTGTATTATATACAATTTCTTATAGAGTGTTGGAGCAGTTTTCATTCTCATGACGAAACGAAATTCTTGCCTTTATAGCGCTGTTTTCCTTGAGTTACAAAAATTATGCCCCAAATTAAAATCAAACCTTAAACTGGCTATGCTTGACTTTGAAAAGGCCGTAGTCAAAAGTTTAAAAGACACGTTTATTAGTACTGAAATTCGCATCTGTTGGTTTCACTCGAAAAAGGTAAAAAAATAAAGTTTTATTCTCATATTACTAAAAATGATATTTTTTTATTTATAAAATAATTTTTTAATCAACTATTTTGTGTATAAAGTATGTAAAATTATAGCCCGTCTTCATCTAAATGAAAAAAAGTAAATTGTTCAATTTGCTTTATGTAAAGCAAATGCTTAATATAATCAAATTTTTTCTTATTAATTAACTTATAAAGGAAGGTATATAGTAAGAATGATTGACTATAAACCAGCTCACGAGTGCGACGAAGACACTCTTATGCGCAGTTGCATTTGCGTCTTTGTCGCACTCACGGTTACCTATGATCACTATGAAATCATTCTTACGGTATATATTTTTTGATGTGATAATGATTATACTTGATACAAATTTTAGTTTGTACGAAAGGAATGGAACAATTGTCACTTAAAAAAAGAAGATAATTTAATTTTGAATTTAGCCACTTGTCTTTTTTTGGCTCCACCGTACCGATTTTTAGAAGGCATCAAAATTATAGAAAGCAAAATTGCATGTTATGATAAAAGTGTACACAAAAGGCTTGAAAAATTCATGAATTATTTAAAAAAAAACTGTTATAAAAACCGAAATATTTTATGTATTGGCAATTGTCCACATAGGACTAATAATTTAAACGAGTCTCAAAATCATCGATTAGGAAAAAAGCTTGGTGGAAAGCACCCAGGAATTTGGAAGTTCTTATGTATATAGATAAAAATAATTATTATTTAATCTTTTTTGAATTTCTCGTATTATTGATAATGATAGAGAAAATTATTTAATTCTATTTTTTTCTATTCTGGTCATTCCAGAGAATGACTATATGAAATATCTAAATCTTAATTAATGATGTTCACTTATATTTGTAGGTTAATACTTTAATTAATACATGTATGCTTCCAATTAATAATTTACTCTTTTACACATACTAAGAAACTTCATTCTTAGCAAATGAATTTTTTCAAGTACATTCCACAGGAAATATTGGGATCTGATATTCGTAGACATGCCACCTGGTGTTAAAAAATGTAACTTACAATTTGTTTTAGATAACTGTAGCACTTGCAATTGTTGATCCCCTGTTATTTGTAATTATTTTATCATTAGAGATTCATATTCACTATGGAAATACGTTTATTTATAAGTTATGAATTGTACATTCGTTGCACTTTCCCAAACAGCATGGTATATTTCCGGAATATTATTCTGCTTTCCTTGAAAAATCGACATTTCTTTCTCAAGCTAATATTCCATGGTGACATTGAAGGGATATTCAGGTAATATTCCCTGAATGTCACCATGAAATATTCCCATGAGGCGGACATGGACTTGAGCCCATGTCAGATCCCAATCATGAACTTTGAGAGCTAAATTTAGTCATTAAAAATAATAATGTTTCAGTTAATTATACATTTCGTTTTTCATATATTTATAATATGGATAAAAATTTTCAAATAAATGTATATTCTTATTTATTTATTAAATTTTTTGTAATGTACTTCTATGATAATATATTTTTTAAATATTTAGCTCTTTTGAATAAAGAAATTTCTGATGAAGAGATCAGACTTGAAAATTTGCTTCAGGGAATTATACCAGGAGAACCAATGCGAGAAAGTGATAAAAAGAGAGACAAAATTATATTTAATGCGCAAAAAAATCTTGAAGCAGGAGGGTAATCTTACATTTTTCATATTAAATTTAATATTTTTTAGAATGTAGAGATATCTTATTCGTGCCTAATATTCTTCACGAGTATTTTTTGATTAATTTACATTATAATTTATTTTGTTAAAATTTTTCAAGGGGGTCTCCTAATAGAAAAAATTATTTGTCTAATTTTTTTATTAACTATTTCTTTATTTTAAAGTTACTAAATTTATATATTATTAGTATAATTGAGTAAGCAAATAATAAAAGTAAAAATAAATTTCAGAATATATTTGTAAAAAATTCCGGCAGCCCCCTACGGGGCTACTTTTTAACTACCCTATATAATTCAGAAGCAACAAAATTTCAAAATTTTATTGATTATTAATTTTTATTATTTAAATTGAAGTAATTAAACTAAAGACATACTCATATAGACTTAAACTAAATAAGGCAGTATAGTTACTCTAACTGCTTTTCAGTCAACAAATCAACGGAAACTGAATCTCTCGAATAAATTTTTTTTAATCTGCTTCAAACACAATGTAATATCGTCACTCGTAAAGAATTAATTTATTTGAGATTAATGCTTTTGTAAACTTAACTTAATTTTTTTTACTTTGACTTTAAGTATAACATTCTCATCATGGCACTCGCGTTTCACACTCGAAACTTAGATAGATGCAATAATTATGATAAATGTAATACATTATTACACATTATAATGAGAATTTAATAAAAAATAATATACGATTATCATAGTTAGCAAATATTAAATTATTATTTACCATTAATAAACTAATTCCATAAAAATTAATTGTAATGCAATTTTTAAATATTTTCTTGAATAAAAAAAGTAATATTAGGTAGGTATATGTAAAGTATGAAAAAAGTCAAGCATTTTCAAAAAGTATTCTGTTAATTTGAATCAGCGATAAGTATACCACTAGTACTAATCAGAGCATACACATTGTAAAATCAGCAAAATTTCACTTATTCATAAGTATACACTACCGTCCGAAATTGTGCGAACTCTGCTTTTTCAACAACTATAAAACTGTTCAAATCTTCAAAAATATTAAAACTAAAATTTTTTCCTCTTTATTTTATTAAAGTTAATAAAATTCTGAAAGAAATGACACCTTGACAAAGAGAATATGTTAATTTTTCAATTAGATATCTAAGAAAAACCCAATTTTCAATGTTTTTACTATTTTTTTTATTTCTCTGGCAAAAATTAATATTTTTAAACGTTCTTAGGCTCATTGAAATCGTATTTTGTTATGCAATTCAAATTATATAAAACAATTCATGTACACATTCCTCCCTAGCGTATGCAAACCGTGAAAATTGGCTCATAAAATGTCAAAAAATTGTGATTAATATTTATATGACAAAAAATGATCAGTAAAATGTATAAATCTTAAATTTACTTACATAAATCAGAGAAGTTTAGAATGATATATTTACTTGATTTTTAAACATTATATTTTATTGTAGAATTGAATTTAAATTTTTTGACATTTTATGAGCCAACTTTCACGGTTTGCATACGCTAGGGAAGAATGTGTACATGAATTGTTTTATATAATTTGAATTGCATAACAAAATACGATTTCAATGAGCCTAAGAACGTTTAAAAATATTAATTTGTGCCAGAGAAATAAAAAAAATAGTAAAAACATTGAAAATTGGGTTTTTCTTAGATATCTAATTGAAAAATTAACATATTCTCTTTGTCAAGGTGTCATTTCTTTCAGAATTTTATTAGCTTTAATAAAATAAAGAGGAAAAAATTTTAGTTTTAATATTCTTGAAGATTTGAACAGTTTTATAGTTGTTGAAAAAGCAGAGTTCGCACAATTTCGGACGGTAGTGTATGTATACACTGTTTGAATTTAATGGTATAGTTATATCTGAAAGTCAGTGACATCTCGATGATTCTCAATAATCTCACTGATTTAGACACTAAAATAAAAAAAACCGCGTCTGCTCAATTTACTAGATCAAATCATTTATTATTTTTAGGAGAAAAAAACACACAGATTCATGAAACACCAGTTAGAAATTTTTACTTCTTTAAAACCTTGTAAGTTATAGAACCCAAATGATACAAGAAAATATAACAATATAACTTCCTTTCATCATAGAAATTTAAAAAAATAGAGGAAGATGATTCTTCTTACATCAAAAAGTGAAAAGTAATGGTTGAACTTTAAAAAAAATTGAATAATTGTTGAATTTTTGGGCTATCGTAGGGACAAAAAAGTGTCTACAAACAGACTACAGACAGATGGACAGGTTTTCAAAACCTATTCTTTTGTCATCAGGAGGTGTTAAAACGCGAAGATTCTCTGGAATTAGAAAATGCTCAAAATCGACCAAAATGAATACTTTTTCACTTATCATAAGAATGTAAAAACTTAGAAAATCTGAGAAATAATCATGTAACTTCAAAAAAGAATCTTAGGGCTGCTTTTTAGTAGAATTTTTTTCATAAAATGCTCCATGACCATTATATTTCTTACAATTTGCAATTGAAAAATGTAAAAACGGCATTTTATGTATTATTTTACTAGTATAGAATTTAAAAAAAAATTTTCTTTAATCCTGTTAATTACCATAAGGTGAGATTACGGTGATTATTTTTCAAAAAATCGAATTGTGTTAATGTATATACATTACATTTTCATTAATATTTCAAGTAACATAAAAGACATCTATATATATATAAATATTTTTCTTTTAATTTGTAGAGATTTCGAATACGTTTTTTTTGACCTACATGTTAACAAATATTCTAGAGTCACTTTATCTAGAGTTCTTAACGTTTAAGAAATCAAAAATTTTGAAAAAATTAATTTTTGTGTTTTTTGATATTAAATTAAATGTTTCTTTACAGATATTTAGAAGTATTTTTGAGTGTCTGTTCAAAAGCTTAAATTCCCAATTGTTTGAAACGGAGAGAACCTATTAACCATTAAATTGAGGTAAACAAACATTTAACAGCAGTATAGTTTTTAAATTTTTTTAAAATTCTTATCATCATTGAAAATAATTGAGGGGATGGATGCTATAAAATTGATACTCGCCACATTAATTAAATGACGCGTATCACCTTATAGCGTGCAGCCTCTCAATTTTATTATTATTATAAGAAATTATTGTTGCCATAATTCTAGCTAATTTAACCATATTGTATTATTAGGTTTTTGTTACAGCATCGTATATTAATCAAATCGTATACTAATACGGTTATGAATGATTTCATTATAGTGAATGAATTGTTTGATTTGATGGCCATTAATTAATTAATAACATCCTTAAATTTGTAGATATCTTTTCTATATTAATAGATCTGCTACCATTCTGGAAGATTCTTTATAGGATCTTATGCAGCTATTTTACATAGCATTCTATGTAAATTTAGCTGTGAAGTTTCCTGTTCAATTTCTCGTAGGAGGCATTAGATTTTTTTAAAGATTCTGCATAAGATCCTATATAAGTAAAGAATGTCTCAAATTAATTATTTTAACTTATTTCAATGGCTGATAATTTTAGAACAAATAGCTTATTAGGCAACAAGGGATAAAAGGCAGCCATTAAGGGGGGAACACCAGTTGTAACTTTCGAAAAATCGATTTTTTTTTGGTGCATTTTCTTAAAGTATACATATTTAGAAATGTGTCTGTAAATTTCAAAGTTGATCCGGTGAAAAATAAATGAGATATACAGAACACTGCAGCGGCACGTCCCGTGGCTTCATACAAGGTGGCCAGCCATACCTGACACTAACGACAGATGGCCTTTTCCTATGATTTAGAAACGGCAACCACTGCGGAAGAGTTATTATATGGTCCAAGAATCGATGACTCTTTGTAACTTGGAAACAAAATTTCTTCTGAACAAATAAAGTAAGTTGAAACTTTGAATGCGTTTTTCTCAAAATGACATTTTCCAAGTCGGTGACCACGATTACTCGAATACTATTAAACCGATTTATTTAAAATTTAGTGTGCTTCATTTACACATACAAGTCTAGTTCGTGATCGAAGGATTTTTTTTTTTATGCAAAACTTTTTTTTATATAGCTGAAAATCGACCGTATTTTTTTAACGAAAATCATACTTTTGACTTTGACAGGTCGCCATTTTGTCAAATTTTTTTTTTTTTAATCCTTCGAACACGAACTAGATAATCTTATAATAAATGTAAATCAATTTCATTTTTGTATTTCAGACAAAGTATACTTGCAGAATGCTGGTCACCGCAATTCGCCTTTTTTCTTAAGACGCCACTTCAATGGCTCATATCTCCAAAAGTTTTTGTTAAAAAAAATTTTTTTTTCTTTTAAATTACAGTTTTTTACATGTACTTTTAACTAATAAATAGTATTCTTTAAAAAGATTTATTGTTCTTTTGGAAAATATTCTTGAAAAAAGCATTATTTTTTGAGTTACAACTGGTGTTCCCCCCTTAATTTACGTTAATTTTCGTGTCACTCGTTATGGTTTCGAGCTCGCTTCGCTCGTGATATAAAAATCAATATGAATTAATAGATTGCCTTTTATCTCATGTTATTTACGATACGTTGGTGTCTGGCCACGTAGTAACATGATATTGCGTCAATGAGAATAAAAAGTTTTTATAATCACTTGTAATTCAGTAGCTGTCCTCGAATTATACGGGATGTTTAAAGTTATAATTACCTTCTGTCCTATCCCTGTTAATCTAACTTTTAAAGTTATATTCATCGCTTAAACTATTACTCTTAGTACTAATTAATTATGACTTAATGATCTTTGACTTTTGTTCTTTCTTTACAGGTAATGTTCGCCCTTTGATTTACGACAGTTGATGTAAATCTATTACCTTCACCTTAATTTATCATAATCTATTAATCTAAAACTTTTGTTCTCCTTTAAAGGTTATGATTGCCCTTTGATTTACGAGTATTGATCTAAATTCTGTGGAGGTAGGTGTTCGATTCTTGTTAAATTTTAAAATTCGACTTTTTCACTTTTGGACGATGGACCTATAAACATTGACCGAATTATGAGGTTACATTTCCTTCTGACATATATCATTAATTTAAATTATCAGGTTATGTTCGTCGCTTGATTTCTAGCTTAATAATTTGACTTGACTTTGAATTTATGTTCACTTTTTCACCCCCTTCCTTCTCTAACCCATTACCTTAAAATTAGGTCATTATAGTTATAAGGTTCCATTCGCATCTTGTCCAATAAAGTTGTCTTATAAGATTATCTTTTTGACGTGTAGGTCAAAACTTTCTTCCTCCTTCCTACTTCTCTTCTCATTATTCATTAAACTAAACTTAAAAAATTTGCCATCCAGTACACGAAATGTCACAATTTTATGAAGCTGAAAAATATTTAAGTTATCAAGTAGGATGGAATACTGAAAAGAAAAAGATTACTATTGGTTTAAATTACATCCCTAACATCCCCTGAACTTGATTGCAGGAAATAAATCTAGTCAAGTAACAGTGAGTGTCTCTGGACGGAACACTGTTATCTGGTTAAAATTATCCCGTTCGACCTCACGTAGGAATACTTACTCTGGTAATTATTATATCCAGTTGTTTATATTAGGTAATTTTTTTTTCAATTTCAGAAAATGTACTGTTTAAAAGGAAAATTACAACAATCTAAAGTTTTTGTACACCAAAACTTTAAATACTACAAAACCTCAGGGACTAAACTTGCTGTAGAAATTGCGTACTGTGCATTTCGATCAGAAAAATGTACAGCAAAAATTATTCTTTTACAAAATGGGGAGTATGATTTAGAAGGAGAACATACATGTTCTCAGAAAAATCAAGAGGTTGATTATGTTTTAAAAGCAAAAGCTGAAAATAAAATTCTACACTTGTGTAGAACTACAAGTAGAAAGAAATCTGAAATTTTCAAAGAAGTTTGTGAACGGTAAATAGAAAACTAAGTTTTAAGATTTACTAAACAATGAATTTTAATCAAATTCAAAAACAGTTAATTACGCGGTAAGGTTTCTATTAAATGGTATTGAAAATTTGCATCCTTTTCGATTTCATTTTTATCAGTAAAGTATAGATTACTCTTTGCATGTGTAAATTGAGGTTAGGGCTGGAAACGGGAAGCTATCAAAACGTATTCATTTCATCATCTGTTGAGTACCAAAAACGAAAAATTAATCTATTCGAGTCAAATCATTCTTAAGGGTTAATCAATAAACCACATAGCCCACTTATATACTATTCTATATTAATTTTGATGGCAAAGATAAATGGTTAATATTTTCAACAAAAAATAAAATTAATAATTTAGTAAACTTATAATATCTTAAAAAATGTAAATCCTATAAAAAATCCCTGTGCAAGATCTTATACAAGAAAATGTACATGTTTAGCATCTGAACTCACTTGTACCAGTTTTGGTGAGAACATGTTCACTAAAATGTACTATTTTCGCACTAGAATTTGGAATAAGTTCTTGTATCAGAACTTATACACATTTTTAATAGTGAAAATAATAGTTATACAAAAGTAAATTAATTAAAAAATATGAAATTTCATAAAATCAAAAAATAAACGCTTTAGCCAATATCGGTTGATTTTAATTATTTTTAAATGGTACCTTTTTTTAAGAACAATTCTGTTATTGTTATTACTATTAATTAAATTTAATATAATTATATCCCATTTAGTATTAAACTCTCTATTAGTCAATGTATTATCTCTACTCGAGTCTTTTAAAAAATATGCAGGTTTTAAATTTTATAACAAGATTTGTTTGTGGTTTTTTTCGTACTCGAGGACAAAATTACGAACAAGTATTTTGTGCTTTAGTGGTACTGGTTTTATTTGTTTGATCCAATGATTCGTTTCGTTATTTGTAAACTCAACGATGTTCTTTTCGGAACGTTCTTGGGACATTATTGAAAAGACGTTCTAAAAATATCCTTAGGACATCTCAAAAATCCCTAAAATGGCATACTATAGATGTAAAAAAGAATGAAATAAAAATGTCCTAAACAAGTTCTATATCTTGTCTAGAGCAATTACAAAAATATCCATAAGAAACCTTATGGATATTTTTGAAAATTATGGAAAAAATTTGAAACATTTCAGTACTTGGACATGTTAAGGATATTACAAAAAAGTTCGTTGAACATTTTTAGGATATGTTTGGTACATTGGCGATTCAAACAGCTACACTAGCGCCACAGTTCAACTAACGTAAGCGTGACTCTCTAAAGCACTCCATGTGTTTTAAATTATTTTTTTTATTTAACGCTTAAAAATTATTTTACAAACGCAATCAAAATATCAGAATAATTAAATAATTTGAAATAAACTGTCAAAACAGAGACTGCTTTAGAGCGAGTCACGCTTACGTTAGTTCAACTGTGGCGCTAGTGTAGCTGTTTGAATCGACAATTCTCGGAACATAATCCTTCTTCGGTGAATTATTGGGTCAGTCAATAAGTTCATGCATATTTTTTGAAGGATTACTAAAGACAAATAAAACACAAAGTTGAAACATTTGTGAGTTATGTATTCCTTATTATTTTCGATAATTTGTAGCTCTGTAGAAACAAGATTCGCCAAACTCTCTTCATCAAATTCAACTGACCTCCCTGATCGCAGTTGATCATCCACACTAGTAGCATCTTCTTTAAATCTAATAAACCATTTTAGTGCAGCTCTGACACTTACATACGACTTTTCATGAACATTATTAAATAATTCCACGGCATTTTGAAGCATTTTGAAATACACATGAACTTACGGAATAACCCGACAGCTCATACAGATCAATATATATGACCAGTAATCGCGGTATACTTTTTTTGTTTATTTGGATTTTCAAGAGTACTTTGGTGTTGTGGGTTGTTGGACGTTTAAGACATTACGCGCGTTAGGCTTCGATTGTCAAAGAGTTTAGAACTTTTCAGTACATTTTTAGGGTTTCGTGGCCCATGGCCGAAAGCCTTATAGTTTCACTTTAGCGTCCGTCTGTCCGTAGTATATTTTGGGGCACCACAGATCCCAAATTAAAATTTTGGGGCACCAGAGATCCCAAATTAAAATTTTGGGGCACCAGAGATCCCAAATTAAAATTTTGGGGGCCCACAGATCCCAAATTAAACTTTTGGGGCACCACAGATCCCAAATTCAAATTTTGGGGCCCCACAGATCCCAAATTAAACTTTTGAGGCACCACAGATCCCAAATTCGAATTTTGGGCAAACATAGCTTCCAAATTCGAATTTTGGTGCACCACAGATCCCAAATTCAAATTTTGGGCAAACATAGCTTCCAAATTCGAATTTTGGGGCACCACAGATCCCAAATTCAAATTTTGGGGCACCATAGCTCCCAAATTCAAATTTTGGGGCCCACAGATCCCTAATCTCCATTTACTGAATGGACATTTTCCCGAATGGACATTACATGTCCCATTAGTTAACATGCCCCTATAATTGACATGTCCCAGTAGTTCATCTGTCTCAGTAATTGACATGTCCCAATAGTTGACATGTCCATATAGTTGACATGTCCCTATAGTTGACATGTCCCAGTAGTTGACATTAAAATTTAAAGCGCCACGAAACCCTAGATGTAGGCGCAATTGCGCCTAGTTCTTTTCCTATTTTTCTGATATGTTGAAGGTATAAAAACGCGGTTTCTTGGACATATTCAGCACATGCTTGGTTCATTTTCAGGACCCAAAAAAACCACAAGAAAATGGTACAGGATACCTATCACGAACTGTTCTTGATATTATTATTATTTCAGAAAATACTATTAATAATTCTATTAATTCTTTTATTCTATTCAATTCCACTTTTCGAAATGCTAATGAAATATTTTTTTCTAAATGTATTTATTTTTTTAGATAATCTTTCTTAAGTTTATTTGACCAATGTAATTTAAAACATGTTAATTAACATTCCGGATGTTACTTATAGTTACAACGTCAAATTATCCTTTGAAGGACTACGACCACGAATGGTGAAAGCCGAAATGGCAAAATTTATTAATTTAAAGTCGCCCGAAGAATTTTTTGAAGCCATAAAGGCTGAAAATTTCTGCAAGTTAATGGTTGACAGTGGCACTGCTGTCATAAAGGTAAAAGATCTACCGAAGCCGGTGACAGTTCTGTATTTGGATAAGTCATTTGAGGTAAATATGATTTCTTATCAGACTATAATGAAAGACTTGCATAAAGTTAAAAACAATATATATAAATATATGGGAGATTCTCTAGAAAAACTCCTTTTTTATATTCTCAAGATTTTCTAAATAATTATAATGATTATTATCATTATTTAATGACCAAATGCTTAATTTTTGATAGCGAAGTAATATGTCATTATTTTATTACTTTTTGTAAACATTTTATAAGAAAAAGTTGTACATTAATATTGATAAATGTGTTTTTTTTTAATCTCATCTCCTAAAATCTAGGTTAACTAACATGTCCTTAAACTACTTTTCTATCTTTCAACACATAGAATAATAGTTTATATCCAGTTTATTTTTGAAGATAGCATTTATAAAAAAAAATTTATTCTTTTATTTGTTTACTTTAAATTAATAAATCCCTTGCATGTAAAAAAATATTGTAGAAATATAATTAAAATTATTATACGAGATATTTGTAATAGTGGACAGGAATTGGGACATCGGCGGAAAAATTATATATATATATATATATTTTTTTTTTTATTTACTCTCCCTGCATTATACAGGGTTTGAGACTCTCAACCATAGAGAGGATTTTCACCGTACAAATTTAGACGGCCTACATGCAGAGGCATGACTTGAGGTATGCCTCTTTGGTGGCCTGGCATTAGGATTACCAACGCAACTTGAAAACGTCGTCTTCTGGACATCCTTCCCCACCCCATATCAAATTCACTATCTTCCACATCTCTTCTCTCACCGCTTCACCTCCATATTTCAAATATGGATCCTGCAGCTATCCTGCTGCCTTATTCCTCTTTAGTCTATTGATCGCCTCGTTCACTCCTTTCCTACAAATTTCCGTTTGTTCCATTTCCACCTCCCTTTTTCTTCTCTCTTCTCTTATTCTGTATTCTATCCCCCACTTAATTCCTGAAAGTTGTTCGTCTAATCCTCCATTCCAATCTTCTTATTAATCACTTTTCCCCTCTTCCTCTCCCTGTTAATCACTTCCCATTCCCTACCCTCTTCTATTGTCTTATCTACCTCTTTTAAATATATCTCTCTCCCTTCCTCCCTTTTTTTCCTCATCAGTTTCCCATGCTCCTTGTGCTCTCTATTATAATCTTTCTTCTCAATTTTCCCTTTTCTCCACATCTTTATACAGCCTCTTAATTTTTCTCTACTTATTTCACATTTTTTGTCCCACCAACCCCTTCTAATTTACACATTTCCTTTCTTTTCCTTCTCCATTTCTTTTTTAACCTCTACAATTATCCTTTTCAGTCTCTTTGATCTGTAGTTCACTCCTCCTTCCTCTCGAAAATCCTTACTCCTCTCCTTAACCCTTCTTTCAAATTCCAATAATCTTTGCATATCCCCCTTTCCCATTTTGTATTTCCTAATTTCGCCTGATCTATTTCTTCCCATTATTTTCCTTTGCATTCTATTTCGACTATTAGTGGGAAGTGTCCTGAATCTTACTCATTTCCTACCTTCGAACTTTTTATCATCTGTTTCGCTTTCTCATCCGCTATGACATAGTCAATTATCGTCTGCCCTTTTCCCACAATCCCCTTCCCTATCCCCATTCGTACAACCATTAGAAATTGACCAACTATAATTCTCCGGCCCATGCGTTAAAATCCTCACAATTATAGTTACCTCATGCTTCCCCCTTTCTATCCACTGCTCTACTATCTTCCAACTCTTACTATCCCCCTTCTCCTGTAAATTGCGACCATATTTACTTTGTTTTCCTACTTCTATTCTCCTTACCATAATATCCTCCCTTCTCCATTTCTCCCTACTCCCAATCTCCTTGATGTTGTTCCTTACCCCTGATATCATCCCTCCCAAGCTCCTACTTCTTACATGATCTCTTTTCGCCTCCTGCATTGTCGATTTATATCTTTTAGGCAATCCTCTCCTTATTACTTTCCACTTTTTCCCTTCCACCTATGTTTCGCTCAGAAATATAATGTCTCCTTTTCCCAAATCCCTCCGAAAACCCTCTCTCTTATTATTTAGACCCGATACGTTCCAAAAGATTACTTTGAAGCTCGCCTCCTTTCTCTCTTCCCCCAAACCCCCTTTTCTTTCTCTCCTCTACAACGTCTTCTGTCCCTTCTCTTACTACCCATTTTCTTCCATTTATCCACAAACATTCCCTTCCCCAGTTTACTATTTTACCTTACTTCCTTTCCTCCCAAGCCTTCCCTAATAACAACCTATTAATCATTCTTTCCCTTCTCGTTTTATCTTCATCAATTCTGACCTGCGTACCCTTTAATCTGTTCTTTACTTTTATGATTTCCTGCTTTTCCTCTTCGCTTTCCAATTCCACCAACCATATTTTAACAATTCCCTCCTCATCCTCTCCACCTACTGCTTTCACCTCCCTAACAATCACTCTTGTCCCTATTTCTCCCAACATCCCCTCTAATCTCTCTCTGATTTTTTTCTATTTGCCTTTATTCCCTTTACAACAATATTCTTCCTCTTTTTTTCCCTCTCCATATACTCCATTTGTCTTCTGAGTTCCTTTACCTCTGTCTTTAAATCCTTTATTTCTTCCGTATTTCCAACTTCTTACCTTCCTTCTAAGCTTTTCACTCTTTTCTCAAACCCTTCTAATCCTTCTATTCTCTCCTCTATTCTTCTTCTATCTTCATTCCTCTTCTCCGCTTTCTCCCCAATACCCTTCTCCAGACTACTCAATTTTTTCCAAACATTATCTTTATCTTTTCTCCATTCTTCTTTGTATCTTGTCCACATTTCCCTTATTTTTGCCATTTCTACCTAGACTAGAATTATTTTAATTTATTATTTATTTATTTATTTAAATTTTTTTAAAATTTTTTTAAAAATCTAATAAGAATTTTTGAAGTTAATTAAATTATTGATTTGAAATATCACAAATTAAAAATAATTTATTTCGAAACTTATTATTAAGAGGTGTTGAACAACGTCTAATCGTTTTCTGTCACAATAATGATAGTTACCATTAACAATAAAACTTCGTTATTTTAATCTCATTTTAATTTGCAGATCAAGTTTTCAGAATTTGCAGTAACTTTTCTGAATGTTTACGCAATGAAACAAAAAGAGGCAAGTTTCATATTTTTTAACTGAACTTTCTGGTTTAGAATTGATGAAGAAGACACGTTTTAAAACTTTTATTGTAAGAACTAAACAAAAGAAACTGCAAAAATTCTTTTTGGACATTATTGCACATTACGTAGAGAAAATTTAAAAAAATGTTTGAGTGTATTCCAAACAACCTGTAATATATAAATTCAAAATGGAAACGGAAATCTCTTTATAAGGGTTTATTCTAGACAATAAGCATAAAAAACGATTAAATTTTTTTTTTATTAACATTTTCTTACAACTTTGCCAAAACGCTGTTTTTTGGGGCAATTTATCCCGTATAAAAAAACAGGGGCAGAAATATGAAATTTTAAAGGTTTATTCTCTAATTTCTTAAATTAGAAATCGAATGGTCTATGGTTTTTTAAAATCGGTTTGGTAGATTTCGAGAAAAGCCGTGCACCAAAAAAGGTACCTTTTGAAAGACGCCACCTGCAGCTCCGAAATTGAACTAAATACACTCAATCATTTTTAAAAATTTTCTATTCGTAGCGTACATCAATGTCCAAAAATAAATTTGCAATTTTTTTTGTACTTTTTTTACAATAAAAGTTTTAAAACGTGTCTTTTTTGTCAATTCTAAATCAGAAAGTTCTCTTATTAATAATTGCATCTTCTTATTCACTGTTTATAATTTTTTATGCATATAGAACACACATTGGGCATGATAGATCTATGTAAAAGAATTGTTATTTATATCTGTTTTTTATGTCCCTCATGTATATTTTATTTTTCACATATAACTGATACAGAAGAAAGCACCTTAACATTGAGTTCAATTTTGAATATCTGTTAGACATATTGAAAATTTTATGCACTTAAACCTTATTGACTATAAAACCACCTTCAGAAACATACAAAAATACTACTTTTTTCAAAGATGCAGGATAGTAAAAATTTCCCTTTTATATCACTATACAAAAAAAATTAAAATTACAAAAATTAAAATGTTCTACTTATTCAAAAAAATAAGTGTATTATCCAAGGGATAAATTTATAAAAATAATATAACTTTTGAAACTGAAAATTTTCTAGATAAAATAATAAGATTTAAAAACAGGTGTGCTAGTCAACCTAAAAAACATTTAACTTTTTTATTAATGTAATTTAATGTAGTTCAATATAATTTAATGTAATTTAATTAAAATCTAATTAATGTTAAATTATTAAATAATATTTTTTATTTATATAGTGTTTTGTGGCGTACATGCTTGTCTCATCTAAATTAAATCAGTTGGTTGTAACAGAATTTTTCAAATATTTAGCTGATTCTTGTCAAAATTTAAAATTAATTGTTGGTCCACTTGCAAAAGAATTAATAATGAGTGCAAAGGAGGTGTGGAATGACGTAGAATACACAACCGCATGGTTCCATCTTCGAGAGGTGTGTAATTTTAAATATTTGTTTTTGAAATTAATTATTATTATATTATCTGATTTATTTATTCTTTTTTAATTATGACTAAATATAACTATACTGACTCTGTCCTGTGATCCTTTCAAAGTCATTCACTCCCCAAATTTTTGCCACTTATTAAAACCATTTCACACTTAACATATTTTTATTTCAACTTTATTCTTTTTATAATCAAGATGATTATTATGACACGATTACGACTTTTTTCTACACTTACACATTCTATTTTAATCATCAAACTTCTCTACACAAATTACCCGAGTCGAAGATTAGGTCCTACATAACTTCTATAATAATTTCTTTATAGAAAGTCTTTATAGACCTCATAGAATATCATATACGTGATTTTTTAAAACTATGCGTAAATCCTAGATGAATCAATATTTTAAATTGAATCAATATAACTTTTAATTTGCGACATCAATTTTTTCCAAGGCCTAGACTGACAATTTGTATAAACCTGGAACCGCGATTCATGTGGTGGTGGTTATCAATATTCTTTAACAAAATTAATCAACACGTTCACTAGGGATTTTTTCTGCACCACCCACAAAGAGTTTGTAAAGTTATGCATTTGCCCTTTCAATAAGCGATCAAAATCTTCTGAGCAAAAAAGATATCAAGGACAAATCGTAAAAAGAATAATTTCTTAAATTTGCTAATTTAAAGAAGGCCAATTGTTAGGGGCTTTATAACGATTTCTACCAATACGATTGGTCCTTTCTGAAAATTAGCAATAAAAAATTTGTTGACAGAAGAAAGTCAATTGTCAGGGGCTTTCGAGAGATTTCTACCAACACAAATGATTTTCTGAAACAACAATTAAGAATTATCCAATAAAAATTATTTAACAAATTGCACAAGCAACCAATAATCAATATTTTCAAAGTCAAGCCACGGAAAATCGATGGTCAGGGGCTTTCTAACGATTTCTACCAACACTATTAATTTTTCAAGAGTGGTATCAAAGATTGAATCGTAATTCTTGTTTAATATTCTTATATGCCATGTGCATTGCAATAGGCGATCCTCATTACAATTTGAAAAATTAAACTATAGAGATGATCCCGATAAACCCTAAATTTTGTTAGAATAGGACATAATTAATTTATTTAAATTCATTATCCAGTAGGGTTTTTCAGAGATAAATGAAAATTTTATAATTCAACAATATATTGTTTAATCATGATGAATCATTGAAGTTTAATTTTTTTTATGCCAAGAATAGAAAAAATAGAATAGAGTTAGGAAAAACTAATCTTTTAAAATTTTGTTAGGTGAAGTTTTATGGTATTTTTAAAATAATTTATTTTATATTTTTTGTAGATTTCAAATAAAAGAACGCAACCCAATATTTCAAATTTAATTTTGCAAGTGATATAATCACAAAGCCAAGGTGTGTTTGTATTTATTTTTATTTGTTTATAAATATTAAATTAACCAAAAATAAAATGTATTCTATTCAGAACTAAGAGAGATTATAAAAGAAAAATCCACAATCGTTTTTAAAAACAAAATAAGCTATATCGTCAGGTTAATTGTTTAATTTTGAATATTTAAATAAAAATATTTAATTCTTTTATTATTATTTTCTTTAGCATCAAATTCTTTGAAACGATAAAAAATCAATTGTTTAAACAAGTAAAAGAATTTTGAAAAGTTAATCACAAAAGCTAAAAAACTAAATAATTATTGGAAAGATTCCTCTAATTTAGCTTGAAAAGCGACAAATAACTTAAAAATAAAAGAGAAGAATATAAATATATATATATATAAGTATAGTATAGAAGGTGGAAACGCAAAAAAAAGATCAACACCAACGTATTTTCATTCTTAAATTTCTACCACATATTTACAATCTTATTATAATAGAAATTAAAAATATAATGTCCCTTTAAATTTTGACAATACTATTTTACAATATCACCCACATTCTATTATTTACAATGCAAAAGAAATAATATTTCTTTTGTATTGGAAATAATAGAATGTGGGTGATATTTCCCTAAACATTTATGTTTTTATTAATCAACCACATGTTTGAACTCATTTGCTTCTCACAATCGATGTATCACGTAAATTTAATTTGATAAGAATAAGAAATTATATAATATAATAGAAATCCTCGAACTGAGAGCTTATGAATGCTTTAACTGGCACACACGATTGTAATACACACGTGGCGTTACATTTTTCTATACCCTAGGCCTCAATATCTGTTACAATAATAATTATATTAAA
Organism: Leptopilina boulardi; assembly: GCF_019393585.1. NCBI lineage: Eukaryota > Metazoa > Arthropoda > Insecta > Hymenoptera > Figitidae > Leptopilina > Leptopilina boulardi. The sequence goes on from NW_026137888.1 coordinate 291,608, forward strand.
CTGCAGGTTGTAAAAGTGCGTGGGTGCTGAACAATTTGCAAAAAGACGAAAACCAAATTTTATTAACTGCTCTTTCTTTACCTCTGTTGCCACCAGAGATGATATTAAATGGCTGCCAATATCTTCAAGAGTTAGCAACAAAGAAAAAAGAAAAAAAAGAAGAATCATTTGTCGCTCAAATGTTTAAAATTTTTGCACCAATTTTAGCTGTTGCCAGTGTCACCAACTCAATTAATTTCCGGTTTAATTCAATTCCCACTACATGTAGGAAAACAGTAGAAAAATTATTTTCAAAAAATCCTGGAGAATTGTTTGGTAACTATCACTTCTTTGTTACTACATATTAAGAAAATTTTTGCCATTATTTACACTACTGATCAGAAAGAAACAAAACGTTCATGAATGATACCATTTTTTAAAAAAAAATCTTTATTATTTATAATTTAAATATAATACACATATAATATGGCGAACGTTTTTTTTAAATGTAGTTCGATTTGCTTTAAAGTTGTTACTTGGGGGTCAAAGAGTTTGCTAATGACGAATCCAAAATTAGGGGCTATTCAAGTATTACATAAATATATTTTCAAGGGTTTTGGACCCCGCTCCCCCAAATAAGCATATTGCAATGGAAAAAATAAGAATTTTGTATGGTACGTAAGCAACTAAGGAACCCCTCCCCCCCTTAGATACTTACTTAATACTTCAATGATCCCTCAGTTTATTAATTTTATTTTTTTTTAAATGATCGAATTTGCTTCAAACTTGTTACGTGGGGTTTGCTTGGTCAGCTAATTGACAAGTGTGCTTTACGCTTTCTTTTAACGGAGAAATTTACTTCATAGGGGTGTAATGAAATAAACGTACGCAATGAAATTCTATTCAGAGTTTCACATTCTTTAGAAACAAAATTTCATATTGTTTTATATTTTTATTTTTCATTTTTTATGAAAATAATTACACGTTAAAACACACTAATTTAGAAGTAATTTCAATTTTTATAAAATATTATTATTTTTTCTTTGCAATTATAATTACTTTCTTTTCAATTTTAGCTAAAATAAAAAAATTCGTTGATTCCGAAAGTGGCATAGGAAGATCTTTTAGCGTGAAAGTAGCGAAAAAATCTCAAGATGTTTGGCACAAAATCCTTAACACAACCGCTAAGTAATTTATTACATTTTTTACATTAATTTACTAAATTAAAAAATTTATAGAATATATAAATTAAATAATTAAAACTAATAATAAAGCAGGTTGTGTTTATGACATTTAGTTAATGAAAGAAGCATAATGGAAGTTGCTTTTAGCTTATATCAAAATTTTCCTATTAATTCTCGAAAGAAAGAAGTTCATTAAACTTAGTCAATAAAAATTCATTAGAATATAAAATTAGGGATAGAATTGGACGTAACAAATTATAGTGAACAAGAAAGCTTTTAGAAGGTCAAGAACATTAGTAGCATAAACTGAGTAAAGGCAGTGTTGCTAATTTAAGTAAAAGAAAATATAGTAATATCTGGTAAAACATTAAGGAAAGAAATTATAATTCTAATACTCTTCCTTAATGGAAGCCTTATATCAAACAGAAAAATATTTTACATTAAATCGAGTCATGGAACACAAAAAGAACGTCCATTTAACGGTTTTGTTGAAACATAAACAATCATACTACTCCAAGACAAGTAATAAAGTTTGATCGGCTGATTGTTTAACACTTTGCGAATTAAAAAATATTTAATGTGAATGAGTTAAAAGTTCGATTTTGGGTTAAAAGTTTCTACTGATTTATGAAACCAATAAGATGAATGAATTCTTTTTGTCTTTTGGATAAATACTGATTCAGTAAAAGACTTCCTTTCTATGATGCAGTTCGCTTAATCAGCGTTGACATATCCCTTCAGATGCTTGTCCTTCTTTTGCTAAGTGAGTTTCAGGTTAAATGGTACCTTTGAGGTACTTTATAACACGTTTTTTGTCATCGTCATTGGAGTTGATTAACAATTTGCTTTCTAGAGCCAAGAAAGTGGACGACGGCTTACTAGAATTCATTCCAAACTTCTGAAGAACATAACGGATGAATCCTGCCTAAGAAAGACTTATTTCGTCAAAGATTCGATCGATAAGTTTATCATCGATGTAAATTTTTACATGTTTGTAAACTTTTTTTCTCCTTAAAGGTCTTTTAACATGGATTCCCCTCCATGTAAAAATTCGGTTCCTTTTTCACTTTGATGATCTTCTGAAGCATTTCATCCAAGAAATTTGTCGTTTTCATTTAGAAATCAATGTCAATCTTCACATTTAAATACGCGGTGGTAACTTTAATATGAAAAATATTAAAATCTATTTTTGTATCAAGGCGACTGTTGATTTTGTACATATTAATTTCAAATTTTTTTAGATTCATTTCGAAATAGGATTTTTTACCAGATGAAATCAGGATTATTGTAAACTAATACCAGATTTTCCACAAGATTTCAAGTTATTATGAACACATGGTGGATTCAATTTTTTGATAGTATTTAATCCGAATTCTTATGTACTGTTTTACATAATACAAATTAATGCGAGCTAATTGAGGATTTATTTCATGTCAATTTAAGACTATTCCGCACTGATCTCTGATTTAACTTTTTATACAGACTGATTGCTAACTAATACGGATCATTTTCGGATTGTTCACTATTTTTCATGTGTCGTCACTTTGCTGCTTATAGTTAAAAACTTCATTCCTTTATCTGACGGAAAATATTTTATCTTCTGAGAGCTTCACGTTTCAACAAAATACTTAGCCACACATACTAATAAAGCTATTATTTTTACCATTCTATCAAGATCTTTAACGACTGCGTGTTCAGCTGTAAATAAGGCATTACCTTTTTTTCAACGATTTTTGCAGCAGAGAGGAGGTATGTCTGCAAGTCAGGAACGTAAAGCAAATCTCCTAATTTAGTTTTTTAACTTTAATTACTGCCAGAGATTGACATGGTAAAACTCTCAGAACCGTAGCAAAGGTGTGATGTGTAACTGCTATATCCATACACCATTGATTTGTATTTTCATTTTGGTCTGTCCTTCGTGCTATTTTGTCAAATATGTGATCTACTAAATAGGCATCATCCTTGATGAGGCATTTCGGTTATTTACATTTTTTATTTTTAAACAATCCACTGCTTTAGGACCATTTTTCTTTCAATAACTCCATTTATAGTTTACGCGTGAACTTGGAGATTTTTCACCCTTACAATTTATTTTACTTTTTTAAAGGTATCTAGCGTTAGTAAAATTCTATAAAAATGGGAATTGTACATGAATTACAAAAGTAAATTATATCTTTCCAGACTTACATTCAGTGAGTGCATCGTAATATTACAAAACGAGAGTAAAAAATTTACGACAATTAGTAGATGTAAGTTTCCAATAATTTCATTAATAAAACAGTACTTAGGCCAAACCATTATATTTCAATCAAAGTCTTTGCAGCTTAAATTTATAAAAACTTAATACTTCTCAAAAATTTGTATGCATAATAAAAGAAACATTTAATAAATTATTTTTGCAACGACTTTAGTAAAAATATATCTGTCTGTTATCCAAATATATAGTAATGCTCAAACATATTAACATACATTTTACATATTAATGTAAGTTATTATCATATATTTATTCTATATTTAGCTATACGTGCAGCCAAAAAAGAATATGAAATCGATGTTACAATTCTTCCGTATTTGACTGCCTGCACAGACCATACAGGTACCTATTAATAATATACATCTTAATAAATTAAATTTATTCAATATATTTTTTAAAAATATGTTTAATAATTATTATTTCTATTTCAAAATGAAATAAATTCCATCTTACTAATTAAAATACAAAAAGAATAAAAATTTCTGAATTGGGTAAAACAATGCAAAATAATGTTTTATATTACAAAAAATGAATTTAATAATTAAATTTTTTAAAAATGTTTATGTACTATTCAGTACCGTAAGGTGAAGTGTCCTAAGAGTACGCACTTAATTTTCTTTTTGGAATTACTTTTAACTAGATAAAAAAATTTACTTTTAAATTACTTTTGAAGAGAATCAACATTTATCAATAAATAAAGGAAAAAATAATTTTTAAAATTACTAGTTTTCTTATATTAACAATTTATGTATATTAAATATATTATTTTTTTATTTAGTCACATAAATAACAAATAATTGAAACCTTCCTAAGAGTACGCTGGTTATAACCTACCAATTTACTATTAATTTTTAATAAATTGTCAATTTTTGTATATCAAATAATTATTTTCTTCGTTATTAACATTAATTACAGTTAAATCGATCATCTTTTCAAAAGTACGGTGAATACTGTTAAAAAATTATTACTGCGTACTCTTTGGCAGTACAGAGAAAAATAAAAAAATAATTAAAAAAAAGTATTTAACTGTAAAAAATCAAGTTCAGAATTATTTTATTATATTAAACGGGCTTTATTTATACGTTTAATATATACTTCTTCATGTTTATAACATGAAGAAACTCATAAATCACTTAATTTCATGAATAAAAAAATTACAATGACACGCGTTTTCTAACCTTCAATATAAAAATTAAGTAATATAAAACTTCCAAAAAATGTGGTTATAAACTACGACAGAATTTAATTCACAGTACCTGATAGAACCTTTTTATACAGTAAATAGATGTTAATATTGCTAATAAACTGATATATGGTGCGATATTTGATGGTGCGTACTCTGAGGCAATGCCTACTCTTAGGGTATCTTACCCTAATCATATCTTTTGAAGAAAATTTTTAACAAAAAAAGTTTTAAAACTTAAACATTGTTCTTCAATTTTGACCAAGTTAAGCAATTTTTTCTTGTTTTACTGAACTTTTATTAAATAGCCTTTATTTATTTATACATTTTACTTTATACATTTCTTTTTAAAGAGATAATATTTTAGGAATTAATTACTAATATTAAAAGCAACAATTTACCAAAGTTATAAAACAATCTAATAATTTTTATTTTTTTTATAATCAATTTATACATTTTTCCTGATATGCATATTACAATATGTTATTAACATGAAAATTTAAGATTAGTAGTAATTGCGCAATGTTGATGAATTATGAGAATTTTATTAATTTATTAAATGAGAACTTTTTTATGTCAAAAATTAAAAAAAGTATCCGAGTATGAAGTTGAAACGCCAAAGAGGGCAACAAAAGACCAGACAGATGCTAAGAAACGTAAGGAAAATAAAAAAAGTAATGACTTGACCAAAGTCGATAAAGTTTTTGATTTGGAGGAATATGGCGATGAAGATAAGGATGAGGAAGAAAGTTCAAGCGGTAATTTAGAAAAATAATCTGACATACAGTTAATAAAAAATGTAGTCACATTTTGTTAACTCTTGATGGAAAAATCCGGGATATACGTAAATAAAATAAATAAATTACAAGCTGAATAGGAAATATTTATTGTAAAAATTGAATTATTAAAAGACACAAATATGACTCAGCAACGTGCCCGCAAAACTTCTGCAAGCATATTTTCAGACGACAGGTGTTGTAGAATAATTTGACCAGATTTCACCGTTTCTCATACGAAATAATGACGTATGTCTATATGCTTTGTTCCAACATGATAGATAGGACCTAACCTAACTAACCAACTAGTGAGTCTCTTGCTCTTCGATAAAAGATTCCAAAATTCTCAGTCCCTTTTAAGTCGCGAAGAACTCTTTTCTCGGCACTCCAATGATTTTTATTAAAACAATTAACAAATTGTCCTAACACACTAACAGTGTGGACCAAATCCGGACGTGTCACCCTGTGGTGACAAATAAAGAAGACAACCTACCAATTCAGGATATGGAGGTTTTTCTCCATCTGAGTCACTTCACGGTTCTCTTTTGACAAGTTCTGTCTGAACTTCCAGAGGAGTTGACGAGAGATTACAATCTTGCATTCCGAATCTTTAAAATATTTCGGTGATTCTTTGATTAATTATTATTTCATTTTCTTTTCGAATAAAATCCATTCCTAAACATCTGTAGAAATTTTTAATATCTTTCACTTCGAATGATGACAAAAGTTCTAATTCAAATTTAGAAATTTTTTTCACATTTTTAATCATCACGAAAAAATATCAAATGTAAACCACAATGATTAATGATTCTTTTCCGGTATTTCTCACGTACACACACAGATCAGCTTTTGCCGGTAAAATTCTCTGTTATTTGAATCATTGTGTTTCTCTTGCAGACCATCTCCTTGAATTTTTCTATATACAGACTTGCATGAGTGGTAAAAACAACTAGAATGAGGTGTTAATGGAAAAATTTGGGAAAAAGATTTATCGAGAAAATGGTAGTCGGGAAAAACAGACAGGAACGCTCGCTGTTTCCATTAACGTTTTATTACGACCTTCAGAAACGCCATTCTATTCTGCTTTTTACGGCGGTCAGTTCTTTCGAAATTTCATGGCGTTATAATAATTCATTAAAACTTTTATTTTTATATTCATTGCCGTTATCTTTCCCGTTTTAATTGTCTCTTTAAGCGTTTTTACGTTTAAATGTCCCATCTTGAAATACCATCCTCTAAGAAATTCTTTTCATGTGCTGAAATCACATAAGTAAATAAGTAAAATATTTCCACCACTGTCCACTATTTCGGCTTCATTTTTTGTCAAAAATCACACTGTGACCACTGTCAGTCACTTTCCCAACCGAAATCAGATTTGTAAGCAAATCCGGTACGTACAAAGTATTTTCAAATTTTACATACTTTTTCGTATTTCCCGCTTCTAGTGATGTTAACACATTTCTCCTTACTGTTACACTAGTCAGCGCATTATTAGCAAAATGTAATTTTCCTTGAGTTAAGTCTCGGTCAATGACAGAAAAGGATTTCATATCCTTACACATGTGACGTATTTTGCACGATGTTCAAGTTATATTTAAAGCATTTTATTTAAAAATATTTCTTTGGAGTGTCATCTTTTTCACTTTTCCAATTTCTGTTCTCACTGTTTTGACCCCTTCGATTTTCCAATTTTTTAACTATTATCGCACTTGGAACAAATTTCTTACTTGCATTTCTTCGAGCATCGAATTCCATTTCGATTTTTATTCTCAACGTTTCGAGAGATTGCAAATCAGCAAGCGAAGAAATCGCACAAAGAAAATTTTTATAACTTTTAGGCAAACTGCGCAGAAGCATTACCGCGAGTAATTAATTGTTATTTTCAATATCCAGTTCTGACAACCTATCTACAGTGTCGAAGAAGAATTTTGAATATTCCCCTACTGTTAATTCTCATATGAGATGCATGTTTATGGTTTCATATATGAGATTCTATACTAAATCTTATAAGAACGTCACATAAGAAGAATCTCTTCAGTGTCCATACAGGATTCCATATAGGATCCCATATGGAGTTGCAATTTGAAAAATAAAATTTGTGAATATCTCAAAAACGGTAAGAGATACGCAAAATCGGACAAAATTTTGAGTTCATTTTATATAAAGCAAAAATATTTTGTGTTTAAAACCTAAAATATGTTTCATATTTTTTAAAAAAAATAACTACTACATATTCCTATGTGGGATCCTATGTGAGGTCTCATATAGAATTCTATATGGACATTCATGAGATTTTTCTCATGAGTTTCCATATAGGATTCTCGTAGGTTCTCATGTATCTCATATGAGAAACCATAAGTGACCTTATACGGAAATTTAGAATAGGGTCCCGAACATCGTCTTTTTTCCTTCTTAATGATAGAACGTCCAACAGCCTTCCGGCAGGATGAAAGACTCACGTGAGTCCCTCCGAAATCGCTTTATAAAATTAACATGGATTCAGATAATCCAAAAGTAAAATATATCGTTGGAAAGGTAAAAACACAAGCTTTTAGCGCATGTAAACATAAAATTTGTAAATTAAAATCCCTAGGCTAGGGAATTCAAAGAAAAAGGATGTTTTTATAGGGTTATTTTGACGAATCCAAAAAAATATTTAAACTGAATTTTTTTAAAAATAAACTATCACATTTTATTCTTTGAAGGCTTCAGAAGAAAATGAGAGTAGTTAGACCGAAAAATATTGGTTTTTGTAGATTTTACAGTGAATTTACGAAAAACTGTTTTTTTGGCTTGTAGCAAACATGCAAAGTTTGAAGGCTTCGAAACAGGGTTTAATATTATTTTTTTTTAAAGTCTAACGCATGAATTTTTTCGTTTTTACGTCTACTTTAATAAGAAAGGGTGACAGAAAAAAATTTTGAGTTCCCTTTTTACCACCCTCAAATATATAGGACCATCCAAAAAAGCCTTGGACGCGCTTGGACGTTCTATCATTAAAGACATTAATTGATTCAATAACGCTGATTTTCTTAAAGGAACCTTGGATTTATAAATCTCTTCAAGTTTCGTCGAAATTTCTCTTGTGATGCTGCAATTTTTTATTTGCAAGATCTCACAAGAACTCATTGACAAAGTTATATCTGATTGAGCTACAAAATCTTTCTTCACCCGCATCTTTCCGCTGCTTGCTGTGTTGTATCGTCACCTTCTGTCACCTCAGGTTTTACTTTGCTTCCATCGGCATAACCTCATGAGCTATTTTTTATAAGAATCGCTCGCATTTGAATTCGCTATGTCTCCTAATTCATGTTATTTAACACTTCAAACTTTATACCGGCCGCTTTCATTTCTCGACCACGTTTTTACAAACCACGCTGACCTTAAAAGTACAGTTTTCACAAGATTTAAACTTTACACTTTTTTTAACATGCTAGTCTTTCTCTTACTTTAAGTTGTATTATAATTATTATATAAAACATTCTACGATGCACATTTAAAAACACGAACTTTATAAAATTTTCTTCAACAGATAATTATTTATTGCTATATGAGCCGGAAAGGCGTTTTTCACGCTCAGGTAAAATATTAACTTTATTTTAAAATAATTACAGACAAACAATTATGCACTCAATATTATTTCTTATTTATATTTTTAAACTATAATTTTTCAGATAATTCAGAGTTAAAAATGAGAGAGAAAATTCGGCAGAAAAAGGAGTTTCAAAATATTTCAATCCTGGTAATTTACATTTTATGTACTCTATTGTATCTAAAAACAACACCAGCCATGACTTTTTATTGAAGCTTTAGAATATACTTATATATATGATAGGTTTTCATCACTGAAAACGAATCTGACCTCACAAATTTCCCATCATGTTAACATTATGAGAAATATAAGAAAAGTAGGCGCATAAAGTCTTCATTGCAGGGTTTCGTGGCCTGCTAAGTTAACGTTTACTACTATGGTAACGGTTTCTATGGTAACTGTTACCATGACAACTATTAAAGTGTACGACGGACGGACAGACGCCAAAGCTAAACTATAAGGCTCTTAGGCCTGAGTCAAGAAACCCTAAAAACATACTTAAATATTCAAAAGAGAAAATGTCAATTTCCCTACTTAATAATTAATATTTCACGATATTGTACAATAAACAATCTTTAAAATATACTGCTAAATTAAAAACAGTTAAAAAAATTATCAAATTAACTTTATTAATGAAAATTCATTTATAGATCCGTTAAATAAAATTGCTCAACCGAATAAGCATTCTCACTCTCGCTCCCAGTCACCTAAACGTCAACGTTCACGGTCCAATCTTCAATCCTTTCTAGGTCTTCGTCAACGTTCTCCATCGTTATCCCCGACACATTCACAATCTGACCATTCTTGCACGCGCTCTCCATTAATCAGGCACTATCTAGGTATACAAACCCTTAATTAATCCATTTTAAGCATAAAGGAAATAGTGATATTAATAAGTAAAAACCTATTTTTAAATTAATGTATCTAAAAAATCTTTTTAGCGCATTTTAAAAAATATTATTTATAGTACATTATATTGATAAAACAAAACATTTCTTTTTCATTGTAAAATATTACCAATGTAACTATTCAATCCAAAAATATTTTTATATCTATCATCTAAAATTTAATACTAGTATAGATGATAATTTTTTTGGATTTGCATAATTTAGTCAAGAAGTTATTTGTTTTTGGTAAAAATCCACATTTTATTTTTAAAATTCTTATTGAATGAGCTTTCGCCCGTCAACGTCGGGTCTCATCAGATTTCAATACAATATGGATTTCCACTCTCATTTAATAATTTTAAATAAAAAAATAATAAAACAATAATTTTCCCAAAAATTCCGTCAAACCAAATTATGTTGCACGATGTTTATGTGTCGATATGTGTTGTACAGGACACGTGTTTCAACGGATACAATCCATATTGTATTTAAATCTGATGAGACCCGACGTTGACGGGCGAAAGCTCATTTAATAAGAATTTTAAAAATAAAATGTGGATTTTTACCAAAAACAAATAACATCTTGACTAAAATTTAATACTATAAACTTTGGGATTTTGTAACACTAACACTCCTTGAAAAATACTGATAAATTAAAAACTTTAATAAATAAAATTGTGAAAATAAATTTATTAATTAAATTTTTTTTTAGATTCGATAAAAGTAATAGATAATTCCAAACAAGTATCCCGCTCTCGTTCTAAGACACCTAACCGTCATCCTCCACGGTCTAATCATCAATACTCTCCTAGTCCACGTAAAAGTTCTCCATTGTTATCAACACCATCTCCAAAACCTGACCATTCTCGAATGCACTCTCCAGTAATCAGGCGCCATCCAGGTACACAACCTCTTAATTAACCCATTTTATTCACAAAGAAACAGTTCGATAATAAATTTTTGTATTTAAATTTTTTTTATTTATTTCGCATTTAATAACAATTTTACTATTTAAAAAAAGTATCGACCCAAATGTAATTTTTTGGACTAACCATTCCTTCGAAAATAAACACATTTAACAAAGTATTATTTAATATTCAATATTTTAATTGAACAAAAGAGTTAATTTTTTCCCTGCCAAATACTACTAATATAACTATTCAATAAAGAAAATTTTTTTATATATTCTTAACTTTTAATTAAATACTTTTATCTTTAGGATTTTGTAACACTAATATTTCTTGAAAAATACTGATAAATTCAAAAGTTTTATAAATAAAATTGTCAAAATGAATTTATTAATTAAACTTTTTTTTAGATTCGATAAAAGTAATTGACAAATCGAAACAACTTTCCCAACCTCGATCCAACTCACCTAAACGTCGTCGTCCACGGTCTAATCATCAATCCTCTCCAAGTCCACGTAACAATTCACCATCATTATCGATATCATCTCAAAAATCTGATCATTCTCGAATGCACTCTCCAGTAATCAGGCACAATCCAGGTACACAACCTCTTAATTAACCCATTTTATTCACAAACAAACAGTTCGATAATAAATTCTATTTATAAATTCTTGTGTTAAAAATTTTTTTATTTATATCGAATTTAATAATAATTTTACTAATTTAAAAAAGTATCGACCCAAATGTAATTTTTTGGACTAACCATTCCTTCGAAAATAAACACATTTAACAAAGTATTATTTAATATTCAATATTTTAATTGAACAAAAGAGTTAATTTTTTCCCTGCCAAATACTACTAATATAACTATTCAATAAAGAAAAATTTATTATATATTCTTAACTGTTAATTAAATACTTTTATCTTTAGGATTTTGTAACACTAATATTCCTTTAAAAAATACTGATAAATTCAAAAGTTTTATAAATAAAATTGTCAAAATAAATTTATTAATTAAACTTTTTTTTAGATTCGATAAAAGTAATTGACAAATCGAAACAACTTTCCCGACCTCGATCCAACTCACCTAAACGTCATCGTCCACGGTCAAACCTCATTCCTCTCCAAGTCCACGTAACAGTTCACCATTATTATCGATATCATCTCCAAAACCTGACCATTCCGGAATACACGCTCCATTAATCAGGCACCATGCAGGTACACAACCTCTTAATTAACCCATTTTATTCACAAACAAACAGTTCGATAATAAATTCTATTTATAAATTCTTGTGTTAAAAATTTTTTTATTTATATCGAATTTAATAATAATTTTACTAATTTAAAAAAGTATCGACCCAAATGTAATTTTTTGGACTAACCATTCCTTCGAAAATAAACACATTTAACAAAGTATTATTTAATATTCAATATTTTAATTGAACAAAAGAGTTAATTTTTTCCCTGCCAAATACTACTAATATAACTATTTAATAAAGAAAAATTTATTATATATTCTTAACTGTTAATTAAATACTTTTATCTTTAGGATTTTGTAACACTAATATTCCTTTAAAAAATACTGATAAATTCAAAAGTTTTATAAATAAAATTGTCAAAATAAATTTATTAATTAAACTTTTTTTTAGATTCGATAAAAGTAATTGACAAATCGAAACAACTTTCCCGACCTCGATCCAACTCACCTAAACGTCATCGTCCACGGTCAAACCTCATTCCTCTCCAAGTCCACGTAACAGTTCACCATTATTATCGATATCATCTTCAAAACCTGACCATTCCGGAATACACGCTCCATTTATCAGGCACCATACAGGTACACAACCTCTTAATTAACCCATTTTATTCACAAAGAAAGAGTTCGATAATAAATTCTATTTATAAATTCTTGTGATTAAATTTTTTTATTTATTTCGAATTTAATAATAATTTTACTATTTTAAAAAAGTATCCACCCAAATGTAATTTTTGGACTAACCATTCCTTCGAAAATAAACACATTTAACAAAGTATTATTTAATATTCAAATTTTAATTGAACAAAAGAGTTAATTTTTTCCCTGCCAAATACTACTAATATAACTATTCAATAAAGAAAAATTTATTATATATTCTTAACTGTTAATTAAATACTTTTATCTTTAGGATTTTGTAACACTAATATTCCTTTAAAAAATACTGATAAATTCAAAAGTTTTATAAATAAAATTGTCAAAATAAATTTATTAATTAAACTTTTTTTTAGATTCGATAAAAGTAATTGACAAATCGAAACAACTTTCCCGACCTCGATCCAACTCACCTAAACGTCATCGTCCACGGTCAAACCTCATTCCACTCCAAGTCCACGTAACAGTTCACCATTATTATCGATATCATCTCCAAAACCTGACCATTCCGGAATACACGCTCCATTAATCAGGCACCATGCAGGTACACAACCTCTTCATTAATCCATTTTATTCACAAAGAAAGAGTTCGATAATAAATTCTATTTATAAATTCTTGTGATTAAATTTTTTTATTTATTTCGAATTTAATAATAATTTTACTATTTTAAAAAAGTATCCACCCAAATGTAATTTTTTGGACTAACCATTCCTTCGAAAATAAACACATTTAACAAAGTATTATTTAATATTCAATATTTTAATTGAACAAAAGAGTTAATTTTTTCCCTGCCAAATACTACTAATATAACTATTCAATAAAGAAAAATTTATTATATATTCTTAACTGTTAATTAAATACTTTTATCTTTAGGATTTTGTAACACTAATATTCCTATAAAAAATAGTGATAAATTCAAAAGTTTTATAAATAAAATTGTCAAAATGAATTTATTAATTAAACTTTTTTTTAGATTCGATAAAAGTAATTGACAAATCGAAACAACTTTCCCAACCTCGATCCAACTCACCTAAACGTCGTCGTCCACGGTCTAATCATCAATCCTCTCCAAGTCCACGTAACAATTCACCATCATTATCGATATCATCTCAAAAATCTGATCATTCTCGAATGCACTCTCCAGTAATCAGGCACAATCCAGGTACACAACCTCTTAATTAACCCATTTTATTCACAAACAAACAGTTCGATAATAAATTCTATTTATAAATTCTTGTGTTAAAAATTTTTTTATTTATATCGAATTTAATAATAATTTTACTAATTCAAAAAAGTATCGACCCAAATGTAATTTTTTGGACTAACCATTCCTTCGAAAATAAACACATTTAACAAAGTATTATTTAATATTCAATATTTTAATTGAACAAAAGAGTTAATTTTTTCCCTGCCAAATACTACTAATATAACTATTCAATAAAGAAAAATTTATTATATATTCTTAACTGTTAATTAAATACTTTTATCTTTAGGATTTTGTAACACTAATATTCCTTTAAAAAATACTGATAAATTCAAAAGTTTTATAAATAAAATTGTCAAAATAAATTTATTAATTAAACTTTTTTTTAGATTCGATAAAAGTAATTGACAAATCGAAACAACTTTCCCGACCTCGATCCAACTCACCTAAACGTCATCGTCCACGGTCAAACCTCATTCCTCTCCAAGTCCACGTAACAGTTCACCATTATTATCGATATCATCTCCAAAACCTGACCATTCCGGAATACACGCTCCATTAATCAGGCACCATGCAGGTACACAACCTCTTCATTAACCCATTTTATTCACAAAGAAACAGTTCGATAATAAATTCTATTTATAAATTCTTGTGTTTAAATTTTTTTATTTATTTCGAATTTAATAATAATTTTACTATTTTAAAAAAGTATCGACCCAAATGTAATTTTTTGGACTAACCATTCCTTCGAAAATAAACACATTTAACGAAGTATTATTTAATATTCAATATTTTAATTGAACAAAAGTGTTAATTTTTTCCCTGCCAAATACTACTAATATAACTATTCAATAAAGAAAAATTTATTATATATTCTTAACTGTTAATGAAATACTTTTATCTTTAGGATTTTGAAACACTAATATTCCTTTAAAAAATACTGATAATTTCAAAAGTTTTATAAATAAAATTGTCAAAATAAATTTATTAATTAAACTTTTTTTTAGATTCAATAAAAGTAATTGACAAATCGAAACAACTTTCCCGACCTCGATCCAACTCACCTAAACGTCATCGTCCACGGTCTAATCCTCATTCCTCTCCAAGTCCACGTAACAGTTCACCATCATTATCGATATCATCTCCAAAACCTGACCATTCCGTAATACACGCTCCATTAATCAGGCACCATGCAGGTACACAACCTCTTAATTAACCCATTTTATTCACAAAGAAAGAGTTCGATAATAAATTCTATTTATAAATTCTTGTGATTAAATTTTTTTATTTATTTCGAATTTAATAATAATTTTACTATTTTGAAAAAGTATCGACGCAAATGTAATTTTTTGGACTAACCATTCTTGCGAAAATAAACACTTTTAACAAAGTATTATTTAATGTTCATTATTTTAATTAAACAAAATAATTTTTTCCGTGACAAATACTAGTATTATAACTCTTTAATTCAAAAAATTTTTTATTGTAAATTTACTAATTTAATCTTTGGGATTTTGTAACACTAATATTTCTTGAAAAATACTGATAAATTTAAAAGTTTTATAAATAAAATTGTTAAATTAAATTTATTAATTAATGATTTTTTTTAGATACAATGAAAGCAATTGACAAATTGAAACAACTTTCCCGACCTTGTTCCAAGTCACCTAAACATTATCGTTCTCGTTCTAATATCCGTTCCTCTCTTAGTCCACGTAAACGTTTTCCATCGTTATCGACAGTACCTGCAAGGCCTTACCATTCAGGCACCCGCTATTCAAAATTGAGACACCATCCAGGTATATAATTCCTTAATAAATCTATTTTGATCATAAAGAAAAATGTTTTTTAAAAAATCCTATTTAAAAATTTTTGTATCTAAACAGATTTTACAAAATGTTCTTTAAAGTTTTTTATTTTAATTGAACAAAACATTATTTTTCTTGCAAAATATTAACAATGTAACTCTTCAATAAAAAAAAAATTATATATATTATATACATTTTTTATTGAACATTTAGTACTTTTAACTTTGGGAGTTTGTAACACTAATATTCCTTGAAACATACTGAATTTAAAATTTTTTGAAAATTTATTAAAATAAATTTAATAATGAAAGATTTTTTTTAGATTCGACGAAAGTAATTAACAAATCAAAACAACTTTCCCGCTTTCGTTCCAAGACACCTAAACGTTCACGGTCTAAACCTCGATCCTCTCTAAGTCCATGTCAACGTTCTCCATATCTAAAGCCTCACCATTCTCGCACACGCTCTCCACTAATGGGACTTTATTCAGGTATATGACCCTTATGAAATCCATGTAAATCAGAAAGGAAACAATTTGATAAAAAAAATCCTTTTTATAAATACATGTATCTTGAAAAATCTTTTTATTTCAAATCTAATAACTTATTAACAAATCTAATAATTTAAAAAGTTATCAACGATAATGTTTTTTGGCCTAACCTTTCTTTAGATGATAAACGCATTTTACAAAATATTCACGAAAGTCCATTATTTTAATTGAACAAAACATTTTTTCATTGTAAAATATTACCAATGTAACTCTTCAATCAAAAAAAATTTTATTATATATGTTTTATTGGAAATTTAAATCTTTTAACTTAGAGATTCTGTAACACTAATATTCCTTGAAAAATACTGATAAATTCAAAAGTTTTATAAATAAAATTGTCAAAATAAATTTATTAATTAATGATTTTTTTTAGATACGATAAAAACAATTGACAAATCGAAACAACTTTCCCGACCTCGTTCCAAGTCACCTAAACGTCGTCGATCTCGGTCTGATTCTCGATCCTCTCCTGGTCCACGACAACGTTCTTCACCGTTAGTCCCACCACCTCCAAAACCTCACCATTCTCGCTCTTCATCTAATGCACAATTACATCATGGTAAATAACCTCTTAATAACAAAACTCGATTTATATAATTTAATTAAAATTGATTTTTTTATGTCGCTCTAAATCACAACAACGTAAATATTCTCGCTTTACTCCACAGAAAATTAAAAGGCATTAAAATAAGCTGCAACGCTTATTATTTTAATTCAATTTTGCTTTATTTTAATCCATTTTGGTATTAAAATAAGCAAAATTGGATTAAAATAATAAGCGTTGCAGCTTATTTTAATACCATATAATTTTCTGTGTCCTCGATCCAATTCAGGTACACAGCAATGTTCTTTTTGTGGCTCCCGATCAAATTCAAAAGATCAACAAAGTGGCGTTTCTAAAAAAATAAAAACAAAATCTGTTGGAGTTCAGACAGGTAACAGAATTTGCATTTCTTGCCTTGTTATTATAAAACATTACTTTTGCAATAATAATGCCATTAATTTTTACGTAACTTTGAATCTTATCCTTTTTTCTCAATCTCAAAAATACAAAATAGTTATTACTGCGAATTTACAATGACCGAAATTTTAAGACATCGAAAGCACTGACTTTCTAAAGCACCTAATTATCAAAACATTAAATCTTCAAAAGATCGACATTTCTATACAGAGAACTATTTTTGTTACAAAATTTGTTGTCATAACGTGAAAATCTTTCAATAATATTCAATAAAATTCTCTTTTAAGTATGGAGAGAATGAAAATCATTTTAAAAAAACATTAATAAAACACTGCAACAATTTGTTAGTATATTAGATTTATTTATTAAAAAAATGTCTCTCTATAATTTAAATTTCTTTTATTAATAATTTAATTAATTATAAAATTTAATTATAAATAACGCTAGACGACGTTCAATTAACAATTCTAATTTCATTTTTATATGAAATTTATCATTTAAGTCATACCTTAGAATAGTGGGAAAACCCCTCTACATTTGAAATTTCCCTTTATTAATTAATGGCGTAGCGACATTTTTCTTTCTATCGATTTTTTCGATATTCGATAATTTAGGGATTCAGTGTATTAAAATTTCGATGTTCGATATTTCGCACAACCAGTAGGGGAGGATGGGGCAAGGATAGTTAGGTAAGATATTTTTGGATCTAGCCGTGAAATTTAAACTGGCATCGGAAAAAGAATAGTATCGTTCGAAAGCCCGTTTATTTACCTACAATTTTGCTATACATTGTTTTCTTGTAGATTGCAATGCCTTCGAGATAATATTGGAAAAGTAAAAAAAATTTTAACTATCATTGCCCCACTAGTGGGGCAAAGATAGTTGAAAATTTGTTTTTACTAAGATAATACAAAAAATCATGAAATTTGATTTTCCATTGTTTCAAGGTATCGAATTATATTTGTCAAGACTTAACAATTAAAATTATTGTTCTAATTAAATCGAATCATGTTTAATACAACTTAGCAGTTAAGGATGATCATTTTTATCAAAAAAACATGTTTTTTGTGAATTTTTTGAAAAACAAAAAAATTATTAAATCGCGATGCATAAAAAGCAATTAGCATTTCGTTTGCAATTAAAAAATTGTGTTAGCCAGACATTACCTTGTCATAAGTATTACAACAAGGCACTAACTAGTTTTGCCCCGTGAGCGCTTTTTTCGAATTATCACAAATTTTTAGTACAAAAAAATTTTTTTTTAAAAAACGAATATGATATTCGTTTTTAGCACAAAATTTTACACCAGAAAACATTTACGCAACGAAATATATTTAATAAATTATATCCGCAAAAATAAGATTGAATAATAAAAATAAGGTGAAAATATTTTAGCAAAACTGAGATTTAACACAAATGGGCACGTAGCTTCTACAAATAGTGTCCCCGCAAGCTCAAATTTTTACTGTCGTCTTTTGGTGTTAAGACGAGTGTACATGATAAATGACCCGTTTTTTTGACGAGCTGTTTCTGTATTAGAGCCACTAACTATCCTTGCCCCACCCTCCCCTACTTAGGGGATATGGTACATTGTAAATTCGACATTTCGAATATTCTGTGTTTTAAAGATTGAAGAAATATCATAAGTTTCATACCTTTTCAAATTCATGGGCAAATCTCTCATCCTTTAACTTGACATAACCTTGTATCTTTCAATGCATTGTTGATATAATTATAGTTCGATACTGTTAAAATAATTGAAGATACTATTACTGATTTCAAAAAAATGAATATCTACAGTAGAGTGAGGTAAGATCACCACTTTTTCAATTTTCGTACTGTATCTCCGATCTCAAGCCGATAAAGACAAAAACTAAAAAAGGTTTGAAAGATAGACCTTTTAGCTACATTTTACTCTCTTGACGCAAGTTCCGGTCTCTTCATTATTTTGAGCTACAGTCATTCTACGTTACCCTTGCAAGTGGTGATTTTGCCACAAGTATTGGGACGAGATAACCACTTATCAAAATAATTAAAAATCATTATAAAACATCAAATAAATAAAAATTATCACTATTTTATAACACTACATTTGTTTTAGAAAATAAAATCTTTTATAATTAACCATTAAAACTTTTTTGCAGTTTTCAGAGATTGTCGCTTTAATTAGACAATTTGACTAAATCGAAATTGCATTTGGGCTTTCTCGCCACAAAATTATATAAAACAAAATCTTTCATAAACATTAATTGAAAAATGAATAAAGATAATATTAATATCGTGCTGGTGAACTCGTCTCAACTGTTTATATTAAGAGAAAAACAAAATAACTTTTTTATAACACCTTGCGTCAAAAACTCGACTAAATCGCTGTCTTTTACACACAATGTGCTTAAAAGGAAGGGAAATCGTACTTTTACGCACACTTTCCCCTTCCATCACAGCAATTTAGTCGAGTTTTTGACGCAAAATGTTATAAAAAATTATGTATGTGACTTGCGCCCTTGCGCCCGACTTTTGCGCCCTTGTCACATAAATAACTATCAAAACACTTAAAAAATCGCAAAATAAACCACACCATCACATTCAGAAGACTCAAATTAATACAAAATAATTACGTTAAATTATTTTTGATGAAATTTTTCCCAAAATAAAATCGCAAAAATTTAAAAAAAGAACCCCGCACCATTTACATGGGAATTTGGGGTCCGGTGAAATTTTCTGCAACTTTATAATTTTGTAGTTTTTGACCTCCTGAACAAAAAATGTAAATGGCAAAATTCAAAAAAATGGACAGATTTTTTAAAAATTGAGATTTAAGTTTAAAAAATAGTGTTACAAGCGAAAAAAAATTCAAAAATGAGTAAAACCAAAAGAAGTGAACAAACTGTCTTAAAACTCGCTACTCGAGGGTTTTCGGGGTCGCACATTACGAATTGGATGTCAATTTTTGAAAATCCAAAATGGCGGATCCAAAATGGCCGACGATTTTTTAAATACATTAAATTCCCTTAAATCTTGTTACTCGGGGGTTTTCGGGGTCGCTAATTACGAATTCGATGATAGTTTTTTCAAAATTCAAAATACCGGATGCAGACTGGCGAAAAAAGGTTTAAAAATTATTTTTTTAACGAGTTTTAAGAAAGTTTGTTTAATTAATAATTATTTAATAAGTTCTTTCAGTTTTAAGTTATTTTAATGCTATATTATACTTTATTAATTAGATTTTATAAAAGAACCGTTCTCAGGAAAAATGGCTTAAGTCGATTTTAGACATTTTGTGAAAACTTAAATTTAATTCGTTATTATCGGTATTTTCTATTCTTCTATAAAGATTTACTACCAGTCGACAAATTTTCACAGTAAAAACAAAGATTTATGTATTAATATCAATTTAAAAAGTAAACAAAAAACATTTGTTTAATAAGATGGAAAAGTTGTTCACCAGGAACTCATATTTAGTGAAAAATGTAACGTCTTTCAAAAAACTTTTGTTTATAGTCAGAAATATCTAGTTGACTATATACGTAACAAATAATTTTTTGTTACTTTCTTAGTCTTTATGTAAATTTTATAAATATAAAAAAACTTTTAATTGAAATAAAAAAGATTTTAGAAAACACTATGAACCGTTTGCTCGAAAAACGTCTTAAGTCAACTTAACTCATATTTCAAAAAACTGTTTCCATCGTAATTATCATACAATGTAGAATAATCAATAAAAATTATTAATTTACTAAACATTTTAAAGTTTTAATTCGAATTTAAAACTACACTTACTGTTGCTGCATAGTAAGCATCATTATGTAGCAGTAACGAAGTGCATCCCGATATGACATTCCGCCGGCGCGTAGATAAAAATTCAAATGAAAATTTTAAAATGATTAGTAAATCAACAATTCCAATTCATACTTTATATGATAAACAATACAATTAAAGGTGGTTCCACAACAACCTGCTTTATGTTTTGCTTTGCATTTGACTTACTGTGATAAGTCAAAAAGGTGCGCGCACAACATATTTTCCAGTTGTCCAAAATAAACAAATTATTAATAAATTAAAGACAACTTAATTACAAATTGATTGATAAATTCATACATAATAATTACAAATTATTTAAATTTAGTTAAAATAAAAAATTATATAGTAATTTATTTATTTTCGGCAACTGGAAACTGTTGCTCACACCGTTTAACACAATAAAATAATAATTTTGAATTTCATAATAGCAGTGATAGTAAAACTAGCTTGCACTTTCTACCGAATAAAAAACATCTATGAAATAAAGGTTAATAAAGTTTTGTAGATAAATTTGTTACTTTTTTTAAGCAACAAGCTTGCTGGAAACTTTCTGCAAAGTTGCCCCTTTGTCAAGTAAAATTTTAGCAAATTTATGCAACTTGCAAACTTTAATTTGCAACAAAACTGCTGTTTAAATTTAAAAATGGTTACGAGAATCTCTAATACATATAAGATACATTATCATAACTCTGAAACTATATATTATCCTTTCTTTGTATAATACTTTTAAAAAATTGACAATATTCTTAACATTAAAAATTACTTTAATGATATTTCTCTCGTATATAAACTTATAATACTTATTTTGGACCCTAATCACTTGCAAATAGCAAACTTTCCTTTATTATGGATTATCTTATTGTCATTGCCGCTCAAAACCAGCCCTACTTGTGATTAGCTGACACAATATCTAAAATTTAGGGAATCGAAAAAATAAAAATCGACCAGATTATTAAAAAATAATATTGTCGCAATTGTCGAAATACGATCTAATTATGATTTTAGTTCGGACGACAGCGGTATATCTATAGAAAAAGTCATAATAATTTCAGCTTGATATTTTCTATTTTCATGTTATTTAACAGATGTATATAATTTCACCATTTTTTTAACTGGATGTGTCAGGCAATTCCAGAAACAATAAGTGATGAAGTGCAAAACAAATTTCCTGTTCTTCAACAGATGTTTTTTATTTCACCATACTTTAATCTACGCTTTTCAGATAAATTCAAAAAGAACAAGTAATGATGACGGATAATAATTTCCTGTTGTTCGAAAGATGTTTATCTTTTCACCATTTTTTAACTAGAAGTATCAGGTCATTCCAGAAAGAATAAGTGATGAAAAGCAAGACTATTTTCCTGTTGTTCAACAGATGTTTCTCTTTTCACCATATTATAACTGGAAGTGTCAGGTAATTCCACAAAAAATAAGTGATGAAGTGCAAGACAAATTTCCTGTTGTTCAACAGATGTTTTTTATTTCACCATATTATAACTGAAAGTGTAAGACAATTCCACAAAAAAGAAGTGATGAAGTGCAAGACAATTTCCTGTTGTTTAACAGATGTTCTACATATTACCATTTCTTTATCTAGAAGTGTAAAGCCATTCCAGAAAGAATAAGTGATTCAGTGCAAGACAAACTTCCTGTTGTTTAACAGATGTTCTTCATTTTACCATTTTTTTATCAGGAAGTGTCAGGCAATTCCAGAAAGAATAAGTAATGAAGTGCAAGACAAATTTCCTGTTGTTCAACAGATGTTTTTCATTTTCCCATACTTTAATCTATGCATTTCAGATAATTTCAAAAAGAACAAGTGATGATGACGGATAATATTTTCCTGTTGTTCAACAGATGTTTATCTTTTCACCACATTATAATTTGAAAGTGTCAGGCCATTCCAGAAAGAATGAGTGATGAAGTGCAAGACAAATTTCCTGTTGTTCAACAGATGTTTTTCACTTTATCATACTTTAATCTACTTATTTCAGATAAATTCAAAAAGAACAAGTGATGATAACGGATAATAATTTCCTGTTATTCAACAGATGTTTATCTTTTCACCACATTATAAATTGAAAGTGTCAGGCCATTTCAGAAAGAATAAGTGATAAAGCGAAAGACAAATTTCCTGTTTTTTAACAGATGTTTATCTTTTCATCATATTATAACTGAAAGTGTCAGGCAATTCCAGAAAGAATAAGTGATGAAGTGCAAGACAAATTTCCTGTTGTTCAACAGATGTTCTTTATTTTACCATTTTTTTATCAGGAAGTGTCAGGCCATTCCAGAAAGAATAAGTGATCAAGTGTAAGACAAATTTCCTGTTGTTCAACAGATGTTTCTCTTTTCACCATATTACAACTGGAAGTGTCAGGCAATTCCAGAAAGAATAAGTGATGAAGTGAAAGACAAATTTCCTGTTGTTCAACAGATGTTCTTCATTTTACCATTTTTTTATCAGGAAGTGTCAGGCCATTCCAGAAAGAATAGGTGATGAAGTAAAAGACAAATTTCCTGTTGTTTAACAGATGTTCTTCATTTTAACATTTTTTTATCTGGAAGTGTCAGGCCATTCCAGAAAGAATAAGTGATGAAGTGCAAGACAAATTTCCTGTTGTTCAACAGATGTTTTTCATTTTCCCATACTTTAATCTATGCATTTCAGATAAATTCAAAAAGAACAAGTAATGATAACGGATAATATTTTCCTGTTATTCAACAGATGTTTATCTTTTCACCTCATTATAACTTGGAAGTGTCAGGCAATTCCAGAAAGAATAAGTGATGAGGTGCAAGGCAAATTTCCTGTTGTTTAACAGATGTTTTTTATTTCATCATACTTTAATCTACGCTTTTCAGATAAATTCAAAACGAATAAGTGATGAAGTGCAAGACAAATTTCCTGTTGTTCAACAGATGTTTTTCTTTTCACCATACTATAACTGGAAGTGTCAGGCATTTCCAGAAAGAATAAGTGATGAAGTACATGACAAACCGGTTGTTCAACAAATGTTTTTTATTTTACCATTTTTTTAACAGGAAGTGTCAGGTGATTCCAGAAAGAATAAGTGATGAAGTGCAAGACAAATTTCCTACTGTTCAACAGATGTTTTTCATTTTCCCATACTTTAATCTACGCATTTCAGGTAAATTCAAAAAGAACAAGTGATTATGACGGATAATATTTTCCTGTTGTTCAACAGATGTTTATCTTTTCACCACATTATAACTTGGAAGTGTCAGGCCATTCCAGAAAGAATGAGTGATGAAGTGAAAGAATAATTTCCTGTTGTTCAACAGATGTTTTTCTTTTCACCATATTATAACTGGAAGTGTCAGGCATTTCCAGAAAGAATAAGTGATGAAGTACATGACAAATTTCCGGTTGTTCAACAAATGTTTTTTATTTTACCATTTTTTTAACAGGAAGTGTCAGGTGATTCCAGAAAGAATAAGTAATGAAGTGCAAGACAAATTTCCTGTTGTTCAACAGATGTTTCTCTTTTCACCATATTACACCTGGAAATGTCAGGCAATTCCATAAAGAATAAGTGATGAAGTGCAAGACAAATTTCCTACTGTTCAACAGATGTTTTTCATTTTCCCATACTTTAATCTACGCATTTCAGGTAAATTCAAAAAGAACAAGTGATTATGACGGATAATATTTTCCTGTTGTTAAACAGATGTTTATCTTTTCACCACATTATACCTGGAAATGTCAGGCAATTCCAGAAAGAATAAGTGATGAAGTGCAAGGAAAGTTTCCTATTGTTCAACAGATGTTTTTTATTTTACCATACTTTAGTCTACTTATTTCCGATAAATTCAAAAAGAACAAGTGATGATGACGGATAATAATTTCCTGTTGTTCAACAGATGTTCTCTTTTCACCATATTACAACTGGAAGTGTCAGGCAATTCCAGAAAGAATAAGTGATGAAGTGAAAGACAAATTCCTGTAGTTTAACAGATGTTCTTTATTTTACCATTTTTTTATCTGGAAGTGTCAGGCCACTCCAGATAGAATAAGTGATGAAATGCAAAACAAATTTCCTGTTGTTCAACAGATGTTTATCTTTTCACCATATTATAACTGGAAGTGTCAGATAATTGCACAAAAAAGAAGTGATGAAGTGAGAGACAAATTTCCTGTTGTTCAACAGATGTTTTTTATTTTACCATACTTTAATCTACTTATTTCCGATAAATTCAAAAAGAACAAGTGATGATGACGGATAATAATTTCCTGCTGTTCAACAGATGTTTATCTTTTCACCATATTATAACTGGAAGTGTCAGTCAATTCCAGAAAGAATAAGTGATGAGGTGCAGGCATATTTCCTGTTGTTCAACAGATGGTTATCTTTTTACCATTTTTTAACTAGAAGTATCAGGTCATTCCAGAAAGAATAAGTGATGAAGAGCAAGACTATTTTCCTGTTGTTCAACAGATGTTTTTCTTTTCACCATATTATAACTGGAAGTGTCAGATAATTGCACAAAAAAGAAGTGATGAAGTGAGAGACAAATTTCCTGTTGTTCAACAGATGTCCTTCATTTTACCATTTTTTTTATCAGGAAGTGTCAGGCCATTCCAGAAAGAATAAGTAATGAAGTGCAAGACAAATTTCCTGTTGTTCAACAGATGTTTTTCACTTTACCATACTTTAATCTACGCTTTTCAGATAAATTCAAAAAGAACAAGTGATGATGACGGATAATAATTTCCTGTTGTTCAACAGATGTTATTCTTTTCACCATATTATAACTGGAAGTGTCAGATAATTGCACAAAAAAGAAGTGATGAAGTGAAAGACAAAATTCCTGTTGTTCAACAGATGTTCTTCATTTTACCATTTTTTTATCAGGAAATGTCAGGCCATTCCAGAAAGAATAAGTGATGAAGTGAAAGACAAATTTCCTGTTGTTTAACAGATGTTTTTCACTTTATCATACTTTAATCTACTTATTTCAGATAAATTCAAAAAGAACAAGTGATGATAACGGATAATAATTTCCTGTTATTCAACAGATGTTTATCTTTTCCCCACATTATAACGTGGAAGTGTCAGGCAATTCCTGAAAGAATAAGTGATGGAGTGCAAGACAAATTTCCTGTTGTTCAACAGATGTTCTTCATTTTACCATTTTTTTCAGGAAGTGTCAGGCAATTCCAGAAAGAATAAGTGATGAAATTCATGACAAATTTCCTGTTGATCAACAGATGTTTTTCACTTTATCATACTTTAATCTACTTATTTCAGATAAATTCAAAAAGAACAAGTGATGATGACTGATAATAATTTCCTGTTGTTCAACAGATGTTTATCTTTTCATCATATTATAACTGGAAGTGTCAGGCAATTACAGAAAGAATAAGTGATGAGGTGCATGCAAATTTCCTGTTGTTCAACAGATGTTCTTTATTTTACCATTTTTTAACTGGAAGTGTCAGGCCATTCCAGATAGAATAAGTGATGAAGTGCAAAACAAATTTACTGTTGTTCAACAGATGTTTCTCTTTTCACCATATTACACCTGGAAATGTCAGGCAATTCCATAAAGAATAAGTGATGAAGTGCAAGACAAATTTCCTACTGTTCAACAGATGTTTTTCATTTTCCCATACTTTAATCTACGCATTTCAGGTAAATTCAAAAAGAACAAGTGATGATGACGGATAATATTTTCCTGTTGTTCAACAGATGTTTATCTTTTCACCACATTATAACTTGGAAGTGTCAGGGCATTCCAGAAAGAATGAGTGATGAAGTGAAAGACTAATTTCCTGTTGTTCAACAGATGGTTATCTTTTCACCAATTTTTAACTAGAAGTGTCAGGCAATTACAGAAAGAATAAGTGATGAGGTGCATGCAAATTTCCTGTTGTTTAACAGATGTTCTTTATTTTACCATTTATTTATCTGGAAGTGTCAGGCAATTCCAGATGGAATAAGTGATGAAGTGCAAGACATATTTCCTGTTGTTTAACAGATGTTTATCTTTTTACCATTTTTTTCAGGAAGTGTCAGGCCATTCCTGAAAGAATAAGTGATGGAGTGCAAGACAAATTTCCTGTTGTTCATAGATGTTTTTCATTTTACCATACTTTAATCTACGCATTTCGGATCAAGTCCAAGAGATCAAGTGATGATGACTGATAATAATTTCCTGTTGTTCAGCAGATGTTTATCTTTTCAGAACATTATAACGTGGAAGTGTCAGATAATTGCACAAAAAAGAAGTGATGAAGTGAGAGACAAATTTCCTGTTGTTCAACAGATGTTTTTCACTTTACCATACTTTAATCTACGCTTTTCAGATAAATTCAAAAAGAACAAGTGATGATGACGGATAATAATTTCCTGTTGTTCAACAGATGGTTATCTTTTCACCATTTTTTAACTAGAAGTATCAGGTCATTCCAGAAAGAATAAGTGATGAAGAGCAGTACTATTTTCCTGTTGTTCAACAGATGTTTTTCTTTTCACCATATTATAACCGGAAGTGTCAGATAATTGCACAAAAAAGAAGTGATGAAGTGAGAGACAAATTTCCTGTTTTTCAACAGATGTCCTTCATTTTACCATTTTTTTATCAGGAAGTGTCAGGCAATTCCAGAAAGAATAAGTAATGAAGTGCAAGACAAATTTCCTGTTGTTCAACAGATGTTTTTCATTTTCCCATACTTTAATCTATGCATTTCAGATAATTTCAAAAAGAACAAGTGATGATGACGGATAATATTTTCCTGTTGTTCAACAGATGTTTATCTTTTCACCACATTATAATTTGAAAGTGTCAGGCCATTCCAGAAAGAATGAGTGATGAAGTGCAAGACAAATTTCCTGTTGTTCAACAGATGTTTTTCACTTTATCATACTTTAATCTACTTATTTCAGATAAATTCAAAAAGAACAAGTGATGATAACGGATAATAATTTCCTGTTATTCAACAGATGTTTATCTTTTCACCACATTATAAATTGAAAGTGTCAGGCCATTTCAGAAAGAATAAGTGATAAAGCGAAAGACAAATTTCCTGTTTTTTAACAGATGTTTATCTTTTCATCATATTATAACTGAAAGTGTCAGGCAATTCCAGAAAGAATAAGTGATGAAGTGCAAGACAAATTTCCTGTTGTTCAACAGATGTTCTTTATTTTACCATTTTTTTATCAGGAAGTGTCAGGCCATTCCAGAAAGAATAAGTGATCAAGTGTAAGACAAATTTCCTGTTGTTCAACAGATGTTTCTCTTTTCACCATATTACAACTGGAAGTGTCAGGCAATTCCAGAAAGAATAAGTGATGAAGTGAAAGACAAATTTCCTGTTGTTCAACAGATGTTCTTCATTTTACCATTTTTTTATCAGGAAGTGTCAGGCCATTCCAGAAAGAATAGGTGATGAAGTAAAAGACAAATTTCCTGTTGTTTAACAGATGTTCTTCATTTTAACATTTTTTTATCTGGAAGTGTCAGGCCATTCCAGAAAGAATAAGTGATGAAGTGCAAGACAAATTTCCTGTTGTTCAACAGATGTTTTTCATTTTCCCATACTTTAATCTATGCATTTCAGATAAATTCAAAAAGAACAAGTAATGATAACGGATAATATTTTCCTGTTATTCAACAGATGTTTATCTTTTCACCTCATTATAACTTGGAAGTGTCAGGCAATTCCAGAAAGAATAAGTGATGAGGTGCAAGGCAAATTTCCTGTTGTTTAACAGATGTTTTTTATTTCATCATACTTTAATCTACGCTTTTCAGATAAATTCAAAACGAATAAGTGATGAAGTGCAAGACAAATTTCCTGTTGTTCAACAGATGTTTTTCTTTTCACCATATTATAACTGGAAGTGTCAGGCATTTCCAGAAAGAATAAGTGATGAAGTACATGACAAACCGGTTGTTCAACAAATGTTTTTTATTTTACCATTTTTTTAACAGGAAGTGTCAGGTGATTCCAGAAAGAATAAGTGATGAAGTGCAAGACAAATTTCCTACTGTTCAACAGATGTTTTTCATTTTCCCATACTTTAATCTACGCATTTCAGGTAAATTCAAAAAGAACAAGTGATTATGACGGATAATATTTTCCTGTTGTTCAACAGATGTTTATCTTTTCACCACATTATAACTTGGAAGTGTCAGGCCATTCCAGAAAGAATGAGTGATGAAGTGAAAGAATAATTTCCTGTTGTTCAACAGATGTTTCTCTTTTCACCATATTACACCTGGAAATGTCAGGCAATTCCATAAAGAATAAGTGATGAAGTGCAAGACAAATTTCCTACTGTTCAACAGATGTTTTTCATTTTCCCATACTTTAATCTACGCATTTCAGGTAAATTCAAAAAGAACAAGTGATTATGACGGATAATATTTTCCTGTTGTTAAACAGATGTTTATCTTTTCACCACATTATACCTGGAAATGTCAGGCAATTCCAGAAAGAATAAGTGATGAAGTGCAAGGAAAGTTTCCTATTGTTCAACAGATGTTTTTTATTTTACCATACTTTAGTCTACTTATTTCCGATAAATTCAAAAAGAACAAGTGATGATGACGGATAATAATTTCCTGTTGTTCAACAGATGTTCTCTTTTCACCATATTACAACTGGAAGTGTCAGGCAATTCCAGAAAGAATAAGTGATGAAGTGAAAGACAAATTCCTGTAGTTTAACAGATGTTCTTTATTTTACCATTTTTTTATCTGGAAGTGTCAGGCCACTCCAGATAGAATAAGTGATGAAATGCAAAACAAATTTCCTGTTGTTCAACAGATGTTTATCTTTTCACCATATTATAACTGGAAGTGTCAGATAATTGCACAAAAAAGAAGTGATGAAGTGAGAGACAAATTTCCTGTTGTTCAACAGATGTTTTTTATTTTACCATACTTTAATCTACTTATTTCCGATAAATTCAAAAAGAACAAGTGATGATGACGGATAATAATTTCCTGCTGTTCAACAGATGTTTATCTTTTCACCATATTATAACTGGAAGTGTCAGTCAATTCCAGAAAGAATAAGTGATGAGGTGCAGGCATATTTCCTGTTGTTCAACAGATGGTTATCTTTTTACCATTTTTTAACTAGAAGTATCAGGTCATTCCAGAAAGAATAAGTGATGAAGAGCAAGACTATTTTCCTGTTGTTCAACAGATGTTTTTCTTTTCACCATATTATAACTGGAAGTGTCAGATAATTGCACAAAAAAGAAGTGATGAAGTGAGAGACAAATTTCCTGTTGTTCAACAGATGTCCTTCATTTTACCATTTTTTTTATCAGGAAGTGTCAGGCCATTCCAGAAAGAATAAGTAATGAAGTGCAAGACAAATTTCCTGTTGTTCAACAGATGTTTTTCACTTTACCATACTTTAATCTACGCTTTTCAGATAAATTCAAAAAGAACAAGTGATGATGACGGATAATAATTTCCTGTTGTTCAACAGATGTTATTCTTTTCACCATATTATAACTGGAAGTGTCAGATAATTGCACAAAAAAGAAGTGATGAAGTGAAAGACAAAATTCCTGTTGTTCAACAGATGTTCTTCATTTTACCATTTTTTTATCAGGAAATGTCAGGCCATTCCAGAAAGAATAAGTGATGAAGTGAAAGACAAATTTCCTGTTGTTTAACAGATGTTTTTCACTTTATCATACTTTAATCTACTTATTTCAGATAAATTCAAAAAGAACAAGTGATGATAACGGATAATAATTTCCTGTTATTCAACAGATGTTTATCTTTTCCCCACATTATAACGTGGAAGTGTCAGGCAATTCCTGAAAGAATAAGTGATGGAGTGCAAGACAAATTTCCTGTTGTTCAACAGATGTTCTTCATTTTACCATTTTTTTCAGGAAGTGTCAGGCAATTCCAGAAAGAATAAGTGATGAAATTCATGACAAATTTCCTGTTGATCAACAGATGTTTTTCACTTTATCATACTTTAATCTACTTATTTCAGATAAATTCAAAAAGAACAAGTGATGATGACTGATAATAATTTCCTGTTGTTCAACAGATGTTTATCTTTTCATCATATTATAACTGGAAGTGTCAGGCAATTACAGAAAGAATAAGTGATGAGGTGCATGCAAATTTCCTGTTGTTCAACAGATGTTCTTTATTTTACCATTTTTTAACTGGAAGTGTCAGGCCATTCCAGATAGAATAAGTGATGAAGTGCAAAACAAATTTACTGTTGTTCAACAGATGTTTCTCTTTTCACCATATTACACCTGGAAATGTCAGGCAATTCCATAAAGAATAAGTGATGAAGTGCAAGACAAATTTCCTACTGTTCAACAGATGTTTTTCATTTTCCCATACTTTAATCTACGCATTTCAGGTAAATTCAAAAAGAACAAGTGATGATGACGGATAATATTTTCCTGTTGTTCAACAGATGTTTATCTTTTCACCACATTATAACTTGGAAGTGTCAGGGCATTCCAGAAAGAATGAGTGATGAAGTGAAAGACTAATTTCCTGTTGTTCAACAGATGGTTATCTTTTCACCAATTTTTAACTAGAAGTGTCAGGCAATTACAGAAAGAATAAGTGATGAGGTGCATGCAAATTTCCTGTTGTTTAACAGATGTTCTTTATTTTACCATTTATTTATCTGGAAGTGTCAGGCAATTCCAGATGGAATAAGTGATGAAGTGCAAGACATATTTCCTGTTGTTTAACAGATGTTTATCTTTTTACCATTTTTTTCAGGAAGTGTCAGGCCATTCCTGAAAGAATAAGTGATGGAGTGCAAGACAAATTTCCTGTTGTTCATAGATGTTTTTCATTTTACCATACTTTAATCTACGCATTTCGGATCAAGTCCAAGAGATCAAGTGATGATGACTGATAATAATTTCCTGTTGTTCAGCAGATGTTTATCTTTTCAGAACATTATAACGTGGAAGTGTCAGATAATTGCACAAAAAAGAAGTGATGAAGTGAGAGACAAATTTCCTGTTGTTCAACAGATGTTTTTCACTTTACCATACTTTAATCTACGCTTTTCAGATAAATTCAAAAAGAACAAGTGATGATGACGGATAATAATTTCCTGTTGTTCAACAGATGGTTATCTTTTCACCATTTTTTAACTAGAAGTATCAGGTCATTCCAGAAAGAATAAGTGATGAAGAGCAGTACTATTTTCCTGTTGTTCAACAGATGTTTTTCTTTTCACCATATTATAACCGGAAGTGTCAGATAATTGCACAAAAAAGAAGTGATGAAGTGAGAGACAAATTTCCTGTTTTTCAACAGATGTCCTTCATTTTACCATTTTTTTTATCAGGAAGTGTCAGGCCATTCCAGAAAGAATAAGTGATGAAGTGCAAGACAAATTTCCTGTTGTTCAACAGATGTTTTTCACTTTACCATACTTTAATCTACTTATTTCAGATAAATTCAAAAAGAACAAGTGATGATAACGGATAATAATTTCCTGTTATTTAACAGATGTTTATCTTTTCCCCACATTATAACGTGGAAGTGTCAGGCAATTCCTGAAAGAATAAGTGATGGAGTGCAAGACAAATTTCCTGTTGTTCAACAGATGTTCTTCATTTTACCATTTTTTTCAGGAAGTGTCAGGCAATTCCAGAAAGAATAAGTGATGAAATTCATGACAAATTTCCTGTTGATCAACAGATGTTTTTCACTTTATCATACTTTAATCTACTTATTTCAGATAAATTCAAAAAGAACAAGTGATGATAACGGATAATAATTTCCTGTTATTTAACAGATGTTTTTCATTTTACCATACTTTAATCTACGCATTTCGGATCAAGTCAAAGAGAACAAGTGATGATGACTGATAATAATTTCCTGTTGTTCAACAGATGTTTATCTTTTCATCATATTATAACTGGAAGTGTCAGGCAATTACAGAAAGAATAAGTGATGAGGTGCATGCAAATTTCCTGTTGTTCAACAGATGTTCTTTATTTTACCATTTTTTAACTGGAAGTGTCAGGCCATTCCAGATAGAATAAGTGATGAAGTGCAAAACAAATTTACTGTTGTTCAACAGATGTTTATCTTTGCACCAGTTTTTTAACTGGAAGTGTCAAGTCATTCCCGAAAGAATAAGTGAAGAAGTGCAAGACAAATTTCCTGTTGTTCAACAGATGTTTTTTATTTCACTATTCTTTAATCTACGCTTTTCAGATAAATTCAAAAAGAACAAGTGATGATGACGGATAATAATTTCCTGTTGTTCAACAGATGTTTATCTTTTCACCACATTATAAGTTGGAAGTGTCAGGCCATTCTAGAAAGAATAAGTGATCAAGTGTAAGACAAATTTCCTGTTGTTCAACAGATGTTTCTCTTTTCACCATATTACACCTGGAAATGTCAGGCAATTCCATAAAGAATAAGTGATGAAGTGCAAGACAAATTTCCTACTGTTCAACAGATGTTTTTCATTTTCCCATACTTTAATCTACGCATTTCAGGTAAATTCAAAAAGAACAAGTGATGATGACGGATAATATTTTCCTGTTGTTCAACAGATGTTTATCTTTTCACCACATTATAACTTGGAAGTGTCAGGGCATTCCAGAAAGAATGAGTGATGAAGTGAAAGACTAATTTCCTGTTGTTCAACAGATGGTTATCTTTTCACCAATTTTTAACTAGAAGTGTCAGGCAATTACAGAAAGAATAAGTGATGAGGTGCATGCAAATTTCCTGTTGTTTAACAGATGTTCTTTATTTTACCATTTATTTATCTGGAAGTGTCAGGCAATTCCAGATGGAATAAGTGATGAAGTGCAAGACATATTTCCTGTTGTTTAACAGATGTTTATCTTTTTACCATTTTTTTCAGGAAGTGTCAGGCCATTCCTGAAAGAATAAGTGATGGAGTGCAAGACAAATTTCCTGTTGTTCAACAGATGTTTTTCATTTTACCATACTTTAATCTACGCATTTCGGATCAAGTCCAAGAGATCAAGTGATGATGACTGATAATAATTTCCTGTTGTTCAGCAGATGTTTATCTTTTCACAACATTATAACGTGGAAGTGTCAGATAATTGCACAAAAAAGAAGTGATGAAGTGAGAGACAAATTTCCTGTTGTTCAGCAGATGTTTTTCACTTTACCATACTTTAATCTACGCTTTTCAGATAAATTCAAAAAGAACAAGTGATGATGACGGATAATAATTTCCTGTTGTTCAACAGATGGTTATCTTTTCACCATTTTTTAACTAGAAGTATCAGGTCATTCCAGAAAGAATAAGTGATGAAGAGCAGTACTATTTTCCTGTTGTTCAACAGATGTTTTTCTTTTCACCATATTATAACCGGAAGTGTCAGATAATTGCACAAAAAAGAAGTGATGAAGTGAGAGACAAATTTCCTGTTTTTCAACAGATGTCCTTCATTTTACCATTTTTTTTATCAGGAAGTGTCAGGCCATTCCAGAAAGAATAAGTGATGAAGTGCAAGACAAATTTCCTGTTGTTCAACAGATGTTTTTCACTTTACCATACTTTAATCTACGCTTTTCAGATAAATTCAAAAAGAACAAGTGATGATGGCGGATAATAATTTCCTGTTGTTCAACAGATGTTATTCTTTTCACCATATTATAACTGGAAGTGTCAGATAATTGCACAAAAAAGAAGTGATGAAGTGAAAGACAAAATTCCTGTTGTTCAACAGATGTTCTTCATTTTACTATTCTTTTATAAGGAAGTGTCAGGCAATTCCAGAAAGAATAAGTGATGGTGTGCAAGACAAATTTCCTGTTGTTCAACAGATGTTTTTCATTTTACCATACTTTAATCTACGCATTTCGGATCAAGTCAAAGAGAACAAGTGATGATGACTAATAATAATTTCCTGTTGTTCAACAGATGTTTTTTATATTACCATACTTTTAACACGAAGAGTCAGTCATATCCTCAATGAAAATGAGATGAGTTGGGATACTATTTTTCTGTTGTTCAATAGATGTTTATCTTTTTACCATATTATAAATGAAAGTGTCATGCAATTCCAGATGGAATAAGTGATGAAGTGCAAGACATATTTCCTGTTGTTTAACAGATGTTTAAATTTTCACCATATTATAACTGGAAGTGTCAGGTAATTCCAGAAAGAATAAGTGATGAAGTGCAAGACAAATTTCTTGTTGTTCAACAGATGTTTTTCATTTTACCATACTTTAATCTACGCATTTCAGGTAAATTCAAAAAGAACAAGTGATGATGACAGATAATATTTTCCTGTTGTTCAACAGATGTTTATCTTTTCACCATATTTTTATCTAGAAATGTAAAGCATATCCAGAAAGAATATGTGATGAAGAGCAAGACTAATTTCCTGTTGTTCAACAGATGTTTATCTTTTCACCATATTATAACTGGAAGTGTCAGGCAATTCCAGAAAGAATAACTGATAAAATGCAGGACAAATTTTCTGTTGTTCAACAGATATTTTCTTTACACCATGCTTTTAGTTTTTAATGTCAGACAATCACATATAGAATAAGTGCTGACTAGTAAAACTTTTTTGCTGTTGATCAACAGCTTCTTTTCTTTTTATTTTAACTTAATTTACAATTGTCTGATAATTTTGCAAAGTTTAAGTGATAATGTGCTGGACTTATTTTCTGCTGTTTAACAGTTATTTTTCTATACATCGTACTTTTTTTAAAATTAACAGACAATTGTTTTATTTTTTAACCCTTTATACATAAAAATTAACAAATTCTTTAGCGTTATTCTTTTTTATAAGATTTAATTTAATTTGATTACCTTTTTAGGAAGATAACATTTAATTGTACTGACACAAGAAGCACGGTATTGAAATTTGTAAATTATTACTTAAACCCCCTCTCCCTTTTAACTCAAACCTCTAATCCGTTTGACCAAAAAGGTAAATAGATTGTATTTATTAAAATCTTCATTTCAAATGTTTATTATATCGTTTTAACTTTTGAAACTGAGTGTACTTAATAGATAAAAGTGAACTTAAAAAATTTTTTCTTTACTAATTTCTTTTTGTAAAATATAACAAAATTATTTTTTATGATGTAAAATATAACAACTGCAAAATTTGAAAATCTTATTTAAATTTTGAAAGTGTTATATTCTACAAATTTTTTTTTTGGTTAATGTTAAATTTTATTCTTAAAAATAAAATAACAAAAAAAAATTTTTGTATAATATAACAAATGTAAGAAAAAAATCATCCCGTAATAATACTGACTCAAAAAATTTTTTTTTTTCAAAATGTAAAATATAACAATATTTAATTTTTAAAACTTTCTTTATTTTTTCAAAATGTTATTTTTCACAAAAGCATTTTTCAATTTTGTAAAAAAAATAAAATCAATGATATATAAAGATAAAAATAACATAAAAAATTTTTGTGTTAAATCTAACAATTACAGAAAAAAAATTACGCCGTAATGATACTGACTCTTATTTATGTATTTGTTGCCTTGCTTGTTTTTCGATTTCTATTGAAATCAAAAAACAAGCAAGGCAAAAAAGATTTTCTTCAAATTGTCTATATGAACTACAATTGAAAAAATCTGAATATATATATTATTAATTTTACTTAATTTAACTATTTAATAATAGTTATACTATTTATACTATAAAAAAGTTAAAAACATTATTTGTTATTATTATTTTTAATAATTTTTTAAATGAATGTATTCAATATAAATATTTCTTTTTTAAAATAGGAAATAAAATATAAGCTTAAATTAAATGAAAAAAATTTTAAAATCAGATTAATCTCAATTATGTTGTCATGTGAACAAAAAAAAATTTTACTTATAAATTATTTCTGTACAGCACTAGAGCTGGGTCAGGCTAGACCTTCTAGATTAGCATCGCTAGACATGGTCTACAAATTACAAAATAAAAATTTTTTGCTATCTATTACTTCTGGCCAGCACCAAACCTGGGTCTGGCTAGACTTTCCAGACTAGCATCGCTACACACAGTCTAGAAATTCCAAATTAAAGAATTTTAAATATTTATTACTTCTGGCTAGCACCAGATCTGGGTCTGACTAGTGTTTCTAGACCAGCGAAGCTATGCAGAGTCTGATTAGTGGCTGAGTAGCACCAGAAGTGGGCCAAGCCAGACCTTCCAGACTAGTGATGCTAGACGCTTTCTAGATTGCGCCAGGTTTGACTGTAGACGTTCCAGAAGATTTTTCTACAAATACATTAATAAAAAAATAAATACTTCAAAAATTTTTTTTCATTTTTTGTGACATGTTTTGTAGGATCTTCCGTAGGAAACTATATGAAGCCGGTCCATATCAATCGTCGACTTCTACCTAGGTACTCTCAATACGGTAACATATTAAACTAAACAATAATATTACATGAAAGTTTTATAATATTACGGTAATATTTTAATATCATCTTGATGTTATATTACAAGTATTTTATATAATATTGTGATATTAAGTTATTGTTACGTTTTATTTAGGTAGGTATTTAAGTATATCAGTTTACAAATTTTACACAGAAAATTGACATACATTTATGCTTTTAATTAAATGTTATTTTAACTTTAACGTAATGTTTTTATAGTGACCATATAAAAATTGAAAAAAGTATTAAAAGTTATTTAATATATGGACAATACTTTTCAGGTAAGTGAAAATAATTATAAAATAACTTTTCTAATTTAATTTTAGGTAACTACTAAATTGATAAGTAGTAGTGCTTTACCAGTTCTAAAACAGTTTGACCTTGAAACCCTTTTTTCAACCCTCTTGGCCCCCCACCACCCCCTAATTTGCATATTAACCCTTTTGATAACCTCCCACCACCCACTTTTAACCCTTTTGGTCAACCACCTTTTGAATTTTAACCCGTTTGGTCACCTCCCTTCACCCCTTACCACCCACTTTCAACCCTGTGGGCTACCCACCTTTTGAATTTTAACCCATTTGAACACCTCCCACCACCTCTTACCCCACCTTCTTTCAACTCTCTTGGCCACCTACCACCCCCATAATTTTCATATGTATTTTTAAACTTTTACCCTTTTTGGTCGCCCATCCACCCTAATTTGCATAACCCTTTTCAGTATAAACATATACGGTCCCAAAAATTCAAAAATCATAATTAGAACCTCGAGGAACAAAGGGTTCGCGAGATACTGCGCGGGAATGTGGGTGGTTGGGAGTGGATGGCTGTGGGTGGCGCACAGTGGATGGCTCAAAAGTGAAAGGTGCGCGGCAGATGTGCGTGTACGGTCACCGGGGCCCGTTGGTAGTCCATGCATCAAGTGGGGATGGAGTTCAGTGGTGGGATGTTGTGATTTGCATATATCTTTTTTAAATATTACCACCCACTTTCAACCCTCTTGGCCTCCCACCACCTCCCTAATTTGCATATGTATTTTTTAAACTTTTACCCTTTTGGCCACCTCTCTAATTTGAATGGATCTTTTTTAAATGTAATTTGCATAACCCTTTTCAAAAACAGTTTCTTAATACATATCTATACTGCTCGCGGGAATTTTGAAATTTCTTTTACCAACCCTTGAGATTACCAATGAAGGATAAGTTTCCACATTACCATAGGTTGATGTTACCGATTTATATTAAAAGAGGGCGCCAATGCTGGTGGGAAATTTTGAATTTTACCCTTTTTTTCATGGAATATTATATTTATTTTACATATAACTATTTTATATATGAATATTTAAAAATCAAAGTTTTTAAAATAAATATTTTCTTTAACTCATCATAGTTGAAAATATTCTTTTTCCTAACTTTCTATTTTTTGACATCTGTACCATCTTGCGTCAAGGTTGATGCATACCTGCATGTACCCCATCATAAAAATTTTTGGCTACATTCTATTTTTATTAGTATTTTCATACTTTTTCCACATTTTTTCCCCAATACTTTTTACCTCCCCTCATTTTACAATGATTTTTTCACCAAAATCTTAAATGAGGGATGTCACTTTTAAAAGTTTCACGACTGAAGTAACATCGTGTAAATTCTTTTCTGTGAAAAAAAGTTAAAAATTCTTTTTTTAATTCTTATATAATTAAAAATTTTTTTTTCAAAAATATAAAAAATATGTAATAATATTAAAAGTGATCCAAGAATTGAAAATGGGAAAAAAGTTCGTTGTTTAAGGATAATCAACCCCGCGGGTTGATACCAAAATACCGTTCTGATCTACTATACGCAGCTGAATGTTATGTATTGTCCTTACGGCGACTGGAAGGTAAATGATGTGTGCTGTAACTTCTAAAATCTTATATCCCGGTGGAACAGTAGGGAAAAATTCATGTATAGTGTGGACTTTTTACTATTTATATACGCTCCAGTGGTAATATTACATTCAATGCGTAGAGCATTCACTTTCAATATTTTTACAGGTAAATCAGAGGAATGTTTTACATTCGGTGGTAGTTTGCGAGCAGTGAATCCCAATAAACTAGCAATAGAATCTATATCTAATCTATATCTTTAATTTCATAACTACCAGTAGGTATAGTAATCTCAATATTATTTATATAAAATTTGTTGCAATTTTCATCAATGTTAGGAAGTGAGTTATATGTAAATAAATCAACAAGTCCAAGTGTATAATTTTTATTAGGTGAAAGTTCAATAGGTGGGAAGTATGAAGCCTCCAGAATTGAAGACTTTCCCGTTAACGTTAAAGTAAAAGAGTCATTCATGTTGGACATCTACTTTTATACTGAAGGTTATAATTGTTTACATATTCTTATGTAGATTAAAACTGTTCTTAACGTTAAGTTGCTTACATAAGAATTTAAGACATAAATGACCACATATAAATGTATAAAAATTTTGATATCTCTCATGATTATATTTTATATAGCTACCAACACCTAGATAAACAATGAGATCCAATGGTGGTGAAAGATTTCCAAAACTATCAAAATATTTAGTTTCATTGTTTATCTTTTTATATGCTACCCAATGTGTTCCAGGACCTTCTTTATTATCAAGATTAATTATGGCTGATTAACATTTATAAGGTCCTGAAATAGGTAATTCATTTCTCATAAAACCTCCACGAAATTTAGGTATTTTCATAAGTTTAGCATATTTAAGTCAATCATAGTCGGTTAGTGCGCGGTGAGGTAGCTTCAATATTAGTTTTTTTAAACACTCTTTGTATATTTCAATCCATTTCCTGGATGTGGTTTAATATAAAGACCAAGTCCTTTACGATAGGGTTTCAAATATATACCCTTTCCTATAGCAATGGCCTCCATTGTTTCATTATGTCGATGAGCTTCTGAAAGTTATTTTTTAGCAGCATTAGCATCATTTACTGCTTTTACAATACCACTGACTCCACCACTAAGTGCTCCTAATGCACTAAGCCCGGCAAAAATTGGTATTAGCGGTAAAATACCGCCAACTTTTGAAGGTACAGAAAGAATTCGAGGTGATGAAACTTTAAATTTACTACCAAGATTTTTAACTGCATTTTGTGCACCAATCATTGCTGTTTTAATAGTGTCCGTTGCGTTATGATTATTTTTCATATTATTTTTAGCAGCATG
Source organism: Leptopilina boulardi (assembly GCF_019393585.1). Taxonomy (NCBI): domain Eukaryota; kingdom Metazoa; phylum Arthropoda; class Insecta; order Hymenoptera; family Figitidae; genus Leptopilina; species Leptopilina boulardi. Next base: position 332,199 of record NW_026137888.1, read on the forward strand.
AATAATCTTCCCTAATGTCATGCGTTTATTTTTCTTGGAAATTGTATTCTTCTTCTTCTTCACAATCTTTTTCTTAATATTATTATTAATTTTTAAACCCATCCCAAATTTAGATTTAGCTTTCATTATATTAGTTACAGCTAATGCAGCTGCTTTTTCACTAATTTTAGCGTCCTTGGAAATTACTCGTTCCCACGCCTTTTCAGCTAGTATTTTGTCTGCAGTATTTCTTGCAGCCACGTCTTTATCTTTTGAATAGGCTATATCATGCTCCTTACAAGCCGTATCCAAGGGATTTATACCAGGATCCCTTCGTGCAAGACGTTTTGCCAACTTTGTTCCAGGTCCACAATATTGATAACCAGGAATGTGACACTCGAATGGTAATTTGTTAATTAAAGTATTGAGAAATCCTTGACCACTGCAAGAATTTTTCTTCACTTTATCGTGAGCTTTTTGTGGATCTTCAAATTGTGGAAAAACGAATGCACTTCTTTCTTTGATTATACATCCGAATGGTTTAGGATTTGAAAATATATATTTATATTCAAAATCATTACAGCAGCCGAAATATAAATTTTTGGAACAAGTACTTAGTAAAGTAGATGGCATTGAGTTTTTCCCATTCAGTGAACATGAACAAGTTATTACACCTAAAGATGCAAAAACTAATTCAATTTTCATTTTTGATGATATCGCTTGTGAGAAGCAGGACAATGTTAAAGCGTTTTTTTGTATGGGGCGACATGTTAACGTCGATAGTTATTATCTTTACCAAACAAATGCTCATATTCTAAAACATCTTGTTAGAGATAATATTAATTTGCTTGTGCTATTCAGACAAGATGAAAGGAATCTCTAGCATGTTTACAATGATCATGTTAATACAGATATGACGTTTACACAGTTTCAAGATTTATGTTCAGTATGTTGGAACTCTGACAGATATGGATTTGTAGTTATTGATAAAGACAGAAATATAAATGATGGAAGATATAGGAAGGGATTTGATTGCTTTATTCAGTTATAAATATTAACCATTTCAAGAGAATTGCATTAGTTCAGTTTGAGACTTTCATAAATAAACATGTTTCGAAAGGAGCGAGAGACACTACATCAAATAGCTGCAGCAAGTGATGCTATACATCGAAAGCATCGTATTCTTAAAAGTTGCAGAGAGTCAGCTGAAAATATATTGAAAGAAACCTTTCAACCATTAGTTACTCCATTGGAAAAATTAGTGAATATAACTAAAAATCCTATAAAGATTGAAAATTTTCAAAACCATTTAAAGAAAGAAGAAGACTTTGAATCATCTTTTAAGACTGCCATTAGTAAAGATACAGCTTTCAACAAATCTATTTATAATGATGATGTAACGTTTTATGATCCTATTTATGAAGAAGAAGAAGACATGCAAAATTTATCAAAAGAAAATATAATTGATAGATTGCCCAATCAAGAGAATCATAATATTATTGTTAATGAGCAAAATAATATACTTAATGATGCCTTTCATGAGCAAGACATGTATAATATTAATGACACAAGTAATGTGATTGATACTATAGAAGAAGAAGATTCTGATAAATTAACAAAAAAATTTCTACAAATGTTGGACAAAAATAGGAAATAATATATAGATATGGTTTATGGAGTACGTAAACTTCCAGACGGTACATTTATGATTGGTGATACGCAAATTAATTTTGAAGGTTCTTACATTAACCTAGTTGGGAAGAAAAAATATTCTAAAACGGATGGATTATTAGAACTCATATTCCGTCAAAAACCTGATCAGAAGTTAACAAATGCTAATGATTTCGTAAACTATAAAGAAATCCTGCGTAGTACGAATGCATATATAGAAAGAACTATAGCCCAAATAAACCTATTCGTAGTAATAAGACTTTCAAATATACTAATGTTATTGCAAAACTTTTGCTCAAATCTGGAGATTCTTATTTGAAGAGAAAAACTCAATTACCGCAATTTATGACGGTTAGGAAAGAATCATATCCAGACTATGTCTATTAGGATGATCCAAACGAGATTGTTGATCGTCTACGCTTACTTGTCGCATCACAACAGGCTGGCAATTCAAGTCATAACAATGAAATTATGTCAATAATTGAAGAATTACAAAGAAAAAAATTTTATCTAAGAAAGCAAAATTCAAAGTTGGTGATAAAGTGAGAGTTAGCAAGTATAAGAATGTTTTCGAAAAAGGATACACACCCAACTGGACAACTGAAATATTCACCATCACTCAAGTAAAATCAACAAAGCCGGTAACATACAAGATGAAGGATTATCAAGATCAACCCATCGAAGGTGGTTTCTATGAAGAAGAAATTTCCAAAGTCAAATATTCAGATGTTTTTCTTGTAGAGAAAGTTTTCAAAAATCGTCATAATAAAGTCTATGTAAAATGGCTTGGATTCGATAATTCTCACAATAGTTGGATAAATAAATCAGAAATTTAAAATTTTCTAAAAGTTAAAGTTAACTTTTCTAAAAGTTAAAGTTAACTTTTAGAAAAGTTAATGTTAACTTTTAGAAAAGTTAATGTTAACTTTTATAAAAGTTAAAGTTAACTTTTAGAAAAGTTAATGTTAACTTTCTTAAAATTTACATGCTTTTTACATATAACTTTTCAAAAAGTTAACTTTAACTTTTTATATTTTTTATATAGAAAAGTTAAAGTTAACTTTTAGAAAAGGTAAAGTTAACTTTTATAAAAGTTAAAGTTATCTTTTGAAAAAGTTAAAGAAAAGTTAAACTGACTTTGAAGTAATGTTAACCTAAAATGTAATAATGTATTGTATTTATATGGAAGTTATTTTTAAATAAAATTTGTATAAAATGTAAACTATTTAGTGAATTTCTTTATTTCCTAATTGTTAAACTATATTAAGGTTCTATTAAATAAAGGTAGACAAAGTTTCAGAGTATATAGAAAAAATTTTTCATTTATTTAAAAACCAATGTGTATAACAACATTTAGAAAATATTGATCAATATAATAAATAACATCAATAAATATTCATAAATATAGATAAAATTACATTTTTTTCTTTTCTATTGTTACATCCCGAGCGAAAGGCGAGGTTGAATAATATGTTTATTTCAAATATAATTTAAAATACAAGGGAGGCTGATTACAGTCAGATTGGTAAGTTCTGACTATTTATATTTATGTGAGATCGTTGTTACCTATGGATCCTATGGGGGTCGCCTTTATCAATTTATTTACTTATTTGTTAAATAATTATCTCTTTATTTATAAGCTTTACGAATTTAAGTATTAAATATAAATAAAACAAAATACATTATAATTAATTTGTTTCTGATTTTATTTCAATTAATTATTTGAAAAGCAAATGATATAAAAGAGTACAATTTATTATGTGAATACAAGTACCAAAAGTTATTAAAATGTGGAAGTTTTATAAATAGAAAATTAGTACTTACAACTACCTCTTATGAGGGCCGAAAAACAAGATGATTTAAGTGGTTGACACTTGAGAATTTAACGCAGCGGTGTTCTTTCAACTTCACACAGAATCGTTGTTTTACACACACTGTCTTTAGTTCGTAACTTCTGATATTTCACTTGGTATTTTAGAAATAGTTCAAAAGTTACACTAATACGACGGATACATGCGAATTTCAATAATCTCTCACAATTCAGTTTATAAGAGAACTTATTCTATTGAACACGAGTTTACTTAATTTTAGAATTTTGCAAGATTTGATAAAATGATTAACCGAAGGGTCTCTCGACAGAACAATAATCTCTTCAATACACGTTCATAAGTTTTTTAGGTGATTATGCTATTTTTTAAGAATATACTCGCAAGCCGGGCGATCAAGAGAACTTATTCTATTGAACACGAGTTTACTTGTACTGTTGGACTTGAAAGATTTTACAATTATCGAAAAAGAGCAAAATACTGACGTATTATTTGACGTGAAGTGCGATCTTAGAACCGAAGAACTGACGACGCCCCATACTAATTGCAGGGTTTTTATACTAGCAAAATCATCCTTCAGTGGGAGAAAATGAGCAGAGATCACGTCCTGGTCGAATTATAATTTTAGAATCATGAAGACAATTTCTTTGATCTAATAGATATAGGTCGGCATATGCATCTACAGTCTTTTCTATAGGAGTATTGTATTGCAACGCGAGGCGAAAGCTACCCTGTGGTCACGTAGCATAAGCTTATGTGCTTGCGCCTCGCTATGCAGTATATGAGTCATATATTGACTTCAGTTGCGGATGCTACATTTTTCTAATAGTAATGGTGTAAAAATCATATCAAGTGGCACAGTATAGCTGTAAGAAGACTAAACATTTAGGTCTCTTACTACTAAGAGTATTATTAAATGTACATGCGACTTGATATGATGTAAACACATCGGTAGATATTAGCCTATGCAACTGCATAAGACTCATCGTGAGAAAAGAATTGAACAAAGAATCCTTTATATTGAACTAAAATGCTTCCAAAGCAACTCGTAGTAAACATGATTGCTTGCAAATATTAACAAAAGGAATGGGTGAGAACAATGAATTTTCTTAGATTCACCCTCCTTCTACTAATACTTGATAATTTAGATTATTTTATGTATATACGTGTTCTTTATATTTAAAAAAAAAAGATTTTTGTTACGGGATGTAACACTATTTACAATATAATACTTATATTCTATTACAATAAATACCTAAATTTTATTTTTTAATTCTATCATTTCTACATCGTTTTCTATGACTTTATCTCTTTCTATAATATAATGACCCCATGCAAGAGTGTCAGTGTTGTGTTTCAATAAAAATCTTTTGTTATCGTAGGGACTTAGGGCTATTTTTTTCTGTTTTAAAGTAAGGACCTTGTGGAGTTTGGAGCGAATGGAATATTGAGTTCGAGATTGGATTTTAATATTTTTTAAACAATAAATGTAATCATTAAAAGTTATATGTTTCTTAACTACATTAGACTTTACACCTTTTGCTTTTTTTAAGAAATCTTGATTATCTACACGTAAACTATACATTTTCTACGCAAACCAACAAATTCAGTGACATTCCTCCCATTGCATTCGTCTTTCATAAGACCTAACACTTTTTTGTTGGCTTGCGGAATGCCATATACATTATTCATGGGATAATCAGAAGTATCAAATTTGAAAATGTCTGCTTTCATATCAGAATAGACATCCTCACATTTGATATTATAAATAAGGGTGTCAGTGTCAGTATAAAGTAGTTTACAGTTGTTTCCATACTTTTTCCTCATATAATCATAATGGAAATCGTACATCAAAGTTTTCGAAATATCTAAAACGTTAAGACCTATATAAATCGGCTTATTCATGTACACCTCAGTTTTCCTAAGTTCCACAGCTATCAAATTTTCATTAAAGATAGCTCTCGTGTGGAAGTTAGGTTTAGCAATTAAAGCTTCTGCCCCATACCTACCCTCCCACTTTGTCACGAGTTTTACGTTTACGTGATTACGTACATTCTCCATTGTCTTCCCATACACCGCATTGTTCATTAATTTAAACATGTTTAAACATAATCTTTAAGCCAAGTTGATTGTTTAAATTGTAAAATGCGGTGGATGTGAACCAATTTAAGCCCATTGGCTAATGCTTGTTTAAGTGCACGATAATGGAGAATGTATTTTCGTTTAGGTTGGAGAGTAGTTAGAAGCTTTTCTTGCTTTGACCCTGGTGGTTTCAAGTGTTCAGGACAAAATGGGAAATCATTCTGCATATTATGTAGTTCTGTAGGATAATCTAAATCAACTTCCAAAATATAACCTATAGTTGCATCATCTGCAACGTTAAAATTAAAGCTATTGTTAAATTTTAAAACCCACTTGAAATCACCATAAGGAAGAGACTGTACCATGGCCCAACCATACAGATTATTAGCGTCTAAATATACAATGTAAAAAGTCTCCTCATTGACATTGCGCTCTTTCATATATTGATTATTTGCTTTGGCATAACGATTTGTACATTGACTTATGCCCCCTCTTATACTGCGTTCAATAAACATTATCATATCATTGTCAGTGAGCAGTTCTAGTTTTACATTTGTATATTTTAACATAGCATCCCAAGTAAAACCCGGTGTCGTGTAATAGTGTGCAGGATCTAACCCGTATGCTTTTAAGCATTGTTCACGGAAATTTTCAAATACATCAGCAAGCAGCAAGATGTCAATTTTCATATATAAATAAACATAATCACTAAGACTTTTACAATTAAATTCTGACCATACTTGCTGAGCATGTAGATATTCTTGATCTGATATATTTGAATCATTCAATGTACTATAAAAACGTTCTTTTTGGGGTAACTGAGTTTCTTCGAGTTTTTCCTTAGAGTCAAGATACTTGTAAGGAAAAACTCCTTTTCGGGTTAAAAAATTATCTTTATTATCGCTATAGGTTGAAAAGTTTCATTTAACAATTTTGTATTCGTGTAAATATGATGCTAATTTGTCTAAAGATGATGCCATAAATCTAAATGAATCTATGAATCTAAATTTAATGAGACTTGCTTCAACATGTTTTGTAAAACTAATATATTTTTCCTTATTAATGAGAAGACCGTCAACTTTACCTTCAAACTCATTCGCAGTTGCCTTAATAATAAAATGTGCATCATAACCACTTTAATTATGGAAGACTACAGGAACTATTCGGGAATCTTGATAATTGACATTACAATCTTCATGGGCTGCACCTCGATACACCCCAGTTAGATGGCAATGATCTCTAACTTTTACTTCTCCATGCTTGATAGTTTTCATACAAATATGACAAATATTTGCTATTTTAAATGCGGCTTTTTGATCTGCATTTAGAGTATCCATTGCAATATTTACCATAAATGTAGGTTCAATTTCTTCCGTCAACTTTTTCAACTCTTTTGCAAACCATCTTGCCGGATCTTCTTCATTCCTGGGTGATGCCCTGTATTCATTTAAAGAGTCATCATAACTCTTAAAATAGAATCCCATGCTGAGAAGTTGATGTTGTTGAACTACTTCTGTGTGACATCCCATAGATGAAGAATTCTCCCCTGGAACTAGTAGACTCTCGCAATCTGCATATATGATGAATGGTATTTTTTCTTTATTACTAAAGTTCTTCAATTGAATATTGTTAGATCCAGGTTTAGGTAAGATGATTTTGGTGTTATTCATTTTCAGGCAATCCTCAGTGTGCTCAGTAAGTTTTTCGTTGCTTCTGAAATAGTGAAGACAACGATCGCAAATAAATAACGCATGCCCATCTGTTGAGACTTGGTTATTTATTAGACGCGATAAAGATTTTATCCAAACATAGTGATATTTGTTGGAAATTGAGGAATCTACTTTATCATCATCCTCATCAATGTAGTGATCATCAACGCGTAGAAGATTAACATGTTTCGGCCGTTTCTGCGAGGTTAGGTGTATTGGCGAGATTGTGAATTTCCCCTTTCGTTTAACAAGACAATAAACGTTTACTGAAATATTGTTAAGCACTTCAAATCTTGCAACGTTATTGAGTGCTACGGGGAATTTAATATTAGTGAAATTTAAATGATGTTGAATATATTTATAGTTTTGCAAACGAGATGGGTTTGAAGAAGCTTCATACAATGCCGATAATATTGCCCACTTGAAGCATTCATTATCCTTTTCATTTCTAACATTGACACAGGCACGTTTAGCTTTAATAGATGGCGGTAGATCAATGAAAGAACCAACACGCAAAGGATTGTATTTGTTAATATTGACATCTAATCTATGGATGTATTCCAATAAGTTGGAAAGGAAGTAGTGGAAGTGAAGGGAGTGGGGTGGGGTATAGTCCTCGATGGCAACAGCTTTTTAAAGATGTCTGACGAATACAATGTTGCGAAGATTCACTTTGCTCGTTTAAGTATAACTGAAACAGAAATAAAATTACAATCAATTTGATGCATATTAAGATAAATGTTTGCAAAAGACATGTAAATTGAGTAAACTTACAAAGCTGCTACACAATTTGGCAATGCAAATGAATGTTTGTCTCTTGTAGGAAGATAACTTGCTAGTTTTTGAACTAAACAGTGTATTTATAACAGAAAAAAGGATTATGATAAATTTGATATAATTTATACATAAGAAAATATAAATAAGATTAACTTACACTGATGCTCATGGTAATGCTTCTTCAACAAAGTTTTATACTGGAATGAGACCTCTCAAGAGGATTGCTGTAGATATATGACTAGTGCCAGAGGTGTGATGCTGCTGATTCTGGAAGCTAGAACAAAATGACTTTCCTTGCCACGGGAATCGCCTGAGGTACATGTAGTCCCCACCACTAAACTCCATCCCCACTTGACGCATGGACTACCAACGGGCCCCGGTAACATATGAAAATTAGAGGGGTGGTAGGTGGCCAAGAGGGTTGAAAGAAGGTGGGGTAAGGGGTGGTGGGAGGTGATCAAAAGGGTTAAAATTCAAAAGGTGGGTGGCCAACAGGGTTGAAAGTGGGTGGTAAGGGGTGGAGGTAGGTGACCAAACGGGTTAAAATTCAAAAGGTGGGTGACCAAAAGGGTTGAAAGTGGTTGGTGGGAGGTTATCAAAAGGGTTAATATGCAAATTAGGGGGTGGTGGGTGGTGAATAAAAGGGTTAATATGCAAATTAGGGGGTGGTGGGGGGCAAAGAGGGTTGAAAAAAGGGATTCAAGGTCAAACTGTTTTAGAACTGTTACAGCCCTACTACTTTGATTAATGCATACATTTGCAATCTTGCAGTAAACTTGCACTGTCAGTTTGCAGCAAGTTTGTTGATTAAGCTGGCCACAAGATTTAGCTTGTGATTTGTAGGTTGCATATTTTGCACGGCAAGCTTCCTCCAAGGCAATAATAGAATAAAGATAACGATTTCAAGTATGTATGGAATTTGCTTTAAAATTGATGCTGCCGCCAAACAATATAGTAAAACAATATGCTGTATAGATGTCCCGGGGATAAAGTTGCGTAAGTAAATCATATTTTTTAAAAATTATCTCAGTCGAAAATAATTCGTATGATAAGTTTCGTGCATATTTTGCATAAATTTTCGATTGAAATTCGTGTGTCCTTTTGTAAGTTTTTTCGTATACGAAAATTCGTGCTAAATAACAAATAGAAATATTTGAAAGTGTCATTTTTTCGTAGACTTAAGTGCATACGTAAATTAATACAAAATGATGCTCCATTTTTTGGTAGTAAATTTCACCAAAATTAATTTTATTAACAACTAAAAAATAAATTTATTGTTTCTTTGGTATAATGTTTTACTTTCATTCATTCTTTCAACTTTACAAAAGTCGAATTTTTATTTCGTTTCGATATTTGTAACGAAACGAAATATAGAATTTACATTTAATTCGGTTTTGCTAATTGAAATGAAAAAACCGCTGCCAAGTTGAAGTATAAATTTTTTGTGTTCATATCATGAACACTTTGCTTCTTCATGGAGATTTTTTGTGACCAATTTATGGTAATGCAAGAAAGGAAGGTTTTTCAAAAATTTTCAATTTCAAAATGTTAATTACTGTGAATAAAAGAACAGTCAAAATATGCGTTTTGAAAAACTCTATAAAATTACAGAAAAATATTCATAAATGTCCCAACAATTTTTTTAATTTATTGTCAAAAAAACATTAAGGGGTTACACCTTTTTGATCCGCCCAAAAAATGCGCTTTTTCAACAATTTTTATTGAAGAATAGAAATTTTTTTAAGAAAATTAAAATAGAGTAGAGTATTACTACTCTATATTACTACTCTTGAACAAAAAAAATATTTGTTTTTTTCAAAAATATCGGTCTGATAGATGATATGGCGGAGTCCTTCAAAAATGGAGTGCTGTGCGGTGGGCACCATAACTCGGTCCAGAATTGAGCTAGATAAAAAAAGCATTAGTTTCTGCAACTCAAAATCTAGAGGAATACGTATTCGTTTTAAAAAAATGCATTTTTCGCAAAATGGCATCGATTTTAAGGAAAAGGTGCTTAATTTTTCCAAAATTTCGTTACTTAAAGTTGTCTAGAAAATTTAAATATTCATATTTCGAAAAACCCGTACGTATTTCTTTAGATAATTATATCACAAACAAAATAAAAAAAACTTAAGAGGATCGATTAAAATTTGTGGCAGCTAGAGTGCCCACCAATTTTTCAAATGCTCACTTCATGCTTACATGGTACTGTAAACATACACAATAAATTCGTTATAAGTTTACAAGGTAAGCTTACAGTAAGGTTGACATGTATAAGTTTGCAGTAAGCTTACAGTACACTTACGATATTATAATAATAATTATAATAATAATATGATACAACAATACATTTAACAACGAAATTTTTTTCTTTTACAATAATGCTCGTTTTTCGGTAATTAATTAATTCATTCATTCATAATTTTACATTATTATTATAAAAGAAAAATATTTAATTGATGACAGCAATACTGAACATATTGTCGAAATTATTTTCATTTCTTCTTTTTTTCATTACAATATAAAAGACCGAAATTGGAGGAAAATTTCGTTCTTCCATTCAACCGATGCTCATTGGAAATTTTTTTATTTCCAATTTAAACGGATTGTGTGAAATTATTTTAAAAACCACACATTCTATAAATTATCAAAATTTCCTGACTTTTTCAGGTTTTCCAGGCTAAAAAATGAAATTTTTCCATTTTTTTGGCAAAAGACAAATTTATAAATTTATCAAGGAATAAAAATATTTGGGTACATAAATTTATTTATTTCTTTTCATTTGGTCATCCAATAAAGACTTCAATTTTTGAAATCATTTCGTTAAATTTTTCTGATCAATTAATAAAAAATTTCTTTTTACTAATTTATTGGTATAATTTAACTAAATCAGAAAAAACTCAGTCACTGATTCACATTCGTTAAAAATTTACGATTTTCCAGGTTTCAAAAATTAAAGTTGGAAATAATAAAAAGAAATTTTTACTTGAAACATAGACAAAAAATATATTCTTAAAAATTCAAAAATAAAGAAGAGTATCTTCGAAATACCAAAAGTTAAATAAAATTACAATTCACAAACAATTAAAATTGAAAAAACAAAATTTCGAAAAATAGAAACTTAGAAAACCAACTTTTAGAAAAATCCCACTTCAGATTTGTTAAAACTCTAATTTAGAAAAGTCAAAATTTAGCAAAATTAAGAACATGACAAAAAAAATGTTGATAAATAAGATAATAAAAGGAACAATTTTTCAAATACCTAGCAGAAATTTAGAAAACTAATCTTTGAAAAATATAAACTTGGAAAATTAATTTTAAAAAAGTGTAGTTTAGATTTGCTACAATTCAAATTTAGAAGAGTAAAAAATTTTGAAACTCGCAATTGAAATGGAAATGAATTTAAAAATGTAAATTTCGGAAAAATAATAATGAGATAATAAAAATTGTGAAAAATAAAAAAAAGGGGAGATTTTTAAATACCGGAAATTGAATAAAATTGAAACCCTCAAACAATTGAAATTTAAAGAACTAAATTTGGATGAATTGAAACTTGGAGAAATAAATTTCAGTTAAGATTCGGCAAAATATAAATTCAGAAGAGTCAAAATTCAGAAAACTTGGAATACAAATGAAAATTAAAAGAATGGAGATTTAGAAAAATGGGAAACGGAAACTACCTCAAAAAATATTGTAAAAATCAACAAATTAAAAATAGAATTTTGTAAATACAAAAAACATAGAATAAAGTCAGTCTTCGATGCAAATTCGTTAAAACTTTGCTATTTTGCAGGTTTTAAAAATTAATTCCCTGACTTGCAGGTTTTCTCAAGTTTCAAAAAAATTCCCTGACAATTCCAGCTTCTCCAGGTTTCCAGGTAGCGTGGCAACGTTGAAGGAACATTGAGCAATAAAATTTTTTTTTATAGTTAATAACGTATTTTATTGACTGAAAAGGTTGCCATTAGAAGAATTTTATTATTTCTTTGATGCGTCTGCCGCTTAGTGGAGAATTTTATTTTATTTTTTTGGTTTTAAGGCAATTTTCAGAATTGTCTTCAAATTTACTCAATTGAAAGAAAACGAAAAAAAAAATGAAAGCGTATTGGTTTTTAGATTTTCTTTCGGTTTTACGTTTTTGAGAAGGCCTTTGACACCCGCTGCTATTGATCCATTGAACATTTTTAACACTCCGTCTGTAAACGTTTTTTCGGCACCTTCCGTCTGTAAACGGGGGTATTTCGTGTCCAGCTATTTTTTTACTGTATTATTGTAATCGAAAAATTTCAAAAAAAAATATGTTATAACTCTTCAAACCTTCAACATTATATATCAGTAATAAAAAAGTCGAAATTTATTTTTTATTGTCAGCTCCATCTAACGCTTGTCAGAGAATTATTAACAAAAACAGTTTTGGCCTGGACACGAATGACCCCCGTTTACAGACTGAGTGTTAAATAAATAGTTTTAGATGTTCCTGTTTTTTATGCAGCCAAAATGTTGCATTACTACATTATCAAAGGCAACGTCTTTTTGATTTTTAAGCGCAGCTGGCTTCTCTTATGATGTTGACTATTACTTTTTTTCCTATTTGTTTTTAAAGTAATTGATTTCTTAAAAATATTATTAAATTATGTTTAACGTCCGACATGTATAGTAATTAAAGGTTTCGTATAAATTAAGGGGTTAGACCACTGTGAAACTTTCAAAAAATTGAAATTTTTTTTTTTTGCTAATAAGGTGCCTTAGGGTCTTAGAAATAATAAACAATAATCATTATAACCAAAAAAAATTTTTTAGAAGCTTAGTATTTTACATCCATGCGGTGTCCTGTTAAGCGCACAGTATGTCACAGAAACGTATTTGTCTTTAAATTTCTAAATTGTTTTTAAAAGCAAACGTTGGAACATCTGTAAAAAAGTTAAAACTTTCAGAAAAATCATATGATACTTCAGTTGATGAAAGTGTTGGACATCGTCTTATGTATATAATTTTAATGATATTTCCATACATAAAACTTTAAAGGCGTTTTCCACAAAACCATGTTTTTCAAACTGTCCGGTAACTTTTCTCGTACAATTTTTAACCAAATTAGCTAGAAAATGGTTTACAGCTTCAAGATAACATTCTCCATTGAAGTATGTAGGGTTTTTTTTATAGTTCAATATGTACTTAACAATAATATATAATTGGAAATTTAATTCATTTTATTTTGTTCTCGGAAAACAATCTTAAAAATGACTCTGATTTTCGGACTTCACAGTGGTCTAACCCCTTAAAACGATAACATTCGGACCATTGTTGTTTATTAAAGTTTACTTAGAAATATTGCACAGCCCTGCATCATTTCGGAAGAGCAAATGCGACAAGGTGTATCAGAAGGGATATTTTGCGCTGAACACGAATCCGGAGTCCAAAATGCTCCAGGACGTCAAGTTTTTGAGAAAAATGGGGTTGAAACTCCTAAAAACAACGTTTTTGGCACTTTTTGAAAAATTGTAGGGCAAAATCCTGATGTGATAAAAACTTCGCTCTCATTAGAAATTAAAGTTTAATTAATTTGCTTCAACCCTTTAAGCAGGGGGTGAGTTTTTGTCCAGGGGTGCAACAACGTCAAAATACTACAATTCTAGAGGATAAAGAAACGATTATCGAAATGGAAAAAACACGTGTTTTTTAAAAAGTATGTTTTTTCTCTTTTTTTAACCTTTCCTTTTAATTTCTCTAGAATTCCAATATTTAGTATTTTGACGTTTTTGTACCCCTGGACAAAAACTGACTCCCTGCTTAAAGGGTTGAAGCAAATTGATCGACAAAGGACTCATTTAAAAAGGCATGAATTAAGCTTGAATTTCTCGTAATAACGAAGTTTTTATCACGTCAGGATTTTGCCGACAATTTTTAAGCAAGTTGTAAATTCAGATGTTCATTACATAAACATTTTGCTTCCTCTTTATGATCAGCAAAAAAATTTGCTTCCTCGTGGAGAAAGCAAAATTTTATTGCCAAAATGTGAATTTTTGATTTTTTAACTTTCATTAATTCTTTAAATTTACCTCAAATGTATACTTTATATATATCGATCGATTCGTCTTGACTCACTGCAATCTTACGTCAAGGTTACATTACAATTTGTTAATATTAATAAATAAATTAAACAAAATTATTCTCATATAGAAACGTGTATATTGCGAAATATGTTATAGAACCTACGGTAAATAGTTTTAAAAAATTACTGCGCAGCCCTAGAAACAGCAGAAAACTACTGCGCATAAATTGTTTAAATATTGTTTTTACAAATTTTTTAAATTTAAAGAACCTCAGCGGAACCTTACGCCTAAAAGTTTAGCGCAAACTTACAGTGCAAGATTACTACAAGATTATCAAAATAAGGTTACGGTAAAACGGACATTTGCAACTTACTTGAACCTCACCTGATAATAAGCTTACACTGTAAGCTCCCGGATTTCTAGTTGAAACTTACGTGAAGCTTACAGCAGAATGTTGTGCTGTGTGGATAGGTATAAGTGACAAGTGTCACCAACTGAGAGTATGATATGTATTTATGTAATTATTTCGAGATTATGTTTACATAACCTCCAAATAAATACTCGAAACAGAAAGTAAATAAAACATTTAAATATAAAATAAAATACCCGAAACCGGAAACTGGTTTTCGAAAATAAAGTAATTTTTTAAAACGCGGTGCAAAAAAGGCACTATTTTAGCACGCCGTGCTAAAAAGTGCGTTTTTTGCACCTTGTTATAAAAAGTTTCGTTCGTAACGAGTGTGAACATTTGCAGACTTTTGAGAAAGTGTTTTTTTGAGACAGCTTCGCCTACAGCTCGTCCAAAAAAACCACTTTTTCAAAAATCTGCAACTGTTTACACTCATTACAAAATATACTATTACACAATGTTTCGATATATATTTAAAAAAGTTCTTGAAAAAAAAATTGCATTACGTCTAAATAAAAAGACAAACCCACATTTTTAGAATTGTAAAGTTGCATAAAACTTTTAATTAGCGTAAATTATTTTTCTAGAAAGAATGGATGATATATTAAAACTAAGATATACTGAAGATGAGGCGATAATGGTCATGGGACCCTATTGTCCAAATAGATTTGAAACAAGTAAGTACATATCAGAGTTAAATAATTATTTACAAATATCAAGACGCACTTAAAATTAACAATGAAATTGTAAATTTCGAAAAGGGCTCACATATGTTTTTAAAAATTGTGTAATAAACACAAAATAATATTTAATTGATTGAAATAATTTTCATATTACAAATAAGCAGAAACAATTACTTTCTAATCTTTTGTTACATTTAGCAAGTTTAATATTGCACAAAGTTATTGTTTTAAAAATTAATTTTATTTAAAAGTTGAAGAAATATGATTATAAGTTAAACTTATAAACGGACCTTACATGCGGAGATAAGTTTTCCAAAAAACAGCTGTTAAAAAAACAGGAACATTGAAGAGATATAAATTTATAAATTTTGTCTTCATTATTTGTAAAATTTTAAACTAATTATGATTTTTCGTTATCGCCATGTGAAAGAGCGTGTTAAACTCTAATCGGATTAATAAGAAAGTGAAAAATGATTTTTTAATATGTTAGGTCCCTTTTCGTAGACCATAAATTTATTCTTTGCAGAGAATAAACAAAAAAGTCTAGAAATTTTCAGATCAGATTTCGGGCTCTTTACAAACACATTGTTTATGGAGCTCTAAAAATTGAAAATTTTATAATCACTGACAGTTTTTTTAAAACCATATTGAGATCATTTCGAAAATTGTAATTCAATTATAATAACGTTAAATTCATTGTGCCTAAACATACAAATGAAACAATTATTGTATATAAAGTTGATCAAAAATTAGAATAAAGTGTCAATCTTTTTGGCACAAATATAAAATCCTCATTTTCTGACACTGTAATGCAAAAAGACAATTGTTTCATCAAATTTGTTATCACTACTTATAGACTACTTTCTTATTTAATGTTTTATTTTCAGATAAAAAATAAGTTTTCTGTTCTTACAAAGATGCCATTCTCTTCTGATATATTTTTTCCAAGTTTGAAGGAAGGTTTTAGTGTTTTCAAGAGCCAATCTAAAAACTACACACAATCAACTTGTAAAGAGATTATTGGAATGCACATATTACCATCGCTCATCTTTTTGCGTAAAAAAGAACTAGGTCTCTTCTTGCAATCCGCAAACACACCCTTGCAATTTGTTATGTGGTCATATCCAAACCATCGTTGAAATCAGACGACTATTACTCACATTTCATCGTGGACAGCACATGATCCCCAATTTCACCCTTCCTAGTTTTTACAACCTATCCGCTTTTTCTTGAACGGTGACTACAACTTTTTTAGTCATATGACAACTAGCTTCATCACTCATACCTATTTACCAAAATTGAATTCATTTCCTCATTCACTTATACATTGGATATGGAAATCAAAGTCGCAAATTTCAACGAAAAACTGTTCGATCTGCCGATTTCTTCCTAAACAAATCCTCCTCTTCCTTAATAACCACCTTATGTGTCATCTGACAAAGCACATCCCTTTCATGTTATTGTTGTGTTATTGATGTGTTATTATTATTATTATTTTTTTTATTCTTATTATTATTTACAGTAACAGATAATGCTGCACTGTGTGCTGATTGGGTGGAAGTTCGATCACTCATCGTAATGATTGAAAAAATGAAAGCAACAAAAATTTTGCACGATTATGTCACGAAAGTTGTATTGAAAGAACGAAAAACTGTAACCAGAGAAGAGATGTGCAGCTTCATGTTCTCTCGTGTCAAGGGAGAAGGCTTCACCGAAGTATGTCCTCACAGGATCATAATAAAACATCATGAATTGATGTCTGAAATTGCAATACGTGAGTATAAAAGTAATGTGATAAAAATATTAAATATTGAGATATGAAATGTCCATTATTCAGAACCAAAAGTTTTTAAGTAAATAAATAAATGAATACAGTGCACTTTATATACTTTCACCTTGAAAGTCTAAAAATTTTTACCCATAACATAAAATCCAACTTTTAGATGTTTTTTTTTATGAAATAAAAATAATTTAATAACCCAAATACGAAATGCCACAATTGTCAAAAAGAAAAAAGATTTACTCAATAATCTCTACCAAAATACGACATAAATATTACTGGGCCAACAGAAATAAAAATCGTCCAATTTCTGCATAAAGGAAAATGGTTGCATAGTACCTTATCCAATTTATTGGACTCTGAAACGCGATCCAATTACAGGGTGGCGATTTATTTTCATTTTAAATTCCCGGTCATTTCCCAGTCAACTTTTCGGAATTTCTGGGTCCAAATTATATGAAAAAATTTTGAATCATAAAAATAATTTGTTTACAAAAAACCGAAAATTTTTCAAGAAAAATGAGAAAAGTACAATTTTTACTGGTCAGGAAATTTTTTCTAGTCCCTGGTAGTTTTGTACCTTGTAGTTAGAGAAAGCAAGAAAAATCTTTTTCATGAAAGATCACATTTTTATCCGGACAGTTGATCAGGATCTCATATAACATGTTTCTATAAAGAAAAAAATTTGTTTTCGCCACTTTGAAAAGTTTTATAAATGAAAGAACAAAACTTCCTCCACGAGGAAGCAAAAAGTGCCAAAAACGCTGTTTTTAGGGGTTTCAACCTCATTTTTCTCAAAAACTTAACGTGATGGAGCATTTTGGTCTCCGGATTCGTGTTCAGTGCAAAATTTCCCTTCGAAAACACCTATTCGCATATGCTCTCCCGAAAAAAAGTTTCAATTTGCAGGCCTGTGTTATATAGGATCCACAAATATATTTCGATGAGGTTTATATTTTTTGCTTCCTCGTGGAGGAAGTTTTGTTCTTTCATTTATAAAACTTTTCAAAGTGGCGAAAACAAATTTTTTTCTTTATAGAAACATGTTATATGAGATCCTGATCAATTGTCCGGATAAAAATGTGATCTTTCATGAAAAAGATTTTTCTTGCTTTCTCTAACTACAAGGTACAAAACTACCAGGGACTAGAAAAAATTTCCTGACCAGTAAAAATTGTACTTTTCTCATTTTTCTTGAAAAATTTTCGGTTTTTTGTAAACAAATTATTTTTATGATTCAAAATTTTTTCATATAATTTGGACCCAGAAATTCCGAAAAGTTGACTGGGAAATGACCGGGAATTTAAAATGATAAAATAAATCGCCACCCTGTAATTGGATCGCGTTTCAGAGTCCAATAAATTGGATAAGGTACTATGCAACCATTTTCCTTTATGCAGAAATTGGACGATTTTTATTTCTGTTGGCCCAGTAATATTTATGTCGTATTTTGGTAGAGATTATTGAGTAAATCTTTTTTCTTTTTGACAATTGTGGCATTTCGTATTTGGGTTATTAAATTATTTTTATTTCATAAAAAAAAACATCTAAAAGTTGGATTTTATGTTATGGGTAAAAATTTTTAGACTTTCAAGGTGAAAGTATATAAAGTGCACTGTATTCATTTATTTATTTACTTAAAAACTTTTGGTTCTGAATAATGGACATTTCATATCTCAATATTTAATATTTTTATCACATTACTTTTATACTCACGTATTGCAATTTCAGACATCAATTCATGATGTTTTATTATGATCCTGTGAGGACATACTTCGGTGAAGTCTTCTCCCTTGACACGAGAGAACATGAAGCTGCACATCTCTTCTCTGGTTACAGTTTTTCGTTCTTTCAATACAACTTTCGTGACATAATCGTGCAAAATTTTTGTTGCTTTCATTTTTTCAATCATTACGATGAGTGATCGAACTTCCAGCCAATCAGCACACAGTGCAGCATTATCTGTTACTGTAAATAATAATAAGAATAAAAAAAATAATAATAATAATAACACATCAATAACACAACAATAACATGAAAGGGATGTGCTTTGTCAGATGACACATAAGGTGGTTATTAAGGAAGAGGAGGATTTGTTTAGGAAGAAATCGGCAGATCGAACAGTTTTTCGTTGAAATTTGCGACTTTGATTTCCATATCCAATGTATAAGTGAATGAGGAAATGAATTCAATTTTGGTAAATAGGTATGAGTGATGAAGCTAGTTGTCATATGACTAAAAAAGTTGTAGTCACCGTTCAAGAAAAAGCGGATAGGTTGTAAAAACTAGGAAGGGTGAAATTGGGGATCATGTGCTGTCCACGATGAAATGTGAGTAATAGTCGTCTGATTTCAACGATGGTTTGGATATGACCACATAACAAATTGCAAGGGTGTGTTTGCGGATTGCAAGAAGAGACCTAGTTCTTTTTTACGCAAAAAGATGAGCGATGGTAATATGTGCATTCCAATAATCTCTTTACAAGTTGATTGTGTGTAGTTTTTAGATTGGCTCTTGAAAACACTAAAACCTTCCTTCAAACTTGGAAAAAATATATCAGAAGAGAATGGCATCTTTGTAAGAACAGAAAACTTATTTTTTATCTGAAAATAAAACATTAAATAAGAAAGTAGTCTATAAGTAGTGATAACAAATTTGATGAAACAATTGTCTTTTTGCATTACAGTGTCAGAAAATGAGGATTTTATATTTGTGCCAAAAAGATTGACACTTTATTCTAATTTTTGATCAACTTTATATACAATAATTGTTTCATTTGTATGTTTAGGCACAATGAATTTAACGTTATTATAATTGAATTACAATTTTCGAAATGATCTCAATATGGTTTTAAAAAAACTGTCAGTGATTATAAAATTTTCAATTTTTAGAGCTCCATAAACAATGTGTTTGTAAAGAGCCCGAAATCTGATCTGAAAATTTCTAGACTTTTTTGTTTATTCTCTGCAAAGAATAAATTTATGGTCTACGAAAAGGGACCTAACATATTAAAAAATCATTTTTCACTTTCTTATTAATCCGATTAGAGTTTAACACGCTCTTTCACATGGCGATAACGAAAAATCATAATTAGTTTAAAATTTTACAAATAATGAAGACAAAATTTATAAATTTATATCTCTTCAATGTTCCTGTTTTTTTAACAGCTGTTTTTTGGAAAACTTATCTCCGCATGTAAGGTCCGTTTATAAGTTTAACTTATAATCATATTTCTTCAACTTTTAAATAAAATTAATTTTTAAAACAATAACTTTGTGCAATATTAAACTTGCTAAATGTAACAAAAGATTAGAAAGTAATTGTTTCTGCTTATTTGTAATATGAAAATTATTTCAATCAATTAAATATTATTTTGTGTTTATTACACAATTTTTAAAAACATATGTGAGCCCTTTTCGAAATTTACAATTTCATTGTTAATTTTAAGTGCGTCTTGATATTTGTAAATAATTATTTAACTCTGATATGTACTTACTTGTTTCAAATCTATTTGGACAATAGGGTCCCATGACCATTATCGCCTCATCTTCAGTATATCTTAGTTTTAATATATCATCCATTCTTTCTAGAAAAATAATTTACGCTAATTAAAAGTTTTATGCAACTTTACAATTCTAAAAATGTGGGTTTGTCTTTTTATTTAGACGTAATGCAATTTTTTTTTCAAGAACTTTTTTAAATATATATCGAAACATTGTGTAATAGTATATTTTGTAATGAGTGTAAACAGTTGCAGATTTTTGAAAAAGTGGTTTTTTTGGACGAGCTGTAGGCGAAGCTGTCTCAAAAAAACACTTTCTCAAAAGTCTGCAAATGTTCACACTCGTTACGAACGAAACTTTTTATAACAAGGTGCAAAAAACGCACTTTTTAGCACGGCGTGCTAAAATAGTGCCTTTTTTGCACCGCGTTTTAAAAAATTACTTTATTTTCGAAAACCAGTTTCCGGTTTCGGGTATTTTATTTTATATTTAAATGTTTTATTTACTTTCTGTTTCGAGTATTTATTTGGAGGTTATGTAAACATAATCTCGAAATAATTACATAAATACATATCATACTCTCAGTTGGTGACACTTGTCACTTATACCTATCCACACAGCACAACATTCTGCTGTAAGCTTCACGTAAGTTTCAACTAGAAATCCGGGAGCTTACAGTGTAAGCTTATTATCAGGTGAGGTTCAAGTAAGTTGCAAATGTCCGTTTTACCGTAACCTTATTTTGATAATCTTGTAGTAATCTTGCACTGTAAGTTTGCGCTAAACTTTTAGGCGTAAGGTTCCGCTGAGGTTCTTTAAATTTAAAAAATTTGTAAAAACAATATTTAAACAATTTATGCGCAGTAGTTTTCTGCTGTTTCTAGGGCTGCGCAGTAATTTTTTAAAACTATTTACCGTAGGTTCTATAACATATTTCGCAATATACACGTTTCTATATAAGAATAATTTTGTTTAATTTATTTATTAATATTAACAAATTGTAATGTAACCTTGACGTAAGATTGCAGTGAGTTTATGGTGTAAGATTACCACAAGATTATCATAATATGTTTACGGTAAAGCGGACATTTGCAACTTACCTGAATCTCACCTGAAGCTTAATGATAGAACGTCCAACAGCCTTCCGGCAGGATGAAAAAGACTCACGTGAGTCCCTCCGAATTCGTTTTATAAAATTAACATGGATTCAGATAATCCAAAAGTAAAATATATCGTTGGAAAGGTAAAAACAAAAGCTTTTAGCGCATGTAAACATAAAGTTTGTAAATTAAAATCCCTAGGCTAGGGAATTCAAAGAAAAAAGACGTTTTTATAGGGTTTTTTTTGACGAATCCAAAAAAATATTTAAACTGAATTTTTTTAAAAATAAACTATCACATTTTATTCTTTGAAGACTTCAGAAGAAAATGAGAGTAGTTAGACCGAAAAATATTGGTTTTTGTAGATTTTACAGTGAATTTACGAAAAACTGTTTTTTTGGCTTGTAGCAAACATGCAAAGTTTGAAGGCTTCGAAACATGGTTTAATATTATTTTTTTTTAAAGTCTAACGCATGAATTTTTTCGTTTTTACGTCTACTTTAATAGGAAAGAGTGACAGAAAAAAATTTTGAGTTCCCTTTTTACCACCCTCATATATATAGGGCCATTCAAAAAAGCCTTCCGGCAGAACGGGCCATTGGACGTTCTATCATTAACACTGTAAGCTCTCCGATCTCTAGTTAAAACTTACGTGAGGCTTGCAGCAAGATATTGTGCTGTGTGGGTATGTATTCGATGAATGAGTGGAAGTTTTGAAATGTCACTTAATTTTTACAATCTTATAAAGTGGGCAACTAAGTCTTTTGTATAAATGTTATACTATTGCAGTAGTGAATCACTTTCGGTTTGTAAATTATCAACTACTATCATTAATTCATTACAGTGAATAGGCGAAATATATTATATACACACGTAAAGCGCTGCGATTTTCTTCCTCTTGTTGTTGAAAGGCTCTTGACATTGGTGAATCTGTCATGACTTCTAATAAAAAAAAATACATTTACAATTTTTATTATGTTTCATAAATAATAATCTTTATTTAGTTTAAAATACATTTAACAAAAATAATTGTTCTTGTGCATAAATTTTGCTACTTTTTTTTATTAAAATCATGGCCCTTGTGACTTTTTCCTCGTTTTTCAACAAGTTTTTTTATAAATCCTAAACTACATTTATGATCGATGCTAAACATAGTTCAATGGAATATATTGTCTTTTAAATTAATTATGGATTATTGTTAAACTATATTTAAATAGCTTTTTCTATTATTATTCAACAAAATGTTTTTTTTTCTAATATTTCCAAATGCCATGTCAACCACAATTAGGCTGTTCAAGTATGGTGGAGATAAATCCAATATGGCGATTTGCCGGAGGACAAACAATAACGTTAGCTCTTATGGGGACAATCTTCTTTTTTTTATTTATCATGTTAAAACAAAATTTTCGAACCTATGTTTATTAGGATTTTTATTTTTAATTTACTGTTTAATGGAATAATAAAATTTATAAAAATAAAAAATTTATTTCTTTTAATTCATTAAATAGTAAATTAAAAATAAAAATTAAAATCCTAATAAACATAGGGTTGAAATTTTTGTTTTAACATGATAAATGAAAAAAAAAGATTGTCGCCATAAGAGGCGCTAAATTTTAAACGTCAAACCCCAGTAAATTCATGGAATGTCAAACTTGTTAAAAAACGGGTAAGAGCCATGTTTGTAAATGGAGCAAAACAGGGTAATTTGCATTTATAAATGAAAATTATTTATATAAAAAATAAATTTGTATTGTATATGCTCCTTAATAAATAATTCTTATAATTTTCAGTGAAATGTTAGCGATTTACAGCATATTTTTCTCTGTCTCAAGTATACGTTAATTTCAAGGCCTCCTCAAATCATAAGGTATTTCAACTTGGGTCGTCCGGTGACGCCATTTTTCAAAATAGCGGATTGACGGAAGACAGTCATTGACTGCAGTCAATGGAACCAAGTCAGTTTTTTAAACATAACTTTTTAACAAATAATTTTTTTGTTTATTAGTAAATTATTTTTTATTTATCGAGCCCCATTTTTTAAAACAATACAATTGTCAAACCGGTTTTTATTGTTTTAAAAAATGGGGCTCGATAAATAAAAAATAATTTACTAATAAGCGTATGTTCAAAAATTAATTGTTAAAAAGTTATGTTTAAAAAACTGATTTGGTTCCATTGGCTACAGTCAATGACTGTCTTCCGTCAATCCGCCATTTTAAAAAAGTGACGTCACGCTACGACATAAGTTGAACTACTTTATTATATTCTTTGCAAGGCCCTTGCCACCCAAAGAGTACGCATGTTGGCAGCAAAAATGTTCCACCTCTTGCTAACTTGGAATGCAAGTTTCAAAGGATGAGATATTGCAAGTTTGCAGCAAAATTGCAGAAATTGTATTAGAACATTATTATATTATTATTCAATTAATTAATTATTTATCAATTTAATTTTAGATACAAATTCCCTTTTATATTTGGTAATTTGGCTAAATGGAAATTCGGATGATTAGGTATTCGAATAAATGAGATTTCGGTAATTTGGTCATTTGGATAATTGGAAATTCGGCTATTTGGCAATTCGGATAAATGGGCATTCGGACATGGGTATTCTGATAAATGGACATTCTGACATTTAGCTTTTCGGATAAATGGGCATTCGACATTTTGAACTTTGGTTAAATGGGAATTCGGTCATTTGGGATTTAGGAAAAATTCATGCGCCTCCAAATTTGCAGCCAACTTGCAATGTAATAATGCAAAACTGGCAAAGCAAGTTTGATGCAAGTTTGCTGTCAACTTGTTTGCTGTATGGGCAGTTTCATGGAAGAACTGGGAAAACCTTGACAAATGCTGGGCTATGATTTCTGCTAGTCTATTAGTCAATTTATTATTAACATTTTTCAGATATTTTATTGTCTATTTATATTTTTAGGTCTTTTAACTCAAAAAATATTTTCAATTTTGTATAAAACGTTTTAACAATTTAATTTACATTTCTTTGTATAGATTATTAACATTAAAAATATCGTTTCATCACTAAACCAAAAGTCACGACTTCATTTTCTGATTTCTTTTATGAATATTTATTATTATTTGTTGTATTAATTAAATTTTTAATCACTTTTCACATTTTATAGTAATGAAGTAGTAACTTTTTTTGAACTTCAATGTTTTAGGTTATAAATAAAGATTTGTTGAATGGTTGAATCAGATTTCAATTTTTCTATATTTTTTTGAAAACAGGAAAGTTATTATAAAATTTATAAGTTTGTTTCGTGTTTAAAAAGTCATAATTAAATATTTTATACACTTACTTGTATCAAAATCAATTTACAAGAAGAATAAACTTTTATTCAAGCTGATGAAATATCAAAAGCTTTTAAAAACAAAAGCATACGAAATTTGCATAAACCTTACATGAAGGTAGTGTTTTCAAATGTATTTTTTGCGGTAAATAAGAATCTTGATTCTTTATTGTTTCCTTATGTTTTTTATGATTGATGATTTTTTAAAAAATTGAGTTATATTCCTTGAAAACATTTTTTTCATATTTGTTCTGAAAAATATTATGGCGAAAAGGTGTTATGAAATTTTTTGTTTTAAAAAATGTTATATTAAATTATGCCTTTTGAAATGAATCCCGAATAAAATGAATGTCATGAATTTTTAAATCAATGGGTTAATTTCTTTTCTAGGAGTGTAATTCTTAAAAATTATTCTTTATAACACAAATCTTGAAGTTTCAATTTCTCTAGCAGAATAGATACTAAATCTCTGTGAGCAGAGATTGTAATTATTATTTTAAATAATTATGTTTTAATAGTTTTATAATTTTTATATATAATTACTTATTTATAAATAATATTTGCAATAAACACGAAAAGTATAATAATTATAATATATGGACGTTCGTATTAAAAGGGACCACTTTGCCGGTTTGGAGTTATGTATTTGGGCATATTCCTTTCTTGATTTGGAAAATTTTGAGTGGTTTTAGAGTCTTATAGATGAAAAATTCGCAAAGCTTTAAGACTAAAGTTGGAAGTGTCAAAATACTATAGTTTTGAGAAAAACGAGTTTAAAGTTTGTTATAACTAGGGTTTTTTCAGATATTTTTCTTTATTTAAACAATGCCTTTTTCGAAATTCATGACTTAATTTTTCACATTTGTTTTATAATGCCAAAATAACAACAGGGAAGGAGTTGATTCAATCTTGTGTGATTAAAGTGATAAAAATTGTACCGAAATGGAAGACTTTGACCATATTTTGTTGCCTCTAAGAAAACAATTTAAAGGTATAGGTATATTTGTTTTGTTATATAGAACGCAAAAGATAACATATGTTCATATAACCTCAAAAACACTGCACAATTGTTTTTATCTCTCTATTTTATTGTTTTTTTTATTTTAATTTAAATAAAAAATTGTTTAACAAAGTTTATTTATTTTTTAAAATCGCTGTATTGATTGAATATGCTATGATAATTAATTATCTTAACATTTTGTGGTAATTTTTCTTAAAAATTTGTCAAATATATTAAAATGTCCCCTGTCGTGCAATAAAAACATGCCACATTGCTACAATTTGTTATATAAAAGTTTCAAGTCTCCGAATTTTGTATGCAAAATTTGCTATCCGAGAGAAAAGTGGGGAAAAATATGATAGGGTTGAGCGGGGTGATTGTGACCTTCTATAGGAGGTTTCATCCTTGAATATAAACTTAAAATATAAAGTCTTTTTTAACAGAAAATAAAAGTGTATTAAAATTTATATCATCCAATTTTGAAAAATTAAGTTGTAAAATTTAAAAAAAAGATATTTTCATCCACGTTTGGTGTCTTCTACTTTATACGCACTGAAGATTATAAATTTGTAACCAATTATCATAAACATGTGCAATATAGCTCATTTTAATCATAAAAACATTTAACAGAATTCTACTTTGATAAAGTTTGTTGACAATAATTTGTTTAAAAAATGTACACTTTGTTAATAATTTTTTCTCAAAAACATTATTCAATACAATATTCTCAAGTGCGAAAATCAATACGGGCCAATACTGGCAACTGTAGTGGCGAGTCTTGGCAGTCAATCTTGGCCGATAGTGGGTCAATTCTTGAATGTTAATCACGGTTGAATCTCGGCAGCCGTGGTTAACATCCTCGGAGCCACACCAATATTGGCGCAAAAACTAAAAACAACGAAAATATAGAAGCTAAAATAAACTAAATAAACGTTGTTATACGATGTTATATTAGTACCTAATTAATAACATAAAAATATATTTTAATAAATAACTATTAATAACATAATTCAATTATATGTATTAATTTAAATAATTAAAAATATACTTTAAATTACGTAGAATATTTATTTATAATATTTATCAATTAAATATGATATTTTCAGCCAGTTATAAACGGAAAAAATATTTTTTAATCTTTCAAACTATTATTGTTAAAACATATACAATTTTCCCTTATTAAAATTTAACTACATTTATTTTCACTTGTTTCAATAATAGAGTTCTATTTCTCTTTGCCGTTATTGCGCCATCATTGGGCCGAGATTTGGCTCATAATTGGCAGCCATAAATTGATTTTAAAATATTGGATACTTTGGCCGTTATTGTGTCATTATTGGGCCGAGATACGTCACGTCGTTAGCAGTGATAATTCGCGATTGTTGATTCTTTACTTGGGCCATTAATGCGCCAGTATTGAGCCGAGATTCGATTCAATTTCAGAAATTAGAGAAAAACGAAGAATCGGTGTGAATATTGGTGCATTAATGGGCTGAAAATTGGCCGAGTTTCAAAAAATAGGGAAAAACTGACTATCAGTGCCAATGTTGCGTCATTATTGGGCCGAGATTCGGTCCAATGCTGTCAATTAAAAGAAGGTTACACTTAAAAAGTCACTGGCTTGTTTGACAGATAAAAACAGTGGGCCAAGCACGGTAAAATCCAGTGCAGGCACAGGATTTTCAGGTGTAGGTACGCACCGAAAATTTCGATACATGCATTGTAATTCCGCATGCGTGCACCAACAGAGGGCGTTGAAATGCACGGAAAAAGATGGTGACAACTTTAGCACCTTATTTCTATGTGTCGCAACTTAGAAATAAGGTGCTTACACCGTGTTTTTAAGTGTAACCTTCTTTCCGTGAAGAGTTCCAGCTGACTCTGAGGAAGGTTAGTATATACTTTCTTTTTAGTTGAACTACGTACCACACTGTGTCAGCTTGACGTTCAAATTTTATATTAACGTTTTGTAAAATGGATGTATTTTATTACTTTTTCTCGAATTATATTTCATGGCATGTTATTATAATAAAATTTGTACAAAAATTCATTGCCTGTGGACATGTAAATAAATACAAGAAAAAAATAAATAAATGGAATTTTTTTAATATGTTAGCATACTAAGTCGACAATGAATATATAGACAATTTTTTAAAATTATTTTCTGATAACACAAAACGATGTTCATTTTAAGTAAATATAATCTAGTAAAATGAACATAATTGTAAAATGTTTTACTCTCTTAAAGTTATTGTGTACAGTAGGAAGTAATAATACTTTGTATTAAAATTGTCTTTTAGATGTTCTGGATGTTAATAATGTGGGAAACACATTAAATGACAGTAAATGTTTAAATAAAAATGCAGAAACATCATGTGGTATGTAAAATTAAAAATTAATTTAAAAAATTAATGAATTTTTGTTTGTTTCTCAAAGTAAAAGCAACCCTTACAAAGTGACAAGATATATTTTAAACATGAATACTTCTTTATGAGACAAGATGTCTAGGGGTTTTTGGGGTTGTTTAAGACAAATTTGATGCCAGTTTTTAAAAATTGAATAAATAGAGAAAAATAAAGCAGAGCCGTAGTAGATACTTTTTGAATATTGTAAAACATATCCTATTAGCTTCTAATATCTTATCAGGAAGCTTTCTTTTAACCATACAAAGTTGAAGGGCCTACTGGCAAGACAAACGTTTTTGTTGAGATTATGTTTAATTTTGTCATTGAAAATGACAAATGGAGCACATTACAATTGTATATTAATTTTTGGAAAATTTTATAATTTTAGTGTTAACAAATTTGTTTTTTTAATTTTTAGTTTTTTGAAAATAGCATTTCATCATTAAATATCATAAATAGAGCACAATTTAGCATATAACTTGATTTTTGAACATTTTCATTGTAGAGGCAAAAAAAATTTTTCATTTGTTTTTGTTTGGAATTTTTATTTACTTGAAAATTGACTTTCCTTATTAAACATCATAAATAGAGCCCAATGGAGTACAAAATTTAATATTTAATCATTTTTAATTTTTGACTTAAAGTGTTACATATCCCCTGCTTTTAAACATTTAATTTATTTCATTAAAATCATATCCCTGGTTTTTTAATAAACAATTTGTAAATAATTTGTCTCTCCCCTTCATTTTAAAAACAAAATTTGAGACTAGAAAAATATAAATAAAAATTGTTTTTAAAAACAAAATAATTTTTTTATATAATTACATTAAATATGAACAATTAATCTTTGTACATTAAAAATATTAATATTTGAATAAAAATAATAATCGATTTTCAATGACAAAGGTTGTAAATTATATTTAAAATTTTCATCTTTTACATTTACCCTATTTAAGACCACATCAATTGATTTGTTGATGAATATATTCTTGAAAAATTTAATCGTGTTATTATTATTTCAAAAATAAAAATTTTGAAAGATATGGACAAATCCACGAAACTTTTAATTTTTATGATCCTCGAATTGATCACTTAAAAGTCTATTATTTTAAATTAAAATTCCTTTTATCATTATATTCAACTAAATTATATACAAATTAACATTTATGTACAGTATTAGTACAAAATATTAATTTGCCAATTACTTTTATTAGTGCAAAATTGAAAAAGAAATGAAATTTCATTTGAAACGCTTATAAAAGTTTATATTCTTAATGATTTTATCTTTGAGGCGCGTAAAGTACCTCTACAGCTGCAAGAAAATAGTTAACAATCATATTTTTTTATAATTTTTTCACTATGCCATTATTATTATTATTTATTTTAAAAAAAATATAATTATACGTCTTCTTATGCAAATATCTAGTGCGGCGTAAAATAAAAAGAAAAATTCAATAAATTGGTGAATAGATAATAATAATAATAATAACTAAAAAAATAAAAATTCAAGACCTTTTTCATTCATGTGCCTCTAATTGTACTCCTGTAAGAGCAATTTAAATATGTTAGTAAAAATCGTGATTTCGTTTAAATTTATTCATTTATATGAAAGGCACAACTACAAACATACTCGAAACAGATCAATCTATAATGTGATTGAAGCATTTTCTTACAACTGTTTCAAAAAAAATTGCCGCCCAAGGATTTTGAATATAATCAATGTTATTAAGTTAAGAATGCGCAGTGGGCACAGAGACACAAGTTGTTTTCAGGACGTCTTTAAGACATCCTCACAATTTCTATGTCTGGCCAAAGTACGTCCTAAAAACACCTTGTGTCCCCGTGCCCACTGAGTGTGCTTCAAGTTTCAAAACTTATATTCTTAAGGGCTAAAATGGGCAATTACAAGATCAATCTTCTTACAAATCCGTATAATTGTGTAATTTTTTCTGCTGATTACGAAAATCACATAGAAAATTGTTAAATTATTCATTCACAGAAAACACCTGCTTTCAAATGGAGTATAAATTCCATATTGAATTTGATTCGCAATAAAAATGAAACTGAGATGCGCATCAAATTGAGTATGAAAATTATACTCAATTTGAAACCATGTTTTTTCGGTGTTTGTATGGTAAAAACCATAAAAAACCCATAAAGATCATTTCTTTCTGTTTTTTGCATTTATCTCAGTAAATATAAACAATTTAAAAAAATACTTTACACAAAAGTTATAGTTCTCAATGAAATATGTTTTTTCTGTTCTGTGCTCTTTTTATCAGAATTGTATATTTTTCAAGAAAAATGAAATAAACTGCAAATTGGTTTGAAAAAAAACAATTTTACATTCCTTACTTTTTCCAAATTCTGACGTGCTACGTAATTTCGTGAAATGTGATCGTGTTCAGCAGACAAAATTGCATTGGAAACCACCCCGATATATGAAAAATAATAACAAATGTCAAATTTGGTAGGTCTGTAATTTCTTAACAATAACGAGCTAAACATTGACGGTGTGAGCTAGGAATAAATGGCAGATACAAATTTGTAGTTCTAAAATATACTTGAACACATACATGAATTAAGTTCAATGTGCCTGTAAATTAAAAAACAAAAAATTTTATTGTTGAAAGTTTAAGGTTTCGTGGATTTGCCCATACCCAGCAAACTCATGTAACATGCATGTAACAGTTACATAACAGTTCTATGAAAATGTCAGCTTATTCGTGTAACTTGTTACTGGCATAATTTTTGCAGTGAAATTATTATTATTTTTCAAATATGAGTTGTAATTTGATTAAAAAAATGTTAACGAGGAAGCACGGTGTTCAAGAAATGAACATAGAAACAACTTCCCTTATTAGGAGATAATGTTCTTTTATAAAGAAGGATCCATCTTTTTGTTTATTTTATAATAAATGAAATATTTAAATTTTTTATCAATGCGTTGACTACTGGTTTCGAATATAAATACTTAATCATCATCATCATAATTGTTATTATCTTATAGCAAAGGGAAATGTGGAAAATATTGAAGAAAAATCTGAAAATAAGAGAAGTCCAATTCTTGTGAGAAAAAGGAGTCCAATCCTTGGAAGGAAAAGAAGTTCAATTATTCTAAAAAAGAAACGGTCCATGCAACATGAGTTTTTACCAAAAAAGTAGTATTTCACTACGGGACATACTTTTTCTTTTCGGACGCCGAAAATTTTAGTGGTGTATTATCAAAAATATTTTTTCCATTATATATTATTTTAAATGTTTATTTTAAGTTTATTAATAATAATAATTAATAATAACTGTAAATTTAAATTAAATATTAAAAAAAATTAATTAAAAATTGGATTTTTAGTTTTAAATCTTTTTGTTACTTTTTCCGCTTCAATGTTAGGGTATGTTTAATCTGTCTTAATCTATCTATCATTTATCTATCTACAAAGATTTAAGCAAAAATTCTCATGATAAAATTAAAATTTGGGATTTCTGGCAAAAGTAAGCACTGCTCAGTTTATTTAATTCAACAATAAGATTTAGAAGGTTAATGTCATAACTGTAGATTTATAAAATAAATAAAGTACAAGTACTCGGAGATGAAGTTTCTCTATTACGGATAAACCTTTAAGGGAATATCTATAATGGCGGCGAATATTGAATGAATTGGGAATTTTGAAATGGTCAAAGTTTTGGGAAAGCACGTAAAACAGATATTACCCAGCCGAAGAGTGGAAAATATTTGCTCAGGGGAATCTAGATTTTGTCAAATACACTGCCGCTACTACTGCCATACTCGATTTCTTTGATAAAAGGTTTAAGTAACTCTAGTGCCTGCCTCTGTTGATATCTCACACACAAAGTGAGAGGTAAATTTTTGTAGTTGCGCATACCTTGTATTATTCGTTTAAAAACTTGGTGTTTTGCTTCGAAGCGTAAACACATAAACGTACCTAGAGGACCAAAACGCCGAATCAATCTAGGATAGTGGATCATGAAATGTTGCTTCGGTATCAATGAGTCAGCACCGTAGAGTTCAGTAAAAGTTGTTAAGTAGTCCGCTATTAGATCACCCAAAGCATCGATCATACCGTAACTGATTTCATATCCGAAGACAATAGACGTTATTTCAAGTAAGCTTATATAATTTCTGAAGTAGGGACAATCTTCGTCTACGAGGTCTTGGATAACAAAAGGTAACATGTACGCTAGCATCCACATTTCAGATGCAGACAATTTCATATTAGCTCCAGGAGTGAGATGAGAGGCCTTCAATGTTGGTGGACGATAATCAACTTCGGAGTAGCCAAAATCAAAGCAAGATAATCTTCTGTTCAGTTCATCAATCGAAATTTTTTTTAAAATTACATTCTGACACAAGTGTTGTATAGTTTTGGGTATCACGCCCAAAATTAAATCATGGATGATATCTGAAGGCGCTCCTTCAGTTATGTCATGTTGATAAAGTTCATTTAAAATGCTCCTCCTGTTAATACCGTAATCAGTCATTAATTTCTCCTTTTCCTGTCCATCTGCATTTTCTATCATTCTTACTTGCCTTTCATGATCCTCTTTATTCCGCAACAAACTCTCGTCTTCCTCAACCATCGTATGGACTTGAGACAGGTCTGCAAGGCAATGACGACACATATGCTTTGTCTTTCCAAAGGATTCCTTAACTCCACATATGGCATTTTGCGCAGGATTGTCTCCTGCAGTGGCGATTAATGTACCTCTGATAAGCGTTCCATCTGCACGACTAATTCCACTTTCGATTTTTTTTAAATCTTTGACGACAGGTTTCATTATGTTGTTCAATCCATATTGCTTTACGTATTTCGATCTAACAATTGCAACTAAATGAATGTGTTGTAGAGCAGAACGGTACCTGGGATGTAATTGAAGTGTCGAAGCATAAATCATTAATAACTTTTGATTTCCAGCTGATTTCGAACTTCATCCATGTACAGCAAAATGCTATGGTGAGAATTGTCGTGTCTCCAGATTTGAGTTTTAAATTTTGATCCGTCTCGAAATGAGGATACAACGTCTTCCTTTGGATTATGATTATCTAGAATTTCAGAAAATGTTGGATTTTCAGAAAAGTTTCTTAAAACTTTCGAAAGCGGAACAAAGTACATTGCGTCTACTTTTGTTTTTGTAGGACGTTGTCCTTTTGTTGTCGCACTTCCGTACTTAACAAATCGCCTTCCTAAAATATGCTTTTTTGGCATGGTTACGTTAAATTGTTTTCGGAAATACTTCGTTCGTTTTTGTTTATTGCCAAAGTCATTAATGAAATTTATATTATCAACATGTTCTTGAATATTGAAAAATTCTTCCAGTTGAATATTTCCCCGTTCATCTATATTTCTTCTCACATCTTGTAAAGATGAAGTTACAAATTCTTTTTACAACGTTTTGCATCGATTTGAGAATTACGTTAATTTTTTCTTCGGAAATATTCGTAGTCGATCGTAATTGTAATAGAAATAACCCTAATACACGCTTTCTCATATTGTTTTCTTCAACAGGTTCTTCGTCGTCGTCTTCTTCTTCTTCTTCTTCATCGGTATTATCCTCGTCTGATTGTTCAGCTTCACTATCGCACTTTAAGTACAGATTCTTCAGAATCGTTCTCGTTACTCGAATTTTCTTCCCCACTCACATTTCTTGATTCTAAGTCCACATCATCTCCTTGAAGGTTTTCGATTAATTCATTCCGATCATCCACATCCATAGCATCATTCGGTTCAACTATATTTCTATTGAAATTTAAAATCGGTACTCTATTTCTGTGTCTTCTTGATTTATGCGATCTTAACGAAGACTTATTTGTAAATGATGCATCACAGTTGAAGTAATCACATACAAATCTCTGATTCATATTTATTAATATGTGATTTCTTTGAAGGTGGTCATTTTTCTCTTCCAAAGAATGGAAATAATTTTCGCAGACATCGCACTTCACTGGAAAGGCCTCCATTTCTAAAAAAAAGTAGATAAATGAATACATCTGTGAGTGTAAGAAATACTTATTTAAATTTTTCCTAAAAAAAGTTTTATAGGCAAATAGTTTTTCAGAGGAGTCTTACAATATGACAAAAAATTGAATAAAACAAATATTTTACGCATTTGCTTTGAGTTTGACCCGAAACTGAGTTTCTTCTAATGTTTCTGATACCGAAACAAAAATAAAATTCAATTTTTTTCTCATGACACTAAAAAACCGAAAGTAATTAAATGTAACTTGCGTTTCCTTTACAAATGTAATCAGGTATTACTTTTTTTGTTACAGAATAAGTACAGAATACATCTGTTAGTTTCATTTTGATTCTGAATCAGAAACAAATTACATACATAATTTGATATTGTTTTCAAAGACTGGGAGAAATTTAACGTGAAATGTGACAGAGAAAATGTGAAAAAATTAATTAAAAGCAATCTAAAAATGTAAATTGGTAGTATTTACGGCGTACATAAACTAATTAATTTTTATCAAAAAATAAAAAAAAACATATTTTTACAATTTTGCCTAAAATTTTCATAAAATAAACTCAATCGTGAAGGTTGTAAAATGACAGAAATGCTTCCCTATTTTTTTTAAATGATGTAAAAAATATAAATTAGCCCACACTATTCTGTGCAGGATATCTCAATAATTTTCTTATGGTTTTTTGTTGTAAATAGAAAATATAATCACAAAATCTTGAAGATCAACCTAAAAAACGTAAAAGAAACATAATTGTAAATTTTAGTGAAAATTTTTCTACACAAAGCAAATACACTTCCTGAGTAAGGTTATGAGATTATTATTTTGTTTATTTTTCATATGTCACTTTTCAATTTTTTAAATGGTTTTTTAAATAAGGAGGAAGGGGGCAACCTGGTGTACAAAATTTTGAGCAGTAAATGTTTTAGAACTACCGAAAAATGTCTGTAAAAATTTTATTTTCATAATTAAAAGGAGTTTTTTCTCTAGATTTTTCTGGCTCCTTAAGCCAGCCGTCCTTAAATATATTTGCATTAACGATATCTTAATTTTATACTAATGAGTTATTTAGTTTTTATTTATTTAAATTCAATAAACAAACTGGCGATTTTATGAAATCTATCTCTTCTAATGCACTAGGCTAAAAAGTAAGACTACGATGATGGGAAGTTAAATTAACACTTTCGAAATGTCTTAATTTTTCGAAGTCTATATTTTCAATTTGTATGCCAGTTTTTATTCTTGTTCGGAACCATAAATCTTTTGTAGATTAGAAATTGCACCAAATGTGGCTATCATGTGCCAACTGTGCGATGTCCGCGGTCTTTAAAAGGCAAACTGATGGCCATGTCAGCAGCTTTACTACATTAATGCAATCGCGCTATAAAGGAAGTCCTGCAGCCCCAATGTTGTGGTAAGTCTATAGTCCCGAATACGATACAGTTTTCTTCTCAAGGAAGTTGGAAATGTTTTATTCGTCTTCAGATGTCAGAAGTATTTTTATTCCACTCCAAGCTTAAATGAGTTAGTTTGCCTCAAGAAATACAAGTGAAATAATTATGCAAATAACTTGTTGATTTTTTTTGAGTAAAGTCTGACATTTTGAAACTGGCAAGTTAAAAACTTTGCACTGCGCGTTAGAAAGATTTGCAATTAGCAGAAAACATTTATTTGATTGGAAATTTTGTAACAAATTTTGAAATAATAATTAAATTTTTAAAATAAAGTAAAACAAATTTTTTTTTAATTTAATAGTTTACTAACACAAAAACTTTGTAAAAAATTTATAGAAAAAATACTGTGTAATCTTAAAAAAGAAACATTTTGTAATAAAATTTATGCTTTCTTGATATTGAAAAGAAAAATTTTCAACTTAAAATTGACAAGTCGTTCTCTGTCAAATTTTACTGAAGAAGAGCGCTGTTTAGGCTTCTTATATTGATCGTGAAATAGGGTGTCTAACAATTAAAAAAAATTCCCTGACTTACCCAAACCACGAAAATTAAAAAACGTCCATGTTTTTGATATTTAAAAAACAAATTTATACTTAAAAAATATAAAAACTAAAGGGCCTAGGGGGGTAGGCATTCAAAAGTTGTCCCCACATGTATTGAGCTCATATTAGTGCCATATAGTGCTACCCATATGAGTATAAATATATGGAAGTTTCAACCCAAAATTCGAATTCGTTAAGGAGTACTGAAAAAAATAAAAAAACTCATTTTTCTCGAAAACCACCTGACTGTTTTTAATAAATTTTTAAGAATACAGTTAAATTCTTTTAAAATCGGTTAAGTAGTCTTCGAGAAAAATAAGTTTTTATATTTTTTTTACCCAAAAAATCAGTTTTTTTTAAAAATATATTTTTAAAAAATCTGAAAAAATATATTTTAAAGAGGACAAGCTGAAATATTTTTTGAAAAAAGGATTGGAGAGGTAATTTGAATAAAAATTTTCAAAAAAGTTTTGTAAAAAATTAAAAATTTATTTTCATTAAATATATTTTGAAAAAATTTTGAAACATTTTTTCAATAATCGCCTTATAGTTATTGATACTATAATTAAATTTTATTAAAATCGGTTAAGTAAAAAAAAATGTTTTTTTTTTATTTTTTATCCAAATAAGTCGTTTTTTCAAAAAAATACATTTTTTAAAAATCTGAAAAAAATATGTTAAAGAGAACATACTAAAGCATATTTTGAAAAAAATTTGAGGTCTAAGTTTTAAAAATATTATTAATAAATTTTTGGAAAAATTCCAAATCTATTATATATTTTGTTTTGTTATTTTTTACCTAAGAACGTTATTTTTTTTTAAATATATTTTTTCAAAATCAGAAAGAGATATATGTTAAAGAGGACATTCTAAGGTGTTTTTTAAAATAAAAATTATAGGTTTAATTTTAAAAAATTTCCCCAAAAACATTTTTCCATTTCAAAATTAATTCTGATTTTTTTTGCAAAAAATTTTGAATTTTTTTTTTTAATTGCCATACTCATATTTACAAAATTTTAATTTTTATTACAATTGGTCTAGTAGTTTTCGAGAAAAATGAGTTTTTGGATTGTTACCAAAAATATTCATTTTTTAAAACTCCAGATAAAGTATATGTTAAACAGTACATGCTAAGATATTTTTTAAAAAAAATTTTAGGTTTATGTTTAAAAAAAATAAAAAAATAAATTTTTTTGAGAAATTCAATATTAATTTTTTAGTTTTTTCTTGAAAAAAATTTTGAATAATTTTTTTTAATTATTGTCTTATTGTTTATGATAATATAGGGTCAATTGGGGTAAATGTAAACGGATTTGCTTAGTTTCGACAATAACGTAAGTTTTTTTATTTTAAAAAGCATTACTTCCGGTTTTCTTTTTCATAAACTTATTACTTTAGCTCCATAGAACAATTTTATGGTGTATTAAAAAATACAGGTAACCTTGAATCGCTAACAACTGCTGTTTACATTTAGCCGGAGATTTTGCAAAAAATCCAAAATCTCGGGGTAAATGTAAACACCTTTATTTCTCCGAAATGTTTAAGAAAAAAGTTATCTAAAATAAGTTTCTTGTTTTTTTTACTCAAAAGAGTCGTTTTTTGAAGACTAGATTTTTTAAAAATTTGAAAATAATATGTTTTAGAGGACATACAAAGATATTTTTAAAAAACAATTATTATAAGTGTAATTAAGAAAAAAATCCCCAAAAAATTTTTTTATTTCAAAATTAGTTTTGGTATTTTTTTTCAAAAAATTAAAAAAAATTTTTCCTTAAGTGCCGTACTTATCATTTATAATATATTTAAATTTTATTAAAAAAGGTAAAGTGGTTTTCCAGAAAAATTAGTTTTCTTGATTTTGCTTTCCCACTTCATAACTACCAAAGGAATTCGAATTTCAGGTTAAAACTTGCAATGTTTATACTCATATGGGCACCAATATATGACACCTATATGTACTCAATACGTGCTGGGTCAACTTTTGCATGCGCTTAACCTCCCTAAGCCCTTTTTCTCCTTTTGACAGCCTGAAACCTGATGACATTTTAAAAGAAATGAAATCTTAACGAAGAGAACGATTATTTCTCAATTATATTAACTGAAATTCAACAAAAATATTCCGACTGAACAAATATTTTCCAGAAAATTAAGGAAATTCTCTTATTATTCTCTGACTTCCCTGACCACGAGACACTTCGTGAAACGTAAAATTTACAGATTAGTCGTTGAAATTTCATTTCCGCAGCAATGAATATTAGAATTTAAAACTTTAAATTAACAGAATGTAGTACGTATACTATAAATATATGGCTGCAAATTTAAAAGTAAATTATTTATCATATATTATTTTT
This sequence comes from Leptopilina boulardi, assembly GCF_019393585.1. Taxonomy (NCBI): domain Eukaryota; kingdom Metazoa; phylum Arthropoda; class Insecta; order Hymenoptera; family Figitidae; genus Leptopilina; species Leptopilina boulardi. The sequence goes on from NW_026137888.1 coordinate 370,807, forward strand.
CCAGGCTTTTAAAAATGAATTCTTTGCTTTTTATTAAAAGACTATTTAAATCTCCCTATTCCAATGTGTTTCTAAATTTTTGATAATGAAATGATTATAGAATCTTTTCTTATTGAAAAAAAAGACTGATTGAATTATCTTAACGCATTAATGCACAATGTTAACTTTTTCGTAAAACTATATTTAAAATACTTATTTTTTTAAGTTAATAAAAATAAATAAATAATTGATAAAAACTGAAGTATAATTAACTTTGAAAAATAAATTTTAACAAAATATTTTAATACATCGAATGAAGAAATTTATCAATTAAATTTCTAGGAATTAAATATAAAAAAATTTGTTCTTTTATAAAATTAAAAAAATATATAATTATACAAAATTGAAATAAAATCTAGATCTATGATGAGCATCTGAAAGTTATATTAAAAAATTTCCTCGTTAAAAAATTAATAAAATCATATTATCATAACTTTCCGATGAAGAAACAACCTACCTGTATTTTAGGTTATTTATAAATATTAAATAAATATCTTTTTGTAATTATAAAAAAGTCAATGTAAATCACAAAATGAATATCTGTAAATTTCGAAATTTAATTAAAGTTAATAATTCTGATTAGTACAGAAATAATAGTTTCATCTTTACAAAACTAACTATATAAAAAAATTTAATTTTATGAAAAATGTAGATGTAGATAGTGTTTGTTAGAACAGTAACATAAAATTTCCCTAAAAATTATAATGATTCTTTGTCTTTATCACCTTTATATATCGTTTTGGAAATTGAAGCCTAAGAAGTATTCTTATTCCGAGTAATAATTCGACAATTTAATCATCAACAAAACACTTGATAACATTTTCCAATGTCCAGTGTAGTCTGTTTTCAGATTTTCCATAATTAGATTTCTAATAATTTGAAATATACATCGAGTGTCAATTATCGTTACGCAAGGACATTTTCGTATTTTTCGTAAATATATACCCAAACAATATTCATTATTTCTCAGCATCTGCAATCACAATATATATATATATATATAATTGTAAATAAGAAAAATATAACTCAATTATCTCTACATTTTTAATGTAATTATTATATTAGTGCATAATTAAATAGAATAAAAAGCAAGAAACTTATTTGTATTGAAAATAAATGTGATCAGGAACCTAAGTATGAAATCATTTTAAAGTTAATTATGTGTCAGTTTTCCAGTAATTTAATTTATTTTTTAATTGTGTAACAGTTAAAATCACTTTTTATTAAATATTTCGGATATATTGAAGGCTTAAACATAAATAGTTTATATTGATAATTGATTTCTTTTCTAAATTTTCATTTTAAAAAGTTTTAACATAACCTAAAATTTTTTGCTTCTTAGGTTTCTTTATTTTATACGCGTCAGAAAAATAAATTTTAGAAAACGAAGATAAAGAAAAGATATTTGGAAATTTATCAACTTTAAATTTCTTACCTGAATTGAACATCACTGAATCTGATTTTAATACACACTATTATTAAAACACATGTGTTTATGCAACAAGTCAAGGAGATCGAAACCGGCGTGACGTTTGCACACGAGCGAAACGAGTGTGGTAACCACAAGAGTCGGAACTCCCCTAAGATACGATCATAAACAATTTTTATAGCACCTTGAGTCAAAGGCTTAGAAAAAAAAAACATTTGTTTTAATGTTCTCAAAATTAAAATGAGAGGAAATTGTATTTTTAGGGATAAAGAGTTATTTTCATCCTAATTTCTTTTCTCAACCAACCAGTCAGTCCTTAGTGGCTACGGAGAACTAAAATTGGTAACACTGCTGGACGAGGATTCCCGTGTTAGGTTAGTCTGCCGCGCAACACGTGTTGTTTACAAATATAATTCAGTTTCGAATTTAACCAACCAATTGACATTCATTTGTTTATAGTAACATTTTATTAAACAAATGAGCATTAGAGGATTGCTGTGAGTTTCAGTGAGTTTCTTAAGTGATTAAAATTCCGTGCGTCGTTGCAAGATAACTCAGAGGTAAATTCTCCAAGTGTATCTATTTCTCAGAATATACGATAAGTATTATTAAGTTTAACTCTACTTATTATTTAACAATTTTAATTTTTAATTTTTTTAGAATCACAGAAAACAAAAAGGTTAAAAAATTTAATCAGACAATTCTGGAAATATTTTCTTTGGTGTAGAGCAATTGCACCAGCGAGCAAAGAAATTGTTAAATTTCTATGACATTTAATAAATTACTAACTTTCACTATATTTTAAAAAATATGTTGTTAGGTTTCTAACTTTTTTCAAATCTTTTTTGCAACATTTACATCATATTTAAAGTTCAAATTGATTTTAAAAATAATTTTTGAAGATTGTAATAGTAGGTTACGTTCGATAACAAATGTACATGAGATAAACAGAATATAGATTAGAAGCGATTGTACATTTAACAAATATTTTTCGAGGTTCAATTAAAAAAATTTGCACAATAGTAAGTTGTAAAATTGTTTAAAAATATTTGTAATATTTACTTAATTATTTTGACCTGCTTAGAGCATCGTTTTAATGTAAATCTGTTATGTCCTCTTCTGGTGAAAAAAAAAAAATTCATTAAGTGGCTAAATTTTATATTGATTTATTTTAATATACTTGAAAAAAATGCTGAAAATTACTCATTTTTTAAAATTTTTAATGTGCCCCCCCTCCCTTAATATACTGAAAGTATGCGATTTCTCAAATGGTATTTTACTTGTGATAACACTTAAGTTAAACATCCTGTTATTGTACTTGAAAGTATTGAACAATTAATTGAATATATAAAAAAATTTGATTTCAGAAATGGATAACGTAGATAAGTTTGGGGTTAAACGGGGTAGGTGTGAGTGTGGAAATTGCCCATCATACTGTTTCAGCAAAAGCAACTTGTGTTCTTACTGCGAATGTGTTCCTGTGAAACACATAAAATTAGGTAAAATATAAATAAATAAGGCTGTGAAATTAATAAAAATTTGAAAAGCTACTATTTAATTAATTCGTTTAATTTGTATTTTAACTCGTCTATTCCAATTGAATGTTAAATTAAGATATCTGTTAATAATAAACTTTTAATTTTAGTTTATGTTGAATTTATGAAAATTTTCGTATCTTATTAATTAAATAAAACTTAAACCATTTTTTTAGATAATCATTCAAATTCAAATGCTACAATTGAAGTAGAATCATCTAATGACGCATTTCCAACTGAAGCGGAAGTCTTCGAAATTTCTAAAGAAAATGAACATAAAAATGATTTAAATACTGATGGTAAACTCCCAATTCCAACGGTTGATGAGCGAACACCTTACTCGAACTTACCACTTGATATTCAAGAGAAATTGGTAAGAACGACATAATTTTCAATTGATTCTCAAAGCCCCAGGTCCAATATTAACAGTTTTTATATATTAACTATATTTTAGATTTTCGATTCCTAATCTTCTTTTTCCTCAATTCCTTAATTTCCTAATTTTACTTCAATTATCATATAGAATCAATTATCTCGACTGATTCCTGATTCATTTTATGAAAATCGTGAAGCAGATGATAAAGTTGGACTATATTCGAAAATGGATCGAAGTGAATTTAATAAAGTTAAGCGCATTTTGGCCGACAAAATAATAAAAGCAGGTTGTACTTCGCAAGAGGATATCACAAAAATTTCGTCTTTAGCCATAGCCAAGTTTCCGGGATTGAAGGGTGATATTAAAGAGAAGCCTGCTGTAAGTATATTTAGCCCTCTGAGTAGACACTCATTTTATCAATCACGTAGTTCACACATAGGTCAATTTGACCCCACATTAAATTCGAAAATCTGCCGTTTTAAAACTTCTCCGATCAAATTTTAAAAAGTTGAATTTTTATATTTAAAGTCTATATTTAAAAATATTGAAATATAGAAAAAAATGTTGAACAAAATTTTTCTTTAAAAAAGAAAAAACAATGCTTAAAAAACAATATTATTTCTTATAATGTATAATACTTTTGTGTTATATGTAACGTTTAATAAACGTTACATAGAAGAATATAATATATTCTTGAATAGTGGTATAATAATATGAAAATTAATTGCCTATTATAACTTGCAAAATACGATGTTTTTCAAGTTTACCGGGATGATTTTTATTGTAAATGAAATCTTGTCAACAACACACAGGATTATCGTACCCAGGGAGCATTGAAAAGTTTTGGTATAACCTAAAACTATCATTTACCGGTCTTAAAAGAAAAAAATTTTTCCTATTTTTAAAAGATATTCCTGTTTTAATTCTAGATTAAGGTCAAAATGACCCCGAGTGTACTTAAAAGGTTAAAATTATTAAAAATTTCTTATACATGGTAAATAAATAATAAATTTTTATGAAGTTTTTAAAAAATATTTTGTAAAACTTAAAAAAAAACCAAAATAACAAAATTATATTTTTCATTTTAAGAATTACGTAAAATCATTATCTGCTCTATTTAGTTCATAAAAGACTTATTGAATTTTAAATAAAAAACCAAAACTATTTTGAAAAAAATTTTGTAAGATATAAGTTTCCTGGAAAAGTAATTTAATTCAGCGTAATTTACATTTAAAATATTAGAATTTATTTAAGTTTTAATAATGAACAAATTTTCAAATGAAAACTAATTAAACAATTTTATTATAAAATTTTTAAATTTTTGATGCAAGTTTGGTTCTTTTGTAAAAAAAATTAATTGTTCTTTGCATTATAATGGCACACCATAAAAACGAGAAAATATTTTCTAGGTTTCTCAATTTAAAAAAAAAAGAATTATTACACTGTATTAATGTACGATTCCACGTCAGACTTCGATTCACATTTCAAATTCTGGCAACACATTCTTTGTTCTTCCTTAAAAAAAAGGTATACGTATTTTTTTTAGTGGCATAATTTTCAAAAATTTAATTTTTTAAAGTAGTTTTTTTAAATGACCTATAACTCTAAAATTATTGATTTCAAAAAAAATTTGTTCAAAAGAAAAAAAGTTTGATTTTTCTTCAAATTTTTAGTAAAGTAAACGAAACAATAGTTATTTGTGTGACAAGGGCGCAAAAGTAGGGGAATCGAGACATGCGTGAGTTTGAAGCACGAGCGAAGCGAGTGCGGCAATCACACGAGTCGAGATTTCCCAATTTGCGCCCATGCCCCACACATAATTTTTTATAACAATTTGCGTCAAAAACTCGACTAAAGTGCTGTTGGAGTGGGAGCAACTGTGCGTAAAAGTACGATTTCCCCTCTTTTTAAGCTCTAGAGCAAAAAATGCGCTTTAGTCGAGTTATTAACGCAAGGTGTTATAAAAAAAAAATTTTTTTCGTTTTTATTTAGGTTTTTTATCAACGAATTTATGAGTTCTAAAGATAAAAAAATTTAATGTTTCAAAAATCAAAAATAAATAAAAATAAAAAAAATTTCTTTTAAGAATTTATAAAACAAAAATAATAATTTTGAAAATTCATAATTCAAAAATGTGGCTACCAGAAAAAATATGAAAATAAGTGTACCTTTTATTCCCTAAGGAACGAAAAAAAATGTCTGGCCATCTTCAAAAGGTCGATTGAAATCTGACGTGAAATCGTCCATTTACATATTACAATTTTGTGAGTATTTAAGTAGCTAATTTTGCTTCTTTTATATAATTTATTTTTCCTACTGTGTAATTGGATTTAAGGAGAGAATGAGAATTGCATTATCTTTTTGCCTTAAAAATATAAAAAATCGTGATCCGAAGTCCCAAGTGAAGTATCCTAATTCATTTAAAAATAAAAAGTCTGCGAAGAATAATGATAATGATGACGATGAAAATGTTGCCAGTCTTGATGATGCGTGTATAGAAATGAGAGAAGAATATTACAATATGGAAATGGATATAGGAAAACTGAAAGATTTATTAGTGAAAACACGTGAACAAAGGCAAAGAGATGTGAAAACTTTATCTGCTCAAGAATTATTAATAAAATATACACCCTTGAACGATAAGGAATTGGTATGATTCATATATTTTAAAGGATGTATTAAATTTCAAACAAATCGATTGTGAAATATTTTTAAACATTTAAATACTGATACAAAAAAAATAAGTTTAATTGCAATTTATTTTTTACCACACTGAAAGAAATTATATATTAATATTTAGTAAATATTTTTCAATTTAGGGAAAACGTGTTTAAATGTGAAATATTGATATAAGAATACTAATTCTCAGAAAAAAGTTTGTAGAATTTTTAAAAATTTTATTAAGGTCCGTTAATACATTTACGAAGTTTAATAAAATTTGTCATTATTTAATAAAATCTTTTATAAGATTTAGTATTTTTATATCAATATTTCACAATTTGACACGTCTTCCCTAAATTAAAAAATATTTACTAAAATTTCTACTGTACTTATTGAACTTTAGTATATAATTTCCTTCAGTGCATTTAAAAGTACATAAAAATGACATAAGCATCTTTACATCTTAAATTTAGGTAATGTCCGTCAAAATTTTTCTGTTTGTATTTTTCTTTTGGATCGCGTTCCTATCAGCAATGGATATTGCAGGATATAGGACGGACGTCCCAGTTGTTTCCAGAAATTAGGATACCTCTAGGATGTCCATACAATATCAACAAATATCCCTAGGAGATCCTATGGATATCCTAATTCCTAAATATTCATAGGATGTTTGTAGGATATCTAAAATATCCGGATGTTCATAGGATTTCGCAGTTTAGTTTCAATTACAAATGTGAATAATATTACAATTTTTAACGTTTTCTAAAATTTGGTTTCACTTTTAATTATTATGTTACTTTTTAATTTTTGTTCTATTTTATCAAATTCTAAAGTATTTAAAAATTTGATTTCTTTTTAAAATTTCTTCAATTAATAAATTTTCTTTTAGTTTTAATTTCGAAATATAAAATTCTGTTAATTTTCTTATTCTTGATTCTTTATTCAGAAATGCTTTGGGTTGTCTGATAAAGTTGACTGAATGTCATTCTATAATAATTGACCACAATTTTGTCACTAGATTTGAAACTTCTTCCACAAATTTAATATACTTTTTTTCATATTTTAATTGATTAATTTTAAAAAATATTGATTTTCAAACAATCCAATAGAAATTTTAAACAACAATCCACAACTGTTTGGTTACAAATTAAATAATGTTCAATGAATTAAATAACAAATCATTGAAAGATATTTTTAGAATCAAATTAGTTGTGGCCTGTTTATGAAAATATGTTGTTTTGATATTATATTAATTAAAATTTAACAGTTTATTTGGGAGTTCGAGCAATTAGTCCAGATGCGCCTAAAAGACATGCGACAAAATTTGATTGATTCAACGGGAAAAATAAACGCAATTCTTAAAGAAAAAATAGAAGAAACTGCAGACATTAATAAAAAGGTTATTCATGTTCTGAAACAACTACCGAATTTGATCAACTCAAATACTAAAAAAGGGCAAAAACGTGAATCTATTTTGGAAATGGAATTACAGGTAATTATAATTTAAAAACTAAAGCTGATACTTTTGTCTTTTTATATATTGATGAAACATTTTTTTTATGTTTCTTTGTAAATTGTGATTTTTCATTTTTATTCATATACAAATTATTTTTTTATTTGCAAAGTATAATTTGCATTTAAAAACTTGTATCTACGAAATAAATAATTTTTTTTTAATTTTTACGTAAATATAATTTCTAGTTTCATCACAAAAAATTAAAATCATAAATTAACTAAATAAATGCTACGTGTAAATTATACAATTTATTTTTATTAAATAAGATTTTTTAATATTGATTCATTGTTTGTTTTTTATTTGGCTTAACTCATGAAGATATTCAGTTTTTTCGAATAAATATTGTTAAGCTTGTCAACAGCTTGGGGAAAAGTTTCAATTAGTTATTAAAAACTGTGTCAAAATCCAAGATAAAAAAAATATTTTTCCCGTTTTAAAGGTCGCTAAAAATTTTTCAAGGCCGTGTAAAAAGTCTAGCTTCACTTTTCCTTATCTTGAGACTGTTAATAGCATGACTTTTAAATATTTTAAATATTTTTTTTTAATTCAGACTACATGAATCCAGAAAAAAAGCCTGGCTTTACTGTTTCTCGCTTTAAGATTGTAAAACTTCTGGCTTTAGAAATTACTTTTTTTTAATTTGGATCCTACAAACCCTTGCTAGACTTTTTTATTCCCGTAGATGATCAAACACTTGCTTTTAGAAATTCATGGGTAATTTTTTTTAAATGCAGATTTTACAATAACTGAAAAAAACTTAGCTTTACTTTCCATCGTCTCTACATTGCAACTTACCCTTGAAAAGTTAGAATTTTTCAACTAAAAATTACCAAGTTTGAAACACACGTTTTTGATGGTCTAATTACAGTGAAGCTAGATATTTCCCATTCCCTGGAAAATGTTCATAATACAGAATAAGACCGGGCCATGTATTTTGTTTGTTCTTGTTTTTTGTCACGGTTTTTTAATGATTCTTAAAATTTTTACCCCAGACTATTCCTGGGATTGAATTGTTTTAAATATTCTTTAAATTTTGTAATGATTTTAAAAATCATTTTCAATGAAGGTTCTATAATATTATATCATTGTTACTTACTAAAGACCATTATTGAATTTTAATATACTAGTTTTATTCTTCTTTCCTTTATTATTTTATTTTGAATTTTTTTTTATTTTTTTACTATTTTTATCAATTGAAACTAATAATTATTTACTTTATTTGAAAGACTTTGTCATATTTTATTATATTATTGTTAACTTTTATAGGATAACGCACCTCCGATGAATAGAGCCCCGATGCTAATCGCAGCTGATGTTGACGGCAACCAACTAAAGTGTTACGTAGATTCAGAACCCTTACACTGCTCAGACCCGTTAGAAGCTGTATTGCTATTAATCGGATCCTACTATGTCTTTAATATCAGCTATGAAAAACAATTCCATTTGCAATATATACTTTTAGAATATATGATTTTTGGAAGTAATGCCACGCGTATAGCTCCAGGAAATTCTAAATATTTATCCATTTTAAACATTATGGATAGAGCCAAAATATGTCTAGGATATTATCAGATGCCTTCAATCTAAAAAAAGAAACAATAATTTTGAGGCATGACGTTTGGCCACATAAATGATCATCAAGATAAAATGTTAATATATTCTTAAGTAATTTAAATGAATTTAAAACATTAATTAAGTACGTTAAATTGAAGTTTATACCGAGTATTTATTATAATCAAATGGAGCATTCTTAAAGTATGTTTAGCGTATATTTATCACAATCATCTATAACATAAGTAATTTAATTTAATGTAATTTAATTGGGTTTCGAAACATTGTATTTCCATTCAACAGTTATAAGTTATTTTATTAAACACGTTCTTATAATTTTTATAGTGTTTTATTAAATTAATAGTTTTTTAACAACATTTTACAAAATTTTTTCTTTGCTCTGTTTTTGTATCATCCTTTTTTATTTACTAAAAATTGTTTTGGAAGTTTTACTTTCAAAAATAAGTTAATTTATTTTGGAGTAAAAATTACCTAAAATTTTTCAACAGTTAAATAAAGTAAATTTTCTTTTGTTATCCCTTTTTCTCTTTAGGGGTAAGGTTCTTTAAAACTTCATAAATAAGTTGAAATTCTAATAACTTGAGACGTTAAAAACAATTTTTCCTTCACATTCAGTCTCAAATTAAATTAATCTTAAATATAATAGTAGTCTTAAACTGATACTTTTTCGAATGTAAGACGTTGGTAAATCGGAATTTTTTGAATACATAAAATTTAAACTATCTTGTGCGGTAATTCAGAAAACTTTGTTTCGATCGACTACAATTTGGTTAGGCCAAAACGGATCAATAAAATGGTTTTAATGATTTCAGTGATGAAAACAGTAAATTAAATTAAATATTTATTTAAAAAATGTTGGACAAAACCTAAAAATTTATTGACAGATTTTTTGACATTTTAAAATAAACAATTGACATACATTTTTTCACTAAAATGAGACAAAATTTGGATCATTTTGATCTCTTTTTGGAATCAAAATGATCTGCAACGTTTTTTGATACCCCAAAAATAACTTTTCCAAAAAAAATTTTTCTTAAGAAAAATTTTTAAAAAGTAAACATGTTCAATATTAGGTTATACCTATGAAGTAGTCAAAAAGTTTAAAAATGACAAAATGGCGGATACTGTTTTAAAAAAGTTTGATTTTTGCACCATTTTTTTAATGTTTAACACCTTACAAAACATCTTCATTGTTAACAAATTTACCATATTAGACCATATTATACATATATTTTGTTCTCTAAAAAGTAATTTTAAAACAACTTGAATTGCTCTATCCTTGAAATGATAGATGTACTAAATGGAGTTGGTTACTAATATTTTAAACAATTGTTCAATTTATCTAAATAAGCGGATAACTAAATTTTGTCATAAAAAGTGTTTCCAATGTCAAATTATAGATAAATGTAACCTAAAAAAATTGGAAGATTTAAAGGTTAAAGGCCTAAGCAGAATAGATTCTTGAACGGGAACGCAATCGTGAACGGAAACGTAAGAATGGGTGAGAGAAGAATAAAGATATTTGCTATCCTTCTCTTACACATTCTTACGTTTCCGTTTACGATTGCGTTCCCGTTCAAGAATCTATTCTGCTTAGGCCTTAAAGCAGAATAGACTCAACAGTAATCGCAAACATATGGGCTAACGCATAAAGGTCTAAGCAGAATAAAAAACGTAACCGTAATCACAATTGTAAACGGAAGAATGAGTTAGAGAAGGATAGTCATATATTGTTGTTTTTTTCTTACTAATTCTTCCGTTTGCGATTGCGATTCTGTTTACATTTCTATTGTGCTTAGGCCTTAATACATTCATGAAAGTCATTCGGGAATGAGATGTATGCAGAGATGGGTAAAAGTGCTTTTCTGGAGGTTTTCTACGTATAATACTGTAGAAAACCAGGTTTTCGACCTAGTAGCCGCATCAATGGCAACATAACCTTTTTTTGTTATTTACTTACTGGTTTATTGTTGATAAATAAGTATTAATTAATAAATAAAATATTTAAATTTTGATCAATTGAGAACTTTCAGTTGAGTTAAATAATATCATCTTATTTGCAATAATTTCGTAAAAAAATTTAACATTTTAAATGTGCTTCAGTTCTCAATTTAGAAGAGAAATACTAATATAATTTAAATTTTATCAAAGCATCGATAATTAATTTTTGCTAATATCAGAACTATTGAAAATTCGAAACTAGCAGATTTAGGGTTATGTTTCTCAAAATTAGGTTTATATATATTACACGTGTAGAAAACTCATATATAATACGTGTAAATTACACGTAAAATACCTTGTATAAAGGCGCTTGTATACCCACCAATACCGAGTATACTTCTGTCGTGTACGATTGGAGTAAAAGAGACAAAAGATTTTTCCGTCTCTTTTATTCCAATGGTACACGACGCAAGTATACTCGGCATCGGTGAGGTATACAAGCGCCTTAAGGTTGGATTACGTTATAATCTCAAATAATATTAATATTTTCCTTCTATAGAGGGCAACAATTTTAGATTCCAAATAAGGCCAGAAAAAAGTTAACAACCGTTAACAACATTAATTTCGATAAGTTGAAATTTGACCAGTCCCTCCTCTTAAATTACATTTAAATTTGTCTGCCATCATAACTCGAAAACTGATTGATTTATTTTAAAAGATCTTATTGCATTCTATTCTGGGGAAGTTTTTTAGCTCTAATATACCAATAAGTTTTTTTTTTATGTTTACTGTGATTAATTTAATGTTAAAATAATAACGTTTTTTCAATGTTTTATTTTCAAAAGCTTGTCATTTTTTTAAATTTTGATAGTTTTGAGTTATTCGAAGTTTGTCCGCTAAATAAAATTCGACTGAAGAGAATGCATCAAAAAATTTTGTAATCGGACCATCAGTTTCGATTTATAATGGCAGCCAAATGTCAATACAATTTTAAAGTTTGGATAAAGCACCCTCTATAGAAGGAAAATATTAATATTTTTTGAGCTCATAACTTAAATTTTTTATTGTCCTAAATATTCATAAAAACTTATGAAATTAATTAATTATTTAAACTTATTATATTTTGAAACTTTTAAGAAAGAAATGTTTAAAAAAAACCTTCAATTTAAGATTTGAAAACTTAGAAGACGCCTTAAAGTGCTCAACAACTGCAGTTTTTATATTTCAATATTATTGTTAACTCAATTTTTTAAAGAAATAATTAAATAATGTATCCTAGTTAATTTTAAAAAATTATAATATCAATAACATTAAAACATAAGAACTACATGTATGAATCTGCCGAAATTCACTACAAAAATTAAAACTTTTGTAGAAAATCAGAACAATTTTGCTATAACAGTGAAATGTTTGGTACAACAACAAAATGTTTCCTATTCTTCTATTATCGAACATATATCTTGCTCAACAGCAAATTCCCTTTATACGTATAGTTCTACTTTCCAATTAATTATTTTTGACAGTAGGGGAAAGTCGGTAAATGGAACCGCCTAAAAAACATATTTTAAAAAAATTAATTGCTGGAATAAAATCTTAATTCTAACTTTTTTCGCTGTTTTTAATATCTATCTTTAATATCGGATAATATGGAAAAAACATTATTTTATATTTAGATTAAATGTTTTTAAATGGTTCAATTATTATTAATAGTTGCTTTTGCGTGAAACAATAGAAACTTTTGTTTAAAACTTCAAAAATTTAATAAAATTAATCTTTTTTTCCAATGACATATTATCTTATCAAGTGTTCATTAAGAAAGAATTTTATAAAATAATAAAGATTTTAAAAATACAGTTATTTCATATTAAAACATTTAAATTTTCAAAACGTACACATTGTACAATTATAGTGTTAAAATATTGTAAAAGTTAAAAGTCAACAAATACCATAGGTGGATTATGAAAACTTCCGTAGTTAAAACAGAGGCTTTAATTGCAACAAAACAATGTTGTTAAATAAAATAAGAAAAATAAATTATATTATTGTTACCTTTATCAGTATCAAAAACTCAAAAACTAAATATAATTATGCTTAAGATAAGCAGGAAAGAAAAATAAATATTATATTTTTTCTTTTATCTGGAATTTGGAAAGTTTTCCAAATGAACATTTTTCTTGAAATTGATAATTTAGCTGTTAAAAAGCTGTGGGTAAAAGAAGGATTTTCCAAACTTTCAATTATTATTAACATTGAAATTTTCTTGATTTATAAATAAACTCTTACAACATAACATTGAGGATATAATATGTTATAATTTTGCTACATATGTGTAAAGAAAATTGCAGAGATCGACTATCCCTTCCATAGGAAACGCCCCATAAAAATATTTTTATAATAAAATATTCCACTCACTCGAATCTCCGCAACACTTCATTTTTGAACTCCAAAAAATCGTTTTTAAACTTCAAATAATCGTTTTTGAACTCCAAAAATTCGTTTTCACCGCCATCTTGATTATTATTATCAAACATATTAGACGTTGAATCAGACAAAAATACTCTGAAAAATATTTTTAATTATGTGGAAAATATTTCTGTAAAATATTATATCTATTTTTTAATAAATTTTAATAAAAAATTGAAAATATTAAATAAGTCTTGAATGTTGAGTAGAAAAAAAAGTGAAATAAATATCCATACTTTTTGTCACTCTGTAACTTATTTTGTAATAATTAAGATTTTTAACTTTGATGACCACCTATTAAAATTGGAAATTTATTGAGTGAGTGAACTCACTTCTGTAATTTAGTTTTACTTTCCTGTTTAAAAATTTGTGTATACTCTAATTTTGATTTATGTTGGAATTATCTATTTCTTAAACGATATACACATTTTAAAAAATTAATACTTACAATTCTGTAAGACCACCACTGTCATTAACTATTTGCATGGAATTTGGAGGCATGGGCAGTGCGTTCTGTCTTAATGAGGTCACACTTCTGTTGGAAAATAATAAGTATGGTAATATATTTCACGTGAAAATCAAAAACAAACTGAAATGTGCTAGATATTCCACAAAGTTTTGACTTACAAATTTGAAAGAGGGATTTTCTGCTTTGGTTGGTATAAGCTCTGATATGCACCTAGCTGTATGCTTCCAGAATTTGATGTTCCTGCATTCTGATTTCCTGAATGCTGTACTTTGTCCGTCCTAGAATATAATTTATTACTGTTATTATTAAAATTATTTTTCGAAACAAATTAAAAAGTTTTATTGTAGATATTTCACAAAATTTTTACTCACTTTGAAAGATCAATTTTCTGGATTTGCTGAGTTGTGGTCTGATGTGCACCAACTTGCAAGCTTCCAGAATTTAATACTCCTGAATTCTGAACTTCTGAATGCTGCTGTTGGTCTCTTCTAAAAATAGTTAAAATGAAATTGTTTCTTAATTTATTATTATATTTATTATATTATATTTATTCATTATTAAAAAAAGTTATTATCAACATTATTTATTAAGAAACACTACAGAATTTTCCTTACTGCTTATCAGTTTCTAGGTTTAAACTTATCGCCAGTTTTTTCAAGTTTTTTAAGCTTCCGGTGACAGTTTTTGCTTTTTTGGATATTTTCGGGATAGTCTCTTCGTCAGAAGTGCTTAAAATGTTCTTAGGTGTTGTAATTTTTCTCCCTGTACTGGATACTCTTAGGGTATTTTTAATAAACATTTTGTTTACTGTTTTTGATGCAACTTTTGCTCCTTTGGCTTTCTCGATTGCCTACAAAAAAATTTAATAACTTGTTAATCCTGTATCAAAAATTTTAATCTTGTTTTAATGCACACTGTATCATTTTGTCATGATTTAAATGACACACAATTTCATGAAAGTGGTAGTTTTGTTTTTAATTGTGAATACAGGGTTGCTATGTTTTGCCTCGAACAAAATTCCCTGACTTTTCAACGAAGCTAAACTACGCAACGTTTGCAAAGAAATTTTTTATTTTAAAGATAAACATTTGGTTAACGTTTAAAATTACAAATACGTAATCTCGGCGAAATATTTAACTTATGAGGAACATTTTTCAGTTAAATATTGAGCCTATATTACGTATACGTGTAATCTAAGCGTAATATTTAACTTAAAAAAAATTTTTTCGTTGATAAACGTTGCGTACTTCAGCTTCGTACTTTTTCCTCGATTTCCAGGGCTCAAGTAATATTTTTCTATAATCTGTTGAATTAATTAATTTAACATTCCTTCGTTGACAATAAAGTTAGTTTAATTGAAATTTAAACTCTTTTGGCAACATATATTTATATTAATAATTATTTTTTGCGTCAAAGTTGATAAAAAAAGTCTCCAGGTGTTTTAAAACTGAGAAATAAGACTTATTTTTTAAAAAAAGTTGCTAAAGTTTATTATTTCTTGAAATACCCTTAAAAAGATAAAAAAAAGAACGTGTCCAATTAGGTCAAAAATGAAAAATAAGACTTAAGAGGAAGGACCAACCATTCAAAATTTACATTGTTTTACATGCGTAAATTTTTTTCTTGCATTGTTTAGGATCTGAAATTATGGAATTCAAAAAGCGTAGCAACCCTGGAATATTAATACAAAATTTAATTAAGTTAGCAGTTTCATATTACTTTTTTCAACTTAAAATGTAAAAAAAGTTTCACTATTCAACTTTTCTTATTCCGATAATATATAGATAAATTAAATTGTATAGTTTTAAAAGTTTTGCGAAGAAACAGTGTGTTTTCAAAGACTTGACCATATTGGTATAAAAGCATTGCGTTTCTGCATCGTGTGTCTTGTAATTGCTCAAAATTTTAAGAATAAATTCTTACAGTATTTTTAAGGGACATCTTTTTGACCGCATTAGGAGGTGCGTCTTTCTCTCTCATATTTTCCATGGCCTGTAAAGTAATTATAAAATTTTTAAAACCATAGTTTTTTATACTTTACTATATGTAAAAGTGTAATAATTAATAATATAAGTAAAATAAGTAATAACAAAAGCATAGAAAATGATTGAGTTTTTTATACACGGAAGTTGGTGATACATTAGTTACAAAAATTTTGTTTAACTTAACTTAATTTGAAATTTAACATTTTATAACTCATGAAATGTATTATTTTGTAATATTTTTGTTGCAATAATAGATACTTCTGCTTATTGAATTATTGCGTAACAAAAATTTACTTTTAGTATTAATTAAAAATTATGGCAAAATTTTTTTACTCACATGATATTATGTAGCATACAAGCTTTTCAAATGCTTCTACATAAGATATTAAATTTGAGGAATTTCTTGTTGACTGGATAGTACTGAACATACCCAGTCATTTTCTATTACATTTTCTTCTTGTCCTAGTGCAGTACTCCAACAAGGCATTCTGTAACATTTGTCTTTCACTTGATTGAGTGAAACTACTTCCATTGAATTCGACAAGTTTGTACACTTAAATACCCCAGCAACTTCAGATGATATTCCAATGTCGTATACACCATTCTTTGTTCGATAGGCTTGAAAAATGAGAGAGAATTCGTCTTCTACCTGCACAATGTTCTTTATTAATCCAATTCTTACATCTTGGAGTTGGATACAGCAGTCACGTAAATTTTTAGCAAGTGTAATCTTTCCAATTATCAATTTCTGAAACTGTTGGCATGAATTATCCAGAATTTCTTGAGGAAGAGGACCTTCGGCATGAGGCAATGAAGGTTGTATGCGAATGGCATTATCAACCGGCACTGAATTCAAATGATTTAATTCCTTAATTCTTTTATAATACTGTTGAAGAAGATGATTAGGCTTGCGTATTAACTTGTGAAATTCTGGCATGTTATTTTCGTATCCGAAAGAACTGTGAGAATCCAAATCACCAAGCTCTCGAACATCAGAGACTATGTGACACGCCGCATGAACATTATAAGACATGAATTGCAGTCCATAAAGTTCTTTGCAAAGATTTACGTAAGTTTTCATAGCTTCCTGACAAAATGTCAAGAGTTCTTGAGATATATTTTTGCGTACCAGAAGACGCAAAACACCGTTCAATATTAAAAAATGATTATAACATTCCTCTTCAAAAATACCTTTTAATAGAGATGGCATTGTGTATAATGCAATTTGCCTGAATTCTGTCGCTTTAAAACAATGAAAAGCAGACAATTTGTTTGGCCTTCGATTAAATTCTGTAGGACAATACTCTCGTAGCTGCATCATTCTACTATTAGCGATGTCTATTTTCCTGCCGGATAACCTTTGAATATTAAATTTTCCTTCTACGTTCGCTACTATTATTTTTTTGACATTTCCTATCCACATACTGTGCAGTGATTCAAAGGGTACTTGTTTTACTAAATTTATTAATCCTGATAATGGACTTCTTCCTTCATGATGATTCTCATCAGTCATATTTCTATATTCTTCACCAGTGCGCAGTGTGTGATTGACTCCCTCGTAAGTCATTCTATTCATAAAATGGACACCTTCTATTTTACATTTCGAGCAAGGTTTAGCCGAGTTGTGAGAGGAATGAGCTAAAATCATGGCCCGTGCAGGAGCGTCTGCAATGAAGCAATGAATTCTTAGAAAAGTTAGTTTATTGTTGATGATAATTCCATCTCTGCAAATTTGAGTGACTTCGTGAACAAATTCCTCAAAAAAGTCAAATGCATTTCCTGGCTTTCCATCACCTACAAAAACACCTGCAATTAGTGGTTTTCTATCTCCTATATTAAGAATTCGATACTGAATGGGCCAAAACTGCTTCGTACTCTTATTAACTTTGGCACCATCAGTGCTAAAGTCTATTAAAATTATTTCAGGCAACATATTTGCTGGGATATTTTTTAGCTTCTTCTCAAGAGTCGATCGGAAACCAATATGTAGGTATTCACCACCAGCCATGAGTCGAAGCAAACCAGTTACAATAACAGTAGGAGTCTGGAGAATTGTTCTACTATCTTTTGGAAGAAAATTTAAATTCAAAGGAAATTCTCGGAAACATTTTAGAAGGATGTTACACTGACTATGCTTTAAGTTGGCAGACAAAAATGCGTTTCTTATTGATCTTTTCTTTAATTCAGCTAAATTAATGAGAGGAACATCTTCATCTTCTGAAATAACTTCTCTAGCATTATCATCATGTTCTGAAAGCTCCTCAGATCTATCAGTAAATGTTTCGCTATCACTGTCGTTTTGACCTGAACTTTGACTTTCTTGATCATCATCACCCTGATCGTAATCTCCATTGCCATCTCTATCATTTTCCCCATTGCCATCATCGTTAACGTCATGTAAATAGTTCACTAGATGCAAGTCGTTATTTTCAGCTTCATTATTGTCATCTGAATAATTTTCGCTTTCTGTTGTGGAACCAGAATCGTCAATATTTTGTATGGAATCAGAAGCATCATTATTTCGACAACGCATAATACGTAATCGCTTTCTTTTTTGATTTGTACTAAGGTCAAGAAATCTCTTATTTTTATCTTTTTCCATAATTTTTCCCTCTCGTTTTTACGAAATCTATGTGGTAGAAAAAATTGTTGTGTTAATCTCGTAGTACTTAGAAAAATTTTAAGTAAAGCAACTTAAACAAAATAATTTCATGCCTTGTGCCACTTATTTAATGGATAATTTCAAGATACTTGTGAAATTTTCGAAATTTAATTGAGATAAAATTACTTAATATTTTATAAGACTTGAAGTGCAATTCAAAATTTTCGAAAAACATAATCAAAAGTTTTACAAGAATTCATTCCACATCATGGCTGATAAAAATCATAATTTTTTAAAAAGAAATAATAACATTGATAAAATAATCTCAATACATAAACAAAATAAACTATTTCGAGAAACTGAAATGAGATAAATATATTTTAAAATCAAATTACTTTCATGCAAATTTAAAAAAAGTAACACTTAAAGAATCAAAGATATTATACAAAATACCACAATACCAAAATTAATTGAACCAATACATCACCAAATTCCTAAAGACTATACGGATACTAAAGTAATATATGCATTTCCAACTCATACTACATTATACAGCAGTTTATTTTAGACTATCAATAAATTGTAGCCAAAATTTCATTAACAAAAATTGTCCTTCTAGTTCTGAAAATTAATTAATTCAGAAAGTACAGAATAATTTTAAATCGATTTTCACAGAAGTACATCAAATAATAAGAGATGATTTTTTTATTATCTATTTCACAAAAAAGTTAATAAGTTTTATACCTACTTAAATAGGAAAGAGGCGTTTCACATAAAAAAGATTTATATGAATTATAAGCATGCGTTCCAAATTACTCTAAAATAATTAATTACTTAAAAATAAAATATTTTACGCTAATAAAAATATCCCAAAAGATACATGAAAATCACACTAAGTATTAGTTTTATATGTGCAAACAGAAGAGTTACCACTATTTCAGATCTATATTATTTCAATAATTTTATCAAAGTTCCAAGTCATAGAAATGAAAATAACATTTTTATTTAGAATAATTTTTCGTCCACCACGAAACATTCTTTTATTCCCCTTTCCACGAAAAATACAAAAATAATACGTTATTTTATGTCATGATGTATTATAGAAAGAAAGATTTCAAAAAAATGAAATAAACAGAAATAAACACAAATTATGTTTAAAAAATATAAAATTACATCAAAAAATAAAAAAACGTTACTAATTATTATTACATTTTACATTATACTGTTACATCCCAGTAACAAATTTTAAACTTCGTTCAATACATATATATATATAAATAATAATCCATAAAATTTATTTTGTATTTAAAACAGTTAAAAATAATATCTTAAAACTATAATTATTTCAAAAATTATATAAAAGCATTGATTCATATTCATATACGCGCGACTATATCTATATATATGCAATTGCATGCATGTTATGACTCGTCGCGAGCGAGCGATATATATAGATATAGTGCGTACAGGCATGGATATGTGAATATAGATATAGCGAGTAGATGCATCACCGAAGGTGACCTCCCGCTACAGAAGGGCTATGCTGAGGAATCGCGTGTGGTTGTTGAACAAGAGCGAAAACTATCTACACTAGTTTTCGCCCTAATTCTTCAAAATTAATTAATTCTTTTTGCTATTATATTTAAAATACAGTTATCTATTACTTTAAAATAATAAATCTTATACATTTTAAAAGCATTTAAAATGCCATTATTCAAAAATATAAATAATGTTCAGTATATAAAATTTTTCTAATTTGAATCCCACGCAATGCTTCAGCTAATTCTTAGGAATTGTTTTTGCAGCTGCATAAAGTATAAAGTCTTATGCGATGATCTACTTCTCACTTGTATCAAATCGCATAGGCTAACCTTTGACTTGAATATCGAAAGCCTGGTAGGCTATTCCTAGAAATTAAACCTATGCCATTTGACACTACTACGCATATTACTCAGTAGCAGCGAGTGGACTTATGACTCATGTAAGCGTTAGCGAGGCGCAAGCACAGTATTCTAGCGTCGCAATATTGTGAGATGCTTGTAGACAATGTAATAGCGATACTTGTGCTATGCGATACAGGATGCAGGTGTTCATCTAAGCTCTGAGAATTGTTACAGTTCTATGAAAATCTAAGAGTCAAGCTTAGAGATGGGGTGATCTTTGAACTTATTTACTCCCACTGAGGGTAATTTTCTAGTATAAAAACCCATGCAAATCCATTGTCAATCGTCAGTTGCTCCGGAATCATTCTATAATTCATTTTCTTAAAGTAAATTCACCATCGTGAAGCTTGACCCTTCGGTTATTTTGAAAGTTCTACGACTGTAACTCTTGCATCTCAAACAGTATATGTTTACTCGTTGTTCGGTTTTTGAGCAAGTAATCATCATCGCCAGATTTGTGAGCTTGTCAATTATTGAAATTTAAAATAAATCGTCGTATTAGTGTATTCTCATTTATCGATTTTGCAAACGTGACGTGTGTGCATTTCGGAGTTTACGAACTAAAAAAAAACTGTGAAGAAGTCCCAACTGTTCCTTTTAAGGAGTTGTAAAAACTCACAGCGTCGCTGACAAGTGCCAACTTGTTTTATATTCATTTCTGCCCTCTGAACAGAGGTAATTGTAAGTAATATATTTTATAAACACAATTTTCTTTGTAACAACATTTTTACACTAAAACACCTTTGTAATATTTTGAGTTCAATTCATTTATATTAATAAATTATACAAAGTTTAAATTAATAAAATTCTTTATTAATTTCTCATTTACCTAAATTTATCATAACTATTCATATTTAACTTAACAATTATAAGTGGAAAGGCAATTATTTAATAGTAAATTACTTAAAGACGACCCCCATAGGATCGATAGGAACAAACGTTCTCACATAAAAATAAATGGTCAAGCCTTACCAACTTGACTTAATCAGCCTACCATTCCTCCAAAATTTAAAAATTGATTTTATTAATTAAAATTAAATTCAACCTCGCCTTTCGCTCGGGATGTAACAGCTGATTTGGTGGCAGCGGTGGGATTTGTTACCTTTCTTTTTCAAAAAAAAAAAAAAACAACAAAATTTTTATTTTATTATTTTTTTTGTATTCCACTTATCTAAAAACTCCTATTATAATATATTAAAGGGATTATCAGAAATTGTTTTAGTGCCGTCCGGCACATTACTCTTTCCGATTGTGACAATTTTATGCCGCACGGCAAATCTGTCTAATTCTCTTTAATTATTATTATAATATCCTTATATATTTTAACTTATTAAAGAAAATATCAAAGTCTGTTTTAGTGCCGTCCGGCACATTACTTATTTTGATTTTGACATTTTATGCCGCACGGCCAATCTGTCTAATTTTCTTTAATTGTTATAATATTTACCTCATATTTTAATAAATTTAAGGTGTTAGCAAAAGCTGTTTTAGTGCCGTCCGGCACATTACAGTTTTTGACGTTGACATTTTATGCCGTACGGCAAACATGTCTGATATCCTTTGATTTGTTAAAAATATCCTTGAAGATTTTGACAAGTTTAGGAGGGCTAAGCGAGAACTGCTTTGGTGCCTAACGGCACATTGTATTTCTGGTTATTAACATTTGGTGCCGCACGGCACACTTGTTAATTGGGCCTTCTTGAATTGTTAAAAATTAATAAAAAATATTCTGCTAGAACCTGATCATTTGTGCCGCTCGGCACATGACAGATTCGTGATTGACACTTGGTGCCGCACGGCACACCTGTCAAGGTAGAATTCTAAATTCTTTCCTAACTTTTCTAAAAATCCTAAAGTAAAATAAAATTTAAAAAAAAGGGGTAGTTTAATATTTCAATTATTTTATATTTTACTATTTTCCGACATGAAAGCTAATTAAAGATATATAAGCAAAATTATTTTATTTTACAAACAACAAACAAAAATTCTATTGACAAACTTTTTAAAAAATAAAACACTAAAAATCTATGAAACAAAATTATCCTTTTCTTTTTTTTATTATTATTTTCCTAAGTTAGTCATGTTTTTCTTTACAGAACATGAGTGATTTTCCGGAAATCAAAATTTTAAAAATTAAAAGACGAGGAGGAATTAAGGCCCAAAGAAGATTTGAAACAAACCAAAAATTAAAATTGGAAATTATAAACGAAATTAAAACTGATGATCAATTAAAAATAAAAACCTTCAATACAGATAAAGAATTTTCGGAATTTTTTCAAAAAGTCTTAGATAATACTTCGGAAATTATAGAAAATAAGAATAAATTGTAAATTTATAATATAATGATACTTGAAATATATTTGTAATATAAATATATTTGATTGTTAAATTCCTTACAAAATCCTATTTGACACATTGAAATAATTTATTCTGTATTTCTTTATGCTTTTGAATGGTTGCCTTATCACTTTTATAAAATTTTAAATTAATTATTAAAACAAGCATTAAATGTCTCTCTATTTATCATTTTTGGAAAGACGAAAATTTGCATATTCCTTTTCTTACATAGTATCACAACAATTAAAATATTTACAAGGAAATTTTATTATTGATCCTACTTTACCAATTAATTTGATAAGGGAAAGTGAATTGGCTACATCTGTAGAAATAGATCAATCTAAAGTATATATTCTTAGAAATGCAACAATAGTTACTAGCGGTGAAGTTGAAATTCGAATTAGAAATTCATTAGTAAAATTTCAAGTAATTTCACACGAAAATAACTCTGAAATTTCTGGAGTACTAGGATCTGATTATACGTCAGAATCTCATTTTGAATCAGTTTCTATATAATAAAAAAAAATATATATATATATGACAATAAATTTATTTTTATTATATATTTATTTATGGCAATAATTCAGTCAATAGTAATTATAGTATGTGCAAACATTGGTCACAAAAGATTTTAAATCAACCAAATAAAATTATTCTTTCATTATCTTCAGATATTTTAATAGATAAGGAAGGGGATTTTATTTATGATACAAATATAGATATTAATTTGATTAGTAAAGATAAATTAACATCTTTTGTTTCAATTGACTATTCAAAAATTTTTATAATAAAAAATTATTCCATATCAACATTAGGAGTAATAGAAATTCCTATATTAAATAAAGAAATAAAATTTAACATTGTGAGTACCATTCCAAATTCAAGCATTGCTGGCTTAATAGGAAAATCAATTTTAAAGGAATTACGTTTACCTATTACTAGTGATAGTGCAATATTCGCGAATCAATAAAATTTTCAATAATTAATATTTTATATAATTTAAAATTCCATCAATTTTAATTCAAAATGGCTGAAGACGAATCCAGTAGGCCAGGTTGTTCCGGAACAATAAATAGAACAATGACAGATGCTATGATGACTTCCATGGCAGAGTGTTTTGCCCTACAACAAGCAACATTAAATACTCCAATATTTGACGGGAGAAATATGCCGGTTAGAGATTTCGTTCAAGACATAGATAACGGAAAAACAAGTGTACCCGAAAATTGTGAAGAACAATATATTAAGGCAGTAATATCGCGTTTAAAGGGTATAGCTAGGGATAGTACTTATGGTAAAACATTTCGGAATATAGACGCATTAACGCAGCATTTAAAACAACGCTTTGCTACAAAAAAGACATATTCTTGGTATTTGCATGAACTTTCTACAATTCGAATGTATAGGACAGAAAATGTTAGTGAATTTTATGATCGGATATATTTATTATTATCTGGTGCGCAAGCTGCATTAAGAGATAAATACCAAAACGCTGCAGATTTGATGACACCTTTAAATGATTGTGCATTAGAGGCATTTATTCGCGGATTACCTGATAACGTATCTGGAATAGTAGAAGCACAAAACCCTTTAACCTTGGAAGCCGCCTTACAAGCTGCAACGAAATATGAAACTAGACATCAGATTTATTCTCAAGGTTATGATTATAGATACTCTCAATCAAATTATCGCGATCGTAGCCCTAGTCCTCAAGTGAGATTTACTTCATTACCTACAAGAAATGTTTCCCCTAGACAGTATCCACCAGGAATAATAAAATTTAATGATTCAGTAGAAAAGGGTAGTAATTATTATTCCCGCGAACAAGTTCCACATTCGAGTCGATTTAACCCTAAACAAGATGGACATGTTACACCTCCTAGAAGTCAATCACCTGTACCACCTAGGACAAACAATACTTTAAACTACAACACTGCTCGCCGCCCCGACGCAACGACGAGCGAAGAGAAATCCGAGCGTCAAACAAGTGTTCGAGTTTTGTTGAAACGCGAATCCGACAAACAAGATTCAACAGTGAATCACCAGTGATAAAAATTACTTCCCCTTTTATAAAAAATAAGGAAGGATATTTTCTCATAGATACAGGAGCGGACGTTAACATTATTAAATTAAATTCGTTAGAAGACGACGTGATGGTAATGGAAGATAATGCTATTGAACTAACTGGAATAACACAATCCAAAATCCGTACATTAGGAACCACTATGATACCATTAGGTGATGTTGAAGTGCAAATGCATGTTGTTTCACCACATTTAGTTATTGATGTTGATGGTATTTTAGGTAGGGAATATTTACGTCAAGAAAAAGTTCAGATATCCTTTTGGCACAACACCATAGTTACATGCTCAAATCCTGTAAATCCAATTCCATTTATTGATGAAGAATCACTAAGAAACAACAAGAAATTAACACCTAAAATAAAGAAAGGGCCTCAAACTTTAACAGTTAAATCTAGATCACGTCAGGTAATACCTGTCAAAATATTAAGTGATAATCTTAAGGAAGGATATTTACCTTTTATAAAAACTCAAGATGGAGTATTTATAGGTGAATCAGTTGTAACCAACTCCAATGGACATTGCCACGTGTATGCAATAAATACTACTGAGGAAGATGTAAATTTGACAATACTCCCACAGGAACTTATTCCTTTTGAATATTATAATCTACCAGGAGAAAGTTCTAGTGAAGATTCAGATAACGAAAGTGTTTGTTCCAATCCTGATAGATATGAAGCAGTAGTGAATTGTTTACGTCTCTCTCATCTAAACAAGGAAGAACAAAACCACGTTTTAGAAATAGTGAATGAATATCAGGATATTTTCCATTTACCAGGTGAATCATTAACAGCAACCCCTTTGGTTCAACACAGGATTCATACAACCGATGATATACCTATTCATACCAGACAATATAGATTTTCACCTTCTCAAAATGAAGAAATAGAACGGGTAATAACTAAGATGAAATCTGAAGGAGCAATAATGAATTCAAAATCACCATACAATTCCCCATTGTTAATAATTCCAAAAAAAATAGATGGCACAGGAAAAAGAAAGTGGAGAATTGTGATTGATTTTCGATTATTAAACGAAAAAACGGTAGGAGACGCTTATCCCCTCCCCTGTATTTCGGAAATTCTTCAGAATTTGGGCGGAGCTACTTATTTTTCGATATTTGACTTGGCTAGTGGTTTTCATCAGATTGAATTATCTCCAAAGGATCGTGAGAAAACAGCCTTCTCAAGTTTAAATGGACATTATGAATACGTTAGGATGCCCATGGGATTAAAAAATTCACCAGCAACTTTTCAACGATTAATGGATCAAACATTACTTGGATTACAAGGAAGTGAAGTTTTTGTTTATTTAGATGATATCGTAGTTTTCGCAACAGATTTGGAAAATCATGGGAAAAAGTTAAAAAGATTGTTTTCAAAACTGAGAAATGCCAACCTTTCATTGCAACCGGAAAAATGTGAATTTCTTTTTAAAGAAGTACAATACCTAGGTCACATAATTAGCAATGAAGGAGTGAAACCAGACCCCAAGAAAATCGAAGCAGTTAGCCATTTTCCCAAGCCAAAAACTCCTCGAAATATAAAACAGTTTTTAGGATTAGCAGGTTATTATCGTCGCTTCATCAAGGATTTTTCAAATAGAGCAAAACCATTGACAAATCTTTTAAAAAAGGGAACACCTTTCAATTGGGGAAAACGAGAAGAAGAAAGCTTTAAGGATTTAAAAACAGCCTTATGCACTAGCCCTATCTTGCAGTATCCTGATTTTAATAAGCCATTTACGCTTACTACCGATGCTTCGGATTATGCTATAGGTGCTGTATTGAGTCAAGAAAAAGAAGATGCTGATCTTCCTGTTGCTTATTACTCTTAGGTTATGACTTCCGCTGAAGAAAATTATTCCACAACAGAAAAGGAATGTTTAGCTGTATTGCATTCAGTAAAACATTTTCGACCTTTTCTCTATGGACAAAAGTTTACCTTAGTAAGCGATCATGAACCATTGCGATGGATAAATTCAGTAAAGGAACCAGGACAACGACTAGTACGTTGGAGGTTGAAGTTACGAGACTATGAATATACATTCAAATATAAACCTGGAAAACTTAACTCGAACGCCGATGCCTTGTCAAGAAATCCTGTAATCACTTCTGTTGAGAAGAAAAATGTTGATTCAGATAGTGAAAATTGTAATAATAAAGATATCCCCACAGCTAAAGTGTTAATGCAAACACGACAACAAACTAAATCATTAGAATCTAAAGAAAGGCCCAAGGATAAATTTCCTAAACCAAGCTCAACACTAAAAACTAGAGAACAAAAAAAATCATCAATCAAAAGTTCTATCAAAAAACCATCCTACGCTAAAGCTGTAGTAGATGGTCCTTCAACTTCCAAGTCTAAAAGTTCTTTAATAAATAAAGGAATGGATGAGAGTACAATAGCACAACGTGTATCAAAAAGAAGGACAGAACAAGGAAAAGCTCAACCTGATTATGGTGAACATGATAGCGATATAGAAGAAGAAGAGGAAAAAATTGAAAATCCACCCCCTATATTAAGAAAGCGTAAAAGTGTTCTACCCAGTCTAAATATACCTTTAGCTGCAATTCCCGATTCTTCAATACCTAAGAGTGCTCCTCCTATCATTCCTACAATTGTTGACGAAAATTTATCTATAAAAGAGAGCGAAGAAATACAGGAAGATGAGGAACATGTGATTAGAATAGAGCCACCCTCTATTGATAGTAGTGAGAGTTCAGACGAGGAAGAAAACATAGAGGAAATACAAATTCCAGTAACTAGAGAACACCTACAAGATTCTTTTGCAAAATTCGATGAATACTTAAATTCGCAAACCCCTAAACCTAATAAAAATTATTTTTCAGTATCAGATAAGATTATCCCTGAAGTTACCAATGTGTCAGATGGTGAAGATAATCAAGAATTATTAAATGCAATAGAACAATATGAAATTAAAGATAGTGATGAATTTTCTCGTAGAATAGAAGAAGTAATTAATTGGTCGCAAAAAGAATTACAGGAAAAAATCGAAGAAGATGAAATCAAAGATGATCCAGTTACAACACAAACGCGAAAAAGTGTTACATTCAATCCAGAAATAGAAACAAAAACAATTTTATCAACAGAAACTCCTTTAATTCATGAAGAACCAAGGGCAAATTCTACTCCTTACATGGAAAATAAAGACAGGATAAACCCAAGGAGAGTGAATTTTAGGGAGCTACCTGAAGATTCTTCATCTGATTCTGATGAACCTACACCAATAACCAATAATAAAATCACACCTACTTCTGTAACTCAACCAACATTAGAGTTATCTACTTTACCATTTTATATCATCGAGCAACGTGCTAGATTAAAAAGTAGTAGAGAAAATTTAACATATATTAAGGACAACTATGTACATTTTCTCTCAGCCGATTGCGAGTTCAGCACCTCAATCAGTAGGTTATTGATAGAGATAGGACTGCTAGACCCGCAAAATATTAAAGAATCAAAACCTTCCATAGGACAAATAATAGTAACACCCAGAGGAAAACATAATATATATACACTTATAATACAACAAAAATACTTTGATGAATTACAACAAGAAGATTTAGAAACAGCTTTTAAAAATTTAATTAAGGTGTTAAGTCATGATAAAATCACTTCATTTAGAATTTCAAATCAAGGTAATTTAACTGACTTGTTACCAAAAGGAAAATTTTTAAATTTATTATCTGAGTATTTTCCACCTCTTGGCATTAACGTAACCATTTGTTATGGAAATGTTATAATTCCAAAGGCAGACATTCAAGAACAACTTATAGCTGAAAATCATAATAGCAAGTTTGGTGGTCATAAGGGTATAAATAAAACTTATAGACGAATTCGCGAAAAGTATTTTTGGCCAGGTATGAAAGGACAAATTACCGAATTTGTAAGAAAGTGTATTTCTTGTCAAGAACAAAAATTAGTAAGAGCTAAAACACATGAACCTATGTTGATTACGGATACTCCATTAGACGCTTTTGAAAAAGTATCAATAGATACTGTAGGTAAATTACCAACTACTCCAGATGGTAATAAACATATTCTTACTATACAGGATAATTTATCAAAATACTGTATAGCTGTACCAATACCGGATATTACAGCAAACACAATAGCTCATGCATTGACGAGAATGTTTAGCTATAATACTTCTATTCATCAGGCAACTAAATTTACCCCTTTTGAGTTAGTATATGGAAAACCAGCACGAACTCCTGTATCTTATCCTATAAATGAAAATTTAGAGACATATGGATCGTATTTACAAGAACTTATAATTAGGTTAAATGAACTAAAATTATTAGCCGCTGAAAGAACGGTGCTGAAAAATGACCAAAATTTGCCCATGCGGGAATTATGAAAAACGAGTAGTTTCCCATAGTTTAAACCCTGCTGAATCCGAAAATGATAATTAGAATCTTGCAAACCTGAGGGAAAGGGATGAAAAACTACCCCTAAATAAGCAATTCCAATAATTCACGACAATTAAAATGCAGTCAAGTAACATCTAAAAAATAAACCAAAATCGCTTAAAACTTGTTACTCGGGGGTTTTCGGGGTCGCTGATTACGAATATGATGTTAGTTTTTGAAAATTCAAAATGGCGGATCCAGTATGGCGGACGACTTTTTTAAAAAATCTTGAGAATCGCCTGAAACTTGTTACTCGGGGGTTTTCGAGGTCGCTGATTACGAAAATGATGTTAGTTTTTGAAAATTCAAAATGGCGGATCCAATATGGCGGATAAAAATTTTAAAAATCCACACAATTTGCTTAAAACTTGTTACTCGGGGGTTTTCGGGGTCGCTGATTACGAATATGATGTTAGTTTTTGAAAATTCAAAATGGCGGATACATTATGGCGGACGAAAATTTTAAAAATCCACATAATTTGCTTAATACTTGTTACTCGGGGGTTTTCGGGGTCGCTGATTACGAATATGATGTTAGTTTTTGAAAATTCAAATTGGCGGATCCAGTATGGCAGACGACTTTTTTAAAAAATCATGAGAATCGCCTGAAACTTGTTACTCGAGGGTTTTCGGGGTCGCTGATTACGAATATGATGTTACTTTTTCAAAAATTGGAAATGGCGGTTCCGATACGGTTGGACAGTTTTCTATGAACCGTCGTATTCGCTTGAAACCACTAATATTTACTATTTGAATTGTTCTAGACATCACTTACTGTTTATTTATACGTATACCCAAGAATCACGTAATATAACCTCAATATCAAGGTAATATTACACGTGAGATTCGTAATATAACGCTGTAATATTACAGTAATCTTACAGTGATCTTAAAATGTCCGCCTCAAGGTAATATTACCGGGAATATTACTGTAATATTAACGGTAATATTACAGTAATATTACAGTAATATTACAGACTGATTTGAGTTATTCATAAAGCTTAAAAAACGTAAATATATTATAAGTCAATTTGGCTGGTTGGTAAAACTCTGGACTCGTGTGCTTTGAGTTCGGGGTTCGATTCCCTGGATGGGTAGATTTTTTTCGTAAAGAAATATTCCCATAATATTACTGTAATATTCTCTTACCTTAATATTACGGTATAATATTACTGCAATATTACTGTAATATTACCTTAATATTAGCGCGTAATATTACAGTAACATTACCGGTAATATTACCTTGAGGCGGACATTTTAAGATCACTGTAATATTACAGCGTTATATTACGAATCTCACGTGTAATATTACCTTGATATTGAGGTTATATTACGTGATTCTTGGGTATACGTATAAATAAACAGTAAGTGATGTCTAGAACAATTCAAATAGTAAATATTAGTGGTTTCAAGCGAATACGACGGTTCATAGAAAACTGTCCAACCGTATCGGAACCGCCATTTCCAATTTTTGAAAAAGTAACATCATATTCGTAATCAGCGACCCCGAAAACCCCCGAGTAACAAGTTTCAGGCGATTCTCATGATTTTTTAAAAAAGTCGTCTGCCATACTGGATCCGCCAATTTGAATTTTCAAAAACTAACATCATATTCGTAATCAGCGACCCCGAAAACCCCCGAGTAACAAGTATTAAGCAAATTTTATGGATTTTTAAAATTTTCGTCCGCCATATTGTATGCGCCATTTTGAATTTTCAAAAACTAACATCATATTCGTAATCAGCGACCCCGAAAACCCCCGAGTAACAAGTTTTTAGCAAATTGTGTGGATTTTTAAAATTTTTATCCGCCATATTGGATCCGCCATTTTGAATTTTCAAAAACTAACATCATTTTCGTAATCAGCGACCTCGAAAACCCCCGAGTAACAAGTTTCAGGCGATTCTCAAGATTTTTTAAAAAAGTCGTCCGCCATACTGGATCCGCCATTTTGAATTTTCAAAAACTAACATCATATTCGTAATCAGCGACCCCGAAAACCCCCGAGTAACAAGTTTTAAGCGATTTTGGTTTATTTTTTAGATGTTACTTGACTGCATTTTAATTGTCGTGAATTATTGGAATTGCTTATTTAGGGGTAGTTTTTCATCCTTTTCCCTCAGGTTTGCAAGATTCTAATTATCATTTTCGGATTCAGCAGGGTTTAAACTATGGGAAACTACTCGTTTTTCATAATTCCCGCATGGGCAAATTTTGGTCATTTTTCAGCACCGTTCTTTAATAATTGATAAACAACATACAAAATTGTATTACGACAGAAAGGTTAAACCATTTATGGGGAAAGTAGGAGATATGGTTTATGTTCAAAAAGAGGTCAAATTACATAAAAAACTAGATAGCCAATATCACGGTCCTTATAAAATTAATAAAATTTTAGATAAAAGTAACATTATTTTAGAGACCAAAGAAGGAAAACTCTTTCAAAAACACGTAGACAAACTAAAATTAGCTTATCTATAAATAATATTAATAAAATTAATTATTTAGGATCACCATGGCTGAATATCATCAAGCTAAACCTCTACATGGAGAAATTAAACCTTCCTATATCCTTCCTAAAGGAAGGATAGAGGAATATGAATTCCCTAAGGGTAAATTGGAGGAATTATCCATTGAATACAATTTCTCCAAACCCGAATTCACTTTGGAGCGTGAGGAGTACGGATCTAAAAATTCCAAATCATTTTACATTAAAGTGCTCAATTGAAGACAAGGTGCACAAAAATAAATTCGTGGAAATCGGGGATGGATGCACCACAAAAAAACAATCGGAGCATTCAGCAGCCAAAAAGATTTTGGCCAAATTGCAAGAAGTATACTATTTTTCAGAAGAAGAAAACACTATCCACGAGAAAGAAGATTCATATGTCCTTTGCCTGGATTGTACAAGAAAAATGTTGCGAATAAAATTATTCAAATGGGAGAATTCTTGTCAATTATGTTATGCAAGAGGGCACGTTAAACATAACTGTCGAGGAGTGATAAGGAATAAAAAATTCCACACTAAAGTGATTGGAGCCAAAACCGAAGAAATTTGGTAATAAAAAAAAAAATTTTTTTTTAAAATATATATATGCCAATATATATATTGAAAGGAGAAAGAAAGGTAGTAGTATAGGTATTGGTATAATTATATAACTAACTTAAATATAATCAAGGTGTACATATTCTTTCAATTACTAACAACTTAAATATAATACTAACACCATATATATATATGCTGCTGTTTGCCTTTGTTGTGTCGCTTCAATAATTATAGAATAATAATGCATGAAACATTAGTACTATAAGAGTAATTTAAGTTACAATAATTTCTCTCGCATTTAATTTTTTTTTGGTTTACTTAATTATGCCCTATATCACTTATAATAGAAAACAATATTCGCTTAAAATAAGAATATCTAACTGATTGCTTGTAGAACGCTTTGCTTATTAATCATGCTAGTAACGCTAAAAAAAAAATAAAAAAAATAAAAAAAATAAAAAAATTAAAAAAAAAAAAAATATTTTTCATTTTGTTTACTTTAAATATAATTTTAATGGACATGATTTAAATAATAAAATATTATCATCTAATTAAATAGGAACATTTTGTTTTACTATAAAACAAAATGTCACTATAATATTATATTACCATATTAGTAAGTATTACTAAAAGTATTTTAATCAAACTGTATTTATCCATTACTTATTCACTTTTTATAATTAAAATATAAGATCCTATAATTTTCAGACAATGTTGCTTTGAGAGTCAACTGTTTAGCTTAATATAAAACTGCCCTACAAAAAATAAAAGAAAAACATAAATTTAACGAACTTTAAGACAACTGAATGGCACTAAATATTATTATTTCGTTAATATTAATAACTAATAATAATATTACAATATATAATCTTACTTTAAAAAAAAATTAATATAAACATTAGTAACTATCTTTTATTAATTATAAAGCTTCGTCATTCATTAAAAAAAAAATATATATATAAAAAAAAAAAAAAAAAAAAAACAATTTATTATGCTACTATATTTATCTATTAATATAAAGTTAATACTCTATTCATAACTATTAAATAACATCAACTTTTACATTATTACTAATTTTTCGAATTGAATCGTAACGTCTATATTAATATAATCCACATCTATGCTTAAGTTAATTTTATACTCGTAATACACTTTTAGCATGTTTTGAATTACCATTTAATTACCTATATATAATCAATTAATTTTATCGTGCTTAGTATTAAAAAAAAAAAAAAGTAATAATGATTATAATATCATAATTATTTTTTTTAAATTTATTTTACCAAGTCGGTTACTATCTATAATTTTTCAGGAATAAATATTTACTTAATCAATATTATTAGCACATACTATGAATTATATGCCTTAATGGATCTACATTAATATTTGATACTTGTCACACTTTTGTCCTATTATTAATAGTATTTAGTTACAATCATTCATTATATTCAATATTATTATTACTATAAAGTTAGAACTTTAGGTTACTAAACACTAATCGCAGTAATCATCCTTTTTAACCTAATGAAGAATGTATGTTTAAATTTACAATTACTAACGTAACATTAATTACAATGCTTATCTATTATTAACCTACACATATATATATATATATATATATATATATCATAACTATATGCACCTTACACATAATGAAAAATAATATTTAAAAAGACGACAGGAATTTTGTCTTCCTTTCCTCTATTTAAGTAATAAAATTATATCCTTTTCGTAGAAAAAAAAAAAAAAACAAAAAAAAAAAAATATAAAAAAAAAAAAATTTTTTATAATAAATTTTTTATTTTATATACAATTATTTTATATATATATAATATTCTAAAAAACAAAAATATCTATTCTACAGATGGAATTGCCCTTATTTGGATGGATTTCCGATGTTAAAAACTACATTTTTATTGCCTTCAGAGTCATAGCCTTTATTATAATTATGATTATGGCTCGATACATGTATACCTGCTGCAGATCCATGCACCAGAGACGCCAAAGAATAAGAAATGCTACTGCAGGACAATAAAATATCTCTCTATTTTCTTGATTGCATCGAGGGCGATGCAAATTTTAAGGAGGGAGGACAACGAGCATAAAATTTTGAACATTTAATTTCAAATAAATGCGGATCAATAAAGAAATTATACCCAGCAAGAATGGATATCTATATATATATATATCTCCAGGCGTTTCGTTATAAAGCACCATGCATCATGAATCATCTACAGTATTGTCGCACCAGTGTATTGTCATTGCGACAGAAAATGAGTAAAAAGAAAGAGAGAAGATACGCGAAGATGGACAGTGATGGACTACAATCATCGCCACATAAGAGATAAGGATGCATTGTATAATGCGAGTGAACTCCTTCACTCTTTATGTTACCCTAATATAAAAATTATAGTGATCATCACGTTATTCAAAATTTTGGCCCACTAAACAAAATTTGAATAACCGAAATATTTTATAAAAATTATTAATATTGATTTTATTAAAAAAAAAAAAAAAAAAAAAAAAATTAAAAAATTTATTTTAAATAAATAAAAAAAAATATATAGGGTCAACTGGGGTAAATCCGAACGCTTTTAGTAAGTTTCAACAATAACATAAGTTTTTTCTTTAAAAAAAAAATACTTCCGGTATTCTGGTGCATGAAGTTGTTACTTTACTTCCATAGAACAATTTTATGGGGTAGAAAAATTTTTTGATAAATTACAATTGCAGGAAACTTAGCGTTCGTATTTACCTCGATACTTTGCAACTTTCCTAAAATATGGGGGTAAATACGAACGCCACTGTATTTCAGAAAAATCTTAGGGAAAATAAATTTAAAGTATTGCAATTGTTAAACTTATATAAAAACTCAAAAAAAATACGATAATAAACCTATTATGTAATAATGCATCATATATAAATACAAAAATCAAACAGGTTAAAAATTAAAATGCATTACACAATTAAAACCTTCAATAACTTTATCAAATCATAACGGATTTTTGCAAAACTTGGTACAGAAAGTATTTTGGAGTGATTGAATGTAAATACAAAAATAAAAGTCAAATTTTTTAAATTCAAAATGGCGTACTTTCCTAAAACTTATTTTTAAAAATGATCAAATTTGCTAACCCTGAAACCCCCCGAGTAACAATTTTCGAGCGAATCCAATGAATTTTTTAATTCTCGTCCGCCATTTTGAATTTTGAAAAACTGACTTCAAATTGGTAATTAGCGACCCCAAAAACCGTAGAATACCAAATTTTATTAAGATCCTGAAAAACTTTTTTCAACAAACCATTTGGCAAAAAAATTGAAACACTCCTTCGAGAGAACAGAGATTAAGTTTCTGCTTATTAATTACTAACGAGGATACGTATAGAAAGAAAAACTTTTTTCTATGTACTTTTATAATGTTAAAATAATAGTGTAATGAAATAAAAACAATTTTGTGTGGCTTTGAAGTAAAAAAAAATTATTAAAAATACCGTTCGGATTTACCCCAGTTTTCCAATTTTTTTGGGTAAATACGAACGGTTTGATATTATTAATAAAATTTTACAGAAGGCAAAAATCAAATATAGTTTCTGTTCTAGTATTCATAACAAACAATTATAAATAATAAAATGAATTTTTAGCTTCTTTTTCTTCAAATACGAGACAAAATACTGAAAGAGTGTCATCTTTGATTTTCAATCTTTTTTGCAATACTCGTTATCTTTGTTTATGCTGTTGCTAATTAACAAACAAAAAATGGGATAATACTTAGAATCTCTTCAAGAGGATCTGAGGTAAAAATTCTCATATCGAACTTATTTTTAAAAATTTTAATTAAGCTGAAATAATTAGCGTTCGGATTTACCCCCCGTTCGGATTTACCCCGACTGACCCTATAATAAAAAAAAAAAAAATTTTTTTTAATAACGAGATGATCATTTTACATATATCTAAATGTTTTAATTATATTTTATCAAATGAATTTTAAATTTATATATATAATATTTTATAAAAAAAAAAAAAAGAAGAAGAAACTTTAATTATCTATGTTAATTTCAAAATTATATTATATTAAATTAGTATTAAATTTTGTATAAATATTTAAAAAAAAAAAAAAAAAAGAGAATGGTTTTCGTAAGGACCATGCAGGAAGGAAGTTTAAAAAAAAAAATATATTAAAATTAAGAATTTATATAAAAAATATAAAAATATTTTATTGAAAACACACACACATTCACACTACAATTCTCACCACAAACACACTTACAAACAATGACGCATTCCAAAATAAAAATATATTATTAAAAAAAAAAAAAAAAATTTTTTTTAAATATATATATATATACATATACATAACTTACATCTAAACACTTAATCACTATCACTATAACTAAAAGTGTCATTCGCGCACAATTCAAGAGGGTCTTTTTCCCTAATATTAAAAGTTTCTCCAGAGGATCCCGCACATTCCTCCACTGTCACTTCTTCAAACCAGGGCATCTCCACATCGATGACCTCATCCTTGAAGTCCATCTCGACTTCTTCGACGGAATCAGCCCCAGATGAAGAAGGTCCAGGAGAAGGAAGAACGTAGTTGGAAGGGCCGGGTGACAGGTCCACCACTTCCGGAGAGACCCTCTGGACATCATGGAGAACTGCTGGAAAATAAAACAAAAGAAAAAATTATTAAAAAAAAAACAATTTACATCAAAAAAAAAAAAGGAGAAGAAGGAAGAAAGTTTTAATAATTTTATAATTACCTTCAGGAAGAATGGGCACACGCAATTGACACCTGCCACAGAAGCACCCAGGAAGACGATTTGGAGATCTGAAAACAAAAAAAAAAAAAATATTTTTTTTAATTACATAAAATTTTTTTTTTCTTCTCAAATTCATAAACAAAATTAATTCTAAATATGGATACCAACCTCAAAAATTGGAAAACCAAAGACATGTCCTGAGTGATGGCCCCAACGATTCGCTGCGCCCTTTCCCACTCTCGTTCCTGGGCCAACCTAACATTGACCTCGGCAAGGAGTTCCCTGCTGGGCCTCCCTCGTCGGCGTACAGGCGCTGGAGTCGTTCTAAGAACATTATCCAGGTGCTGCCAGGACACCAAATGGTGATTCAAAATCACCGACAGCACCAGGACTCGCTCCATATACGCCCTGAAAGAGACCGGGCATTGTGGAGGAACTCGACCTGAAAATAAAAAAAAAAAGAGGATATTAATATACAAAATTATTTTATCAATTAAATAAATACCACATTATTAAAAAAAATTTTTAATATGCATACCTGCCAAGTAATCCTCTAAGTTGACCGTCGATGCTGATGAGCGTCCACTCTCCATGATGACAATTTAATTACTAATGGATAATTACTCCCACTCCAACATCTAAGGATGAGATTATGTTGACAAAATCGCGAGATGAAGATCATTGCGCTGGGATTGAGACAATGGCCAGCTGAGGAAGATGAAATCATCCTCAAGAGAATACAGATCACTAGACTGAAGACATCACCGATAACACTACTCATATTACACTGCACACTATAAATGCTTAATAAAAAAAAAAAAAATTTCACATAACTTCCTATCTATGCACTGTTCTTGCTTACCGTAAATGAAATCATCGAAATTCGCGGTTGGCACCCTTACAGTATGAGTGAAAGAAACTGAGTATTTTTTTTGTAAAAAAAAGAGAGAAACGTCACGTTTTAAAGAAAAGGGCAGCCCAAAAACAATTTCATGTTCAATCGGGACATTGAACAATTCTAAGGAGGGAGGACTGTTACATCCCAGTAACAAATTTTAAACTTCGTTCAATACATATATATATATAAATAATAATCCATAAAATTTATTTTGTATTTAAAACAGTTAAAAATAATATCTTAAAACTATAATTATTTCAAAAATTATATAAAAGCATTGATTCATATTCATATACGCGCGACTATATCTATATATATGCAATTGCATGCATGTTATGACTCGTCGCGAGCGAGCGATATATATAGATATAGTGCGTACAGGCATGGATATGTGAATATAGATATAGCGAGTAGATGCATCACCGAAGGTGACCTCCCGCTACAGAAGGGCTA
This sequence comes from Leptopilina boulardi, assembly GCF_019393585.1. Taxonomy (NCBI): domain Eukaryota; kingdom Metazoa; phylum Arthropoda; class Insecta; order Hymenoptera; family Figitidae; genus Leptopilina; species Leptopilina boulardi. Next base: position 409,349 of record NW_026137888.1, read on the forward strand.
TGCTGAGGAATCGCGTGTGGTTGTTGAACAAGAGCGAAAACTATCTACACTAGTTTTCGCCCTAATTCTTCAAAATTAATTAATTCTTTTTGCTATTATATTTAAAATACAGTTATCTATTACTTTAAAATAATAAATCTTATACATTTTAAAAGCATTTAAAATGCCATTATTCAAAAATATAAATAATGTTCAGTATATAAAATTTTTCTAATTTGAATCCCACGCAATGCTTCAGCTAATTCTTAGGAATTGTTTTTGCAGCTGCATAAAGTATAAAGTCTTATGCAATGATCTACTTCTCACTTGTATCAAATCGCATAGGCTAACCTTTGACTTGAATATCGAAAGCCTGGTAGGCTATTCCTAGAAATTAAACCTATGCCATTTGACACTACTACGCATATTACTCAGTAGCAGCGAGTGGACTTATGACTCATGTAAGCGTTAGCGAGGCGCAAGCACAGTATTCTAGCGTCGCAATATTGTGAGATGCTTGTAGACAATGTAATAGCGATACTTGTGCTATGCGATACAGGATGCAGGTGTTCATCTAAGCTCTGAGAATTGTTACAGTTCTATGAAAATCTAAGAGTCAAGCTTAGAGATGGGGTGATCTTTGAACTTATTTACTCCCACTGAGGGTAATTTTCTAGTATAAAAACCCATGCAAATCCATTGTCAATCGTCAGTTGCTCCGGAATCATTCTATAATTCATTTTCTTAAAGTAAATTCACCATCGTGAAGCTTGACCCTTCGGTTATTTTGAAAGTTCTACGACTGTAACTCTTGCATCTCAAACAGTATATGTTTACTCGTTGTTCGGTTTTTGAGCAAGTAATCATCATCGCCAGATTTGTGAGCTTGTCAATTATTGAAATTTAAAATAAATCGTCGTATTAGTGTATTCTCATTTATCGATTTTGCAAACGTGACGTGTGTGCATTTCGGAGTTTACGAACTAAAAAAAACTGTGAAGAAGTCCCAACTGTTCCTTTTAAGGAGTTGTAAAAACTCACAGCGTCGCTGACAAGTGCCAACTTGTTTTATATTCATTTCTGCCCTCTGAACAGAGGTAATTGTAAGTAATATATTTTATAAACACAATTTTCTTTGTAACAACATTTTTACACTAAAACACCTTTGTAATATTTTGAGTTCAATTCATTTATATTAATAAATTATACAAAGTTTAAATTAATAAAATTCTTTATTAATTTCTCATTTACCTAAATTTATCATAACTATTCATATTTAACTTAACAATTATAAGTGGAAAGGCAATTATTTAATAGTAAATTACTTAAAGACGACCCCCATAGGATCGATAGGAACAAACGTTCTCACATAAAAATAAATGGTCAAGCCTTACCAACTTGACTTAATCAGCCTACCATTCCTCCAAAATTTAAAAATTGATTTTATTAATTAAAATTAAATTCAACCTCGCCTTTCGCTCGGGATGTAACAATATATTACCATTATTTTCAAAAATAAGAATTTTAATGGAAATTAATAAATGAAAATAATAAATTAAACAATTGATTTGATATATATCAGGATTGCCACAAAAATTTGATTATTATTTGATTCTCTGATTTCCAGACATAATTTTGAACTTTTTCCTTACCCTGATGAAAGACGTTCAAGAGGTGTTCAATTAAAAAAAACAATTTTAATTATTAATTACTAATTAATTACTATTAATAAATATTAAGTATTAATAGTGGACAATAAAACCATACAAAATCAGTTTCATTAAAGAGAGAAATAATATGAAACGAATAACAATAAAAATATAATGTGACGCGTCGTGAAGACAAAAACTTTAGGTTATGTTTGAATTTTTGAAATGAAAATGTAAAATGGGATCAATTCTCAATATAAACCATTGATGTTTAAGTCTTCGTTAAATCTAAAATATGTAATAAAAACTGATTTTATTGTTAAACAATTAAAAAAAACGTTTAATCAATGTAAAAGTGACATTAACATAACCTTATAATTATTAGCTTCTTAGGTCCCCTTTTTTTGCGTCGCGTCACATATTTATAGAGTACAAGAAGGAAAAAAGACAAAATTTCTGTATACAAAAAAATATACACTATAAATAAATGAAATCTTAAAGCAAAATTAATAGTAGACCGCATGGCCACGCATGTCGGTCGCTAGAAGAAGAAAAACTATACAATTAATCTTAACATACTCACTTAATCCGAATTTAATTCTTCTGTAATAATCAGCACTGCACTACAAAATTAAAAAAACAAAATTCACCTCAAACTCAACCACTTGATGCATATATATCACATATAAATAAACTTGCAATAGTTGCAATTCGCGTTGTAACGAAGACGTTAACCTTTATGAAAATGGCGTGTACAAATGGTCGAAACCAACGTCGAAACTGAAAAAGACTGCGCAGCGCAGAGGGAATAAAGGCCAACGCACAATAGGTTCGCGAAAGTCGTTCGCGTCCGGCACAATGCGGGTAACTTTTGGTCGCGTTAAATTTTGAGCGGCACGAAACATGCTTAATAACATGCACCATGACTGGCGACCGTCGGGCGGCTAACGTGCCTGGCACGTTTGTTATCTGGGTATGATAAGATATTTAACACAAAACTTTGAAATATTTTTTTATAAGTTTCCCACGAATCTGCTTTTAAGTTGTGAATGATATTTAGGCAAGTCGAGATAGCCAAATTTGCCGAACTATTTATTTTATTTAATGTAGATGGAAAAGAAATCAGGTTTGAGAAAACAACGCCAAGATAATTAAATTCGTTCACTACCTCGATCGACCCGTCTTCAAATTTAAAAGCCTTAATATTGTTAGATTTACTTTGTTTAAATATCATTATCTTTGTCTTAGATATATTAACTTTTAATTTATTTAATTTATAGTAACGAGATAAAGATTTTAATTTTCGAGAGCATTCCATAGGGGTGTCTGCCAGAATGACGAGGTCATCTGCATATGCTAATAAAACTATCCGTATAATTTTATTTATTATTATTCCATTGCATCCCTCGCCGATTAAAAATTCCTCTAGGTCACTAATGAACAGTATAAACAGTAGAGGGCTGAGAACCTCGCCCTGCAAAACGCCTCTTGTAACATTAACTGAGTCAGTCACTCCTGAATTAGATTTTATACAAACATTCGCTTTTTTGTAGAAGTCTTTCAATATATTTAAAATTTTAGAACTTACTCCCATTTTACTTAATTTCATCCATAGTAATTGATGATCGACTGACGGAAATGCACTCCTAAAATCTACGAAGATTGCATACAAAAATGAGTTGCCTCTTAGAAAATGTATTTGCGCCACTGACATTAACGTAAAAAGGTTATCTATACAGCCTCTTCTCTGACGGAACCCGGTTTGAAATTCTGGTAATAAATTATTATTAGTTGCCCACAGAGTCAACCTCTTGTTTAAAATCTGGGTGAATATTTTCGTCAATACGTTTACTAGTGTAATTGGTCTATAGTTAAGGGGGTCTGTAAAGTCTCCCTTTTTATAAAGCATAGACATTTGTAAACTACCCCATTCTTTAGGGACTTTTTCTACTTGTAAAATTTTATTAAAAAATATACCAAGATACGCAATCCAATCCGGAGGCAAATTCATGTAAAATATCCCGTTTATTCCATTTGGTCCGGGAGCTTTCTCCCCTTTACATTTTAACAAACTATCTATAATTTCTTTTATCGTTTTTTCTGTGTCTAAGATTGGATCAGTTTGGTAAGGTAACTCCATTGAAACTGGGATTTGTGGGGGAAAACTATTTAACAAATATTCATACCACGTACTTAAGTCTAATTCATTTGATATATCTTTTTTTTTTTATTTTTACTTGGTTAATTATTTCCCAAAAAAGTTTTGAGTCTTTTACTTTACTTAGTAACTCTATTCTATTTAATTCATATTCTTTTTTTTTCTCATGTGTTATTTTTTTATATTGTTATTAATAGTTGCTTTTGCGTGAAACAATAGAAACTTTTATATAAAAATAAAAAACATGAAGATAACGATCACTCCGAGTCAAGGCGAACAAAAGAAAACAAAACAAATATATATATTTGTATTTTTGTTTACTGACGGTCCGTTGACCCCCTCATTATATAATTGTCAAGCCACGTGCTTCTACTCAATGTTTAGATAGACTGCCTATCGTACAGACGTCTATTCCTCTCCAATTATTTCATCTTCAAATGAATTACTTGAAGAAAATTTTCTTTTTTATTGGTAAAAACCTTTTTACTGTACTTTTTAAATTATATATGTAAAATTTTAATTATTTATTAATAAAAATCTTGTAGTTTCTGAAGAGGGCAGCGGTGCTGCTGAAACGTAAAAAGAAATAGTTTTGTTTTCTTTTGTTCGCCTTGACTCGGAGTGATGGTTATCTTCATGTTTTTTATTTAATATCGACCGAGTGATAAAATCATTTTATTTATTTATTATTGACCATGGATCTACAACGGTCATATGGAAGTGATGGTGCTTCTAATCTATTTGCTTTTACTTCAACTGACAACCAAAGGAGTATTTTGAAAAAATGGATTGATGTTAATCGAGACATCGCAAGGTTCAATATTCAACTCCAATTTCTATTGAATTGCCGTACGTACGATATAACACCTAAACACATTGACACAATTGAAAGCAGTTTGGACCATTTCTTTTTTCACAGTAATACTGGATTAAGAAAATATAACCTTTTGTTAAAAAATATCAAGAATAAGCTACTTAATTTTTTCATTGAGGACAAATGTATTCATGTTGATTATTTGCGTAAGAAATTGGAAAACTTCAAAATTGACATGAGTAATTCTTTCCCCTCGGTGATTTTACGGTCAATATTCGATCTGCATGAACAAAAATCTTGTAGATTTGCTGTTGACTGTAAAAAACAATCTGATAAAAAATTCAATTTTTTAAAGAATAAAAATTTTAATTTTAGTATTAATAATCCGTTTAATGTACAACCTAATTGGTTCGTCAATTTATCTAATAATGAAATCCCTGAGGATGTCACTAACATTGTTTCGCTTGGTAATAATTTTAAATTCTGTGATAATAATAAAAATAAGGTTCTCAATACTTCAATTAACTATATAAAATCTGTTGAATGTTTTATTAAGTCTTACAGTTTGAATGATGATATTTCTAGTGATATACGTAATAAATTAATCAAGAATCTTTACCATTACGATAATAATAATAATAATCCACGACATATTAATATTAAAGACCGAATTTTTTCTAAAAAACTTTGTGATGCTAAACTCTTTGTTAAAAACCATGATAACATTGTATTTACCACGGCTGATAAGGGAAATGTCACTGTAGCATTGGACAGAGTGGATTATATAAATAAACTTGAAAATTTACTAACTGACAAAAAAACATATAAGATTTTAAAGAGGAATCCTCTATCAAACTTAAAGACAAACACTTACAAACTACTTAAAAAATGGAATAATAATGGTTTTCTTAATAAAAAATATAGTAACATTGAACTGACACAAACTAATATGAGTCTATCAAGGATATATGGTTTACCAAAAATACATAAAAAAGATAACCCCCTCAGACCTGTCGTTTCAACTATTGGTTCACCAACCTACTTTTTTTCTAAACACCTTTTTCAATTACTTAATAAATCAATTAACAAACCTAAATCATATATCAAAAATAGTTATGATTTCATTGATAAAATTGAACAATTCATAATTCCTGATGACCACACAATGATTAGCTTGGACGTTGCATCATTATTTACTAATGTTGGTGCTGAACATGTACGTGATTGTATCATCAAACGTTATTCACTCATTTCACAAAATTTAAATATCCCTTTAGATTACTTACTTGATGCTTGTCAATTTCTTTTCGATAACACTTTTTTCAAATTCAATGATAAATATTACCAACAAACTTATGGCACCCCTATGGGTTCCTCTATATCAGGTTTATTTGCTGACATTGTCATGGAGGACCTTGAAACTTCATGCATGATAAAATTATCTTTCAAACCATTTTTCTTTTTTAGATACGTTGATGATATAATCACTTGCATTCCAAATGATAAAATTCATGAGATGGTACATATTTTTAATAGTTATGATGAAAGATTGCAATTTACGTTTGAAACTTCAATTAATAACTCTATAAATTTCCTGGATGTTCTTATTATTAAAGATAACAATAAATTAATTACTAACTGGTATAAAAAACCTACATTCTCTGGACGAACTATTAACTATGAATCCAAACATCCTTTTTCTCAAAAAATTGCCATAATATACAACCTCGTTGACAGAGCTATAAAGTTGTCGAATAAAAAATTTCACCCACAAAACATTGAATTTATTACAAAAACATTAATTAATAACAATTATCCTTTGGATTTTATTAATAAACACGTTAAAAAACGTATTTGTCTTATAGAATCTAATTTACGAAATAAAAAAACTGATATTTATAAGATAGTACCAAAAGTCTTTTTGCCCTATGTTCCTTTTTTATTTGAAAAAACATCTAAAAATCTTAATAATTATAATGTAATTATGTCCCAACTAATAACAATAATATGAGTCATGAACTCATTATTAAAGGGAAAGATAAAAATAAAAAATCTGAGAACACTAATACTATTTACAAAATTAATTGCAAAAATTGCTCTGCTTCTTATGTTGGCCAGTCAAAAAGGATGGTTGGTGTTCGTATTAATGAACATAGAATATCCAAGAATAATGTTATTGCTTCTCACAAAAATTCATTTAACCATGATTTCGAATGGGACAACTACCAAATACTTGATAGAGAAATTGATTATAACAAACGTTTGATATCCGAGATGATTCATATTAATTTGCAAAAGAAACCAATTAACAAAATGGAAGACACCCAAAATCTCAATAATAGTTACATTTATTTCCTCAACGATAAGAAGTCTGTTTAGCCACCTGTTTCAGTGTGCACTGACAGTTCTCTTACTTGTATATATATATATTTGTATTTTTGTTTACTGACGGTCCGTTGACCCCCTCATTACATAATTGTCAAGCCACGTGCTTCTACTCAGTGTTTAGATAGACTGCCTATCGTACAGACGTCTATTCCTCTCCAATTATTTCATCTTCAAATGAATTACTTGAAGAAAATTTTCTTTTTTATTGGTAAAAACCTTTTTACTGTACTTTTTAAATTATATATGTAAAATTTTAATTATTTATTAATAAAAATCTTGTAGTTTCTGAAGAGGGCAGCGGTGCTGCTGAAACGTAAAAAGAAATAGTTTTGTTTTCTTTTGTTCGCCTTGACTCGGAGTGATCGTTATCTTCATGTTTTTTATTTAATATCGACCGAGTGATAAAATCATTTTATTTATTTTTTTAATAGAAACTTTTGTTTAAAACTTCAAAAATTTAATAAAATTAATCTTTTTTTCCAATGACATATTATCTTATCAAGTGTTCATTAAGAAAGAATTTTATAAAATAATAAAGATTTTAAAAATACAGTTATTTCATATTAAAACATTTAAATTTTCAAAACGTACACATTGTACAATTATAGTGTTAAAATATTGTAAAAGTTAAAAGTCAACAAATACCATAGGTGGATTATGAAAACTTCCGTAGTTAACACAGAGGCTTTAATTACAACAAAACAATGTTGTTAAATAAAATAAGAAAAATAAATTATATTATTGTTACCTTTATCAGTATCCAAAACTCAAAAACTAAATATAATTATGCTTAAGATAAGCAGGAAAGAAAAATAAATATTATATTTTTTCTTTTATCTGGAACTTCTAAAATTGTTACAACAAAAAAGTCAGTCGTCATATGACATTACCAAAGATAAACGGTGTTTTCTGATCAGGTTTGATACATTCATAAAATTTTAATTCGTTAATGTTTTCTCTATGAAGAAGTAAAAAAATAATTTATTTAAATGCAATAATAATAATAACTATTGATGTCAAAAATATTAAAATGTACAATGATATGACGTGCGAGTGATCGTATATGGATCATTCTCTTAAAAAGAATAAGTTTTACATTAATATTTAATAGAATAAAACTTATCAACAACCTCAAAAATTTACAAATAAGTTTCGAAAGAATTCAAAAAATGTTAAAACTCTCGTTTATCATATTGAATCCGATATTTAATGTTTTCAAATATGAACATTAAATTCGTAATCAGAAGCTTCAAAAATTTCAGTGACAAAATCTATCAAAATGATTGTATAAATTAACTATTTTTTTCCATAATATTTTTATAACAATTTTTTAATGGATGTATAATTTAATTGTACAATTCATAAATTGATATAAGTAAATTTTTATATTTAATGAGAAGAAATATCTTTGTATGATTGATTTTAAAAATAATATATACTCATTTTGTTTGATTCTAACAATTTAAATATTGGAGTAAATTTAATATCTAAATTGTGGGTTATGTTGATCATTTCAAAATTTGAAAAAATTATATTGTAGAAACAAAATTAAAATTCGATTGAGAATCGTAAATTGTAAATTAATTTGAATCCTATAATCAGATTCACAAACATATTATATGGTTAAATGAAGTTTTCCTTTTCTTGGACAGTTATTCGACATATTATGCATACCATATAAAAATAATTAATAATATTTATTATTTTAATAAAAATAAAAAATCAATTTATTTTAATTAGGAAATGGAGTTTTTATAATAAACTAAACAATAAATCGATGAAACAGTAAAAAACTAAATTACCAAATTTGTTGAATTTTTGTTTACATTTTTTATATGTTACGAAAACGAGTCTATAATGGCATTAAAAAAAGAATTAAATACTAGAAAAACTTCACCAAATATTTTGTTATAACTCTTTACAGATCAATTTAAAAAAATAGTATATATTGCTAAACAAATGAAATAATTATATTACAGGTTATAAACTAATAACTTCTGTTTGAATAAAATATACTTTGTTTTCTGTCACAAAGTAAAAATATTTCAAAAAATATATCACTTTTTATTTCTTTCCCGTATGATCTTATTGAATAATTTTAAATACTTTTGTATAGCTAGCAGAATTTTTATAAATTATATTTATCTAAAAAAATATGAACAAATAATATTTACTTTTCTAGAGAATGACCCTTATACAACATTAATTATTAATTAAAATGCACAATTTTCTAAAAAAAAACAAATTAAAAAAATTATGAAAACAACCATATTGATTTTTCTTAGTAATAAAAATTTTACTAAATTAATAACAAATGAAACATAAAGTTGTTAAGTATATTTAAATTACATTTTCTATAAATTTAAAAAAAAAATTTAATAAGATTTATTTTATTACATAATTAAAATAATATAAATTATATGTCAAAAAAATTATAAGACATAAAATGAACTTTATAAAAATGACTTCGACGCTCAGAGTCGAAAATTTTTTTTCACAGGAATAGATTAAATCATATCAAAAAATGTTTTAAGTACAAAATATTTTATTGCACATTTTAAACTTTTGTTAACCTAAAAAAATTACTGCAAAATCTTTTAAATAAATAATTTAATTTTTTTTATTCTACGATAGAAAAATATTTTCTATGCTGAGCGTCGAAGAAATCTTCATGGAGCTATAAGATGACCATTCCACAAAATAAATAATTGATGAAAAGTAAATTTAATTAATAAAACGATAAATTAAAATTAAATGAGTTACCTTTATTTTCAGAAATTACCTTTTATTTTCAGGAATTAACTTTTATTTTATTATCCTTCAATGAAATGATTATCTCCAATCTCACTAATTGATGATTAATTTATTTCCCAAAATTCAGCGAAGCGATATAAAAATGGAGTCCTTTTCGACATTCATTTTTCTTAACAGGGAAGAAATTGTATGCTGTCGACACGATTCGTCTTAAGGGTACGGTCACACTATCTCATGCATGCAGAAACATTTAGTCGTGAATGTTTAGTAACTTTTTATTACCGAAAATTCCGATTGTCACTAGAAAGTTACTAACCATTAACTAAATTTAATTTAATTGTGAACGGACAAATTTTTCTACATGGATTGCGGTTACGTTTCTATTCTGCGTTAACCATAACTAAGGTCGTCATAGTAAAGGTGCTTTTACACCTCAAATTTCAATCAGATGAACATTATTTCTGGACCGTGAAAAGTCATTTTCACGGTGGGTATTTTTAAATTGTTTTAAACAAAGAATGTTTTTTGTAAAAAATATAATACACTCAAATCTCGCTATAACGACCTTCACTATAACGAGCGCTTACTATAACGAGGGCTCTGTCTCTCGGTATAGCGAGAGAAATTTTCTCCTGTTTGCCCCCACTATTTTATAAACAAACGCACTCACACACCTAAAGTGACAATCGTATAAAGCGCACTGAAATTTAAATCAATAATTTATAACCTATTTATGTTTATAAATAAACTATATTTTAAAAGTTGCTCTAAATTAACTTATAAATTTTTATTAGTATATTTTGTTACATATTTTAAAAAAACTTTACGTAATAACTTAATAAGCAATAATATGTTATTAGAAACATTATTATTAACAATTATTAAAGTGAAAGTATTAATCATTTATGTAATTTCTAAAATTATTACAGACAACATTGACAAAATTTCTTAGAGAAATTAAATTTTTGTAAAATTTAACTTATATTTTAAAGATTTCATGGAAAATTGACATTTTTAGTTGAATGTTAAAAAACACAATTTAATGTGACATAAGTATTTTATTATTGCATTATTATTCACAGTTAATTATTACATACAAATTTTTCATTACTTCAACATGAATAAATCTTTAAAATACTAAAATAGTATTTTATAATATATATGAGCACGTTACAATTTTATAATAAAAACTTATTATTACTTATTAATATTAATTTTTATAAAACATAATAACTCTTTTGGCAATATACTTCTAAATAACTAATTTAATTTGCAAATTAGCCAACTCTTTTATCAATAAACTTTTAAATAGAACTAAAAAACTAAATATATTTTTAAATAAAAATTAAATAACCAATTAAACTTTTAAAATGAATAATTTAAATACGTTTTTCACAATCCATTATTGTTGAAAATGTGAAATATATCTAAGAAATACAACTCTGTCAAACATTTTTAGCTTGATTGAGTGTAACATTTAGGGCAAGATCTCGGGCTTTAATGAATATTAGGCGTTCTTCTTCAGTAAATTCTGAAAGTCCTCGAGTCCAGTTAACAATACATTGAGCAGCATTAAGAATTGAAGGTTGAGTTGCTAATTCATCAATAGTTTCTTCAAGTTCTTCATCCTCATTACAGGAATCTGGAGTTTCATTTTCCATAGGTATCGGCAAGTTCAAATCAGCATGTCTATTTAGAAGTTCTTCATCACTTATAACTTTAAAGAGAGGTAAATTTACTTCATCCTCTTTTTCAAGCCAATTTGTGACATCTCCTGACGAATATACAGATCCTCCTGGTAAGCGATTAACCAGGTTTACAAGTTCATTGTTTGAAATCGTTAATTCGGTGTTTGATTGAAGAGTCATCCCGTTGAGAAGTGAAGCCTAGAAAACATTTCAAATTCTATTTTTATATAGAGTTATTTAACTGGAACGCATGAATATCCCTTAAAATGTATTATTTCAAATTTCTTAAGGCCGAATTTTAAGTGCACAGTATTTATATACTAAAAAGTTTGCATCTTACCAAATTTTTATTTAAAAGCATTTTTATTAACCAAAAAATTTAAAATATCAAATTCTCTATTTTACAAATTTTTTAACCAACAGAAATTCCATTAACCAAAATTTTGATATTTCAGAATTGTTATAAAGAGAAATTTCTATTAAATGTAATTTTCAAATCACAAAGTTTATTTATATTATTCATTATATATATGATATATATATTATATATATTTATTTACAATAACGCAGAAATATTTCTGCCAGCTATTTGTTTGGCCAAATGACAATTCTGCAAAATAAAATATTAACGTTCTAAAAATTCCATTTAACGTCTATTCTCTCAAATAAAATTTTGAAGGGTAAAGTTGAGTAAATTTCCTTGTTTTCCCCTTCGAATAAAAAATCCTTTTAAATATGAAGTTTACAATTATTAGTCCTTGATAATATTTTTAAATTATCGCAGATATTTACAAATTTTACCGGATTTATTAGTTTTTTCCAAGAATTTCGAAGTGTGTTTGGCGTTAATGAAATCCAAGCCTCTCTCAAAACGTTCATGCAATCCAGCACGGTCCATTTCTTCACAAATTGAACAAAATCAAAATTAGTACTATGTTCACATGCGAGTGTCTCACGTAAAAATCCCATTTTATAATGCCTTTTCATGGCAGAAATTACCCCTTGATCCATGGGCTGAATAAGACTCGTGACATTTGGAGGGAGATATATCACGGTACATTTTTCGTCAATTAAATTTAACTCCTGGGCTGATGGGTGTGTCGGAGCGTTGTCAAGCAGCAAAATGATTCTAAAAATTGAAATTGTTTACAATATATATTAAATAGCTGGTACTTAGACTAAAAAATCATGTAAATTTATATACTGTACTTTGCATCAGGTTTTAATTCCCGGACGTTTTTAAGAAAGATATCTATAAACCAGTGTTTGAAAATCTGGGCGTTCATCCATGCTTTCTTTTGATTGGTATAGTTTAACGGCAACTGTTGATTTTTTTTAAAACACCTTGGCTTTGCAGATTTACCAATGACCAAAAGTGGTATACGATGTGATCCAGTGGCATTGGCACACACCATTATTGTCAAGCGCTCTTTCATTGGTTTACGCCCAGCTACTTCCTCTTCATTTGACAATACCAAGGTCTTATCAGGCAAGGATCTGTATTGCAACCCAGTCTCATCAGCATTATAAATATTTTCAAGTTGGTAATTATTCTTTTCTAGAAATTCGTTGAATTCTGAGACAAAGTTCTCGCTCGCCACGGTATCAGCTGAGGCTTTCTCTCCTTTCGGTTGAAGCGTACGAAGATTGTACCTGTCTTTAAATCTGGACAACCAGCCATCACTCGCCTTAAACTCATGTCCTTGGTCTGATATTTTCTCATGAAGTTTTAAGGTTGAATAGAAAATCCTCGCTTTTTCCTGCAGAATTAGACCACTCACTGGTTCCCCGATGGTTCTTTTCTGGCATAACCAATCATATACGACCTTTTCTAGAAGTTCATATTCGGGTTTGTTAGCTCTTTTTCTTTTCACGTTACCACCAAAAGCATTTATATCTGCATAATATGTTTTAAGTTTTTCTTTCATTTTTAAAATAGTTGAGATGGTCGAACTGTTGACATCGTACTCCTTGCACAGTTTGTGATTTGAGTTTCCATTTTCAATTTTATTTATAATTTCTATCTTCTCTTTCAAACTTAGAGACTTACGTCTAGCTATCTGCAAAGAACATCAATATTTATTAATTTTTCCAAAACTTAATTAATAAAAAAAAATTTTAATTAGGATTTTTTATAAGAATTTTAGTTTATAAATTTTCTGTATGTTAAAAGTTAAAACTTAAATTAAACTAGGTTACGTCTCTAATTTTGACGTTATATAAATTCTAAATATTAATTAATGAATAATATGAAATTACTTACTTTCTTAGAAGCAGAAGCCATAGTTTAACACTATTTAAAATCTTGCATAAAACTTTATTATATACATTAATTTCAAAAAGAATAAATGTATTTCATGAATTTGTTTACATATTTTGATATATCACATAACCAACCATGGACTGTATTCACGTTGTTTAAATCGCGTGCAAATTACATAACTTTGTATACACTCACACATTCACGCACTAAAAAAATGAATGAAGAATCTCCAAAGTGGGGGTTTTTTATTTCTCCTCTTGTGCTCGTAATAGAGGGAGACTTAACTCCCGAACTTCTCGTTATAGCGAGATTTGAGTGTATTAAATAATTGTTTAAATATGTAAGAACACTTTAAAATAGTGATAGAAAGATGATTTGATTGAAAAATTAAGCAAATTTTGCTTTAAAACGTTTTCTGCTACAAAAAAGTGTAAAATGATGATGTTTGTGAAATGGTTTGTACAGTGCTTATTCCTTGTGAGTGTCTCTCAGAGTTTTGCTTATGTTTTGTCGGTTCTTTTTAACTTGTAATAAATAATGAGTGCTGAAAATAAATCGGTAACTTGAAATGTTTATTAAATAAATTTAAATTCAACTAATTGTTTCGAATAACTGAAAGAAACTTAATATACAGAAAGTATTTCAGAGATGAGTGGAAAATTGATTTATAACCTCAAATTTATACACGTACTTTCTGTGTTTTTAAATATCAAGTCTTATAATTACTTATGATTATTATGAGTAATTATAATTAATTTTCTAAATTTATTGACAAATCTTTGAATATACACAGGCAACTGGTTCACATGCATAACACATTTGATTAATAAAGCACACTTTATTGTTACTTCAAGCCAACAATCATTTCAAGTGATTAAGACATAAGTAAATTTAATAAAAGTGACTTCAGATTTATTTCTGCATAAAGGCCTGAGCAGAATCGAAACGTAACTGGAATCGTAATAGCAAACGCAACCGGAAGAATGAGTTAGAGAAAGATAGACATATTGTTTGTCCTTCTCTAACTCATTATTCCGGTTGCGTTTGCGGTTACAATTTCGGTTACGTTTTTATTTTGCGTTGACCTTATGATTATAACGTGTCGTCTGCTTTTTTGTCCCTCCTGGCCTCTGACGTCATATCTTGAACTGGAAATATATCAATGAACTGACAGAGCCGAATTGAGGTTTTTAGCGCACTTTCGATAAAGTGTATACTCAGGAAGTATGCAGTGTCCTTGTTTTTCCATGTGAAAAAAAACACTGCACACTTCCCGAGTATACACTTCAACAAAAATGAGCTAAAAATCCTAATTTCGAAACAGCCTAGGATCTCGAATGTTATTTATGAGATAAAAAAGAACAAAATTATATCTCTGGCCTTTTCTAATGCATACATCCAGAGATGGGTACGTAGAAACCCTCAAGTATAAGGGTGCAGTCCCATGAACGCGATAATGCAGAATGACCGCTCCATAAAGGCACTCTCACACCTTTTTGACTGCCTGCAGGTTACCATGGTAACGCATGAGAGTGAGTGGGACAGAAAATTTAAAAATTTGAATATTCAAATTTTTTGTCTCACTCACACTCGTGCGTTGCCATGGTATCAGGCAACCAAAAAGGTGTGAGAGTGCCTTAAGGGTGCAGTCCCATTATGGCGCGAATGCAGAATGCAAAGCAGAAAACCATGAGTGCAGAGAAGAGATAGAAAGATATAGCTATCCTAAGGTGGAGTAAGGCTTCAGTCCCATGACGGCGCGAATGCAAAGCAGAAAATAATGAGAGTGAAAAGGATGAAAGAGATGAAGAATGCAAAGCAGAAAACCATGAGTGCAGAGAAGAGATAGAAAGATATAGCTATCCTAAGGCGGAGTAAGCCCAGATAACAAACGTGCCAGGCACGTTAGCCGCCCGACGGTCGCCAGACATGGTGCATGTTATTAAGCATGTTTCGTGCCGCTCAAAATTTAACGCGACCAAAAGTTACCCGCATTGTGCCGGACGCGAACGACTTTCGCGAACCTATTGTGCGTTGGCCTTTATTCCCTCTGCGCTGCGCAGTCTTTTTCAGTTTCGACGTTGGTTTCGACCATTTGTACACGCCATTTTCATAAAGGTTAACGTCTTCGTTACAACGCGAATTGCAACTATTGCAAGTTTATTTATATGTGATATATATGCATCAAGTGGTTGAGTTTGAGGTGAATTTTGTTTTTTTAATTTTGTAGTGCAGTGCTGATTATTACAGAAGAATTAAATTCGGATTAAGTGAGTATGTTAAGATTAATTGTATAGTTTTTATTCTTCTAGCGACCGACATGCGTGGCCATGCGGTCTACTATTAATTTTGCTTTAAGATTTCATTTATTTATAGTGTATATTTTTTTGTATACAGAAATTTTGTCTTTTTTCCTTCTTGTACTCTATAAATATGTGACGCGACGCAAAAAAAGGGGACCTAAGAAGCTAATAATTATAAGGTTATGTTAATGTCACTTTTACATTGATTAAACGTTTTTTTTAATTGTTTAACAATAAAATCAGTTTTTATTACATATTTTAGATTTAACGAAGACTTAAACATCAATGGTTTATATTGAGAATTGATCCCATTTTACATTTTCATTTCAAAAATTCAAACATAACCTAAAGTTTTTGTCTTCACGACGCGTCACATTATATTTTTATTGTTATTCGTTTCATATTATTTCTCTCTTTAATGAAACTGATTTTGTATGGTTTTATTGTCCACTATTAATACTTAATATTTATTAATAGTAATTAATTAGTAATTAATAATTAAAATTGTTTTTTTTAATTGAACACCTCTTGAACGTCTTTCATCAGGGTAAGGAAAAAGTTCAAAATTATGTCTGGAAATCAGGGAATCAAATAATAATCAAATTTTTGTGGCAATCCTGATATATATCAAATCAATTGTTTAATTTATTATTTTCATTTATTAATTTTCATTAAAATTCTTATTTTTGAAAATAATGGTAATGTATAATGTAAAATGTAATAATAATTAGTAACGTTTTTTTATTTTTTGATGTAATTTTATATTTTTTAAACATAATTTGTGTTTATTTCTGTTTATTTCATTTTTTTGAAATCTTTCTTTCTATAATACATCATGACATAAAATAACGTATTATTTTTTTATTTTTCGTGGAAAGGGGAATAAAAGAATGTTTCGTGGTGGACGAAAAATTATTCTAAATAAAAATGTTATTTTCATTTCTATGACTTGGAACTTTGATAAAATTATTGAAATAATATAGATCTGAAATAGTGGTAACTCTTCTGTTTGCACATATAAAACTAATACTTAGTGTGATTTTCATGTATCTTTTGGGATATTTTTATTAGCGTAAAATATTTTATTTTTAAGTAATTAATTATTTTAGAGTAATTTGGAACGCATGCTTATAATTCATATAAATCTTTTTTATGTGAAACGCCTCTTTCCTATTTAAGTAGGTATAAAACTTATTAACTTTTTTGTGAAATAGATAATAAAAAAATCATCTCTTATTATTTGATGTACTTCTGTGAAAATCGATTTAAAATTATTCTGTACTTTCTGAATTAATTAATTTTCAGAACTAGAAGGACAATTTTTGTTAATGAAATTTTGGCTACAATTTATTGATAGTCTAAAATAAACTGCTGTATAATGTAGTATGAGTTGGAAATGCATATATTACTCTAGTATCCGTATAGTCTTTAGGAATTTGGTGATGTATTGGTTCAATTAATTTTGGTATTGTGGTATTTTGTATAATATCTTTGATTCTTTAAGTGTTACTTCTTTAAAATTTGCATGAAAGTAATTTGATTTTAAAATATATTTATCTCATTTCAGTTTCTCGAAATAGTTTATTTTGTTTATGTATTGAGATTATTTTATCAATGTTATTATTTCTTTTAAAAAAATTATGATTTTTATCAGCCATGATGTGGAATGAATTCTTGTAAAACTTTTGATTATGTTTTTCGAAAATTTTGAATTGCACTTCAAGTCTTATAAAATATTAAGTAATTTTATCTCAATTAAATTTCGAAAATTTCACAAGTATCTTGAAATTATCCATTAAATAAGTGGCACAAGGCATGAAATTATTTTGTTTAAGTTGCTTTACTTAAAATTTTTCTAAGTACTACGAGATTAACACAACAATTTTTTCTACCACATAGATTTCGTAAAAACGAGAGGGAAAAATTATGGAAAAAGATAAAAATAAGAGATTTCTTGACCTTAGTACAAATCAAAAAAGAAAGCGATTACGTATTATGCGTTGTCGAAATAATGATGCTTCTGATTCCATACAAAATATTGACGATTCTGGTTCCACAACAGAAAGCGAAAATTATTCAGATGACAATAATGAAGCTGAAAATAACGACTTGCATCTAGTGAACTATTTACATGACGTTAACGATGATGGCAATGGGGAAAATGATAGAGATGGCAATGGAGATTACGATCAGGGTGATGATGATCAAGAAAGTCAAAGTTCAGGTCAAAACGACAGTGATAGCGAAACATTTACTGATAGATCTGAGGAGCTTTCAGAACATGATGATAATGCTAGAGAAGTTATTTCAGAAGATGAAGATGTTCCTCTCATTAATTTAGCTGAATTAAAGAAAAGATCAATAAGAAACGCATTTTTGTCTGCCAACTTAAAGCATAGTCAGTGTAACATCCTTCTAAAATGTTTCCGAGAATTTCCTTTGAATTTAAATTTTCTTCCAAAAGATAGTAGAACAATTCTCCAGACTCCTACTGTTATTGTAACTGGTTTGCTTCGACTCATGGCTGGTGGTGAATACCTACATATTGGTTTCCGATCGACTCTTGAGAAGAAGCTAAAAAATATCCCAGCAAATATGTTGCCTGAAATAATTTTAATAGACTTTAGCACTGATGGTGCCAAAGTTAATAAGAGTACGAAGCAGTTTTGGCCCATTCAGTATCGAATTCTTAATATAGGAGATAGAAAACCACTAATTGCAGGTGTTTTTGTAGGTGATGGAAAGCCAGGAAATGCATTTGACTTTTTTGAGGAATTTGTTCACGAAGTCACTCAAATTTGCAGAGATGGAATTATCATCAACAATAAACTAACTTTTCTAAGAATTCATTGCTTCATTGCAGACGCTCCTGCACGGGCCATGATTTTAGCTCATTCCTCTCACAACTCGGCTAAACCTTGCTCGAAATGTAAAATAGAAGGTGTCCATTTTATGAATAGAATGACTTACGAGGGAGTCAATCACACACTGCGCACTGGTGAAGAATATAGAAATATGACTGATGAGAATCATCATGAAGGAAGAAGTCCATTATCAGGATTAATAAATTTAGTAAAACAAGTACCCTTTGAATCACTGCACAGTATGTGGATAGGAAATGTCAAAAAAATAATAGTAGCGAACGTAGAAGGAAAATTTAATATTCAAAGGTTATCCGGCAGGAAAATAGACATCGCTAATAGTAGAATGATGCAGCTACGAGAGTATTGTCCTACAGAATTTAATCGAAGGCCAAACAAATTGTCTGCTTTTCATTGTTTTAAAGCGACAGAATTCAGGCAAATTGCATTATACACAATGCCATCTCTATTAAAAGGTATTTTTGAAGAGGAATGTTATAATCATTTTTTAATATTGAACGGTGTTTTGCGTCTTCTGGTACGCAAAAATATATCTCAAGAACTCTTGACATTTTGTCAGGAAGCTATGAAAACTTACGTAAATCTTTGCAAAGAACTTTATGGACTGCAATTCATGTCTTATAATGTTCATGCGGCGTGTCACATAGTCTCTGATGTTCGAGAGCTTGGTGATTTGGATTCTCACAGTTCTTTCGGATACGAAAATAACATGCCAGAATTTCACAAGTTAATACGCAAGCCTAATCATCTTCTTCAACAGTATTATAAAAGAATTAAGGAATTAAATCATTTGAATTCAGTGCCGGTTGATAATGCCATTCGCATACAACCTTCATTGCCTCATGCCGAAGGTCCTCTTCCTCAAGAAATTCTGGATAATTCATGCCAACAGTTTCAGAAATTGATAATTGGAAAGATTACACTTGCTAAAAATTTACGTGACTGCTGTATCCAACTCCAAGATGGAAGAATTGGATTAATAAAGAACATTGTGCAGGTAGAAGACGAATTCTCTCTCATTTTTCAAGCCTATCGAACAAAGAATGGTGTATACGACATTGGAATATCATCTGAAGTTGCTGGGGTATTTAAGTGTACAAACTTGTCGAATTCAATGGAAGTAGTTTCACTCAATCAAGTGAAAGACAAATGTTACAGAATGCCTTGTTGGAGTACTGCACTAGGACAAGAAGAAAATGTAATAGAAAATGACTGGGTATGTTCAGTACTATCCAGTCAACAAGAAATTCCTCAAATTTAATATCTTATGTAGAAGCATTTGAAAAGCTTGTATGCTACATAATATCATGTGAGTAAAAAAATTTTGCCATAATTTTTAATTAATACTAAAAGTAAATTTTTGTTACGCAATAATTCAATAAGCAGAAGTATCTATTATTGCAACAAAAATATTACAAAATAATACATTTCATGAGTTATAAAATGTTAAATTTCAAATTAAGTTAAGTTAAACAAAATTTTTGTAACTAATGTATCACCAACTTCCGTGTATAACAAAACTCAATCATTTTCTATGCTTTTGTTATTACTTATTTTACTTATATTATTAATTATTACACTTTTACATATAGTAAAGTATAAAAAACTATGGTTTTAAAAATTTTATAATTACTTTACAGGCCATGGAAAATATGAGAGAGAAAGACGCACCTCCTAATGCGGTCAAAAAGATGTCCCTTAAAAATACTGTAAGAATTTATTCTTAAAATTTTGAGCAATTACAAGACACACGATGCAGAAACGCAATGCTTTTATACCAATATGGTCAAGTCTTTGAAAACACACTGTTTCTTTGCAAAACTTTTAAAACTATACAATTTAATTTATCTATATATTATCGGAATAAGAAAAGTTGAATAGTGAAACTTTTTTTACATTTTAAGTTGAAAAAAGTAATATGAAACTGCTAACTTAATTAAATTTTGTATTAATATTCCAGGGTTGCTACGCTTTTTGAATTCCATAATTTCAGATCCTAAACAATGCAAGAAAAAAATTTACGCATGTAAAACAATGTAAATTTTGAATGGTTGGTCCTTCCTCTTAAGTCTTATTTTTCATTTTTGACATAATTGGACACGTTCTTTTTTTTTATCTTTTTAAGGGTATTTCAAGAAATAATAAACTTTAGCAACTTTTTTTAAAAAATAAGTCTTATTTCTCAGTTTTAAAACACCTGGAGACTTTTTTTATCAACTTTGACGCAAAAAATAATTATTAATATAAATATATGTTGCCAAAAGAGTTTAAATTTCAATTAAACTAACTTTATTGTCAACGAAGGAATGTTAAATTAATTAATTCAACAGATTATAGAAAAATATTACTTGAGCCCTGGAAATCGAGGAAAAAGTACGAAGCTGAAGTACGCAACGTTTATCAACGAAAAAATTTTTTTTAAGTTAAATATTACGCTTAGATTACACGTATACGTAATATAGGCTCAATATTTAACTGAAAAATGTTCCTCATAAGTTAAATATTTCGCCGAGATTACGTATTTGTAATTTTAAACGTTAACCAAATGTTTAGCTTTAAAATAAAAAATTTCTTTGCAAACGTTGCGTAGTTTAGCTTCGTTGAAAAGTCAGGGAATTTTGTTCGAGGCAAAACATAGCAACCCTGTATTCACAATTAAAAACAAAACTACCACTTTCATGAAATTGTGTGTCATTTAAATCATGACAAAATGATACAGTGTGCATTAAAACAAGATTAAAATTTTTGATACAGGATTAACAAGTTATTAAATTTTTTTGTAGGCAATCGAGAAAGCCAAAGGAGCAAAAGTTGCATCAAAAACAGTAAACAAAATGTTTATTAAAAATACCCTAAGAGTATCCAGTACAGGGAGAAAAATTACAACACCTAAGAACATTTTAAGCACTTCTGACGAAGAGACTATCCCGAAAATATCCAAAAAAGCAAAAACTGTCACCGGAAGCTTAAAAAACTTGAAAAAACTGGCGATAAGTTTAAACCTAGAAACTGATAAGCAGTAAGGAAAATTCTGTAGTGTTTCTTAATAAATAATGTTGATAATAACTTTTTTTAATAATGAATAAATATAATATAATAAATATAATAATAAATTAAGAAACAATTTCATTTTAACTATTTTTAGAAGAGACCAACAGCAGCATTCAGAAGTTCAGAATTCAGGAGTATTAAATTCTGGAAGCTTGCAAGTTGGTGCACATCAGACCACAACTCAGCAAATCCAGAAAATTGATCTTTCAAAGTGAGTAAAAATTTTGTGAAATATCTACAATAAAACTTTTTAATTTGTTTCGAAAAATAATTTTAATAATAACAGTAATAAATTATATTCTAGGACGGACAAAGTACAGCATTCAGGAAATCAGAATGCAGGAACATCAAATTCTGGAAGCATACAGCTAGGTGCATATCAGAGCTTATACCAACCAAAGCAGAAAATCCCTCTTTCAAATTTGTAAGTCAAAACTTTGTGGAATATCTAGCACATTTCAGTTTGTTTTTGATTTTCACGTGAAATATATTACCATACTTATTATTTTCCAACAGAAGTGTGACCTCATTAAGACAGAACGCACTGCCCATGCCTCCAAATTCCATGCAAATAGTTAATGACAGTGGTGGTCTTACAGAATTGTAAGTATTAATTTTTTAAAATGTGTATATCGTTTAAGAAATAGATAATTCCAACATAAATCAAAAT
Source organism: Leptopilina boulardi (assembly GCF_019393585.1). Classification (NCBI taxonomy): domain Eukaryota; kingdom Metazoa; phylum Arthropoda; class Insecta; order Hymenoptera; family Figitidae; genus Leptopilina; species Leptopilina boulardi. The sequence continues at coordinate 431,948 of NW_026137888.1, forward strand.
TAGAGTATACACAAATTTTTAAACAGGAAAGTAAAACTAAATTACAGAAGTGAGTTCACTCACTCAATAAATTTCCAATTTTAATAGGTGGTCATCAAAGTTAAAAATCTTAATTATTACAAAATAAGTTACAGAGTGACAAAAAGTATGGATATTTATTTCACTTTTTTTTCTACTCAACATTCAAGACTTATTTAATATTTTCAATTTTTTATTAAAATTTATTAAAAAATAGATATAATATTTTACAGAAATATTTTCCACATAATTAAAAATATTTTTCAGAGTATTTTTGTCTGATTCAACGTCTAATATGTTTGATAATAATAATCAAGATGGCGGTGAAAACGAATTTTTGGAGTTCAAAAACGATTATTTGAAGTTTAAAAACGATTTTTTGGAGTTCAAAAATGAAGTGTTGCGGAGATTCGAGTGAGTGGAATATTTTATTATAAAAATATTTTTATGGGGCGTTTCCTATGGAAGGGATAGTCGATCTCTGCAATTTTCTTTACACATATGTAGCAAAATTATAACATATTATATCCTCAATGTTATGTTGTAAGAGTTTATTTATAAATCAAGAAAATTTCAATGTTAATAATAATTGAAAGTTTGGAAAATCCTTCTTTTACCCACAGCTTTTTAACAGCTAAATTATCAATTTCAAGAAAAATGTTCATTTGGAAAACTTTCCAAATTCCAGATAAAAGAAAAAATATAATATTTATTTTTCTTTCCTGCTTATCTTAAGCATAATTATATTTAGTTTTTGAGTTTTTGATACTGATAAAGGTAACAATAATATAATTTATTTTTCTTATTTTATTTAACAACATTGTTTTGTTGCAATTAAAGCCTCTGTTTTAACTACGGAAGTTTTCATAATCCACCTATGGTATTTGTTGACTTTTAACTTTTACAATATTTTAACACTATAATTGTACAATGTGTACGTTTTGAAAATTTAAATGTTTTAATATGAAATAACTGTATTTTTAAAATCTTTATTATTTTATAAAATTCTTTCTTAATGAACACTTGATAAGATAATATGTCATTGGAAAAAAAGATTAATTTTATTAAATTTTTGAAGTTTTAAACAAAAGTTTCTATTGTTTCACGCAAAAGCAACTATTAATAATAATTGAACCATTTAAAAACATTTAATCTAAATATAAAATAATGTTTTTTCCATATTATCCGATATTAAAGATAGATATTAAAAACAGCGAAAAAAGTTAGAATTAAGATTTTATTCCAGCAATTAATTTTTTTAAAATATGTTTTTTAGGCGGTTCCATTTACCGACTTTCCCCTACTGTCAAAAATAATTAATTGGAAAGTAGAACTATACGTATAAAGGGAATTTGCTGTTGAGCAAGATATATGTTCGATAATAGAAGAATAGGAAACATTTTGTTGTTGTACCAAACATTTCACTGTTATAGCAAAATTGTTCTGATTTTCTACAAAAGTTTTAATTTTTGTAGTGAATTTCGGCAGATTCATACATGTAGTTCTTATGTTTTAATGTTATTGATATTATAATTTTTTAAAATTAACTAGGATACATTATTTAATTATTTCTTTAAAAAATTGAGTTAACAATAATATTGAAATATAAAAACTGCAGTTGTTGAGCACTTTAAGGCGTCTTCTAAGTTTTCAAATCTTAAATTGAAGGTTTTTTTTAAACATTTCTTTCTTAAAAGTTTCAAAATATAATAAGTTTAAATAATTAATTAATTTCATAAGTTTTTATGAATATTTAGGACAATAAAAAATTTAAGTTATGAGCTCAAAAAATATTAATATTTTCCTTCTATAGAGGGTGCTTTATCCAAACTTTAAAATTGTATTGACATTTGGCTGCCATTATAAATCGAAACTGATGGTCCGATTACAAAATTTTTTGATGCATTCTCTTCAGTCGAATTTTATTTAGCGGACAAACTTCGAATAACTCAAAACTATCAAAATTTAAAAAAATGACAAGCTTTTGAAAATAAAACATTGAAAAAACGTTATTATTTTAACATTAAATTAATCACAGTAAACATAAAAAAAAAACTTATTGGTATATTAGAGCTAAAAAACTTCCCCAGAATAGAATGCAATAAGATCTTTTAAAATAAATCAATCAGTTTTCGAGTTATGATGGCAGACAAATTTAAATGTAATTTAAGAGGAGGGACTGGTCAAATTTCAACTTATCGAAATTAATGTTGTTAACGGTTGTTAACTTTTTTCTGGCCTTATTTGGGATCTAAAATTGTTGCCCTCTATAGAAGGAAAATATTAATATTATTTGAGATTATAACGTAATTTTTTTTATTGTCCTGAATAACTTTAATTTTGATACTTCAAAATTTACGTGAATTTTGACTGTGAATATTGCAAGTCCCTGAGATTGCAGCTGGATTCGAAATTATGTTCGACAGACGTAACCTCAAATTTATGTCGAATTTTTACGGGGAAATCCTCCCCTCCTTAACCAAGAAACAAACATTACCTCAAAATTTAGCTCAAATTTTGAAAATACCCCCTTCCTAACCAACAAAAAGGCGTAACCTCAAAATTTGTATGAAATTTAATAATGAGTACAACCCGGCTGAAAAAACTTGTACAAGAAAATGTACAAGTTCTTGTATATGTTCACTAATGAACTTGTACATTTTCTTGTACATGTTCAATTAATGTTCTTGAATAAGTTCAGCATCTGGAATTGAGACATTACTTGAACTTGTACATTTTGTTGTACAAGTTTTTTCAGCCGGGAACATCAATCACAATGAGCCTAGAAGGAAAATTAATCTAAAGCTCGATGTAAAGTTAAGAATATGATTTCAAAATTATTCAGAATGCGTAACTTTACATCGAGAGTTAGTTAACATATAAAATTTACATTTTTAAAACATTTGTCTTTATACCAAATAAGATTGCTTCGTATACGGAACCCTCGATTTCAGTGTGAGTGTAACTCGCACTTGTCCAATTTTATTTTCAATTATAATAGCCATTTTCTTTTAAAAAATGTGAAAAGAATATCGAATTAAAAAAGGAAGAAAATGAGGTAGAGAAAAAAATTAAATAGAACAGAGTAACGAATAAAAAACTTATGGGAAAAGTCCACTTTTTTTCAAAAAAATTTCTTTTTCGAAAAAAACTTATACCAACTTCTTATCATGATTGTTAAATTATTTCTATAATCTGCATATAAAAATACGTTAAATACATAAGTGTACCAATTTTAAGCTCTTCAGGTTGAGTCCACAATAGACCACGTTAAACAGATCAGCTTTGCAAGATATGCTTAAACAGCTTGTTAAGATTGGCACGTAGACAGTTACCAATTGCTGAAAACGAAAACTTGAACACTGCGGCCCATGTTCCGCGCGTCCCTGTAGTTCAATAGAAATGAATTAAAAAATATAGATTGTAAATAATTATAATTCTTAAATATTGATAATGTAATATACATTTAATTTAATTGTAAATTATAAATAATTTATAAATTAAAAAAATATATATATTTCTAATATAAAAATTAAAAAAAATTTCTTTTATATAAAAATAATTAATCAAAGATGTCCAGAAAATTTATAAAAAAAATTAAGGTTTATAAGATTCAAAGTAAAGTTTTTTAACTATCAATTTAATCTAAAAATATAAGAATTTCTTTAAATTCGAAAATTTTCCAAGGCGAAAAAATAAATTTTAAGCAACATTGAAGGTTAAAAATTTTAATATATTTATAATATGCAAGGTTTTCAATGTTTCCAAGGTTAAAAAATAATTTTACGTTTAATAAGAGGTCAAATGTTGTAAATAATTACACTTTTTATTATTCAACACTAACACTACTTATACATAACAATTATTTTTCACGTTGAATAAACAAATAAAATCGTCGGATCAAGAGGAACGTGGAACGAAACACTACCTTTTTGGTTTTGTCAAGTTGGCAACGAGCTAAGCAAGATAATTCTCTTAACAAGCTGTTTCAGCATATCTTGCAAAGCTGATCTGTTTAACGTGGTCTATTGTGGACTCAACCTCATTTTAAAAAATGTGGTTGCTAGGGGGGGTACATAGTCATTTTTCGTAAAAATTCATGGTTTTTCATTGACAACGCTATGATAATCAATTCCAATCAGGTTCGCCGTATTTTTCCTGTAATCTACTTGCGAATATATACACTGTAAAAAATTTAGGGAGTTAACAGCACTAAGAGTTGGGAGTTCGATTTTTCGAGTTAAAAATCAACTCGAAAAAGGAGTTAACCAAGAGTGGAAGGGAGTTCAATATTAACTCCCTTTTGAGTTATTTTATAGTGGAGGATCATATTCTCCAAGTCGTGTAAGGAGTTAAAGTTGAACTCCCTAATTTGAACTGCCTTTGCTTTAACTCCCCAATGGGTGGGACTTTTATAGCATCCTCTGGGGAGTTGAAATTCAACTCCTTTTTTTATAGTGTACCAAATTTCAGCCCTCCAGATAAATTCTTGTGGCCACTAGGGGGGGTTCACGATTTCAAAAAACCGGCACGGAACCCTAAAAAGATATTGTATTTAAACATGCGTCCTGTTATTTCACTCAGCAAGAATACAATGTTCGATGTGGTAAATTTACATCGTTATACGTAGTAAATTAACACAAAACTTGTAATTTTACAATGTCAGACGTTGGAAACTATTTGCTTCAAGTCCGACGTAGTAAATTAACATTCTGATATTAATTTACTTTACTTGTGTTATTTTACAATGCTTGGTTATTTTACGTATTAGTGCGTGTATGGGTATAATTATTATTTGCATAATAAATTAATAATTTATCTTAATAATTATACTAATATTATAATATTATTATAATCTATTATAATTGTAGTATAATATAGTTATAGTATAGTATATAATATTAAAATAATTTATAATATTATTGATTAATACTGTACTTCTTAACATAAATAAATCTCTCAGATTATATAATAACATGCGGATTATAAAATTACGCTGAGGTTATTTTTTAATACCAGTCTTTGTAAGATTACTACGTCAAATGTGAAGCAAATAATTTCCAACGTCCGAAGTTGTAAATTTATAACGGAATTTTTTACTGTGTATTTACAGTGTATCGAGATTAAGATAAAATATGCAGATAATTTAATTCAAAACCAATTTAAACCAATCATAAGTTTTGTTTATTTAATGATTTTAATATTTGCAAAGCCATTAAAAATTAAGCCTTAAAGTGGAAAATAATGGCGGTTGGCGCGCTTGGGGCGCAGCCCCCTAATATATATACTTATCATAGTCACTCAAAAAGACATCTCCTGAAAACCGTAGTAGTCATTTCTCATGGAATTTAACATGGTAAATTAAAAAATGCAAGTGATATTGTTTTATTACATCAGACTAATCAGATATTCTAACCTAAACACGTTAAAAAACCATTTTTTTAAACATTCAATCATCTATAAAATCTTTGAAAAAAATTTTTAAGCAATTCAAATTTTAATAAAAAGTACTATTATTTGCCTTTTAAAATTTCTTTGGCTTGCTCAGATTCGATTATTTTAATTATACTTTACATACCTAATCTAAAAATCGAAAAATTTAAAAATTATTTAAACGAATAAACTTATTGTTTGCTCGTTTTTCGAAAATATGACATTGAATTCATAATCAACGACCAAGAAAACCCCCAAGTTGACATTCATATGAGCTCAGCACAACTTTTTAAATTTATGTCCAACATGTTGAACTTTAATATCTGATATAATCGTAATCAGCAACCCCAAAAGCATACAAATAACAATTTTTAGTTCAAGTATTTTGCAAAATTATTTTTCCTTGTTTTTAAGTTTTTACTTATAATTTTTTCTGGAAGTCAAAGTATAATCTCTTATGAAGAGAATAAGTTGTTGCAGATTTAAATTAAAAAAATCTATTTGTATGAAATAGGAATTTCTCTCATTCTCAGTACACTGTCATTTAACATCGCATATTACGGTATTTTCTTCGTTATTTATATAGAGGAAAAAAATGATTCATGTTTATCAAATTTTCTCTTCTTTTTTGTTTATGCATATCAAAAATGAAGCTAAAAATGGTTTGCAGAATATAACCATCAGGTTAGCATTAATACAATTAGGTGTGTAATAGTTAAAGTTTAACTGGTAGTTTGAATTACTTAGTACAATAATTATTAATATTATTTGTGTTTTAGATCATGACTCGTATATATCATGCAGGATATATGTACAAGAAAGACTCAAGAGTGAAAAGATCTTCTGTGTTTCGGTACATACTTTCATATTATTTTGACTAAATTCAAAGCAAAAAATTATTTCAAAAGATATAATTGTTTATTTTAATCATTGGTACTTTTCTACTTTTAAAATTGTTGTGATAGTAATGTTAAATTAACTTTAAATGGAAAATATTGAAAAATAAGAATATTTAGTTGTTTTCAATAATGAAGACCTCCTGAGTATTTTTTTCGAAAAATCAAAATAATTTACTGACAGTTTTTTATTCGAACAAACGATCAAAGAAATACAAAAAAATTATAAAGAATTTTAAAATTTGGACAACTGCACTGATAAATTTTTTTGACCGAAGATAGCAAAAACAGTATATTATGTGGTAAGCGAATAAAGTAACTTTTAAGATGTTCATAAACTACGTAGCCTGTTACTAGGGAAGAGAGTTCAGTGAAATACAACCTTGGTCTACGTAAAGGGAAATGTCATCGACTCAAACTGCATAATGTAAGGATGGTTGTATTAAAACATATCCAATAAAATTAACACCAAAATAAATTTAGACATAACTTTAATAAAATAAATAATGTAATTTACAATTCGCGAATATAAAATGTGTCATGTCAGACGTCGCCATTCAAACTGATTCTCTTCCCACTCTCGCTCTCGCCCCTTCCCAAGGTCCTCCCTTATCACTCGTCCCTACTCTCCGCACATTATGTTACAATATTCGACCAATCCTGACCACTCGTCCGTCCTCGGACGTGAATCAGCGAGGATACAATCAATAAAAAATTTCCGTGTTAAAATTTGACTTTGTCGACGAACATAGTGTACTCCGCATCGCTTTCTACTATATACCCCTTCTTTTTTAAAACTTCTACAATTTTTTTTAATTCTGTTTTTTCCGAATAGGATAAACGACGAGGAGCGAAACGAAAAGGTTGATGAGCTTTTAAAATCAATTTTAATTTCATTTTAACTTCCGGTGTCACAGGCCGCACCGGTTTTATGTACTCAAGTTCATACAATTTACGTAACCGATCATGATGTTTTGACTCTACCTCTGGATTTATTTTCATCTCCTTCTCCTCCCCGCTCATCCCTTCCACGTCGATATTTAGTATCTCTCCTACAGCCTCTTCATACCCTGTAGATCCCTCAATCATTCTCAATCCAAACTGTCTCAACGCATCTCGTCCTAACAAAACAGGAGAATACATTGTGTCATTATCAACCACCAGTAAATCAATTGTTCTACTCTTATCGATCATTCGTACATTTATTTTAATAGTCCCCAAAATATTTAATTTAGATTTATTTATCCCTACGTAGCTTTCACTCTCATTCGCAACATTCTTTATCAACTCAGGTTTAACTAATTTTTTCTTTATAAGACTTACCGCGCTTCCGCTATCCAAAAGAGCACGCACAGACAAATGATAAATTTCATTCTCGGCTTCGATATCCAATCTTACCGCAGTTGTAACACTCCGTAATTTCATGCTTTTTCTTCCTGTCGTCTGTCACCTTTCCCTTAATGTCTCCACTTGCTGATCCTTCCCCCACTTTTGTCACCTTCGAAGTTGACTCCTTGCTGTTACTGCTAGCCTGCAAAGATACTTTTTCGAATGCTGACATTAATTCATCTATCCCCTGAAACCGATGAATTCTGGCTTGGTCCCTCAACGAAACATCAGGGATGCCCTCGATGATATAGTCCACTCTTTCCTCCTCATCAATTGGTACTTTATTGGCCAAGATGATTTTATCATGGACATATTCGCTGAAAGATTCCTCCCGTTTCCAGATTCTTTCTTCGAACTTTTTCCTCAGGAGTGTTTTATTTGGTCTCCTGTAGAACATTCTCCTCATAGCTGCGAATAACTCCTCTATTGGCAACTCTATATGTTCCGGTTTGGAGTGGAACCAGGTGAGAGCTTTCCCTTTTAACTTCGAGCAGAGCAAAACTCGTGTGACGTCATCGTACTGTCGACACTCTTCGGATGACGTCGCTTGCGGTTTCATTTAATCCACCAATGCCATCATTTTGCGAGGAATCACTCATCCTGACTGTATGTGTCCCACTATTTGATTCAATCGAGGAAACTTCTCTCTCTAACCGCTGTAATTCCATCGTAACTTCTTCCAGGTGCTTGGTGATGGCTTCTCTTTGCTGAATAGCTGCTTGTCGTGCCTGGAGACGTTTTTCTTATTGGCGGGTACCAATCTTTCCAGCAATTCTTCATTCTCCAACAGCACCGCATCTGCATCGTCTTGACCGTTATCTTGTTCGTCGTTGTTGCTCCGTGACCCGTTCCTGGTAGACTCATTCATCCAATTTCCCTCTGGATCCATTTCATTCAAGCGCATTATGAGTTCGGCCTTGTTACCCGTCGTGCTACCTCCTAGAGACTTTAATATCTCTTTCAGCTCGAGAACTGTGAAGTCTTGTGGATTTTTCCCCTTTCCGTCCGCCATTTGCACTGGTTGAATTCACTCCTTGAAACAAGCACAACACTCGGACTAAATGAACTTCAGTTTTTTCACTAGGTTTTCACTCACAGCACTGCTAAGATCCAGAGTACTCCGAAAATCACCACCAGAACATGAGGGAACACAGATATCACAACCGGTTCCGATTCGCGTTCATAGAAACCGTTGGCAACCGACGCCTTGGTGAGAGACGCGTCGCGTCAATTTTGATTTCGAACATTAAAATTCTTTAAAAAGGCTGACTTCTATCCCACTTCTGAGACTGTAAGGATGGTTGTATTAAAACAGATCCAATAAAATTAACACCAAAATAAATTTAGACATAACTTTAATAAAATAAATAATGTAATTTACAATTCGCGAATATAAAATGTGTCATGTCAGACGTCGTCATTCAAACTGATTCTCTTCCCACTCTCGCTCTCGTCCCTTCCCAAGGTCCCCCCTGATCACTCGTCCCTACTCTCCGCACAATATCTTACAATAATTTATATTAACTGAAATTAATAAATTTATACGACTATTAGTTTCACCGTTCACTGAAGATTTCTAAAAAAATTGATAGGAAATTTAAAAAAATGGTTTTGTAAGGTCACCGAACCTTAAACTTTGAAAACCTGGAATTTGACCGTATAGAAAAATCTTTTAAGGCTAACTTGATTCTACCATGAGCGCTTTGTTTCAAGACTAGCAGCTACCTAGAAACTCTGGCCAGCGGCTAGACAAAAATGTAACGCTAGAAGTGGTTAGATGCTGGTCAGACGGGCTGGTCAGATGGTTCGAGAGAAAATAGTCAAATTCTAAAATATTTCTTTTCGAATTTTGAACCAGCCATTTTGAATTTTTTTAATTTATCATCGAATTTGGTTCCAATTTTAAATTTCATAATAAGTACTTTCTAAGATGTCTGTATACTGGTCTCAAGTTACCCATGTGGAAATATTTACGTGGAAATCTACGCGTTTCTTAAGCACGTAAAATTTTGGGTGGTATTTTATTTGAAATAATTACACTTAGAAATTAACGTGGAACTTAATAAATAAGAAAAACCTTTTAATATTTCTAAACGGTTACATATTAGTAAAATTTAATGTCATTTTTGAATAACTTTTATTGTATTAAATGACTTTTTTGTACACGTAATACAATATATTAAGAAATTATAAAATATACATATTCATAAGGGAAGATGGGGTAATGGGAGCTTTTAAATTTCAAGTACACAGAGACTTTGAATTTCGTGGAAATAACTCGGAAAACTTGAACAATCTTCCTGTATGTCATACGAAGACAAACGGTCACATTTCTGACAGATTTGTAGAAACTACAAGGAAAAATCAAGTTTTCGAGTTTTTCTTCTTAAATGGAAAATATTTCCGGAGATCAAAGTAAATGGTTTAACATTTATTATTTAATTATGTTTTGTGATTTTATTAGAGATAAATATGTGTAGATTTAGATACATGAATAAAAATAGAGGTAATAATTAAATTTGTATATTTCTTCTCTTTTTCAAATTGTGGCCTTTGAAAATTCTTTGTGGTAATGGGAAAATTGTGCCAGCCAGCAGAGTTTCGTTACCTCGATATGGCTTTTCTTATTTTTTTGAAAATTAAACAAGATTCATTTATAAAATTTGATATTGTCGCATACTTAATTGCTAATAATCAATATTTGTGTTTTACTATCTAAAATGTGTTATTATTGGATATTTTAATACAAAGGAAGCTGTAGGTCTTTTTTATGTCTTGAATAATTTTGTAAAATGTTTATCTGTCGAGAACTATTGACAAAATAAAAAAAATATCTAAAGAAAACAAAAATTATATCATTTTATTGGAATTTCAAGTGAGAGCTCCCCATTACTCCACAGGTGGGGTAATGCATTTTTTTTGTAAACTTACTTTTTTGTTCTTAATTTCCAATTAATTATAATTAAAGATAAATAACAAAAGGAGTAAAAAATGACCAAAACAATATTTTATTATAACAATAAGTTGGTTTTTTTAATCATTGTCCTTGAGGGGCTCCAATTCCCCCACCTTCCCCTACCATGTATAATTCGCGTAAGTACATGGAATTCCACATAGATTTTTACGAAAATTGATATAAAGAATTTCTACATTTATTTCCACGTAAACATTTTCGCTTGGATAAGTACTAACAATAAGAATGTCATTTTTACAATTATTTATTGGTTGATGATTTTTATTTTTCTTAGAAAATACTCTTATCAGTAAAAAATTAATACTTTAAAAAATATAATATGCCATTTTACAAACATTTTCATTTAAAGTTGTTTTAACCCATTAACGCCCAAAAACTGAAAATTCTTTGTACACATTCAGGCTACGTTATTTTAAGTAAATCGGTCAACATTTTCTACGAGAGGTACATTTCCTATAGGTCTTGAGTGTGCTCTTTCCGATTCCGGTGTCATAAATTAATTTCGTCTAAGCCTAAATTAAATATGGCGGTTTAAATGTCAAAAAACACAAAAAAAGTTTCATTTCTTTAAGTTTGACATTTTTTTTCAATTGGAAAAAATGTAGGAATAAAATTAAATTGTCAACCATAGGTGCATAAAAGTTGTGTACTTTTGAGAAACGTAAAGTAGAATAAAAAATTTCAAGATGGCGGACCAAAATGGCGTCAAATTCATTGTAAAATGTGAAAATTTTGTGCAATATTGGTCAAATTGACAAAATGTAACTGGATTTGCCTGAATTTTGTTACTCGGGGGTTTATGGGGTCGCTGATTAAGAATCTGAAGTCGGTTTTCAAAAATGCAAAATGGCGGATCCAATATGGCGGATGAAATTTTAAAAATGCATTCAAATGGTCTGAATTTTCATACTCGGGGGTTTTCGGGGTTGCAGATTAAGAATCTGAAGTCGGTTTTCAAAAATTCAAAATGGCGGATCCAATATGGCGGATGAAAATTTTAAAAATGCATTCATTTGATCTGAATTTTCATACTCGAAGGTTTTCGGAGTTGCTGATTACGAATTTGAACTTCATTTTAAAAAATTCTAAATGGCGGATCCAATATGGCGGACTTAAAAAAAACAATTCATCGTATTTACATGAAATCAGTTACTCGGGGGTTTTTGGGGTCGCTGATTAATAATCTGAAGTCGGTTTTCAAAAATACAATATGGCGGATCCAATATGACAAATGAAAAATGTAAAAATCCGTTCAAATAGCCTGAAGGGGTTTTCAGTTTATGTTTCTTAGCCGCCCATATAGGCGTTTACCAATTCTTACCACGTGGAGATAGACAAAATTAAGAATGTTATTTTTTTTTATTTTTTTAAATATAATTTGTTTATTTTAGATTTAATTATTAATACTGAATTAAAAATTTATTTATTCAAATGTCTGAATATTTCTAGTGACATACACTCAGAAAGAAATAGTTAGTAAAACTTTCATGAACTAGATATTATCTTCTGGATGGGCACGAAGTTAGTAAATTTTTAAACTTTTTCGACGAATTCATCAACTTTTTTCTGTGCGCATGCGCAAACATTGGATTTTATGGAGATAGTGGTTAAGGATCCGCCATTTTGTATTTTACAAACCCGACTTCAGATTTTTAATCAGCAACCCAAAAAACCCCCGAGAAACTGATTTCATGTAAATACGATGGCTTTTTTTCAAAATCCGCCATATTGGATCCGCCATTTTTAATTTTTAAAAATGAAGTTTAAATTCGTAATCTGCAACCCCGAAAACCCCCGAGTATGAAAATTCAGACCATTTGAATGCATTTTTAAAATTTCATCCGCCATATTGGATCCGCCATTTTGCATTTTTGAAAACCGACTTTAGATTCTTAATCAGCGACCCCATAAACCCCCGAGTAACAAAATTCAGGCAAATCCAGTTACATTTTGTCAATTTGACCAATATTGCACAAAATTTTCACATTTTACAATGAATTTGACGCCATTTTGGTCCGCTATCTTGAAATTTTTTATTCTACTTTACGTTTCTCGAAAGTACACAACTTTTATGCACCTATGGTTGACAATTTAATTTTATTCCTACATTTTTTCCAATTGAAAAAAAATGTCAAACTTAAAGAAATGAAACTTTTTTTGTGTTTTTTGACATTTAAACCGCCATATTTAATTTAGGCTTAGACGAAATTAATTTTTGACACCGGAATCGGAAAGAGCACACTCAAGACCTATAGGAAATGTACCTCTCGTAGAAAATGTTGACCGATTTACTTAAAATAACGTAGCCTGAATGTGTACAAAGAATTTTCAGTTTTTGGGCGTTAATGGGTTAATCTCATAGTTTTGAGTATTTATATATAGGGGAGGACGGAGCAAGAATAGTTAGGTAAGACGTTTTCGAATCTAGCGACCAAACCTGAATTTGTGTCTGCAAACGAGTAGTATTTCTGGAAAGCCTGGTTATTTGGCTATAATTTTGCTATACATTATTTTGCTGTAGACTGCAATCCCTGTGAGATACGAATGAAAAAGTAAAAAAAAATTTTAACTATCCTTGCCCCAGTACCGGGGCAAGGATAGTTAAAAGTATCCAAATACTAAAAATGTCATAGAAAATCAGTAAATTTTCGTTTTCTTTATTTTATTGAATTTAGACTATTCAATATTGATATGTAAAGTATTAACAACATGTTTTGAACATTTTCTAAATATCAATTATAGCATTAAAATTCGTCTGAACTAGAATCTGAGGTTTAAACAATTTTCTTCAGATGATCACCAATTTCTTGGTCAATAAGCTTCGTTTTCCGTATATAATTACGCAACAATATGTACACTACCGTCGGAAATTGTCGGTACGGCTAACGTTCGAGGAGTAGAAATTTGATGCTGACTTAAAAGAAAGATATTTTAAGTTAGAAAGAAGATAGAGACTTCTAACTTAGATGGTTGGAAAGCTGATAAAATTCTGCTTCTCAATGTATATCAAGAAATTTTTTTCTTTTTTTTTGGTATTTATTACACCGAAAAGATTTTAAGAAAAAATTATGCAATTTTCTACTTTTGTACTAATGTTTTTTGACTCCCGGCATAATCTAGAATAATGCATGGGAAAATTTGACAATTTTACAACATAATCTTTAGGGTCTTAGCTTTAATATGCATTTTTGGAGCTTAAAAAATGTTTAGTGGTTCCTGAAATATGTTAAAAAAGGTCCGAGCATGTTTTCCTACAATTCAGCCGTCAATCATCACTTTTCGCCGCCTCGCTGCTGCGTTGTAAAAAAACATTCTCGAACATTTTTTAACATATTTCAGGAACTACAAATCATTTTTGAAGTTTCAAAAAAGCAAATTAAAGCTAAGACCCTAAAGATTCGGTTAAAATTTGAAAAGCAAAAAATGTTTTGTAGTTCCTGAAATATGTTAAAAAATGTTCGAGAATATTTTTCTGCAACCTAGCAGTGAGGCGGCGAAAAGTGATGATTGACGGCTGAGTTGTAGGAAAACATGCTTCTAGTTTATGCCAGGAGTCAAAAATCATTAGTACGAAAGTAGAAAATTGCATAATTTTTCCTTGAAATCTTTTCGGTGTAATAAATACCAAAAAAAAGAAAAAAATTTCTTGATATACATTGAGAAGCAGAATTTTATCAGCTTTCCAACCATCTAAGTTAGAAGTCTCTATCTTTTTTCTAACTTAAAATATCTTTCTTTTAAGTCAGCATCAAATTTCTACTCCTCGAACGTTAGCCGTACCGACAATTTCCGACGGTAGTGTATATCAACCTAAAAGGAACAATTAAACCTTTTTTTATAATTTGCAGTCACATTAACAGGATTTTATCGAGCCGTAATAGCTCTAATTATCCTTGCCCCATAAGCCCATATTTCAATTTTTTCTAAATTTTAAAGAACGACGTGAATTAATTTGAAAATAAATACGATATTCGTGTACATCAGGAAATTCCACTCTGGAAAACACTTACGTAAATAAATATTCGGAAGCACTAGACAATAATAGATAAACACTACGTTGATATTCTAGCAAAACAGACTTTTTACAAAAATTAACTCTTGACTTCGCAAATGGTGGCAGATTGACTTCCAATTTTTACTATCATCTATTGGTGTTAAGACGCAAATATACTATGAATGACGCTATTTTTGAGCAAACCGTCTAAGCATAACAGCAAGTAACTTTCCTTGCCCCTTAACTATCCTTGCTCCATCCTCCCCTCTATATATATGGGACGTTTCACGTCAACCGGCCCAAAGTTATGTCCAAAATTCTATGCAATAAAAATAAACATGTAATACATGAAAATACTCGAAAACTCATCCCCTTTCAATTGCAAAGTGGCAGAATTGAAAATTCAAAATGGCGTCCTTACTATGTCAAGTGGAAGCGGCTAACTTCAGAAATAAGAAAATATATTTATTAATTTCTTTTAGAAAATTATGCAAAAATTTTAGGTCACCACATATTTTAATGTTTTCGAGGTCGCTGATTACGAATCTGAAGTCAGTTTTTCAAAATTCAAAATGGCGGATCCAATATGGCGGCTTATTTTTTTAAAATAATTGAATTTGCTTGAAACTTGTTACTCGGGGGTTTTCGAGGTGGCTGATTACGAATCTGAAGTCAGTTTTTCAAAATTCAAAATGGCGGATCCAATATGGCGGATTATTTTTTAAAAATTAATTGAATTTGTTTGAAACTTGTTACTCGGGGATTTTTGAGGTCACTGATTACGAATCTGAAGTCAGTTTTTCAAAATTTAAAATGGTGGATTCAATATGGCGGATTATTTTTTAAAAATGCATTGAATTTGATTGAAACTTGTTACTCGGGGGTTTCCGAGGTCGCTGATTACGAATCTGAAGTCAGTTTTTCAAAATTCAAAATGGCAAATCCAATATAATTACTTTGTGGCCTTTAAAAAGGACGATTGTTATAATTATGAACTGTAAGAATGTGGTAGCCTTGAAAAAGGCTGATTGTTGTAATATTTAAACGATATTTTATTGGTGGCCTTAAAAAAGGCCGTTTGAATTAAATTTACAAAATACATTCAAACCAATGTAATTATATTTTAATATTGCATAACTGCAATAGGATGAGATGCATTTGAATATTTTTAATTGTTCTTCTGATGTTACAATAAAAGAATGAGCAGATTGAATTTTTGTAACACTAGGTGCTCTAGAAAATCTACTAGCAAGTTTTCGTTTCACTCTCTCGTGTTGTTGCTTGTTATAAAAGAAAATCTGCGAAGTCTTGATATTTTGCTTAGCCCATTGGTAAAGAGTCTCTGCATTTAAAATGGCTTTGTCTGGTGAGGATTGCAAGCTAGCACGAGTGGCTTCTCTCTTTAAAATAGCTCCTATGCCATCACATGATCCTTTACAGTTGACACACTGAGGGTTTAATAAAAACATTTGAACATCGTGAAAAAAATGACAATCGCTAAAACATATCTTACGAAGTCTGAATAAGCTTTTTTATAATTTAGATATCGTCCATGTTTTTACGATGCTCAAATGTTGTTACTACTTACATGAACATTCATGAAAATAAATTATTATTAAAGCCGCATTTAAAAAGTTACTAAAACTCAGTTAATCAGTTAATAATGAAATGTACTGAATCAGCCACATTATTTGATTATTCGTTTTCTTCCTTTCGATTTATACAGTTTCTTTGACTCGCAACAAGGTGAATAATTTTATCTACAAATATTGTACCTAATATCCTTCTAAATCATAGCAGAGAGTAAAGAAAAATTAAGGAAAAGTTGTGTTTGAGGAAGACCTCAGGCATCTCAGAACGCTAGGACTTCAGATTCATAATCAGCGACCTCCAAAACTCCCAAGTAAAAAGTTTCAAGCAAATTCAATCAATTTTTAAAAATTCGTCCGTCATATTAAATTCGCCATTCTGAATTTTTAAAAAACTGACTTCAGATTCGTAATCAGCGACCTCGAAAACCTCCAAGTAACAAGTTTCAAGCAAATTCAATGATTTTTTTAAAAATTCGTCCGCCATATTGGATCCGCCATTTTTAATTTTGAAAAACTGACTTCAGATTCGTAATCAGCGACCCCAAAAACATTAAAATATGTGGTGACCTAAAATTTTTGCATAGTTTTTTAAAAGAAATTAATAAACATAATTACTTATTTCTGAAGTTAGCCGCTTCCACTTGACATAGTAAGGACGCCATGTTGAATTTTCAATTCTGCCACTTTGCAATTGAAAGGAGATGAGTTTACGAGTATTTTCATCTATTACATGTTTATTTTTATTGCATAGAATTTTGGACATAGCTTTGGGCCGGTTGACGTGAAACGTCCCATATATATATATATATATTGTGATGTAGGATATACAACCCTAACAGGAACAGTTGATTAAAATCTAATGCGCATCCGTAAAAGCTATAATAAACTACTGCGCATAAACAATTGTTTAATTAATTTATTAAAATTTATTAATAATAAACCGGTAAGAAGGAGTGGATTGAAAAGAATAGAAACGCTTCTATCTAATTTAAGTTAAGTTTCATGAAATGACTTTAAACCGTGTACACTTAAAATATTCTTTTACTAAAAACATTTACGTAATGAAAGCACGATTTGTTCATTTTTGAGAACAATTCTTCGAGATTTAATGTTTTAATTTGACAATTAAGCAATAAACACAACACGCCATATCCCTACGACGCGCAACACAAGTGATACTGATTACTGCAATTCATCTTTGAAATGACAAGCTGATTTTCTATTTTTTGAATTGCATTGAACTGACAACGGAATTTAACAGGATTAGTTTTTCTTCTATCTTATTTCTCTTAAAGGAATTAAAACAAACTCAATTTTAATGCGATTAAATTGATTATATTTTTTATTGCAGGAATGTAATAAAATTGATTTCAATATTAAATTAGATTTATTTGCTACAATTCGTATTCTGACCACAAGAATTAAAATGATTTCAACTTTTGTAGTAATTTTTCAGAATTCAACGGTTTTAAACTGATTTCAGTTTACGCTGTTAGGATAACAATTCAACTGTAGACGTTTTCTAGACTAAATTTTCAAAGAATTAAATTGAATAGAATTGAAAACAGTCATTTTACCAGAAAATAAATTGAAATGAAACTAGACAAAAACGACATTCGTTTGGATTAAAGTGTATTCAATTTCATAACAATTTGAATTCAATTTTATCCATTTTAATCCACTCCTTCTTACCGGGAATGTAAGCGTACGCGAAGCTTACAGTAAGCTTAACTTAAGATGCCCACAATCTTACACTGCAACTTACGGTAGAGAGGACATTTGCAGTTCACCTTAACCTCACCTGAAGTTTACGCTGTAAGCTAACGAATCTTAGGTTTAAACTCAAGGGAAGCTTACAACAAGATATTGTGCTGTATGGGTAGGTACAACTAATCGTTCTGAAATTTTGTTATGAATTAAAAATTTATAATTTTCACTGTAACATTTTCCAAAAAATTATATAAATTTGAATTTTTTCTATTGTAGAGGGGCGTATATGAATGAAAAACACAAATCGGGAAATGGACAATGGAAGATGTAGCCGCTGCTATGTCAGAATTAGATGAAGGTTGTGAAATTCGTATGACAGCAAAATTATTTAATATACAGAAAAATACAATCTAAAGAAGATTAAATGAAAAAAGAGTTCCTCATCGCCAGTGTAAAAAAAGTTATTTTACAAAAGATCAAGAAAAATTTTTGGCAGATTATTAAATAAAATTAAATAATACGTTTTATGGTTCGTCGTCCATTTAGTTTTTAAAAGTTGCATCGAGCTGTCTGCAAAAATTAAAAACAATTTTAATAAAACGAAAAAAGTTGCTAGGAAAGATTGGCCAAACAAATTTTTAAAAAGAAATGCTAACGTCAGTCTTATAAAACCTGAAGATACAAGTATTAACCGAATTAAAGGATTTAATAAAGAAGAAGTAAGACAATTTTTTTTCTAATTGAGAGATTATGTTAGAGAAGTATAACTTCTCTCCAGTAACAGTTTTTATTTCAGTCAGTAAAATCAAGTAAATTTTTTATTACGAATAGGTTCATATTGTAATAAACTTATTTATTTATTGTAGAATATATATATTCTGAAATGATTCAGTGCATACTGTGTCAATAAATAATTTTTATTGGCTTCCAAAAAATGGTATTATTGGTCCTAACCTAATTAGCACGAAAACTTGCCGCGCAAGATTGCAGACAAACATGTAGCAAGTTTGGTGCAAGCAACAAAATGTCCTCCTACGGCCAGCTTGCAGAACAACTTTGGCGCTGCAAGTTTGCTGCAAGCTTGTATAATATTAAAAAGCAAATTTTTGTAGAAACAATTTGTTTCTAAATAAACATAAAGAGCACCCTGCTTTGGAGGTTAAAAAATGTATTGCGCAGCTGTAGCAGCTTCCGTTTATAACTGCGCATCATGTTAAGTTTTGCAAACTTGCAGCAAGCTTACGCCAAGGTTGCCCTAAAAGCTTGCCGTAAGAGGACATTTTGTTGCTGGCACCTAACTTGCACAACTAGTGCGGCAAGTTTGCTGCAAGTTTTCGTGATGATTGGGAAGAATGACAGTCTGGTAGCCTTAAGATGAACATCACATCTACATTTCTTTATTTAATTTATTTCCAATTCTATACCCAAGTAGAAATATCCGTAGCTCGCCGTAATTAAACACCGGCATGGTACTGATCCAATACTGGCTGTCGGTATTGACTTTCAGTACTGGCAGTGTACTGACTAATACACCGAATCAGTACTATTTCGGAGGTAAAAAAATATTAAAACCAGTACTGGCAGTACACTGTCATTCACACCGAATCAGTACTATGTCGGTGATAAAAAACATTAAATGAAAAAGTCTTTAAATTATTTCAATAGGTAGAAAACGATGATTTTTTATTTAAAAAAATGTATATTAATTTCTTTCGAATACTTTCCCTCAAAATTTTGGATGTAAATGTAATGTATTATTATATACCTATATAAAATATATTTATGTTTTTTTAGTTATTTTAGTACTCATTGAAATATGTGCATTAAGTTATTTATCATGCATACAATAACAATAAGTTGAGAATTTTTTTCTAATAGTTTTAAAAATAAAGCAAATGTAATTTTTTCACTGTAATTTTTAAATATTATTAATAATTAAATATTAAATTTAAAAAATTTTTTACCATTCATATTTTACAGTCGTCTTTTATTAACTTATTTTTAATTATGTAATTCATCAATCATTTTTGTCTGTTTTAATATTATTTACGGTAAAAATAATTTATTAAAAATATTTAACTGAAATTGATATCCAGTTTTATTTCATTAAATCTTTGTAAAAATTGAAAAAATTTTGTGAGTTTAAAAAATTTAAGAATAAATTCATTTTATTTTCGTGATCAATAGATAATACAAACTTTGAAATCAAAACTTTTGTATTAGGTGAACTACTTCAAGTCAGCACTTCAAGCCAGCGCGGCTGTGCGGTATGCGTATCTGACTTGCGTTCTAAGGGTTTAGGGTTCGATCCCCCATGCGTGCGAGATTTTTCGTTCTTAGTTTTAAGTGTTATAAGTACAATATTTGTTCATGTGTAATATCAATTATTAAATAATTATTAAATTAAGTATAAGTGCAAAGTAAAAAAAATTAAATATTATGAATTTAAAAAAATAAAAAAATTTACAACACAAATTATTTTTTGTAAAATAATTTATTAAAAATAAAATTATTTAATTAATATAAATGATAATTATTATTTTAATTATTTATTGTTAATAATATTTTATATATTCTAAATAACATTAACTATTATTGGCTTCACATTACCTGTTCGTGGTAAAAATGGGAGTAATAAGCTAATAAGGATGAAATTTGCATTGGAAAGCGTGTTTTAGCATTTTGTAAAAAAGTGAGATTTTAAGTCCGGATGAGTACTTTGCCAGTATTATGCCAGTATTATTCTAGTACTACGTTAGTACTGGTGAGCGGGACAAAATCAGTACTGGACAGCGTTACCAGCCAGGGTTGGTCCACTACTGGCCCAGTACGGCAGTCAGTACTATTATACTGACTGGCAGTGTTGGGTCAGTACTATGCCAGTGGCACATTTCTACTTGGGTAGCTTCATCATAATGCTCTGGACCATATGTTTAAAATTTTTTACTTTCCTTCTTCGAAATTTGTGAAGTTATCAACAGAGAATTGATGTGTCAATCTAGTTACTAACATTTTTTATGGTTATTTGTCTTTTTTTATATAGACGTTAAAATTAATTTTTCAAAAAAATTTTATTTTTTAACAATAAACATTGTTTAAAATTTAAAAAAAATATGATAAAAAACAAACTGACTTAAAAATTTTCACATGATCTTTAAATCCTATTTTACCCATTTTTCAATGCATTCTATGAAGATGTTTATCTTGGGGCCACCTTTTTTCAATTCAAAATTTACTACAATTTGAAAATATTCTTTAAAAAAATGTTTGTTTAAAAATTAAAATTTTTTATGGCCAAAGGGTACCTTATTTGTTGTACTTTTAAACAGTATATATTAATATATTTATCGTTCATTACTGATAAAACGAGTACACTCCCTATGTTATTACAGTTATAATTAATGATTAAATTCCTATTAAATTTATTTATTTACACTAAATTATATTTATATAATTTAAATTTATAGTAAATAATCGAAATATTGTAATTTTACAGAGACCAGAAAACATTCTTGCTCAAGGAGAGAAAAATCACGGATTTATGCCATGAAAAATCTTTATTTAAACGGGTGGAATTTTCCACGCTATATAGGCATGAGATTCATGGAATAATATGATGAATTTATACATTTTTCACGTAAGAATATCCATGAGATTGAACTACGATAAATATAGTCCAGTCAAATCAGTCGATAAACAAGGCATATCATATGTTTTAACTCAGGACCTCAATTTTTTTTGCTTAAACCCTTCATTTTGAGGTAAAAATAAAGTAACTAAATGTGGTACTTCGAACTCCTACCGGAACCTAAAATTTTTTCAAGAAATATATGCAATTAATCAGTTTTTTTCAAATTGCCCCTTTTCATGACATTTTACCATGAAAATAGTTATTATGAAAAAGAAAGTGTATAAAATTAGGAATAATTTGATTAAAAAATGAACCCTGTAGCTCAAAAATTGACCGAGATATATCTTCCGCAAAAAACCCATTTTTTCGAATTTTTAGCCAAAATCCGGTATTTTCAGTTTTTCCAATATTGATTTGAAACAAATGATTTTTTGAAAAAATTACCAACAGGAAAGTTAAAGCTGACAAAACTTTTGCCAATTTGCAAAAAATAACAATGTAACAGCTCTTATAATTTCCGAGGTACAGTTTCTCAAAGTTATGTATGTATATAAAATCTTAGAAGGGTCAACTTGGGTGTAGGGGCAGAAGCTACTCTTACGTAAGATTTTGCCAAGTATTTTTCGATTGTATAGTTGTAATTAATTTTTTAAATATACATTAACATTGTTAAAAACTTACGTAAGAAGGAGGAGGGGGGATCCGAAAAATCTTATGTATCCTTACATAGGGGTAGGGGGGTCAAAATTAGCCAAAATCGTCCGTACGTAATTAATGAATGGCCCCTTAAAAACTCGAAAAAATTGTTTTTTTGCGGAAGCTATATCTCGGTCAATTTTTGAGCTGCAGGGTTCATTTTTTAATCAAATTATTCCTAATTTTATACACTATCTTTTTCATAATAACTATTTTCATGCTAAAATGTCATGGAAGGGGGCAATTTGAAAAAAACTGATTTCTTAAAATATTTAATATTTTATTAACATATTTCATAAAAAAATTTTAAGTTCCGGTAGAATTTCGATGTACCAAATTTAGTTACTTTATTTTACCCCGAAATGAATGGTTTAAGCAAAAAAACTGAGGTTCTGAGTTAAAACATCTAAAAATGCTAACTTGACTGGACTAATATGCAATTGTCCTAAGATGTTCATAGGAAAATCGCATGTTAATCATGGTTAATTCCTATGGATACTCTCACGCGAAAAACATATATGGGTCTATTATTGAATATACAAAAAATGGATGGATCAATAAGGACGTATTTATGATTTGGGTTAATCATTTTGCTACGGTTATGAAAGCGACTGAGGAAAAGCCTCTATTATGCTGCGAAATAATTTTTAGGATACATAAGTGAAAAGTTTTAATGATTATAACCTGGATAGCAAAACTGTTTTCTATAGTTTTGCAGCAAGTTTGCATGATAAATTTGCTGCAAGATTGTAACAAATAGCGATATGTCCACCCTTTTTGAACATTACATTGCAAGTTTGCAGCAAACTTTTATAGCAAACTTGAAAAAATTTTTTAAGTAAACATAAAGAAAACTTGTAGCAAATGTTTTAGAAAAATTAAAAAAACAAATTTTTTAATATGTTAATATTTTGCTACTTGATTTCCCACCTGGAGAATAAAAGACTATTAAAATCTATTGCGTAGCCCAAAGTGCGAATAATTAGCATTGCAAATTAATTTGCTGCAAGTTGTAAAAAAAAAATTTCTTCATGTCTGCTATAAAAGTTTGCTGCAAACTTGCAATGCAAAGTTTAAAAAGGGTGCACATATCGCTATTTGCCACAATTTTGCAGCAAATTTACCGTGCAAACTTGAAAATTGGAATTGCAAACTTGCTGCAAAATTACAGCAATCAGTTATGCTATTTGAGAAGTTACTAAAATCTAAAAATTTTTCAAATGTACTTGTATAAGAAGATGAATGGTTTTATTTATAAGTACTTGTACACGAACCTGTATAAGAATATGTACAAGAACCTGTATAATGTATAATAACATAACCAATAAATATTAATATAGCATTTACGAAATGTTCGCTTTTTAGTCGCTTCTTCCCTAAATAAGTTCGGGAAACTCGTCCGCCCGTTTTACCACCACATGCTCGTTCGTTGTCCCTTAAAATTCAAAATTTTTTAAAAAATCACAAACTTATTTTATAAATAAAATTCAAAAAGTTTTGATTTAAAGTCAAGCTTTATTTATTCTTTAATTTAACACTTCACTGGCGGGGCGTTTCAAATGGAGTTCCATTGAACGCCATTTGGGAAGCCCTGCGACATAATTTTCAAAAATTGTTTTATACCTGTATCTTGATATCGTAATAAAATGTATGCTTCATAAATAAATAAAATCTCCATGAGGAAGAAAAATTTGTAATTTGAATGAAAGTTATTCTATCTATTTGACTCATAATAATATTTAAATAAATAATATAAAAATCAAAATTTTTCTTTTATTCTCTAAAACAGATTTTTTCATAAATTTTATCTTTTCTTTTTAACAAAATATTGTTTTTGATTTAAAAACATTTCTTATTTTTAACTCTTAAAAAAAATTTTTTACTCAGGAAATGCAATTTAAAAATAAATTCTCCCTTTTTCAAAATAGAAATAAATACTTTGCAAGTCAAAAATTCAAACAAATATTTTTTAAGAAAAGAAAATCTGTTTTTGGATATACCTAACATTTTTTCTTATTTTCCATATATTTTTGATTCAAAATTAAAAACAAAAAACAAACTTGTGTCTGTTTTTAATAATTGAAACCGCAATTATTATATTTGAAATTAAATAGTTTATCCTGATAATAATCCATATAATTAAATGTTTTCGTTTGAAATATAAGTGTTTTTTTCTTTATTTTTACATTTTGTAAGGGAAAGGAGGGTAAGTTCGTTTTTCTTAATAATTTCTTTAAATATAAACAGAGAGGAATTAAATATTACTTAAAACTGTTTTTAAGAATAAAGTATTGTATGGTAACGATTTAATGTACAAAGTTTTATTGCAATCGGTTTGCTATAAATAATTAAAGGTTGACTTTGTACTATGGAAGAGTTTTTATACTCAAATACTGAAATTAAGTATTTCTTTTTACTCGAAACATTTTTTGGACAAACATACCCGCCTTTTTCCTACATAAATTTGGATGTAGAAATTGTTTTGAAAATTTTTGATGCACAATAATAGTTTTTAAATTGGGAAACAAATCAAATAGTGTTTCCTAAAAATCACATCGTAAAAAGGAAGAGGAATATATTTCCATGAATTTCAATGTTGAATTTTTATATTTATTGAGTCATCATTTTCATCAGAGGTGAAATTATCATTAGAATCATCGCTGGAATTATTAAAATAATTATTAAAATATTCCAAATCACTGTCATTGTATTTGTCTTTTTTTCTTCTCTTGACTTTTCGTTCTTCTTCATTTTCTTCTTTTTCTTTTGTCAATTAAAGTTGTTCCTATTATAAAAATGTCATACCAAAACGTTGCGCGTAACTCTTTTTCGTAAAAAAGATAAATGTCAATTAGTCAAATATCATATTATAATATTGACATAAAATATAATATATCATTATAATATATTTTATAAATAAATAAATAAATATATATATATATACATATATATAAATAAATATTTATATATAATATGCCTAGTAACGGTTGTAAGGACATTTTTTTGCTTAGTAACGTTTGCTGATGACAGTTTTTGCCAAGCAACGGTTGCTAAGAACATTCTTTTCACCTAGCTATGGTTGTTGGCGCGAAGGTCTAGTCGCAATAAAATTGATAGCAAAATTTGAAGCAACCGCATTTTAATAAACCAACAACTGAAAACCATATTATTGAAACGAAAACAAGCGATATCATTTTTTTTACTAATTAATCACGATCATTTAGAGGTTAGAGACATGTTCTTGCATTTGAACCGTATACTCAGGGTACAGCCACAGTTTTGCTATATAAGTAGAATCGTCATGGTAACGTATTAGAGTGAGAGAGACAAAGAATGTTCTTATTTCTCTCACTTTTATACGTTTCGGGACCTGTATATAAGGCCTAAGGGCCAACGCACAATATATTTTGGCGAAAGTCGTTCGCGAACGCGGTTTATGAGGTAGAAAAAGACAAAACATATGTCTGTCCTTTTTTAACACATGCAACTCGTTCGCGACTGACTTTGGCGAAACTATTGTGCGTTAGCCCAATAATAATAATTTAATTTATTTATGTTCAATTACCAGTTTAAATTGAATTATATTACAATTTTAATTGTTTCTACTAGTTTATTGGAAGAATAATAATAATTAATTTTCAAAGTTTGGCCGTTTCCGAATTGGGATTTTTGGCGCACTTTTGATAAAGTGTATACTCGGGAAGTATGAAGTGTACTTGTTTCTCCGTGCGAAAAAAAGGACACTGCATACTTACTGAGTATACACTTTATCAAAAGTGCGACAAAAATCCCAATTCGGAAACAGCCTTTGTGTTTATTCTTTACAACTATAGTGAATCGATCTTTGCTATCGATATATCGATATATGTACATATATATCGTTTGCGTTGCCATAGTAACGCTCAGCTGTCACATTCAGCAACGTGGACTACTATTGATGTATTTTGCTAAAATAAAGTTTTTTTTTTATTTCTGTGTCTCTAATGAGGCCATAAGGTTTATTTTTTATAAATATTTACTTTTCCAAATGGAAAAAGCATTCTTTTATGTAGTTTCTCTGAAAAAGTGGTTACAGTTTCTGGACACTGTCATAGTAACGCTCAGTTATCACATTCGGCAACGTGGACTACTTATGCGTATTTTACTAAAATAAAGTTTTTTTCAATTTCCGTGCCTCTAATGAGGCATTTCTCTGAAAAAATGGTTACTGTTTCTGATATACATTGTCAGTATCAAAGATGTGTATGTGTAATTTACCGACACTAAATATACTGAAATAATTCTAATTACAATAAACTTATTATATGAATTTTTGTCTAAAACAATCAATTTCACAAAAATACATAATATTATTTCTTTTAGTTTTCACAAAAAGAATGTTTTAAAATTTAGAGTAATAAATTTTTATAATTTCTGTTCCTTCATTATTAAAACATAGGCAGCGCCATCTCTACGCACTATCGCAAAACATCCAGTCACGTAAAGTATATGGCAAAACTGTCATATTTAGTCATTTTCTGCTACAAAAACAGTGCTAATGTGATGGTAGAAAAATAAAGTTTTTATTGTGTTTTATGTCATTCATGAGATCGTATGCTTTATTTTATAAATATATTTCGATTCCCAAATGGAAACACAATTCTTTATTTTTGTTTCCAAGAAAATATGGTTACAGGTAGGATGCAATGAATGAGCAGTTACAGAAAAACTGCTCATATTTAATTTTTCATTACTCAATTTTTTTAATAATTATAACCCAAAAAAGTTTGGTCTTGTGGTTTTTTAATAAATAATCAAATTCCCGAGAAGAAAATAGCATTTTACTCATTACATTTTACGTAATGATGGTTACAGGATTTCCAATAATTTAGTTCTGATTGCGATGTCTCTGCCGAATATTGACCTGCCCTTAATATATGATAATTTGACTAAAAATGTTTTTTGATCAATATAACAATATACCTATTATAACTTTACTTGTTAATTTTTAAAAATTATAAAATTTTTTTAAAATAATAATAATAATCATCAACAAAATATGTTGATAAAATTGAAAAAAAGTAATAAGATCTTCTATTTTCATAAAACCGTATTCTATTTTAAAGATCTCAGTTAGGTTAGTTTAGCTCAGGGGTTAGGTATTCGGTTTGCGTTCGTTAGGTTGTGAGTTCGATTCCCTGCGTTTGCGAGATTTTCTTCGATAGGAGTAAATAAATATAATAAATTGTAAAAATAATAATTAAGTATGTGTAACGTAAAGATAAAAAAATGTTGTGCGATAATTTATTTTTTTAATGATAAAATATTGATTTTTTTTAATTTTTAAATATTTGTAGTCAGAATTCATGAGAAGTAAGTCAGGAATCTTCAAAACTATTTTATAGAAAGAAATGTCATTTAACATCACAAATAGTCACAGGGTTTAATGATTTATGGTATGGCCAAAAAAAAGGAACTCCGACCCTCATAAAAAATCTGACTACTATTGACGATTCTTTGACTAAACCTCACTTATTGTGGTGTTCTGTGACTGCAATCGTAAAAAAAACAGTCTCAAAACGTCAGAGATCCTGACTAATTTTTTGACCTTCTGTGATTTTATTTTTAGCAGGGAAGATTTGCAATTCGACTACTTTTAAGTAGCATATAGATTTGAGCAAGCTATATATTAAGTCTTTGTTGAAAATCAAATAATTTATGTTTCGGTCATGTTTCAATATTCAATATTATTAAAATTCGATGTTATATAACATTCAAATATTAAAAAAATTAATGTTGACATATAAATTGACAAAGTTACATTGTAAGGCATTATTAATAAAAAAAAATCAAATAGGAGTCTTACAACAAAAAGGATCAAAAATGCATGGAAAAAAATTTCTGGTAGCGAAAACACTACAAATTTCAGAAAAGACAATTGTATAGATTGTCATGTAGACTGTAAAAAAATTGTGTTTCAAACACACAAATTGGGAACAAAACAACCTGATTTGCGTTAGTACAGAGACATAGCGCATGCGCAACGAATTGTACTGCGACACACTCTATGAAATTTGTTTGTTTCCCAAACCTCAGAGTTTTGCGAATACTCCTACTGGGTTTTATAGGTGGCGCTAAAGATCCTGATAATAACCTGATTATAATCCTATAATATCCTTATAATTCTAGAACAGATAGTTATTAATAATTTCTAGAATAATAAAAGCATTCTGTTCTAGAAATGTCATGTAATATATAGTCTGTCAGCACAGTTCTAGAGCAGAAGCGGGACAAAATTTTTAGAACATTTGTGACATATATGTTTTAGAACTCTTATAGAACATTTGTTACAGAATAATTTAAGAACAAATTTCCGGATTTATTCTATAACAAAAAGAGAATATTGTTCTTTAAAACAGTGTTCTTTAATTTTAATAGAACAATTATAGAACGTGTTTTTATAGAACTTTAATGATTCTCTGATCGTTTACAATTTTATACTCACGCACATACGAATTGAAACAGTACATCATGTTAACCTTACACCTAATACATGCAACACATTTTTATTTTACGTAATACATACTAAACGCATACATATAATCGCTCGCTTTACATTGCTTCAGAAGGTTGGAGCTGTCCTTATATATTAACCAGGATTTTAATTTACCGCTTGTGAAAAACGTTCAAACAATTTATTAAAAAAAAAAAATTTAGATTCAATTATTTCTGAATATGAAAACTAATTTTAAAAGTACATATGACAAAATTAGGAAGCAAACTTATTTTTTTAAGTAATTAATTAATTTTTCCAGAAAATTTAATTTAAAATTTAATTGTGATTTAAATAGAAACAAATTAATGAAAAAAATTATTTTGTTTGTATATTAAAAATAAATTATTTTACCTAAAATTTAACTTAAAAATATGATTTACTTTGAAAATACATCTAAGCAAAATTCAATTTTTTGTTTATTTCATTTCTAATAATACTTCAATCCTGAAAACAAATACGATTAGAATTGTACGTAAGTTTTACCGAACTGGACGTGAATTATGTAGTGCCCAGAAAGGAAACATTCAGGAGAGCTGGCTATAGTTTCATTCGTCAAACTAAAATTCCATACAATTACATGTAGTTTTAAATTTGATTTGTTTGTAAAATTAGTGGACCGTTAAGAGAAAGACTACATGTTTTAAATGAAAGATATCACACCGGTTTTTTTTTGGTTACTTTTAAATATTAATAAACGATTGTTTCAAAAACTAACTTTTTGAGAAATTCACTGAATAAAATATTGATTTATAATTTCTTGTAGACTAATAGTCAACATAATCTACGTATACGATATCGTAATATAAACCAATGTTTAATGATTCCAACTTTTAATATATTTACAGTACTAGCTTGTAATACATTAAAATATCATATTAAGTTTTAACTGTTATCACTGCAAAAAATAAAAAAGAAGAAGGGGTTTTAAACTATTAAAACAAATTCTTATTCCTTATTTATTATGGATTATCTTGCTGTCATGGCCGCCTCAAAATACCCTTACTTGTGATTGGCGGACACGATATCTCTAATTCAGGTCATCGAAAAATTAAATTTTTGATATTTTCTTGTAATGTAAGCTCGTCGCTCACGGTGGGTCCGAACCAAATTTAACTTTTGACCATTTTTTTTTAAAATTAAACATTTTTTCGAATTTTTTTTTAAGTTAGGTCCTTTTTATTTTTTTAATTTATTTTTTTTTTGAAAGCTAAAAATATTTATTTTTACCACAAAAAATATTGAGATGTCCTCTTTTGTTATTTTCGAGATATTAATGAATGAATTAATTAATTAATGTTAATAAAAAATAAAATATTTCACAAATAAATAAAGTTATTGCAATCCTGAAGGTACCAATTGAAAGCTGACGTAATTCCGCATCCAACGAGCCCTATATGGACTATTTTGGCTTAGAGGATTTTTTAGAAACAATTGCTATGTTGGCCAATTCTTTATTAACAATCCACTAATCCAAAGTATTTCATATAGGGCTTGTTGGATGTGGAACTATGTCAACTTTCATTTAGTAACGTCAGAATTACGATAACTTTATTTCTTTGTAAAATATATCATTTTTTTAACTTTAATTGTTAATTAATTAACTAAAAATTGTAAATATTATGTAAGTAAACAAAAAAAATTTTGACATATATGTTTTCCAAATTTGTTTTTGTTCTCTTGCGATTGGTGAAAAAAAAGTTCAAAAAATTTAAAATTTGACTTTTTTTCTGAAAATCAAAAATTTTTTGGACTTTTTTTTATGTTCAGTCTTTTTTAGGGTTCCGTACCCGAAGGGGAAACCCTATTAATGAGACTAGTGAAGCCAGGCATGTACCCCCCTCCTAGCGGCCACACGAATTTATCTAGAGGGCTGAAATTTGGTACACATATGTATTTTGGCGTATAGATTACAGGAAAAATAAAGCGAATCTCATATGAATTGATTATCATAGCGTTGTCAAGGAAAAACCATAAATTTTTACGAAAAATCCCTGAAAATGACTACGTACCCCACCCCCCTGGTTGATTCGGATAGATTTACATATAGCGTTGTCAAGGAAAAATAAAAAATTTTGAAATAAAGCGTTTAATCCTCCTAGCGCACACACTATGTGACCAAGACAGTTCATATTTGGTGTACATACGTATTTGATTACGTATAGATTACAGAAAAAATATAGCGAGCACGATTGGAGTTGATGATCGTATTGTATTTAAGGAAAACTCATACTTTTAGAAAAAATCATGATTTTTCCCCAAAAAACGAAGAAAATTTTATCTAAAGGGCTTCAAATTTATACATTTTTACGTATTTTTACGTGTAGATTATAGTAAAAATTGAATAAACATGATAGGCAGTTATTTTAATTGGGTTTTTTCGAAAAATAATTTTTTTTAAAAAGTTGACTTTTTCCTTAAGTTTTACAATTTTTGACCTAGAAAGAAAAAATTTCAATTACGAGGCTTAGAGCACTTTTAGGAAACTGTAACATTGAAAATAAATAAAATTAAGAAATTAAGGTGTGATGTCCATCTTAGGGACACCAGACTGTCCATCTTAGAAACAATGACCCCATTTTTTTGGCGCAAATAAAGATTATTTACAAACACAGTTTTTTTGCAAAGTTTATTTAAAAATCATTGAAACCATATCGGTCGTCTCCGTGCCTAAATTGACAAAAGTTATAAATGAACAATAAAAAAAATTGCTAAAAAAATTATTTTTGCATTTCTCGAAAGCTATGGAGATTTTGTTTAGTGACTTCCAATTGTGATTAAATTAGTTTAAAACTAATGAATATTACAACATTAAACTTGCCTGACCCACTCTAGGTGTAATCTGGTCCGAAAAGGATTAATTAAAGTCTATGCAAATAAACTACTGCTTACATTTGAATCAGCAAAACTACAGCTGATTTTCAGCTATAAGTATGCAGCTGATTCCAGGCAGCGTATATCTATACGCTGACGATTCAGAGAAATTTCACTGATATTTCAGCGTATATATGTTGATTGGAATCAGCTACTTATAGCTACAAATTTGTGAGTTTCGCTGATTTCAAATGTAGAGAGTAAAATGATTTCATATCCGAAGTCTAGCTTATTTTTCGCTTCTATATATATGCATAATCCGTTCCATGAAAATTATGCAAAATACTAATTGGAACAAATAAAAATTCGGCTTAAAACTAATTATGACAAATAAAAATTTTGACTAATGATTTTTAGAACATAATCATGCGTCCCTGACGAGTAACGAGTTTCAGGACAATTGGATTAACCATTTTTAATTTTTAAAAACGTACTTGAAATTCAGAATCAACTACGTCTAAAATCCCAGAGTAATAAGTATCAAGATAATTTGATAAATTATAAAATAATTGGACTCATACATTCGATCTTCCATTTTGAATTTTGGAAAATTGATATTGGATTATATGACCGATATTTTTGTCGATAACGTTTATCTGGATAGGTAAAGCATTAATAGAACAGAGGAGGATTTCTCAAATTTATCAATTAAAATCAGGTGGTTCATAACTGCGTGATTTAAGAACCAGCCTCACTAAAATTCAGAAGATCGCATCGAAAGATTGATTTATTACGAGCTATGTTTTATCAGCAACAGTATTTGTTTATTGACAAAAGTTACTTTTCCAGGTGAAAGGAAATGTGGAAAAATTCCAGGATGCTTGCATTTCTAATGATTATTATTTGTGCTTCTGCTGCTGTACCTGCAGTACGACAATTAGATGTTAGAAAGGAAGATATACACTTCATTACACAATTTAAAAAGGGTAATGGCATATACTATGAATATATAGCCAATTTAAAGTTATCTTCTACGAATTGGAGAGTGGCTGTATTTGTAGATATTCGGAAACAGAACCAAGGCCTAGAAGAATTAATAATAAAAAAAAAACATCTACCTGAATCATGCTCCATTTACCATAAAGAGTGTCTAATTTATATTAACAACTATGATTGGAACGGTCAGTGGGAAGTGGCTATGGAATTAAAGACAGAATTGGAAAATGCACTTACTGACTTATCTAGAAAAAATTCAAATGTACCTACAGAACTTCCAAGAGGAACCAGAGTTCGAAGGCGAACTGCGTTGTTGGGATTCTTGGGAAAAATTATTGGTCCAGTGACAGGTATGTTAAATTACGAAGATGATGATCGGATTAACACAGCAATTCAAGAATTAAATGTCGCACAAGCCAACATTTCTCACCTAGTAGGACAACAGACCCATGTGGTTAGGGCACAGTTAGACCTTTTACATAAGCAAGGTGAAATACATGAAATGGAATTAAAGCAATTAAAGGAGGCTTTAAAAAATATTATGGATGAAACTAAACGATTGGGGTATGATTATACACCGTTGCTCAATCAAATAATGTCCACTATAAGCAAAAAATTACAACATTACATTAAAACTGGAACAAAATTTTTAAATGTAATTTATGCAGCTAGAAGAGGAGAGTTACATCCAGCATTGCTTACGTCTCATCAGCTATTGCCTATCATGAGGGATATTCAAGATCACCAAGCAGGTTCTGGAATTCCGATTCAAGGTCCTAATTACAGTGTCGACGAACTCATTAAAATATCACACACCACGATAATAATGTTCGAAGGTAATCACCTTAAAATTTTAGTAGACATACCACTTACTGTCGAACCTTTATACTCTGTTTACAAACTACATCCTCTACCCATTTTCCAAACGATCGTACAAAATAAGACCGGAAAAGCATACATAGACTATAAGAATGAGTACATTGTAATCGATGATGCTCAGTTAACATATATGACCATGAAACAAGAAGATCTAAATTTATGCAGGAAAACAAGTGCATATTTTTTATGTCAAAATGCTCCTGTCATTTATGAAGCTGCTCGTAACCCATCGTGTGAAGTACAAATGCTATTGCAACCTTCCGCCAAAGCTTTGAAGACTTGTACTATCAGGATAGAGTATAATGAACAGCCTTTTTGGCAGAGGTTAGAAACCCTTGGAGGATGGTTATACTCTGTACAGAGCGAAACTTATTTACATATTAAATGCTCAGAAAATTATAAAACTAAAGTTAGTATCTCAGGAGCAGGACTATTACAACTAGCACCAGGATGCATTGCAAAAGCACCAACAATCACTCTACCTGCCTTGCAAATACAAATGGGCATTTCCGAAATACTGTACGAATCCAATATAGAACTAAATTTGCAAAAAATATCACCAATTTTAGGACAATGGAATGATAGTGCATTTAAAACATTAGAAGCAGCTAATTTAAAAGAAGACACAATCCTCAAAAATGAATATTTCCAGAATGCCGAAACACTGGACCAACTTGAACAGCAATTATATGGCCTTTCTCTCCAACGTCAACAAAGAAGTCAGAAGTGGTGGACAACGGACAATTATGTGAATTATCTACTTATTGCTGCTGGAGTTGTGGCTGTTATTTATTATGGATATCAGCTTGTTTTTATCTTTGTCAAAAAAAGAAAACATACCATTTCCGATTTTAAAAATCAAGATCTAGAAAAATCAACTCCTAGAATGTCTGAAGAAGATGCAAAACTTTCTACAATGACACAAAAAAAGGTAGAAAAAGAAATGAATTCTAGATTAGAAGCTGGTATATATAATTGTCATTGTTCTGCACTTTTCGATCATACATAATATTAGTGTCATTTAGAAATACTAATATATTAAATCTAATCATATTTTGTTTTTCTACCTTCTTCAGAAATTATTTTTTAACTAACTACGGATCCAGGTTACAAAAAATAACACAAGATGTGAATTAAGTCATTATCAATAGAAGTAATTTTTTACAAACTTTATGTAAATGAATTAAATTAATTTATAATTTTAATTAACTTTTTAAATGAAAAATGACTAAAAATTTTCTACTGTAAATATTGTTTTATCTCTTAACTTTAAAATTTATGCAAAACGTTGTTTTAGATTCCTTTAAGAACAATGTGCAAAAGTTTTTATTTAAGATCAATCTGACCAATTTTTATTTTTCTCACTAAAATAAAATTAAATACTTTTTTTACGGGTACAAAACTGAAATTTTTTATAATTGATGTTACTTTTTTAACGCTTTCATTGTCATCGCAATAGAATTTTTACACCACATGAACTTATAAAAAGTAACCAATATTAAATTGTTTATTTTCACTAATAAATATATTAGTTTGTATGGCATTACAATGACTCATGTAAAAATATGATTTTAAAAGTTTTTAACGAAAAAATATAAAAATTTGTTTATAATTACATTATTTACGTTCTCAACATTAAATTTTTCATTACAGCAGAATCTTACTTGAACAATCTTATTTCTAATAAACCTTTTGTTTATTAACAAACTGAATGTATAAAAACCCTAAAGCGACTAAGCCTAGGACACACTTCAATTTTGTATTCTCTATAAAAAAAACGCTGAAAGATGAACTTTGTTTGATATATTTATTCAAAAGAGTAACACATGAACATTAGAAACCACAATTTTATCGGGTACATTATTTTTCTGCGAGGATATTGATATGCCTTCATATTTAAACTATACATATTATAAAATGTAAGATATAACTACAGCTATTTTTTAAATAAATGTTTGTAATCATTAATAATTTGAATAAAACAATTTGCAATTAAATTTATGTAATATATTTTATTTTCTTCCTTCAATCATTGTGGTTATTAAAAGTTGTACGTTGCAAAACTACTGGTACGTTAAAAACAGTGAAAAGCTAATAAATTAAATATTACATTTTATTAGAAGAAATGTGATTGTAATTTATATATTTTTGAAGGTGATGAACAAAAAAATGTACTATATTAAAATTATATCAAATGAGAATGTAACGGAACATTCATCAATATGGAAATTGAATGTAATAAAAAATTATACTTTCAATAGAATGAAATAAATAGAAATTCAGTAACTTAAAATTCTACTAAAGACAAATTCTAAGTGACTGTGAGAAATATTTTTATTCATCTTTTAATGTAAAAAATGTTTTCAAAAAATCTATATATGAAGACGAACTGTAAAGGAACAAGCAACAAAAATACTTTCTAGCATTTTCATTCATTTTATAATAAAAAAAATTGTAATTTTAAAATTTGTCAATTACAATGTCCAGGAATGAGCTTGGAGAAAGGTAACAAATTAATTATTTTCTTCTAAACTTGCTTAATATTTATTCCTAAATAAAGGAAAATAAAGATCAGTTTTGATAATAAAGTTATAAGCAGAATTTAAAATAAATTTTAAGAAAATGAATTAATTTTATTCATTGATGTCAATTTAAGGTTTCAAAATTAGTATTCTTTTCAGATCATAATTCAAATTAATTGGAATGACATTAATTAAGGTTAAAACTATTAATTTTTGATAAAATAAAAAGTAGTATGAATACAATTTTAAATAAAAAGAACTTAACTGCCTGCTCATAGAGAAACGGAAAATTGCTAAGTGTTATAAAAATTTTGGTTAGCGATGTATCTCTAAAATGGTAAAGTCGTAATTATATGTTTCTTAAGCTGAAATTTAAAAATCTATTGCTTTTCATTATTTTGTTGCATTTAATTACCCCATGTAACACTAAATAATTTTTTTGCTAACAGTTTAATGTAGTGTTGCAATAGACATTAAGATAGTGAGGTAATTAATTATCTGCGCTGTTTTTTGCAAGATAAATAACAAAATAATAATAATAATAATAATAATAATAATATAATGGAAAAATAACTTTTCCCTTTTTTTTAGGGAAAACGTAACCAAAAACATATATGTTTTTTTATTAATAACTGCTTATGCCTTATGGTGTTTTACCTTAAGGTCATGTGAGTGTTAGGTCTGTAATGTTAATTTGACCGTAACTTTTCTCGTAAAATGATAAATGGATTGAGTTGAAATTTTGTAGAGGAATTTAAAATATGATAAAGAATAGTTGTGAAGTGCGAATATGTTGATATATTGTTAAATAAATATAATAGAAGGCATAGGAGAGTTTTCAGGGGTTTTCGGGGTCTCAGATTGCGAATTTAAAGTCAGTTTTTCAAAATTCAAAATGGCGGATCGATTTATAGCGTGTAGCGAACGATTTTTTAAACAATCGTTCGGATTCGCTTGAAAGTCGTTAATCGGGAGTTTTCAGGGTCGCTGATTTCGAATCTGATGTAAGTTTTTCAAAATTTAAAATGTCAGATACAATATGGCGGACAGGAAAATTAAAAATCAATACAATTTACTAATATCAGATTCGTAATCAGCGACTTGAAAACCCCTGAATAACGAGTTTCAAGCATAACCGTTAAATTAAAAAAAGTATATCCGCCATTTTGAATTTTGAAAAACGGACACCGGATTCGTAATCAGCGACCCCGAAAACCCCCGAGTAACGATTTTTAAGCGAATATGTTGAAGTAATTGAAAAAAAAGTTGTCTGGGTCCGAGGGACCTAGCTTAGGCACGCAAGGGTTAATTATAATTGTTTTATATTTTGTATATTAAAATAAACTTGGATTATTACTTTTTAGATACATAAATAATGTAAATTGTTTATGAAATTGTTATTAAAAATATCGAATTTTTAGGTTTACAATTTTGCAATTATATTCATTGATATGAGGGTAATTTTTTATATAATCAGTATAAGTTTCATTAATGTATTGTAAACGGTTGTTGAGTTATTAATTTTTCTTTAAAATGTTGTAAAATTTTGTTTATGCAAAAAACTAACTAAAATTTCAAAAAACGGTTAAAAGTGTTTTTTTGTTTTATTATAAACTACATATTTTCATTAAAGTTTTTACATTTTAGAAAATCAATGAAAATTTGTTGAGAAGGTTGACCTGGAGTTACTCTATATTTTATGCGAATTTTAAATTTTAGGGCAAAAGAAAATCCATTTTTTATAGAAAGTAAATTACTTATAAAACTTTTTGTGTCGATATATTCGTTTCGGCAAGTATAACATCTTTTTCAGCATTTATTTACGAGTAATTTTCATTAAAAGTAATTGTTAAAGTATTATCAATATGCTGAGAATTTTACATTTTGATAAAAAATGCAGTGTGGGGCAAAACCGGGTGCCAAACGTTGGAGCAAAATCGGATATATTTAAATGCATTACACTATACATATTAAAATTTTATCTCAAAAGAATCGACATGTATGTTTCGAAATCGATGTATAACTTTCGATATATCAATTATTTACATTATCGATAAATAAACGATAAAAAATTAATAAAAATATGAAATATTTCGTTTTAAAAGATTTAACTGCTGTTATTCATTATTAATATAATATATTTAGATTAAATTTATTGAATATTAACTATTTTCTATATTGTAAGTGATATATAATAATAATTGAACAAAAAGTTAAAGAATATTCCATGATTTATATATTTTCTTGATAGTACCCGGTTTAAATTGATCAAAAAAAATTTTTTCCTGTAATCGACTTTATTTTTTCTTTCTCTAATGTTCAAGGAAGAATTTTCAACGAGATTTGAACTAATTTATTTGATAGATTCTTTGTAAACTGAAAATTCCAAAAAGCAGGGTGGCCGCAAGTCAGGT
Organism: Leptopilina boulardi; assembly: GCF_019393585.1. Lineage (NCBI taxonomy): Eukaryota > Metazoa > Arthropoda > Insecta > Hymenoptera > Figitidae > Leptopilina > Leptopilina boulardi. The sequence goes on from NW_026137888.1 coordinate 470,438, forward strand.
AAAATCTGGAAATCAGGGAAAAGTCAGGGAACTTTGTTAGTCAGGGAGAAGTCAGGGAATTTTTAAAAATTCTTTAAAAGTCAGGGAATTTTGATTAAAAGAAACCAAAAATTAAAAAACTTTGATACACTGAGAAAAATATGCTACTGAATCAATAGCATTTCTGCCAAAGGTATAAAAATTATTAATTCAAAAGCATATGCTATAGAATCTATAAAATATTTTACAAATTTTATAGCATATGCTTTTGAATCAATAATTTTTATACCTTTGGCAGAAATGCTGTTGATTCAATAGCATATTTTTCTCAGTGTACATAAATGTTAATTAAGTTTTTTTTATTTAGACGTTTTTGTAATATAGCTTATTATAATGGTGCCGTCAGATTTTTCATTTTTCAAAATATTTACTTTTTTTATAATAAAAGTTTTAAATATAATAAAATTTTGGTATTAAACATTTTTTAATTATCTTATCTTTTCCTTTATTGATAAAATTGTTACTTAAAAAGCATTATAAAAATTTCAATCAGTAATGCAGAATATTAAATAATTCAAAAGTTTTTTAGTCAGATATAATAAAAAATTAGTCTGGGAAAAGTCAGGGAATTTTAAAAATAAAATTTTGTGGCCACCCTGAAAAAGGTACCCGGTTTTGCCCCACTCTCCCCTAAAAATTGTTAAAAAATCCGACACTCCAAACCCCACATTTTATAACTATTTTCAAATGTTTTATAAATAATTATTTAACAATATATTAATATTTTCGCACTGGAAAACAATTTTTTATCATATTTGGAACTCCTCCATAAAATTTCAATTCAATCCATTCACTATTTTACGAGAAAATTAAGGAAAAATTAACATTACAGACCTGACAGTCATATAACCTTAATGCATAATACAAATGCTTGTAAATATTTACATTTAAAAATTTTTAAATTTTGCAAAAAAATATGATTATTATTAATGTTATTGAATTTTTAATATATGACAAAGTTATTCTAAAAATATAATGCTTTTATATTGAATTCTTTTTAAGATGGCAAATTTAGAACAGTTCTTTTTATACTTGACTACTAGACCTTTTCATGCTGATCGTTGTGTCTTTATCTTGCGCATACTCTTCGTAAACTTCGAGTTACTTTTCTACTAATTATCAAATAATTGTGTAGATAATGTAGTGTAAAAATATTAACGAATTAATTGCTTTTACTAAATTCGAAAAGAAGCACAAACAGACATTTATTATTTCTGATTCACATATTAAATATTAAGTTAAAAATGAAAATAATTTTTTATGTATATCACTTTAAAGTCAAAATAGAATTAAACATTTCAGTTAAATTGGGATACAAACTGACTTTTATTACATGTTCCATAATAGACAATATTTTAAGGAGATGGACTTTGTACTACAAACACTTTTTTTATTTGCAGCAAAATGGAACACGACAGTATAATGACTCCACAGAAAAATACGTCAGAAAACGGTACATTATATTTTTTAAATAATGAATCACGCGCAGAAATTTTATACAGAGTTTCTAATTGATCTGAATTTTTTCAAACAACCATATAAATTTTAGAGATCAATTTCTAAGACATGTTTTGCCAGTGTTCTGTTTTTGTCTTTCAATATTGTAATATTTATCTGTAAAATCACGTAACTTATCAGTCATATATCATCTTACACACTTTTGGTTGGAAATTTTAATTCATAATAGTTCTTTTAAATACTCTGTATATTAAAAAAGTGTGTTTTTATCATTGGTGATTTACGTAATATCATTATATTCTTTATATTAACTTATACAGATCCTATTGATCTTGCTGGATACAAGAAAGTTATGTACTTTTTAATTGCAATAACACAGAGGAAATCTGGTCTCAGGTTGAAGTGCATCAATTTTAAAATACTTTATACTTAAATTAAGTATGTAACACTCTTAAAATTAAAATATATTCTTCGTTCTTAGTATATATGTATTCTAAATGCTAAGAATATATTCTAATTTTAAGAATGTAACATACTGAAATTAAGTATAAAATATTCTAAAATAGGTGCCAAGTATATGCACTAAATTTTGGAATACTTTTTTTCGGTGTGTCATTTAACATTGACTCATTTTAAGTTGCAACAAAAATGAGACTAGGTTTTTTTTGTTAGTAAGATTTTAATATTCTAAAAGTATAAAAATGTATAAAAGAAACGAATTAAAGAAATAAGTTAATCTCTCCGTGTGATGTTTGAGTTAAAATGACAAAAGTAAGCAATGGTTAATTCACATAATTCACAAAAAGTTAAATTAATTAAAACAACGGAATAAAAATTACTATTGACATTATCAGATTTACAACATTGCATTTCACCTTCTCAACTGCTTGCTGATTACGTTAATAATTACTAAACTATAGTTCTGTCAATAATTGTTTTGTAACATATATTAATAATTGGAAGTCATTACAATCTATCAAGCACACAAAATTTCTGTCAAGATATACTTTAGTCAAATTGTCCAAATCAAAAGTATTTTTTTATTTACACTTACAAATATATATTACAATTTGTACACTGAAAGGAAAGAAATAAATTTAACATTACTTTTCAGTCAGATTTAAAAGCAGATTCAATTTCAATTGAAACGCGTTAAGTGATGAATTGTTGCTTGTAATTTTATGTATATACACAGAAAAAACCTGAATTCAAATTGAGTATAGATTCTATACTCAATTTGATTCGCAACAAAAATGAAACTGGTTGTCTCATTTCGAGTTCTAAGGTAAAAGTATCAAAATGAAACAGGCAAGTTTCATTTTGAGAAAAAGAAAAATGGAAAAATATTGTGAAATAACGAATAATTTTGCACAAAAACATGAAATATAATAATTACAAAGAAGTAAATAACACGCTAGACTTAATATATTTGATTAAAAATTGCTTGTAATCGCGTAATAAAATAATAAAGGAAATATGTTTTTAGGTTAGAAAAATGAAAACATGTGTTTTGACAACAGGAACGGTACTGCCAACTTAAATAATAGCGGTAAATTTAAAAACTTATGAAATTAATTATTATCTACGTAAATAATAATAAATAATTTTTATTTAAAAACTTCTAAATATTCGTACTGGTCAAAATAATCTTTCTGGTGTTGTTGAAATATTAGAAACAATAATTGAAATACAAAATTACTCTGCTTATGATGCCAACTTAGAAATCTGAAATTCCAGCCAATATCATTTTAAATAACATGAAGTTTGTCCCATACTCATTTCGATACCCAAAAGAAAATGAGTTGCAACAAAAATGAGTCCAAGTTTTTTCTGTGTATATAAAATTAATTTTAAAAAAATAGTTTATTAAACGTTGCTTATTTCTGTGAATTTATTTTTCTAAAAACATAAGAAAAGTTAATATTGAAATCCCAATTTCAAGAAATAAATTTGATGTTTCTATTTTTCCTAATAAATCAACCACAGATAAAATACTCTTTACCAAGGATCACAGTCGCATCAATTGTGCGTTACGATATTATAGTCAATTATTTTAAATGTGCAACTTTTTATTAAAAAAAGATATAAATTTTTATCCAAATATAAAATCATATAAATAATTTACAACATATAATAATAATAATAATTTTCCGTTTTTGCGATAAGGACTAGACTACTAATATTGGCATGCTAATATTTTCCCTGTACTGCAACAGTACCACTCAATGATGTCCATTATGTTATCATTTCGCACTTATACTATTACTGGTGCAGTATTGCTTTCATTACTCCAGCAGTATGCTTATTAATTGGACAGTACCTGTGTTTATGATAAATTTTCCTTAACCCCTTTACTGTTAGAGAAAAGATTGATACTGTTATCCCAAAATGTCCAACAAATTCTGGTCGACAAATTTTTATAAAACTTAGTATATAAAGATTTTTGGGGTCTCTGAATGAAATAAAATTTTTTTTTTGGGATTTTTACTTATTTTTCAATTGTTTATTAGCTAAAAATAATAAATAATAATTTAATTATTATTTAATCAAATATCATTGATACCTGTAGTGTGCGAATAGTGATATAAAAGAATTTATTTTACAATTTAAATGGAAAATTTCATTTATTTTGTCGCTGACAGTGAAGGGATTAAGGAATTAACACACATTTTCTGGCTTGTGAAATCTTTTTCTAATTAATACCTATAATTCTAATAGGCATGTAATCTATCTTTCTGTTTAGTTTTTTATCTGGAGACTTTCTCTCCAAGCTTACCGTCAATTTTCTTTTTAAAAGACATTTTCTTCTTCAAATTCATTCATATCTTTTACATATTTGAGACATAAAAAATCTTTTTATGTATCAAAAACGGAAAAACAAAAAATTTATCATTATTATTCAGAAATATAATTTGAATAAAATATACATTAAGTACTTAAAATGGTTGACTTAAAAAGGAAAAAAAATATAAATAAAATTAATACAATATTATGTCTTATTAGGACTTTCTTTTAAAAAAAGCCACTGTAATCCTTGAATTATCAACATTTAAGCCTTTTCTCATGTATCTGAATTTTTATAGTTTTGAATGAAATGGAAGTGAAATTAAAAGCAGAATTCTTTTTAGACTTTCTATAAGTTGTAAATTGCAGTAAATCCATTTTTCAATAAATAGGTCCACGAAGAACATGTAGGCCGAAAAAGCCTAAAATTCTTTTCTCCCCCTCATTGCCGGTTACAGTATCAAAGAAAAAAAAAAATTGTGGCCATCGAGATGAGAAAAAAAGCAAAGGTGGAAAATGTAAGTGTTTCAAAACAACATTTTTTTTTATTAAAAGAAATGTGAACATAGTTCTCTGAAACTAAATCGGTGAAAATTGTACTGAAATTATTTCAGTAAGTAATTTGTCACAATGTCAATTATTTTCAATAACAAATTATTAATTTATAATATAAATTTATTTATATTATATTATTAATTATTAATTAATTAATTCCTATTATTTATCATTATCATAATCATTAAATTCTTAAGCAGTCATCAAAATTATGATTCTGAAAGTGGCACCCAGTTCTGAACACTCAATTAATTTGAAATTATATTATATTAGTAAAATCATAAATTTAGATAAAATAGTTCATTGAAAGTTCATGAAATAACAAGGTGTTGATAAGTGGGTGTCAACTTGAGCATAATAAGGAAATTTGAGCAAAAGTTAGGAAATTTTTTAAAAATATCTAAATTGTCACAATATAAGCATCGTCTTCAAAAACATAAGTATTACACCAAGAGGGTGATTATGATATGCAAGCTAGTAGTTAAATTCAGATTTAGTTGCAGAGAGCATTCTATTTTTAAAAAAATTTGATAATCAAATTTATGTCTTCATCTGCATTTTTTATGAAATAAAGAAATATTGTTTTGAATATACTTTCATTGTTTGTAGAAGATTGTAAAGAAAAATGCTGCAGAAGTAGCAAGAGCTGCTGAAAAAGAGACCATCAACTTGATGTTGAAAGACGTGAGTATTTAAATACTCAACTAAAATATTGCTAACCAAGTTAAACTGACGTAACAATTAGTTACAATAATCTTTTTGTTTTTATTATCGACTTGTTATATTCGCTCGTCTTATTAAGTGAACACCCTGCAGAAAAGATCGACATATTTAATAATTAGTATAAAATTTCAGTTTAAATTTCTTCACGGGTGACTCTTTTGAAAAACTATTGTTGTATGTCCGACACATTTTCGGAAGTAAATATAATCGTTTAGGAAAATACTGAATCATATTTTAGTATTTTATTACGTTTTATAATCATCCTGTAAAAAAAGTTACTTTAATTGTTTAATGTGTTTTTTTTAAATTCTTCACCACAAGAATTTAGTTCAACTAACATGTCCTCGAACTATTTTCCGTTCCTTCAACACCTATAATAATTATTTGAAACATTATAGTGGCTACTTTATGCATTTTTAATAAAAGTTATAATATTAAAGAACATTTTACCGAAATGTAAAGAAAAGTATATCTGATAGATTTTAAAGAAGTGGTATATAGTTTTTTCCTCATTCTCGCGTCATTATTTGAACTTGTTAAATATTCTATATTTTTGATATTGATACATTTTATGCTATACAATAATTACTTATTAATTATTGTGGTAAACATGCATATTGACATCTATATTAATAATCCTATAAGAAAATGAATAAAAATTTCAATTTTATATGACTATCGATTGTTTATAAACTGTCACCAAAAATGCAACCTATATAGTTTTTAAAATCAGATTTTAAAAAGTCATCGTTAATATTTAAAAAACACTTAAATCTAGTAAGAGTTTCAAAATGAAGTATTATAATATTGGCTATTTAAAGTGGCCGGACTTTTTAAATTAATAAAACTTATTGCTTACGTCAGTTTAACATTAATTAGACTCATTGTTAAATTCTAGTTCTCGTTGGTGTTCCAAAAAGTTTTATTCTACTTGAGTGACTCTAATGATTTCAAAATTCAAAAATTTCATCACTTTTTAATATTTGAGTGCACTCAGTTTCGCTTTTCAACCTGGGTAATAAATAAAAAAATACAAAAATTAATTCGTTAACCATTCAGTTTTACATTCAAATTACAAATTCTTATTACGAATATCCAATACAATCTTCCAATTTTTAGCAATAGTTACAATTTAACGCGGCAAGTATGTGTCTGGGCATATCATGCCCGGATGTTTATTTTAGACCAATGGTTTTTTGAATTATCATTCCACAACTTTATTGCTTTGAGTAGAATGGAATCAAATTTATCTACCACAATGTTGTTGGGTATAAAAAACACGTCTATTTTTCGCACATCGAATCAGTTTCTAACGTTCGGTATTCGGGGCTTTAATGGTTCTTAATTACGAATATGACATTATAAATTTTTAATTTAAAAAAGCAGAGCCCAAACTGAAGGACTTTTTTCGAAATTAATAGTTTTTGTTTGAAATTCATGATTTGGCGGTTTTTGTGATAATGTAATTACAATCAGAAGTTCGATTTAAAATTTTTTAAATTTATTATTATATTATTAGTGTTATTTCATTATCATTATTAGTACTATAATTTAACTTAATTATTTTATATAAAAAAATCTTACAGGCAATTTTACAGACAGAGCATGACGTGCCCACTACATACTCTAACACATATTCGCCGGGTTAAATATTTAATTTTTTATAAATTTTTGAACATTAATTACACTAATTTTTAACTCTAGATGGAAGAAACTCGTAATGATGAATTAGACGAAGTAATTGTCAATCCAACAGTTACCGGTCAAGATTCATTTGACAATTTATTTGACAGCCTTAATACTTTTTTTCCACATTCCGACGTAGCTAATCAAACTGAAGAGGTATTTAATTATATAAATAAAAATATATCCCTTATTTTTATCAACATTAAAATTAATGTCGAAGGTTTTTAAATTTCTTTTCAATTTCACAAGAAAACAAAGTTGTCATAATTATCATAGAAAATTGACTGTTATTTTATACTTTGAGCATCCATTTTCTAATACTGAAAATATTGCAGAATTAATAACTATTTCTTTGAGGCCTACGATTGTAGTAATAGTTATTGTATAGTAACAGTTAAATTTTCCAAAACTTGCAACTATTCAAACGTAAATATCTTTGTCCCATTTTAAAGTCGAACGTTCCAAAACAGGTCAATCACAAGAAAAAATACAATTAAATTTATTAACGATTAAGATATATTGAATATTTTAAGTAATAATGTCAAAATAATATGTCAAGCTAACTGCAATTGTGGAAACAGAAATAAAATCATGTTAGTTTCTCACTAATCGTTCTAATCTAATCACTGGAGGTGAATAATAAGAATAATAAGGAGATCAAATAAAATTAAATATATATTCTCTTCTTTAAAATATTAAAGTTATGTAAAAAACTTCAAAGCATAATTTAATGTTGTCTTTAATAAGAAGTAGGGTCAGTTGGGGTAAATGGGGACAAAATAGCTATTTTTCACAAATTACCTAAGTTTCTTCCTTTAAAAGGTAATATTTGCGGGTTTATTTTTTTTAACTTGTTATTTACGTTCTCAGGAATTATTTTATGCAGCAGAAAAAAATTTAGATAAGCTTTAAACGCATGAAATTGACTGCCCCCATTTACCCCAAGATTTAGAAAATTTCATAAAATTTGGAGTAAATGGGGACAGCATAATTTCTAAGAAAGTTTTAAGAAAATAGTTTCCTCAAGTATATTACTGTATTAAGGGATGAAAAAACTTGAAAAAAATTTGTAGTAGATATAAAATAGTTGAACCAATTAAATTTTTTTTATTTTTTTGTATCTCAGTATTTCGTCTCGCAATTAAAAAAAGCAGACTTAAAAATCATACCAAATTTTTTTCTTATTCCTTACGACTCCCATAACAGAATTTCACTCGAAATTTTTATTTTTGTTAACTTTGTTAATAAAAATCAAAAATTCAAGTGAATTTCTGTTATAGGAGCCATAAGGAATATGAAAAAAATTTGGTATGATTTTTAAGTTTGTTTTCTTTGAAATGCTCGACAAAATACTGAAACAGTTTGACTTTGAATTTAAAGTTTTAAGGCATTGAGCGATAACTTGAATTATCTTGCTGACAATTGTCAAGATAAAAGTTTTGCAATACTCTAAACCTCTTGCAGGTGATCTGAGGTTAAAATATTGACTTTGAACTTAATTTGAAACTGTAAATTAAGCTCCAAAAACTTCTTGTCCCCATCTACCCCAGCTGACCCTATATAGCTTTTAATATATTGGCGAGAGGTGAAAGGTGAAAATAATACTGTAACTCATTTATTAGGAAATGAAAATTTTAAAAAATGAAAATGAAACCTTGAAAGCAGCTGTCGCAAGATATTCTACAATGTTAGGGGAGTGCGAAGCACTCATTAAAAGGCAAAATGAAACAATTTTGCAATTAAATGCGAAAGTTAAAAGTTTACAGGAGGTAAACCTTAAACAGGCCGATCAAAGTAAAGATTTGGGCGAAATTAAACAAAATATGGCAGAAGTTTTGAAGACTTTAGAGAGTCAAAAACAAACCGCGGAAAATGAACAGGTATTTTTAAAAATGAACCAACAATTAGAAATTACTGAAATTAAAATCAATTCTTTATTTACTTTCACTGTCACCTCCTGTTTCTTCTCCCATTTAATATTTCACACTTCTCACTCCTGTTTTAAATTTAACCTTCGCAGGTCAAGATCCCACCAAAAGTGATTCAGGCAATTTTAATATTTTAATATATTCCAGAGTTTTACAAACATGTTCATACTAATTGTATGCCATTTAACAAACTAATTTTTATCCAAATATAAAATCATATAAATAATTTACAACATATAATAATAATAATAATTTTCCGTTTTTGCGATAAGGACTAGACTACTAATATTGGCATGCTAATATTTTCCCTGTACTGCAACAGTACCACTCAATGATGTCCATTATGTTATCATTTCGCACTTATACTATTACTGGTGCAGTATTGCTTTCATTACTCCAGCAGTATGCTTATTAATTGGACAGTACCTGTGTTTATGATAAATTTTCCTTAACCCCTTTACTGTTAGAGAAAAGATTGATACTGTTATCCCAAAATGTCCAACAAATTCTGGTCGACAAATTTTTATAAAACTTAGTATATAAAGATTTTTGGGGTCTCTGAATGAAATAAAATTTTTTTTTTGGGATTTTTACTTATTTTTCAATTGTTTATTAGCTAAAAATAATAAATAATAATTTAATTATTATTTAATCAAATATCATTGATACCTGTAGTGTGCGAATAGTGATATAAAAGAATTTATTTTACAATTTAAATGGAAAATTTCATTTATTTTGTCGCTGACAGTGAAGGGATTAAGGAATTAACACACATTTTCTGGCTTGTGAAATCTTTTTCTAATTAATACCTATAATTCTAATAGGCATGTAATCTATCTTTCTGTTTAGTTTTTTATCTGGAGACTTTCTCTCCAAGCTTACCGTCAATTTTCTTTTTAAAAGACATTTTCTTCTTCAAATTCATTCATATCTTTTACATATTTGAGACATAAAAAATCTTTTTATGTATCAAAAACGGAAAAACAAAAAATTTATCATTATTATTCAGAAATATAATTTGAATAAAATATACATTAAGTACTTAAAATGGTTGACTTAAAAAGGAAAAAAAATATAAATAAAATTAATACAATATTATGTCTTATTAGGACTTTCTTTTAAAAAAAGCCACTGTAATCCTTGAATTATCAACATTTAAGCCTTTTCTCATGTATCTGAATTTTTATAGTTTTGAATGAAATGGAAGTGAAATTAAAAGCAGAATTCTTTTTAGACTTTCTATAAGTTGTAAATTGCAGTAAATCCATTTTTCAATAAATAGGTCCACGAAGAACATGTAGGCCGAAAAAGCCTAAAATTCTTTTCTCCCCCTCATTGCCGGTTACAGTATCAAAGAAAAAAAAAAATTGTGGCCATCGAGATGAGAAAAAAAGCAAAGGTGGAAAATGTAAGTGTTTCAAAACAACATTTTTTTTTATTAAAAGAAATGTGAACATAGTTCTCTGAAACTAAATCGGTGAAAATTGTACTGAAATTATTTCAGTAAGTAATTTGTCACAATGTCAATTATTTTCAATAACAAATTATTAATTTATAATATAAATTTATTTATATTATATTATTAATTATTAATTAATTAATTCCTATTATTTATCATTATCATAATCATTAAATTCTTAAGCAGTCATCAAAATTATGATTCTGAAAGTGGCACCCAGTTCTGAACACTCAATTAATTTGAAATTATATTATATTAGTAAAATCATAAATTTAGATAAAATAGTTCATTGAAAGTTCATGAAATAACAAGGTGTTGATAAGTGGGTGTCAACTTGAGCATAATAAGGAAATTTGAGCAAAAGTTAGGAAATTTTTTAAAAATATCTAAATTGTCACAATATAAGCATCGTCTTCAAAAACATAAGTATTACACCAAGAGGGTGATTATGATATGCAAGCTAGTAGTTAAATTCAGATTTAGTTGCAGAGAGCATTCTATTTTTAAAAAAATTTGATAATCAAATTTATGTCTTCATCTGCATTTTTTATGAAATAAAGAAATATTGTTTTGAATATACTTTCATTGTTTGTAGAAGATTGTAAAGAAAAATGCTGCAGAAGTAGCAAGAGCTGCTGAAAAAGAGACCATCAACTTGATGTTGAAAGACGTGAGTATTTAAATACTCAACTAAAATATTGCTAACCAAGTTAAACTGACGTAACAATTAGTTACAATAATCTTTTTGTTTTTATTATCGACTTGTTATATTCGCTCGTCTTATTAAGTGAACACCCTGCAGAAAAGATCGACATATTTAATAATTAGTATAAAATTTCAGTTTAAATTTCTTCACGGGTGACTCTTTTGAAAAACTATTGTTGTATGTCCGACACATTTTCGGAAGTAAATATAATCGTTTAGGAAAATACTGAATCATATTTTAGTATTTTATTACGTTTTATAATCATCCTGTAAAAAAAGTTACTTTAATTGTTTAATGTGTTTTTTTTAAATTCTTCACCACAAGAATTTAGTTCAACTAACATGTCCTCGAACTATTTTCCGTTCCTTCAACACCTATAATAATTATTTGAAACATTATAGTGGCTACTTTATGCATTTTTAATAAAAGTTATAATATTAAAGAACATTTTACCGAAATGTAAAGAAAAGTATATCTGATAGATTTTAAAGAAGTGGTATATAGTTTTTTCCTCATTCTCGCGTCATTATTTGAACTTGTTAAATATTCTATATTTTTGATATTGATACATTTTATGCTATACAATAATTACTTATTAATTATTGTGGTAAACATGCATATTGACATCTATATTAATAATCCTATAAGAAAATGAATAAAAATTTCAATTTTATATGACTATCGATTGTTTATAAACTGTCACCAAAAATGCAACCTATATAGTTTTTAAAATCAGATTTTAAAAAGTCATCGTTAATATTTAAAAAACACTTAAATCTAGTAAGAGTTTCAAAATGAAGTATTATAATATTGGCTATTTAAAGTGGCCGGACTTTTTAAATTAATAAAACTTATTGCTTACGTCAGTTTAACATTAATTAGACTCATTGTTAAATTCTAGTTCTCGTTGGTGTTCCAAAAAGTTTTATTCTACTTGAGTGACTCTAATGATTTCAAAATTCAAAAATTTCATCACTTTTTAATATTTGAGTGCACTCAGTTTCGCTTTTCAACCTGGGTAATAAATAAAAAAATACAAAAATTAATTCGTTAACCATTCAGTTTTACATTCAAATTACAAATTCTTATTACGAATATCCAATACAATCTTCCAATTTTTAGCAATAGTTACAATTTAACGCGGCAAGTATGTGTCTGGGCATATCATGCCCGGATGTTTATTTTAGACCAATGGTTTTTTGAATTATCATTCCACAACTTTATTGCTTTGAGTAGAATGGAATCAAATTTATCTACCACAATGTTGTTGGGTATAAAAAACACGTCTATTTTTCGCACATCGAATCAGTTTCTAACGTTCGGTATTCGGGGCTTTAATGGTTCTTAATTACGAATATGACATTATAAATTTTTAATTTAAAAAAGCAGAGCCCAAACTGAAGGACTTTTTTCGAAATTAATAGTTTTTGTTTGAAATTCATGATTTGGCGGTTTTTGTGATAATGTAATTACAATCAGAAGTTCGATTTAAAATTTTTTAAATTTATTATTATATTATTAGTGTTATTTCATTATCATTATTAGTACTATAATTTAACTTAATTATTTTATATAAAAAAATCTTACAGGCAATTTTACAGACAGAGCATGACGTGCCCACTACATACTCTAACACATATTCGCCGGGTTAAATATTTAATTTTTTATAAATTTTTGAACATTAATTACACTAATTTTTAACTCTAGATGGAAGAAACTCGTAATGATGAATTAGACGAAGTAATTGTCAATCCAACAGTTACCGGTCAAGATTCATTTGACAATTTATTTGACAGCCTTAATACTTTTTTTCCACATTCCGACGTAGCTAATCAAACTGAAGAGGTATTTAATTATATAAATAAAAATATATCCCTTATTTTTATCAACATTAAAATTAATGTCGAAGGTTTTTAAATTTCTTTTCAATTTCACAAGAAAACAAAGTTGTCATAATTATCATAGAAAATTGACTGTTATTTTATACTTTGAGCATCCATTTTCTAATACTGAAAATATTGCAGAATTAATAACTATTTCTTTGAGGCCTACGATTGTAGTAATAGTTATTGTATAGTAACAGTTAAATTTTCCAAAACTTGCAACTATTCAAACGTAAATATCTTTGTCCCATTTTAAAGTCGAACGTTCCAAAACAGGTCAATCACAAGAAAAAATACAATTAAATTTATTAACGATTAAGATATATTGAATATTTTAAGTAATAATGTCAAAATAATATGTCAAGCTAACTGCAATTGTGGAAACAGAAATAAAATCATGTTAGTTTCTCACTAATCGTTCTAATCTAATCACTGGAGGTGAATAATAAGAATAATAAGGAGATCAAATAAAATTAAATATATATTCTCTTCTTTAAAATATTAAAGTTATGTAAAAAACTTCAAAGCATAATTTAATGTTGTCTTTAATAAGAAGTAGGGTCAGTTGGGGTAAATGGGGACAAAATAGCTATTTTTCACAAATTACCTAAGTTTCTTCCTTTAAAAGGTAATATTTGCGGGTTTATTTTTTTTAACTTGTTATTTACGTTCTCAGGAATTATTTTATGCAGCAGAAAAAAATTTAGATAAGCTTTAAACGCATGAAATTGACTGCCCCCATTTACCCCAAGATTTAGAAAATTTCATAAAATTTGGAGTAAATGGGGACAGCATAATTTCTAAGAAAGTTTTAAGAAAATAGTTTCCTCAAGTATATTACTGTATTAAGGGATGAAAAAACTTGAAAAAAATTTGTAGTAGATATAAAATAGTTGAACCAATTAAATTTTTTTTATTTTTTTGTATCTCAGTATTTCGTCTCGCAATTAAAAAAAGCAGACTTAAAAATCATACCAAATTTTTTTCTTATTCCTTACGACTCCCATAACAGAATTTCACTCGAAATTTTTATTTTTGTTAACTTTGTTAATAAAAATCAAAAATTCAAGTGAATTTCTGTTATAGGAGCCATAAGGAATATGAAAAAAATTTGGTATGATTTTTAAGTTTGTTTTCTTTGAAATGCTCGACAAAATACTGAAACAGTTTGACTTTGAATTTAAAGTTTTAAGGCATTGAGCGATAACTTGAATTATCTTGCTGACAATTGTCAAGATAAAAGTTTTGCAATACTCTAAACCTCTTGCAGGTGATCTGAGGTTAAAATATTGACTTTGAACTTAATTTGAAACTGTAAATTAAGCTCCAAAAACTTCTTGTCCCCATCTACCCCAGCTGACCCTATATAGCTTTTAATATATTGGCGAGAGGTGAAAGGTGAAAATAATACTGTAACTCATTTATTAGGAAATGAAAATTTTAAAAAATGAAAATGAAACCTTGAAAGCAGCTGTCGCAAGATATTCTACAATGTTAGGGGAGTGCGAAGCACTCATTAAAAGGCAAAATGAAACAATTTTGCAATTAAATGCGAAAGTTAAAAGTTTACAGGAGGTAAACCTTAAACAGGCCGATCAAAGTAAAGATTTGGGCGAAATTAAACAAAATATGGCAGAAGTTTTGAAGACTTTAGAGAGTCAAAAACAAACCGCGGAAAATGAACAGGTATTTTTAAAAATGAACCAACAATTAGAAATTACTGAAATTAAAATCAATTCTTTATTTACTTTCACTGTCACCTCCTGTTTCTTCTCCCATTTAATATTTCACACTTCTCACTCCTGTTTTAAATTTAACCTTCGCAGGTCAAGATCCCACCAAAAGTGATTCAGGCAATTTTAATATTTTAATATATTCCAGAGTTTTACAAACATGTTCATACTAATTGTATGCCATTTAACAAACTTTAAATAGCTTTCAAAAAATATAAAAACTGCTTTTAGCTGTTAAATAATGTATTTCGCTAATTTTTAATTGCACTCTTCATTTTATTGAAACATTTAATTATCTTTATTTACCAAATTTTTTCACAGAGCACTTACATTTGTGTTGAAATATCTTCTATATTGATTTCTCTATTTTCCTCACTTATATTATGTGCAAAAATTATCTGTACAAATAAATTCAATTATTTGCTATTACTTTTTTAATTACATTTATTGTTTAATATTACGAAATTATTTTTACTGTACATTAAGAATTCTATTCATTATTTTTATTAATTATACTTATGGCTTAAAATATCCTTAACACTTAGACAACCAGGTCGCCGATAACGGGTATACCATCCTTAAAAAAATTGATTTTTTGGTCGATAACACCGTTTTCTCAGACCCGGTCACATATGAGGTAAACTGTAGAAAATTTCTCCGTTCGACAGTCAAATTTTAGCGATATGCATAAGACAATATTGTCCAATGCACATCACATAACAATACTTTAAATAATAACAGTAGTAGCAAATAATTCAATTTGTTTTCGCAAGATTTTTTGTGTTTTACTCTATAAAACTATTTATTTCTATGAATCTATTAATTAGGTTTTTTTTCAATAGTAACTAGAATTATTCACTCCAAAAAAATTATTTGTAATTTCTTGAGCATGTTTAATTATCATTTCTTATTAACACATCTTGTTTCCTAATGAAGATTATCTATTCATCATTTTAATGTAATCTTTTTTCTCCCTCAATTCCTATTCTTTATTTATTTCACTAGTCAAGTAAGGTTTCTTCTTTTTTGAGTCATTTTCTCTTATGATTCCTTTAATTTAATAAGTTTAAATATTTTTGTTTGTTCATAATATGCACTTTGAATCAATTTATATCTATATTCGAGAATATTGTATGCTTTACTCAATGACTTATTGCATTGCTTTTTCAATATATGTCTTTTCTAATCATCAATCACACAATTTCATGCTTTAAACATATTGCTTGTAAATTATAATTTTTAGGAGTTTATTTTTACGAATTAAAAAAATAGACAATATTTTTATGGTTTTTTATTTTTATTTTTCATTAAGATTTAAAGTCATAAAAACTATTTAAAATATTATGGAGTTGATTGTGAATGTAAAAAGAAGGTAATTGTCGAAATTTTGTTATTTATGATTAGATATAAAGAAAATTGCAAGGTGTTAATTTCAAACAATAGTTTTAATTGTAAACTACAGACACAAATAACATACACTATTATTGATAAAGTACACTGATTAATAGAACACAAGAGAGAAATACCCGGTATCGAAGTATTATTTCGAAAAGGCAGAGCACGCACTTACTTTGCAAAAGCGGATAAAGTGCCTTATTCTTGGCTTCTGGAAGGAGGAAGACCATGGCCGCCTTTGGATAAGGGCACCTCCAGGAATGAATGCTAATGATATTGTGAAGCCAAAAATGGATGATTTTGTAAAAATTCTTAGTAAGTTTTAATACCCAGTAGAAGCCCTGCTATCCCAGATCGGCATAAAAATATATTTCACCTTTTCAATCGGTCTTCAAATCTCCAGGCAGAAAATTTAATGCATGTCAAATAACTTAAAAGTTTTTACGTTTACTTCAGCTAGTTACTGGTCAGAAAATTTGACACATGACAGGGTACAAACGTAGTGACTAATATAAAAATCCCTGGTTAAATTAAACTTCTTTAGTAACATGCCAGATTTTCTGACCAAAGTTTAAATTAATTAAAATATTTTACGGATTTTTAATAACTTATTCATTATAGTTTCTTTAACTTCACTATTAATACTAAGAAGTAATTAGCAACTTTTATGAATATTATTTTAATCTAAAATTTAAACCTTCAGGGACACATATAGTACTAACAACTTAGCCATTAATGTAAATAAAAGGTTTATATTTTTCTGAATATAAGAACGAATTTTTCAAAATTTCACTTCATTCCCTTAAAATTTTCCATTCGGTGGTTTTCAGGGTCGTTCATTAAGAATTTGAAGTCAGATTTCAAAAGTTCAAAATGGCGGATCCAATATTATTTATTTTATATATTATTATATGCAATATATTATATTATTTGATATTATCGTATATTATTATTTAGTATTAATTAATTGTCAAGATATTTTTATTTGCAATAGCATGGTGTCTAACAATTTCAAGAAAAAAAATTCCCCGACTTAACCTGACGATAAAAATTAGAAAACCTCCAAATTTTTGATAATTATAAAACAACTTTAAACTTTAAAAAATAGAAACTAATTTTATTTTTTTCTTTCTAAAGTTTTTAGCGGAACCTCTCAGATGGTGTTGAAGTCCGTGCTTCCTACAAGTTTAATTTGGAAGTTTATGTCCGTAATCAGCGACACCCCCCCTCCAGAGTGACAAGTTTTAGACGAATTCAATGACTTTTGAAAAACTCGTCAGCTTCATTGAATCCGACATTTTGAATTTTTAAAATCTGACATTAGATTAATAATCAGCGACCCAAAAAACCATTGGATATTGAGTTTCAACAAAATGCGTTCGTTAGGTTTCTCCGGTACACGAGAACTGCCATGTATTTTTTAGTTACCTATCAAGACTTTCGGGCCACAATGTCCTTTCTTATCATATTGATATTTAAGATGATGATATTTTGATTTTTTATGATATTTTAGACCTTTCCACGTTTGGAAATATTAAAATTATGGTGGTTACGTGATGTATCACTTGCACACTGTTAAACACCCAGCGTGATCTCAACGTTTGAAAAATTAAGTGTGACCTGAAGGGTTAAAGGTTTAAAAGTAAAATTGGGATTTGTGAGATTCTGTAACCACAATGACTGTACAATCATTGTACTATTTTAACTCTCTGTTTATGCTAACTTGTCCTCACTTTAGCGCTATATTCCCCACCAGGCATCTAGATTGATAACAAAAAAAGAATTTCTTATTTTGACTCCTTCTTCCCTTGCTTTTCTGACCAGTAACTTGAACTCGACTTGACATAAGTGCTTATCAGATAACGTAATTAAACTATCAGCTACTTAGCAATGATCAATAAGATGGGGTTGTCAAGTAATACTTGATCAGAATTTGAATGATACTGGATTCAAAAAGTATTACGGGACAATATTTTTTGCCTTGGTATGAAAATTCAATGTATGCTATGAGTTCTGTTTAAATACTTATTATTTAAGGGGGGAAACTCGTGTAAATGCACGTTTTTTCATGAATTTAAAAAACTGGTAAAGTTCATTGAATTAAAGTAAAACATACGCAAGCCAAGGCCCTTCACCGTCCGATCTATATCATCTGTTTTAATTATAGATTAGTAACTTAGGATCCTATTCTACAGATAGTAAACTAATTTTTAAAGCAAAAAAAAAAATTTGTTTTACACGAGTTTCTCCCCTTAAGGAAGATTTATTCCACAATTAACTTAAAATTTTTTTTCAATTCAATGCATGCAAATGACTAAAATATAATAACTGAGGGGAATAATTTGTAATTATTATTGTACATTTTATAAGTTTGAAAAAGTATTTACTGCCTAGAATTGTTAAGAAAACTGGTGTTTTGTAAATAATTGCAAGTATTTCTTTTTAACCCTTTACAAATCCTAAAAACAATTATTCTTATACATCTCTGTTACAATTGTTTTCAATTGCTGTACGTTTTAATCCGAAACACAAAAAGCACAATATATTTCCGAAAAATTTCTAAAAGCTTCTATTATATCCTCAGCGATATTCTTCACAAGTTTTTAGGAAGATAACCGTGCTGTAGGCGGACAAAACTTAAATATAGAAATTTAAGAAAGTATTGATTTCAAAAGAAAGTTTTAATTAATTTAATTGCAATTATTAAAACTGTTAGTATTACAATATTAAAATTATTTAAATTTTTACAATTGTTAATAAAATGGAGACTGTTTTCTCAATTGATAATGGCATGATTATCAATTAGCTTGATTAACTATATGGGTTCAATTGCTATAGTTATTTATTTCCGAGGTTCATTTAAAATTTAATAATATTTTGAATAGTTGTTTTTGGGATGCGCTTGCATAATATTGCATGAAAAATTTCCACATTTTTACTTGTTTTCCTTCGTCCTATACATATTCAATATCTTTTCCATCATTAATGTTCTTACTTGTTATTATGCTTTTCCCGCAAGTTTCATATACTTCATTTTTATATTACAATATGTTTATTTATGTTATATTTTGAAAACCATTGAAGTGGAATTTTTATAAATTAATTTCAATAACTTCTATTAAATGATTTTAAACGATTAAATTCTACTCCAATGACATTCAGAACCTAACATGAAAAAATTATTAACTTTAAATTTGAATCAGTGAAAAATTATTGATAAAAGTAAATCCACTTAACAATTCAGTAAATATTCCACAGGTTGTCAGTGAAATTTCAATGAAAATGAGTAATATCTCTTTTTATCCATTCATTTAGTAAATAAAATTCTTAACTATTAGTGAATTTTCTTGATTATTCAATTAATATTTCTCTTGATAATAATATTTGATAAAGATAAAAGAAATCGTCCACTGATAGTACTCTGTGAATTACTAGTCATATGTCAGTGTAATTGTTCGTTTGTTTTAATATTTCACTGAATCAAATTTAGAGTATTTGTAGTCTTTAATTACTATTTTTTTCAACTGCAGATATTGCAAAAGAAATAGAAAAAAATCCAGATTTTCTTTTGGATGAAAGTGCGAATGATTTAACATCTGAATCCATTAGGGATTTTTTCATTCAAATAACGAAAACCAAACGCGAATCTGCTAAGAAAGTACAGTATGTATAAAGAAAGAGTAATTAATTATTATCATTAGTTGAAATTTGCCTAAGAAAGTTTGTCATCAACATAATTAGTTGTGCTGAGATATCCCGGAAATATCATGTTTTCTACAATATTCCACACAAAAAAATGTTTTTAAATTCTCAAACTATTTTCATTACAAAAGTTGGATTTCTTACAATGGAGTGTTATTCTATGTGCATGAAACATCCCCTATAACTCAGATATTTAAAGATGTTTAAGATGTTTCCGCTACATCTTATCCGAAATATATAATTGTTGAAATCTTTCTATGAATGTCAATGTTCCTTCAGTGGATATTGAGTTTCCGTCCACTGTATTTTAATTTTATATTGCAAATATTCACCTCGTAAGTAAATAAAAAAGTTATCGTTTTGTAATGTTTTGTTTTGTAAAGTAATTTCTTGCATGCTGAATGAAAAGTTTCTTAATATGTAATAACACATTTGGTATTGAGACCATCACAGCATCAGATG
Organism: Leptopilina boulardi; assembly: GCF_019393585.1. NCBI lineage: Eukaryota > Metazoa > Arthropoda > Insecta > Hymenoptera > Figitidae > Leptopilina > Leptopilina boulardi. Next base: position 490,951 of record NW_026137888.1, read on the forward strand.
TTATCCTTAAACCTTCTGATTGGATTATCTGACTACAGAATAGAATGGGGCGAAAAAACCTTTTGAATTTTAAACTAAAATTTTTAAACTCTTTTATCAACCATTTGTAATGTTAAGTTTATTAGGTAGTACGCAACTTTTGATTCCAGTTTGGTTGATGCATCAAAAGTAGTATAATTTCTGTATTATTATTTATTTCTCAGCTGCTTCAGTAAAATATAAAATGTCAAGTTTATAAGGTTGTACACTATAAACATAATCGTTAATGTCCAAAAAAATTATTGTCGAAACTAAAAGTAATATATTATTATTAATTATGTAAATTCTAAAGTGGCCTTTTTGACACACTTATTACGCAATTATTACGGAATTAAACTTCAAAAGACAGTTTGGAATTTTTTAAATTATGTAAAATTTCAATTTTTATACATACATAGTATACATATATTCACATATTGTATATATAATGTTTGTTTACAAATCAAAAGTTTATTTTGTAAAAATTAAATTACTTCAAAGTTTCTCGACCTAATATTTTTGTTCTTAAAAATTTTTAAATGGGGAGCATTCTTAGACAAATTTCATTCATGATAATTGAGTCAAATATTTGAAATACTTGTTAACAAATCAATAATTTAAATAATTTATTATTTTCCAGGAAAAATCTTGAAATTAATGATGAGCATTCTGTTTAAATTGCTTTTTAATTTGCTACTAATTGTTTTCTTAATTCTACCTAAAAATGTACATTTTATTAAATATGTTTCTGTTCTTGTATTTTTATAAGTAATTTATAGTTATGTATAAGGAATGCATGCAAAATGTGCTTTATATTTTTATTATTTGTTTTGGATATACGTTGTATTTAGAGAATTTCTATCTATATATGTGTTTTTGGTTTTTAATTTTTAAAGCTATTACTCACTTTGCAACAATAATATTACTTGCATCATATAACTATTTTCAATTTTTCAAATCATAACGCATAAAAATCCTTTCCTACATTATTTTTACATTGTATTTTTAAAATAAGAATATTGAGAACAATATTCTTTCAAACTCCTATAGACACCCATAAGTGACAGGAAAGATATTTATTTATTTATTTAATTACAAATTTTCTAAGGCTAGTTAGCCCTTTAAGGAACATTACAGAGTTATAAAGTATGGGGTATAATCTTGATAATATCTTGTTGTAATGTAATTATTTATTTAAAACTCTTTTTTCAATTTACTATATTTATTATATAAAATATAAAACATAGGGATACACTATGAGTTTTATTTGATGGTAATAATAAAAAGTTTAACTTGTCTTAATGGGGAAATGTAGTAGTATAGCATAAATCAAATAATCGCGAATTTACATAATTACAAAACTCTTATCCCTGCCACGCTTCTATAGAGGTGTACAAGACATTTTCAAACATTGATAAAGCGAATATGGAAAATAGTTTTAAACTGGAACGAATATTTCACGAGCTACTCGGACATGTGTCCGTATAATCTGGAAAATTATCTAAATTATTTCAAAATATGTAGTTTCACAATTTTCAGTAGCAAATTAATTTTTTCAAAAAACTTTGATAAAATAATTATTGTTTATTATTTTTTTCATTAGTATTAGTAAGTGATTGACATTTAAGAAGAATAGGAATTGAACTTGGGTTCGACGGACGCAAACAAAAAATAATAATTGACAAGTTAAACAACTTTCAGAAGAAAAATCTGCCCGCCCACACTTAGGGGGGGTTTCAGAGCACGCTTCGAGCGCAGGCTTCGAAAGCCATTCTTAAATTATATAAGATTTCAAAGGTGGAATATATCCTCCACCATATCTTTCTATCTAACGGCTTCATTATCATTCGTCCAGAAGTGGTATAAGCATTTAGAAACCACATTGTCCTCTAATATTAAGATAAAAAAATAAAAGAAAGTGGTAAAAATGTAATAATAGAATATTTTTTGGCAAATATTTCGACAGAAAAATTGTTGCTCATAAAATTTGAAACTGAAATGTCTGTGAGATAATTATCTTATGTTGCCAATTTTCGAAGATGAAAACGATTATAAATCAGATTTTGGCTACTAATATATATATATATATATATATATATATAGTGTTTTCTCAAGAAGTTAAAAGTTTTCTGCTTGGCATGGATTTGATTAGTAGTTTAAGATGAGAATGAGTACACTTTGAATGATATTTTTTTCTACCTTTGGCCATTCCAAAGAAAATGCTCTAAGTAAAGTTTATAAAAACAGAATGTATCAAGAATATTTTACATTACTAAAATGTGCGGAATTTTAAATTTTTAACTGGTAATTATAAAAATAATTATATTGAAGAAAGAATGAAGCCGCTCTAAACAAATGAAAACGATTTATAATAATTTGCAAAAAAGAAAAAGAACAGTATTTACATCAATTCATAATGCAATAGTTTAGAACTAAAAAAGTAAGACATTCTAGAAGTGTAAAATATATTTAAAACGTACTGTTTTTAGAACCTTTATATATATATAGAAGTGTTTTCTTTGGAAGTTCTCAATACGAACATTTTTTCCTGATTTTTTCAGTTTCAGAAGTAATGCACTGTTGTTGGTTTTTCTTTAGCATGGCAGAGCAATGTTAGTATGGTTGTAACTATGATGGTGAACAAAAGTAAAACATTTTCAAGACCGAAAAAATGAATCACAATATTAATTTTTAACGACTAATCGCATGACGAAGAAAAAACTAAAAGAAATTTTTTTTTGACAGTTTGAGAACATTTTGAAAAAAATCATTCTTTTCATAAACAATGTTCAAAAACAATTGTTAAAAAATTTTTTTTAAAAAAAAGTAGCTCGTCATGCAATAGCCAGTAAGATAAAGAAGATTTGTGGTAAGTTTGATTAAAATCGGTTAAAAATTGCCTGCGTTACATTCAGTTACATTGCACGGCGCGCGAAAAAACGCGTTTCGAGATACATAAAAGTAGTGTTTCAACTATAGCCTTGAAGACATTATGTATTAGAAAATAACTGTTGCACTAAAACAAAGATTTACTATCACTTGTTTATGGTGCTTGCTAATGACAATTAATAAAATCATATTGACGAGAAACCGAAAGAATAGAGGGATCTCATGCTCACAGTTAACTGCATTTGGTAGCATCTAAAATGCGAAACTTATGTTTACTATAGACATTCATACATCTAATTATAGATTAGTCATGTAGGATCATATTCTATAGATAATAAACTAATTTTTAAAGCAACAAAAAAATTGTAAAAAAATTGTTTTACACGAGTTTCCCCCCTTAAATTTAACTTGAATTGAAAAATTTTAGAAAAAAAGTGTTTGCCTTTATCAATACAGAAAAAACTGTGTTGTAAAAATTTTTTTTAAAAATAAATTTTTGCAGCTTTTGGCATTTTAACCCTTTAATGGAAAGTTGGACATATATGTCCCACTTCAAAAAATCATAACATTCTTCAATCTTAACGTATTAACTTCGCTTTCGTCTCATTTTGAAGGGCCGATCAAGAAGAACAAATACATATGCATAACGTTTTTGAAAAAACTACCCCTTTTGAAATACACCCCTTAAAAAAAGTCGAAAAATCACAAAATTTAAAAAAGCAGTATAAATTCCATGAAAATTTTTTTTTTAGTCTCAACTATTACACATGTTTAAAAATATTGTGAGAATTGTAAACAAAATAAGTAAGAAAAATTCTTCACAAGCGTAAAAAATATAAAATACTACCCCATTGAACCAAAATTTTTAAAATTGATCAGATTTGCCTGAAATTTCTTACTCAGAGGGTTTTTGGGGTCGCCGATTACGAATCCAGTGTCACTTTTTCAAAATTCATAATGGCGGATCTAATATGGCGAACGAATTTTTTAAAATTCATTCAGCGGTAGCTGTTTACATTGACGTGCGCGGACATAAAATATACTATTATATAATTTTTTTATTATTCTATTATATAGAACTTTTAGTACACGTAAAAATACAACTTTTGTCATGATGAATGAATTAAAATTCAAGACGGAAATAGAAATTTTGCTTGTTTTTCGAAAATACTGGTTTTATGACTTTTCAAAATCAGTGGGCAGTTGTGCTCAATCGTTGAAAATTGAAGAAAAAGACACATCTTTTAGAATATTCTTCATTTAAATTATGAAACGTGAAAAATAAGATAAGTTACATAAAAGAAATTAATAGATAAGATAATAAAAGATTAATTTTAGATAATTTAGATGAAATAAAATTATTTTAAAAATAATTGAATTAAACTAGGTAATTAATTGCATTTTCAATGAATACAGATGTAAAAAGTCTCATTTAATTTCATTTGCATTCATAAATAATGCGAAATAAAATAAACTAAACATAAAGAGTCAAAAAAAACTTTTAGAAACAAATTTAAACTCACTCTCAGGAATGACAGGAAAAATGCTTCCAAAAATAACGAGTACCAATTAAGAAGTTAGTTTTTAACGAAAAAAGAATATGAAAATAATTGAAATTTGTCATATTTATTCCCATATTAAAAATATTAAGGTGGAGCACGACTCCCTACGAGGCACAACTCCCCACTCTCCCCTACAGAACAGAAAAAAACCTTACCTTTTATTTGCAATTATTTATTTAAAAAAAACGCATCGATTTTAGTGAAAATAGCAAATTTGTTTCATTATAGAGAATCAAGGTCAAAATTAAAAAATTAAAAAAAACATTCACCATTGGAAAGAGCATGAAAAACCTTCAAAAAACAGACCTTTCAAATTTGTTTTATTGCATTTATAGACAGCAAAAATTCCTGAAAATTTTTTTTCATAATTTTGAAACGTACAAAATCAATCACATTTTTTTCAAAACAAATTTCAATATCTAAAAATAGTTATGAAGTAAGGGTGGGTTTCAAGGGGGTGTTTACCATTATTATTCACGTCACAGTAAAAAGAAAGTCTTATTTTAAGGCAGGATAGAGGTCTTATTTTAAGATGCAACATTTTTAAGACAACCATGCTCAATTTACGCAATGGATTTTCCATACCAATTACATTATGACTAACAGTGCTGAATTTAAGACTGATCTTAAAATACGATTTTCTGTTTACTGTGATCTATGTAGCTAAGAAATACTTTTTTATAATTCACATCTACACATACATTCACAATCTGTTTTTAATTATTTACAAAATTTTTTACAATAAAAAGGGTGGTTTTTTACATTAAGGATGTTTTTCAAGGGGTTGTTGATTATCATCTGAAATTTAAAAACAACCAGGAAATATTTGGAAATAATTATAAAGTATGTAAGAGCTGAAAAAAAATTTCATTAATCCTTTAGATGAATTATTAATATTTCGGGGTAGTATTGAACGTAGGGGTGGTTTTAAGGGGTGAAACGTGTTAAAACTTTTTTTTATTTATATTGAATACTAAAATAATTAAATCTAATATACATCCTGACTCTCAAATAACGACAAAAAACTCGGCTATTAAAGTGTCAATGCCAATTTTGAGTATATCAAACTGCAATTTGATTCGCTTAGTTTTACAAAGGTTATCGTGTCAACAACAGTTTTTCTACGGCCAGACAGACTAACAGACACCGGACACACACAATTGACGGAGAATGTTTTTTGATTCAGGGCACCTCAAAATTTGAAAATTCAGTGGAAATAGTAAAAGCCAATTTTTGAACAATTATAATACAATACTTCGCGATTGCTTACGTTTTTTAAACAATTTTTTTGAATCTCTTTTTATCAAACAATCTTAAAGAATAAAATTTTATGAAATTTAAGAAAAAAGTACATAAAATAGTAGGTTATATAATAGAAATTTAATTGCTTTTAAATTATTTTACAGTAAGCAGCATAATAGAAAGTCAAAATGGCAGATATTGAGGAAGATGCTAGTTCAGACTCTAATAGCGAGCGGGATTCTTCAGAGTATGGTTCTGATGACGAGTTTGACGGTGAAGAAGTTTTAGGGGATGATGAAGATTTATCTGAGGAAGAAGATGAAGATATGGACATCGATCGAAATGTGCAAGACGCAGATAGGCAAGATGGACAAATCAATAATGATGTTAACATGCCAGCTGGAAGACAAGTCGAAGAAATCCACGTTAGAAACAATGAACCAAGAGAAAATGCAACAGAGACATTATTTAGGGGTATTATACTATTGGTATGCGCGTCCCATTACAAAGTGCAGAACAGTTAGCAGCCATTGACCATTTTATAGTAGCATCAGCACAGGCAGTGCGACACAATGACACTTACGAACGCTTAATGGACAATTTCAGATGGCTAAAAAAATCATTTCGGTTTATTAATATACCGACAACTAAAAACGCCTTATGGAATGTACTTGGTCGAACAGGGGAAAATTTAACATACCGGTTCTTTTGCTCAAAATGCAAAGACGAAATTGGAATTGGTCGTCAAATACAAAGAAGATGTACTTGCGGTAGATGCGGTCCAGGTCAGGATAAGTCCTTTGTAGCAATTTTTATACAAGTGCTTTTGCGTCCTCAACTAATGGACTTATTAAAAATTCCAAACATCGCGGAAAAATTACGCTACAGAGATAATAGAGTTAGGTTAGATGGGAATGCAATGGAGGATATTTATGATGGACAGATGTACCAGCAACTTCAACGTAATGGAGGATTTCTTTCTAATCCTTATAACTATTCTTTGACATTATGGACCGACGGCTTAAAACTTACTCGATCATCTCGCGCTACGACATATCCAATAATTTTCCAGTTAAATGAACTTTCGCCCCATTCCCGAAAAAAACATTTGTTATTAGGTGGTCTGTGGGTTGCAAACGAACATCCTAATATGAATACTATTATGCAACCTGTAGTTAATGAAATAAGAGGTTTACATCGCAATGGAATCCCCTGGAGACCCGATGGAGAGAATGAGGTGATCAGTAGATTTATTGTAGTTATATTCACAGCAGACTCCGTGGCAAAACCTGACGTCTTAAGGATGAAACAATTCAATGGTGAAAATGGTTGCCCACATTGTCTTGCTCCTGGACAAATGGAAAATAATACATGGATATATCCTGCAGGAGAACATGAAATGCGCACAGATCGATCAATAAGACTTGACGGATTGGCTGCTCACAGAGAACGAATAATAGTCCGAGGAGTTAAAGGCGTTTCATCTTTAGCAACCTTACCGCAATTTAACCTCGTTAATGGTGTCGTTGTTGATCCTGCTCACAATCCGTTTTTAGGAGTAGCAAAGAGATTAGTTGAAAGATTTTTAACTGATGCCGAAGAAAATTGGTACATTGGACGACCACAACAAATCACAGTTATCGACAGAAGGTTATTGAGCATAAAACCACCTACAAGAAATTCTAGACAGCCTCGCAGTATACAACTCTATAAAATGTGGAAAATATCAGAATGGCGTAATTGGCTTCTTTATTACGCGCTTCCATGTCTTGATGGAATTTTGCCTCCGCTTTATTTTAATCATTTAGTACTACTATGTGAAGCGGTCTACATTTTGAATAACTGCTCTATACAACAAGCACAATTAGGCAGAGCAGATGATTGCATCAAACAGTTTGTGCAGGGATACGAAAGACTGTATGGACTTATCAACATGCTGTTTAATGTGCATCTTTTATATCACCTCGTTCATTCCGTACGCAACTGGGGTCCTTTGTGGGTGTACTCAGCTCTTCCATTTGAGTCTTTGAATAGAAGAATTTTACAGTTTGTGACAAGTCCGCATGCCAGAGGAAGTCAAATAGTTACTAGATTCTTTTTAAAAAAATTTATTGTAGTTGCAGCAGCACAAATACCAATTACTGCTGAAGCAAGACAAGAAGCTTATCGTCTTCTTAAAATTAGCAATTATCAAATAGAAGGCATGCCGGAAGGACATTATTTTCATGGTCTTGGAAGACAAGAGGCTCGTTATCCGCAACCATATGAAGTAGATCTTATTACAGCAGCAGGCAATGTAATTCATCCAGGAAGATATATTCGATTATATAGGAGAGCAATCATTAATGGAACAGAATACAGAGTTCGAGACAATGTCAGAAGGAAATTTTGCAATCATATTGCATTCTGTCAGGGCTCAAGATTTTTTGTAATTGAAAGATTTCTATCATACAGATACGGTGGGCAGTTAATAGCTGGATTTATTGGGACATTTTTGCATAGCATAGAACGTGCATTCAGAACTCCTCATATGCAACGCGTTACTGACATTCAAGTAAGGCATTTTATCTCTTACAACGCAATTATAAGTCCAGGTTTCATAATTCCCAGTGACGAAGGAATTGCAGCTGTTTCACTATGTAATGTGTGGGAAACTGATTAATAACTTAGGTAAATATCTAAAATTTTTATATTTATTTCACACATTTTCATTATTTTATCATTTTTAAGTTAATTTAATCTTAATTTTTCTCCATCATAAAAAAATTATAAAATTATTTGCGCAAACATTTATTGCATTCATCATACAGTTTGTTCAATGTATATAATAATATAAAAATTCAATAGTTGGTAATGAAATTACCCAACAACAAATGTAAATTTAATTTTTATATTTGTTAATGTGAATTACTAATGTGTATTCCTAAAAATATATTTATAGATGCAGTACAAGAAGATTTCATAATAACTGGATATATTTAAATTGATGACATAATAAATGACTGAATAACATAATAACGTTATATAATCCAATTAGACAAAAATAAGCAAAAATAAATGTCCCATTTTATGCTACTTGATGGACTTTCATTGCAGATTGGATGAATGTGAAGGAAAAATTGGACTACGATGGACAATAAAGAAAGGAACTTAGATTTTTAAAATAAAAAATGAATAATTCATTGTTAATAAAATAATTTATTTTCAAAGATTTTTGTTGTTGCTTTTATTAACACTAGAACTACAAAAGATCCTGCATATCTACAACTATTCATAGGTTTCTTCAAGTATATTTTGAATCCAATGTCGGAAATACTCTAGCATTTTAATTTTTCACTAAAAAATACGTTTAAATGATAAAAAACGGCCTTTTTTATGTTAACTTTACAGCAATATAGAAAACTATTACGACAAATTGCAAACTTCCAGTAGGCTTTAAAATAATAAAAAATCCTTCAACAATAAATTATGTATATCGAAAAAAAAAGTTTAACTGAGATTTTGACAAAATCTATTTTTTGATAAGCGCGTTCATTGTTTATACTTTGTAATAACTGTTCGTAATGATTATTTTTTAATTTTGGAATAATAATTGTTTTTAACAATATTAATAACCATTGAACAAAATTTCTTGTCAGTATTTCTAGGTATGACATTTCAAATCTCAGGTTCTGATAATGATAAAAATCTGAAATTTGGTATACTAATTAAACTCAACAAAAAAGTAAGTCAGAAAATTGTAGTCCTCTAGCTAAGCATTAACGGAAGATATAGTAGCACAAACATACGAGATGTGACAATTTGTACCATCGGTATAGTTCAAGTGTTGGAACCTAAATAAAAAGAACGAGAATCTGAAGATTTAAATAATTTAGAAAATTTATATATTACTGTAACTCTCAAAATCAATTTATATTCGTGACGCGTTATGATTGTCATTTTTTAAATGAAAATGCACAAAGAAAATTGAGTCTCAATAAAACAGTTAATTTTTTAGTGATTATTAAATCCCAAATATTAAAAAAATGTCTTATTGTTAAACAATTAAAAACCTCTAGAAAATAACTATCTAAGCAATAATTGAAAAACTTGACAGGAGCTATGAAAAAATAAATTTTCATAAAATTGGTTATATCTACAAGAAAATTGAATAAAATTAGTAGTAGCTATTAAGTTTTATAATAAATATCACTCCATATATACTGTCATTATCGTAGTTATTGTTATTGACACGCAAAATAATATAATCACCTTTCAATTTTATCGGCTTGCACAGAATTCAATTTTTTCTTTAATTGTTAAAATAATTTATTCTTCTCCTTATTCGACCTTTTTCTAAAACACATTGATTTTATCCGTTTTGGCAAAATAAATTTATCTTTCTTGTTTTGATGAACTCTGTATTATATGCATTGTATTTCATAAAAGTCGTTGCGGCATATTTTTAAAAAATGAAATTTTCAGAAATAAATCTGAATGAAGTTTAAATTTTTATTACTTGTTATGAAGTTAGAATTTAAAAAAGACAAGATGCAGAAAACTATCTCTTTTTTGGCAATTAGAAATTATATAAGAGAAATATATACTAAATCTTTAAATGTAAAACGAATTATTAGTTGAGGTTTCGGATCAATTAAACATACGGACATAAAATTTTTAAACTTTGCTTTCACTTTTAGAATAGTTTGAAGAATATTGTGTTAAAATTTCGTGAAAAAATATTCATATTTGTCGAAGTAATCGCGAGTTGAACACAAAAAAGCATTAAAAATTTCGATTCTTAAAAATGACGTTTTTTGTAAATAAATAAAAACGGTAAATTATACAAAAAAATTTATTTTGGAAAAAAGATGCGCAATAAAATTCTCTACAAAAAAGAATAATTAAAAATTTAATTTTGAATAGTTTCAAAATTTTATCTCCAGGGGCCAAATTATTTCACGATAATTCGCGCGTGTGCCCTTTTAAGATCCGGAGCCTCAGTTGTTGCTTAGAAGTAATGAATTTATTTTTTACTAATGATTAAAATATAAAAAAATTAAAATATTAAAAACATATTACATATTTATAAAGTATAGCTGCACCAAATAACCAAATTTTTGTGATTATCATGAATTAATAAGAAAAATGTAGAATTATTAAGTTATATTAAAAACTTACTTTTATGTCTGAATTGGAATGATTGCAATTTTAACCTTCGCGCTACCGAGAGCCATCTGAAGTGACCCAGCGATAAAGGATGTTTAAAATATACTAGAGTTTTGCATCAATTTCTAAAATTACTATTAATATTACTATTACTCAGACAGCACGTAAGCTTGCAGCAACCTTGCGGCATGCTTGCCACGCAACACATTGCCAACCTTGCACGGCAAACTTCAAATGTTCCACCTAACTCAAGCTTGCATGGTAAAATTGTCGAAAGATTGCACTGTAAGGTTACTGCAATATTGCACTGTAAGATTATCGCAAGATTGCTTGGTAAGCTTACCGAAAGATTGCAATTCGCAAATTTCCTACAATCGCTTTTCTGCTACGAGCAGATGAGGAATCTGGCTATTCAATATTAATAAAAACAATCATATGAATTTTTTTCTTATACACGAACATCCCGGGAACAATTATTTTGACAATTTTTTTTGAAAAAAAAATATTCATTAACAGTTGTTAATGTTAGAAATTTTTTAAACGACAAATTTCCTAAATTGGCTTTTCATGCTACAGGCGGATGGAGACGCTGGCAAAATTAAATAATAATAAAAAATCAGATGATTTTTTTCTTACTAAGGAACATGCCAGCAACAACTCCTGACTGTATAAAAAAATTCAACTGATTTTTTTATTAATATTTAATAGGCAGCGCTCTCACCCGCCCGTAACAGAAAAGCGATTTAAGGAAATTCAACCATTACAAAATTTCTAATATTAACAATTCTTAATTAAAAAAATTTTTCGAAATCAGGAATTGTTCCCAAGATGTTCCTATGTAAAAAAATTCATATGATTATTTTTATTCATATTTAATACGCAGAGTCACTACCCGCTCGTAGCAAAGGAGCGATTTTAGGAAATTTGTTGTTTAAATAATTTCTAACATTAACAATTCTAAGTGAAAATTTGTTTTCAAAGTCAAAAATTGTTCCCATTAAGTTTCTGAGTAAGAAAAAAAATCATCTGATTTTTAGGGTTCCGTACTCGGTTCGGAACCCTATTAATATCAGTTTTTTTGAAATTGTGTACCCCCTCTAGCGGCCACTCGAATTAATCTGGAGGGCTGAAATTTGATTCACATATGTATTTTTACATGTACATTACAAAAAAAATATAGCGAACCTGACTGGAATTGATTATCATAACGTTGTCAAGGAAAAATAAAAAATTTCGAAAAAAATGGTTTAATTTAAAAAAAATGATAATTTTAATGAAAAAATGTATTTATCCACCAAAAATGAAAAATTTTTTATCCAAAGTGATTCAAATTTATACAATTTGACGTATTTTTACGTGTATATTACAAAAAAAATTTATTCATTTTCACGTATTTTTTCAAGAAAATGTTTTTTTTAATTGAAAATAAAATCGGACCGACTTTTTTTTAATAATATTTAATATCCAGCGTTCCCACCCGCTCGTAACAGAAAAGCGATTTTAGGAAATTTAACGAATAAAAATTTTTTAACATTAACAATTCTACACTTTAAAATCTAATTTCAAAACAAATAATAAAAATTTTAACACAATTTTTATATTTCAATATTCTACTAACAAAAATAATTCTTATAAAAAATTATCATGTATTTTAAAATCGCTGTTTTTATTTAGCCCGCTAACGAGAGGAATAGTGGCGATAGATTATGAATATATTTTGGTTGTTTATATATTTAATTTAATTAATTATTTAATTAAAGTTGTGGTAAAAAAACAATTTTTTGTTTAAACCAAATTTATTGTAAGAAAACTGTTTAACTACAGGTACATTTATTTTCTAATAAATTATTAAAAAATAGTTTATAGAATTGTTTTCTATTGAAACTTAAAATTTCCAAATAAAAATTAATTTTTGAAATACAATTAAAATTCTTATATTTTATATATACGTATTATAAAACTGAAGTTACCAACGTTGATTCAACGAAAAAAATAAAAATTAAGGATTCTAATTACCATCAAAGAAATTTATTTATTTGCAACCCTTCATAAACTATTCTCTAATAATTTATTAGAAAATAAATATACCTGTAATTAAACAGTTTTCTTACAATAAATTTGGTTTGAACAAAAAATTGTTTCTTTACCACAACTTTAATTAAATAATTAATTAAATTAAATATATAAACAAGCCTACCAAAACAATTCATTTTGGAGCAAATAAACGATTGCCTTATTTTTAATTGCACTTAATATACATTTTATATAATAAAATATATTTTATTATTCTAGAATAAATAAATAAGAAAAATAAAAAATATTTTAAATATACTTACTGCAAACTAAATAGTTCTCATTTTGGTGATTTTTTAAAATAAGCGGACTAAATATCCAAAATCTTGCATTTCTCCCGCTAGCGGGCTAAATAATCTATCGCCACTATTCCTCCCGTTAGCGGGCTAAATAGACACAGCGTTTTAAAATTTAGCCGGCGACGACTTTCTGTAAAATATAAGAACTAACCTTCATATATACCATACTTATGTATATAAATATTATTTAAATTTAACATCGACAATGTTAATGAAATTATTATATTTGACGTCCTCCAGCAGGTTATGTTGACATTTCTGATGTTTCGAATTTTTTGACAGCTGTTTTGGTACACATTTTTTTTTCACATTTACTACACATCTTGTGTCAAGATGAAGAAGCTCCAACGCACACTTTTACTTTTACCGTGTGTGGTCGGTATAGTAGAGTTCTTATCACTTTTAAGAAAACTTTTTTTTTTAATTAAATTGCAATTATTTTAAACTGTGCTCGATAAATAATAAAATAATTAATAAAATTTGCAATTTCTATTAAATATAAATTATTTTTTCACACATTTTACACTAATTTCTGAAAATATTATGAAAACTGACGAGTTAAAATCTACAGATACCACTTGCACATATCAAGTAATTATTTATTATTTATCACGTTAATAATTAAAATTCTTACAAAAATTAACTCTATGAATGTTCATTTAACCTCACAATACTAATTTTTATAAATTTTCATCAATTTAAAGCTTTTTTTTGATAATTACCTAAATTCGACTTAGATTCGACTTAGAATCGACCCAGCTGGGTCGATTTTAGGTAAATCAAATCCGCCAGGGTATACCATGGAAACGAAGATGTCGTTTTTTTTATAGCAGACGACAGGGAGTAAAAACATTCATTTCTTTAACCTTATAAAAATTCCCAAAAATTATGTTTGGTTCCATGTGTAATTTTGCCCAAATGTTAAAATAAAGTATAACTTAATAAAAATTGAACAAGTGAATGACTTTTACTCCCTCTTGTCTGCTATCTGAAATCAAAACTTTTGAACAATTATGCAGCATAAGGTTATGTTATATCTAGTGCAAATCAAATTTATCATGTGGCAATTCCACATCATAAAGCATATGGTACACTGAGAACATTTTTTTAAGGGGAGTTACCACCTTCATTTTAAGTCCTTTAAATTTTAATAATCGCAGGAAGTTATATTTTTTTCTTGCATCATTTCGGTTCCAGAACATATAAGGTTGTCAAAAAAAGAAAATTTTAATTTTTAACCATTTTAGAATTTTTATTTTTTGAAAAAAAAATATTTTTGAAAATCCATGCGAGAGATTTCTGAAGAATTAAAAAAGTGAGAAATATTTCATTCAATCTCTTGAACACCTTAAAGTACACTATCGAAAAATCAATTTATAAAATTTTTGTTAAAAAATATTAAAAAGTAAGCTTATGGCCACTAGTTGCTTCCGACCTCTCCCAAAAAGTACTTTAGCGGTGGTCAAGATTTCTAAAAAAACTAATGGACATATCTTTCTCAAATTTGGCACACTTCTTCTAGACAGTATTGACTAGTGATAAAACGAAAAGTTTAAAAAAAAATTAGGGATGATAATCTGTAATCGTAATCGATTTTAATCGAAAATCGAACTGTTAGTAAAAAATCGAATTATTATAATCGATTTTAAGTTACTAAGAATCGAAAGAATTTGAATAATGCAGTTGATTATTCGACCAAAGTAGTACTCATTTTTGTTGGTTGATTATCAATTTTGTTTGTCCAGTCAGGATGAAAATCGGGCGGATGGTGTACCCACCACTCCGTGCAGAAAGAACGTTATTATTGACTTTCTATGAGACAACTTCTTGACAATGTTTCTTTATGTTACTTTCTTTACTTCTTTATGTTCTTACATACCTTCAGGATGAAAAGGCTTCTTTGACCTAAATCGTAACTGCTAATTTATCAGAGTTTCATAAATATATGTAGATACAGATTCAATGAAGGTTCATATATATTCATTATTTTACAAGAAACAAAAAAGTTCTCTTACAATACACCCCACGTCTACGGAAAACTTGTAAGTCGTGATTGAATATATATTCTCATGTCCATGTGGAAATTGAATCTGGGCACCAACCATCCCATTGTCGGGAAACACTACTATAATAGTTCGGCGTGCTGTTCGAGCTTTAACCAGGTTCCAGCCAGAAACGTCACGGTGTTTTATTCAGGGGCTAATTATTTGCTAAAATAAATAACAGATTTGAATTAAAACTAAAAAAACAAACTCTGTCAGGGCAAACTCGTGCTATTTCCACACGGGTGTTTATCTGACAATAATGTTGTTTAGTTTTTTATACAATGAATTTCTAGAGTGAAATTTTTCAGCAGACACACACATGCATATAAATAAACAGAAAGAAAAATTAATATACGAACCATAATTGAATCTGTATCTACATATATTTATAAAACTCCGAAAAATTAGCAGTTACGATTTAGGTCAAAGCAGCCTTTTCATCCTGAAGGCATGTAAAAACATAAAAAATTATCAAAAAAGTTGCCACATAGAAAGTCAATAATAACGTCCTTCCCGTACGGTGTGCCACTGAAATGCGCCAATTGTTAAATCAAAATGCTTGTGCATGAAAATTAAACCTATTGGAGGTATGGGAAACATTAAAACACAAATTTCCATGAGTTTATAAAGTGGCGTTAGATTTTCTTCCGATATTAGCGACATCAGTAGGGGAATACAGTCAGAGTTGGACACACTTTTGGTTTTTTGTTTATAACTTTCTTATTTAAATAAATTCAGTCCATTGTGGCATGTGGTCGGAAAGATCTACAAAAGAGAAACACTTTTGCTGAAGATCGTAAATTGATTGGTCTAAAATTAAAAAAGTTATGAACATTTAAAAAATAAAAAAATCTAGTGGGTGTAAATATGTATGTATATTAATTTATAAACTGCGCCAAATTCATAATTAATATGGGTGTTTAACCCTGACTAGACGTACCATTTTCTAATTTGCGCCAATTTTCACTATCATTTTCGTAATCAGCGCATAAAAATACGTAGATATGCATAGTTTCAGAACAATTGAACATATGCGCTAATCGGAAGTACACCCTTTTTCTCATTATAATAATTTAATGAAATATCGTTTTCAGAAAAAAACGTAAATTTATTTTCTTTTGACAATTATTTACAAAAAATCGAATAAAATCGACTTTGAGTAATGAATAATCGATTTATTTTTAAGAGTGTCCAAAAATCGATTGAATAATTATTAATCGATTTTATGATTTCGATTACCATCTCTAATATGTAAATAATCGATATATGGAGTCGAGCTCGGCTCTCTAAAGAATTCATAAATTAAATAATATTATGCTTACCATCACTGTCACTGTGATCCACTTTCTTATCTCTCGACAGACTAGGAGCTGAGAGTTTCAATTTTTTTATGTTCGATTCATTATTATTGTCATTAAAAAGATTTTTTTTAACTGTTAGCAAAGGTTTATTATTAATTTCCTCCGTATCCTCTTCTGAGGATGTGCAATCTTTTTCTTGTAATTTTTCCGGAGTTTTTTTTCCAATTAAAGAAATTTTATTAAACAATTTTAATTTCTCGTTTAAGTTTTCTTTTTGAACGCTGCGTTTAAAACGCTTTTTTGGCTCTCCTTTTGATTCCTAGTCTAAATAGAAATTCATATATTAATACAATTAAAGAGAATTTAAAAAATAATTTTTTTATCAAATTTCGTTGAATAAAACAAAAATAATTAACTATTGTTATAAACATTTTATAAACAAATTTAACCACCCTGTAATTATCATTGTGGAAAATAAACTTACACTACCGTCCGAAATTGTGTGAACTCTGCTTTTTCAACAACTATAAAACTGTTCAAATCATTAAAAATATTAAAACTAAAATTTTTTCCTCTTTATTTTATTAAAGTTAATAAAATTCTGAAAGAAATGACACCTTGACAAAGAGAATATGTTAATTTTTCAATTAGATATCTAAGAAAAACCCAATTTTCAATGTTTTTACTATTTTTTTTATTTCTCTGGAAAAAATTAATATTTTTAAACGTTCTTAGGCTCATTGAAATCGTATTTTGTTATGCAATTCAAATTATATAAAACAATTCATGTACAAATTCTTCCCTAGCGTATGCAAACCGTGAAAGTTGGCTCATAAAATGTCAAAAAATTGTGATTAATATTTATATGACAAAAAATGATCGTATTTTGTTATGCAATTCAAATTATATAAAACAATTCATGTACACATTCTTCCCTAGCGTATGCAAACCGTGAAAGTTGGCTCATAAAATGTCAAAAAATTTAAATTTAATTCTACAATAAAATATAATGTTTAAAAATCAAGTAAATATATCATTCTAAACTTCTCTGATTTATGTAAGTAAATTTAAGATTTATACATTTTACTGATCATTTTTTGTCATATAAATATTAATCACAATTTTTTGACATTTTATGAGCCAACTTTCACGGTTTGCATACGCTAGGGAAGAATTTGTACATGAATTGTTTTATATAATTTGAATTGCATAACAAAATACGATTTCAATGAGCCTAAGAACGTTTAAAAATATTAATTTTTGCCAGAGAAATAAAAAAAATAGTAAAAACATTAAAAATTGGGTTTTTCTTAGATATCTAATTGAAAAATTAACATATTCTCTTTGTCAAGGTGTCATTTCTTTCAGAATTTTATTAACTTTAATAAAATAAAGAGGAAAAAATTTTAGTTTTAATATTTTTGAAGATTTGAACAGTTTTATAGTTGTTGAAAAAGCAGAGTTCGCACAATTTCGGACGGTAGTGTACAACGGTTAAATTTTCTAAAAAAAATTAATGTTGGTCATGGGTCTTTCAATTTTTTAAACTTGGTTTAAATTTAGTATGTTATGGCAGAAGAATTAGGAAAAAAAAATTTTTCAAAATTTTAAAAATCGTGGATTTTACAGGGCATCAAGCATTAAAGTACATTTTATATAAAAGGAATCACTTTTATCCACTCAGTTGGATTTTATCTATATTTTAGGAAATATCAATTACGAACAATTCAATGTGGATTATTTAAAAAAAAGTTTTAATTTGCCTAAAAAAGTAAAAAAATGTTGATTTGACTTTTTTGATCAGAAATATCCCAACGATTTTTTTTTAATATCGATTTTGTTATTCGAAAAAGGACAGAAAAGACAGACGTTTAAAAATCAAGATTTGCGATTATAAATTTTTTTAAGTAGATAAATGTTAAATTTTGAATTTTTAATCATTTAAAATCTTTAGATGCATGGTAAACTTTGCAGAAGATTTCTTTTTTATTTCTGGAACTTAATGATTAAAATTTCCAGTTTCTTTAATTGGGCAACATTCAGAAAAATGATTTCTTGGACATTTTTCATTTAAGTTATGTTCGTCTGTTGTACAAAACAAAAAAAAATGATAAGTAAATAATATTGACTCGTACTTAGAAGCGAACGGCACATATATTTTTTCAATAATACACTTTAAATTGTTGGTAAATCTATTATTATATTCTAAAATATAAATAAAATCTAACTAAATGGGTAAAAATTATTTCTTTTATTAAAAATGTACTTTAATGTTTGATGCCCTATAAAGTACAAGATTTTTAAAATTTTGAAAAATTTTTTTTTCATAATTTTTTCTGCCATAACATACTACATTTAAAACAAGTTTAAAAAATTGAAAAACCCATGACCAACATTAAATTTTTTTTAGAAAATTTGACCCTTGTCAGTTGATCTTCCACAATGATAAGAACAAGGTGGTTAAATTTGTTCATAAAATATTTATAACAATATTAATTATTTATTTCATATTTTTTCTTTTGTCAGTATGTGTATAAATAACTTAATAATCAAAATAATAGGAAGGATTAACGAATCAGGAAATAAAGTAGAATTGTGCGGCATATGGACGCTCAGGCTCGACGCGTTTGCGTAAATACAAAATACGCGCGCTGCAGGACAAAAATTTCGATATTTCGGTTAGTTTTAAAGTCTCTAGCAATTTTTCTTTTGAAACAATTCAGGAGAAGATAAGGAATTGAAATATTATGAATAGAAAAAAATCGATGGGGTGTTTATGCCCGAAAAAGTGGAATCAAAATTTTTTTTTACTTTTTTTGGGGCAAATTTTGAAAAATTTTTTGTCTTCTATTGCATTAAAATTGTCGGTAAAACAATTATTAGTCACATAAATATTAACAAAATCGATCAAAACGTCTCAGAGCTATGCATTTTTAAAAAAAAGTGTACACAAAACTTCAATGCCCGGTAAAACCCACAATTTTGAAAAAATTTTTTTTTGGTAATGTTTTTGGTCATAAAACACTACATTTATACCAAGTTTAACAAAAATCGAAAGACCCATTACCAACATTGATTTTTTTAAAAAATTTGACCCATTTATAATTTAATATAGTTTCACAATAATATCAATAAAATAATCCATTCCTTACATTAATGGAAATATCAGCAAACTCAAATATAACTGGATAACAAATAATAATTACTTTTCACGTTAAAATCGTTTAAAACAAAATTTACTTAAACAAATTGTTATAAACAAATAGAAAAAATTACACAATTTTTAGAAAGTTATAAATGTTCCTTTAGTAATTTTTCATTCATAATCGAATGATGTAAAATTTGGCAATTTCTTTTATTTGCTTATGAAAATTATCTTAAACAAATTATTTCTTAAACAATTTGCAACGTCAAATATTGAATAGCAATACCAAATGCCGACGGTTTTCTAATTATTTCCATTTGTTTTAGCCGGCTCTCAAGCAGCACGTAATATAACCTTAAAGTGAAGTGAATATTCCACTGAATATTCGGAATATTCTGGTGGAATATTCCAGGGATATTAAAGTAATATTAAAATGACCGCCTCATTCCCTCAACATTACTGAGGACCATTTCCTCGATTTTATCTTGGAATATTCCTATGAGGCGGACATTTTAATTTTAATTTAATATCCCTGGAATATTCACTGGATTATTCCCTTCACTTTAACGTCAAATTACGCGCTGCTTAGGCTCAGTTAGGTGCATAAGATAACTTTTTGTTTCTAAATATTATTTACAACAAATAAAGTGAAAATTTTTAAAAAGTCATACATTTTCCTTTAGTAATTTTTCGCGTAGAATCAAATGGTGGGGTTTAAAAATTTACCAATTTTTTCATTTGTTTATAACAATTTATTTTAAGAAATTATTTTTTAACAAATTTGAACATCTGAATCATTTACTCTGTAGTTCATTTTCCAATATTGGCTTTGCTGATATTTACATTCATTTGAGCACTGACGTTAATGGACTAATATAAAACGTAATTGGGAAATGAATGATAAAAGGGAAAAACCCGTTAATAAACTTTAAATTTTTAGGTTCATACGATTGCTTATAGGCAGTCCAAAGCAGATGCACATATGGGTGCATCAATATTAGCGTTTACTAAGATTTTTAGAATTCATTTTAATTGATAATCATTAATAAACTTTTTGAGATAGAAACCTAAACTTTTCTACTCGTTCCTACGGTAATAGATATTATTCCAATTGTTTTATACTTACAGTAGAATCCCGCTTATCCGAGGTAATGTGGGGAAGGGGCACCTCGGATAAGCGAAAACTCGGATAACACGGATGAAATAAAGAATTTGAAAATTTTAATAATTTTTTATGTATTTTGAATGGGAGAATGAAATATGAACACAAAAGTAGGTAAAAACATGTTAATGTTTCCACACTAATTTTTTAAGACAACACTTAATTTTCAACTCGCAAACGTAGAGCATATAAATCGTGTTATAACAAGTTTATGTGTTCATAAGCCACGACACTTTCCGTATTATCCGTGCTGCACCTCGAATAATGCGGATTGGTCAGAGCGCAATAGGTGCCTCGGATAACCCGGAAGTTGGGATAAGTGAAGGTCGGATAAGCGGGATTCTACTGTAGTCCGATATCTCAATTTTCTTTTTTCTCCGTGCACATTTGCATGAAAATTATTTATTTTAACGTTTGTTACTTTCCTGTGTATTTATTGTAATTTAATTTATAACCCTGACGACAAAAGGATATTCAGGATATCCTTGGGACGTCCTAGGGATATCAATTTGTTTTCGGCGGTTTGGATATCCCTGGGATATCTTAGAGATTCCCATGGATATCCAGAGGATATCCTAGGGATATCCGAACCGCCGAAAGCAAATGGATATCTCCAGGACGTCCAAAGGATATCCTGAATATTCCTGTGTTGTGAGGGAAGAGAAACGCTACAAAAATGCAATATCAATAAAGTGTGACGGTAGGGACATTCTCAGTTTGTTTTATGTGCTATTCATAACCACTTTATTTTTATCGAGTGACTCTATAATTTTTGACAATTATAATTTTGCATTTTACTAAAGGATATTAATTTACTTTTGTTAAAAAAACATTATTATATAATTTCTTTTTTATTATTGACTCATGTAAAATTGACAGTTGTTGACGTATTATCTGCAATATTGTGAATTTTCAAACCCAGAAATATTATGATTTTAAAAATCTCAAAAATTGGAGGACGTTTTGTAAATAATGAATAAGCAATAAAGTATAAATTAAGGAGGTTCTATCGATAAGTGAATTAACAAACAGATTTTAATGAAACTTGGTGTGCAGCTAAATAAAGTTAATATAAAAGCGTAGTTATTTAGTTAGTTAATAGGTACCTAGGTACCTATTAAAAAAGGTAAAAACCTTTTTGCTTCTTAAAATTTATCATACACATTACTTTTGAGCGCGAAATTTAAATGTTAATTCTCAACACAGGTTACAAAAAATTCGGCGTTGCCAAACGTTTTACGTTACCGAGTAAGTCAAATCAGAAGGCTGCACGAAGAGGAATATATGGTAAGATCTTATGATCTTAAGATTGTTAAAAGTATGTGCTATCCGGTACCATCATTATGCTACTCGGTACTATCAAAGATGTTACAAAAAATATGGTTGTTACCCACTATAATAAAGATGTTACTCAGTACAATCTGGATTGTAACTGATACAATCTAGATAGCTGTCCGTATATATGTATATAAGATCAAATATGGTACTTGATACTATCTAGATAGTACCCCGTACCATCTATTTCTCTCCGTGTGGTTCCAGAATGAGCCAAGACGCAACGCAGACGCGGAGCGTCTCAATGGCATACAAGCTGCCTCTACATTGACGTAAACGTGAATGCCAACGGGCTGACGTACACGTTCGCGTATACAAACGTGCCCATTGGAGAACCGACTTTATGCAGGTTCCACATTTGAACCAAACGGACGTCCGACACGTGACACGTGCCTCCTCTTCTCCATCTACCAAATGCATTCCCCTCCTGACGTAGGAGAAGTTAGTATTGAAGAGGGGGCACGTTTCACGTGTCAGGCGTCCGTTTGGTTCAAGTGTGGAACCTGCATTAGAGAAGCAAATTAAGCTGTCTCTACAATGACTTGAACGTGAACGCGACGTGCTGACGTCACAATGTTAATCAAATGGGTGAAGTCAGCACGTTCGAGTTCACGTTTGACTTCTGCGCATCCAATGTAGAGCCGATTTCAAAGCAGGTTCTACAATGGGCACGTTTGTACGTGGACATGTACGTTCTGAAGAAGGACTTAAGGGGTCTACCCACTTTAGACACGCTAAAATGAAGGCTGTTTTCAAGAATTTTTCTAATTGGTTTATATTATAAATATTGACATATAAGTTGTTAGACTAAAGAAATACACTTCCGAAATACATGAAAAAATTTTTGTTATTTGTTTTTTTAAAATTTTATATGCATGCAAATGGTACAGTCGAATCTCCCATAAGTTAATTCTGGTGGGGGGTTAACTTATGAGAGAATTGCCGCGTAAGGAGAAATAGTTGCGCAGTGACCTATTGCGCATGGCGGTCAATTTCAAAATATATGTTTGAAGTCTTGTGAAGTAAATGAGTTATTAGAAATGTTTGAATATTTAATTTAATATAAGTTTAGTTGACTGTGAAAAACATTGTCGGTACATACTTGTATTATTCTTTTAACTACTTTTATTAATTTTATAAATCATGGACGGAATTTTATTCATGATAAAATATTATTTGAGTTAATTGGAAATATTATTAAGGAATTAATATTCGTAAATGATGCAGCTACATCAGTGAAACAATTATTTAATAATTAAATTAAAAAAAACAAAATTCAATTAAATTAAAAGAAAATTCTTTTAAACATGAATCGAATGTTTTTATTCTAGGTAGTGGTACAAGATGTTAATTACACGTTTTAGAAGAACATTGTTAAACATCGTAGACATACATGTTAACTTGAGAACTAAAAATAACATAAATTGTTATAAAAATCACCACATTAAATTGTGTAATTTTAGAGGTTATGATGATATTTTCATTAGAGTCTACGAAGATTTTATACAACGTTTAAAACAATTTTACAAAGGTTATTAAAACTTCTATGCACTATAAATGCAATTTCACAAATTTACAATTTAACTAAAATTCGATAATAAATATTTGTATATGTTGGATACTTAGAAATTTACAACGATACTTTCACAAACACTTACACAGTGCTCACACAAAATTGTACCTACACTAACAAGTTTAAGTTTATAACTACGGTATATACCTGAAGGACCAAAAAGGTTCAGTACAAAATAAACAACCGTCGTGTACAGTTGATTTGTCGTTTTTTTTCCACAAAAATGTAACTAAACAGTTTTTTCAATTTAAAAAGGAATTAACAAAAGATCCAATCATATTTTCATTACCTCACATATGTAAATTGTGTTTCTGTGCAAATTATATGTTCTTAAACGAGCTTTAAGTGTGTTTTATTTGTGTTAAAAGTGAAACCTATTTTCTTTATCCACTGAAATATTATTTTCCTATAATATTTTCTAACATTATATATTATGAATTAATAATATAACTTCAAATATGTATTATTAAATACTTATTTACTGTTTAATATACCAGGACAATCATGCTCTTCATTTGCTCCAGCTAATGTTATGTTTATTTATGTGTCAGCCATCTTGGCACCACTATGCGCATGTGTAATGACTAAAGTTTTTTTTAGGTAGAGGGGGTACGTGATAGGGGAAACTTAACTTATGGGAAGTTAACTTACGGGAGATTCGACTGTAGTTGAAAAAAAATCCCCCAAAAACGATGGGTCCACGCTGTTGATGAAATCTCTGACATGGATTGTCCGAAACCAAAAAATCAAAAAGTTTTGGATTCAGTGTGGTAATAGCTATAGCGCATATCAAGGGATTTTTTATTTTTGCAAAATTGACAAAATGGCGGACATTTTTCGAAAAATTAAAGAAAACCGTGTGTTAGTTTTTTCGAAAAATGTCC
This sequence comes from Leptopilina boulardi, assembly GCF_019393585.1. Lineage (NCBI taxonomy): Eukaryota > Metazoa > Arthropoda > Insecta > Hymenoptera > Figitidae > Leptopilina > Leptopilina boulardi. Next base: position 515,627 of record NW_026137888.1, read on the forward strand.
GCCATTTTGTCAATTTTGCAAAAATAAAAAATCCCTTGATATGCGCTATAGCTATTACCACACTGAATCCAAAACTTTTTGATTTTTTGGTTTCGGACAATCCATGTCAGAGATTTCATCAACAGCGTGGACCCATCGTTTTTGGGGGATTTTTTTTCAACTACCATTTGCATGCATATAAAATTTTAAAAAAACAAATAACAAAAAATTTTTCATGTATTTCGGAAGTGTATTTCTTTAGTCTAACAACTTATATGTCAATATTTATAATATAAACCAATTAGAAAAATTCTTAAAAACAGCCTTCATTTTAGCGCGTCTAAAGTGGGTAGACCCCTTAAATTACTTTAAGTTCTATTCAAAATTCAAGCACTGAGTCAATGAAAATTCTACGTACATCTTTTTTCGTGCAGTAAAGTACGTACATATTAGATTTTTAAATGTTAGTAAGATTATATTTACATAAAAGCTATTCTTACTTTCACTATGCTAACGACGCGAACATGTAATTAAGTTTTCTCACAAATAACACTACCCAAGTGCCTCCTCCAGATTGATTTTTAACCATATATGTCTTAAAGAGTACCAAAAAATATATGATACGTATTGTTTCTAGCGGCTGCGCTGTTGATTTAAGGGATGTAAATAGGGGTTGAAATATTCAATTTCTATTAATTTAATAAGACGAACTGACATGCGTTGATTCGAATAGTACTATTAATTTTTTTATGTTTCATAATTCACAATAAATTGTTTAAACAATAGAAACAATAATTTATTGTAATGTCCATGCTTGTTTTAATAATTTGTCTTGATCCAGAGTATTAATGTTCATGAATTATTCCATTAAACATATCAGTTCGTCTTATTAGATTAATAAAAATTGAATATTTCAATTCCTATTTTCATCCCTTAAATCAACATCGCAGCCGCCAGAAACAATACGTATCATATATTTTTTGGTACTCTTTAAGACGTATATGGTTAAAAATCAATCTGGAGGAGGGACTTGGGTAGTGTTACTTGTCATTCTAACTGCTTCTGGACATTAGCCTAATGTATGATTTGTCTAAGTGTCTTTGCATTTAAAAAATTATTTAATTTTATAAACTGAAGTGACTCCAAGCTTCTATTTGCAATCACTGTAGTTAATTTATCACGTTGAATACATTACAATATGTGCAATTTATTTCTTTAAGAAAGAACATTATGGTTTTGTAGAGAATCACACTTATATTAAATTTAAGTGTTCCAAGGGCTAAATCGATTCATTTAATTTTTAAAATATAATTATAAAAGCAAAACATTCTTTATATGTATAGACGAACAAACGGATTGACACACAGACACCACTTAGATCTTACCTTCCTTTTCAATTTGTTTTCGAATGGCGTTTCCTCGTCCGGAGACAGAGTATCGTCTATTTTTGAAGTTAAAAATTTTAAGCGGCCACCGCTTTCAATCTGCTCCTTCACATCATCTACAGAATCTTGAATGAATAGAGATTAATGTTAACATTCGCCTGGCAATTTATAAAATGTTAAATATATTTTATGCAATTAGAATTTTGAACTCTTTAAAATTTGAAAAATATAGTTTCATAATCTACAATGTTTTTTCTATTTCAAAGACAAGTTTAGAATTTTTAACTGATCTTTTTCTTAATAATTAAAATCTTTAAACTTTGTCTTGAATTTTAGGTTTAAATTGCTAAACAAAGAATAATTCCCTGCTGAAAGTAAAATGATAGAAAAAGATAGAAACTAATTTATAAAAATGGATAGAAATTTTCTATCCCTCGCTAGTATATACTTTGAATCTTTTAAAAATTATCCTTTTTAATCCACGAATATCTATCCTTTTGTATCCACTGCAAAAATGAAATGTTGTACCCTTTTCTATCTATAAGTATCTTTCAAAATTTATCTTTTTCTATAGTGAAATTAAATTATTTATAATTATTTATTAACATTGGAATTCACTTTTTCACCCACTTCTCTATTCAATCGCATATTTTATACCCTAATGCTTATTTACCTAACGGAGAAAATCCCTAATCGTCGGGAATCGAACCCTCGCATCAGATGCTCTGTTGACAGTGTCAACGGCAGTATATTCCACTATGCGCGTCTGCGGTGCCTTTTCGAAGCAGCAGACGCAAAGTTTAGCACAAACGCTGTACAGTATGTACCGCAGCTACGCAGAATGAATGTACAAGAAATTTTGACACCCCCTATACAGCTGACGTGCTGAAATTTTTTCCGTGTACCTGACTGGTATTATCCCTTCCAAACCGCGCGCATCTGCGGTTATTGTACGCGGTGGCTCAAATATATTCTGAAAATGAAATATAGAGCTTAAAATTTTGTAATAACTATGACAAACCATTTTCCGATCCGTAGATATGATCATTCAAATTTCATTTAAAATATAAAATTCATTAGACTTTTGCTTTTAGACTTAAATATTTCCCAAAATTTATTTTTTATCAACTGTGTATATTGTTTGGGTAAATTTGCAGTGAAAAATAAATTGAAGTTTTAGAGTAATAACAAAATAAAAAATTTTTGTTTATTATTTTTCTCACCATGTCTCGCCAGACATCTCTTCCAAAAACTATCCAGTCAATAGTTAAAAGAAAACAATTGAAAAATCAACCCAAATCGCCAAGAAGCAGAAAAAGTATAAATATGTATAGAAAAGTTTAGTTTTTTAAAGTACTTACATTTAAATCCAATGACTGTTGGGGCATGGAATGTCTGTAGGACATCCTTAGAACATCTTTAGGATGTCTATGTCCGTTCAATAGACGTCCAAAAGATATATTATATTCTAAATACATACGTAGAAAACAGAATGTCTTATGTAGTGTTGAAAGCTGCATCCATATTGTGAGAACAAAATTTTTTTACATTGCTCTTTGAATAAATCAGTTTCTACAGTAATAAATAATTATTTATTATATTAATGTAAAATTTTTTTAGAGGTGTAAATTTTCGAAGAAGCGAGAAAAGAACACGTTTCATATAAATTAAAAAATTTAATCCAATAATTTAATTTCATTTAATTCAACCACCTTATGATTCTTGTGTACTTAAACGTGTTGCCTACACAAAAATATATTCTTTAAGGGACAAAATAAATATTATATAGCAAAATACTTTTGTTAAGCTATTTTTTCGGAATATGTTAAATAGACTTTAATTTTTTTTTAATTAAGTCAAATTAACTATCCCTCAACCGATTATTTTTGTTTGCCTCTTAAACTTATTAAGACATCACTGAAAGGATATTAATAAAAAACTGCCAGGTAACAAAACGTTTGGTTAAACTTAGTTCTAAATCCACTGTGATCAGAATTAATTAATTTCAAATTTCATACTGCTTCTGTCTTTTTATGTTTAAATGAAATATTAAATCAGATCAAGTAATTACTTTTAATTATTTCTTAACAAAATTTAATAAATTTTTGTCTTCATCCCAGTAAATAAAAATTGTGAGTAAGCGAAACCGAATTAGGAGTGACCTAAGCCCAATTCGTTTTGGGTGGTTGTGGTGAATTCTGTTTTCTAACTTGAATTCTTTTCACCTGAATCGTTTCAATCTATGTTTATTGATTCGATTTGGCATTATAAGGGTGATTTTCCGCAATCTGTAATAATTCAAGTTCTTAAATTTTTTTCTAATTTCTGAATGATGCATTGATTTTAACAATTTTTCACTTCTACTTCTTAGAAGAAACAGTAATAAAATTTATTCTACACAAAAGTTAAAATTTGCAAAGATATTCTAGAATTAGTAAAAAAGTGCTGGCACCGTATGTTTTTATTTACGTATAACTATTTTATAATAATAAATATTTAATTACTAGCTTTATTAATATAAAATATAATTTAATATAATTTCACAAATATCAATGAATTAATACAAAAGATAACAAAAAGAAATTGAATTTAATGTCATCTCAATTTAATTCAATACATTCCTAATACAATATGGATTGTTGTAAATAATAAATAAAGAATATAGCATAAACCGATACATGTAAATAAAGAGACTCCAATCATATTTTTAACTAAATTAGCAGATTTTTATTCTTTTGATAATTGTTTTGTAAAGACAGATGAGAAAGTATAAAAACTGAGTCGGGGAAATTCAACAGTAATGTCATTCTAGGACTGTTTTATGTGATTACATTGAAAATGGTTAAAATAAACAACATTTTTTGTGAGTCTACTTAAAATAATGAGTCCACAACATAAATCTTATAAAGCTGAAATATTAAAAGCAGAAATATTAAAAAATTAAATGTGACATAAGTACACGAAAAAAAGGACGTGAAATTTTACTTGAATATGCTTGATTTTTGGATGGGACACCATTTTTAAAGAATTTCATATACTTTTTCTTAGAAAACATAGTAATATCAAGGAAATAATGAAAAAAGTCCTGCGGAATTATTCAAGTCTAGTATGGCAACAGTGTTTTTTAAATTTTTACCAAAAGCCATCTGCTCAGTTTAACGAAGTATGTGAAAAATTAATTGACTACGCTAAAAAATTCTATAAGACTTTCAAAAAAATATTTTTCATTTCGTGTTTTTCACAAAATAAAATGTTACATATTACTGAGTTTACAATAAAATATCATGTCTCACAAGCTGTGAAAAATTTAGACAGGTAGTACATAAGAACAGTTCGATTCATACTCTTAAGTGTTAAGAGTGTGTTTATGTTTATGTTATATATGCGAATATATTATAGTTCAGTTCATAAGTGTTAAAGAGTTGTTAAGCATGGGAAAGTGATACGAAAATTGTTCTTATCTGTGTAATTAATTATAATCTGTGAATGAAAGAATGATTTTCAGAAACACTACGCAATGTTACTGTAATATTAAAATGTCCGTCCGATGATAATATTACCGATCGATGTTATCGTAATATGACAGGAACATTACAGTAATATTACGAGGTAATGTTACCGTCATGTTGCAATAATATTACGTGGTAATGTATAGTGAATAAAAATTGCAGCAAAATGCATATCTAATGATTAAAGAAGGTTATTTTTCCTTTTTTCCTCATTAAATTTACGCTTTATTAAATTTTTTTTATAATTGTGTAATATTACTGTAATGTTCCTGTCATATTACGATAACATCTGTCGGTAATATTACCACCGGGCGGACACTTTAATATTACAGTAATATCACAGTAACATTACCTGGTAATATTACGTACTACTTGGGCACTCTCATGCAGAAGGATAGAAATTTTCTAGTACTGTATTTTAAATTCTTCGTCCGACACACGGGTCTAGCCAGACCCTTTTCGTTTTTTAACGTCATTTAAAAATATTTCTAGTCTTGCTAAAAACATGACATTTTTGGTAGCTTTATAAAATTTTAATAACTAACAATATGTAAAAAAACAAATTAAAAAATTCAATTGAATAAAATGTTATAAGAGTAACATAAATAAATATTAATAAAAACTTGATTTTTAGCTGGAAAATATGTGTCGAATGGAGGGTTAAAATTTTAGAATTCTTATAGTATTTAATGCCTTATCCAAAAGTCAAGCACTGAGTCAATCAAAATTTCACGTACTTTTTTCCGTGTAGATAATGCATCGTTATGTATCGTGTTCAATTCATCAATAAAATCTGTTCTGCTTGTAACATTCAACTTTCCCACTTTTTAACAAAATTTTTATATTTCCTGTTTGTAATTAAGATTTGTACACTTAAGAACAATCACCGCTTTCAGTTATAATGCCAACATGAATCAAAAAACAGTAAATTCAAAAGATTCAGGTTAAAAGTATTCAAGGTATGAAAAAAAAGAATTCTTCAAAGCCTCCTATTTCGGTTCATACACGAAACCGAATTAGGCTTAAGTCACTGCCGATACAGTTTTTTTCATTAACATTTTCTTATACTGGAATGGTGTACTTGAAAGTGTTCAACCCAGTAAAAAAAAATAATTGGGAGTTAGCTTACTTTGTATCCGGTTTGGCGTCTAAACCGTGTAGGGACATCACGGCCAATTATTTTTTCTTACCCTGAATTCTTTTCATCTGGATTGTTTGAATTGATGTTTGTTGATCAACGTTTGCATTACAAATAAATAGAATGCATGTTCCGATGTGTCAAAATGCCGATTTGGAATAAGAAATGTGAAATTTTACGAAAAAGACAAAATGTTAAATATGACTGATTTATCGACAATTTTATCATGTGAGTAGTGCTCGTATGGTAAATTTATCATATGAACGCTACTCACATGGTAAAATTCTCGATAAATCTGTCATATTTCACATTTTGTCGTTTTCATAAAATTTCACATTTCTTTTTCCAAATATTAATTCAGGGTAAGAAAAAATAATTGGCCGTAACGTCCCTACACGGTTTAGACGCCAAACCGAATACAAAGTAAGCTAACTCCCAATTATCTTTCCGCACTCCCAATTATTTTTTTTACTGGGAAGCTGACAAACAAAATAATTTTTTTTTGAATTAAACAAAAAAAAATTATAAAATATATTTAATTTTTGGCCTTCCAGACCCATGTAACCCTTTTATACATCCAAGTGTTTATCCATTTTCTAGATCAAATGTGTCCATCTTGGAGAAGGCTATTTTATTACGGAGGAAGCGTGGGACCTCATCTCCATCCAGAGGGACCACAGCAAGTTTGTAAAATACTTGGCGGAGAGTATGTGGAAGGCCCACATCCTGGCCAATAGTTATATCCTGGATAACTCCACACTTATCCAGATTCCAGGAAGATCGCCAAGGCGCAAACTTGCTTCGCCAGAAAAGAAAGTCCTAATAAGTGAGTAAATATTTTTATTCAATTAGTTAAGGGGGACATAAATTGTGAAGCAAAAGGTCTTTTCAAATAATATTTTCTTAATATACCATGAATTTGTTTTCAAAGTATTATTTATTTCCTAATAGTCCAAGAATTAAAAAGTTAATAAACTTTTTAAAAGGGAAAATTTTTTAATAGTAAATATTAAAAATGAATTTCAGAATGCTTTGAGGACAGATTAATATCCATGCAAGTCTCCAATGTCACTAAAGTGCTGCAACTCAGGGAGACGGGTTATTATATAAGCCAGCACATAAATGCATTAAGAAGAAAATTATACCCGGAGACGTTCAAAAGTAAGTTTTTAAAACCATGAATTTTTTCAAAAAAAAAAAAATACTAATTGTAGCATGAAGAATCAAATAATTTTGATAATTTATAGTTAATAAGCAACTCTTATTTTTTGTTCATAGAAAGAAGACTAAATGTTGACCGTCCAGAGGAGTAGATGAAAAAAATATTAACCCCCTTCCAAAAATTTATATTATACGTTTATTATAATTATCGTAATAAAAATAATTGAGCCTTAACTTTTCTTCTATTTAATTGTTATTTATTTACAGTGGAAGGGGGCAATATAGTGTACGATACTAAAGGCCCCCTGTACTACATTACGCCTTTCTACTTGAAAAAAATTCACATAAAAACATCAAGTTTTTAGCCAACTATGCAATATTACTGAGTTTGTAAATTTGCATAATAGGAAAAAAATTATAATTTTCTAGATGCTTTTTTAAAAAGTTGGTAAATAGCAACAATTATGTGCTTATATAATTGATGAGTTGTTAAAATCATGTATAATCATTGTAACGCGGCATATTGTCGCGTACAAACGACCTAAAAATAATAAATTTAAATAAATTCCGGGAGGCCGATAAGGCCCTTCATGGAATCTGCGGAAGTTGTGGCCAGAGTGGTCATGGTTTTCTCTCTTACCCCGTCACTTTAAATAAATTTACACTTAACAATAATTTAAACAATAAGTAAACTTGACCATTTTCTTTGACCGCGATATTAAACCAAATCCTGCACCTTTCATAATTTATACTTTACTTTCAGGTTTTGAACAGTTGAATAATTTAGGCAACTACATCTTGTTCAATTCTAAACAATTTATTTTGAAGTTCTTATTCGGTCATCTGAAAATTTTCAATTGAACATAAAATTTAAAAACTTAAATGAATATAAAATTTATTCAGAAACAATTTTGGGTGATCAATTATCTGACGGAAGTCTCCTTGAGGAGAGCTCATCGGTTCGCCAGGTCTGTTCCCCCTTGGCTCACTCTTGGCAGGAGGGAGTTGTAACGCGGCATTTTATTGCCTGCGTTCCATATAAATAAAAATAATTAATTTAACGTCAAATTAACGCCAGAGCGGGAATCACATTTAATTTGACTTACAATTATATCACTTTTACTTTTCCTTCATTCACATAAAATTCAATAATTTTGTCAATGGGCGAATCGTCAGATTGTTGTTCACCGATCATAAAACAAATTTAAGAATTAAACTAACACTTTTCTTTCTTTTACTTTACATTAAATGACACTTGGGGTTAAGTCCCCAATTTCACAATTATCGGGTCGATCATCGACTTAAACAGCCTTGAAGGAAGACATCAAGGGAAGTATTTTCTGGCATATATAATTGGATATGAGTCCTAATTATTCAACATTGCCAGGAAAGCGAAGATCCACTTCTAATAACAGAGACCTGTCAAAACACTGGTCATCGCCATCTTCCAGACACATGTTATTGTGCAGCGCCCCTATCGGTCATTTATCGAACTTTCTTTCGACCGTCGATAATTAATGAAATTACCATCTGACGCGCATCGATTACCAATTGTGGATCTTTTGTAACTCGGGCGAGACTCACCATGTAGACGAAGCGCGACGAACGGACGCGTTGACGCGGACGAACAGCCATTTTTAATCATTCTCGCTTTGGTGTTCGCGTCAGTGACAGTCCGCAAAGTACTATTTTTAAAAGTTAAAAATTAAAGTAAAACTAATAAAATATTAACGATGAGACGTGGACTAATGAGAGGACGACGGTGCATCTCTGGTGAGTCTCTCGTATATTAAAGTGAACTTTCGGCGGAGTTGATCGCCAAAAATATAAATAATAAAACTCTGTTCTACGAAAACTTGTGGTTTTCACAGGTCCCTTCTGGACCTGTTTCATATTATAATTAAAGTGTAGTTTAAAAATTATATTGGTGATTTTCCTTACCCACCCGCTCTCCTTGTTTACAGCTGGGCTAGCATATTAAATTTATTGAATAAATGGTTTGGTTATTTTCCACAAAATAACCTGGCGTCTCGGGCATTAAATTAAAATAAACCAAATATAACGGGTATTTTACTCAAATCCACATTATAAATTAATTAATTAACATTAACAATTGCAGTAAATTCAATTAAATAAATAAATCAATTAAAATACACGTTATATCATGTAGAAATATTTTAATGTTCCACTTCACAGCTTAATCAACTGTAAAATGAAAAAAAGTCTACAACTTTCTTGGTGCTGTGCGTCAAAAGTAAGTAAAAATAATCCTTTGTTTAAACAGTTGCTTGATTGTTTCAGCCAACAAAATTATCTTAATCTCATTCGTACTCACCTTTTAAATTGCTAAATTACGAAAAAATAAACTCTTTCTATTTTCTTTGTCAAAAGTTTGTGAGTAACAACAATTATTTATTGAAACAATTGCTGAATTGTCAAAATAAAAAATGTTTTTAATCTTATTCTACTCACGTTGTAAAATTGCAAAATTAAAAAAAATTTACTGTTCTAATTGTTTTTTGTCAAGTGTTTGTAAATAATAATTATTTGTTTAAAAAATTGTTGAATTGTTAAAACCATCAAATATATTTATGTAATACCAAACAGCTTATTTAACTGCAAAATGAGAGAAAAATCTGCAACTTTCTAGGTGCTGTGCGTCAAAAGTAAGTAAAAGTGAACAATTATTTGTTTAAACAATTGCTAAATTTTTGAAATAGAAAAATATTTTAATTTCATACTGATGACCTTATAAAATTAAAAAATGTAAGAAAAAATTTTTTTTTCTCATAATCTTGTAAATAACAAAAATTATTTGTTTAAACAATTGTTGAATTGTTAAAATGAAAAAATATATTAATGACATTCTATTTACCTTATAAAACTGCAAAGTTGAAAAAAGTAAACTTTCCTACAATTTTTTTTGAAAAAAGTTTGTAAATAGCAATAATGAAATGTTTAAACAATTACTGAATTGTAAAATTTAATAAATATCTTCATGTTACATTACTATTGTCAGTTTATGTAACCGCAAAATAAGAAAAAATTTACATCTTTATAGGAACTGTGTATCAAAAGATAGTAAACATGAACAATTATTTATTTAAACATTTATTGAATTGTCATAATCATAAAATTGTTTAATTTCATACTACTTACACTGCAAAATTGAAATATTAAAAAAAAAATTTTTGAATAATTTTTTATCAAAACTTAGTAAATAACAACAATAATTTGTTTAAACATTTGGAAAATATATAATTTTACATGAAGTAATAATTTATTATTAAAATTAAGTTGATAAATTGCAATAATAAGAAAAAACTACCTTTTTAAAAGTACACTGAAAAGAGAATTAATAGTTGAAAATTATTAATTGTCTTAATAAATATACAGTAAGGAATAAAAAATTTTATGGATAAACAACATAAAAAATGTTCCTCTTTACATAATTGATTAATACTTAAGAAATAAATAAAATTTTAATAAAATTTTTAATAGAAATAAAAAACACGTGTAAAAACACGTGTAAATACACGTGTATTTATACATCTAAATCTTGTTTCAAATTCGTATGTAAGATAATACGTGTATTTACACGTGTTTTTTTCAATAGGGGTGACCTACTTGAAATATTTATTTTGCAAATTTGGAATGAAAAAAATCACTATAAATGGTAAATAATTATAAATAATAAAATTAATATTTATAAATGGTAAAAAATATAAATTAATTTGAAGAGAAAAAGCAATACATTTAAATGATGTAATGAATAAAAATACGTGCTCAAAACGTTTGAAATTTGTGTTTGGAAAATGAAAGAATAGAAATCATAAAATAATGACTAAATACTTACAAACATTAGCTTCTATCAATTATATTTCATATATTCACTTCGAGCTTTTCACATTAATTTTTAGTCGCGGTTTTTTCAGTACATATATGCGGTCAACGGTTGAAAAGCGCGCTTGTAAAGATTAGAAACGTGCATGAAGCATGCTACTTCTTTAAAAGGTCTAGGCAGGGTTGTGAAGTGACGCGTCACTGGCGGTTTTCGACGTATAATACATTCTCGACGTAATATACTGTATAATACGTCGAAAACTAGGTAAATTACATTATGACATCTTCCTTCCATACATGACCTCACTTTTTCAAATTACGATCGTTGCAAAAGTTAAAATTGACATTTTATGAATTTTAAATGTTTATTAAAAAGTAAATACTATTTTAAAAATAAAAAATTTGAATTCTACAACACCATATTTTTCGTTTGATCAATTGCAATTTGAACGTTTGTCAATAACAGATGAGTCAAAAGGAACTAAATCAAAAATGCTGCAAACTGTTTCTTTCTTCATTAATTTATTTTATATATTTATTAATTGATATGAGTAAGTTTTCAAAACCTTATAAATCCAAAATTTGTCATTTTGAGTAATTTAAACAAATGCCATTTCTCACATAACCATAAATTTAATCCACAAAAATTTTAATAAATTATTTATATTTAATCTATTATTTATCTTCAATAATTAAGGCATTTTTTTGTAATCAAAGTCTATTATAATTTGGTGATTTAAAAGTTTTTGTCTTTTTGGCATTTTTTTGTAATCAAAGTCTATTATAATTTGTTGATTTAAAAGTTTTTGTCTTTTTGGCATTTATTTGTAATCAAAGTCTATTATAATTTGGTGATTTAAAAGTTTTTGTCTTTTTGACATTTTGTCATTTTGTTAAATTTAACATTGCCCTACTAAAAATTCCGTCATAGGATCCGACATTGGATCCGTTATGGGATCCGACATAGGTACCGACGTAGGATCCGACGGCGGATCCTATGTCGGAAATTGGGATAGTAACCTACGTAGGATACGACGTAGGATCCGACATAGAATCCGATGTAGGATCCGATATTCTTTAAAATAACTTACACCTTCAACTTTTTTTGTTTATAACTTTTACAACAGGTAATATTATTTTTTAAAAAAATGTTATTGTATTTTAATAGTATCAAATTGAAGGATGTTTTGGGACTGATAATGGGTAATTATTAAAATAATATTTAATTGGAAATATAAAACAATGTTTTTTTTATATAATATAATGATATAATATTCTCGATAATATTAATATATAATATTATTTAAATTAGCCTTAATTTAAAAAAGTTTTATTTAAAAGTGTCTCAACCTCAAAATTTCCATAGAATAAGGGGACGAGCGCGTGGTTGAATGGGATAATACCAATCAGCCCTGAGCCGCTCGCTGCTACCTGACTGGTATTATCCCTTTCAACCACGCGCTCGTCCCTTTATTCTATAGAAAGCCTCAATTTTTGCTTTGCCTGAGGCTTTTAATAGCCCGTTTTCTTAAATATAAAATTTGGTATTTCTTTTTTCTAAAACAAATTATAATTAAAATTTTGTTGAAATAGTCTAGTCACATTTTAATCTTAATTTTTACGTTTCCTTTGAACATCGTATAATTTGGATCGCAGGTATGAGTTGATTGCATTCATTCTTTTTGCTCGATGTCTTCCTTCTACCTTCAAATCCGTTAATTTGTCAGCTAAACATGCTGAAAGTAATCATTTATAAAGAGTTATTTTTAATTATTTTTACTAAAATTAAAATAATTAACTAATTTATAATTTAACTCTAATGAAAATACCTTGAAGAAGACCTTATAGTTCATCCATACAAGACCGTTTATAGGATCTGTTTAAAAGAAACTTATGGGTGTTGCATATGAGAAATGAAGCAAGTGACCTCTCAGATTACCTATAAAAGATCCTATAAAGAATCCTATAGTCGTGTAAATTTTTATTAAAAAATATTTTTTACTTAATTAAAATTAACAATAAAATGTATACATAGCTATGAATAGGTATAAATAAAAATTACCTTTAAGTACTTTACATTTTTCTGGCGTTAAAATTCATCTTTGATTATCAGGATCATCTTCTCTTCCTCTGTTTGCTAATATCGGATTCAAACATCTCTTTTTGAGGGTTTCTGTTCCCCAAAATTTTGTTGCCATTTCACGGACAAATCTTGAATCATTATGTGTTTTCAGTAACTCATACTCACTTTTCTTCATTTTAATATTTCCGCAAAAGTATATCTAAAATAATTATTTTATTTATTGAATTTTTCACGCATTAAAATTCCCACATACTATATTTTCCATTATTTAAAAATTTAATCTCACAGTCTTCGGATCGATTGTAAGCCAGAAAATAATCTTTTGAATCAAATTACCACATAAGGAAGAAATTCTTTAAAAAAAACATTAAAAAATTTTAATTATAAAATTTTTTATGAAATCGTACTTTTATGTATTACCTAAACATTAAATTCTTAAAACAATTATTTGAGAGAAGTATTTATAAGAAATATTATTTTATTTATTGCATAATTGGATTGTATAAAAATTCTCAAACTTTTTCGATAAATTATTAAGGGCATTTGAAACGTGCGTGACGTCACGAATCATATGTTAAACTTAGTAAGTATCTAGTTTTTAGAGTTTTGAATATTTTTTAATGAAACTTGTAAATTGTTACTAATGTTGCAGACTACGTCTGTTATGTGCGCATTTTTTGAAATTTTGAGTGGAAAAAGTTTTTTTAAATAAATATTGAGCTCCTGGTGAAAAACTCTTTACAATTTACAGCAAGTTTCATTAAAAAATATTCAAAATTCTAAAAACTAGATACCTGCAAATTTTAACATATGATTCGTGACGTCACGTAAGTTTCAAATGCCCTTAAGATAGAAAACTGTCCAATATTTAATCTCATAAATATTTAAAAAAGAATTCAAACTCGAAAATCAGTTTTCAAAATTAAAAATTTTTTCTTTTACTATGTCCTGCTTTATCATATAAAGTCAATAAATAAACCAATATGTTATATTTTAAATTACAAAATTTAACTTAATTTGTACTTCATAATTACAAAAACTGAATTTTATTAAAAATAAGTTAAAAAAATTGAAAAAGTGGTATTATCCAAAGCCTGATTTTATGCATTTATGCTGATAAACTTAAATGAATGCAACATTCCTTTAATTAAATTTTATTCTAACTAATTTTAATTTCTTATTTTGAAAGATTGTATTTAGCAATTTTCAAAACTTAAAAATATATTTCGTTAGATTTTATCAAATTTATTTCTCTGCAAAAAAAATTTTATTTTTTTAATTAGACATACCATCTCTTCAGGAACTCCATTAAAATACTGTCAGAAATGAGGATTTAATGCTCTTCCTTGATTTTCTCTTTGAATTTCTTGAGGCGTAGGTGGTTCTGTATTATGTTCATTACGAGGAGGTGTCACAAACTGTCCTCCAGGAACATTAGATGCATTTGAATCCGGTCTGTTACGAGGAGGGGTTACAAACTGTCCTCCAGGGACATTAGATGCATTTGAATCCGGTCTGTTACGAGGAGGGGTCACAATCTGTCCTCCAGGAACTGTAAATACATTTGAACCCGAGCGATTACGAGGAGGAGTCTCAAACTGTCGTTCAGGAACGGTAGATGCACTTGAACTCGGTCTTCTTCGAGGTGATAATGCATTTAAATTCAGTCTTTCTCGAGGTTTGGGTGCATTTGAACTCCGTCTTTTACGAGGTGTAGGTGCATTTGAACCTGGAGTCTCATCTGCGAAATAAAATTTTATTAACTCATTTAAATTTTTATTTTTAAAAAATTGTTTATAATAATATTCTTTATTATTAAATTTTTCACTACTTTAATGATATGTTAAAAATTTTTTCTAAAAGAGAATTTCAATTCACTTTTAATTTTATAAGAGTTCTATTAAGAATGAAATAATTTTATTTGTACTACTTACCATTTACACCATTTTCTTCATTTGTTTCTGATAGTTCGCTGTCTGTTTCAATAATAATTCTTGACCTTAATTTTGAATTTTTATTTCCAACTGGAGTTTCGTCTTCAGTATCAGAAAATGATTCCTCTTCAGTAGTTAATAAACGAGTGTCATTTCGTTCGGTTTCCTCAATTATCGATTTCCGATTTTCCTCGGAGAAATGTTCATTTAATTTTTCACGATTTTTTAATAAATTAGAATAATTATTTAAAATGTTTTTTTTGCGCCATGTTTGCCTCATCACGTAGAGGATCAGCGGTTTTTTTAACCTTGTAGAAAATTAAAATATTATAAATTATTACAAATAGTTATTCATTAAATAACTATTAATTATAAGATTCATTAATATACGTATATTTTTTATGGTTTTCTTCCTAAAGTTATGAACGTTTAAAGAAATTTTTTTTTAAATTAATTGTGAATTTTGTTACAAAACATTAAGATCAAACTCTAAATGTTAATAGAATGTTTTCTTACAAACTATTTAATTTATTTGTAATTTATTATTATGAAGTATAAGTAATGTTTTGAGAATATGAAAAATAAAATTTATTTGTTTTAACGTGTAGAAATACAGGAAATAATAAAAGTAAACAAGTGTACAAAATGATAAGGTAATATTGAAATAACCTTGAAATTATAAATCTGTTACAACTCTGGTATTTATATTATTAATTTTCATTATAATAACGTTTAGGCAATTTACCTTTTTCGGTTTCTGTTTCTTTATCTCATTTTTTGAAGTTCCAAGTCCAACATCACTATCAAAACTCATGAGTCTTTTATTAGGAGCTTTAATACGAGATTGTTTTTTTTTCTTCTTGATATCAGATTCACTTTCTAAAATAAAAATATGTCATATTTATTAATATTGAAATAAATTTCTTTCATTTTTTAATATTAAACTTTACTTTCTAGGATAAAACATTAACATGACGTTTATCAATACCAAATAAAATTTTTTATTTAAATACACTTATATATTCACTGCCTAATAACAGAATGTAAGCATTTAATAAAGACTTTTCTTTTCCATTATTTGACCATGCTTTAATTCTTCTGTTGATGTGAAAATCTTTCTCGTGCTTTGGGTTAAAATCAGGAATATCTGATAATGGAAGAACAGATCGATCTCCGCGAACAAATTGAACTAACGCATGTGTTATCAACATTTTTTATTGATCTTATAGTCAAACCTTCATGTAAAATCACTTTCACCTTCATTTGCACATCCTCGCGCACTTACTGTTAGACAATAAAAGCATGCGTAGTGTAAAAGCATTCTCGATAAATCAAAATGTCCACCTGATGCCGGCCGGCCAACCAGCTCATGCCGTACACATTTAATACGTTTGCGCGAAAACGCCATTTTCTCGGATTTTCCCTCTGCCGTCTGCGCATGATGCAATCAGTTTTCGTGAAACTGCGTAAAAGCGGTTGAACAGTTATGTGTATATATACGTATTTATATCACATGAATATCCCTTTTGAGTAAAAATTTTATTTTTTCTTGAAATAAATTGAACGCTTTTTGCATAATCAGATTAATATTTCATTACAAAAACTAAGTGAAAGACAATATTAGGTAAATGAAGTTAGAATCAAAACAAATTATTTGTTTCTGTGAAACTAACCTAAAACATTTCAGACCACGTGTCTTTAGAGGAATAAACAAAAGTTATTTTTCAAATTGAAATATTTCTGAGAAGTTTCAAATTATACTAAAGGGGTAAGTATTAAATACAGGTTACATCTGTTAATTTATTATATACAAAATTATATATAGAATCATAATTCTATAGGTTAATAAAAAATATTAGTAAACTTAAATGACAAAAAAATTTTCATTTTATTTATTCATTATTAAATGACATTAATTTTAAAATTAAATAAAATTTTTATCGAAAGTACAATTCGTAATACAGTAGAAATTTTATAAAATACATGCAGATTTTGCAATGCTTATTTTTTAAACAACATTTTTCATATTTATTGTTGTAAATCCTATATAAAAATCAATTATAAAATATAAATAGTATACATTTTCCAATCTAATAAAAAAGCAAAAATTGCTTTAAAAAAATGTAATCCTTTTTTGCATTATTCTAACTTGATTTATATAATAATTTGACAAAAATTGTCAAAAACGCCCATTTCATATATATACATATTTTTTGTGAATTTAAAAAATAAAAAGTTCTTCAATAAAATATTTCTTTTTTACAGCATCGATGAAACACAAACTCTGTAAAATCATCTTTTGAGTAAACAGTTACAAAAATGCCAAGAAAATATAAACGTTACTTAGAACCAAACTCCGATGTCAGCATCCCATCATCTACTTTTTATAGATACCAAAAGCAAAAAAAAAGAATGTAACTATTTCACTGCTTAAAAAGTATATCGAATTAAAAATTCAGAAATATTTATTAAATTCTTCGTCAAGCTCATCAGAGATTTTTTATTATGAAAGTAATGAAACATGTGTCGAAATTTTTTATAACTTTTAAACTTTATTACAGAATGAATTAGAATCATCAACTTATATTAAGTACAGAATATGCAGTGTCAGATTTTATTAAATAAAATCGTTGCGGACTAATCTTAATAAAAACTGATAATTTTAGAAATGACTCTGTGTAACATTTTAAGAACAAAATAAAAAGACTTGTTAACATTTTTCATATTTTCCATGAAATATAAATTGAAAGTGGATGAGGTATGGAAATCTGTCACTTACTTTAGCAATTGTAAAATATATTAAAAATCATGAAATAATTTTCATTTGTGTTACAAAAATCAGTGATTCATGTTTAAAATTAATTAATTATTTTCCAATGAATAAAGTATGGAAAAAATAATTCTTTATTTAATCTAAATAGGAATCAGTAATTCTTTTTACACTTTTAAAAATTGTTTCATGATTTTTAATACATTTTATAATTGCTAAAACAAGTGACAGATTTCCATACCTCATCCTCTTTCAATTCATATTTTAAGACACATGTAACAAATTTTAACAATTCTCTTAATTTTGATTCCCAAATTTTTTACAGAACCATTTCTGAAAATATCAATTTTTATTAGAATTATGCTCAGCAATGTCTAAAAAATATAATTATTACACTTTTTAGGAAGATATTCAAGAAGATGACGATTATGATTATTTTACAAGTGCAAATAATTCCGATGATGATTTTCATGATGCAAATGAAGAAATGGACGAAGAGCTATTTTCACCAAAAAGTTTTAAGTCTTTGGAAAATGTAATAAGCAATAACATCCTGGAACAACCTATAAAGGTACCTAGCAATAAAACAATTGGAGAAGTTTTAATTATGATTATAAAATATGTACTTATACATGCTCTTTCTTTGACTGAGATTACTGATTTATTTCTTCTTGTTAATTGCATTTTTACCGAGGCTTTTTTACCGAATACTCGATACCTGATTGATAAATTGTTCTATCCTAAAAACTGTACCAAGCCTTTTGCGATATGTCCAAAATGTGGAACATTATTAGGAAAATTTGATCGAAAAAATACGGTTTTAAAATGCAAAATATGCAAATCTGAAATAGACTGTAAAAATTACTCGAATAAAGATTTTTTCGTTATGATGGACGTGGCAACTCCTATTTCGAAATTATTAGAACTAAACAGTAACTACTATAACTATGTAATGAATGATATAATTTATGATAAGGATTGTCTTCGCGATGTTTACGATGGCAAAATGTACCAACAATTCTTAACTACGTTAAATGAATTCGATAGGAAACATTACGCAACTAAGGTTTTCAACACTGATGGTGCTCCCATATTCGAAAGTTCAAATTATTCAATTTGGCCCATTTTCTTAATGTTAAACGAAGTACCATATCATGTGAGAAGTAAAGAATTAGTACTTGCTGGGCTTTGGTTTGGTAAAGACAAACCTAATATGAGTATTTTCTTGGAACCATTTGTTGAAGAAATGAATAAACTTTCTACAACTGGGGTGGAATGCATTATGAATGGAATAAAAACTTGCATTAAAGTTTTCACTTTAATTTGTTGCGTAGACGCTGTAGCCAGAGCGCCGATTCAGGGATTTACGCAATTTAATGGTAAATATGGGTGTAGTCACTGTTTTCATCCCGGAGAATGGGTTCCAAATAATCCTAATAATAAAAGATCTGGTTGTATTAAATATCCTTTACTGCCTCATAATCCGAAAAAAAGAACTGTCCGCGATACCATCAAAAACATGAAAAAAGCTACAAAATCAAAACAACCTAGTTTTGGACTAAAATCTCCAAGTCAATTAATTAATTTAAAAAAATATAATATAGTTCATGGTTGCGTAATAGATTCCTTACATGTATGTTCAGGAATATCAAAACAGTTTGCCACTATGTTCTTCAAAACATTTTGCCCGATCATCTCCTTATGCACTGGGCACTTTTTGTAGAAGCATTTTATATTTTAAGTAAACATGAAATTTCTCTTGCGGAATTAGATCGGGCTGATAAACTTTTGCATGAATTTGTAACTGGTTCAGAATTGTGCTATTCTAAAGTATCTATGACTTTTAACATGCATTCCTTATTACATTTATCCAAAAGTGTCTTGCATTGGGGTCCATTGTGGTCACACAATGCATATGCTTTTGAATCGGGTAATGGGAATTTGGTGAAAGTCATACATGCATCAAACGGAATACATAACCAAATATGTCGACAAATTAGCTTGAAATACAGTTTTCTGAATTTAAAAGATCACGTTTTCCCATTTGCTTCGTTTACAGTAAAAAACTATTGTGACACAATCGGAAAAACTAAAGTCAAAGAGTCTCTTGTCACAGAAAATATTAGATATTATGGTACGGCATCAAGTATAAATGATTTGTTACTACAAAAGTTTAATCTTCCGAAAGAAACTGTCTCGTATACAAAAATTGTAAAAAACAACTGTTTATATACATCATGCACAAAACGAAATAAAAGATCTGACAACTCTTTTGCGCAACTTAGAAACGGATTGTTTGTAAAAATTTACTATTTTTTTGTTCACGCTGAAAGTGAAAAAGAATATGTAGTTGTTAAAAAGATAGAAACTACGTCCATTTATGAAAATGTGTGTAGTATGGTACAAATTGTTAATGAAATCGATAATGATTATTCTGCGTTTTTAACAAATGAAATCGATCAAATTTGTGTACACATGATATTCGATAAAAAGGAATATCTATGTAGAGTTCCAAACAGGCATTACTATTAATACATAAAGTTTAGTGTTGACGCAAAACGAGATAAGACGAGATTTGATTCAATCTTATTTCGTCTTAAAAAGTCGCAAGATGAAGAATAAGTCTTGTCTCAAAAAATTTTCCTCTTGAAATACAGAATTTCGTCTTGTCTTGAATAGCCTCGACATTTTTTCAAAAAAATAAAGTTTATTGTTTTTCATATAATATATTAAAATTTTTCTTAAAATTTTTTTACAATTTGAAATATACTTCGACAAATTTTTAATGGAAAAGTAAAAAAATATTATGTTTTATTTTATTAAAGAAGGGAATTATTTAAACAAATAAGATTTTTTTAAACAATAGTCTACACAATTAGTAAAAAGATTTGTGCATTATATGTAAAATCTTCCTAAGCTTTGAAGCGTAACAGTTCTTATGAAATTGAGGGTTCACATGCAATAAGGGGATACGCATGAAAGTGAAAGTCCCCGCGTACAGCGATTCTGCGGCTGCGCGAGGGGCTAACGAAAATACTGCGCGTCCCCTTATTGTATGTGAACCCTCAATTGAAAATATTTTTAACATCCAACATTTTTGAAATTTTATAAAGACAAATTTTAATTGAAAGTGAACATTTCTACTGAACGAATAGTACATTATAAAATTTTTTATGATTATTTATTATTATTATTTGATAATTTCTTATTTTTTACTCGAGACTTGATCTTGTCACCGTTGTCTTGTCTAGTTTTGAAAAGACTCGAGTCTTGCGGCATCACTAATTAAGTTAAATTTAAGTTATTTGTAATTCGTTATCTGCTATGACTGTTGAAATAAAAAAATTAGTTACAGTATGCTACAATTTTCTTATTTTTAAATATAATTTCATTATCATTAAAATATTTTCTAAAGTTTATTTTAATCACTTTTAAAGGGGCTTGTATACCTCACCGATTCCGAGTATACTTCTGTCGTGTACCATTGGGTAAAAGAGACAAAAGATATTTCCATATCTTTTACTCCAATGGTACACGACGCAAGTATACTCGGGATCGGTGAGGTATACAAGCGCTTTAAAACATAACATACAATAATAGTTAATTATTTTGGTAAGAGAATAACAAATTTAATTTTAAAAAAATAATATTACCTGTTGTAAAAGTTATAAACAAAAAAAGTTGAAGGTGTAAGTTATTTTAAAGAATATCGGATCCTACATCGGATTCTATGTAGGATCTTATGTCGTATCCTACGTAGGTTACTATCCCAATTTCCGACATAGGATCCGCCGTCGGATCCTACGTCGGAACTTACGTCGGTACCTATGTCGGATCCCATAACGGATCCAATGTCGGACCCTACGACGGACCCTGTGACGGATCCTATGACGGAATTTTTAGTAGGGTGATAAATCGCAACAACAATGATAAACCTGCAAGCATACAAACATGTGACTTTTTAAGGTTATGTAGCTCGTGCCCAAATTATTAAGAATGGGCAGGTTGCAGGAGGAAGGCAGATAATCAAAATGCATTATATAATTTTAAAGAATTATTTAAAACAATTATTTCGTCTAGTTTTTATGTGCAAAGTAAGTTTCTTTATATAATAATTTTAAATTTGTCCGCGCAATCACGTGATCATATGTATTATACATTTTGTAGAAAACCAAAGAGGTATATTACGTACGTAATATACATAGAAAACCTATGTAATTTACCTGAGGTATATTACATGCGCAACCCTGGGTCTAGGTTAGTTTTAAGATGTATTCACAAGGCGGTTCCAGAATAGGTGCAAAAGCCAAGTACAAGTGCAAGTCCAAATGCAAATCCCATGAGTGTAAGAGAGATAGATAGACTACCTATCCCCTTCGCACTCATGAGATTGCCACTTGGACTTGCACTTGTACTTGGCTTTTGCACCTATTGTAGAACCCCCAACATAAGACAAGTTAAGGCCTCCTATATAGCCTATCGTGGCAAAAATTAAGGTACTTACACAGCACGCTGCTGCCTGTGCAGGCAGCAGAAATATACAACAAGATTAAGAGAGTCATAGAATTCAAATTAATGCTTTTATCCAATAAGTCTTAAGCACAATAGAGTCGGGTACGTGAAACGAATACGGGATATGGGCCTTCCAACCTCAAAATGTATGCAAATGTTACTTATCCCGAATCCGTCTTACGTACTCAACTCAGTTATGCTCAGGCCTTTACTCTTGTTGGATCTCAGCTGCCTGCGTAGGCAGCAGACGAACTGTGGAAATACCTTAATTGGTCTTATACACATGTGACAACACCTGTTGCAGGTGGAAGATTTTTCCTCTAAAGTGCGCAAGCACAAGTGAAAAATATTTTACTCGACGAATATATTGAAATAATTTATTATTTAAATAAATAAATAATTGATTAAAAAAATATTATTAAAAATTTTATACCTGAGTTTGTAACTAAAAAATATCAATCATAACAAGACAGCACATTTTTTAAGTGTTGAGTGTAGCGCAGTCGCAGTGCACCAATTTTTCGCGCGAAACCACTGTAACGAGCGACTATATTCTCGCTCGAATAACTTTTCGATATCTCGAATTAACGATATTTACGCGCTAAATAATAAATATTCAAAATATTAAATAATTGGGGTACGGTCACACTATCTCATGCATGCACTGTGCATGCATGCAGAAACTTTTAAGGCGGTTCCAGAATAGGTGTAAAAGTCAAGTACAAGTGCAAGTCCAACTGCAAATCCCATGAGTCCAAGAGAGATAGATAGACTGCCTATCTCTTTCGCACTCATGGGATTTGCACTTGGACTTGCACTTGTAGTTGGCTTTTGCATCTATTCTGGAACCGCCTTTAGGCTGTAGTCCCATGGCAGCGTTTTGCGTTGCGTTTTGTCACTAGACCCTGAGTGTAAACATAGCAAACATATATTTGCATCTCTTTTACACTCATGGTCTAGTGACAAAACGCTGTCATGGGACTGCAGCCTTAGCCGGTCACACTTCAACAAAATCTAGTAAATGTTTAGTAACTTTCTAGTTACAACCGACATTTTTGGAAAATTACTAGAAAGTTACTAAACATTCACTAGATTTCGTTGAAGTGTGACCGGCCAAATGTTTCTGCATGCATGCACAGTGCATGGATGAGATAGTGTGCCCGTACCCTTGCTCATTAGGGGTGTTTCCGAATTGGGATTTTTAACACATACTTGATAAAGTGTATACTTGGGAAGTATGCATTATCCTTTTTTTCCCACGAAAAAATAAGGACACTGCATATTTCTCTAGTATTGGGATCCGAAATCTTGTGTAACTACTCAACCCTGAACCCACTTGCGGCAACCATCTTGCTGTTTTGTCTCTTTCTATATACATATGTTAGACAGAGACAAAATAAAAAATGGTTACCGCAAGTGGGTCGACACCAGATGGCGTATCGCAGCTCTGCGGTTCCCAATACACTTTATCAAAAATGCGCTAAAAATCCCAATTTGGAAACGGCATTAGGGTACACTTTCACCTCTTGGCTGCCTGCCCGTCTGCAGGAGTTAGGGTAAAAGAGAGAGAGGAAATTAAATTTTGAATTTTCTCTCTCTCTCTCTCTTACTCCTGCACGTTGCCATAACAACTCAGACAGGCAGCCAAGAGGTGTGAGTGCTTTTTTAGTCATTATGGTGGTTCATGCCTGTTAAGTAGTCAATTATAGTGTTTCTCGATTGTTAGCCAGCTGTGTCTTACCGATACCGAAATTTGTGTTAATAATTTTATTTTTGTGTAAAAAATGAGTTCCATTTACGTGTGTGTGCAATACTTACAAACGAAGAAATATGAAATAATAAATGCCAAAAAATTAAAAAATTGCATCAATCCTATGCCGGGAATTAGAGTGTTTGTGAATGAAAGTGATGACGAATTAGTAGAGGCCTATATAGATTATACAGGAAGTGAGTATAAACGAAGTAATTATTATTAATAATCAAGTTGTTAGTTTTACTAATTTTGTTTTTTATTTTTTGTTTACTGATTTTCTACTTTTTCCAACCACTTTAGTTTGATATTCAACTGAAATATCCATGTGAGGATCCTACATAGGTTTCTATGTAGTTTCCTATATAGGCTGTAACATGAAATTTCCCGCGTCAAAATTGAATTTGTTTACGTCACTATGTTAGTTCGTTATTGATAATTTAAATAATTATTTTATTTATTTAATTTACAATCCTGAATTTAAACTTCAAAAAATTAGAATTTGAAATCTTTACGTTTTGCCAAACATCATTTATGACATTAAATTATTGAAAATAAATTATTTCGAAAAAAATGTCTTAAAAATTTTAGAAGTAAATGTTTCTAAAGTTTTGAATATATCCTTGAATTTGTTCATGAGCGTCATGAAAGATTTTATTATTGCTAACCGTTAGATTTTAGTCTATTCCATAATATATTTCTTATTTTTTTAATAAATATATTAGTATAAGATAGTTATTGAAATCTTAAATATCATAATTTTTAGTTTTTAAGGTCGATGCAATTTTTATTCAGTTATTGTGTAATCTTATAATCTTCTATAATTTTTGTCATTTTTGTTTCACAGAATAGTATTGCCCTTCAATGGTACCTTGACTATATGCTCGATACTTCGTTTGAAATAAAAAAAAATTATTTACTTAAAAAAGTTTTGAATTTATTATTATTTCTAATTGAAATAAAGAAATTTGAAACGAAAGTTATTTTAAAGTGAATTTTTTAGGAACTTGTAACAAACATAAAACAATAATTGAATTTTATGCAATCTATAATGAATATTTTTATTAATAATTTGATTACTGAAAAATATGTATTACAATGATTAAAAATTATGAAATTAAAATTTAATTTTTGTTAAAAACTTTAAAATTAATTGGATTTCAAAAAATGTGAACTTGAATTTTGTTATCAATTTGAACAGCTGAAAACTTTTCACAAATGTTTGACAGTAATTAAACTAAAGAGAATTTTCAGTTTAAAAAAAGTGTAGAAGAAGAAGAATTTCATTAAAATTATTGAAAATGATTAATTATTTGAATTGACTTTTTGGAGAAAGTCTGAAAAATAATCGAATTTTGAAACAAATACAGTCAAGATTTATGGAATAATTGAATGTCAGGAGTTTTAAATTTAAAATTTTTGTTCACTTCAATTATAAATTTAAGATTTTTGGTTAAAATATTTTTAATAATAGAGAGTGGTTTTTAGATGTTGAAATTGTAACTCTCATCGGAATGTAATACACCTAAATTTTAAACGTTTTATATTTCCTCTTATTTTTATTTTAATCCAACAAAAATTCAACTGAAACTTTTAATTTATCTAAATTATTAAAGAAACACTAATTTAATACACTCAAACTTTAATTACGATTCAAATTTCACTGAATGTTACACTTTTTTTGTTTCAATTTCAATAGGAAAAAAATTGCCATTTTTATTAAAAAATATTATTATATAATTATTAATTATACTTAGAAATTATTTTGAATTTTTTTCGCACCTCCAGGCTACTTATTTACAAAAAGTTATTTACTTTAACACCTATTTTAAAGAAAAAAAGGTACTGGGATGCCTGTATTTATTATTGTACAATTGTTAAATTTTTTTCAATACACGTATTTTAGACAATTTTTAAATATACTATCTATCATTTTTATGCTTTACGTATGCTGTAGTTCTATCGTTTTTTTATTTGCTAAATTCCCATGTTATTCAACACATTATTATTAAAGGTACTGTATAATAGTATAAGAATCATTATAAGTATAACACGTTATATTTCATTTGCAATTTGCCTATTGTATTAATTTTTTTTTAAATTTCCACTAGTTTTATTTGTTTTTGGAAATATTTTAAGTCTGAGAAAACGGTGCTATCGACCAAAATCAACTTTTCGAGAAAAACGCGTTTAAAGTTTTACTACTAATTAAAATAGATTTCTTGAAACACTTTATATTTCAAAGCACCTAGATAAGTGTTCCTTATCTATTTTTTATGCTGAACACAATTTTTTTGGTAAAATAATTTTTTGAACATCAGTGTTATTGTTATAAACAAATTTTTTTGCAAAAGTCAGAATATGAAATTTTAAAATTTAATTTAAACGACTTGCTGATGTCCTAGAGGACTGAAACTTTTTATGCACATTCAGAACTAACAACCGCACAAGAATCCATGGTTATTTTTTACAAACAGAACTAGGTTGCCCATGACGGGTATACTTTAGGATCATCGCCGTGAATTTAGCTCGAATTCTTTTTAATGGTTTTAGCATTCATATTTCAGATTTAAGAAAATATCCTTAACACTTAGACAACCAGGTCGCCGATAACGGGTATACCTGCAGATCATCTTCGAGGATTCAGGTCGATTTTTTTGTTAATTTTGAAAAATTATTTGTTACATCCCGGTAACAATTTTCCCTAATTTTTCTTATTCTTATCATTAAAATAAGACATTTTATATAATTCTATAATAATTTTACAATACTTAAACTATATGTCTTATTTTAATGTATTTATTTATGTATATATTGATAGGATAGAGTGTGGAAACGAAATTGATCTCAAAAGAGATATGACATTCGTTTTCACCATATAAGTTCAGAAAGTTGAAAAGCTAAAAATAGGATATATGTAAGCAAAATGTGTAGCAAGTTCGAGCTTGTTTGTTTATACGCGTGAAGAATGTGAAGGTTGTGAAGATCCAAGTGTAATATGATCTTCAAAAACCCATTGTCAGCATATAAAAGAAAGAATTCAGAAAGAAGAAGATTCAATGTCATACATGCGATGTAGATCATTACCATATAAGGAAAGTAATTCTATTTATAGATCACCCCTCCTCAATAATATGACATTTCTCCCACTAATTAGCATAATCGACTAGTATATAAACAAGAGCTTTTTCCATAAAGCTTGTCAAAAGTTCCGGTGCAATCTCTAACATCGTAGAGCGACCCTTCAGTTTACTTTCACCCTAATTATTGTATTCTTTCCTGATAGCCAATAGGTGCAAGTTAATTTGACTTTTCACTTAGAACATAGTTCTTTCCTGATAGCCAATAGGTGCAAGAGAAGCAAATTAACACTTAGAATCAATAATTTAATAGAAATAACTGTCGTATTTATAACTATAAATACTAAAGAAATCCTGCATTATCTCTTTTTCTAAATTTGTCAATTTAGTATATGTTGCTTCTCTTACACCTGCTATAAAATTCATTCCTGTCAAAGGTGCGAGTGACGAGAAATAACAATAAAGAATATTGCAATTCTTTAAATAGTTATAAAACAATTTAAGTCGTTAAAGTTACACAAGTGCAACCAAAACGAACTATTTCAAATCAAATCAAAACCAATTTATAACGACTAAGCTATAATCATCGATTTATCCGACTTCATTGCTAAAAGTAAGTAAACGAATTGTAAACTTGTATCATTATTGTTTAATCATTACTATATAATTATTATTTAATCAATAAATGTTATAAAAGGGAATATTTGACTTGTTATTGTAACGCAAAACCCGTAGTTTTGACAAGTGACCACGATCCTACATAAAAATAAATATCAGGCTTTACCAACCTGATTAATCAGCCTTATTACATTCAAGTAAATAAAATTCATTTTATTTAAAAACCACGCCTAGTTCGGAACGTAACATTATTAATTTTTTATTTTTAACAAAAATACCAAGAGTGATTTTTATCTTAGAATTACTTATATTTTAATTATCAAAATTTTTCGAAATTTTTTTTTAAATTTGTTTAAACAAATGCAAAAAAAAAATTTTAACACTCGAGACTAGTTGCATTGTATTTTTAGGACTTAAAACTATCTGAAACCATCATAAAAAATTGATTTTTTGGTCGATAACACCGTTTTCTCAAACCCGGTCCCATATATCTGTATTTCTTTTATTTTCACTAAATTTATTTTTAGCATTTATTTATTATTTACTGTTTTCGTTCATTTTTTATTATGTTGACAGAAAGTAGAAAGGAAGTGGAAAAACGAATTGATAAAGAAAAACGATTGAAGTTGCCGTCCCAGAAAATTTTGGACAATTTAGCTTCACCAGGCAAGGAAGATGACGAAGAAAATTCTTCCAATTTAAAAGTTAGCTTTTTGTTATTAACCGTTAAATAATAATCTGTATTTAAGCCTTTTCATTTCAACACGGAAAAATCATTATTAGTAAATAGTATCAATTTTCTGGCGAAGATTACAAAAATTCTTTTTAACTAAGAATATAATGGAAATTCAGAATATTCTACTCTTGAAATAGGAAAAATTTCAATAGTTTTAGAAAAACATACAACAGTTTTACTAGACATACAACAGTTATTGTATATTTTGCTAAATTTATTTGAATTTTTCCTATTTTCAAGAGTAGAATATTCCGGTTTTCCATTATATCCTCAATGAAAAAGGTATTTTTTAATTTTGTTAACTAAAGTTACTCCGTGACCACAAATAATATTTATTAATTATTTATTTTTCTAGAATAATTATTTTTTGTATTTTGTATGAAAACTAATTATAACTTAGATTATATTTTTAACTTGCAAAATTGAAAGTAATATAATTGTTGAAAATATAATATTTATTATTACTTATTTTTGTGAAATCTAATTATTATTTGAAATAATTACAGTTTTATATATTTTAAATAACATAAATTTAAATCTTCTAAATATTATTTTACATAATAGTAATTCAATAAAAATTTTATATCTTATAATTTTTGTTGCATAGCATTATTGTTTAAGGTATTCTTTATTTTATAAACTTTTAATACGTTTTCATTTTTATGTGACTAAATACGTGATTCAATGAATATTCAACGAATCAATAAATATCTATTAACTTTTTCAATTAAAAATAAATTGTACCAAATGTCTATTCTCAATATAGAAATAATGTGAACATTAAATTATAGACACCTGCCGTTCGAGTAAATGATAATTATAATGTTAAAAATTTGATGAAATCACAATTGTATAGAATTAAAATTTTTGGCCAGTTATACACCTCAAATCTATCTAATATTGTTTTTTATTTCTTAAAATAAATTTAAAATATGTATTTAAAAAATTTAAAGCTTAATTTTTTTATTTTACATATTATAATTAAATAATTTATGCAAGTTACAGATAGTTTTTTACTACAGATATTTTGTATTTTGTTTTTTAAAAAAATTATAATCAATATTAATATAAAAGTTATTTAAATAAGACCATTTAGTACATTATTAAATTTTGTAAACCAAATTTAAAATTTCCTAGCATAATAAGAAAGTTTATCAGTAATAAAAAAATTTATCGTATTCACTTGAAATTCGTTTCTAATTTAAAATTTAACGTTAAAATTTAGAAAATATGATGTCAAAGAACCCCGCATAATAATAATTATTTTTTTAAAAATGACTTAAATTAAAATGACTTAAAATTGGGTCCCACACAGCACCAATAATTTCCCGAAAATTTATTGAATGTTTAAAAGTTATCTTGAGAGTACTGAATCGCCGGGTTCAGAAAAGATTATTTAAATATTAAAATGTCCGCATGTGAGCAAATGTTTAACGCGTAAGTTATCTGAATATGTAAATTACATTTTCGTATATAACGAAAACGTGATCAGGGTTTCTACAAATTTCTTTTCACGAAATTCCATGATTTTTCCATGATTTCCAGTTGAAAAATGATGAAATTTCCATGAAAATTGAAACTGAAAATTATGGTCATTTTCAATGAACGTGTAAATTCGCGTCTTAGATACGAAAATTTAAAAAAATTCCATGATATGATCAGTAATTCCATGAGATTTCCATGATTCCTTGATCTAAAACTAAATTCAATGACATTTACATGATTTCCATGTTTTTCATGATTTGTAGAAACCCTGGTGATTTACATATTCAGTCAGTAGGGGAGAGTGGGGCAAAACAGGGTACCTTTTTGGAATTCTCGGTTTACAAAGAATCTATTAAATAAATTAGTTCAAATCTAGTTGAAAATTCTTCCTTGAACATTAGAGAATGAGAAAATAAGGTCGATTACATGAAAAAAAAATTTTAGATCAATTTAAACCAGGTTTTTCAAAAAACTGCAAAGTACCCGGTTTTGCCCCGATGGTGGGGCAAAACCGGGTACTATCAAGAAAATATATAAATCATGGAATATTCTTTAACTTTTTGTTCAATTATTATTATATATAACTTACATTATAGAAAATAATTAATATTCAATAAATTTAATCTAAATATATTATATTAATAATGAATTACAGCAGTTAAACCTTTTGAAACGAAATTTTTCATATTTTTATTAATTTTTCATCGTTTATTTATCGATATGGTAAATAATTGATATATCGAAAGTTAAAGATCAATCTCGGAACATAAGGGAGACCGGGGTCCCATGAGACACTTGTCATATTTTCAAAAGTATAAGTCGCAAATAATAAAGTAGAATGCAGATGGTAAGTAGATTGGATATGATTATGTTTGCCATCTAGTGTTCGATTTCAAAGTTATTTTTCTGGACGTAATGGAGGATTGAAGTGTGACGCTCCAGAATTTTAAGGTAAAAAAAATATTTTCAATGCACGCGCAGTTAGCTTTTGGTCCCATAATTTTAATTTGTAGACGCCGTTATCATGCCTCGTAATAAACCAAGAATTTCAAACAAAGGGCAGTTTTCCCCTCAAGTCATGCAAGAGGCCTTGAAAGTGGTAAGTAAAATATAAATTGACAATGATTAAGATAATGTAGAAATTATAAATGATATATTTGTTGTTCGTTTTCCAATTTTTCAGGTTCGTGAGGGTTATGCAGTTAGAACAGCAGCTAATTTAAAAGGACTTAGCCACCAAACACTCCAACGATATGTAAACAAAAGCAAAGATGTTCAAAACTTAAGCGCTATGCAACTCTCTCCAAATTATTCAACGCGTCAAGTTTTCTCCAATGAGTTAGAGGATTCTCTTGCTGAATACATTCTTACGTGCAGTAGGTCAGGCTATGGTCTCACATCACTGGAAATTAGGCAGTTCGCTTATCAACTAGCTCAGGCTAACGATCTTCAAACCATTCCAAAATCCTGGCATGTTAATCTTCGCGCGGGTGAGGATTGATTTGTTGGGTACATGTCTAGACACAAAAATTTATCTGCAAGAAAACCAGAACAATGCAGCGTTGCTAGAGACATGACCTTCAACAAGACAAACATTGCAAATTACTTTGAAAAATTGGAAGATGTTATAAATCGGAACCCAAATTTCGCCAATGGAAGCCGAATTTATAACTTGGATGAGACTGGCACATCTACCGTTGGTGTGATCAAGAAGATGAAAATAATTGGTGAAAAAGGTGCTAAACAAATTCACCAGATCAAAAGTGCTGAACGTGGAGTTCTTGTAACAACTTGCTGCATAATCGGAGCTAAAGGGTGTGTTTTACCACAAGTAATGGTTTTTCCACGGGCAAAATTTAAAAGAAGTATGACAATTAATGCATACCCAGGAACTCTTGGTTTAGCCACGAAGAATGGTTGGATGACAGCTGAAATTTTCGTACAAGCAATTCGCCACTTCATTAAGTGCACAAACAGCTCTAAAGAAAATCCTACCCTTCTCATTCTTGACAATGTCGCTTCTCATTTGAGTATTGATGTAATCAATTTATGTCGTGAAAATGGAGTGATACTTTTTACGCTACCTCCACACACAACCCACAAAACGCAACCTTTAGATGTTTGAGTGTTTGGCCCGTTTCAACCAGCTTATAGTAGAGCTTATCATAACTGGACCGTTGCTCATCCAGGTGAAGTTTGTACAATATACGATATTGCAGCTCTAGTTAATGACGCCATCTGCAAGGCTGCCATTCCTTCAAATATTTTTTCAGCGTTCAGAGCAACTGGCATTTATCCTTTTAATAAGGATATATTTTCAGATTTAGATTTTGCTCCTAGCCAAGTTACAGAAAATCCTCCTCCAAATCAACAACAAGCTATTGACTTGCAAGTTGAGACTCAAAGATTTCGAAGATCAGAAGAACTAGTTGATGGCCCTGAACACTCAGTAAGTCATTCATCTATAGTTGTGACACCTAAGAAAACAGACCGTTGCCTAAAGCAACGGCCAAAAGAAGTTATAAGGAAACCCAGAGAGAAAGGTAAATGTAGAATGGCTACTGATTCTGCTGAAAAACATGAAATTCAAGAAAAACACAATTTAAAGACCAAAAAAGAAGAAGAAAAGGAAGCAAAAAAAAGGAAAAAGTCCGTAGAAATTTGCAAAATCTTTTAGAAGCCGAAATTAACTTTACGGGAAAGAAAAGAAAACTAAGAGACAGAAACAAAAATCCTTGCAAGAAAATAAAATCGAAGACTTCAGAAGTGGACATTATTGAGGACAGTGATGAAGATATGAGAGAAGGTCATAAAAATAAAGGGGTCAAAAACGGTGATCCTAAATATTTTAAACCCTTGCAGCACTCACCTGAAGAAGGTGAATTTGTGTTAGTTGAATTTCAAGGAAAGGAAAAGAAGTATTGCGTTGCCAAAATTCTTAAAGAAAAGGGGAGTAACAATGAACTGGAAGTTTCTTGTTATCGCAAATGTGATAAAATTAACAAATTTCTTCTTCCTCCTGTTCCGGATTTAAAAGCTGTTACATCCCGGTACCAAAAAATTCTTAAAAGATGGATCATGAACAAATTAAATTATCTCTTTTAAATAAAGGTCATTACATACATATGAGTCATTCACGATGTTAATAGTGAAAGATAGATGTAATATAACACCTCTGAATGCGGAAGACTCGCATAAAGCAGATGTGTTATATATATATATATAGTAAATTAAAGAATTCAATAAGATTATTGATCATTACTCGATATTAATATTATTTTTCATAATACCAATTGTCGATCACTATACATCCTAAATGACTGCAATCAACTAATTAATAATCAATAAACTAAAATTTTAATAAATTAATTAAGATATTATTATAATTCTATTAATAAATAATGTACGTGACTTTTGCGCTAAATGAAAATTGTACGTGATAATTGCGCTGTCTGCAAATTATACGTGACAATTCTACCCCAATGAACAAAGATCATGTAGTATATAAACCCCAGTTTTTCTATTGCAAAATGTCAGTTAATCGGACGAGCTTCTGCCCGAACAGTGTCTGAGAATCGGCCCTTCAGTTTTGTAATTGTTTAAACTTCGTTATTTAAACCCGCGAGTTTAGTGAGTTTTACAAAAGTTTTGTAAAAGAGAAACAAGTTTCTCTTTATTTTAAACAATATAATTCTTTTGTTCGAGTTAAATAATTCTTAACTGTCGTATAAAATCTAAATTGTGTAAGTGTAACAATTTATGATTTGTATAACAACGCATCCAGAGACACATATTTGTAATCCTGATTGCCGCTTGTTACATTACTAAGTTTCAACGAATCAATTGTAAGTACTATTGTAATTATATATTGTTATTAATAAATTGCAAATCATAAAAAGGAATATTTTTCTTTAATCGCTTGACACAAAACCCTTAGTTTTGACAAAGTGACACGATCCTACATTAAAAATAAATATCAGGCTTTACCAACCTGATTAATCAGCAACTTATCTCCCTTTTATTATTATAAATAATAAATAAACTCTACCTTAGCTCGGGACGTGACAAAAGCAGTTCATGTTAAAGATATTAAAGCCATTTTATTGAAAACAATTTCAAGTTACACAACTTGTCAAAAAGAGTTCATTTCTTTTGATTATGATTTTAGTCAACTTCAAATGGCGTAAGTAGTTATTGTATCTATGCTTAAATTATCTCTTGGACAACTAATGCTGTGATCTTTTTAAATTATTATATAAGTAAATTATTCAGTCAGTATAAGATCTCAGAAAACATATTTTTGTTATTTTAAAAGAAGTTTTTAAAAGAGATAAAATATTATTATACTTATTCAATATCTAATGTTAAGACTTGTAAAACGGTTTGTAAACAATTTTCATTCAAAATATTTAAATAAACTTTTAATTTGATTTTACTTTATTGTATTCCAAATAGGAACTTAAATATAAAAAATCAAGTGTCTAATATTTTATGAATTACGTTTATACTTATTGTCTCATGGGTCCCCACGTTCGTCTCATGGGACCCCGGTACCGGGTCCCATGAGACATTGCAAGGTTTTACAAAATCTCTCGTCATATCGATAAAAATCATTATATTAAAATTGAACGTGAATTACTTGAAAGTTTAATAACTAAATTAATTAATCATGCTTTAGTTAATTTTATTTATTATCCTTTTTTGATTTTACGAGCGATTTCCAAAAAGTGTCTCATGGGACCCCGGTCTCCCTTACATGCCGATTCTTTTGAGAAAAAAATTTAAATATGTATAGTGTAATGAATTTAAAAATATCACATTTTGCCCCACTGTTTGGTACCCGGTTTTGCCCCGCACTGCATTTTTTAACAAAATGTAAAATTCCCAGCTTATTGTTAATAATTGAACAATTACTTTTAATGAAAATTACTCGTAAATAAATGCTGAAAAGATGTTATACTTGCCGAAACGAATATATCGAAACAAAAAGTTTTATAAGTGATTTACTTTCTATAAAAAATGGATTTTCTTTTGACCTAAAATTTTAAAGTCGCATCAAATATAATAAATAAATTTTTATATAGTGGTTATATAACTATCATGGAAAACTAGGGGTACCCGGTTTTGCCCAACTCTCACCTACTCACAAGTTAACTTTTAAACATTCAATGAATCTTCGGAGAATTATCGGTGGTGTGTGAGGTAGAAAAATCAACACAACATTCTCGCCCCCGGATAATTTTGCTAATAATATATAATAATACTAATAAAATAAAATATTTTTGCAGAAATTAAAAATGGAAGCTGCAAAATCAACAAATAAACAGGTTTTAGCGAAACGTAAAGAACGCCTATTATTGGAAGGGAGGTCAGACTTGATAATTGATGATAGTGGAAATGAAATTGAAAGGTCAATATTCGCCGAAATTGAACAATTACATGACGACATGGAAAAAAATTCTTCTACAGTGCAGAAGGAACCAGGATCTTCTGAAATTCCGTTTCAAGACCAGGAGATTTTTGAAAATAACCATCAACAACGGGTGTCAAATGGTCCAAATAATCTTAATAAGAGAGAGAAAAATTTACGACACAGTCAACGAAGAGGTTACTCAAAATTTTTAAATTCTATTAGAAACTCTAGAACTATTTTATAGAAAGTCAGAACTCTAAAAAAATTTAATTTTTTGAAAGTGGGGGCTAAGTTTACATGTATGGACTTTGACCATATAGATATGTCCAATAGTGCCAAAGTGGTTCATTTTCATACGAGGGTTTACGTATACTGTTAGAAAAAAATATTCAATTATTACAAAATTTAGTTTAGTTTAGTTTATTAACGGCATAATACACCTTTCTACAATATAAGTAGTTGAATATGTGAACACATATATAAACGAATTTGTATTCTCAATTTATGTATTTCAAATTTATGTATGTTCTCAAAAATAGGCATTCAAACTTTGAAGTTATAAATAGTTAAAAGTTATAACTACTTACCTTAAATGAAATTATTTAAATTATATCACAAATTGAAATTGACAAACACTTTATAAAACTACACTACCGTCCGAAATTGTGCGAACTCTGCTTTTTCAACAACTATAAAACTGTTCAAATCTTCAAAAATATTAAAACTAAAACTTTTTCCTCTTTATTTTATTAAGGGGAGGGACCTGTGAAATTTCAACCCCTTGAAGTTTACGTCGTTGAGAGGTCCCAATTTTTTTTCTGGCATAATTCAGGTTCTAAAATCAAGATATAGTGTCAAAATTAAAAAAAAAAAATTTTCCGCCATTTTGAAAATTCTATTTTTCACGAAAATTTAAATTTTCAAAAATCCATACGATTGATTGTAGGGAGTCGTGTCAAAAGCATGTAAAAAAATTTTTGTGAAAAAATATTAAAAATTGTAGAACTAGTTCCACTTTTTTGATAAAAATATGAGAAATATTACATAAAATACGTTATATTTTCAACTACTTTTTTATTTTTCATATAAATACACCCATACATACATGTACACATACATATATACATACATACACACATACATACATATATTCGTACATTCATTATTACATACATTCTCAATACACAGGTACACACATACATACATACATATATACGACATTCATACATACATACATTCTCAATACACAGGTACACACATACATTCTTGTACACATTCTAGAACATGCCCGCTGCGTAAGTTGTACCTTCATCTTCTATCAAAATTTTCTCTCTGTTGCTCTGTGCCAGAGCTATAATTCTTCGCGCATTTTTGAATTTTTCTGTCAATTTGTAAGTTTTTTGATTTTCAAATGCATTCAAGAATCTAAGTCAATTTTATATCTAAGGATTTTTCACTTCTTGAGACTATTTGAGATTACAAAAGAAATGAATAAATACATACCTGAATATCGCCCTTATTTGAATATATGGCTTTCTTATAATATTCAGCAAGCTTTTGTATGGTTGACTGCTTTAGTTGTTCATGTCCTCTTCCCCCAAGTGTGTTTTTTCGTGCTCTTTCCTCTACCACAGTATTTGTCAGTCCTGTATATAATTAGAATCGAACTCAGAAATAAATCATATGTTACTTACCTCTTTCCGACATGATTCACGCAATCTTCTTTGATTATTTCTAAATCGTCTCCATATATATTCAGACTAAGCAAGTGATTGAAAGTTTTAGCGTCCCCATCTGAAAGTATTGTTGTAAATCGGAAACCATACGACTCCGAACGTCTCCAAATACTTTCTGCTATTTTTAGTTCCATGGAAGCTGAAGAGCCAGAGTGGTTGCATTGACAATCATTAGCATGTCCTTGTTGCCTCATATAAATTCAGGAGAAACTTCTACTAATTCGGCAGTTGCAATACTGCAAGCCTGACAAAATTTTGACATGACATCAAAGTCAACAATCAGTCCACTCTCCAAATCGATAACGCAACCAATTCCATGCTTAGATTTGAAGCCACGAGTATGCCAGGATCCATCATAACTAACGCCGATATTCAATATTTGTTCAGGATTTATTTCATTTGTCATTCCAACATCATTTCACAGTTCAACTTCAGAATTTGATGTGTGCATTCGAAAGTGATTATTATCAGGGCAAATTTCTTCCAATAAATCTTTGTTTTTAGCATATTCTTCTCTAATCAGAGATCTGCTTTTTTCCATAAATTCTTTTGTTACTTTATCAACGCATGTACTTGCCGTTGTAACATAGCTTTGAAAAGTAGATTTTGCAAAAGGTCGCATGTTTAGAGACATAGCAAACTGTTCAATTGCAGCGTAACCTTTTCCCATATACAAAAACGCAGTTGCTATACGTAGATTGATATCAAAAGGTGGTCTTATACTTTTTTCCGATGTTGTTCGTCTCGAAGTATAAACTTCCGATTGTAGAGAGTCAAGTCCGTTTCTTTCACACTCTTCACATTGCAAGCTGAGTTTGCATGCAAATCCATAACCTTTGCTATCTAAATTAAACTTCAATGCATTTCCATTACAGTCACTACATTTCACTTTCATTAGAAGAGGATTTAGCTGCGTGACATCAATAAAAGCGTATTGTAAATCAGTATCATTTTCACTTACTTCACCGGACAATATATCAATTTTGTTTTGAATTCTTTTATTTATCTCAGGCTGGTGATCCGTATGAATATCACTTGAATGATCGAAATTATCATTACTTGAAGAGTCAAAATTCAAGTATTCACAATCAATATCAATACTATTCACAATCAATTCCTGATCTAAATTTCAAATTTCAATAATCAATTTTTATGTCGAACCGGTGAAAATATATGTAATGTCATTTGTTTATTTTCAGTTCAATTCGTCCTGACAACCGTAAACATGTTCTTTCAAGTAATTACATATATTTTTACCGGTTCGACATAAAAATTGCTTATTGAATGTTGAAATTTAGATCAGGATTTGATTGTGAATAGTTATTTTAAAAGCAACTATTGCGAAACTCAGTTTTGACGAAATTTAAGTGTTTTGTAAGTAAAATGCCTGCCAATAAGAAGAAAAAGTATTTTCACGATTTAGTAAATGTTCGCTGGAAAAAGAATGACGCTTGTAATATAAACAGTGATTTTGACTCTTCAAGTAATGATAATTTCGATCATTCAAGTGATATTCAGACGGATCACCAGCC
The DNA here is from genome assembly GCF_019393585.1 of Leptopilina boulardi. Classification (NCBI taxonomy): domain Eukaryota; kingdom Metazoa; phylum Arthropoda; class Insecta; order Hymenoptera; family Figitidae; genus Leptopilina; species Leptopilina boulardi. Next base: position 554,291 of record NW_026137888.1, read on the forward strand.
TGAGATAAATAAAAGAATTCAAAACAAAATTGATATATTGTCCGGTGAAGTAAGTGAAAATGATACTGATTTACAATACGCTTTTATTGATGTAACGCAGCTAAATCCTCTTCTAATGAAAGTGAAATGTAGTGACTGTAATGGAAATGCATTGAAGTTTAATTTAGATAGCAAAGGTTATGGATTTGCATGCAAACTCAGCTTGAAATGTGAAGAGTGTGAAAGAAACGGACTTGACTCTCTAAAATCGGAAGTTTATACTTCGAGACGAACAACATCGGAAAAAAGTATAAGACCACCTTTTGATATCAATCTACGTATAGCAACTGCGTTTTTGTATATAGGAAAAGGTTACGCTGCAATAGAACAGTTTGCTATGTTTCTAAACATGCGACCTTTTGCAAAATCTAATTTTCAAAGCTATGTTACAACGGCAAGTACATGCGTTGATAAAGTAACAAAAGAATTTATGGAAGAAAGCAGATCTCTGATTAGAGAAGAATATGCTAAAAACAAAGATTTATTGGAAGATATTTGCCCTGATAATAATCACTTTCGAATGCAGACATCAAATTCTGAAGTTGAACTGTCAAATGATGTTGGAATGACAAATGAAATAAATCCCGAACAAATATTGAATATTGGCGTTAGTTATGATGGATCCTGGCATACTCGTGGCTTCAAATCTAAGCATGGAATTGGTTGCGTTATCGATTTGGAGAGTGGACTGATTGTTGACTTTGATGTCATGTCAAAATTTTGTCAGGCTTGCAGTATTGCAGCTGCCGAATTAGGAGAAGTTTCTCCTGAATATTATATGTGGCAACAAGGACATGCGAATGATTGTCAATGCAACCACTCTGGCTCTTCAGGTTCCATGGAACTAAAAATAGCAGAAAGTATTTGGAGACGTTCGGAGTCATATGGTTTCCGATTTACAACAATACTTTCAGATGGGGACGCTAAAACTTTCAATCACTTGCTTAGTCTGAATATATATGGAGACGATTTCGAAATAATCAAAGAAGATTGCGTGAATCATGTCGGAAAAAGGTAAGTAACATATGAATTATTTCTGAGTTCGATTCTAAATTACAATATTCAACAGGTTATATACAGGACTGACAAATACTGTGGTAGAGGAAAGAGCACGAAAAAACACACTTGGGGGAAGAGGACATGGACAACTAAAGCAGTCAACCATACAAAAGCTTGCTGAATATTATAAGAAAGCCATATATTCAAATAAGGGCGATATTCCGGTATGTATTTATTCATTACTTTTGTAATCTCAAATAGTCTCAAGAAGTGAATAATCCTTAGATATAAAATTGTCTCAGATTCTTGAATGCATTTGAACTCCCGGCGATCAAAATGGCTTACGCGTGACTTTCATTGGCCCCGCGTTCAGCGAGTTTCCAGCTATTCCAGGGGTCAAAGAAAACCTCGCGTAAGCTCTTTTGGTTGCCGGCGGTTCATTTGAAAATCAAAAAACTTCCTACTCTGTATTTGAATATAATGTAAAATTTTTTATAGAAAATGAAAGACGCAATACTAGCGACCATTTATCATGCCGTTTCTACCGACGAAGATCCATTACATACAAAGTGCCCTGATGGTGAATCTTCCTGGTGCTTTTACAACGCAGCACTAGCAAAAAACAAAAATCCTGGAGACCACAAGAAAAACGTACATACACCGCTAAATAAAAAATGTTTTGAAAAGGCACTTCCTGTTTACAAGAGATTGACAGAAGAGTCATTATTGATTCGGTGTTCAAGATGCTTGACTCAAAATGCCAATGAGAGTTTGCATAGCGTTATATGGAATAAATGTCCAAAAGAGGTATTTGTTTGCAAACAAAGGGTACAAATTGCCACGTCTCTAGCGATTTGTGAGTACAATTTCGGTAGTACAAAAACTGTCAAAGCGTTACTTAAAAAAATGATGCTACCAGTAGGGAATAACACGCTCTCAATCGCTGAATCACGGGATATAAAGCGAATAGAATCAGGTATAAACAAATCAACAGAAAAATTCAAAAATGCGCGAAGAATTATAGCTCTGGCACAGAGCAACAGAGAGAAAATTTTGATAGAAGATGAAGGTACAACTTACGCAGCGGGCATGTTCTAGAATGTGTACAAGAATGTATGTGTGTACCTGTGTATTGAGAATGTATGTATGTATGAATGTACGAATATATGTATGTATGTATGTGTGTACCTGTGTATTGAGAATGTATGTAATAATGAATGTACGAATATATGTATGTATGTGTGTATGTATGTATATATGTATGTGTACATGTATGTATGGGTGTATTTATATGAAAAATAAAAAAGTAGTTGAAAATATAACGTATTTTATGTAATATTTCTCATATTTTTATCAAAAAAGTGGAACTAGTTCTACAATTTTTAATATTTTTTCACAAAAATTTTTTTACATGCTTTTGACACGACTCCCTACAATCAATCGTATGGATTTTTGAAAATTTAAATTTTCGTGAAAAATAGAATTTTCAAAATGGCGGAAAATTTTTTTTTTTTAATTTTGACACTATATCTTGATTTTAGAACCTGAATTATGCCAGAAAAAAAATTGGGACCTCTCAACGACGTAAACTTCAAGGGGTTGAAATTTCACAGGTCCCTCCCCTTAAAGTTAATAAAATTCTGAAAGAAATGACACCTTGACAAAGAGAATATGTTAATTTTTCAATTAGATATCTAAGAAAGACCCAATTTTCAATGTTTTTACTATTTTTTTTATTTCTCTGACAAAAATTAATATTTTTAAACGTTCTTAGGCTCATTGAAATCGTATTTTGTTATTCAATTCAAATTATATAAAACAATTCATGTACACATTCTTCCCTAGCGTATGCAAACCGTGAAAGTTGGCTCATAAAATGTCAAAAAATTTAAATTTAATTCTACAATAAAATATAATGTTTTAAAATCAAGTAAATATATCATTCTAAACTTCTCTGATTTATGTAAGTAAATTTAAGATTTATACATTTTACTGATCATTTTTTGTCATATAAATATTAATCACAATTTTTTGACATTTTATGAGCCAACTTTCACGGTTTGCATACGCTAGGGAAGAATGTGTACATGAATTGTTTTATATAATTTGAATTGCATAACAAAATACGATTTCACTGAGCCTAAGAACGTTTAAAAATATTAATTTTTGCCAGAGAAATAAAAAAAATAGTAAAAACATTGAAAATTGGGTTTTTCTTAGATATCTAATTGAAAAATTAACATATTCTCTTTGTCAAGGTGTCATTTCTTTCAGAATTTTATTAACTTTAATAAAATAAATAGAAAAAAATTTTAGTTTTAATATTTTTGAAGATTTGAACAGTTTTATAGTTGTTGAAAAAGCAGAGTTCGCACAATTTCGGACGGTAGTGTATTTTCATATTTTTCCTACGAAGTCTGAAAGGGACACTTGTAGGCACTTTAAAACATATGTAAAACACACAATAAATTAAAAATAATTACAGCTTAAAACAAAGCAGTTGTACATCAGTTTAATAATTTCTAAATATAAGAAAATATTTTCTCTTTTTAAAAAGAATTACCTTGGAGGGGGAATCTATTTGAATACCCAGGAGTGGAATTATATTAAAACTTTGGGTTTGCCCGGACCCTCCATCATTGCACTGGCTGAATCAATTTGGGGTAATGGACTTAAAGATATGTGCATCAGCCTCAAGAGAGCGAAGCCCAGATACGAAGGGCAAGTACGGAAAAAAATTTCTAAGCGGAAGATCCAAGCAATTGAAGGTGATTATTATTATTAAACTTTTTTATTCAAGAAATTCAATTAAAATCATTTTAACATAACTCAGGCCTCGGATAACCCTATAAGAAGAGCTGATTTCAAAAAATTGAAATGTTTACAAATATCTCTCAATTGTGAACCTTTTCAATCCAAACGAATGTCGTTTTTGAAGTTTTGTGGAAACATTTTAATTCGTTTTAATTAACCTCTTCTTACCGGGAATTCAACATTGTGAAGTTTTTACAACTATTTTCAAAAAAGCGACTTTTTCGACTTTTTTCGAATGTTGAAACAAAATACCACTTTATTGGTTTAAATTGCAAATTACTTGGAATTTTATGGTGTACAAAAATAGATATACTCAAATATTTATTTATACTTGTAATAAAAAGTTTTTCCAATTTTGAGGTTATTTTGGTGCCTCCACCTTCCTTAAGTAAATTCAGGGAAATTGCATTACTGATTTTCGATCTTTTTATTGTAGAACTGTGCAGAGATAGAATTTCTACGCCAAAAAACAAATCAAGTCAGAAAATTAATCAAATGGTAAAAGTGGTTAGACGAACTCTCACTCATGCCATTAATGACCGAAATAAGGAACCGAAGGAAAGGGCGGCAGAATCTACTGACAGCTCCTCTTCTGATTAGAAATGTTGAGTCTTCATAAATTTTATTTTTTATAATTTTCATTGTTTTAAGCATGCCAAATACTAACTATAAGTAAAGTAAAAAAAGTACAAAGTACAGTTAAGTAATATTTAGCATTTTAGTAAAAGTGCAATGAGAAAAAATTCTATTCAATCTATAGCATATTGAACCTTTTTCTAAACCTCTTTCTAAAGAGAGAGAAAGAGAGCCAGAGATTGCTAAAAAAATTCGACTGATACCTTTAAAATTTATTTTTTGTTAAAAATTCACTTCTTTTAGAGCAGGTACGAAGTTTTTAATATTCTTTTCAAAAAATGAAACTTTTCACTCAATTAGCAATTCAGCGTGTCAATGCAATAATCGGACGAGCGAGCGTCCGAGCTCTCGTCTAATTATTGCATTGATACCCACAATTGTGAGAGTTCTTTACGAGATAGAGACATGAAATTTTTGTTGATTGAGTATTTCAAGAGGTAAAAGCTACCAAAAAATATAGACTAATTTGTGTTCTAGCCGTGGAATCTGTCTAATGTCATAATACAAAAAGATGTTTAATTTTATTGTTTTCTTTTTTTTATGATCTCATTGATAAAACATAAAGCAAAACATATTAATATTGTGATATTCGCTATAAGCCAACAAGTATTAATATAATATATTTTATTTATATATTATTATAGTTTTTTAATTCTACTTCGCTTGTAATATTTAAAGAATAAATAAAAGTAAGGAGTTTTGATAAAAATATGTGCAAATCATTATGGGGGTTTTGGAGTAGTCAGTGTATTCAACAAATGAGTATTCAAGATAAACCAAAGATTATCCCCTTTTGCCCTCTCTGTTTTAAATTTTTTCACCTTTTTCCTCTTTTCGGTGATTTTTCCCCTTCTTTACCTTTTACTAATCAAAATAAAGATTTCTTTAAAAATATTTTTTAATTTATGATTATAAAATTTGGATTCAATGTTTGAATTTGGCACGTTTTATTTTTTATTCAGATTTTGGATATGGAAAACGGTTGTTGAAATAAAATAAAAGTAAAATGTGTTGATAGTTAAGTGTGTTACGCATTTTATCCAAATGCATTCCCAAGTAGCACGATATATCAACCAGATGTCACGGTCATATCACGGTGATATCATGGTGATATGGCATGGTGATATCATGTTGATATTTTACAGGGATTTAAAATTATTAAAAAATTTAAGTTCCTGTAAAATATCAACATGATTTTACCATGATATCACCATGATATCACCGTGATATGACTGTGATATCACCTTGATGTCACCATGATATCACCTCGATGTCAGCGTGTGATGTCACCGTAATGCGGACATTTTGACATTTTCCTGATGTCACGGTGACATTCCCCGGTGATATCACCGTGACATCTGGTTGATATATCGTGCTACTTGGGTTGGTAAATTTTATGAATTTGTAATAAAATATTACACAGAAAAAAATAAGTGTTAAATTTGTTGCGTGTGATTCACAGCTGGTGTTATAATATGTGGTGTCGTTTTAACACCAATAGTGGTGTTGTGTAAACACTAATAGCGGTGTTGTTTAAACACTAATAGTTGTGTTGTTTTAACACTAATTATGGTGTCCTTTTAACACCTCTAGTGGTGTAGTTAAAATATGCTGTAAAGAACTTACTTTTTTCATTATTATTTATTAATAAAAAAAAATAAAAATTTAAAATTACACCACAACATTTTTCTTTTGGTTTAAATACTAGGTTACTTGATTATTACCAAATAAATATTTACTTCAACCAAATATTAATTTAATAACACTCATAATAATAATATTATCATAAATCCGTATTAAAAATATTAAATTGAAAAAATATAAACAAACATTGTAAAGCGGACAAAAAACTTAATTTTATACATTTAAAACAAAAAAATATCGACAATTTTTGTGCAGTTCTGGATTGAAGTGAGGCAAAAAGAACAATATTTTGGAAATTTAGTTAAGAAATAAATATCTTTATTGATATTGATGATATTCAATATTTCATTGAAATTTTTGAAAATCAAAATTTAACAAATTTTGTGATTATAAAAATAGTAAAGATGCATTATAGTGAGTGTTGGTTTTCGGAAGTGATAGTTTTAAACCAAAATGCAAAAATATTAAAACTGATTTTCATACACAGAAGTATAAATCATACACAAATATTACACGTGCAGTATTTCTCGATTACAATAAGAAATATAATCTTAATAAATTCAATACTTTTTCGCTCTTAAGAAAAATTCGACGTGAATGTGTTGACTGTGTATTTAGGTAAGTAAAGTATAAGTTTCATTAGAAACTGATGATTATTTCAACGATTTTATGAATAATTAAAAAAATTTGTTTTACAAATATTTGTTTTATTACATTACAACCGTCAATCCTATTAATGCTGCAAAAAATTTTTTAACATTTATTTACTACTACTAAAAGTAAGTTGTAAATTTAATCACCATACTGTTTATAGTAGGCAAGAAAGTAAAAAATCAATAATAATTCCCTAGATGCTCGACATTGGAGATTGGAATAACTATTTTGAGCAAAAAATTTTAAAACATTGGAAAAATTTTTTTATCTAAAATTAATCAGTATTCTAAAAAAATCTATATCTCTTTTCTAACATAAAATTAAATATTGTTTGGAATTTCGAGTCTCTGTTAAAGTAACAATATAACAAAAATTATATCAGACACCGAGAAATCATTTTGAAAAAAATTTTAACATCCATTTTGATTATAATTAACTGATTGATAAATAATTGCTCTCATGACTAGTGGACTAACAAAATATATGATAAATTGGAAAATGTCGTCTTTTTATGCATTCAAGATAATTGAATAAATATAAGTTTAATGTAAATCGCCCAATGCTTTCTTTACAATTACAAATGTTTTTTCTTTTCCCTGGTGGGTGTGGAAAATGTCATGTGACAGTAAATCGTCAAAGGAGAATATCACAAATTCTTCAACGATTTCTATTTCGTACGCCATTACAGTCATATTATGATATAATGTTCTAACTTTTTTACACAAAAGATGAGTATTCTCATCTAATAAACAAATTTTATCCAATGAGGCAAATTGTGGTAGGTTGTCTTCACTATAGCCTACTGCAATCAAACATTTTCCAGCTACATATTTGACGCCATTAAATTTTACCCACGATGTAGAGTATGCACGTGTGCTACGATCAAAAAATAAATTAAAAGGCTCTTTGTCGGTGTCAATGAACTTTTTAGGACCAGTTTGTACTCTATTCAAAAGAGTTTCTCTCATGATTGATGTTTGGAAGAGTTGGTGCTTTTTAGCCAATGTTATTGGTAAATTTTTGTAAGTTCGTTTGCCTTGCGCTTCTCTTTTGAATGTTTGATGTTTCGCTTCCTGTCTGATTGTCGAAAAATGACTAACGGGCCCGAATTTTAGAATCCGTGAAGGTCGATGTTGAAGGAAGTGTTGTTTAGGAATAAAATTTATTTGGTAGATGTCTTGGAAGCCCTCTAAGTACTCGGCAATTATTCCATTTAAGTAACTCACCATAGGTATACTTACTTTTTCACCAAAGGAAATGCACAAAATTTGCAACATCAGCAAGAAATTCTGATATGGTAGATAGGTTTCTGGTACATAGTCACACAAAATGAGTGGTAACATTGTCACCAATTGCCACATCTGAGATGCATTTTGTTTGAAACCTTCTTGTCTATTTACTATATGTTTTCGCTTAATTATTGAAGGTTTAGATGATTTTTGAGAGTACCCATAATCAAACTCTTGTATTCTGGCATTGAGAGTTTCCAAAGTTAAATAGTTGTCCTCAAGACAAATTTTGTTCAAAAAACATCTCGTTGTTAAAATACAGTATCCCAACAAATCATCATGAACGACATCGTGTGTGGTTTCTGTTGCGTGAAAGCCAATTAATTCATTTAAAATACATCTTCTATTGATACCATAGTTCCTTGAAAGTTCTTCCTTTCTTATTTCATTTTGTTCATCTTCAATTTCTTGAGTTTGACGATCATGTTCTGGCGCATATCTTAGCAATGTTTCATCTTCTCTAATCATTGTTCTTATTTGTTGTATGTCAGCATTGCAATACCTGCAGCAATGAGTGGAAATAAATGATTCTTTGAATCTACAGAGTGTGCAAACAGCAAGATTATCACCAGAAACAATAGATAGAGTGCAATAGATGATTTCACCGTTAGGAAGCCTAATTCCATCTTCCATTTTTTTAATGTCCTCAACAAAAAATTTTAATATTTTATTTATTCCATATTTTTTGATATGACAATAAGGAACTATACCGGTCACATTAATAAATTTTAACTGAGACCTATAAATTGGCAACATATCCTCCAACATCCAATAAAAGAATCCCAATTTGTTTGTTCCACCTCCTTTCGAACCTAAAGTATCGCACATGTCTGCTTCGTCGTAGTATAATCTAATTAAATATGAATTTGGCTTCTGTTGTCTGAACGGATGATTTTGAAAGAATGTTCCGTCTATATATGAAGCTAGAACTCCATCTGTACGTTTTTCTGGAATACTAATTAATCTTTGGAAATCTCCATTTTTAAACCAATTAACTAAAACATTACTTATGGGGATGTGTATCAATTGGTCCACCTTTCGACGCATTGGTTGGTTTCCGTCATTTGCGGGTGTTCCACAAGGAATAAACGAGCTGCCTAATTCTCTTATTATCGGTTGAACAACGCCATATTCCTTCTCAAAGTAGACATCTTGACTGTACACGCTATCCAAGTTACAACTACAGTTAATTCCTGCAATACTCTCCTCTATGTTGACATAATCGTTTAAATTTATACGAAGAGCTTCTTGAAGTATTTGTGCTGTGTGATTTAAGTAATATCGAACATATGTCTCAACTACTGTTTGCAGCTGATTTAGTATACCAAGAACATCATCATTAGTAGCTCTGGTACGGCCTCTCAAGTATAATATATAATCAGCAATTAAACTTGTAAAAGGATTATCATTTTGATTATTTTCCATATCTACGTCAGGCTCATCATCGGGTTCATCGTCAGGTTCATCGCCGGAATTATTATCCGGTTCATCTGAAGTGAAACTGGTATTAGAATCATCAGGGTCATCAGGATCATCATTTGAATTAGAATTATTCTCAGCGCCAAAAATTTCACCTCTTCCAGAAGAAAATAAACGTTTATGTTTTCTATGAAAATGAGATCGGAGAGAGTTTTCGTTGGAATATGCGGCAGTGCATCCACTGAATCCACAAGTATACAATGAATTACAATGAGTTTTTTTGACGTGATCCAATAACCATATTTCATTAAAAAAGAATTCATTACAAATTTGGCACTTTACTTCATCGCTATTGCCTCTGTTTTCTTGCATGGTTACTGTTAAATCAATACACCAATTTAATCTGAAAACAAAAACCACGTGCTATTTTTAATGTACCCTATTAAGAAATTAAAAAACAAAAAAATATTCAGAATTGTTTACTGTAACTTTTTGTGATTATGAGAAACAATTGAAAATATTATAAACACTCTTCTGACTTTTCATATAATAGTGTGAAAATCTTAAAATACAAAAATTATCTCGAGTAAAAAAATATTGAAAGTGTTTTTTTGTACAATATGAAAGCTCTATAAACTTGAAAACAGATGTTCAAGATTTAACTCCTATCTACTTTAATTTTATAAACTCTTAAATATTTTATATTACTAATTGCAATTGTATAATTTTTCTTATTTATTTATTATTTTTATTTATAATTTACTTTTTTTACTATTTAATTATTAATTTAAGAAATACCAATTCTTTAAGCAAGAAATAGTTTTAAAATTATAGGGACGCGCATGAATATTCCCTTCATTAGACTTGTTGGCATTTTTTTGTTGTCGAATTAAAAATTATCGAATTTGCATTTAATGGAATTTTAAAAAAGTAGATTTTATAATGAACCTAATTTTAATATTGAAAAATTTTTATTTAACAAAAATCTGATTTTGTAGAATTTCTATTTAACTGAACTGTGATAAAGCAGATTTTCTAATATATCGAATTTTCAAATAATACAATTTCCATTAAACAAAATTTATATTTTGCCAAATTTTAGTAAAAAAGTATTTTTATTTAACAGAATTATTCTTTTGTCGAATTTTTATTTTTCTGAATATTTACTTAAAAGTATTAATATTATAACAGAGTTTCCAATTGAAAGAATTTTTACATAACAAAATCCTTATTTAACAAAAGTTTTATTCAAAAAATTTCTATATACTACCTAATTTTTATTTAATAGAATTCTAAATTGTAAATTAGACAATTTCTAATTCGACACCAGACAAATTTCGACAAGTTTAATTAAGGGAATATCCATGCGTCCCAAATTTTATATTTATAAAATTCAGAATTTTCAAATATGACAAAACGAAAGAAGCAATTTTTTACTCTTGATAATTGCACAAACGTTGCGTAATTCAGCATCCTTTTGATATAATTTTTATGATGTCCGATTCATTTTTGAATTATATAATTTATAACTACACTGAAATAACTTTTCTTTTAAATATTATATTTTCATAACAAATTATAATGTGCTAGCCTTTTAAAGTTATAAAATCCGGAAATTAATGTAACGTAAGAAATGTTTTTTAAATGCTCCTTTCCAATTTCCAGTGAGATTCATATAAATAATATGAGATATCAAATAGGTTATCTCTGATATGAAATATGAAGAGAAAATCAAAGCTTTAAAACAAAACAATTACTTATTTCTGTAATGGCATTTTTTTACTGTCACTTTTTCACGGGTACACAAAAGCTAAACTGTCACTCTTAATTTCAACGCGTCTTTTAACAAGAAACATATCACATATTTACGTATTATACTTTATGTTCTCATGTAAAATATTTTATTTGAGGTTATATTTATTTGTAGTTATCAAAGCAAGTTAAAATCATTAGGACACATTCAACAAACAATTCTCTACCCTTTAATATTAATTGAGAAATAATCACATTATATCTGAAAAGTCAAGAGTTGTCAAAAGCATGGGAACCATATTTTTTAATAATTACAATTATTCTAATCATCAGTTTCATAAAACATCTTAATTGTCACAAAACTTTTAACTTTTTATCATTATTATTTAGAACAGATTAAAGTGTTTATTGCATACTCACCGAAATATGCACTTATTAGCAAAAAAAAATTCTTCACATTTAATAATTTTTACAAAAAACCTCAAATATTTTCCACCAACTCTATAGTATTATAGCAAATGTTATGATAACAGTTTTAAGCAATAAAATACTTTTATATTTGAAAACACAAATTATCAGCGTAATATGTTTTGAATAACCTGTGAAAAAATAAATATAAAATGAGAAGTGGGCAGATATGTATATTTTGGTGAGTCCATAAAGGTCTTTCTCCAATAGGACTTTAAAGGCGCCGTCCCATGGCAGCGTGAAACGCCGGCGTAAAAGCGAAAAGCATGAAAACGAAAGAGACAGTGAGATATGTTTATCTCTTTCGTTCTCATGCCTTCCGCTTTTAAGGTGCTTTTATACCGCTAGTATTTTGGTCAAGCAATCGAATGAATTGAATTTTCACGGAGAATCACTGAATTTGATTGGCTCTAACAAAATTCTGACGTCATAATATACTGGCTCTACATTGGTTGCGCCAAAGTTTACGTGAACATGTAACGTCACCCACTTGAATAACATTGTGACGTCAGCACTTGTGGCTAGATATGCCTACACTCTTTTGTCCTTTTCTAACACACATGTTGTCATGGCAACATGTGCGTTAGAAAAGGACGAAAATGTGTAGGCATATCTCGCTACGAGTATACGTACGAGTTGCGCATGCGATCGCGAAACTGTTCTGTGTTGGCTTTACTGCATTTGGGAGAATTAGAGTTTCCTTCATATGACTCTAGTTTTAACCTAGCCCTGCCTAAATCTTCAGCTTTCTTCAATTTCGTGTGCATAACAAGTTGACAAAAAAGTAAAAATTAAAAGCATCTTCTTATCGCGAAAGTAAGTATGTATTAAATTTGAAACATATTGTAATGATTACTTTATTCATTGTCTAATGTAGAAAATAAAATATGAAATAGGTGCAATATATATATTATAATCTGTAATAGAAATAAATTTCAATTTTAAATCTAGAATTATTTTTGTTTATAGCAAATAAAAATGGAAGACTCAAGAGGAGTTAAACGAGCTGAATGTGAATGCTCTCATTGTTTAACGTTTGATTGGTCGTCATCGTCAAAAACATCTTTATGCAATTACTGCGGATGTCCTCCCACGAAGCACAGAAGAATATATGATGATGAAAATGTGTTCGATGAAAGAAATATGGATAATGCAGTAAATTTTGACGATGAAGAAAATGCGGTCGATGACGGATTCATGCAAATGAAAGTAGTAGAATCTAATGGTACTTTTGTACTAGAATACGATGATACACCCCTTGAAAATCAGCCCTCGTTGGATCCAAAAATTATTAATCATGGCGATAAAATCTCTGGAAAAGCTACAAGTTCCAAGAAGGTGGTAAAGATTAAGAAACGATCAACTCAACCTATGAAGAAGAGTAACACCATGGAAGGGGTAATTTCATTTATTTTTACTGCTTTCCAAAACTAAAATGCAATAATGTTTTTTTTACATAGTATGTTAAACATTTTTTTTAAATTTGGAGATTATAAAATATATTAAATTATATGAAACATTTTGATCAATAGAAGGTGTAGATACAATAATTATTAAGCCTTTAAGAATTACTTTTTCATAATTCCAATCTCTGTATTTTTTTAAAACAAAGAAACTAATGGACAACACGAGGTATTTTAGTTTCACATGTAGCGTATTCGTTAAAGAAATAATATGGGGCATACCACGGGAAATTTTCTTTCAAAATTTCTTTTCCCTGAAACATTTTTTTCTAAATCAATATAAAAAATTAGAAAACAAGTATTTTTATTTATTTTTTAATAAAAATTCAGGAAATTATGATTTTTTTTAAATTTAACGTCATAAAAGGCAGTGTATTTTTGAAATATTTTTTATCTATTGTAGTAATGAATTAAAAATTATGCTTTAAATGAAATTTGTCTACTTCTCCTCATATTATTCAAATACGTGCTTAAAAATAATGTACCTGTATCGGAAGCAACAAGAAAGTTAAGATTAAATTTTAAAAATTAGTTTTCTGAAAGATAGGCACTTTCGATTTTTAATTTATTTTTCTTACACTGAAAGATCTGGTGACTGAAAAATTTTTTCGCCTATCTGCAAAAGTAGTAGGGTCAGAATTTCTCAAACAAACCACCTAAAATTCAGAAATTTTTTGCAGGCTTATTTAAAAAAATTTTTTTCTCGAGAAAAAAAAGGGTTTTTCTCGTCTTAAAATGTAGTTTCCAAATATAATTTTTATTTTTAAAAAATGTCATATTTAATAGTTTTTTATATTATTTATTTATAAAATGTTATTAACAAATAGTGTTCTCGACGTCCAACAGAAAAATAAATATTTTTTTTGAATTCCCCATTTAATTTTGTGTAAGAAACCGTTGGGAAAAAAAATGAGACTCAATTAGGAAAAAAGTTATTTATTAATAATTGCTGCTGTGCGAGGTGCAACTCTGGTCGCGCGTGCACGTCCCTATTGCACTGACGCTAATAAATAAATAAATAAATAAATAACTTTTTTCCTAATTGAGTCTCATTTTTTTTCTCAACGGTTTCTTACACAAAATTGTGTGGGGAATTCAAAAAAAATATTTATTTTTCTGTAGGACGTCAAGAACACTATTTGTTAATAACATTTTATAAATAAATAATATAAAAAACTACTAAATATGAAATTTTTTAAAAATAAAAATTATATTTGGAAACTACATTTTAAGACGAGAAAAACCCTTTTTTTTCTTTTTTAATTGGTCCACAGGAACTCGAGAAAAAAAATTTTTTAAATAAGACTGCAAAAAATTTCAATTGTTTATAACTTTAACAAAAAATTTTTTTTTGACCTAAAAATTTCAGGAACTTATTTTTACCATGTAAGGAGTCAAAAGAAATGATTTTTGGTTTAAAAAAAAATTTTTGAATTTTAGGTGATCCGTTTGAGAAATTCTGACCCAGTATGCATTTTTGAAAATTAAAAAAATAAATGAATAATAATGGAAAAAGGTTATATTTGCAAAATAACTCCTTGAAATTTTGTGAGCCGTTCTAAGGAAACTATAAAATAGCAATTTAAAAAATAAAAACAGCACTTTCGCAGTTAGGGAAAAAATTCTTCGGCTATCAGAGATTGCAGTGCAAAATAAATTGAAAATCGAAAGTGTCTCTTTTTGAAAAGACTAATTTCTTTAAATTTAATTTTAACTTTTTTGTGACTTTCATTATAGGTACATTATTTTTCAGCACATATTTCGAATATTTGAGAAAAAGTGAACAAATTTTTTATATAGCATAATTTTTTATTCATTAGTACAATAGATAAAAAATGTTTCAAAATCACACTGCCTTTGATGACGTTGAATTTAAAAAAATCATAAATTTCTTAATTTTTATTAAAATAAAAAAATAAAACAATAACTATTTTTAAATATAATTTAAATATAAATTTAAATATAAATTTAAATATAAATAATGACATTCATGTCTGTAATATTCTATATAGGTTGAACTACAAAACCTAATACCTGAAAAATTTCCACATGGACTAGAGAAACTTGCTGCCAGTGGTGCCAAATTAAAAGAGAGTCAAAAGTGTACAATTATACGTGAGACTTGCAAAGTCTTATTGAGCAAAAATCTAAACACTAAAGACAATATTACAGAAATGTCCAAAACATTATGCGAAAAATTCCCTCAATTAGACGGCAAGTTTGGATTGAAACATGTAAGTTTAAAAATATTCAAATTTTAAAAGTGATCTCTGGTAGTATTATATGTTATAATTTTTTTGAAAAATGTTGTATTTTTAGGAAGAAACTCTTGGAAGAATGTTGTGTAGTTTAAAAAATTTAAACAGAAATCCAAAGAGAGACTCCACTGAAGACTTCAGCAACGTACTACTATGTGCTGAAATGGATAAAGAAGTCAATAAGGTCGGAGGAGAAGCAATTAACTTAGAGAAAATTAAAGACTTATTAAATAAAACCAGAAGTGCAAGAATTGTAGACGCTATTAAATTAAGTGGATCTGCATTTTTTGAAAAATATCCAGCTTTGCGAAGGACGGATATGGTATATTAATTATTTGTAGTCAATTTTGTACAAAATTTTTTTTTAAAGAACAGTTAGAGAAAATAGTGTTTTGGATTGTTAATTACAAATTTTTAATGAATATTTTCAGCTTCTTTGGGAGTTTGCGAAAATTGTGGATATACCAATAGTCAATATGAGGGACAATTTTATACGGGCTACTTCAGACATTGCAACACGTCTGGGATTACATCCAAATGAAAGTTTTTCAAAAGATGGAGGAATGTGCCATATTTTGCTAAACATTTTTAAACTCTTCAAGTCATTAAGAAACGAAAAAGCGAAGATTATTACAATCTACCCAGTAAAGTTCTTACAAAAATTTAAAAATAAATTCAAAACGAAGATGAAGTACACAACGTTTATGATATACGATTTTTAAAGAAATAATGTTTAAAAATGAAAAATTATATAATTTTTTGTCTCAAAAATATTTCCTTTAGGTTTTATTAATCCACAAATTATAAGAAATATTTGTTTAAATAAATAGTTTTATTATTTTCTACGATGAATAAAATTTGCGTACTTCAGCATCGTTTTTTTAAAAATGATTATAGATTAAGGGGAGTCACCACCTTTATTTTGAGTCCTTTAAGTTTTAATGATTGCAGGTAATTATATTTTTTTTTCTTGCATCATTTTGTTCCCAAAAACATACAGGATGGTAAAAAAATGAAATTTTAATTTTTGACCATTTTAGAATTTTTATTTTTTGAAAATCCATGCGAGAGAATCTGAAGAATAATTAAAAAAGTGTGGAAAAAATTTGACGATAAAAAATATTTAAAATTGTGAAAGTAGATACATATTTAATATGAGAGTGCAATGATGTTTTAACTGATAATTTTCTTCTTTTTTTGAAAAAATGAAAATTTTTGAAAATCCATGCGAGAGATTCTTAAGAATCATTGAAAAAACGTGGAAAAAAATTGGCGTTGAAAAATAGTCAAAATTGTAAAAGAAGGTAGATATTTAAAATATTAATTTTTGCAGAATTTAATTTCTAAAATGGTCAAAAAACAAAATTTCATTTTTTTGACCATCCGTATGTTTTTAGGACCGAAATTATGAAAGAAAAAAAATGTAACTTCCTACGATCATTAAAATTTAAAGGAATCGAAATAAAGGTGGTGACTCCCCTTAAAAATAGTTTATATACATATATAAAAATTTACTCTTCTATCATTTTGATAACATAATTTTTTTTACAGGCAAACACCATTCTCTCTACGATAACTCCTTCGCCAAGCGATCCACCCAGACTTCTTGCAATTTCAAGAACACAATCGTACAATGATTTATATCTTATGGCGTATGTGGACGGAGTATGTGCTTTCATTGAAAAAAGTTTTGAAGCAACATTGTTGCTATTAGCCCTTTATTGGAATTTAAATATTACTTTTCCGGAAGATACGAAATTTCAATTGACCCTTCTATCTGTCGCTGTCTTAAGAGATGCTGCCGTTAAAACTTTAAAACACATTATGAAAATGCCATCATTTGCAAAGATTTTAACCGATGTGCAATTGGCATAATACTTATTGGTTATTCCCATTTTTCAATTTAAATTTCCGTTACTATCAGAAGTTATCTAAAAAAATAATAAGATACAAAATATTTCAAACATTTGAAAATAATATTTCTGCGAAGCTTTAAAAAAAGCCAAAATTTGTTTATACTCTTAAAAATTATGAAAGAGCAAATTACTTGACCTTTTATTTTTCAATTTTTGTTCACAGCACTAATTTTGTTTAAAAATCTTCTTTTCGAATTTTTTTTTCATAGTTGAATAAAAGCGGGTAGCTTTGCGATAAAACAAATTATTATGAGTATACTCTCTAAAACTGAATTAGAGAAATTCCACTGAAGATCAGTGAAATTTGACTGAGAATCAGTGACTCTATTCTCGCGATTTCAATCAGTGAAATTTCACTGAAAATCAGTTTAAAATTATTGAAATATCAGTCATATTTCACTGACTGTCCAATTAAAAAATTACTGAAAATTTCTGTCAAGCATATTGAAAATTTCAATTATATTTTAACTGGCTAATCAGTGAAAAATAACTGATATTTCAATCATTTTTAACTGATCTTCAATGAAAATTCACTGATTGAAATCGCGAGAATAGAGTCACTGAAAATCAGTCAAATTTCACTGTTTCAGATTTAGAGAGTAATATATTAAAAGTTATATATTTTTTCTTTTCCAATCGATTTAATATTTTCGTTTTGTTTTGTTGTTTTTTTGTTTAAAAATTAAATGTAAACATCTAAATGTTTAGACTGTATACGTGAAAGTTTAAATAAACTTAAATAATAATCATATTATGATTAGTCATTTCATTACCATATACAATATATTCTATTCTTCTGATTTCAATTCTTCACTATTTTGCATAATATTTAGTAAAAAATATTAGTTAACAGTTAGATTTTGTTGTTAACAAAATTTCAAATATAAAATCCAATTACATGATAAAAAATAAACAATAAATAAGGACAAATATTTGTTCGCACATATAAACATTAAATCTATAATTAAGTACGAATTAATTATAATATTATTTTACAAAGCAGTCAATCAAATTCATTAATTATCTTCGGTTAACCAGTGCCGTAAACATAACCTATTGCTTTTTTCAAATTTATATTCTAATGTTCTAATTTACTTTTCTCATATAGCACTTTAAAGTTTTCATTTTAATCAAATGTAGAAAATTAATTAAAACTATTATAAATGATAAGTAATTACCTTCATTAACTAAATGAAAAAAATAAAAAAGAACACTACTTTGGTGTTAAAACAACACCAATAATAAGATCATGTGATAAATTTGAACCATTAGGGTGTTAAAATAACACTCACAAGTGAAAATTTGTTGCGTGTTATTTTAGCACCAAATTTGGTGCTAAAATAGCACTTTTTTTTTCCTGTGTACTTTGTAAGTTAGGGATGTTTGTTTAAATCTCTAAATCTGAATTAGTAGTTTTCTACTACTGAAAAAGTGGGGATTCGTTTACTGATTGAATTAGTACCAGTTTTGAATAATTTTTTAAAGTTAACTACTAATTGTTATTAGAAAACTACCCTAGCAGCATCCGGATATTGAAGATATCTTAGGGATAAGCGGAAATTAGATTCCTATCCATAGATATCCTGAGAACATCCTAGTGATATACAAATTTTCGGATACGGATAGGACGTCCATAGGAAAACTGCTGATTCAGATTTAGAGCAAAACTTGAAATCTCTTGTGTTAATTTGTACGCGAAATATATTTTTTACATGTTTTTTAATAAAATGCGTACCTTATATTGTTTAATAATTCTGTAAAAATGTAAAATAAACTTGGTAAACAAAAAGCTTTAACCTCAAAATTTATATTTAATCGCAAATTTAGAGAATTTACCAATGCAATCTTATTGAATTACATATATAATACCCTCATAACAAAAAGATATCTTGAAATATCCTTAGGATATACTGAACAAATGTAGGATATCCCAAAAAATTCCACAGGATATCCTAGGATATCTAGAGGTTGTCCACAGGATATCCAAACAGCCGTTTCGTAAGGCATTTTTGGGATATCCTTAGGACGTCCGTAGAATATCTTCAGGATATCCTAAGCTTATATCTATGATATAATCAGGATATATAGGATATCTCTAGTATATCTTCGGGATATACACAGGACTCTGGGAAATATTCCTAGAAAGTAAAAAAAATAGACATCCTGTAGAACCAATGTAGGAGAGTATACAATTTTTTGCAAAAATTTTATAGGATGTTACGTAAGAAACTACATGAATTCCTATACAGAAACCTATGTAGGAGTGTATACAATTTTTTGTTAAATCTTTATAGGATGTTACGTAAGAAGCTACATGAATTCCTATACAGGAACTTATGTAGGAATTAAACAAAAATTTGTTATTCTTTATAGGATGTTACGTAAGAAGCTACATGAATTCCTATACAGGAACCTATGTAAGAATTTAAAAAAAAATTTGATATTCTTTATAGGATGTTACGTAAGAAACTACATGAATTCCTATACAGGAACCTATGTAGGAATTTAAAAAAAAATTTGTTATTCTTTATAGGATGTTACGTAAGAAACTACATGAATTCCTATACAGGAATCTATGTAGGAGGGTATACAATTTTTTGATTAATCTTTATGGCATGTTACGTAGGAAGCTACATGAATTCCTATACAGCAACTTATGTAGGAATCCACATATCAAACTACTTCATTTCCATAGGAGACCTATAGAAAACTACATAGAATTCTATAGGATAATTCCTATAGGATTTCCCCTTGTGGGGATCTATGTAGGTTCCTATAAAGTATCCTATAATAATTTTCATGGAATCCTTGTTGAATTCATTGTATGGACCTACGTAGGATTTTCCAGTAGGGTAAAACTACGAAGGCTGAGGTGTATGACGTTCTTTAAAAGGAATATAGTTGTAAGTTTAATAGATTATTTCTGTCAATGTATACACTGGACTAAATGACGAAATTCAAATCTACATAACTTTTTCTTAAAAAGTCGTGAAACAATGAACGAAAATGCGTTTTAAAGCTTAGAAATACTTCTATTAAATATATTTTTCGGAAAATGAAAAAAAATTTCTTCTGAGCCGTAAAAAATTCATAAAAAGTAAACAAATTAGCCATTTTTTAATCATGTAATCCTGACTTTATGGACCATTTTAGGTAAGATTCGTATTCTGCGTAAAAAAATTTATAAGAATCACCTTTCGTTTCTTTATTTCAAAAGAAAGTAAAATTTTGCAGGCCTCTGTAATTGTACATAAAAATGACAAAAATTTCTTTCAATACAAAATTATCTGAAAATCGTTAAAATTAAAACACAAATAATTTTTCAAGGAACCGAATTTTTTGTATACAAAAATTTACTTTATATAATTTCTGTTGCAGTTGAATATCAAAAATTTAAATTATTCAACTCTTTAAGTATGTAAAAATTAGCGAAAATTTTTTAAAATGTCAACCAAAAACCATAAATTATTACAAGAAGATTATATTTTCGTATTCCAATCTTGTATTTACGATCATTTACGATCATTACTTTTTGTCGATAGAAACATTTATTTTTTCAAATTATAAAAAAAATTTAATCCAAAAAATGGATTACTTTAATCGTTTATGGTATTACATTAATGTGAAACGTTCCTTAATACCTCATAAATTTCTGTAATAATATTTATATTTTATACAGAACCTAATAGATTTGAAAGATAAAAATTCGTAATTTTCGGTTCTATAGCAGGATTGTTGAAAAAAAATTAAATTAAATTAAAAAATTAAATACTTTTAATCATTTAAAAAGAATAAATTGAACTTAAATTCCCTCATAACAAAAGGATATCCCTAGGATATCCATATCAATGGTCGATATCCAAGAATGGACCCAGGATATCTTGGGATATCGATAGGATATCCCTAGGATATCCAAACCGCCGGTCTGTGGGACATCAACAGGACATCCATAGGTTATCCCTAAGACATCCACAAAATATCTATTGGATATTATATCGCAGGATATCCATGGGATATCCTTAGGATGTCCGTGGGATATTCTTAGGATATTCACGGGATATTTAATATCTCAACATATATTTTTAAAGGTTAAAATTATTAAGCTAATATAATGAATAATAATATAATAAACACAAAAATCTTATGAGCTTCTAATTTATTTTAAATGAAGATTTGAAACGCATTTTTCAAAGTTTTTAAATAAACTCATGCACTTAATGTATAATTAATATTAATAGTTACTCATTATTTGCGGGGAAGAATTTATATTGTTTAAAGACAATTTATTTTCTGACAGTATTAAGCATATGAATTAAGGAATGAATCACGAATGAGAAAAAAATTAGTTAATAATTTTTCAAATTAAACAACTTTCTCGAAAAACAAGTTGCATTTTATTTTATTTATATAAAATTTAATTCACAGAATATTCTCACTCGTAGTCTCATAATGACTTTAAAAACAGTATCCTGAGAATATCTTCTTGACATCCAGAAGATATACTGAGAATATCCTGAAAATATCTGTGGGATATCCTGACGATATCTATGGGATATCTGGAGGACATTTATGAAAGTCTATAGAGATATCCAGAAGATATTCTGTGAATATCCAAAGGATATCCAAACCGCCGATTTTTTGGATATCCTTAAGAGATCCTTTTGATATCCATAGGACATCCCTAGGATATCTGCGGGATATTATCAATATATCCCAAGATATCTTGTGTTATTAGGGTTATGAAATTATACAATATAAACATTAATAGATTTGAAAGATAAAAATTCGTAATTTTCGATTCTATAGCATGATTGTTGAAAAAGTCAAAAATCTAAAAGATTGACCTAAAACCCTTAATTATTTCAAAATAAATTTGCATTTCCTCTTTTAACTTGTTATATTTCATTTATCTAATATCCAGTAAAGTTACAAAATACGAATCCGTAATTTCCGACTCCCTCAGACGGAAATTGGAAAAAATTTAAAAAGTAAATAAGTTATAAACCTCAACTATCACAATCACAAATTTTCAATTTCATATTTTAAACTTGATTCTGTAATATTTATTTCATCCAACATTTAAAAGCAGTTAAAAATAAAAATTTGTACTTTTCAAGACTCTGTCAAGGTGAAAAACAGACAAACATGTAACAAACAAACAAACAAACAAACAAACAAACTTTACCTAAGCAGCTGATCTTTCAAGGGCAAAAGTTTGTTTTTGCGTTTTAAATTTTGTTATCTACAATTCAAAAAATCGTCCTATAAACTAAGATTAATATTTTAGCATTTGCAGTAAAAGAAAATTTTTTGTTAATATTTCAGTATTGAATTCACGTTAATCCTGATCCTTACGTATAATGCTTATGCTGCAGTTTAGAAATATAAATTTATTATTTTTGTCTCCATCAAACCGAGAAATTGGGCAAATATTTAATTAAAAATGGTCGAAAAAATAAATTTTTAAAGGAAAGAAGTTTTTGGTACTTTCAATTTGTTATATAAAACAATAAACTTGATTTTACTTATTGCGATATTTATATTTTTTAATTCCCCTGGGGTATGAATAACAAAATATTACTAAAATATATTAATATTAATGTATAATATTAGGTCACCTTCTGCAACCAGATAATAATAATAAATAAATATTAATTAAATATTCGCTGTTTATAGCAAAAAAAGTAACTTTTAAAAATATTGACTAGTCAAATAAATATAATGTTAATAAAATATTAAAATCTTGCAGAATATTTAAAAATTTCGAATTATAATTAATTTCATGATTTAATTATATTTCTTCTATTAATTTGTGAACAAGTTTTCCTTTACTCTTTTCTTTCGCTCTCGATCAAAAGCAGGAGTTAACTCTGGGCATTCTAGTTATAACTTTTTGGGGAATTCATCGAAAAACTAGGGAAATAAGTTATGTTTTCATATAAATTTCTCTAAAACTAAGGCACGTTTCATACATTTGTCGCAATTATAAATTCTGCGCCAATCAGCATGAGGAGTCTAAAGGAAATCCGCCATCCAAAGTTTGAGCACCACTGTTGACTCTGGAGTTAACTCTGAGTGCGCGCCGAAAACACCCTATATGCACTGTGGATACTGTTGCTCGTGCTATAGTTCAGAATAG
Organism: Leptopilina boulardi; assembly: GCF_019393585.1. NCBI lineage: Eukaryota > Metazoa > Arthropoda > Insecta > Hymenoptera > Figitidae > Leptopilina > Leptopilina boulardi. The sequence continues at coordinate 577,781 of NW_026137888.1, forward strand.
GCTTCAACATAATGCTTATTACGGTTGCTGTTGGTGTTTTATATTTGGCACGTATTGTGGAGGTTGCACAAGATTTTTAATGGAAAAATGGAAGCACCAGACAGTACACATTTAGAACACTTAAAGCATATGAAACAAGCAATGAAAAAAATTGAAAATAGTACTGGTAAAAAGCAGCTCAAAGGAATTAAAGGTGTTAAGGGTTGAGGTGTTTTAGCAGAAATGGATAACATCGACATGGTGTGGTCCTTTCCAAGAGACTATTTACATGCCGATTTAATTGGCGTGGTTTCACATATGTGGTCAATGTAGACAAACCCAAAAAGCCCTATTCGCCTTACTAAAGGTCAAGTAAATGAAATTAACATTCGTTTGATAAAGATTAAGCACCCCATGAAATACACAGGCTTGTGAGATCAATAACGTGTGAAAGATCAAAATGGAAAGCATCAGAATGGCAATCTTGGATGTTGTTTTACTCTATTCCTTGTTTGTATGGAATATTCGATGATTGTGCTTTAATGCATTTTGCTCTTTATGTTAATAGCATGCACACACTGCTTCAACAAAGTATCACTGAAAACGAAATGGAACAAGTTAATCGCGATTTACACCTCTTCACCGCAGTATTTGAAGTATTATATGGAGAAGAATTTGTAAAATTTTGCATCCATACATTACGACACGTTGTTCTGTGTGTAAAAACAAGTGGTCCAATTTGGGCTACCTTAACTTTACCCTTTGAGAATGCTTTTTTCTATTTGAAGAAGTGTGTCCGCGGTCCGAAAGGCATTTACAAACAAATGGCGAAAAAAACGTTGCAAGCGAATGTTTGTCAGTGCATTGTAGAAGAAGTTTCAGATGAAAATATTTGTAAATATTGTCGATCATTGTTTTCAAGAAATAAGGTTTCTTCGTTTTATCGTACTATTTCTGATAATGTTGTACTACTCGATAATGGGACGCATGATCATAGATACAATGCACTTTCGCAAACAGGAAGCAAAGTTCTTACATTTCAACGATGCATTTTTAAAGGCATTGTAATTAGCTCTGTATTTTATGAACGTGCAATAAAATCTGATAATACCACATTTTTGCTTGAAAATGGAAAATTTGTGCAAGTTTTAAATATATTATTATGCGATGAGAATGCTTATGTTGAAATCGTGAACTTTCAAGTAGAAACAATGGTATTATCTTCCACTAACAAAAATTGTATTTTACAAAATGTTGGGATAGAAAACGATATATGTAAAACTCTTGTCAAAGTACAAAAGCGATTAAATACAGATATTATACCTCTTTCATTTCTTAAAGAGAAATGTGTTGTTATCAGAGTTGAGAGAGATATATACATATCGAAATTGCCAAAAACATTAGAAATTCAATAAAATCATTTTTCATGAACCATAAAGGATTTAAAAAATATCTGTTGCTAATGTTTATAATATTAAGGATGTTATTTAAATTACAAATAAAATATGTAAAATGATAGAATGTGTTATAATATATTTACAAGTAAAGTTAAAAGTAAACATCTGTCTGTACGGGTTATTTATACTAAATAAATGTAACTTTTTACTGTAAATACAAATAACTTAAATTATTGTACGGTTTAAGGGTTTATTTTAATTATCCCTAAATCATGAATGAAACTCAAAGTGGATTAAAACAAATAAGTTACAATTGCCTTACTTTAAAAAATTAGAAGCAAAAAATTATCAAACTTGAACCAATTAAAACCGTAATCAATTCATTACACAGCCCCACAAAAAAAAGTGTCATGTACTTTTGACCGGAATACCCTGACCCTATGTATTTTGACGCGCTGAACACGAATCCGAAGTCCGTTTTGCTCCATCACGTCAGGATTTTTTTCTAACCTCAAAAAACATGTCCAATTTTGAGAAGTAGGCGATTTTTTAAAAAATTGATGTATTAACTTCAAACTTGGTATCTGGGGGTTTTTTGTGTCGCTGATTACGAATCTGAAGTTAGATTTTCAAAATCAAAAATGGCGGATCCAATATGGCGGACGAATTTTGAAAAAATTTTAAGATTTACTTCAAACTTGGTATCTAGGGGTTTTTTGGGTCGCTGATTACGAATCTGATGTCAGTTTTCAAAAATTGATAATGGCGTATCTAATGTGGCCGATGGAAGTCCATGTTGGATATGCCATTTTGAATTTTTGAAATCTGACATCAGATTCGTAATCAGTGACCCAAAAAACCCCCAGATACACTATTGCACATTAATTTTTGAAAAATTTCGTAAAATAATGTCCCCCTACCAAAAAAAAATTCAAGGGGTATTTCCCCCCCATAAATCAGCTTTTGGGGAAAAACAAAACATACGTGTCAAATTGTTTTCAAAAAACTACAAAACTGCCAAGTTTCAGAAAAATCGGCGTATGGCACTTCCCTAGTGTTACTTGTCAGCAACTTAGAAAACCTGTAGATACCAAATTTCATAATAATCTGACAGTTTTTTAAAAATAATTCCTTAATATTGAATCAGACATATCGAATTTCGGAAATCTGACATCAGATTCGTAATCAGCGACCGAAAAAACCCCTAGATACAAAGTTTGAAGTAAATCTTAAAATTTTTTCAAAATTCGTCCGCCATATTGGATCCGCCATTTTTGATTTTGAAAATCTAACTTCAGATTCGTAATCAGCAAAACAAAAAACCCCCAGATACCAAGTTTGAAGTTAATACATCAATTTTTAAAACAATCGCCTACTTCTCAAAATTGGACATGTTTTTTGAGGTTAGAAAAAAATCCTGACGTGATGGAGCAAAACGGACTTCGGATTCGTGTTCAGCGCGTCAAAATACATAGGGTTAGGGTATTCCGGTCAAAAGTACATGACACTTTATTTTTTTTGTGGGGCTGTGTTATTAAAACAAAAAAAATTCAAATTTTTTTTAAGACAAAAATCATATTTAAACGAATAGGTTTTGATTGTTTAACTTAACAAAATTAATATTTAAGATTCAACAGACTTGTAGCGGATGAAAGCGGAATCAACCAGATTTTCAAAGAAAGAGAAAAATTTTTAAGTCTTTTTTTTACGATGTAAATTATATTAAAACGGATAAGCTTCGATAACAAAATTAATAATTAAGATTTAACATATTGGTACCGAATTAAAGCGGTGTCAATCCGACTTTTACAAAATGAGAAAAAAATTATAATTATTTTTTATACGACAGAAATCGTATTTAAACGAATAATCCTGTAATCTCTTTCGTAAGAAAATGAAGGTCTAAAAATTAGCAGACTTGAAGCGGATAGAAGCAGTATCAATCCATTCTTCAAGAAAAACAAAATTTAAACTCTCCTGCTACGACAGACATCAGATTAAAATAGATATGTTCCGACTGTCTATAGTTTTATGAACGAAATAAATCAGGTTGAAACAGATAAGTTGCAAATTTGAAGGATAAAGTGCAGATAAACTCCGTTGAAAATCACTTATTAACTTTGACAATATTAGATTTTTTATTTCGGAGAACGAATAAAAGCCAGATAAGTGCATTTATTTGCCAAGAATAAAAATTGTAACCGTACAAAATTTGGATATAAACAGATACAATACATGTCCGGTTTTTATACGGTTTCTGTCTGCTTTCTATACGACTTTTTAAGCAGGGTAGTGTAATAATATTAATCAGATATTTGAAGTTAATAATGTTTTTGTTTAATAAAATGTTTTTGAATTTTAACCTTGTTAAAAAAATTACATAAAAATAATTTGTTTATATATTATTAAAAAAGAAATATTATTTTGTAATTGATTATTTTAATCAATAAATGTAATTTACATTGTTTACAAATTGAGAAAAAGTGTCCTTTTTCTCGAACTAGTGGGAGAAAAGAGGGGAAATCATAGTTTTAATCATAGTGAACTGTTCCGTCGCACTCCTTTGAAAAGGTCTGCCAACCTTACATACTAACATACAATTATTACTATGTAGCCAGACAATGAAATATAAGTTTACCAGTAACGTGTATTTTGAAATTTTGGACATAAACTAATTAGTTTTCCACAAGTTATTGTTTACAAAAAAAAAGTAACAAATAAATGTTATGGAAAATACATGGCAAATTAATGTAAAAAAACTTACCAAATTATTTCAAACACTGCAGTTATCCAACCCTGCAAAAAGTCGAAACATTCAAAAACGCATGCGTCTCAACAGTATAAGAGTATACACATCCCTGAAGTATACATTGACAACCTAACCTGATAAAGTAACCTCAAAAGTCGAATAAAATTTATCGAAAATCAGCATCGAAAGACGAAAAAGAATAACGCGAAAATGACGTCTCCGTCAACTAGTCAACCTACTCCTCAGTACAATATCGAAAACAATGATCTTAGTGCTTTAGTGAAATCTGCGAAAGAAAAGTTAATACCACAAACGTCAAAAGAAAAATATATGACTTCCTACAACAACTTTTTAACCTGGACACAAAAAGGAAACGTTACATCCATGTCTCAAGAAACGTTCTTGGCTTATTTCGAAGAACTTTCGAAAAGTAAAGCTCCTACAACTTTATGGTCAAGTTATTCCATTCTTAAAAAGACTGTTCGGCAATATCACAGTATTGATATATCTACTTACAAAGATTTAACGGATCTATTGAAAATTCTCTCTAAAGGGTACAAGTGCAAAAAAGCTAAAGTTTTAACACCGACAGAAATTAACAAATTTCTGAAAGAAGCACCCAATGACAAACACCTAGCAACTAAAGTAAGTAAAATAATTGTTTTTAATATTTACAATATGTACAATTTTAAAATATCTTTAAAATTCAATTTAATATTTATAAAAATAAATAAAATATATTTACAATATGCACAATTTTAAAAAACATTAAAAAATAAAATACTAAATATTTACGAAACTATTTTATATTTACAATTATTTTAATAGGTGGCATTGATTCTTGGTGTACAAGGTGCCTGCAGAAGAGAGGAATTGTGGAATATTACAGTAAAAGATATTCGTGATCACGACAATTATTATGAATTCACAATTCCAAAGACCAAAACAAACATAGAACGCTTATTTAAAGTTGGAGACGAGTTTTACACAATCGTAAAAAAATACGCTCTGTTCCGTTTAAAAGGAGTAGAAACCGATAAATTTTTTCTAAACTGGCAGCATGGAAAATGCACAAAACAGGTCATTGGCCTGAATAAATTCGGAAACATGCCTCGAAAAATTGCGGAATTTTTAAACCTTCCTTCGCCTGAACTGTATACGGAACATAGTTTTCGTAGGACATCTACGACAGTCCTTGCAGACTCTGGTGCAGACCTCTTGGAAGTGAAACGCCATGGAGGTTGGAAGTCTAACCAGGTCGCAGAGGGTTACTGTTACGAACGAGAAAAATTAATTATTTAATTTTTATAATTTTAAACAATTACTTAAAATTTTCTATTCGCCGGAGGAACCAAGTTGCCATTAAAAGTCAAAATGAACATTTAACTTAATAATGTTTATTTTTATGTGGGTTCGATTAATTAATTCGCCGATAGAAGACGAAACTGCCAATTTAATCTCTAGATCGTAAATAATGTTTCTTAGCTTTGAGATGAAAATCCACACTATTTTTGACAGCACAAATAAAAGGTCTATTGATTGAATAGAACAATTGGAATTTTAGTTTTAAAAATTTATTAAAAATCAAAGTAAAAAATGCAAAAATTACACATTATATGCTTTCTTTTGTAAAGAGTAATGTTTTTGGAACGATACAAGTTTTCTTACTTACGGCTAGATTTCTCTTACACACTACCGTCGAGAGAGCTGTTGAGAAGGGAGAATTCTCGCGATCTCGTCACACAATCAACGGGCAAAACGAAAGAAAGGTGTTATGTGTATTTCCGCGTCTCGAAACGCGGTACCGGTACCCTATCAGACACAAGCGGCGCAGGTACAATCCGTACGGACTGGCCGGTTTTATGAAGAAAAAATTATTTAATAAATTATGAAATAATTTATTAAATAATTTCTCACTGTACTGATCAACCGATTGGGACTCAGCCGGTTCAAGGTTCGATTTAATTTTACGTCCGCCCAAAGAAAATAGAATTTAAATTGGAGCCAGCTCGCAGACGGGCCTTATTCTTAAAATTAAAAATTGGCTCAACGAAAATCTATCGTGATTCAACAATTTTAATTTTAGAAATTTAAGCACTGCTGTTAATTTACCTGGCTCAACGAAAATCTATCGTGATTCAGCAGGTATATTATTGAGCTTTCTCCATGGTTTAAACTCTAAGTTCACTTATTAGAGAAATAATGCAAAAATCAGTAACACGTACTAAGTGATTGACTGAAGACGAATAGGCAATGAGGCCCTATGAGCTTCTGCTTATAAAGAGTATCGCGAGATGCGCTTAGTGGGATTAGTGAATCAGGGGTAGAAGGATTCTGGGGGTTTCAGGGGTATCGATAAGAAAACTTAGATCATCGTCCATCGATATTCTCAGAACCCATGATTCTTGTTATTCTTTTCTTTGTTGACACTATTGGAACTGCACATCTCCATATGTGTAAGTGTATATGTGTGTTTTTAATAAAGTATAACTCGCAACCTTTGTTGAATTCCAGAGCGGTCATAGTTCTGCACAGATTATCGTTTTCATATTAAAAATGAAACTATTTTCCTTTTTATATATGCATATACATTTTACGCATACACACGTACATTTACCTTAGTACACATGCATATATGCACGACATACATGTCTCAAAAATTTTCTTCTCTTTTTTTTTATATGCGTTTTGTTTTTGTTTTTGTTTTTTTTTACAAAATTGACCCTCTTAAAATAAAATCTTAATTGTTGCGAGTTTATATGTGCTTGGAAAATGTGACATGTTCCAATTTAAGCTATCAACAATTATTGTATCTTTATTTCCTTTTTTTTTAATTTGAAGGTATTACACGCAACTGCATATTTGCTGTCCTTCCGGTTTTGACAACATTTTGAACAGTCGCGACGCTTCTATCGAAATGTGTATTTCATGACGAATGACGTAAACAATGTAAACAACAAAGTATGGCTGCCCAACTGACAGTTAACCTTCAAGTTAGGTAAGTAAGAGTAATTTTATAAAAGTAATAATAAAAATAATAATTGTTTTCCATATTATCATATTTTACTATTATTATTATGCCAATATTTTAATTGTCTGTTTCAGATCATAAAAAATGATCAAATCATATTAAGAAATAAATATCCAATCGAAAAGCAAGCTCAGGATTCCACTGTATTCATTGTAAACTGTAGTTTTATTTACGTTTTCTAACTTAATAGGTAATCTTTTTCATTTTTGGGAAATTTTGGAAAAGAAAAATAAATAAGCAATAAATTTAACATTTTTGTCTCATTTTTAGCCGCAGTATGTAAAAATATCAAATGTTTAAAAATCAAAAAATACGTTGTTTTTTTTCAATTGGAATTTAAAAGAAATCATGAAAAAATGTCGCTTCTTTTCAACTGTAGTACCTAGTGTAAAAATCAAGTTTTCTATCTACTACAAATCAAAAATAATATTTCTTTCAAAATTATAATTTTTTGCAAAAAAATGCAAAACCATTAAATTTGACATTTTTCTATATTTTCCAGGTCCAGGATGTAAAACATTAATTTCGTCTCAAAAAATCGAATAAAAAAATGATTTTACGGTTTTCTCTCATTTTCAGCTTTATTATGTAAAATATTTTTATTTTGCTTCGAAAAAGGCCAGCAATCAGAAGAGTGAGGGACTTTTTTTAATCTTTCAAAAATCAGTCGAATATGAGGAAATTTTAATTAAAAGTTTGAAAACTTATTAAAAATTATTCGAAAATAAAAAAATTTTATAAATTTTTTAAAATATTGAGTTCCAGGTAAAATATGTAATGATAAATAAATAAATAAATAATACATGATTGTTTATTATCTTAAAACCATTTATATGTTAAAGCCTTTTTTTATTTACTATTAAATAATTCATACAGAATAGTTTCAAGATTATCAGGTAAAACTCATGGAAATTTCACGGAAGATCAGACAGTGTGTGATACATAATTTATTTCTTAATATTTAATTTACAATTCATTTATTAAAATAAAAATTGACTTTATATAAAAAATTATTTAAACCACTGACCATAAGAAATTTTTCAAAACAATTGAACAAAGTTTTAGTCAAACAATAATAACCAAAATTACTGAAAATAAAATAATTGACCCGTACGTTTTGAAAAAAGGTTGAGTTATGTAGTTTTTATTCTCTAATGAAATTTTCCGTATTGAAAGTTATAAAATTATATTTCATTTTAAAAATTGGGATTAAACATGTTACGACATCAAAACGCAAATCTGAAAGGTAAGAAAATGAAATACTTATTTTATATGTATAACCTAATTTTTTATTTATTCTCTATTCCAAAAACACATATATGTAACAATTATAATTAATTAATGCTTTCTCATAGATTATGATTCTTTAACTTATTTATATTATGTAATTCTAAAAGTTGGAAAACGATATTTTTCAAAAAAATGTGTTTATGCATATGAGTAGTAGCATTAAATAGGATTTTGTTTTGAATCCAATTGTATGCTTCACAAGAGGACATAAGGTGACATTAATTAAGTCCAATTACACTTTTAAAATGATGATCTACTTTCAAAAAAACGTTTTTTAATAATATTTTTAAAAATATATTCTAGCTTCTAAAAAAGTTTATTCTTTTATTTTGTATCCAGCTGTATGAGATGGATGTTTAACTTATTAGCTAATATTCTATTTTACCGAAAAATTTTGAATCTATTTTATAAAAGTCTTATTTTACAAGTTTTTAATTAATTTCTAGGTATGAGAAAGTAAACCTTCTATGAAATAAAAAGCAAAACTTTATAATTTTAATAATAATTATTATTTACTATATTATTCAACATTTAAAGACATTAAAAACTTTCAGTTTAACATCACAGCCATTGAAAATTTCAAGTAATTTTCATTTTTTTGGAAATTAATTTTTGATTGATTATTTAAAGAAATTATTATTTATTTATATTTTTCTTTAACAATTTTAAAACACAATATACGAATTATGCTATAACAATATTAATCGTTAAATTCTTCTAAAATTGCATTTTAATTTAAAAATTACAGAAACATTTTTTTTAAAGAAAAATTTTTTTCTATACAAAAAAAATTAATAAAAAGTTGGCTGCAGTCATGATTCGAAGAAATACAATATATTAATGAAAATAAATATGTATAAATAATAAATACAACACATTGAATATAGTTTAATACAGAATGCCAAGAAAAATAAAAAAAAAGGAAAATTAAATCTATTTTAATATAGTTACTAATAGACAATACAAGTTTAGAAAATATTAATTAGTTACCAATACGTTATTTCGAATAATTTTGAGTCACTTTTGAACAGAAAGTTATAAAATGTTATTGAAGATAATTTTTGCGTTAGCCTAGTAATGTGTAAATTTATTATCAATATTTGACAATTTCTTTCCGTTGAGAAAATTAATTTAAAAACAATGAAGATAAGATTATTTATATTTTAAAGTCATAAATAAATTCATGTTGTTTTCATAATTTTAAAAGCTGCAAGACTGGATTGCTGATTAAATTTTTTCCTTCTAAAAATATATATTTTAGAGTACAATATTTAAAAAATACATTAAAATAACAAATGTTATAACAATATTTTATTACTTGAGTTATAAAATTTTATGATCAAAATATGGATTATGCTGAGTTATAAACTGAATTATGCTTTTTCATTTTCTTCTTAATTGTAATTACTTTTTGTTAGTACGGGTCCGGGAAATTAGGTAAATCCTGGATTGTCAGGAAATTTTATAGAAAATATTTTAAAAAATAGGAAATTTTTTAAAGTACTACGAAAATTCTACATTTTGAAAATTTTAATTCAAACTTCGACTTTATAAAAAATTTAAATTAAACTATGAAAAATAAAATGCAATCTGTAAATCAGGGAAACGATAAGGGAAAATAAAATCAAATTTTGATGGCAACTCTGCAGTAATTTGTTAATTAGTACATTTCAGTATAATTCAATTCACTTTAATATAATTATAATTAAACTTATTAATAAGAAACAAATTTATTCAGAGCAAGACAGAGGCCGTATCGTTGGATTAATGCAGGCTGGATGGAATGTAAAGAACGTTGCGAAAGAGATGGATACAACTGACAAGACGGTTCGTCGATGGTGGAACAAATTCCTCGATGGAGAAGACTTATCAGATCGCCGAAAAAATAATTCATGTCCATTTAAAGTGTTAGATCAAGATGAATTAGTCCGTACGTATTTTGAAGATGAACCCTTCAACACTGTCCCACAATTCTTAGCAGATACTGGTTTAAATGTTCATGCTAGTACAATAGAAAGGGCGTTAAAGAGATTAGGAATTATTTCCGCTCGTACAAATAAAAAAACTGATCTATCTCAGGCAGTTCGAGAGGATAGAGTGGGATACGCACTCCAATATTGTGCTGAACCAGAAGTGTTTTGGGAAAATGTCGTCTTTATGGACGAAAAGAAATTTTCGACTATGGAGGATGGTCGAAGAAGAGTTTGGCGAAGAGGGGCACAATTTTTGTCACCAGAGCATGTGATTGGAGTGAATCGCAGTCGTAGAGTGTCTACATCCATCTGGGGATTTATTACTTCCCAAGGTTTTGGTGAAATTCGCCAGGTCCCAGGTAGAATGAATGCCGTAATGTATGTAGACATTTTGGAAAATGATTTCTTGCCTTATGTTCGCCAACTCCTTCCTAAAGATCGATATCCTGAAATTAAAGTAGTTCAGGATAATAGTAAAATTCATTCAGCCAAAGTTGTGAAAACTTGGTACAATGATCATCCGGAGTTGACGCTACTTCCCCATCCGCCGTATTCCCCGGATTTGAATCCCATAGAAAACATATGGGCTACCATGAAAAATAGATTCAGAACTGGGGAAGCGAAAAATCTCCAAGAGCTTGTCGATAAAGTTCACGAAGTTTGGGATGAGTTGATATTAACACCCAACATCGCAGCTAATAACGTGTACTCAATGCCAAAGAGACTTAGGGAAGTAGTAGATGCGAAAGGTTATTGGATTGACTACTGATTTTAACTCTGTTTCCAAAATTTAATATTAATTTAATTGATTTAGACAATTTTACTATTTCTTTGTCTACGATGTTGACCCTCATATTTCGTATAAATTTGAAAATAATTTACCATATTACAATCTCTGCAATAAGTTTATTTTTAAAAATGCAAGCAGTGGAAAAAATTTTTCACTACTTAAAATTTGTGTTAACTTTTTGTTTTAAAAAAAATATTTAAAAAATTGTTAAAAATTTATACTACCGTACTTAATTATGCGCATACCCCTTTTTTCTTAAGTGAAAACACTCATTGAAGGTCGAATATAAAAGAAACAATTTCTTTATATTTTTTCCTGAAAACGGATAAAATTCTAAAGAAAATGACACCTGACCGAAGATGTTTCATTCAGTTCCATTCGAGGTATATGAAAAAATATCAATTATACATTCTGTTCTTAATTTTTTAATTTCTCCAATGAAAATTAATATTCTTAAACGTTCTTGGAATTATTTTAATCATTAAAATCTCTTACTGGTATTTTTATTTTTTTTTTCCTTAAACTATGCAAAGCATGAAGGTAGCAGAAACAATTTCGAAAAATAAGAGGACATATTTAAAACAAAAAAAATATATCTTAAAAATAAAATAAATGTAGAATCAGAAAATTTTATGCAAAATGTTTATGTATATGTGCAATTTATAAATTGTACGTAGCCATTTTTTAGATTTGTTTACGTTTTAATAATATTTAATACATTTAAACTCATTTTTTGTAGGAGAATGAAAGTTCACGTAATCGTAACTATAGATCGTTAAATAAATTAAACTAATAATATTAAATTAAACAAAATCGTTGAAATACTTCATTGCCCTTGGCCCTCCGATATTTAGAGTCCTGAAAAAGAAAATATAGGTAAGTATGTAGAAATACCAAGAATAAAAAATCTTGTTTTGTCAAAAAAAATCTGTTTGTTTTCAATGCAATTTTAAAAGTACTAGAATCAACTTATCGTATATAGAGAAACGTATCTACTGACTTATTTGTGAAACTTATTTACATTCAAATATTACGAAGTTATTGATATTTGTAATATTTAAATTTTTCAAAATGTGAAATTAATTAATGATTTTCTATTAAATTATTGACCAAAAAATCTCAATGACGATGAAAAAAATTGAAATGATTTATTTTGTACAAAACTCTAAACTTTGTATATCTGCAAAAAAAAAAATTATTTCACATTGTTGATCTAAAAAGAAATATAAAATTTAAAGTTTTTTAGCCCATTTTATAATTTGGATTTTTTGAAAAAATGCATGTTTCTGATTTAATAAGGCAACATTTACTTTTCACATGCTAGATAAATTTCACAGTTTTGTCTCATTTTCAGCTCAAGTATGCGAAAATATATATTAAAAATCGGAAAAGAAGATTTATATACCAAGTTTAAATACCAAGTTTTGTACCACAAATCAAAACTTACATTTCTATTAATATTATAATTATTTGAAAATAGATGAGAAATAATAAAATTTAATATTTTTCGCTAATTTTCAGGTCCAGGATGTTAAAAATTAAATTTGCCTCGAAAAATCAAAAACTGCGAATTTAAAAAAAGCAATGAAAAAACGGGATTTGACAATTTTCAATTATTTGTGGAGATCCGGATGAAAAGGGACCACTTTGGCACAATTGGATTTATCTATATGTTAAAATTCCTTGCTAAATTCGGAAAATTTTGAGAAGTCTTATGTTCCTTTAGGTGTAAAAATGTCTGAGTTAGTAAATTTGAAATTTCTGAGTGACGAAAACCCCATTTCGAGAAAAACGAAATCAAAAATTGTAATCTTTGGTTCTTTTGGGTACTTATTCAAATCATAATTTAAATTTTTGCACCACTCCATTTCAAAAATAAAAGACAATCGACAAAGTGGTCTCTTTTCTAAAAATGCGATTTTTTATTAATAAACTAGGTTTTTTTACGACGTCAGTAGTTAGGCGTATATTTTTTTAATTATTTGAAGATATAGAGAAGATAAACTAGACTTAAATAAATAATACATAAATAATAATAAATATAACAAATAAATAAATAAACAATAGATAAATAAATAAGCAATAGCTAAATAATAATAAATAAAATGAATAAATAATTAATATTTTATATCTGTTTAGGTAAATTTACTAGATGACTGTTTCAGAATGTATGCCCGTCCATAGTGTCCTATATGTAGCAATAAACTGTCAGAACTAATAGAAATTTACAATTTTTGCAAAGAATCAAAAATGTGGTCCCTTTTCTTTATACTTTCAAACAATAAAATGAAATAGACTATCAATAAATTCATATAAACTGCACAATTCGGTGTGTGAAATCCTGTAAATTAATGAAAAAAAAATTTTTAAATCAAGATTTTTCTTTAAAATTAGTAAATTGCAATTATTTCGGAAACTAGAACCGACAAATTAGTTTCCTTTTATCCGAAAGTTCACATTTTTAGCTAATTATTGCGGAAAACTGATGTTTTGCTTTAGAATAAGAAATTTTTATGTTTTGTCTCCTTTTTCAGCTTCAATACGAGGAAATATCAAATCTTGAAAAATTGAAATAAAAAATTATTACCCTAATTCGAATTTTTAGAAAATTCATGAAAAAATGTTAAATGTTCCATTTTAGCTTTTTGCAACTCTAGTAAAGAGTTTAAAAATAAAGTATTCTAAGACAAATAATTTTTTTTCCAATTAGAATTTTAATCACAGTCACGAACAAATATGAAATGTCCCGTTTTTCACTTCTTTCAAACGGCAGTACTGAGTTTCCTACGGTAAATCAAAAAATAAATTTCTCTTAATATTATAATTTTTAAAAAAGTTCGATATTAGAAAAAAGCGAAAACACGTCAGATTGGACGGTTTTCTCTCATTTTCAATTCTAGGATGTGAAAAATTCGTTTTGCCTTGAAAAAAAATGTGGAGTTTTTTTTAAAGAAAATCCAGTTTAAAAAAGTAAAAATACCACAAATTTTATGTTTTTCACTCGTTTTATTTTCAGCTCTATAGAATGTGTAAAATTTATTTTTCCACAAAAAATGAAAATGTGGATTTGTTTCTAAAAAATAAAATTTTTAAATGGAATTTTAAAAAGCTAAATTAAATCATTCGTTTTTAGCTCTAGGACGTGAAAAATTAATTTTTTTTCGAAAAATCAGACTTCAAACTCAAAAAAAGCAGTGAAAACGATGGGATTTGGCGACTTTTAATAATTTTAAGCCCTGTTTCTGGAAAAATTCGATTTCTTGCTTTCGAATAAAAAATTTACATTTTTTTCGGAAAATTTGCATATTGGGAAATGTAGTTAAATAAACGATAAATTTAACTGTTTTGTCTCATTTTCAGTTCCAGTACGTGAAAATATCAATTATTGGAAAATCGCAAAAAACATTTCTTATTCAAATCGAATTTCAAAAAAAATTATGAAGAAACTTTACATGTTTTGCTTTGCGCTTCTTTTTAACTATATTACCTAGTTTCCATATAACTTTTTGTCCAACAAATAAAAAATTAAATTTCTTTAATCTTAATTTTTCTGAAAAGACTAAAAATCATAAAATTTACTATTTTTCGCTCATTTTTAGCTCTATGATGTGAAGAATTTATTTTGCCTCAAAACATAAAAATTTTGTTTTTTCTTCAGATAAATCTAGTTTTAAAAGAAAGTAAAAAAACGCTAGATTTGACAGTTTTCCATCGTTTTCATCTTTAGGATGTCAAAAATTACTTGTGGTGCTAAAAATAATCGAAAAATTTTAAATTTGCCGTGTTTTAAATCTGTTTGAAAAAAATTGTTTGTTTTCTTTTGAGAATTGAACTTTAATTTTTTCAAAAAAAATATAAAATTTATTTCTTAACTTGAATTATTTCAAGAAAATTTTTTCAAAAAAAAAATTAATTTTTTTTTTAATTTAAATTTATAATTTTATGTATTTAAAAAGAAGCAAAACAAATTACATTATAAGTTTGCAGATTTTTTTTGCACTTTCGCATAATTTACCTTTATTATATTGCTGCATTCAAATTGTCGAGATCGTCCTCCAATAAATATTCAAATACTTGGAACGCGCAGTCGTAGTTTAAGCGAATTTTTGTCAGATTTGAAAGAGCGGTTTCTATCTTGACGGCTAATCTTCTCGCTTCCTCGAAGTGGCTGGTGAAAAGGCATCCGAAAATTTCAAGATTGGACAGTTTCGAATTTAGATGATCTTTCAATTTTTCGTTTAGAAGAATTTTCGCAACTTCCCGAACGTTTAGTTTTAAAAGCGAACATACTGTGTGTCTACTTCCTTTAATAATAGTTCCATTTGCATCAGTTTCCATTTTGCGTGTAAGCTCTCTAAAAATTTCCGAGTTTTCCTGCAAAGATTCCAATCGTATTTTCAAATCGTGTCCAAATAGAAGTTCTTGATTTCCGAAAAATGTAAACGCTAAGTATGTCATGTCAATGATGCTTGGTTCTGTCTCAATACTAAGAAGGTAGTCGATTATATCAAGGCAATTTTGTCTTCTATTTGTGCAGTTATTCTTCATTTTCCACAGTTGAGTACATGCTATCGCAAGTACTTGATTGTCCGCGAATGTAGAGAATCCAAATGTATTGATGCCGGCTTCGACAGCAGTTTCGATATAGTCCTTCGTTTTGTTGCAAAGCACCATTGTTTGCAGAAGAGTGTAACCATTTACGCAAATAGCAAGATCTCCACAAGTTGACTGCAGTAATGTTTGAAGTTGTGAAATTGGCAAATCCCATTTTATAACATAATACAAGGCTGAAGTTACAACATTATATTCATCTTCGATTTTGTCGACATTTATCATTAAATAATTTTCAATCAAGGTATAATTATTTAATGGGGCTAATTGCAACAACTTTTGCACATGGATATCATGAATTTCATCGGAGCAATTTAGGCTCATCTTTGTTATCCTAGAAAGAACAAGTAAGATTGTAGATAAGAGTATAATTTATATAATTTATTAGCTTAAGCTAATAAATTATGAATTATTACATCCAATCGAAGATGTTTTTTTAAGTTTTATGCGAGATACATAAAGAAATGTCAATTTTTCATGCTTTACATAATTTTTTAATTTTTTGAAAACTATTTAACGTTTTTTAACGTTCTTAGACTAATTTTAATAGCTATTTAATGCCGAATTAAAATAATCAACTGGTATTGTGATATGCAATTTTCCAAATAATTTTCCAGTCGTTAAAGTTGGACCAAAAAAATTCAAATAGTTATCGTGAGTATTAAAGTGTTTTAAATGACAGTATAAAATGCGTATCTTTAATAGATACATTAACCCTTTCAGGGGTTAATGCTTGCTTGATTCAGGGGTTTGCTTTTAGTTTTTTCTGTATTTTGTACATATTTTTCAGCACTCCTGTACTTGTGGTTACTTTTTAGAAAAATCTGCCTTTCAAAGGGTTAAAACTCAAGAAAACTTATTGATTGTTCATTTATTTGATTCTTAAGAAGTATGTTTTTTGGATAAGTGCCTTTTCATTTTCCGAAATTTTTTGATACTACTTTTACTACTACAAATTTTTTTGGAAAAATTAATATAAAAATAACAGTAAATTACTTAAATTTTGCATTAAATGCAGATTAAAATGAGTCCAAGAATGTTGAAAGACATTAGAATTACTTTCCGAAAAATAAAAAAGTTAGAAAAGCTTGCAAAATTTTATGTTTCTTGCATAAAACGTAACGAAATATTTTTGATTAGGTGTCTTTTTTTCATAATTTCATCAGTATTCAAGAAAAAATAAGAGAAATTTTTTTGTTTTTTACGTTTTAAGCTTTTATTTAATCATTAAGAAAGAGGCGTCCCTATACTCGAGGACTGTAGTGTAGACTTACAAAATGTACTTTGCAAGTAGTTATCTATCATATAAGTGAGTGTAGTAGGTAAATATTATATTAATAATATGTATATTTCTAATTTTCACGTTATCATTTATTTATACACAGAAAAAAATGAGTTTGATGTTATATAAATAGTGATTTTTTAGTTAAGCCAGGTCATAATTAGTTAATACAACAAAAATAATTTAGCTAAGTTAATTTTTAAATTTAATAAACTTGTAAAACTATTAGTTCGATTGTTGACGGTAACAACAATGAATACCCAAGAAAAAACCTATCGAAAAAGTGATGATAAGAAAAACGTAAATTAAAACCAATACTTACAATTGGTGGTATAAATGTAATCAAAAAGAAAATTAAATTAACCGAAAATTATTAATTATATTTTAAAAAGTATTAAGTAATTAAAAAATATTTAAAAATTTTGAAAAAATTAAACCTAAAAAAAATTAAAATCAAATTGAAAATTTTTTAAAAAAGCAAACTATTTTTATATTGTTTACAGATAAAAAAATATAACAATTTAATAATTAATAATAAAAACAAATTAATAATAATAAATTTATGAATAATAATATAATTATAATATATAATAATGAATAATGAAAAAATAATGAAAGAAATAATAATTATAAGTTAAAATGCTCTAATTATCTGTAATAATCATTATATTTAAAAAATGTATATATAATATAATAAATTTATAAATAATAATAAAAATTATATTATAATTGGAACTTTTTTTCTATAAATACCAAGTAGGAAATATACTGGTGCTGCACACAATAAACAATTTTTTTTACTTTAAACTGTCACTTAGTATATGACTTAATTTATGACGATGAATAAAAATATCCGACGCGTTAACGATAAAATATTACGAAATCAAGAATTGTCAAAATTTTAGAAGAACAAAAGGAACAAAATACGACTAACTTCAAGTGTGGACAGTCTGAATGAATGAATGAATGAATACGGAAATTATTATAGTTAATAGTGACTTATTTAATATATTTTCCAAGAATCTAATATAATATAAAACAAAATCGATTTAAAAAAATACATATTATTTATAAAAAATATTATATTCTATTTTCTTAAAATGACAAGACAGATTTTTGGAATTATATGAATTCAAATATTAAAATTTTCAATTTAAAATGGCACAGACAATTAAATGTAGAAAAGTTATATTTAATAGTTTCCAAAGTAAGTAAAATTCCTAAGATTTTAAATTGAAATTTTAATTCATTTCTTTTATTGAAAATTACATGTCGTTGAAGCCCAAAACGTTCATCAAGGAAAAATATTTTTTCTTCTTTAAGAATAATGTATTATTAAGGGTTGATTTTATTTTATGTATACTTTTATTAGGTAATTTAACATTTTCTGAATGTATTTTATTATTTAGGAATGCTTTTTGAACGATAATACATTAGTCTTAAAAATTTTTTTCGTTGATAAACGTTGTGGACTTCAATGACATAAAATTACTTACAAATTTCAAGAAATATAGAATTGAACAATAGATAATAATTTATAATTGTAAAATGCTGTAAATAATTAAATATTTAAAAAATTTGATTACTTGAATTTTTAAAAAAAATATATTGTCAAAGTTTTATAAAAATTTCGGAAAAAATCGTCCAATTCGAGGTATACGAAAAATAAATATTTAATAAATAAAAGAAAATCTTCCTTTTTAGTATTTTTTATCAGAAAAGAATTATAAAAACAAGAAATGAATTTCACAAAAAGCTCAACTATAAGGAAAAATTGACATGTCTTTTTATTTTTACGTTGAATTTAACCTACAAAATTATTATACATTTTACGATTGTAAAATAATTTTATAGAATGAGATGAAGCAGCACGAAAATATAGACAATGTATTTTCGCGAAGTGAAATATTTTAATTACGCCTTTTTAATTTTTTATCAAGAAAAATATTAAATTTATCACATAATTTTCGAAAAAGGCTCCTTTCTGAAAATCGTTATATTTATTTTCTCCACCTCATACTTATTTATGACAACTATTTTAACTTTTTTTTTATTTAACATAATATTTAGCAATTATAGAATAAAACCATTTGTATATTTACAGATTACTTATAAAGTCATAATAAACTTACACTTTTAAAGAAGAAAATTCTGGACTGTCATTAACGAAACGCTTGCAATCCATATATGTGTTAAATATTTTTCATTTGTTTTTTTTTGCCATCAAACACATTCAAAATATTTAAATGTGTGTATATATATATTTGCAGATTATTTACAAAATAAATCTTAAAATAATTTTATCAGCAACATAAAATTTAAAAATTTTAATAAAACTTGCAAAAGTAAATAATAGTATAAAAATAATTTAACAGATAAAATATATTAAAACTGTAATAAAGTAGATTGAAATAATTTGTCTCATCGAAAAATCCAAAAAAAATTCGTTCTTGCTTTTAATAATTTAATAATACTTAATAACTTTATACTGCTATATTATCTAGTTTTCTTTTAAAATTTTCATTCACTATTTTATTATTAAAAAATTATTTTACAGCCCAATAATATTTCAAAGTTAAATGACATTTTGAAGCCGCCACTGAATCCACCATGTATATAGATTAAATTTTATATTTTTTAATGTCCACAAACTTTAAAATAATTCACTTCTTAAAAATAAATAAAAAACTATTACAAATAAATAAATTATTTATTAATTAAATTTATAAATAAATAAAGAATTCATGAGAATTTTAGTTTTGGATATTTCAAAAAATGACACCTCGCCGTTTTATTTGTAGGGAATTTTTAATAAAAACAATTATATTACTCGATTTTTAATATTTTAAATATTGTTTAAACCATTAATTGTTTTCATATAAATAAGTTTCTTATATCTTACCTCAAGATAACTTGTACTTTTCCTTCTGAACTTGCATTTTTGTTTTCTAGAAGAAGCATGTTGCAAACGAATTGCAAAATCATTAATAGTGTAATTGTCTTGCAAAAAATTGAGATAACCATTCTTGCCATTTCTCTACGAGGTTTCGTTAAACTTCTTCTAACTTTTCTGTACTGTTCCATTTCCTGACACAATATCATGTTTGCAGAAGGAAAATAAAAATTTGGACTTTTTTTGTCTCCGTATTATGAAAATAAATATCACATTTTACTTTTATTGTTTATATTGTTGTATAGCTATTCACAAAGTTGTACTGCATCACGTGTAAGCTTTAACGTATTCCAATATCGATAAATGCTATTAATTATAATAATTACGACTACTACACTTTACTATGTTTATAAAAAAGCGAATATGATTTTCACTGTGTTTCTATTACACATTAACTGATTAAAAATATCTCTAAAAATTTCAATTAA
Organism: Leptopilina boulardi; assembly: GCF_019393585.1. Classification (NCBI taxonomy): domain Eukaryota; kingdom Metazoa; phylum Arthropoda; class Insecta; order Hymenoptera; family Figitidae; genus Leptopilina; species Leptopilina boulardi. Next base: position 598,264 of record NW_026137888.1, read on the forward strand.
CCAGTCACATTATCCAGACGATCAACAATACAATGGAAAAGCTAGATTAGTAATATGTTTTGAGAAACACCAGCCTTCTCACATGCCTTACACTTACACATATGTATGTTTATATATATATGTTAGGCTCCAAATGCGAAAACGCTCATTGAGCGAAAAAATCGACCACAACGCGTTGTGGCTTATGAAATTTGTCCGAACCCGAATTTCGTTTCGTGGCTTACAAAAAAACGGTCACAACGCGTTGTGGCAAAGTCAAAACGGTCAAAAAGCGAATTCGTTTTACGTATCTTCTTGTATTGCACCACAACGCGTTGTGGCAATAAGGAAAGGCCACAACGCGTTGCGGATGGTTGTTTGAATTCAAACACTTGAGTAAAATATTAAACAACAATTTAAGGTGGGGTTAAAGATGGGGTATACAGAGCGTAAAAACTATAAAAAGGTGTACGCAGGAAATCTAAAATAAAAAAAAAAAAAAAATATTAAACAACAATTTAATGAAATAAATGAAATGAACAATATTAAGTTTCTAATTTAAATAATTGAAAGTATGTTTATTTCAAATTAAATTTATTATTTTATTATTTATTTTTGCACGAACTGTTTTTGTGGCATTTAGAATTGCATTTTATGTCTGATGCACGACATGTGCATTTTTTATCAATGCAGTATCGTTTGCAATTACAACTTACGAAACCTTGTTTGCTACCAGATGACAACATCGATGCGGAACGAAGAGTTAAAGAACTTGAAGGAACATCTTTTACATCTATAAAACTATTATCTGCCAGTACAAACTCATTTCGTGCATAAAGACGATCAATAACACCTTCTTTCGTTCCTAATTTATATAGCCCGGAAGAATTGACATCCATAACAGTCGCTAAAACACTTCTTGGAGCAAGTCGTCCTCTGTCCACGTCAGGCACCCTAACTGCAACGTTGGTACCAAGTTCAGCTTCCGAAAATTTGGAGTTTGTTTACATTATATAATTATTTGATATTATTTTGGAAGTGTGTTTAATTTCCAAACTTAATGAGAAAACACGTTGCCTAATACAAATTTAAATCATAATTTTAATTTAATTTCTTTATATTGATATAAATTTTATTTTTAAATGAACTGATTATTAATGTTATTAAAATATAAATGATATAGATGTTATGATTTTTATTTTAAAGTGTGCTAAAAATTATTTATTTTATAAATTTACTTATAAATATTTATTTATAATGTATTTATTAATATTTATTTATAATTTACTTATAATAAATTATTATTTTTAATTATTAATATTTTACATATGTATTTCTCAAGTGTTTGAATTCAAACAACCATCCGCAACGCGTTGTGGCCTTTCCTTATTGCCACAACGCGTTGTGGTGCAATACAAGAAGATACGTAAAACGAATTCGCTTTTTGACCGTTTTGACTTTGCCACAACGCGTTGTGACCGTTTTTTTGTAAGCCACGAAACGAAATTTGGGTTCGGACAAATTTCATAAGCCACAACGCGTTGTGGTCGATTTTTTCGCTCAAAGAGCGTTTTCGCATTTGGAGCCTAACATATATATATATACATCGTTTTCAAGATTAACCAATCAGAACAGACATTCTGTTCGATCAGCAAATCACAGAAAACTCTGAGTTTGAAAGCAAGTGAGGAAGAAATCCGGGAAATCACATGATGAAAAAATAAGTAAAACATCAACTGAAAAGTCATGACATTGGAAAAGGCAAGCGTTATCTCTATCCTTCGTACTTTCATGATATTTTATTTTAACACGGCTTTACATTACTGTCGCTATTGGTTCACATGGGAATGCACCCTTCATTTTTGTCCATGTGATCACATTGTTGATCTTCCTGACGGTACGAATGAAGAATTTTAATTATCATAATAATAGATATTTTTAATCAGTTTATGTGCAATGGAACAACAATTAAAATTATATTCCCTTTTTTATAATTATAATAGTATAGTTAGTACAGTATAATCGCAAAACAGTGCTTGTATTCATCGGTATTGGAATACGTTACAACTTCCACATGATACAGTGAAATTTTGTGAATAACTATACAACAATATAAACAATTAAAATGTGAAATTTCTTTCCATATTACAGAGACAAAAAAAGTATAAATTTTTATTTTCCTTCTGCAGACATGATATTGTGTAAGAAAATGGAACAGTACAAAAATGTTGGAAGAAAGTTAAGTAATCCTCGTACAGAAATTTCAAAAATATTTTTCTCAATTTTTTACAAGACTCTTACACTAGTAATGATTTTGCAATTCGTTTGCAAAATGCTTCTTCTAGAAAACAAAAATGCAAGTTCAGAAGGAAAATTACAAGTTATCTTGAGGTAAGACATAAGAAACTTATTTATATGAAAACAATTAATGGTTTAAACAATATTTAAAATATTAAAAATCGAGTAATATAATTATTTTAATTAAAAATTTCTAACAAATGAAACGACAAAGTGTCAGTTTTTAAAATATCCAAAACTAAAATTCTCATGAATTCTTTAAAAAATATTTCTCAAAAAAAATTGTAATGATTATTTATATTTTTAGAAATATAAATAAACAATTGAATTGTACTGTTTATTTTTTTAATTGTATTGTTTTTTTATATTTATGAAAATATAAATAAACAATACCCCAGTGGGGCATTGTTAAATATTTTTTAAATAATTCATGAGAATTTTAGATTTGGATATTTTAAAAACGGACACTTTAAGTATTTTTAAAACTATGAGGACATTAAAAAAGTCAAAAATTTTAATCTGCACAAGTAAAGTACAGTAATCTATACAATTCAGTGACAGCTTTAAAAGGTCATATAACTTTGAAATTCTATTAGAGCTTTTATTTTGCAAGTTTTATAAAAATTTTCAAAGTTTGTGTTGCTGCTTAAATTATTTTAAACCTTATTAACTATAATAATCTTGGTATTCATTCATTCATTCAATCATTCATTCATTCCGTCCGGACCCCTGCTGGGTTTTCAGTGACAGAGAAAGGAACAAGTTATGGAGAGAGAAAGATATATCTTTATTTTGCAAATGAGGGTTCGCTTGACCTGCAATCTTTTAAAGAGGATTAATTAATAACTCTAAGGACCCAGGTAATAATTTCTTTCTCCCTTTATCACGTGAAAAAACTTTAAAGAAAGTCTAAAACTGAATAGGTAACGCATACCTTTCTTTCTTACACCAAGGAATATAACATAAGTACTTCTTCGTTTAACATTGCGTTTCTCTATCTAGACAATTCAAAATGGCATAAGAACACTTTTTTCAATTTTATATATTTTTGTCCACTTTTTGGTATGACCATAAAGTTTGAACTCTTTTTCACATAATTATATATTCTATTTAAATTATATTGTGATTAAATAGAAAAATTTCAAGTTTTTGGAACTTGATACATTTTTCTTGTATTCAAGGTTTGTGTTAAACAGTGGGACACCTATTTATTAAATAATGAATATTTGTTTCAATAATAATATTCTGCTTCATACTTTATAAATATATATGTTTGGCATTAAATAACGTTAACAAATGTTGCAAAACACTTATATTTTAATAATATTTTACATTTTTATAATACGATGTCAAGTTTCATATAAAAAATTGTTATTATTTTTTTTACGTTTACAGTACTGCTGATCATACGTCATAATTTGGTCATAACATAAAAACAATTTGGAGGAAAATTTGAATAGTCGTTCTCTGATCAAGTGTTATTTTTCAAATGTTGCCGAACAATAATTGTAATAATTATAAATTTTGAATTTTTTAATGTTTTTTAGCATAAAAAAATCACATTTTTAGTCGCTGTGTAAGTATAAATGCGCATGCGTATAGATAGTGTGTTGTCATAAACATGGTTTACATTTAAATTTTGGTCGAGTTTCTTTAAGTAGTTTTTCAGAAAATTAAAGTGACCTACTGTTTAAACTGTCCCACTGTTTATCACTCTCCCCTACCTGTATTAGAGCCCCAGAAAATTTTAATAAAAAAATTTAAAAATTATTACCTGGCCCCTCAGAATTAATCTTCATTAACAAAGGCTCTATTGTCCAAGGATTGGTATTGTTTGTGGTAATTGTTCTGAGAGTCTAATACTGGTATATACATATTTTTTTTATTTTTAAAACAGAAAGAAAGAAGAGTAAGATTTTTAGGCGAAGATATTCTTATGTTATTTTGAATCCTCTAGATAGAGAAATGCAATATTAAATGAAAATTATATGTTATATTCCTTGATGTGAGAAAGAAAGATATACATTACCTCTTCAGTTTTTGACTTTTATCTTTATATTTCCTTGTGATAATACACGGAAAAAATTTCGAGACGTCGGACGTGCCGATGTCAATGTAAACCTACTGTACATTTCATTATGTACTCAGAGTTAATCTTCCTTAACAAAGGTTCTATTGGCCAAGGGTTGGTACATCTTTATTTTTCTATATAATAAATGTGAAAAAAGAAATTATTACCTGGGTCCTCAGAGTTAATCCCCATTAACAAAGGTTCTATTGTCCAATGGTTGGTTTTTTTGTGGTATTTGTTCCTGGGTTTTAATACAGGTATAAATACGTACATATATATGTTATTTGTAATGAACTACTGACTACTCATATAAGAGTGTCCTTTTTGCACTTATTGGCTGATCAGTAGTTACTGATTCATAGTTACACATAGTTCTCTCATTCTTTTGGATATTTGGTAGTTTTATTGGATTAAAGTAAAAATTGGTTATATTGGATTAAAGGAAAAATTGGTTATATTTAGTAAAAGGTAAAATTAATTGTATTGAATTAAAGGAAAAATTGCTTATTTTTAATAAAAGGTAAAATCGGTTGTATTGAATTAAAGACAAAATTGGTTATATTTAATAAAAGGATAAATTGGTTATATTAGAGAGAGTGAGCAAAAGGGTTAAAGATATTTAGATTTTCATCAATCAAAAATAAAATTAAACGAAGTATACTATGGCCAACATAAAAGAGTATGTTATTTTAAGTGATAAAGATTTAAAAATTATTGAAAATAGAAATAAATTATTATTAAATTACATGCATATGCACAAATTTGAAGAATTATTAAGAAAAGATTCCAATTCATTTTTCAATGTGCTAAGTACTTTGTATGTACAAATGCTTGATTTTATTGTCCCAATTAGAGAAGGTGATAAACATATTCAAATACTTTTTAGCGGTAATAACAATTATGGTCACTGAATTTATGTTTATTACGATAGAGTAAGGCTTTATATTTTTGATAGCCTTAATGAGGGGTGTTTAAATGTGCATCAAATAAAATGTTTAATTAGATTGTTCCCTTTTAAACCAACAGTAGTTTTTGAAGCTGTTAATCAACAACTTTTTGGTAGTGTTTAGTGTGGAGTATATGCAATAGCATTTGCAACATCTGTATTATTTAACGTAATGCCAAACCGTGTAAATTATGAAACTGATAATAACAAAATGAGAAACCATTTTAAGTCAATGTTTGAAAATAATCGCTTAAATCATCTTCTGGCAGTAAGAACGTCTCACAATAGGAATTCGATAATAGAGAATAATTAGAACCGTCTTTTCATAAATTGAACTTAGGAACATAAAAATTATATTTTAAACTCTTGTTCTGTTTTTAATACTTTGCACAGTAATAATATTAACAGAGTTCTATTAACACAACATTAAAAAATTAAACATTCTCTAAATGACACTAGTGAAAAGAAAATAATTCGTACAACTGATAATAATGTGAACAAAATTTCACCACATGAATATTTAAAAATGAAGAATTTTCTGAGTAAAGAAAATGATAAAAAGATAATTCGAGCAATTAAAGAGAAGGGAAGAAAAAGGAAGGCAAGGCGCGAAGTTACATATGAGCAGAAAATAATAAGACAGGAAAATGAGAGATTGAGAAAACGTAATCGTAATAAAACAGAAATAAAAAAGAAAGAGCGCAAAGAAAAATTTGACATACAAAAAAAAAGAAATTATCTATAAAAACTGAAGATGAAAAGAAAATACGCAAGGATAAAAATTTGGCATGTAGGAAAAGCAAAATATCAATGGAAACTCAAGATGAAAAGAAAGTGCGTCAAGAAAATAATTTGTCATGTAAGAAGAAAAAATTTTCTACGGAAACGGAAGATGAAAAGAAAGTGCGTCAAGAAAAGAATTTGGCATGTAAAAACAATAATTTGAATAAAAAAACTGCAGGAGTTGCAATAATGTCTTTTAAAGATTTCAATGAAAGTAAAGTTCCACAGAATTATTTAGGTTTAATAAATGTAGAATGTAAGTTTTGTAATGCGTTACATTTTTTGTGTGAAAGACCGTCACATAGATCATATAGATACATCACCGAGGAATGTCCCCGTGAAGAGGACATTATTATATCGCCTGAATGTCACAAAAATATTGCCGCTTGATATCAGCTTGACATTCGAGCAATATTCCTTGCTACTTGGGTGGTAGATCCAATATAAATAAATTTTCTTTACATTTCTAATATTAAATTTTTTTGAAAAAAAATGAATAAAAAATATGGTTAATGCACACTAGCAACGTAGTCGGCCGCTTGCGGACGACAAAGTTGCTAGTTTGTTAAATAATCTTGAAATACATGTACACAAATTTAAACGTGTTGAATGTTTTTGATGATAAAAAAACAAATGAAAAATATTAAACACACATACACGAAGGACAAGCGTTTTGTAAATTTGATCGAGAATTTTTTTTATTAAAGGATAAATAAGTGTAAGTTTATAATGCCTTTAAATAATCCATAAATATACACATGGCTTTCTTCTGTAATTTCTAAATATTATGTGCTTCTTCATCTAATTCTGTAAAATTATTTTACAATCGTAAAATGTTTTAATAATTTTGTAGGTTAAATTCAACGTAAAAATAAAAAGACATGTCAATTTTTCCTTATAGTTGAGCTTTTTGTGAAATTCATTTCTTGTTTTTATAATTCTTTTCTGATAAAAATATACAAAAAAGGAAGGTTTCCCTGTGAAATAAACATGAGTATATATAATAATTTTATAGATGCAATAATATGAAATATATTAATCAAGATTTTATTAATTAAATATTTACTTAACACCTCGAATTATGTACCGACTTTTTCCGATATTTTAAAAAAATTTTGAAATTTTTTTTAACAAAATACATTTTTTTTACTATAAAATGTAGTTCTCTCAAAACCCAGTAATTTTTTAAAACTATTCTCTAAATGTTGTACTAATTTAATTGTTTTTAATAACTATTAAAGTTCTACGAAAAATAAATTATTTAGAACATGTTTCCATTAAAATTTCTTAAAAATCAATTTAAACGTTCTTTAAAATTCAATTACTGTTTTTTAATGTTTAAATATTTGTAGGAAAAGAAAATGAGAAAATATTCCAATTAAAAATTTCTGAAAATTTATTTGCTTTTAAAAATTTGGACTGTAATTCTTAAAAATTTATTTATTAGGTAAACATAAATCTACTTTGCTAATTTAAATTAATCATTTATAATAATTGTAATCAATTTTTTAAAGATTCAATTATTTAAAAAGTCAGAATTTTTAAAACTTTCTATGACATTAAAATTGAAAAATTTTTTTTTCTTAAAATGTTATTTTTCTTGTAGTATTTTATATGCACAATCGCTGCCTAAAAGGATTTTGCAAAAAAAAATTTGTTTTTGTTATGAACAATTAAATATTTTAGACCCTTTTTTAAATAAATTTGTTGATCTGTTTCTATGATCTTAACGGTATTCTATTTGTCTTGCGTCAAAGTTGAAACACAATTTTAATTAAGAAAAAATATTGCATTTTATTAAATAATACAATTGTTTATTTATAACAAATTAGTAAAAAAAATAAACACAATCGAATTTCGAGATAAAAAAAACTTATTCTTTAAATATTTTTCAATAATAACCCGTTAAGAAAAAAAATAGCAAGCATTTCCACAATTGGTTTAATTTGGTTTGTTAACATTTGGTTTAATAAATATATATAACATTTTATTTAATAAATACTAAACCACTCTCCACGTTCTGTCAGTACGAAGGACTTGGGCCATCAAAATTATTTTAATAAAGCAATTATCGAGTGCGTGCCATTTTTTTCAATGGAACATTATTCAGTAATGTTTGAAGAATAAATAGTCATTTTTTATCTTGAAATTCGATGATGTTCATGTTTTTTTTACTAATTTGTTATAAATAAAAATTGTTGTATTCCATAAAATGCAATATTTTTGCATAAAATTGTGTTTAAACTTTTACTTAATACAAGTGGAATGCCTTTTAGATCATCGAAATCGATCAATAAAGTTTTCTGAAATTAATGTTTTAAGAAAAAGGGTAAAAAATATTTAATTATTAATAACAACAAAATAATTTTTTCTGTAAAATCCTTTTAAGTGGTGATTGTGCATATAAAATACTATACAAAAAATAACATTTTAACAAAAAATAAATTTTTCAAATTAAGCGGCATGTTTCAGAAATTCTTTTTCTGCAGCATTTTTCTAATAAAAATGATCAATAAATTAATTATTATTAATTATTAAGAGGTTACTGTTGAAATTATTTTATTTATTATATTATTATTTATTTATATATTATATATTTACCTACTTTACGATAGTTGAATGTGTGAAATAGTAAAATAGTAAAAATATTTACGATAGTCAAATGTTAAGAATACTTACTCTTATTATAATCTTATTTGTACTTTGTAGGACATCAAAGATGAGCATTAACTGCCCTGATGACATTCATGATACCCATGTGCAAAACGTGTTGCGATTAGCTCAATTAAGTAATCATGTCTTGATAAAAAATTATTTAATGGCAAACGTCAAAAAAATTAAAAATAATTATAAAGTTATAACTTTGGCATTGTATTATGTCATAAAATTTGACTTGCCAATTTATTACATTCGAACATTATTGCAGTCATCTTGTGAAGATCTTGGTATTTGCGTAAATGGTTACACCCTATTACAAACAATGGTGCTTTGCAATAAAACGAAGGACTATATCAAAACTGCTGTCGAAGCAGGCATCAATACATTTGGATATTCTACATTAATGGGCAATCAAGTACTTGCGATAACATGTGTTCAACTGTGGAAAATCAGGAATAACTGCACTAATAGAAGGCAAAATTGCCTTCATATAATCGACTACCTTCTTAGTATTGAGACAGAACCAAGCATCATTGACATGACATACTTAGCGTTTACATTTTTCGGAAATCAAGAACTTCTTTTTGGACACGATTTGAAAATTCGATTGGCAACTTTGCAGGAAAACTCGGGAATTTTTAAAGAGCTTACACGCAGAATGAAAACTGAAGCAAATGGACCTCTTTTTAAAGGAAGTAGACACACAGTATGCTCGCTTTTAAAACTTAACGTTCGAAAAGTTGCGAGAATTCTTCTAAACGAAAAATTGAAAGATCATCTCAATTCGAAACTGTCCAATCTTGAAATTTTTGGATGCCTTTTCACCAACCACTTCGAGGAAGCCAGAAGATTAGCCGTCAAGATAGAAACCGCTCTTTTAAATCTGACAAAAACTCGCTTAAACTACGACTGCGCGTTCCAAGTAGTTGAATATTTATTGGAGGACGATCTCGACAATTTGAATGCAGCAGTATAAAAAAGGTAAATTATGCGAAAATGCAAAAAAACATCTGCAAACTTATATAATTTTTTCTGTTAATGCCATAAGTACATGAAATCAAAAATTAAAAAAATATACCAATTTTTTAAAATGAAAAAATGTCTAATTTCACACTATTCATAAATTTTCAGCTGCAGAGTATAAAAAAATTTTTTATAAAAAGTAAATATTCAAATTTACTTTAAATAATTTCAATTATAAAGAAAATTACAAAAATTCCATAATAACAATTTTTTTGGAAAACTCAAGTTCTGCTACAAAATGAAAAATAACTATTGTTTAGAAAGAACAATTAAAAATTGAATGTTTTTTCAATTCTAATTTTAAGATAAATCATGAAAACATGCTGAATGTTCGTATTTTGAAATTTTCTGATTATTTTACAGCTCCTAAATGTAATAAATTCATTTTTTCTCGAAAAAATAAAACGAAAAATAAAACATTTTTTTATAATTTTTTAAAAATTCGAATTGAAAAAGAAATTTACTTTTCGTTTTTTTAAGATTCCATATTTTCACATACTGGAGCTGAAGATGAGACACAACTATAAAATTTATCGTTTATTTAATTTTATTTTTCAAAATATGCAAATGTTCAGAAAAAATTAAAAAAATGTCATTCTAAAGTAAAAAACCTGAGTTTTCCAAAAACGATAGCTAAAAATAAATAAAAATCGTCATAATTTACAAGTTCGACTTTAGGAAAAAGTAATAACTTTTCACATCCTGGAGCTAAAAATGACAGAAAACCGTCAAATATGACGTTTTTTGCTGTTTTCCTAATTCGAATTTCTTTTGAAAAAAATTAACATTTTTTATTTTTCGAGGCAAAATTAATTCTTCACATCCTGGAGTTGAAAACTTGTAAAAACCGTCAAATTTTATGATTTATTATTTGTTTTAAAGTAATTGTAATATTGTAAAAAAAAAAATTTTTAATCTGTCAAAGAAAACTTGATATTAAAACTGGGTACTATAGGTGGAAAGATGAGGAAAACAAACATTCATCATGTTTTCATAATTTATCTAAAAATTAGAATTGAAAAAAAACTTAATTTTTAATTTTTGAAGATTTGATATTTTCACTAAATACTGGAACTGAAAGTGAGACAAACTTGTCAAATTTATTGTTTATTCAATTTTATTTCCCGTAATGTAAATAATCTGAAAAAATCTTAATTTTCATTTCAAAGCAAAAAAACCTGAGTTTTCCACAAACAGTATCTAAAGATGAGTAAAAATCGTCCATTTCTACGTTTTTTCACATATTTTTTTTTTAATTCGAAGATTATGTTTTTTCGAGAAAAAAGTAATTTTTCTCGTTCTGGAGCTAAAAAAGAGTAAAAAAACATCATATCCGGTGTTTATCACTTTCTTTCAAAATCGAATTTTTTGATTTTTCGAAAATAAATTCTTTTTTCACACCGTTGAGCTGAAAAGGAGAATATCTCGATTTTTTTAAATTCCATTTTTTAGAAAACAATTCACATTTTTTTCAAGGCAAATTGAATTTTCCATATCCAAGACCTAAAAATGAGAGAAAGTAAAAATCTTTTGAAAAAAATCCATATTTTTGAATTTTCAAGAAAAAATTTATTTTTAAAATTTAAAATGTTTTCATAAATTATCTTAAAATTCTAATTAAAAAAAAAATTTATGTTTTGATTTTTCAAGATTTGATATTATCACATACTATAACTGAAAATGAGTCAAAACTGTGAAATTTGGCGTTTATTTAACTTTATTTTTAAAAATGCAAATTTTTTGAAAAAATAACTAAATTTTTATTCCAAATAAAAAAATTCAAATTTTTCACAACTAGTAGCAAAGAGTAAATGAAAATTGTCAATTCCCACATTCTTTTGCTTGTTTTTGATTTTTCTAGGTGAAATGAAGTTTTCTCAACCTGGAGTTGAAATTGATTTAAAACTATTATAAGTATTCGTTCTTTTTTCACTTTTTATGTTGATTTGAATTTTTTTAAAAAAAATTCACATTTTCAATTTTCGAGGAAAATTTAATTTTTACATTCTAGGGCTGAATTTTACATTGAAAGAAAATTAATTTGCAACATGTCATAGAAAATTTGATTTTTACTATGTCGGTAAAAAGAAAGTCTCGGTTGAAAGAAAGAAAAAACGGATCATTTAAAATTTTTTCATGATTTTTCTTACAATTCAAATTTAAAAAAAGAACTAAATTTTCGATTTTCCCAGATTTGACATTTTCACATACTGGAGCTGAAAGTATGACAAAATTATCAAATTCATCATTCTAAAAAAATTTATTTCCCAAAATACAAATTTTCATTCTAAAACTATAAACACTGGATTTCGACAAACGATATTTTCAACAAAGTGAAAATAGTCAAATTCCACGTTTTTTCACCGCTTCTTTTAAATCAGAACTATTTCATTTTTCTAGTGAAAAACATCTAATTTTACGTTTTTTCTCTTCTTATTTATATTCTACTTTATGAAAAAAATATACATTTTTATATTTTGAGGCAACATACCTTTTTCACATCCTAGAGCTGAAAACAAGAGATAATCTTCAAATTTGACGATTTTTCTGTTTTTTAAATTCGAGGTTTTTGAAAAAAAATTCACATTGTTGATTTCACGAAGCACAATTAATTATTCACATTATAAAACTGAAAATTAGCAATAAATGTCAAATTTTATTATTTATCATTTGTTTTTAAATAATTGTAATATTGAAAGAAATTTTATTTGTATTTTTCCGTAGAAAACTTTATTTTCACACTAGGTATTACAGTTGAAAAAAGCGAAATTGGATTGTTTAACTTTTTTTCATGATTTTTCTTTTAAAATTCAAATTTGAAAAATTGTTGTTTTATTTTTCAAGATTCGATGTTTTCACATACTATAGCTGAAAATGCATGAAAGCTGTTAAATTTATCTTTTATTTAACTTTATTTTCTAAAATATAAATTTTCTAAAAAAATCTTAATTTTTTTTTAAAATCGAAATTTTTGAAAAGAAACGGTCCCCTTGCTTTCAGTTTTACAATTTTCAACCAAAAAAATTACAATTTAGTATTCCAATATACTTTGACGACATATTTCTGATAAAATTATAGCAACTCTGATTAAAAATGTCCAAAAAAAATTTTTTTATAACACTTTGCGTCAAAAATTATGTGTGGGGCATGGGCCCAAATAGGGGAATGTCGATTCCCCTACTTTTGCGCCCTTGCCACACAAATAACTATTTTGTTTGAGAAATGATGATTTAAAATAAATATTTTTCTTAACTTCTACAGTTTTTGCCCAAAACAGATTTAGTTTGGTATCCTGGTATATCCTTATGAGCTATTTGTGATAAAATTATAGCAACCATGATTAAAAGTTATTTAAAAGAAGGTTTTCTTAAAATTACACTCGCATTTATGTGGTTTTTTTAAAAATCAAATCGTTTGAAAAAAATTCAGATTTTCAATTTTTCCAGTAAAAACTATTTTTCACAAACCGAAAAATAGCGAAAATGTTAAATTTTATCATTTACCATGTTTTCAAATAATTTTAGTATTGAAAAAAAATTTATTTGTGTTTTGCCGTATAAAACTTGATTTTTACAGTCGGTACTACAGTTAAAAAGGAATTTTTTTTTCAAAACTGTCAAATTTGTCGTTTATTTAATTTTATTCCCAAAACTGCAAATTTTCTGAATAAAATCTAAATTTTCATTCTAAAGCAAAAAACCCAAGTTTTCCACCAACGGTTGCTAAGAAGAAATTAAAATCGTCAATTCCCACGTTTTTTTACTTTTTTTAAATTCAAAGTTTTCATTGATTAATTTTTTCATAGGGTTGCCAACCATCCTGCATTTGGAGTAAGGGAGAGTGGGGCTGGTTGCACCACATCTTTTAAAAACTTTAATAATATATTATACATTTCATATGTTACATACGATAAATTAAAAAAGCAAACACCCATTTATAACTCAAGAATATATACTTCACGTTATATAATAGATCTATTCATGATATCTACATTTAAAAAAAAGTCGCTACTGGTGCAAGATGCCCCACAGCTGGGGCGTCTTGCACCACCTTTCATAATTTAAGCATTTTCATGAAATCGATTATTAAATATTGTTAAGCACGTTCATTAATTATTAACCAGCCAGTAAATAAACACTAGAATCAGTTTTTATTATAATAAAGTAGTTTTATTATAAGAAAAACAGCACACATTATTCGACAAAATTTCAGTGCTCAAATTTAGCACTTTTACTTGTAAATTGACCTTAACGCTTAGCAAACGTGTAAGGTAAAATTTTGCGCGTTAATGGACGCGTGTAAGGTTAGATGCTTTGTGCAACTAATGTTATCTGCTATTAACGCTCATAATTCGCTAGAAATTTAAGAAATATCTCGCATGGTGCATCTTGCCTCGTGGTGCAACCAGCCCCACTCTCCCCTACTTTGTCCTGCTAAAAATTTTGCAGGAAACCTCGTGTCCTGAATTTGAGGAATATATTTGTTCTACTGTATCCTGTTCAAAATTTTTCTGGACACTACATTTCCGTTGCATTATTAAAAATCTGGTCCTGAAATTCAGAACTCTAAGAGTTGGCAACCCTAAATTTTTCACACCCTATAGTTAAAATGGAATAAAAACCATCAAATTTGGGTTTCTTTTCAATTTTTTTTCTCAAATAGAAATTTTTTTATTTTTTGAGAGAATAATTTTTCACACCCTAGAACTAAAAACGAGAGAAAACTGTAAAATTTGATTAAAATATTTTTTTAAATTTGATTTTTTGAAAAAATAACCAAATTTTCGATTTTTTGAGGCAGAATTAATTTTTTACATCCTAATCTTGAAAAGTAGAGAAAAATTTAAAATTTTATGATTTATCATCTTTTTTCAATATGTTATAATATTGAATATTGGATAAATGGATTTTTACACTATAGTTGAAAAGAAGCAAAAAACGGATGATTAAAAACTTTCCAAAATTTTTCTGACAATTCAAATTGAAAAGAAGTTTATTTTTCGATTTTTCAAGATTTGATATTTTCACATAAGTTGAAAATGAGATAAAACTATCAAATTTATCGTTTCTTTAACTTTTTTTCTCAAAATGCAATTTTTCATTGTAAAGCAAGAAAACTCGAGTTTTACACTAATAATATCTAAAAGTTTAACATTTTATATGTTGATTCTGGTAATTTTAAAGCTGCATTGATGACATATTGATTTTTTTGACGGAATAATATCTTTTATACTTAGAATTTGTAAATATCTTTATTTTCTTTTTCAGGATTCCAAAAGTGGAGGGAAGATGATAATGAAGTTTAACATTTATGTTTAACGATGTTTTATCCATCGTAAACTCTCTCTTTCGTTGGTAAATCCTGAACATCCTGTTTATTATAATAATTAACTGAACAAAATATTGTTATCGTTTCTTTAACTTTTTTTCTCAAAATGCAATTTTTCTGAAAAAGTACAATTTTTCATTGTAAAGCAAGAAAACTCGAATTTACACTAATAATATCTAAAAGTTTAATATTTTATATGTTGATTCTGGTAATTTTAAAGTTGCATTGATGACATATTGATTTCTTTGACGGAATAAAATCTTTTATACTTAGAATTTGTAAATATCTTCATTTTCTTTTTCAGTATTCCAAAAGTGGAGGGACAATGATAATGAAGTTTAACATTTATGTTTAACGATGTTTTGTCCATCGTAAACTCTCTCTTTCGTTGCTAAATCCTGAACATCCTGTTTATTATAATAATTAACTGAACAAAATATTGTTATAGTTCGTTTAATAATTTGTATTTTGTTTTGAAAATTTTAATTTTTTATTTTATAATGCAAAAACAAAGAAATATACAGAACAATAAATCATGCATTTATAAAATGTTTAAACAAATTAATGTTACAATTCATTAACTTGTTCAAAAATAAAAATTATAAAATTGTGTTTCAGTAAAATTATTAATATAAAACAATTTTTATTTTTTTTAAAAAAAGTTTTGAATACAAAAGTATCTAAAAGCCATTTGTTGCATTTTTTTCATTGATTTAATTTATAATTTTACAAGAATAATTTTTTTAATATTACATAAATTCTTGATGCATATAACATAAATTATCGTAACGGTTTACAGATTAATAGATTTAGAATTATGTTTGTGAATTACTCTGTTAATTTCATGTACTGCAAAGGGATTTTAACATTTTTAACATGTAATTTCATTTAAATATCAGTCTATTTGCCTCGTCGAAGTGATTCGTCAATAACCATCCAAGAAATTAAAAATTTAAAAGTTTTAATACAAGAGAATCTTTAAATTTTTCATTTTGTAAGATTTTTCCAGTTTATATCCAAAAAATGTTAGCAGTAAATGCCTTATCTTTAATGCTTTGTTCTGTCTCAATAATTAATACTAAAAATAAGGATTAATTAATACGTAAAAGGTATTCGATAACATGTGGTTACTTTTCATGAAAATTTTATTAAAAAATTTATCAGTGACAATTAATTTTTTGATTATAATAAAAGGAAATATCGAAAATCGATTACTTATTTTATCTAATTAACATTATTTTTTATACATATTTAGAATATTTGGAAAAAAATCAATAGTTTTCATGTATTATATTATTCATAATCTTGTAATATAACAGAGAAAAACGCGTTTCGAAATTCCTTTACATCGGAAAACGTTAAATGTAAAATCAAAACTTCCATAATTTTTGTCAAATAAAAAAAGAGAAGAAAAATGTTTCTTTTATTTTTATGTAGATTTCGAAAAAAAATTTCCAGAAGAATACCCCATAAAATTTTTTTGATTCATTACAACAAAGTACCAGTGTTTGCAAGAATATGGAACCATTTACACAAATCGCAACAAAAAGTTAAAAACCATGTTTAAATGTATGAAATTGGTAAGTTAAATTTTACATTTTATATAGTCAAAGTTACAGTTAAGTTATAGTTTCTAATCATCTTTGATATGGTTGAAGTTTCCAATTCAGCAGTAATTTATTAAGAAATGATCTTTGAATTCTGTTAATTGCAACAACTACTGTAGTTTACAGTACTTTGTTTCGTATAAAATTTTTAATTTTTAGTTTAATTATAATTATTATAATTAATATCATAATAATTATTATCATAAACAAATTGTATTTATAAAAAAAAGTTGGAGTCTTCAAAAGTAGTGTTTTATAATTAAAAATACATATAAAAAACACTATACGGCTGATTCTATCTCAATTCATGCAGGCTGAACATGTTGACAATTATAAATTATGTTTAACACTTTTTTCTCGTGATTTAGGATAAATAAAGAGACAAATAAATAATAAATAATTTTTATTTTTGTAATAACTTCTATAAAATTACTCTTACTTACCTAGCTTATAGGTTAACTGTCAGTTAGACAGCCATACTTTGTTGTTTACATTGGTTACATTATTCGTCATGAAATACACATTTCGATAGAAGCGTCGCGACTGTTCAAAATGTTGTCAAAACCGGAAGGACAGCAAATATGCAGTATAGTGTATAAGGAAAAGAATAGGGGAAGGAAGGCAGTGTTTGCATCGCGCGATACTCCTCAAGCGCCTCCCACATATGCGTTACGCAGGCTATGGGGAGTCCGTGTCTGTGTGTACCGCATCCACGCTGAGAGACTCATTGCACCTGAACGCGTGAGAAAGAGAGAGAAAGATAGATAGAATTGACGTATGCGATTCTTCTCCCTTCTTATAAAATAATACATTTTCGTAAATATAATAATTGCAATATAATAATCACATTATTGTTGATTACTATAATATGCGTAGAAATGTGCAACCAAATAATGTATACACATATCTATGCATATCACTTTGGCATACTATGAACACACGTACACACTATAAAAATAATGCACACGCATACGTGCATATACAATGCATATTCTTTGAAATAATATTTCATAATGATGATTCTAATAAGTAGAAAAATAGTATTGGTAATATATCCAATTGTTTATAATAATAATTATGATTAATTATTAATATTAATTTTAGTAAATGTAATTAACAATGATAATAATACGATTTATCATTATTAATAAAAAAAATCATGAATTAACAATAATTTGCATATTGTTAATTAATTAATTACTGCAAATTATTAATAAAAATGAGTAAAGTATAATTGTTTTATTTATAATAATATTTTAGTATCTTTATATAAGGTAAGTACACTATATTATATTTTTCATGCATACCCTACCGGAAGGCTGGTACTGGATTGGTACTGGGAAATTGGAACTGAGATCTCAGTACCAACTCAGTACTAATTTGGTGCATTTTGGTACTGAAATGGAACTGGGAAATTTACCTGCGAAAAGGGTCGAGTTACCGTTAATACCCTCATAAAAGTGAAAAGCGACTAGCTTTTTCAATATGTTTAAACTAAAACTTTATATTTTTTTCAATATTATATTTGTTTTTCATGGATTTATATTATTTTCATACATTATTATGCATATGATATTTCCTTTGTCAGCTAAATTCAAAAATGATGTCCATTTTTTTATCAAACTTAAGGTATACGAGATAAATTATAACTTTTTTAAATGTAATTATTTTATGATAAATTTTAGATATTCATAATCTGGAAATATTAACGAATCTGAATATATATTTTTTAAAGTTGAGTTATTAAAATTACAAATTTTTTAAGCAATAAAACTCGGGTTAAAATTTTAATCCTTCAACAAAGGACCTATGGGTCTATTGTTCAAGGAGGGATTGCAATATAATTTTCAAACTTAACAGAAATTTTCTACAAACTATTATGTTTTTTTTTTTGCTGTTTTACACGTATATCGTGAGAGACGGTTTGTTGATCTTATATACCTTTAAAACTATTGTTAAAGTACTTTAAAAATGTCTTCTTATGGGTTATCAGGTAGTGGTACTGAAGTGGAACTCAAGCCAAGTCCAATTCAGTACCATTCCAGTACCACTCTTTCGGTAGGGTATATTTATAATATTCAAGCTTGAATATTGGTATTAGATAATTAATATAGTTTATAATATAGCATAATATAATATAGTATAAATAATAATATAGAATAATATAACATAAGATAGAATAAAATAATATATTATAATATAACAGTTTAACAAAGTTATATTATAATATCATAGTCATAGATACATTTTTAGAAGCAACGAGAATATAAGACTGTATGTGTGGAGTATCACTCAACGCGCGCGATTATCGGGGATTTAAATTACATGCCTATATACATTGTGGCATCGACTTGGAGATTTTATTCTTAAATAATTTTCAATTATTCTTGAAAATTATTTATTTTCATTTTATTTATCTTTTATTTATAATTTCGTTACGATAGTTCGTAACAGTTACATCGAAGATTCCATTCAAAACAAACAAAAAACATCAAAAAAATTTCAGACTCCATTTTAAAAATTTTACCGAATTCCGCTTCCAACTCTTCTTTTCAATCGGCTAAAACGTATGATCCTGTTGCGTCAACCTCTGGAAATGCTTTGATAACAGTAAATAAAAAAAATACTAATTTGTTATCAACTACGACAATTCCTTTTTGCGAACAAATTCATTTCTCTAATTGTCAAAATATCACACTACAAATATTTAACGAAGTTAAAAAATAAGAATTTAAAAGAAAAAGTGTATCATTATGCCATTCGGCATTTTTCATTAAAACTACTGCGTCAAAATTTATAAAAGTTAAATATTTTTAAACAAATGTATTTAAATATGAATAAATTTTCAAAATGTATTGATAAAATAAATATATTCATTCTTTCGAACCACCTTTTTGTTGCGGGGGGATTCTCCCTCCTAAACGTCCGGTTGCTTGGAGCTTTATAAACTGGTTTTCTTAAAAATTTAAATTAATTTTATTATTTTTTACAGTTGGTTTTTGTTTTGTAAGGGGGCTTCGCCTCCCGAGCCCCCTACCGGGGCTCCGCCCCTGGTCCCCCCCACGCCTTCAATTACGTCTGGCGCATTGTTAGAGGTTCTGCGTTTATTTATAAGAATTTGTCTCGTTTTTAACACACATTTTTATAGAAAATAGTGTGTGTGGCGCGGGCGGAAATAGGGGTATCTCGACGAGTCTCGATTCCCCTACTTTTCCGCCCTTGCCACACAAATAACTATTCTAACAGGAACAGCACAATTTTATCTAACTTAATATGTGGTATATAATCTAATCAAGAATTGTATATGCAGATTATTAGAGAAGTAATGATGATGTTATAAAGTAAATTCTTTTAGTGAGAATAGGTTGCGAAAAATGAAATTACAAACCTACGGGTTCTTCAGTAGTCATGACGTCACTCATTTCAATTTTTGAAAATGAAACTTCACTGATTTTAATAGTATTTCCAGTATAATCTCCATGATTTGTCATAGTACCATGAGATTGAACGTGAAATTCTAATAAATTTACGTCTTCCTTATGATTTCTATATGAAGGAGATGACAATTTGATGTTTCCACTAGTGATTTCAATAATCTATGAAACAATATATCGAAGACTATATATATATGTATGTATATATATATATATACACTACCGTCCGAAATTGTGCGAACTCTGCTTTTTCAACAACTATAAAACTGTTCAAATCTTCTTCTGTTCAATCTTCACCTTGACAAAGAGAATATGTTAATTTTTCAATTAGATATCTAAGAAACCCAGTTGAAAATTCCGACCTCGTTTACGACGTCGTATTCTAAGTAGTTTGCGACATAGTAAACGACGTAGTAAACGACGTAGTAAACGACGTAGAAAACGACATAGTAAATGAAAGCGGAATTTGGGATAGCAAACTACGTCGTTTACTACGTCGTTTACGATGTTGCAAAAATTATTTTAATATTATTTATTTAGTAATTTAGTAAGTCCAATATCCAATATTAAAAATTTTAATAATTATTTTAAAAAAATTTATTTTTATTATTTTTTAATAGTTATTATTATTATTTTATTTTTAATATTTAAATTAAAATAAAAAAATGGTCATCAAAATATTAGTGAAACCATTTCTTCCAAAAAAGAATTTGTCTCAAATCCAATAAAGGAGAGACATCGGGCAGAAAAAAATTTCGACAAAAAAAAAATTTTCGATCACTGCTTATATACCAATCTAATGGCACCTCAACTGCGAGAAACAGTTATGATGTTCGCCCTCCCTGTGGCGTTGAGCAAACTTAAGTCCAGAGCTGAGCCATCAGCGCAGCGCGGAAACATTTGAAAAATTTGATTTTATTAGATATTTTATTTTATTTTAAATATGACAAATAATTAACTTAATAAATAATTAATGTCATAAATAATTATTAATAATATAATGTCATACTTAATAATTCGTTAATTAATTATTTTTAACGAAAATTTGACAAAAAAAAAATTTGTTGGCCAAAAAAAATATTACCATTAAAAAATAATTTTCTTGTTAAATTTTCGTAGTAAAAAAAATTTTTTTAAGACAATTATTTGTAACCTAAAAAAATATCACGATGAGAATATAATTAACAAAAAAAATTACTCGTAGCACAGAAAAAATTTCACCATGAGAAAATAATTTTTTAAAAATTTTATTTGTAAAAAATTTATTGGTAGCTCAAAAAAAATATCACGATGAGAAAATAATTTTTTGTCAAATTTTCTCTGTAAGTAAATTAATTAACTAAATAACGTACCGTAAAACGGGGTTATTTCGCTCATTGCGGGTAAACTTGCTCACCCACTTTTATGCTTTATTTCAGCTTTAAAATAAAGTTTAATACATTCACTAGCAACTTTGTCGTCCGCAAGCGGCCGACTACGTTGCTCGTGTGCATTAACCATATCTTTATTCACTTCTTTTTTTTCAAAAAATTTAATATTAGAAATTTTAAAAAAATTTCTTCATATTAAATCTACCACCCAAGGCACGGTTGGCCTGAACTAAATTTTATTCAAACTTTCAGTAACTCTAAATTTTTTTGTTGATTCTGAATTTATATTTTTTTAGCATTATTTTAAGACAAAAAAGAAAAAATTCGGCGGAGGGCTTTTTGAAATATACCATTTTAAAAAAAAAAATTTTTTTACTAAAAACTAAGTTACAGATTTATTTGAGTTGACTCGTTTTGTTTGTATTTTTTTTAAGCAGTCTAATAAATGTTAAGGTATTTAAAGGATAAGTAGGATTTCATAGCTGCAAAAGGTTTTTAATTTGACAAACAATGTACCGTTGACAAAAAAATATTTTATCGAACTAAATATTTGAAATATAATTTGTAATAAATCTGTAATAAAAATTACAATATTTTTTATACACATTTTAAAGATTTATAAATGAAGTTAAATTTTAAAAATGTTTATGCAAAATATATAAACATGTAGCTTCAGATGTGCGAACTATTATACTGACACACTGCACATCTGAAGCTACATGTTTATATATTTTGCATAAACATTTTTAAAATTTAACTTCATTTATAAATCTTTAAAATGTGTATAAAAAATATTGTAATTTTTATTACAGATTTATTACAAATTATATTTCAAATATTTAGTTCGATAAAATATTTTTTTGTCAACGGTACATTGTTTGTCAAATTAAAAACCTTTTGCAGCTATGAAATCCTACTTATCCTTTAAATACCTTAACATTTATTAGACTGCTTAAAAAAAATACAAACAAAACGAGTCAACTCAAATAAATCTGTAACTTAGTTTTTAGTAAAAAAATTTTTTTTTTTAAAATGGTATATTTCAAAAAGTCCTCCGCCGATTTTTTTCTTTTTTGTCTTAAAATAATGCTAAAAAAAATATAAATTCAGAATCAACAAAAAAGTTTAGAGTTACTGAAAGTTTGAATAAAATTTAGTTCAGGCCAACCGTGAAGGAGCACGGAATATTGCTTGAATGTCAAGGTGATATCAAGCGGGAATATTTTTGTGACATTTAGGCGATATCATAATGTCCGCTTCATGGGGACATTCTACGGTGATATTCTTGTGAAATTCGCGTGATATTTGTATGGTACTGAGGGAATATTCCCGTGAAATTCACGCAATATTAAGAAAATATTCCTGGGATATTAAGGGAATATCCCTATGATATTGAGACAATATTCCTGTAATTTAGAAAATTCTAAAATGTTGTTTATTTTGAATATTTAATTAAACAAATAAATCAATGAAAAAAAATTGAAATTTTGTTAGAATTTTATAAATTATCTTATTAATATCACTGGAATATTCCCTCAATATCAGAGGAATAATTCACTCAATATCACACAAATTTCACGAGAATATTCCCTCAATATCATACGAATCACACGTGAATATCACCGAGGAATGTCCCCGTGAAGACATTATGATATCGCCTGAATGTCACAGGAATATTCCCACTTGATATCAATGTTACATTCAACCAATATTCCGTGCTACTTGGGCGCTTAACTTTACTTTTCCCTTATGACAGCAACTACTAAATAATCTATGTGACGGTCTCTCACACAGAAAATGTAACGCATAACAAAACTTACATTCTACATTCATCAAACCTAAATAATTCTGTGGAACCTTACTTTCATTGAAAACTTTAAGACATTATTGCATCTCCTACACTTTTTTATTTCGGTTATCGTTTTCACATGCCAAATTCTTTTCTTGACGCACTTTCTTTTCATCTTCCGTTTCCGTAGAAAATTTGTTCTTCTTACATGACAAATTATTTTCTTGACGCACTTTCTTTTCATCTTGAGTTTCCATTGATATTTTTCTTTCCTACATGCCAAATTTTTATCCTTGTGTATTTTCTTTTCATCTTTAGTTTCTATGGATAATTTCTTTTTTTGCATGTCAAATTTTTTTTGCGCTCTTTCTTTTGTATTTCTGTTTCTGTTTCATTACGATTACGTTTTCTCAATCTACCATTCTCTTGTCTAATTATTTTCTGTTCATATGTAACTTCGCGCGTTGCCTTCCCTTTTCTTTAATTCCTAGAATTATCTTTTTATCAATTTCTTCACTCAGAAAATACTTCATTTCTGAATATTCAAGTGGTGAAATTTTGTTCATATTATTATTAGTTGTACGAATTATTTTCTCTTCACTAGTGTCATTTAGAGAATGTTTAATTTCTAAATATTGTGTTAATAGAACTCTGTTAATATTATTTCTGGGAAAAGTATTAAAACAGAACAAGGGTTCAAAATATTATTTTTAAGTTCCTGAGCTCGATTTATGAAAAGACGGTTCCAATCATTCTCTATTATCGAATTCCTATTGTGAGACGTTCTTATTGACGGAAAATGATTTAAGCGATTATTTTCAAACATTGACTTTAAATGGTTTCTCATTCTGTTATTATCAGTTTCATAATTTACGCTGTTTGACATTACGTTAAAAAATATAGATGTTGCAAATGCTATTGCATATACTCCACACTCAACACTACCAAAAGGTTGTTGATCAACAACTACAAAAACTACTGTTGGTTTAAAAGGGAACAATCTAATTAAATATTTCATTTGATGCACATTTAAACACCCCTCATTAAGGCTATAAAAGTATAAGTACTTTGCATATTGAAAAAAGAATTGGAATCTTTTTTTAATAAATCTTCAAATTTGTACATATGCATGTCATTTAACAATTTATTTCTATTTTTAACAATTTTTAAATCTTCATCACTCAAAATAACATACTGTTTTATGTTGGCCATAGTATACTTCGTTTAATTTTATTTTTGATTCATGAAAATCTAAATATCTTTAATCCTCTCGCTCACTCTCTCCAATATAACAAATTTTGCCATTTATTAAATATAACCAATTTTGCCTTTAATTCAATATAACAAATTTTGCCTTTTATCCAATACAACTACCAATATCCAATAGAATGAGAGAACTATGAATGAGTAACTACTGATCAGCCAATAAGTGCAAAAGGACACTCTTATATGATTAATCAGTAGTTCATTACAGATACCATATATACATTTATATACACTTGTATTAAAACCCCGGATTAATTACCACAAAAATCCAACCCTTGGACAATAGAACCTTTGTTAAATAATCAATGAGAATTAACTCTGAGGACCCAGGTAATAATTTCTTTTCTCCCATTTATTACATGGAAAAATACCCTTAGACAATAGAACCTTTGTTGATAAGGATTAACTCTGAGAACTTAGGTAATAATTTTTAAATTTTTTTTATTAAAATTTTCAGGGACTCTAATACAGGTATGCACATATATATATATATATATATATATATTTATTTTTATTTTCAAAACAAAAAGGAAAAAGATTAAGATTTTAGACGAAGATATTCTTATGCCATTTTGAATTGTCTAGATAGAGAAACGCAATGTTAAACGAAGAAGTACTTATGTTATATTCCTTGGTGTAAGAAAGAAAGGTATGCGTTACCTATTTAGTTTTAGACTTTCTTTATAGTTTTTTTTTCACGTGATAAAGACAGAAAGAAATTATTACGTCCTCAGAGTTATTAATTAATCCTCTTTAAAAGATTGCAGGTCAAGTGAACCCTCATTTGCAAAATAAAGATATATCTTTCTCTCTCCATAACTTGTTCTTTTTCTCTGTCACCGAAAACCCAGCAGGGGTCCGGACGGAATGAATGAATGGACGGAATGAAGGAATGGACAGAATGAAGGAATGAATTCAAAGATTATTATAGTTAATTACCAGGTTAAATTTTCGTAGTAAAAAAATTAATTAACTAATTATTAAGCTAACTAGCAAAATTAAACGCGCGCAAGCGCGCCAAATTGAGGATTTAATTATTTGTTATAAAGAAATTAAAGATTAATATTATTAATAATAATTTTATTTATTAGAATATTATAACATATTAAATGATAATAATGAAAATTATATGTTTACAGGCCTCGGATTATACGACTTTTTCCGACTTTTTTCAAAAATATGACTTTTATCGACTTATTTTAATAAAATGCGACATTTTTTTTACATTTGAAAAAAATGTAAATAAAATACATTTTTTTTTTGTATAAAATGTAGATCTTCTTCAGATCTTCTTCAATTCAATTATTTAACAAATGAACTAAAATGATTCTTCACTAAATTAATTGTTTTTAATAATTTTAATTAAATACATCACAAATTCAATTATATCAAAATTATTTTTCAATTAAAATTTTTATGAAATTTAACAATTGTTTATAATTTAAAAAAAAATATTACAATAAAATTGAATTATTTTTTAAAAATTTCAATTCAAAATAAACTAAAATTCAATTATTACCCGAAATTTTAATTCAAAATCAATTAAAATTCAATAATTATCCAAAATTTCCAATTTAAAATTTAATTATTTACCAAGTTTTCAATTTAAAATGAAATAAAATTCAATTATTTTCTAAAATTTCTATTCAAAATTAATAATCCAAATTTTCAATCAAAAATGAACTTAAATTAAATTATTATCCAAAATTTCAATTAAAATTCAATTATTTCCCAAAATTTTCAATTCAAAATGAACTGAAATTCAATTATTTTCCAAATTTAAAATCAAATAAAATTTCATTATTCTCAAAAATTTGAATTCAAAATTAATTGAATTTTCAATAATTTGAATTTAAAAGCATCTAAAATTTCTAAAATTTTCCATCGAAATTTTTTTTTTTTTGAAATTTAATAATTTCAATTATAACTCTAAGGAAATTCAATTATTTTTAACTATTTTAATAATATTCTTTGAAAATTCAACTATCTGAAACCATTTTTCAATTAAAAATGATTTTCAAATTATTGTATTTTGTCCGCATTTTCTAATAAATTTTTAGTGAAATCATCTAAAATTTTAATTACAAAACACTTAAAGTTTCAATTAATTTCAAAAATCTCAATTTTAAATCTTTGAAAATTCAATTAAATTTAAAAAATGTTTTCCAAAAATTGTTTGATAAATTATTTTTAGTTCTGTAAAATTTAATAATTGTTTGAAAATTAACAATATCTTTTGAAATTTAATTATTTCTAAAAATTTCAACTTTAACCCTTCGAAAAGGATTATTATTAAAAAAAAAATTTTATTTAAAAATCTGTAAAACATTTTTGTTAAAATGAAAAACAAATCCACTTTTTTTTGGAATATAAATCGACTAAAACGACTGTTTTGTGTCTTTAAGTTGATTCGAGGCCTGTGTTTTTATAATTAATATTTAATAGGTAATCGTTGGCCCCTGGTACCTTAAAAATAAATTTTTTTCAAATTACTATCTTGTACGAAATTTCCTGGCGCATCTTTTTTCTCATCATATTTTTTTTGTATTTGTATACAATTTTTGAATCAATATACAATTTTTGAATTAATATACAACTTTAAAAAAAATTTCGTTGGTAAGCGTTGTGTACTTCAGCTTCGTGAATTGTATTTTCGAATTTGGAATTTCAAAGAAACTTATTCCGAAATTTGGAAACACAATTATACAACTTTGGCAAAAATGAGAAAATGAATTGTGAAAATTTGACACGTCATAAGATTACTATTCAAAAAAACACGTGAAATCAGAAAAGGCCAACTTCAAGTTAGGACAGAAAGACAGACCAAACATTTTATTATTATATAATTATTTAATTAATTTTTTTTACAGAGAAATTTTGACAAAAAAAATTATTTTCTCATCGTGATATTTTATTTGGGCCACAAATAATTTTTTTACTGAGAAAATTTAAAAATAAGTAAATTTCTCATCGTAATATTTTTTTGTGCTACGTATAATTTTTTTGTTAAATTTTTTTACAGAGAAATTTTTACAACAAAATTATTTTTCATCGTAATTTTTTTTAAAAACACGAATTTTTTTTTTCAAAGAAAATTTGAAAAAAAATTATTATTTTATCATTGTGATATTCTTTTGTGCTACGAATAAATTTTTGGTAAATTTTCGTAGTAAAAAAAATCAACGATTTATTACGGTATTTAGTGAATTAATTGTTTTGGAGAGAAAATTTGACAAAAAAGTTATTTTCTTATCGTGATAATTTTTTTAGGCCACAAAATATTTTTTTTACAGAGAAAATTTAAAGATAATTAAATTTCTCATCTTGATATTATTTTTGTGCTACAAATATTTTTTTGTTACATTTTCCTAGTAAAAAATTAAGTAACTAATAATTACCGTAAAACAGGGTTATTTCGCTCAGTGCGGGTAAAGTCGCTCACCCATTTTTTTGCTTTAAATTTGATTAAAAACTAAAATTTAGAATTTCTATTAACAAATTAAACATTTTTACCTGGTAATAAATGTATTAAACTTTATTTTAAAGCTGAAATAAAGCATAAAAGTGGGTGAGCGAATTTACCCGCAATGAGCGAAATAACCCCGTTTTACGGTACGTTATTTAGTTAATTAATTTATTTACAGAGAAAATTTGACAAAAAATTATTTTCTCATCGTGATATTTTTTTTTGAGCTACCAATAAATTTTTTACAAATAAAATTTTAAAAAAATTATTTTCTCATGGTGAAATTTTTTTTGTGCTACGAGTAATTTTTTTTGTTAATTATATTCTCATCGTGATATTTTTTTAGGTCACAAATAATTGTCTTGAAAAAATTTTTTTTACTACGAAAATTTAACAAAAAAATTATTTTTTAATGATAATATTTTTTTTGTCCAACAAATTTTTTTTTGTCAAATTTTCGTTAAAAATAATTAATTAACGAATTATTAAGTATGACATTATGTTATTAATAATTATTTATGACATTAATTATTTATTAAGTTAATTATTTGTCATATTTAAAATAAAATAAAATAACTAATAAAATCAAATTTTTCAAATGTTTCCGCGCTGCGCTGATGGCTCAGCTCTGGACTTAAGTTCGCTCAACGCCACAGGGAGGGCGAACTGTTTCTCGCAGTTGAGGTGCCATTAGATTGGTATATAAGCAGTGATCGAAAATTTTTTTTTTGTCGAAATTTTTTTCTGCCCGATGTCTCTCCTTTATTGGATTTGAGACAAATTCTTTTTTGGAAGAAATGGTTTCACTAATATTTTGATGACCATTTTTTTATTTTAATTTAAATATTAAAAATAAAATAATAATAGTAACTATTAAAAAATAATAAAAATAAATTTTTTTAAAATTATTATTAAAATTTTTAATATTGGACTTACTAAATTACTAAATAAATAATATTAAAATAATTTTTGCAACATCGTAAACGACGTAGTAAACGACGTAGTTTGCTATCCCAAATTCCGCTTTCATTTACGACGTCGTTTACTATGTCGTTTTCTACGTCGTTTACTACGTCGTTTACTACGTCGTTTACTACGTCGTAAACTACTTAGAATACGACGTCGTAAACGAGGTCGGAATTTTCAACTGGGAAAACCCAATTTTCAATTTTTTTTACTATTTTTTTTATTTCTCTATCAAAAATTAATATTTTTAAACGCTCTTAGGCTCATTGAAATCGTATTTTGTTATGCAATTCAAATTATATAAAACAATTCATGTACACATTCTTCCCTAGCGTATGCAAACCGTGAAAGTTGGCTCATAAAATGTCAAAAAATTGTGATTAATATTTATATGACAAAAAATGATCAGTAAAATGTATAAATCTTAAATTTACTTACAAAAGCAGAGTTCGCACAATTTCGGACGGTAGTGTATATATATATAACAATTGAGGAGCCGGGAAGAAGAACACGTTAAGCGCAAAGACAAACACTCGACAAGTTCTTTTGTCCACATTCCTTATTGTAGATATTTGATGAATGTAATTATATAAATGTAAATAGACAATTATGGAAAGCAGTTCCTTTAAGAAAATTTAAAAATTGTATCAGCATAATAACGCTGGAATTTTAATGATATATTATTAAAATTTAATATATTTATGCAATGACAATTGTCCATTGTTGGAAAAAATATTGAAGAGAAACTGAGAAAGGAATGGAAGAAATGTGATACCTTAAAAAGTGGAAGCAGATGGAAAAAACTATTAGTTCACAAATAATGACTCATGTAAAACAATGATTTTTGTAGGACTAAAGTAAAATGTTACACATATTAATGTAATATTAATATGAAAGGTACAAAAATGTTTAAAGTATAAAATTTGTAATGTACTTAACGAATTCATTTTAATTAACTTCCTCAAACGAAGGACATCTTTAGTGCTCCAAATAAGGATTCTCATCCTTTTGTTTCCTCCGTTATTAAGACAAACTTAAAAACAATTTTTTTCGGAGTCTTTAAGCTTTTTTCGCCATCTATAGTGTTAACATATCCCGTAAAATCCCTAAAGAGAGAAATGTGTTGTGATTAAAACATTCATCAATGTTGTATTTTTATTTTTTACCACACAATACGATTATACAGTCGATACTCGTGTTGTAAATTTAAATAATTGAAATTATATTAAAAAGCATTATTTTGAATGCTAATTAATTGTGTGTAATGTGTAAAAAATAGTGTTTCAATAAAAGTTTTAATTAAAAAAATTAATTAAATAAGAAAATAATTCATTTTAATAATTAATATAATTTTTAATATTTTTTAATACAAAATATTTAAAATATATAATTATAATAAGTATAAATAATTAAATTTTTATATTAATGAAATATATGTATATATACCTATATATTTATACCAAATACCTTTTTCTTCTTAAAACATCTAAAACAAAATTATTTATTGAATAAAAATGAAAAAAAGAAAATTTACCAAGCCACTTTATAAAATATTAATATAAATCTTTTTTTCAACACCACTAGTCTCATACAAAACCTTGTGCAATTTCGTCTACGAATGCACACAATTCTTTGAAATCAAATTCTCGTTTACTGATGTTATCAACTGCTTCAGTTTTAAATTCTTCATTAGATAATTTTTCAAATAAAAGTAGTTCTTCCATTGCATAATCTATTTCATGCACATAATTGTCATCTTCAATTTCTTTTTCGAATGGAAGTTGTTCTTAAGTTGTTCTTAATTAATTTATGATTTTTGTTGATTACGGTTAACAATTCTTTCGGTGTTGGGTGATAATAAAGTGTGCATGTAGCTTCCGATGTTGATGTCATTGGCATCTGAAGATATCTTGGTACATTCCATCTTGTGTATCGCACTTTTACAGGAACATATTCCTCCTCTTCAAAAATTTGCATCACTGCTTCACAATTTTCTTTTTTTTCATCTCCAGATTTTTTCAGGGTGCATGCAGCTTCAGATTTTGATGGAACTAGAGTGTATCGTGGTATATCCCATCTTGTGCGTCTTATTTTGAAAGAAACATGTTTCTTTTCATTATTTGAAGAGTTATTACGCTAAAACAGTTACATAAAATGAATAATTAAAAACAATATAAAATATATTTAGGATTTTTAGAAATTCATTTTTTAACTCTTTTCTTTTCTGACAATTCACAAATTAGAATTTTAATTATTTTTTTTGTTAATTGCATTATTTTAATTTTATTGAATTTTAAAACAGTAAATGTTAGGAGTTTTGGTTGGAAAGTGAGCAAACTAAATGTATTATAAGACTTACCGTTTAAGACTCGTTTTATTTTTACAATAAGCAATAACTTTCACTTGAAAGTTTATAAAATCATTTTACCATCTAGATGATTTATTTAAATAACTAATCTCTTATTAAATAAATTATAAATTTAAAAAATTGGATAAATTAAATAGATTAATTTAATTAAATTATTCTCCTTAAAATTAATTTTCTTACAATATTATTTAATTTTTAACATTTAAAAAATGTTAGAACTTTTAAAAAATATAATAAAGAAACTGAAAATTGGTTTAAAAATCCCTACTTGATAATTTATTTTACCCGTTTTTTAATACATTTTATGAACGTGTCCATCTTGGGGCCATTTTTTTGAAATCGAAATTTACAACAATTTGAAAAAATTCTTTAAAATGTTTGTTTTCAAATTAAAATTTTTTCTTTATGGCCAAAGGATACCATATTTATTGTACTTTCATACGGTATACACCATTTTTAAATCCCCTAAAACGTTTGGATTCTAGAGCACAAAATCAAATATATGTCCATCTTGGGGCCCTCTCCCCTACCAATTATCAAAAGTTAAAATAGGAAAAAGAAATATTATATATTTACCTGGACAGTTTTTAAAGCGCAGCTTTGCTAGTGATTATATGATTTATCACCTTCCATTTTTTATTTCTTAAACAAAACTTTTTTTTCACCTCGTAGTAAGAAATGCCGATTTAATCAACGAACATTTCGTATTAAACTTTCTCCAAAGTTAATATAGAAATAGTTGGATCACAGCTGTGTATTTCAATGCTAACATACAATCTGACATCTGATTGGCTACTACCAGCACATAGAGATCACATAGAGACTTAAAGCACGAATTTTGTAACTAAATCATGTTTTAGAAAATATACAATGCAGTACTTTTGACAATTTTAGATATTTGATAATTACGCAAAAATAAAAATTAAATCATCTTTAAGAACTATTGTACAATAACTGTACTCGCAAGCACGAGTTAGAAAGAAACAGACATATTTGGTTTATCATCTAACTCTCATACATATTGTTTGCAAAATTATTGTTCACTGGCCCTAAGGTGATATTTACATGACTACTATCTCTCTTGCACATATGGCTTTTAGTATTGAATCAGCTTTGGTTGCTCAAACTCAGAAGCAAGTTGAAGACAGGCAGGACTTTTAAAGCAATCAGGGAAAGATAGGCTCTCAATCAGTAACATATTATTAACATTGGCGTGGAATTCAAATTAAGATTATGTAAATAAACTATTTACTACCGGTATTGTATTTAAAATAGAAATTAAAATAATAAGATTCGAAATTAAAATAATATTTCTGCAGCCATGGGTGGGAGTCCTCACTGAACGCGTTGAGTGAATGCTCCCCGCGCGTCCCTCGACATTGCGCGAGAGAGAAAGAAGATTGTATGTAACGGCGAAGCGTTCTCTCTCAGATACACTGTTCTCGCGGAATACTGCGTTCTCTCTCAGTCGCATAGCTTTCTCCCTCGCTTTAATGACTAGTACGCGTCTCTGTTGCTCTTACGCTGTCGAATGCATAGTGGATGCTTGCTCTCTCGCACTCATTAGGTATTACGACCATGATACACATTAGTATGGCTGGGGACGTCTATGCTGTACGCTATGGCACCAATACACCTATGCTTCCTTACTCACAGCCTATCCTACCTTGCCCCTCTGTATCTCTCAAGCCTACAAGCTATGCCTGCCATTGCTTTACTATAATGTGATTTTTAGATCTATATGCAACTGATCAATTTCAGATCAATATTGAGACAATTGATCTCAAAACTGGAATTGCAACAACATTCAAAATACTACAAAATAGAATGGAATTTCTTTCTGCTTGGAAATGTCCATTATCCTAAAATTATATTAACTTTTATATGACAGGGTTAATTCTAAAAATTTTAAAGACTAAATAAAATACAAAATTATTCAAAAGAATAATTAGAAATAACTTTATTATTGCAACACTATTGTACTAAACCGATTTTATTAATTTGCAAATTCAGCAAAACTGGCATGGCAACAGGCCCCACCTTCCCTTTCCATCTACAATTTCGAAATTCAAAATCAGCAGAATTTCCCACCAGGTGCCCTAAGCCGACCTGTAGAGGCATCTCCAGCCCCTAAATTTTTGTTCAGTACGGTTTCCGCGAGTATCGAAGTTCCAACTCTGTTTGGAACTGCCCGGATTAAAAAACCTAAGCGCTCCCGTCCGGTACCAAGAACCCGAAATAATTTGTGTGCTTACACGAATAATTTCGGTCGGACGTAAAGTAAAATGCTAACTTACTCCGAAGTCCACGGAGGCGGGTTAAGAATCAATTCGAATGATTGTGTGAGGACGATTTTCAAAATTTATGTTTATGCCCGTCGGGAAGTAATTGCCGACGGTAGAATAAGGAAGCGGAACGGTAAGTACTCAGTATCGTTCCGGGGTAATTTTTAATTTTTGTAACTACATCCTTCTTCCCTCCATCCTTCTTTGTAAGAGAGAGTGGAATAATATATTTGTCAGCAGTATTTTAATTGATAAAATAAAATTAATAATTCTTTTAATTCTTTCCTCTCTTTATTTTCTGTTCCCTCTATTCTAATAGTAACAAGTTATAAAAAAGGAAGTCGTGGTATATTTTCCTATCCTATCTTAGAAAATATCAGCAATTAGAACGAAACGAGCACATAAATAAAAACAAGGCCCTTCAGGCTTTGGCAGTTTGGACCTCCGAGAAACTTTGAAATTTGGGCCATCTCAAAAGCCCGATGTATTGTTCTAATTATTTTTAATAATAATTATTTCAAAGCAAATAATTTCTTCGGTTCGTAACATCCTAAAAACAAACTAATTTACAAAATTATTTTTTACGAAGTAAAAATTACTTATTACATATTTATATGTTAAAAAAAATATTTTATTTTTCTAAAATCGCAAATAAAAACTATGATATATATGATAAAATACTTTGTAAAGTTAAATTATATTTTAAATACTATTGAGATCAGAACACTCAGTTCTTTAAGGTACTTTAAACTTAACGTTTTTCTTTTTGTTAACGTAAGTTTTAAGTCGAGGTTTAACAGTCAATACCGGTTCGGGATTTTTATCGAGGAGAATGGGTGACACAGGATTCACTACTACATTACGGACAGGTTTTATCACAGGTGACTCATTTACATCTATGTTCTGGCGAAAAAAGGCAGGCTTTAAGTTCTCAATAGACACTTGTTTCTTTATTCCATTAATTCCAATTTCATATACCTTTTTATAAGTTCGATTCTATACTCTATGGGGACCGGAGTATGGGCACTCAAGTGACTTCTTTTTAAACGCCGCTTTCAATAAAACATGTGAGCATGATTCTAAATTTTTATGCACATAAATTTATCTCTTGTCGTGATGTTCCACGGGGATCAGTCTAACGAGACACATATGCTCTCTAAATTCCTCAATAAATATTTGAGGGTATGGAGAAAAATCTTCCGGTAAAACAAATTGACAAGGTACTCTAAGCTGTTCCGTATAAATATTCAGTCGGTGATGCTCCCGACTGCAAAACATTGTTACGCAATCCCATCAAAACCACAGGTAAGGATTGGATCCACTGTTGTTCCGAATGACACAATATGGAAGTTTTTAATAAACGATGCCAGCGCTCCACCATACCATTAGAGGCAGGATGTTACGCTGTCGTCCTAATGCGTTGACAACCAGTCAAGTTTAGAAGAGCTGAGAACAACTGGGATTCAAATTGAATACCTCTATCTGTTGTTAAAGTTTCGGGTGAACCGAAACGAAAAATCCAATTATTAAAAATTGTACGACACACAGTCATCGCATCAATGCCATTAAAGGGAATGGCCTCCGGCCAACAAGAAAATCTATCGATTAATGTGAGGCAATAACAATATCCATCACTAACCGGGAGAGGACCAATTATGTCCATGTGTATGTAAGAAAATCTACTTTCTGGTGCTACGAAATGAGATGGTTGAACTAGGATATGACGGTTAACATTGCATTTTTGGCAAGTTATACAATTTCTGCACCAATCTTTAATATCTTTGTTCATCCTCGACCAGACGTATGATTGCCAAATTACCCTACACGAAACCTTGGCGCCAGGATGTGCAGGGTCATGCAGAAGATGGAATACACGTTTCCGAATTGAGATTGAGAATAAAAGGACGCAGAACTTTTCCCGAAAGATCACAAACAATGGACGTGTGATCAGTACCCCATCTTATGCCTTTCAGATTAAGAAAACTGCTTCCTTTTTGGAGCAAAGATTTCAATTCCAAATCGTTGCTATGGTGGATTGTTTTAAGGGCTTCGTGAGCTTCCTGGAACCAATCGTTCTTCGTCTAATCGTTCTTTTTCGAGTTTCGCAACTCCAAAAGAACATTTCTCGAGATTCAATCGAAGACCAAATTCGTTCAATCGCTGGAAAACCTTTCTCAGATGACACTCATGCTCTTCTACACTGGATGATGCAATGAGTATATCATCAATATACGCGAACACAAAATTCAAATCACGCATGGCCTGATTAATATAACGTTGGAACGTTTGAACCGCATTTCTGAGACCAAAAGTCATTACGAGAAACTCAAACAAACCAAAGGGTGTTGTTATAGCCTTTTTTGCGATGTCCTCAGGCGCGACCGGTATCTGGTTATACGCAGCGTGTAAATCTAGCTTGGTAAAACTCGTTTTTCCGTGAAGACTCGACGTAAAATTCTGTAAATAAGGCACTGGGTAGCCCCGCTCATTATAAGATTTCTCTTTTTTAAATTAAAATTCAAAAAAAAAATCAATTTTCGCGAATATTTACAACATAAAGCAAAATAAAAAAATTTAAACTATTAGTAAAACACCGCAACAGTCAAATTGTATAAATAGGAAGACGACAAAAAAAATATAGTCAAAAATGAAACACACATAACCATATAAGGTTGACGACGAAGGCAGGCGTCGTCAATGGGTGTTTTCGGCATTCACTCAGAGTTAACTCTAGAGTTAACAGTGGTGCTCAATGATATTATCTTTGAAAATTTATTTACCTAAATAAAATAATTGATTTTCTATTTTCATCACCCTGAGTTTGAAGTTAGTTGTCCTTGTTTGCTTACTTTTTTTTAATTTATACGTATTTTTTGTTTTTCATTTAAAAATGGAACATATTTTTGCTACCCATAAACGTGTTATTTTTTTAAAGTTTATAATTTTCAAATTTTTCATTATTTCCCTAACTTTAATTAATCTGATTTGTTTTAGAAACTAGATTATTTATTTTAATTAAAGTTGTTTTTTATAAATAAAAAGTTAAAATAATTTTTAATAAAAATAAATTATTATGTTTCAATTTACACTTTTCAAAACAAACAATCCGTTCACAAATTTTGTCGGCCATTAAAGGTTAGGACTGACCCTTTTTCTTTACTCTCGCAAGAAAACAGAGTTAACTCTGGGTCATCTAGTAATAAATTTTTGGAGACTTTTATGAAATCTAGAAACAAAAAATTTTATTTTAACATTACATTACTAGAATAAAAGGCCCGTTTCACATGTTGTTACAATTGCAAACCCTGCGCCAATCAAAATGAATCGTCTATGCCAAATTGCCAATCAACAACGTTCACAACCAACAGACGAACTGAAAATCAAAATTTACATTTGAGCACCACTGCTAACTCTAGAGTTAACTCTGAGTGAATGCCGAAAACACCCTATACTATCTGCATTGTATTTTCGTGACAAATTTTGTCAAATGTAAAAATAATATAATTTTTAAAAATACTCAAAAATCTCAAATTTTTAGAAATTTTGAAAATACAAAAAATTTTCAGATTCAAAAAAACTAAAAAAATTTTTTTTCTCAAAAAAATCTCAAATTTTTAAAAATTCAAAAAATTTTCAGTTTCAAAAAATCTAAAAAAATTTTTTCTCAAAAATATCAAATTTTTAGAAAATTCAAAAAATTCAAAAAATTTTCAGTTTCAAAAAAACTAAAAAATTTTTTTTCTCAAAAATATCAAATTTTTAGAAAATTAAAAAATTTAAAAAAAATTCCAGTTTCAAAAAAACTAAAAAAATTTTTTTTCTTCAAAATCTAAGAATTTTTAAAATTTGAAAAATTCAAAAAAATTTCAGTTTCAAAAAAACTAAAAAATTTTTTCTCAAAAATCTTAAATTTTTAGAAATTTGAAATATTTAAAAGAATTTTTACATTCAAAAAACCTATATTTTATTTTTCCTCAATTTCTATCAAACATAAATAAAAAAATGCAATTCTTAAATTTTATTAAAAAAATTATATTTTAAGAATGATATTTAAATATTTTTTCTATATAGATATGAAAAATTTAAATATGTAATACTATGTTTTACTATTATTTTGTTTGTACTGTTCTTGTTATAAGCAAAACGCATATGAATTATTACGTTACGCCTTTCAAATGTAGGAAATATTTACTTTTCAGAAAAAAAGTTGCAGTTATTCTCACAATTTTTAGGGTCGCTGAGAATGAATATGAGGTCATGTTTTGAAATACATATTGGCCTTCCATGCCGTACATAATCATTTTCATAAACTGTGACGCTGTACTGTGAAATAATAGAAAAAACCCTCGCTGCTGTACAACGTCATATATATCAGAATTTGTGACGTTGTACTCTGAAACTACATCCTTAAACATGTTAGGCCAATAGTACTGGAGAGCGGTTCGTCGGTGTGTCTTGTCAACTCCAAGATGTCCGGACTGTGGTGTTGAATGTTTTCTTGTAACACACATAGACGAGATTCTCGGCACAGCACTAATTTCCAGTCATTTAAATCTGTGACTTCTGTTTCTGGAAAGTTTTCTGGTTTGTGATAATAAAGTCGATTGTTCTCGATTCTACAATTCGGAAATTTGTCAGGATAATTTTCTACTTCTCGGAAGCGTCTAAGATACCAGCGGTCCTCGATTACATCAATTTGGTTGATGTGTTCAATAGCATGTTCAGGTATACATGACAGAGCATCTGGAATATGGTGGAGTGCACCCTTTTGATAGATAATTGTGAAATTATATTCATGGAGCTCTAAACTCGATCTCGCGAGTCTACCAGTCGGGTGATAGGGATTACGACAAAAATAATGAACGTGATTATCAACAAACTTCCGAAAACAAATATCGAGATCAACAGTATTACAGGGATAACTGTTCGCGCGATCAATATGATTTAAATCAACAATTTCACATTCGCGATGATCCTTACAGAACAAATCAGGAACGAGATTCCCATGATCATCGTGACGAGGCTCAATTATCAGATACTCCTTTGAGAAGGGTTTTCGACCGAATGAGTATAGGTGGCGCACCTGTCAATCGTAGATTACAACCCTCGCGTGATGACGATAGGGACGATTATTTTTCTGATAGGCGTGGTAACGCACCTCCACCAAGATACCCACCAAACAGAGACTCGACTTACTATCGAGAGGAAAATTATCCCCGTTCTGTACAGCGCGACTATCCAAATAGAAATGATTCAGAACACGTTCGTTTTGCTGACGATCCTGAATATCACAGACTAGATTGGTCCCAAGATTATAGATCAAATTATCCGAATAGGCATCAACCTAGCCCAATTTCAACTTACGAAACAATCCGTAAGTGGAATCTTCGTTTTTCGAGCGGTTCTCACGAAGATGCCGAGACCTTTTTAAGAATACAAAATTTGATTAAACGTCCGGAAGTTAGATCATGGTGTCACTGAAGAGACTTAGCCGTAGCCACCGAGAAATCACTTCAAGTGTCCAAGGCATTTAGGCCTCCTCCTGCTCCTAAGCGCTCACTCTTACCCGATCATGCATATAAAGAAACTAAAAACAAAACTACTATTAAGACACGTGAGCCAGTCAATGTTATAGTTGAGTCCGAAGATTATGAAGAAACAGAAACCAAAGAAATGTTTCTAGTCGAGAGTCCTACAGAGAAAAATAAAAATAAAACTCCAGTCAGTAAGAAAACTTCCATTCCTACTAAAGAAGCGAAAAATTCAGGAATACCAAAAATTACCCCAAAGGAATCTCAAGTTTCGACTAGTAATGAATCGAATGTTCAATCAGAAATTAGGCAAGTAAAATGTTGGAATTGTGACCAAGAGGGTCATCGTAGTTTGACTTGCAAAGAGAGCCGCATCATCTTTTGTTTCGGTTGTGGCAAAAAGGGCTTAACCCGAACTACTTGCCCCGATTGTGTGGGAAACAAGGGCGGAAACCGCTAGATGGGTCAAATTCGGTCCCGTATTATAATTTCGACCCCATTTCTGAAAATTATTCTGATTCGTCTTCCGAAAATAGTAATTTGTTAATCCCTCTAGAATTAAATGCTGAGTTACATAGGTCTTCTTCTACAGACACCTTATGTGAATTTTCCGATTTCCTCGAAATTTCCGAATCAGATGAACCCTGGGAATTCGCGGAATTTCCTCAGTGTGAAGTTTATAAGATACTTGAATTATCTGAAGTCCCGTATGTCCGGGTACCCGAAAATAAGTCGGAACCCTTGTTTTTCATTGAGATAGAGATTAATAATATTAAATTAACAGCATTGGTTGATAGTGGTGCTTCGAGAACTTTCATAGGACCTCAAGGTAAAAAATTATTAGAATCCTTACAGCTCCCTAGTAGAAATTCTAAAGCTCGAGTGCAGTTCGGAAATGGTCGTATCGAAGTCCTTTCAAAGAAATATTATTTCCAATTCAGCTAAAAGGCAAATTGAAAAACATTAGCGCTAGAGTCCTCAAATCATTACCATATCAAATAATCCTTGGATTAGATTTCTTACGTTCTTTCGAAATATTAACCGATTTCGAAAAAAGAGCTTGGTCATTTAAAGCCACTCCTAATGATTGGCATAATTTCGAAAATAACATTGAATCCGATGACGAGTGTAACGGCCTTCAAGAATTAACAAAAGAACAATCGGATAGATTAGCCGCGCATCTAAAAGAAATAATTCCAAAGGACACACGCAAAATAGGTGCGACTCATTTAGTACAGCACATAATTAATACGGAAAATAATCCTCCCGTTAAACAACGTTTTTATTCTTATTCTCCAGAAATCCTCAATCACTTATACAAAGAATTAGATGAAATGCTCGATGATGACGTAGTAGAGCCTTCTTCGTCAAATTGGTCTTCGCCAGTAATTATGCTCAAGAAATCCGATTAAACTTATCGCGTTTGTTTGGATCTCTGAAAAGTTAATTCAGCTACTAAAAAAGACGCTTACGCGCTTCCCAAAATGGATTCAATTCTAGATAAACTCAGAGGTGCAAAATTCATTTCGAAAATCGACTTACATAAAGGTTTTTTACAGATTCCGTTAGAGTTGTCCAGTCGCGAAAAGACAGCATTCACTATTCCATGCAGAGGCCTTTTTCAATACAAAAGAATGCCGTTTGGCTTAACCAACGCGCCCGCAACTTTTCAGAGACTGTTAGACAAATTAATTACTATCGAGATGAGACCGTATGTTTTTGCGTATCTTGACGATATAATTATCGTCACACAAACGTTCGAAAAACATTTGTATTGGTTAGGAGTCGTCATTAAGGTCATTGCTGAAGCCGGTTTAAAATTAAATTTGGAAAAATGTGAGTTTTGCTGCCAGGAAGTTCAGTACCTCGGCTATATTGTAAACGAAAACGGACTACACCCCGACCCTGCGAAAATCGCGCCTGTATTAGGATATCCAGTACCTCGAAGCATTAAACAGTTACGAAGATTCATGGGAATGGCCTCATGGTATAGGCGATTCATTCCGAACATTGCTGTCGTTGCTTCGCCACTAACCACTCTCTTGAAAAAGTCAAAAAGTTGACTTTGGCGTGATGAACAACAGTTAGCGTTTGATCGATTAAAGAAAAGTCTTTCTGAAGCCCCAGTGTTAATTTGTCCGGATTTTGCAGTGGAATTTATTCTCAAGACAGATGCGAGTGAATCAGGAATAGGTGCCGTGTTGGTCCAAGTAATTGACGAAATCGAGTATGTGATTTCTTATGGTAGTCGAGCTCTGACTGATAATGAAAAGAAGTATTAGGAAACTGAAAAGGAATATTTAGCCGTAATATGGTTTGTCGAAAAATTCAAGGTATATTTGGAACCCAAAAAGTTCAAAATAGTCACCGACCATAATTCCCTTTCTTGGTTGATCAACCTCAAAAATCCCGCCAGTAGATTAGGTCGTTGGGCTCTCGCTTTACTCGGTTACAAATACGAACTTGTATATCGGAAAGGTTTCTCAAACCATGTGCCCGACGCGCTGTCGCGACTCTATGAAACCTCAGAAAATTCTGAAAATTCAGAAAAGTTATTCGTAGTTAATGAATCTAACCCCTCGTGGTACCTTAGACGTTTTGTTGCTGTTACTGATTTTCCAAAAAGATTTCCCCGTTGGCGAATCACAGACAAGAGATTGTATTTCTATCATCCCGACCCATTCCTTAATACTCTTGATCAAGATTTAAATGCGTGGAAATTGGTCCCGAACGACGAGCAAAGAAAAACGATACTTTCAGAGTCACATGATGATCCGCAATCAGGTCACTTGGGTGTTCAGAAAACTTACGCTCGCATTGCCCGCGATTATTATTGGCCGAATTGATAGAGAGAAGTGATTGAATATATTAAATTTTAGAGTTCAATTTTGTTCTGTCCTGATTTTAGAGGTCGAAATAAATTAAAACCTGAAAATAATAAAATAGAGTCAAATTCATACAACTTGTAAGAGAAAAAGAATTCTTTTGAGTAAATGTCTTAAATTTATTATGAATAACTTGAGTACTTATATTGGTTAAGAAAATTATGTTAGTTACGTATAAAAATCATTTGTTAGTCATTGCTTATTCTTCTTGATGGGGTGACGCATTTTCCCCCCCGCCTTTCAGGAGGGATAGTTGTGACGTTGCAATTTTGTGCACGTCACAAAATCTTGTTAATACAAAATACTTACAAGTTGTAGAGAATCAGAAATTACAAAAAACTTAAAAAAACGACAGCACGATTCGGCGAAAAAGCGACACTCCATGACTGAATTTTGCGAGAAATGTCAAATAATTTTAGTTGCGATATTGCCGTTTTCTTTATTTTTTTATGTATATATCCGAGCGGGAAACCAGAAGATCCAGACAACGTAGATGACATCTGACCATTCTCGATTTCAGACTACAAGTCCATGTTCATTTAAAAGAAATTATCACTCAGCTACATCACAAGAAACCTATCAAGAATTATGAAAGGATTAGGACCGTCATTGTTATGAAAATATTGTTACGATACCCTGTTCACCTTCACCGACGAGGAGATTTCCGAACTGTTGAGATAAGTCAAAGGAAGGATCGAACACTAACTTATTGCCGTTCCGAAACAGAGAGGTCCCTGATTTTCGAGGGGCAATCGTGAGGAACGACACTTCGTTACGAATTGTTAAGCCGTTCCGACATCGTGGGGTCCATGAATTTCGAGGGATTATCGTGAAGAACAACCTTGTTACGAAAAAAAACTAACAAAAATTGCTGTTCTGCTATTACGAGCAGAATTGGGGTTATGTTGTTTGTTTTGATTACCACCTGGGCACACTTGTTGCATTATTACCGGTAGCCGCTACACCATCTTAGCGCTGTAAAATTTCTGACGGGTCCGCCTTCACGATATTGGAAGGAGGTTCAAAAATTACCGCGAGGCCAATTATAATTATTTGGTGAATTTGCTGATTCTGGCTAAAATCAACATATCTATGAATTACGTTGAGTCGCCACGAATATTTTATACAAGAGGATAATAGGAATTCTCTAAGTCAATTGGATTGATTGTTAATTCTAATTAAGTGAAATTTCAACTTGGACTAATTACGTAACTATTCTGGAAGTCGAGGAAAACACATCAGCCAATCAGCGTCGAAGGACAACGGTATAGACCGAGGACGACACTCACGACGTTTCCCCTCTGTTTTCTTGTAATTTTTGTAATTTTGCGGTTAGAAAAATTGTGAGGGAAGACGAGTCCCATTGTACATCGTGCTGTCAATTAGATCTAGTCGAATTATTGGGAAATTTTAAATCAATTAGTGGTAGATTTTAATAGATGCTCCAAAAAATTGTTAATTGAAATCGAGGTAAGCTAAACTTTTTAAAATTAAAAACGTGATTCTATGTAAAATATACGAGTTTGGCAAAACGTGAAAAATAAAAATTAATTAACTTTGAACATTAGAAAATAAAAAATGGCGAACTCGAGCACATGGCGTGGGAAAAAATATATTTCAATTCGTTTTAAAAAGAAATACATCCAAGAAAAGTTAATGGTTTCACTAGTTGCAGTGAATGTTTATGATAACCACTTAGAATGCCATTTACTGACTAGCCAAGTCGTCTCTTCAAACGAAAAGGCGCAGACTTCATTAAGTGGTTAGTGTGTTAAAATTATGTGAAACCATTATCTACCCCTTGATTGTAATTATTTTTAAAGATTTAAAGTATTGCTGGTAATGACCAG
This sequence comes from Leptopilina boulardi, assembly GCF_019393585.1. Lineage (NCBI taxonomy): Eukaryota > Metazoa > Arthropoda > Insecta > Hymenoptera > Figitidae > Leptopilina > Leptopilina boulardi. The sequence continues at coordinate 642,167 of NW_026137888.1, forward strand.
CGGAATTGAAATGAAATTAATTCTCAATTGTCTTTGAAAATAAACCTGATAGTTTTGTAAGTACAGTCGTATGGATAAATCATTAATAAGCAATTACAGTTTCGTAAATTCGCTGAAATTAAAAATATTTGAATTCGTTTTAAAAAGAAATATATCCAAGAAAAGTTAATCGTTTCACTAGTTGCAGTGAATGTTTATGATAACCACTTAGAATGCCATTTACTGACTAGCCAAGTCGTCTCTTCAAACGAAAAGGCGCAGACTTCATTAAGTGGTTAGTGTGTTAAAATTATGTGAAACCATTATCTACCCCTTGATTGTAATTATTTTTAAAGATTTAAAGTATTGCTGGTAATGACCAGCGGAATTGAAATGAAATTAATTCTCAATTGTCTTTGAAAATAAACCTGATAGTTTTGTAAGTACAGTCGTATAAATAAATCATTAGTAAGCAATTACAGTTTAGTAAATTCGCTGAAATTAAAAATATTTGAATTCGTTTTAAAAAGAAATGCATCCAAGAAAAGTTAATGGTTTCACTAGTTGCAGTGAATGTTTATGATAACCACTTAGAATGCCATTTGCTGATTAGCCAAGCCGTCTCTTTAAGGGGAGGGACTGGTGAAATTTCAGCCTACTGAAGTTATTATTGTTAAAGAGTGTCAATTTTTTTTCTGGCATAATTTAGGATCCAAAATTATTATAAATTATTAAAATTTAAAAAAAAAATTTTTTAGCCATTTTAGAAAATTTATTTTTTGGAAAAATTAAATTTCTTTAAATTCCATACGATTGATTGTTTAAAATCGTGAAAAAAGCGTAAAAAAAATTCGACAATAAAAAATAATGAAAATTGTGGAAGTTGTTTAATTTTTTTTCAAAATTACCACTAAAATTGAAAGCAATGAAAATTGATCTTGTTTAGGGGTAATAATTTTTTTCAACATTTTTTTCAACCAAAAATCTTATTCTACTGAGAAAAACAACAAAAGGTAATTTTTAACAATTTTACAAATATTTTTATTTTTCAAAATTTTCATTTTTTGAAAAAATTGAAATTTTTCAAAATCCATACGCTTGATTGTTTAGAATCATGAAACAAGCGTATAAAAAAATCGGCAGTCAAAAATAATTAAAATTGTGAGAGAAGTTTAAATTTTAAATTTTCGAGAATTTTGAATTTGATTTTAAAAATTATTAACAAATTTATAGTTTTTTAATTTTTCATGATATATTATACATTTAAATAATTAATATTGTCAGAAAAAAAATTGACCACCCTTAAACAGCTTTAATTTTGATGTGTTAAAATTTCAGCGGTCCCTCCCCTTAAATGAAAAGGCGCAGACTTCATTAAGTGGTTAGTGTGTTAAAATTATGTGAAACCATTATCTACCCCTTGATTGTAATTATTTTTAAAGATTTAAAGTATTGCTGGTAATGACCAGCGGAATTGAAATGAAATTAATTCTCAATTGTCTTTAATACTAAACGTCTTAGTTTTTTAAATACAGTCGTATGGATAAATTATTAATAAGCAATTACAGTTTCGTAAATTCGCTGAAATTAAAAATTTTTGAATTCGTTTTAAAAAGAAATACATCCAAGAAAAGTTAATCGTTTCACTAGTTGCAGTGAATGTTTATGATAACCACTTAGAATGCCATTTACTGACTAGCCAAGTCGTCTCTTTAAACGAAAAGACGCAGACATCATTAAGTGGTGTGACGTGGCATTTTATGCCAGTCACAATATTGTTTTTCTTTTGTCATTAATAGTTGTATGGGGGACTAAGTTCCAGAGTGGGAATCACCTTATTCCTGAAAAATAAATTAAAATTATTATAAATAATATAAAAATGTAAAAATTGAATTAAATGATAATTAAATAAAAATGATACTGGAACCTGCTAACTCGTCAGATCGTACAAAGGAAAGCCAGATTATGTTGTTCACATCATGATTGTTTATTTTTACCTTTCATGAAATTTGACCAATTCGAGCGGAGTAATTCTCCGACTAAACAAAATAAGTGGACGTTTCCACACAACAACATGAATTTGATGCTTACTACAAGGGAAGTGTTTCCCGGTGTATATATTCGGAAGAGATTCCCGAATATTCAAGAGCACTGGAAGAACGAAAATACATTGGTATACTCAGCTGTCAAAACAATGGGAGCGGCCATTTTGGATAGAGAGCGTTACGATGCGCCTTGGCACGGTAGCGTTCTACTTTACCATCCGGAATCATGAAAAATATCGACCAGTGATATATTGATTATTAATAAAGAGAAAGTTTTAATAATTACTTTCACCGGGACTCACTTCTAAAAAGAAAGCGCACAAAGAGACGCCGACTAGCGTGACAGGTCAGCCATTGTTAGTCATTCTCATTCTGGAAGTGTAAGAGGCAACAAGCCCTTTTTATAATAAAAAGTAAAATTGTGTGGAAAAATTATTAAAAAGTCATGTCTGGACGAGGTTCAGTAAGGGGTCGGCGTCATATAGACGGTGAGTCCCGAGTGTAATAATTAAATTGTCAGCCAGATCGGCATATTATAAAAACAATTTATTTTATATAATAAAATTTACAATTGGTAATAAAATTTCTCGCATAATATAATCACATGTTGGATATTATTCGGCCTTCTGCCGAATACCTTATTAATAAAATTATTCATTAAATTAAAAATTATTATGAAACAAATTAAGTGAAGTGAACTTAGAGTAAAAATAATAGAAAAATGATTAGTCAAGCAAAAATCACGTTATAAATGGCACCCAACTATAGGGCCCGATAGAGACACATTACTTCACTTAATTTTAAACAAACAACAAGCATTATAATTTGTGAAAAATTATTTCTTTTACAACTATTCCATAATTGTGTGAGAATTTGTAAAATAATTATATTTGAGTTTTATTATTTTATTTTATTTATTAATAGTCGTTTACAAAGTAATACACTTTATACGACAGAGTCTCGAAAATTCATGACATTCATATAAAACAAGATTAAAAATTGAGTACATTGTTTAAAATGACTGTTATATAAATAATTAACACAAATCATACATCCATGCAATTCAATTCATTATTTCTACGTAAAATTCTCTACGCTTCAGTATGGTTGATATAAAATAAAACGCACTTTTTATCTCAGGAATATTTTTTGGGTTAAGCGCGGGTAACAATAGTGATCTAATATCATCTGTAGCTTTATTTTCTGTTAAAAACTTTTTGCGTTCAGAGTTATAGGCTGGACAATCTACAAGAATATGGTACAATGTTTCCTCCGTATTTACATTACAACATTGACAAGTTCCAGTGTTTCGAAAATCGTGTCTTATTGTTCTAAATAGAATTCTCGGCGCATTACTGTTTAATAATCTTAATTGGGCGAACAAACTTCTAGTTAAATTATTCATCCTAATTTTCAAGTAATTTTGCCTGCCTTCGCAGATCGGTAGGTACGGATAAACAGTCAACGCAATACAAGAGGCGAGAAGAGACAAGTCCTGATTTCGTAGGTAATTTTCGTATCTAATTAAAACCTGTTGAACATCGCGACGCAACAGTTCCAGAGATAAATTATTCCACAAATACATAGAATCGGAGTCAGAGAAAAATTTCTTAATTTGGTTTATCCAATTATATTTTATATGGTTATTATCCTCCCTGGCTATCGTCAGCAATTTATTAAAAGCAATTTTTGGGTATCTGGTATCAGGCATTTCTAAGATTTTAATTAGCCATTTTAATATTTGTTTAAATATCGTCCTAGAAATTGGGGTTACACCTGTCTCAATTCTAACTGCACATCCGGGTGTACAGAGAGGAACTCGGAGTAATTTTTTATAAAAGGTCATTTGAATTTTTTCGAGTTTATCTGTATATTGGAGGCCCCAGATATATGCATTATTAAGAAGACAACTATTTACGAGACTTTCATTTAATCTCACGATTGCTTTCCACGAGTCGATTTCGGTTGTTCTAATGAGGGATAGTGTCGAGTTTACGGCTTTTAGTGATTTGCTGGTAGTAGTTTCTGCGGCGTTTGAAAAAACTGCCGAACACGAAAATGGGATGCCTAAGTAAGTATAATTGTTAGTTACTTCGATTACTTCATCGTTGTAGACAAACGGGTTCAATTTTTTGACATGGTAGTAACCACCTTTTTGGAATACAATTATTTTGGTTTTACTAGAGTTGACCATAAGCTGATTTAATTGACAATATTCGCTAAGCACTTTTAAAATTTTTCTCAATTGTACTTTAGATTTAGCCAGGAAAACAATATCGTCAGCGTACGCTAGCAATATTATTTCAGTCAAATGGTCAACACTTATGCCCGTAATTCCCCTACTGCGAAAAAATTCCTTAATATCCGATATAAACAGAGAAAATAAAATTGGACTTAGAACTTCTCCCTGTAGAACGCCCTCCGTGATTTCAAACGCCTCAGAAGTTCTAGATCCCTGTTTAACACTACCATTAGCATGCTCATAAATTTTCCTAAGGATTCTAATTATTTTTGAGCTAAGGCCTATTTTGAAGAGCTTGTGCCAGAGAATGTTATGATTAACAGATGGAAACGCGCTCTTAAAGTCTACGAATAGTGCAAATACTTTTGATCTTTTTTGTCGGAGATGTATTTGAATGATTGAATTAAGCGTAAATATGTGGTCCGCACAACTTCTTCGTTTTCGAAAACCAGCCTGAAATTCTGGTATTAAGTGCAATTCTTCGGACCAGGTATGCAATCTGTTATTTATGATCATCGAAAATGTTTTCAAAGGACAACTAACTAAGGCTATTGGTCTATAGTTTGAAGGGTCAAATTTATCTCCCTTTTTATAGATCATACTAAAAAAGATATTGCTCCATTTTTTAGGAGGTGATTCTTGATTCAATATAGTATTAAAAAATGTCTGGAGATAATTTAACCCTTCACAAGGCAAAGATTTTAAAAATTCAAATGGTATGCCATCAGGACCGGGGGCTTTTTTGTTTTTCGATTTATTAAGAACAGCGATTATTTCCATATAAGATATGTCATCGTCTAAATATGGGTGTCTTACATCAAAAAAATCGGTGTCATTATATATTCTAGTCGGGAATTGTTTATTATAATATTCAAACCAATCACACAGTTTAATGGCTGCCTGATTAGAAGGAGTTTGTTTTCTATATTTATTTATTAGCGACCAGAAACCAGCAGAGTCTGAAACGTTAGCCAAGGAGTTAATAATATTTTCACGATATTGACTTTTTTTTTGATTTAGAAAATTTTCATAATTTTTCTTACTCCGCTCCCATTCCAGTCTTGTTTCTTTAGAATAGTTTTGTTTTTTTATGTTTTTTAAGTTAACTTGTACCTCATATTTCATTTTATGGCAATCACCGTCAAACCAAGGCTTCCCTATCCCCACCTTTGACGCATCAAACGTCCTCACCATTTCCAATTGATTTGCAGTTGCATAGATAGATTCAATTAAAATTTCATAATTTTCATCAATATCAATTGACGTCGACCTTTTTAACAATTGTTCATTAAACAAAGCTTGATAATCCAAAAAACAGTCATCCTTCCATACTAGTTTTGAAACTTCATTATTATCTTTAGAAATATTCAATCCAGTTTTTAGTGCTATTACAAGTGGAAGATGATCAGATCTTGTTGGAACATCATTGACTTTAAAATTTACAATTTTTTCAATACAATTTTGGTTACACCATACTAAATCGATTACAGAGGTTCCTAAACTACTCATATACGTGAATTGCGCGGGACAATCATTTTTCGATCTACCATTCAATAAAATTAAATCGTTCTCTTCCATACATTCAATTAAAATTTTTCCGTTTCTAGTAGTGGTAGAGTCTAAGGTGTGTCTATCTATACGGAGGAAATTATTACACAAGTCAAACTCTTCCGGTAATTGGTTAAGACTTCCTACTCGGGCGTTAAAATTCCCGCCCACTATGATTGATGTATTAGGAAATTTACATATTATATCCTGAAATGTTTCAGTTAGCTTTCCTAATTCTTCAACAAAATTTATCTTTGGGCTAAAATATACTAATCCGATTATAATTTCAAAATTATCCGTTGTAAGTTTACTAAAAATATAATTTTCTCTTTTCGCTAAAATGATCGTATTATACTTATCTTTACTAGTAAATATTGCGAGTCCACCGCTGGGTCTTCCCCTCTGTGCTCCTTTCTGCGCTGGGCTGCAAGATACCTCGTAGAAATTGGATCCATTGAAATGACAACTTTGAAGAACGTCGGTGCGCCATGTTTCCACGAGACAGATCACATCATTTGGTTGTAGCAAGAATGACAAGTCCAACACGTTAGCAAAACCATGAACATTCCAGAAGTAAACATTGGCCTGCTCGGTGCAAGATACTGGTTCCGCATCATTCAAGAGTTGAGGGTCCAGCGGGATGCTCCATTGGTTCGGTAGTTGCATTGAGTTCTCGTAGATCCTTCGCATTATTGAATATAATCATTTTCCACATACATCCGGAAAACGTAATCAAGACAGGTCTCTTGTTTACTATTCTTCCCAGTCTTCTAATGTCAACAATGCTAAACTCAGGGATCAAAATATTTGCTCGACGAAAAATCGAAATTACATTTTCAACCAATTTTGAGTTGAATTCATCAGAATTTTCTAAATTATAAAGGATCAGGTTATTTCTTTTTCCTTTGGTGTGAAGCGTAGATATTTCATGTGAAAGAGTGGCTACTGTTTCTTCCAGCGTTTTGTTTTTATTTTCCAATTCGACGCATCTATTTTTCAAGTCAGCGAATTCCCTCATAAAGGCGTTTTGATTTTCCTTTATTTCTTTAATGTCACTCACTGCACTTGAAACTTGCGCGGACGTAGACACCACATCACTCTGCACTTTTAGCAAAATGTCTTTAAGTTCGGCAATACCAGTGTCCGACATTATAAGGAAAAAAAAATCACAAAGTTGTGAATTTAAGTAACTCTCTCGACAGCGTAAACAAACACGTCTTACTCATGTCACGGCCAGTAAGAGACTCCATATTTGAGTTTTATAAACTCAAACATCTTAGAAAAATTGAGATTCCAGCTTATACTGAAGAATCAAAATAAACATAGAAAATAATAATCAAGGTCACAATTCTGTGACTGATAGTACAAATTCTCATAACAAGGATAAATATACACTGATCGAGAATCAAATTCCTAAAAATAATACGGTTAAAAATAAAATTGACCATTTATTGAAATGATTAATTTTATTTAAATAAATTATGAAGGATTTGGCTGAGTCATCGCCGCCTTCTAGTGAAATGGATTGATTGAATTGTGCAATCGGTTCTCGATTGCTACAATATATTTTTTTTTATTATTGCTTAAGAAATAATAAATAATATATTTAAAATAAAAATTATGAAAAAGATTTTCTTAAATGAATTAAAAATTAAACTATGTATTCCTGTCCTTATTCCTTCTGCGGACAGTAAAATTATATCCATTTTTTTTTGTTTTGACTATAAATGACAGAAGAATATTTTTTTTTATATTTTGTTTAATACAATACGGTTACTTGTGTAGTCGAGGATTGATTGCACAAAATATTATTTTTTTTGTTGTTGACTGAGACTGCTCTTTCACCGTGTACCGTTGTCCGAATTTTTCCGACTCCATAATAAATCCCATAGTACAAACAAAAATTCTTTTGTTAAAATGGCAGACCATACAATTGATGAGCCAACAATTTTTGATAATTGGTCTATAGACCAATTTAAATTTAAATTTAAATTTATTTAAACTCAGTTAACGTCAATTCAGAAGGGAGTTTAGTAACCTTACGTGGACGTGCCTTACGTTTTATGCAATTTTCCGCTGGGGATAAAACGATTCGGTGGTCATTTTCGGATGAATTACAAATTTGCCCAGTAGATTCGGAAATAGAATCCCTTCCGGATTCGTGTTATAGTACATTAGAAAAAATGCGAGGATTAGTAGTCACTCGGGTCTCATCGGAAATAAAAATACCGCACACAACAACCGTATATAGTACGCAAAATTCGGATATTCCATCAATCACGACTACTAGCTCATCTCACTCGCTTACAACAGTAAAAGTAACGGTAGCGAATTCAGTCTCGTTTTCACAACCAACTCAGGTTAGTCAGCCAAGTAGTTACCCAAAAGGTGTAACAGAGTTATTTCAAACACCCAAATCGTGTATAGTATCATCGGTTGTTCAGAAGCCACATTTTGATTATAAATTACCCTCGTATCAGGAAAATTTACTTATCAAAGGCGATGACCAACTTATTGACTTAGAGGGAAATTATCGGAAATTCAGACCTTTTAAAATCGAAAATAAAAACTCTGAAAATTGTCTGTTGACGCCTAAGCAACCAGATACTAATAAAATAGCGGTTAGAAATTCCACACATTACGAGTCAGTTTTTCAACCGATAGTCCATCATGGATCTGTAGAGTCAGGCTCGTTTCTAGCGAAGCGGTCGGAAAAGCGACCCGACATAAAGCCGTTGATCAACTAAGGTTTAGCTGTTGGGGAGAGTAGCTCAGCAACAACCGCTCAGCATTGGCACAATTCGGGGCCAGCATCGGGCCGACATTCAATTAATGATAAGCATAGATAAGCATAGATGACGTCATGGAAATTTCTTCTATAACTAGTAATTAACTTCTGCGAGCGGCAGTATTACTGTTAGACGGTATTGCGTTACAGTGGTACCGACTAAACAAGTCGCGATGGTCCTCATGGGGTGATTTTAAATCAGCTTGTCGATTACGTTTCGGTGATATTAACTGTCAGTGGCGTCTCGAAGATCAGGTTACTAACCGTGTTCAAGGTAATTGTCAAAACACAGCTGATTTCATCACTTGCATGGAAGGACTGTATAGTAAATTTAACCGCCACGTGTCATTACCAGATATGTTAGATCGCGTTTATATGAATATGAAACCTGATTTAAAAAGGTGTATCAAACGTCGCGAATTTAGTGATTTGAACGAATTGTCTCAGTTAGCGAGCGATGTAGAAAGAATGTTAGATTCTCTCAAAATCGAGAAGGTTCCTCAAAAACCGGAGAATTCTTTCTTTCCTGAATTTGCTTATTCGGGCAAAATAATTAAAAACTCTGAGGTTGATAATAATAATAGCCCATCAGAGCCATCTATCAACCAATTAGATCAGTGTTTTAAAATAATGACGAGCGAGTTGATTAAAGCCCTTTCGTCTTATAATGAATCAAAGTCTAGTTCGAATAATAGTAATAATAGACAAAATGGTTCGGGTACAAATAAAACTAACCTAAATAAAAGTAATAAGGCGGAGAGTGATTCAGGCAGCTCACACAAAAATAATAATTCGGAGGAAGATAAACAAAAATTTAATTGTTTTAATTGTAGAAAAAAAGATCATTCACATAAAAAATGTCCTGATCGTTGGGTAAAATTCTGCCACATATGCGGTGAACACGGGAAAACTAAATTTGATTGCGAATCTGACTATTGTAAGGGAAACTAGAGTTGGAAATCAACTCTAGGGTCGTTGATTTACCGACTTCATATAAAAAGACCCTTTCTTCAAAAATAACTTCTACCGAATATTATTTAGATAATTCGAAAGAAACTCCTCAGATAGATCAGTCATTTCAAAATTTTTCTGATCACCCTGATCCTAGTCAGTTCGATTTGGCAAATATAGTTCCACCTAAAATCAGTAATGAATTTTCTGATCTTATAGTAGAGGAGAAAATTTCAGAATCTCAATTGTCTTCTACGACACCTAATTATTCAAGGCTAGTCGAAGTAGACAATCTTAGTCAATTAAGTGGTAAGGATGCTAAATCGAGACCTTATATAAATTTGATCATAGGTGAATCAGAAGTTCAGGCTTTAGTAGACACAGGTTCGTGTAAAACTTATTTAGGCTCTATAGGTGACCATTTTATAAAAGCGAATAATTATGAGCTGATCAATAAATCTGGTAGTGTGATGTTGGCCAATGGTAGTATTGAGCCAATTATGGGGGAAAGCCTATTACCAATCACGTTTGCTGGGGTAACTTATGAGTTAAATGTTCGAATTGTCCCCGAATTATCAGAATCATGCATAGTAGGTATGGATTTCTTAAGAACATTCGGAATAATAATTTATAATAAGGAACAGAAGTTGTGGGCAGCTAATGAACCTGTAATTCGGATAGATTTTAGCAAAAAAGAATCGGAATTAGAAAATTCATGCGCCGGATTAATAGAGCTGACCGATCGGGAAAGACGGAAACTCGATTTACTTTTAAAACGGTTAATACCTCCGGTTCCAGATAAATTACCCGCAGCTAATCTTGTTGAACATGTCATTAATACGGGGATAGTCCTCCAATACGTCAGAAAAATTATCGCATGTCACCTAAAGTATGCGAAGACTTCATTAAATTTGTTAAGGAACTGATTCGTTTAGGGGTATTAGAACCCTCAAATAGTGACTGGTGTAATGCAGTAGTAATGGCTCGTAAGCCGGACGGTACTTACCGTCTTTGTATTGATTTTAGAAGGGTCAATGATGTGACAGTAAAAGATTCATACGCATTGCCCTTTATGGCAGAAATTCTGGATAAACTTAATTCAGCTAGATATATTTCTAAATTAGACTTAAAACTAGGTTATCATCAAATACCACTAAGCCCAGAAAGTAAAGCTAAAACAGCCTTCTTCGTACCTGGTTTGGGTCTGATGCAGTATTCTCGCATGCCATTCGGGTTATGCGGGGCACCAGCCACCTTTCAGCGGTTAATAGATCGAATTAATACACCGGATATGAAGCCGTTTGTTTTCGCTTACTTAGACGATCTGATAATCACTACTGAGACATTTGAGGAACACCTCATATGGATTGAAAGAGTGATTGATCGTCTGACTAAGGCAGGTCTCACGTTAAACCCAGATAAATGTAACTTCTGCGTACCAGAAGCTAAATATTTAGGTTTTGTAGTAAACTAGAAGGGGTTATTAGTTGATGATGATAAGGTTCGTCCTATATTGGACTTTCCAAGACCGAGAAACTTACGTCAGCTTCGCCGGTTTATTGGTGTTACCTCATGGTATCGCAGGTTTATAAAAGATTATGCTCAGATCTGCGAACCATTAACTCGTCTAACTAAGAAGAAACACGCCTTTAAATGGACCGACGAACAAGAAAACGCGTTTAATATTATAAAAAAAGTGCTAGCTTCACCCCCTATAATGGGATATCCAGATTTCAGCCTCCCGTTCTGCATACAAACAGATGCGAGTAACTGCGGCATCGGAGTCGTAGTGACTCAAGTTCAAGATGGCCAAGAGCGAGTAATTGCTTACGCCAGCCGCATTCTCTCAGATGCGGAACGTAATTATTCCACAACTGAGAAGGAATGCTTGGCGGTCATTTGGGCTATTAAAAAGTTCCGATTCTACCTGGAAGGTTATCACTTTACGGTGATAACCGACCATAGTAGTTTAAGGTGGTTAAAGAACCTTAGAAATCCGACCGGCAGATTAGCTCGATGGTCATTGGAATTACTTGAGTACGACTTCGAAATTATTCACAGAAAAGGGTCAATGCATAACATACCGGACGCGTTATCGCGCATGTTTGAAGATTTGGATGAAAATAAAATAGCTGCAATTGAACCCGTAATAGATCATTGGTATAATAGACGAATCGAAGCCGTTAAAAATGAACCCCAAAAATATCATGGTTGGAAAGTAGTAAATGACCGACTATACCGTTATCGTAGCAATCCGTTAATTGAGGACCTTGTAGATGACCTAAATGCCTGGAAGTTGGTAGTCTCGAAAGAAAATCAACCGTTGATAATCCAGGAGGCCCACGAAAGCACTCAGGCCGGTCATTTAGGCGGTCAAAAGACGTATGACCGACTTGCTATTCGGTATTTTTGGCCGGGTATGCTCAAGGATGTTGAATCATTCGTACGGAAATGTATAGTTTGCCAAATGAATAAACCGGAACAGTCCAAACCACGGGGTATAATGGGACAACGAATTGTTCAGGAACCTTGGAGTGTAGTGGCTACGGACATTATGGGTCCGTTTCCCAAGAGTTCCCGAGGATTCGAATATTTAATTGTTTACCAGGACTTGTTCACAAAGTGGATAGAGTTGGCACCTCTTCGCGTAGCTAACGCCACCACTGTCATAAATTCATTTCGCGAGCTAGTGATCAATCGCTGGGGTACATCTCAAGTGCTGCATTCGGATAGCGGTACCGAATACCGTAATAAAGCAATTAAAAGCTTGACCACGGCATATTTGATCCATCATTCATTTACCCCATTATATCACCCGCAAGCTAACCCTGTGGAGAGGACTAATAGAGTCCTCAAAACAATGATACGTTCCTTCATAAGTGATAACCATCGAGATTGGGACACTTTTGTGGGCGACTTTCGGTTTGCGTATAATACGGCACTGCATAGTACCAATCGGGTAACACCGGCATTTTTAAATCTTGGTAGAGAACCGGTCCCACTGAGATCATGGCGTCGTATTGAGGAAATGAATAATGAATTACCGCCCGCTGATATATCCGAATGGATTATTCGTATGACCAGATTGTCAGATTTGCGAGAGAAAATATGTCAGAATCAAGATCAAGCGTTCGTTCGGCAAGCCAAGTATTATAATCGTGGGCGTCGTGACCTTCATTTTGAATTAGGCGATTTGGTCAAGAAACCATTGCATGTTTTATCTAGGAGACAAGATAGGTTCGCTAGTAAATTGGCCCCAGCCTTTCACGGCCCCTTTATGATTAGTAAGGTGATTTCACCGAATGTCTACGAACTTTCGTCAACGGAAGGCCGTTTAGCTGGAAGGTACCACGCTTCACATCTTCAACCATATTTTTCACTAGAGGGAAATATGGAGCCTTTAAACTCCGAATCTGGAAACGATTTAGACCGGGACTTATTAGAAATAAATTGGTCAGATCCGGAACCTGAGTTGGAGAGTGAAAGCGAGTTCGGAGCAATACCAATAGAAAACCTAGAACCCTCTCAGCGAAAGAAACTTCGTAATCGTTCGTATTCGTGTTGATTCGTATACTTCGCGTCCGGTTAAGGAGTAGTCTCGGAATTCAATTCACAAAGAAGTTATAAGATAAGGTGTAAATATCATACAGTATTAATTCGGAAAAGTTTTTATTGTAATCACATTATTACAAATAGATGAGGTTATACCCGAATGGTTCATGGTCAGTTTCCAGAGAAGGAATCTGTAAAATAAAGATTTTATTAATCGGTAGAGAAATTCTTAGTTCATCTCAATTTTGACCTTGAATTTTGCTAGGTAAACTGGTCCATGGTTTAAAATTTGGAAAGGATTCTGTAAATAATTTCAAAAACAAATCTGTATTGATCTTTAACTAAAAGACCGTTATTTATCTTAATTTAGTCGTTACTTATCTTAAAACCTTAGGAATTAAGATAAATGAGTCAGAATTGACCTGATTTAGTTTAATGATTTACCTTCCGTCAGCAGCTGGAAAGATGCTGTCTGGACCCAACAGTTTTAGTGGTCCATGACCTTTAAAAAATATTAAGTCATATTAATGAGAAAAATTCAAGTAGCTTTACGTTTGAATTAGATCCTTTCTGGAAGCTAAATAGAATTGACCAGGACCATGAATTGTAAGGAATGATAGAATTAAATCGTCCCTAAATTAAAATTTTCCTCAACAGCCAGACGGTTGCTCAGAACTCGAGAGGAGGATGACGTGAGCGAGGTGGAGATTTGGGTGGCAGCCAGGTCCCTAACGACGCGGGGAAGGTTTCCCTCAGAAGCGTCTTCGTTCGATGAGGAGGACTTGGATCATATGATCCAAGCTATTGCCCGAGCACCGACAGTATCCCTAACAGAGGAGGAGGAGCAGTACCTCCCAAGGCCCGAAAGCCCTCCGGTTGATAACCGCCCTTCTCAGGCGGAGCTTAGAGCTCCATTAACGTCGGAGCAAGGAGCCATTCCTCGTAGCCGAGAATGGTGTATGGACCAGATGAGGCAGCAGATTGCCTGAACAACCAGGACCCCTGGGTATTGGGGCAAAACTAAATTTAGGATAGGGCGTTGTGGATTCTGCCTCCAGAAAGGCCACAATTACCACTCTTGCCCTAAACACTACAAAAAAAAAATTAGGTCCAGGTTAAGGTTATTAATTAATATGTACACCCTTGTGAGGGAGGGTATGTTGCCCTCACTATTAAAATAGTTCTTAATTAGTCTACGATTGTGTTAATAGTATTTTTCACCGACTGACGTTCCTAAACCATACCACCTTTTACTAAAAGTTTAAATGTTTGATTCTTTAAATTTTCAGTGGTTCATCTAACTTATAATTGTAACAATTAAATAATGTTACCGTATGGTTATTCAGTTCAGTCATTTCAATTCTCCTTTAGATATAAAATTATAGTATAATAATCTTTGTATTCATTCCGTCATTCATTCACATTTTCTTAGTACTTGAATTTTCTCATTATTATTAGATTATATATACATATATATCTTTACTTTGATAATTAGGGTTCTCGAAGGTTTCTACCTGAAATTTTTGTTTTCAAAACAGCTTTTGGTTGGGGGTTCATAAGATGGTCGATGAGCTTTTAAATACTGTAATGAAAGGGGTCGCTGAAACCGTATATGACCATGAAAATTTTTTTTGACGACCCATTTTCCCGCAACCACCCCCTTGCACCTACTCACGGGGATTGGAGTTTCAAAAAAAAATCGAGTAGTGTGTCAATTCCAATGTTTTTTGGGTCGCTTAATCAGAAAAATACCACTAAAAACAAATCCTTAACCCATTAACGCTCAGACGGACTTTCCGGTGAAAGTATGGTTGAAAAGAAATTTTTTTCTCGAAAAATCGTGTTTTTTGGAAAAAATTGTTTATAACTATTTAAATATTTATTATAAACAAATTCTGACCCCAGTTTCTGAAAGAGCAATAAATTTTACATTAGAAATGGTATATGCCGATTTTTTGGAAAGACTTTTTTAAAAGAACGAGATCCTCAAAGTCAATATCAATTTTTCGTCCGTCTGAGCGTTAATGGGTTAACCCCCTACAACCCCTGGGAGGGGGTTGGAATTTCATTGTTCACGAAAAGTCGAGTACGGTGTTTAATCCTATGTTTTTTGGGGCGCTGAAACCGAAAAACGCCACCAAAAACAAGTCATTTCCTCCCTTAACCCCCTGAGAAGGGGTTGGAATTTCAATTTTTACAAAAAGTCGAGTACGGTGTCTAATCTTATGTTTTTTTGGGTCGCTGAAATCAAAAAACACCACCAAAAACACATTCTTTACCCTTTTAACCCCCTACAACCCCTGGAGGGGGTTGGAATTTCATTTTTCACGAAAAGTCGAGTACGGTGTCTAATCTTTTGTTTTTTGGGTCGCTGAAACCAAAAAACATCACCAACAATAAAGTTTTCTAGAAAGTTACCTATGATTACACAAATACGCACCTACAAAGTCTTAAGGAAATTTATTTTTCTACACTTAGCGCCGTGAAAAATGATATTCCAACCCCCTCCCAGGGGTTCTAGCGGGTTAAGGGGGTAAAGAATTTGTTTTTGGTGGTGTTTTTTGATTTCAGCGCCCCAAGAAACGTAGGATTAGACACCGAACTTGACTTTTTGTGAAATTTAAAATTTTAACCCCCTCCCAGAGGGTTGTACGGGGTTAAGGAAAGGAAGGATTTGTTTTCAATGGTGTTTTTGGGATGAAGCGACCCAAAAAACATTGGAATAGACACCATACTCAATTTTTTTTTAATTTGAAACTCCAACCCCCTTGAGTAGGTGCAAGGGGTGGTTGCGGGAAAATGGGTCGTCAAAAAAGTTGTTCATGGTCATATTCGGTTTCAGCGACCCCAAAAACATAGGAATATGGGGTTGTGTTTTTTGGGACCTGAATTATTTTTTGTGCCTGTGTTATTATTGGAGCAATATATGATCGTAATCGTGAACTTCTGAGGAAAACGAATATGTCAAAATAAATTAAACAGTGTTTATATTTAAAAATTTTATAATTTTTTTGAAAAACTCATTAAGCGTCATAAAATAATATTGTCATTAAGCCCGAGAACGTCATACAGGCCCACGCTGTAATTGACTTACTCGAGGTCTGAGCCCGGGACAGGCCGATAGAGTGAGGATATACCACTTCCTTTTTCAGGACCCAATCCGTGATCGCTCGATTCGTCCTAACAGTCTTGGGTTGAGGGAAATTTTTTTATTATTGTATATGCGATATAGATGATAACCGTTTAATCCCAGTGAGTGGAAGTGGTGTATTCATACTTAACTTACCAAGACCTATCCCCGAGGACGCCACTCAGGCCTACCGTAATATCTGCCACTCGCGAGAACTTAATATAGGCCCAGATTGGTAGAGTGGGGGTATAACACTTCTCCTCAATGGAGTGAAACGGCTACTGCTGATGTAAGATAAACATAGAGCAACCGTCTACCGTTGCAACAACATTGCAGTAGTGTCGCTAAAAAAAGCTTCTAATAGTCTCAGGTAACTTAACTTGATTATTATATAGATATTATATTATAACTTAGTGCATGTGTTTAATCTTCTTAAATTATATTATACTAGCAACTTTGTCGTCCGCAAGCGGCCGACTACGTTGCTAGTGTGCATTAACCATATTTTTTATTCATTTTTTTTTCAAAAAAATTTAATATTAGAAATGTAAAGAAAATTTATTTATATTGGATCTACCACCCAAGTAGCAAGGAATATTGCTCGAATGTCAAGCTGATATCAAGCGGCAATATTTTTGTGACATTCAGGCGATATCATAATGTCCTCTTCACGGGGACATTCCTCGGTGATGTATCTATATGATCTATATGACGGTCTTTCACACAAAAAATGTAACGCATTACAAAACTTACATTCTACATTTATTAAACCTAAATAATTCTGTGGAACTTTACTTTCATTGAAATCTTTAAAAGACATTATTGCAACTCCTGCAGTTTTTTTATTCCAATTATCGTTTTAACATGCCAAATTCTTTTCTTGACGCACTTTCTTTTCATCTTCCGTTTCCGTAGAAAATTTTTTCTTCTTACATGACAAATTATTTTCATGACGCACTTTCTTTTCATCTTGAGTTTCCATTGATATTTTGCTTTTCCTACATGCCAAATTTTTATCCATGCGTATTTTCTTTTCATCTTCAGTTTTTATAGATAATTTCTTTTTTTTTGCATGTCAAATTTTTTTTGCGCTCTTTCTTTTTTATTTCTGTTTTATTACGATTACGTTTTCTCAATCTCTCATTCTTTTGTCTTATTATTTTCTGCTCATATGTAACTTCGCGCCTTGCCTTCCTTTTTCTTCCCTTCTCTTTAATTGCTCGAATTATCTTTTTATCATTTTCTTTACTCAGAAAATTCTTCATTTTTAAATATTCATGTGGTGAAATTTTGTTCACATTATTATCAGTTGTACGAATTATTTTCTTTTCATTAGTGTCATTTAGAGAATGTTTAATTTTTAAATTATGTGTTAATAGAACTCTGTTAATATTATTACTGTGCAAAGTATTAAAAACAGAACAAGAGTTTAAAATATAATTTTTATGTTCCTAAGTTCAATTTATGAAAAGACGGTTCTAATTATTCTCTATTATCGAATTCCTATTGTGAGACGTTCTTACTGCCAGAAAATGATTTAAGCGATTATTTTCAAACATTGACCTAAAATGGTTTCTCATTTTGTTATTATCAGTTTCATAATTTACACGGTTTGGCATTACGTTAAATAATGCAGATGTTGCAAATGCTATTGCATATACTCCACACTAAACACTACCAAAAAGTTGTTGATTAACAGCTTCAAAAACTACTGTTGGTTTAAAAGGGAACAATCTAATTAAACATTTTATTTGATGCACATTTAAACACCCCTCATTAAGGCTATCAAAAATATAAAGCCTTACTCTATCGTAATAAACATAAATTCAGTGACCATAATTGTTATTACCGCTAAAAAGTATTTGAATATGTTTATCACCTTCTCTAATTGGGACAATAAAATCAAGCATTTGTACATACAAAGTACTTTGCACATTGAAAAATGAATTGGAATCTTTTCTTAATAATTCTTCAAATTTGTACATATGCATGTAATTTAACAATTCATTTCTATTTTCAATAATTTTTAAATCTTTATCACTTAAAATAACATACTCTTTTATGTTGGCCATAGTATACTTCGTTTAATTTTATTTTTGATTGATGAAAATCTAAATATCTTTAACCCTTTTGCTCACTCTCTCTAATATAACCAATTTTGTCTTTAATTCAATACAACCAATTTTACCTTTTATTAAAAATAAGCAATTTTTCCTTTAATTCAATACAATTAATTTTACCTTTTACTAAATATAACCAATTTTTCCTTTAATCCAGAATAACCAATTTTTACTTTAATCCAATATAACCAATTTTGCCTTTTATCCAATAAAACTACCAAATATCCAAAAGAATGAGAGAACTATGAGTAACTATGAATCAGTAACTACTGATCAGCCAATAAGTGCAAAAAGGACACTCTTTAATGAGTAATCAGTAGTTCATTAGAAATAACATATATACGTATTTATACCTGTATTAAAACCCCGGAACAAATACCACAAAAAAACCAACCATTGGACAATAGAACCTTTGTTAATGGGGATTAACTCTGAGGACCCAGGTAATAATTTCTTTTTTCACATTTATTATATAGAAAAATAAAGATGTACCAACCCTTGGCCAATAGAACCTTTGTTAATGAAGATTAACTCTGAGTACATAATGAAATGTACAGTAGGTTTACATTGACATCGGCACGTCCGACGTCTCGAAATTTTTTCCGTGTATTATCACAAGGAAATATAAAGATAAAAGTCAAAAACTGAAGAGGTAATGTATATCTTTCTTTCTCACATCAAGGAATATAACATATAATTTTCATTTAATATTGCATTTCTCTATCTAGAGGATTCAAAATAACATAAGAATATCTTCGCCTAAAAATCTTACTCTTCTTTCTTTCTGTTTTCAAAATAAAAAAAATATGTATATACCAGTATTAGACTCTCAGAACAATTACCACAAACAATACCAATCCTTGGACAATAGAGCCTTTGTTAATGAAGATTAATTCTGAGGGGCCGGGTAATAATTTTTAAATTTTTTTATTAAAATTTTCTGGGGCTCTAATACAGGTAGGGGAGAGTGATAAACAGTGGGACAGTTTAAACAGTAGGTCACTTTAATTTTCTGAAAAACTACTAAAGAAACTTGACCAAAATTTAAATGTAAACCATGTTTATGACAACACACTATCTATACGCATGCGCATTTATACTTACACAGCGACTAAAAATGTGATTTTTTTATGCTAAAAAACATTAAAAAATTCAAAATTTATAATTATTACAATTATTGTTCGGCAACATTTGAAAAATAACACTTGATAAGAGAACGACTATTCAAATTTTCCTCCAAATTGTTTTTATGTTATGACCAAATTATAACGTATGATCAGCAGTACTGTAAACGTAAAAAAAAATAATAACAATTTTTTATATGAAACTTGACATCGTATTATAAAAATGTAAAATATTATTAAAATATAAGTGTTTTGCAACATTTGTTAACGTTATTTAAAGCAAAACATATATATTTATAAAGTATGAAGCAGAATATTATTATTGAAACAAATATTCATTATTTAATAATAGGTGTCCCACTGTTTAACACAAAACTTGAAAACAAGAAAAATGTATCAAGTTCCAAAAACTTGAAATTTTTCTATTTAATCACAATATAATTTAAATAGAATATATGCATTATGTGGAAAAGAGATCAAACTTTATCGTAATACCAAAAAGTGGACAAAAATATATAAAATTGAAAAAAAGTGTTCTTATGCCATTTTGAATTGTCTAGATAGAGAAACGCAATGTTAAACGAAGAAGTACTTATGTTATATTCCTTGGTGTAAGAAAGAAAGGTATGCGTTACCTATTCTGTTTTAGACTTTCTTTAAAGTTTTTTCACGTGATAAAGGGAGAAAGAAATTATTACCTGGGTCCTCAGAGTTATTAATTAATCCTCTTTAAAAGATTGCAGGTCAAGCGAACCCTCATTTGCAAAATAAAGATATATCTTTCTCTCTCCATAACTTGTTCCTTTCTCTGTCACCGAAAACCCAGCAGGGGTCCGGACGGAATGAATGAATGAATGAAGGAATGAATTCAAAGATTATTATAGTTAATTATTATTATTTAAAAAAATATTGACTGTTTGATATTTGTTTCTTTTGGTTGTCTTAAATGTTTCATATAAAAAATACTTCAATCCATTAATTTATTTTGGTATTGGATAACATTGGCATTAAAGATATTACGAATTTGAGGATAAAGAAAGATATTGGATGACATTGGTATTAAAGATATTTTGATATTGGAAAAAAAATATTGATTATTTGACCATAGTGGAAGTTGGTTTTTGGTAAAATTTTTTGGTATTGGATAATTTTGGCATTAAAGATATTTAGATTTTGAGGATAATAAAATATGATATAAGATAACATTAGTATTGAATATATTTCGATATTGGAAAAAAATATTGACTGATAATAGTGGATGCTGGCTTTTGGAAAAGTATTTAAATAGAAAGAAAGAGGGTTGAATATTGTTTTAAGGGTTAAATAATAGTTTGTGAGTTGAATATTGATAAAAAGAGCAGAGGAAAATAAGTTAAATAATAATCATTATCGAAAATTTCATATAAAAAATACTTTAATCCATTTTTTTTTGGTATTGGATAACATTGGCATTAAAGATATTACGAATTTGAGGATAAAGAAAGATATTGGATAGCATTATTATTGAATATATTTTGATAATGGAACAAAAATATTGATTGTTTGATAATAGTGTAAGCTGGCTTTTGGAAAAATTTTTTGGTATTGTATAATTTTGGCATTAAAGATATTACGATTTTGAGGATAAAGAAAGATATTGGATAACATTGGTATTGAAAATATTTTGGTATTAAAAGAAAATATTTTGATATTGGAAAAAAAATATTGATTATTTGACCATAGTGGAAGTTGGTTTTTGGAAAAATTTTTTGGTATTGGATAATTTTGGCATTAAAGATATTTGGATTTTGAGGATAATAAAATATGATATAAGATAACATTAGTATTGAATATATTTCGATATTGGAAAAAAATATTGACTGTTTGATAATAGTGGATGCTGGCTTTTGGAAAAGTATTGAAATAGAAAGAAAGAGGGTTGAATATTGTTTTAAGGGTTGAAGTGGTTTTATGGGTGAAATAATAGTTTGTGAGTTGAATATTGATTTGAATTTTAATAAAAAGAGCAGAGGAAAATAAGTTAAATAATAATCATTATAGAAAATGATGTAATGTGGAAAAAGATTAAACAACGCTAATTCACATTCATATAAGCCTATCATTGTTGCATTTGTTAGCTGAATAATAGTTAATGAAATATTTTATAGGTGAAACACATATAAGTACATTTTTTAAAGCCAGAAACTAAAATAAAAGATTTGTTTTGAAAAGTGACTTTATCGGTAGTTTAAAAGTTGAAGGAGGATACCATGTCGAACATAAAAGTGTATTTTACTTTAAGTAATGAAGATTTTAAGATTATTGAAAATGTAAATGAAATGTTAAATGATATGCATATGTATAAATTTCAAGAATTATTAAAAAATGATTCAAATTCTTTTTTCATTATGCAAAGTACTTTGTATTTACAAATGCTTGATTTAATTGTTCCAATTAGAGAAGGAGATAAACATATTCAAATAGTTTTTAGCGGTAATAACAATTCTGGTCATTGGATTTGTGTTTATTACGATGGAGTAAGACTTTATATTTTTGATAGCCTTAATGCAGGGTGTTTGAATATTCATCAAATAGAATATTTAATTAGATTATTCCCTTTTAAACCAACAGTAGTTTTTGTAGCTGTTGATCAACAACCGGTTGGAAGTGTTGAGTGTAGAGTATATGCAATAGCATTTTCAACATCTGTATTTTTCAACATAATGCCAAACAGTGTAATTTATGAAACTGATAATGATAGAATGAGAAAACATTTGAAATTAATTTTTGAAAATAATCGGTTGAATCCTTTCCCCTCAGTGAGATCGTCAATTATTAGAAATTCAATTGTAGAGGATGATTGGAATTGTCTTTTAATAAATCGAGCTGAAGAACTTCAAACTGGTGGATTAAACCCTTCATATTTTTATAACAGTTTTATAAATAATAATGCAAATAGAGTTATATCAACACAACATTTAGAAATTAAACGTTCTTTGAATGACGCAAGTGAAAAGAAAAGAATTGGTGCAACTAATAATAATGTAAATAAAGTTTCACCACGTAAATATTTAGAAATGAAGCATTTCCTAAGTGAAGAAAATGATAAAAAAATACTTTGTGCAAGAAAATATGATGAGCAGAAAATAATTATAGAAGAGCATAATAGACTGACAAAAGATAATCGCAATGAAACAGAAATTCCAAAAATAGAACTCCAAAAAAGAGATTTGACATGCAAAAAGAAGAAACTTTCTATAGAAATTGAGGATGAAAAGAAAATACGCAAAGAAAGAAATTTGGCATATAAGAGAAAAAAATTATCTACAGAAAATGAAGATGAAAAGAAAATACGCAAAGAAAAAAATTTGGCATGTAAGAGGAAGAAATTAGCTACAGAAACTGAGGATGAAAAGAAAATACGCAAAGAAAGAAATGTGGCATATAAGAGGAAGAAATTAGCTACAGAAACTGAGGATGAAAAGAAAGTGCACAAAGAAAAAGATTTGTCACGTAAGAGGAAGAAATTAGATACAGAAACTGAGGATGAAAAGAAAGTGCGTCAAAAAAAGAATTTGGCATGTAAAAACGATAAGAAAAATGAAAAAAAGTTAGACACTGTAGGAGTAGCAATTATGTCCTTTGAAGATTTCGTTGAAAGTAAAGTTTCACAGAATTATTTAGGTTTGATGAATGTAGAATGTAAGTTTTGTAGTGCGTTACATTTTTTGTGTGAAAGGCCGTCAGATAGATTATTTAATAGTTGCTGTCACAAGGGAAAAGTAAAGTTGAAAGTATTAAATCCTTATCCGCTTTATTTAAAAACTTTGTTATTTGATTCAAGCTTTGAAGGTAAAAATTATAAAGAAAATATTCGTTCTTATAATAATTCCTTAGCATTCGCCAGCATAGGAGCAAAATTAGAAATTCCTAAAGGAAATGGGCCTTATATTTATCGTGTACATGGACAAGTGTATCATAATACATATGCCCTTCATCCCGATGGTGATGACAATCGAAAATATGGTCAGTTGTACATTATTGACACTAATGAAGCAGTACTTGAACGATTAAAGAATAAATCTAATAAGAAATGTTTATCATCATTAATGGAAGAAATAGATAAATTATTAAGGGAAATTAATCCTTATGCTAAAGCTTTTAAAATGATGAGAGAGGTAGAATTAGAAGAAGAAGCACTAGCAAAATCTAAAAATGAGCCTATAAGGAATATTCAAATGTGGATTAAACGAGATAGATCATTGAATCAAAGCAAATTTAATGTTCCATCTTGTAGTGAAGTAGCACTTGTATTTGTTAGCGAAGATGGTGAACCTCCTATGGAACGTGATATATGTATACACCCAAAAGGTTTAAAGAGTATTCCAATATCTAGTCTTAGCGAAAATGTTGATCCCATGACATATCCTTTAATTTTTCCTCATGGTGATCCTGGATGGACTGTTAACCTTAAGCATACTCAAGGTACTCGAAATGTTACTCCTTTACAATTTTATATGTATCGTCTTGCATGTAGAAGAACTTTTAATCCATGTTTACAATTAGGAAAATTAACTCAACAATATGTAGTTGATGTCTGGTCGAAAGTAGAAGGTGAACGTTTAAAATACATTCGTTTACAACAAAAAAAACTTCGAGCGGAATTGTATTGTGGATTAATGGATTATGTTCGCAATAAAGCAAAAAATGAAAATGTTCGACTTGAAAAAATGATTATTTTACCTTCGACATTTATTGGAAGGCCACGTTGTTATCAACAATGTTTTATGGATGCTATGCGATTAGTTCAAGAATTTGGAAAACCAAATTTATTTATTACCATGACATGTAATCCAAAGTGGCGTGAGATTACAGAAAATTTGTTGGATATTGAAATTGCATCTGATCGTCCGGATATTGTGACTAGAGTTTTTCAACAAAAAGTGAAAGAGATAATGAAAGATATAAAAGAAAAAGAAATTTTTGGACCAATTCTTGCTTTTGTTTATGTCATAGAATTTCAAAAGCGTGGATTGCCACATGTGCATTTAATTATATTTTTACGTAATCCAATTCGCGATGCAGAAACTTTACATAAAATGATATGTGCTGAAATTCCAGATGAAACAAAGAATCCAGAACTTTTTAAGATTGTAAAGCAATTTCAAGTTCATGGGCCTTGTGGAAAAGAAAATATGAATTCACCTTGCATGGACCCTGAGAAGAAAGTTTGTACAAAAAACTATTCAAAGCCGTTTTGTTCTGAAACAACTTATGGTTCTAAGAATTATCCGGAACTCAGGCGAAGAAATGATGGTAAAAAAATCATTTTTTATAACAAAGATGGGTCAATTAAATGTACCGCTGACAATTCGATGATCGTACCATATAATCTGTATTTGAGTAAAAAATTTGAAGGTCATATTTGTGTTATACCATGTGGTAGTACGGATGGCATTAAATATTTATTCAAATATATGTATAAAGGTCATGACTGTGCAATAATAGGTTATAAGGATGATAATGAGGAAATGAAATATGATGAAATTGTTAATTATTTAAACACACGTTATGTATGTCCACCAGAAGCTATGCACAGATTATTCGAATTCAATATGCATGAACAATCACATACAACTTATAGATTAGCTGTACATTTACCAAATCAGCAATTAATATGTTTTAAAGAAGGATTAGAAGAAGAAGCAGTTAATAAATTTAAAAATACGACATTAACAGCATGGTTCAAATTAAATCGAGAAAATCCTGAAGCATGCAAGTATTTGTACACAGAAATACCACATAAGTATGTTTTCGTTGAATCATCAAAAACTTGGAAAATAAGGGAACGAATTACCAAACCTATAATTTGCCGCATGTATTTTGTAAGTCCGAAAGATGTTGAAAGTTATTTTTTGAGAGTCTTACTACTTTATGTACGTGGTGCTAAATCATTTGAAGATGTAAGAACATATGAAGGTATTACATACAATACTTTTGTAGAAGCAGTGCGTGCACGAAATTTGATAGTAGATGATAGTGAATGGGATAATTGTTTGGCTGAAGCTGTAAGCATGAAATTTCCTAAAGAACTTTGTCGTCTATTTGCATATATATGTGTGTTTGGATTGCCTGTGAATGCAATTGATTTATGGAATAAGTACAAAGAACACATGGTTTTTGATAATAATGTACCTGTAGAAGTTGCAACTCAAAAAGCGTTAATATTAATTAATGAAGTGCTTAATTTTCATGGATTTTCTCTAAATAAATTTGGTTTACCAAATATTGATCAAAAAATTATCGACGATTATATTTCTGTCGACAAGAAAGCTAATGAACTATCATTAAAATTGCTCAAAGAAGAAAGTGAAGTACTTATTAAAAGTTTGAACAATGATCAGCGCAAAATTTTTGATGATGTCATGGCAGCAATACATAATGATGATTGCAAAAATAGGTACTTTTTTGTTTCTGCACCTGGTGGTTGTGGTAAAAGTTATTTAGAAAATACAATTATTGCTACTCTTGAAAGTGAAGAATTAGTAGTTTTAGCAGTTGCTTAGACTGGTATAGCAGCTAATCTTTTAAGAGGTGGACGAACCTCACATTCAGTTTTTAAATTTCCTATTCCAATCAATGAAGATTCAACATGTAATATAAGTAGAATGTCAAAACTCGCTGAACTTTTAAAAAATGCCAAAATTATAATTTGGGATGAAATTACGATGGCACCTAAATTTGCTTTACAAGCTATGGAGACTATGTTGCGAGATATAACACAATGTAATAAACCATTCGGCGGTAAAGTTATTTTGCTTTCAGGAGATTTTAGACAAACTTTGCCAATTATTTCGCATGGCAGTCGCACTCACATTGTTGAGGTATGTGTGAAAAATAGTAGATTGTGGGATCTTTTTGAAACTAGGTCCTTACATGTTAATGTTAGATTGGATAATAATCAGGAAGAGTTTTCAAATTGGTTATTAAATGTTGGTGACGGTAAAACTCATTCTATGTTTGAAAAAGAGAACGGTGTTTTAGAAATTCCACAGGATTTGATTTCTGGCGGAAATTTAATAGATGAAATATATGGATTGTCAATAAATCAAAATGATGTATCTGTTTACTCATCATGCATACTTTCATTGACTAATTCTGAAGTGTTAGATCTAAATGAACGTATTTTGTTAAAATTAGAAGGACAAGAAGTAGTTTATTATAGTGTTGATTCACATGTCGATGACGACCCAAAAGATGTAAATAATATTATTCCAATAGAATTTTTAAATAGTTTGACACCAGATGGTTTACCTCCTCATAAATTATCTTTAAAGGTAGGATGTATAATTATGCTTTTGAGAAATATGAATTTAGTTCAAGGATTATGTAATGGGACTCGATTAGTTGTAAAATCATTATTGAGAAACGTAATTTCTGCAGAAATAATTTCTGGAAAATCTAAAGGTGAAATAGTTTTTATTCTACGTATTGATTTATCTCCTTCTCAAGACACATATCCTTTCAAAATGGTAAGAAGACAATTTCCTGTTAGACTTGCTTATGCCATGACTATTAATAAATCTCAAGGACAATCTTTTGATAGAGTAGGAATTTATTTACCAATTTCAACATTTGGTCATGGTCAAATTTATGTTGGTTGTTCTAGAGTTAAATCCAAGGAACATCTAAAAATTCATGCTATTGATTCTGCTATATATAAAAATATAGAATTTCCTGAAAAGTTATATGTGAAGAATATTGTATATCATGAAATATTGTAATGTTATAATTTATAATATTTTATATGTGGAAATTGTTTAATATTTTTTCTTAATCTTTAAAGTTGCTTAATCAAATGGTATATTAGTTGCCAACGATAATAATTTAAAACTGTATTTACGAAAAATCTTTAAAAACACCCTTTTTTAAGCATCAAAACAAGTATAACACCTCTTAAGATGTAAACTCTTTTACAATAATTGAAGAATCAGAGGTCTTATCATATCCGACGGTAATGTAACTAGAAATATTGTCTTTCTTTTCAGAAATTAATTAATTAATGAGACTAGTGAAGCAAGACATGTACTCCCTCCCTATTGGCCAAACGATTTTATCAAGGAAAAATAAAAAATTTTGAAAAAAAGCGTTTAATCCTCCTAGTGCACACATTATTGAACCAAGACAGTTCATATTTAGTACACATGCTTATTTTTGCATGTAGATTACAGGAAAAATATAGCAAGCACGATTGGAGTTGATGATCATATTGTTTTTAAGGAAAACTCATATTTTTAGAAAAAATTATGGGTTTTTTTTAAAAAAAAAAGAAAATTTTATCTTAAGGGATTTAAACTTACACATTTTTACGTATTTTTACGTGTAGGTTACAAAACAAATATAGTGAGAACGATTGAAGTTGATTATCATAGCGTTTACAAGAAAAAACTGATAATTTTCGAAAAAAATGATAAATTTTTATCTAACGGACTCTAATATTCAATGAAAAATTTTCAACGAGATTTGAACTAAATTTTATAGATTCTTTTTAAACCAAGATTTCCAAAAAGGTACCCGGTTTTGCCCCACTCTCTCCTACCAGTCGATTCGTTTCAATGCAAGGAATACAATATTTTATGTATAAATTTGAATTTAAAGGAACACTCTTTTAGATAAAATGTGAATTTTTTATTTTTAAAATTTTCATTAATTCTTTAAATTTAAATCAAATCTATACTTTACATACATATATACACACACACACATATATATATACCAATCGATTCGTCTTGACGTAAAAATTTAGATTTTGTTATATATTACCTTAAATTTTGCTATTACAAAAGACGATAAAATGTTTTTTGGGGTATTTTTTATAATCCTTGTGTTCATTTTGAGATATAGTTTTTCATTTCGTTTTTTGTATTTTTTCCTGAATTTAGAGCGTTTTTATTTAAAAATTTAAAAAAAATATTTGTGCAAACATTTGTGAAATAATTTTTAATGAATATTTATGTATTTCTTTATATAGTATCTATAATAATTTCTTTTTTTCATGTTTGCAAATAAATACATATCAAAGATTATATAAATAAAATTTGTGTGTTTTGTAATTTCGATTATCTGGACAACAGCCTGCACGCATCTATTATTTCGGATAAATGGGTTTTTACTGTATTAATATGATAAATAAGCCTACCAAAATTTATATAAATCCATGAAAAGTTGGTAAAGTTATCGTGTTCGCAAAAAAGGATCCACACATACACACATTCATACATCCGGACAATTGATCAGGATCCCATATAATATATTTCTATATAAAGAAACACACGTAGCGAATTTATTTTGTTATAAAAGCAAATGTTTACAAAATATAAGTTTTGGATGCCAAATAATGTAATTGATATGAAGAGGAACAATTTTTTAATTTTTTTTTTTACAAAACTTTTCCTTTCTGTATTACTTATGTTATTTGAAATTCAAAACTTATATTTTTTAAACATTTACTTTTATACCAAATAAGTTCGCTACGTGTAGGGAACCTTCAAGTTTAGAGCGAGTGTAACTCGTACTTATCTGGTATTTTAGGTAAAAACAAGGGAATAAAATCTTAAAATTATTCAAAGTAATATTTTTTTTAATTGTTTATATTGCTAATGTACTTCATTTTATCTGCAGTAAGTGTTTCTTATTATTACAATGATACTGCCGTAGGTTTGCAAAAACAATTAAGAACCTGGTAAGAAGAACTCGTCGAACGCTCGTATTAAAAAGGTGAAAAGTATTAAAATGCGAATTTATGATTTTTAAAACATACTAACTTATAGGAAATTGAATGATGCATTTTTTCTCTGTCTTTTTTTGTAAAAAGAAAATATTATAGTTAATAATTAACAAAAATTGACGAATTTAAATTTTATAAATTCATTCAATTTTAAAACAAATCGTCATATTTTAGTTAAATATTGATTAAGTTAGTTCACATTTGATATACACACGTCTTTAGGTTAACTGAAGACGACAATATAATGAAAAAATTAAAAAGTCTTAAATTGTTTAATGATAATTAATTGTAAATAAAGAGCGGTCGATAATATCGTTTTCTATCATTTTTCGCCAAAAAGTCTGTATGGAACTTTAAAATTGATCAAACTTTCAGTGAGACATAATATTATTAATAAATAAGGAAAGCTTATGGAAAATTGCAATTCAATATGTTCACAACTTTAGAAAATACTTCGCAAATTTTCCACATAGCAAATCTATTGTACGACTCGCAGAATTTCGAAACACTTGAATATTTTCTAATGTTGTTCACAAATTGATCTGCAATTTTCCAGAAAATTTCCTTATGTATTACTAAACAAATGTCTCACTGTAAGTTTGATGAATTTTAAAGTTCCCCGTAAACTTTTTGTTGAAGAATGTTAAAAACTATCGATCACTCAGTATTTATAATTCATTATCATTAAATTATTAATGTTTTTTTAATTTTTCCTTATATTGCCCTCTTCAGTGGCCCTAAAGGCGTGTGTAAAGCAAATCTAAACTAAATTCATCAATATTTAATAAAAATATGACGATAAGATTTTAATTCGACAGTTTTGTTAATTATTATTAATTAAAATATTCTTCTACAAAAAAATTCAGAGAATAAAAGATGAGCCTTTCGATTTCCTATAAGGTAGTTTGATTTAAAAAAGAAAATTTTAATATTTTTCACTTTTTCTTACCTCTGACTGGCATTGGAGCGTGTGTCCGAGCGCTTGACGAGTTGTTCATCTCGGATCTTCAATTACATGCGTTAGTTTCTGCAAAGAATATTTTAGTGTTGACAATATTTTTTTCGTTTTGAAAAGTGTCTAAATTTGTGGAGTATTAAAAAGGTTAGTAATAAAAGTTTTTATTATATACCTACTATTTTTTCGTTACTCTATGAGTATCAGTATATGGGACATTCTATGGGAAATTTTCATTGAAAATTTTTTTTGTCCGAAAAATCTTTATTTTGAAATCTATTTGAAAAATAAGGAAATACGTATTTCTTTATTTTTTTATTTGATGAAAATGAAAGAAGTTAAGATTTTTTGAAATATAACGTCAACGAAAAAAATGTGTTTTTGGAACATTTTTTAAACCCCACACAGCACATGCTATTTCCTAAATATTTCTGAAATATTTCATTGAAATTTTTAAATATTTCAATACAAAGTCCTTGAAATAAAATAAAAAATAAATAAAATAAAATCCTTATTTTTCGATTTTCACCCCTTTGGGTATTTTTTATTATTATTATTTTCAATGAAAAGCTGAGGTTTTTCCCATAAGCTGTTTACATATGAAAGTGGGACAACAATAATTTTGTTAGAAACATAATATAAAAATAGGCGGTGCACCCGCGCAATCGAAGCAAAGACGAGTACATAATTAATATGTTAACAGTAATAATAATTATTAGAATTTATTACAATTATTATAATAATAAAATTATTAATAAAGAAATAATAGTAATAACAATAATTATTATTATTTTATCAATTTTAAAAATTATCGATGGCTTTGTGGAATGTGATTATTTCACACAAAAAAATAAAAATTTCCTTCACGAATTTTTCACCAAAACAAACACAAAAATGTAATAAAATATTTTAAAAGGAATTCAACACTCTTTTATTAAATTAAAAATAATTTTTGTTTATTTTATGGACAGTCTCAACCCTGTAGAATGCAGAGAGCTGTTACTGAAATAAATAGGAATAATATGGGTGTGTACAACGATGGGTACTCATCTTTGCTTCGATTGCGCGGGTGCACCGCCTATTTTTATATTATGTTTCTCACAAAATTATTGTTGTCCCACTTTCATATTTACATAGCTTATGGGAAAGAACCTCAGCTTTCCAATGGAAATAATAATAAAAAAAAATTACCAAAGGGGTGAAAATCGAAAAATAAATATTGATTTTGAAAAAAAGGGGGGAAATTTTTTTTTTTAATTTCGTATGAATTTTTGAAAAAAATCTCTTAGATATGTTATTTAAAAAAATATTTAAATTGATTTTAAATCAAAACAATAATAGTCTTCTCTTACAATCAATTTATTTTGTAAGAAATGAAATTTTATTTTGATAAAAAAAGTAATTGATAAAATTATTTTAAAAATTTATCTACGTTATGTATGTAGTAATAATTAATATTGGTATGTTTTATTACAATGTTTGAAGATAAAATGGATTTCACAAGCAATGAAGCCATAGAAGCAATTAAGTTTTGGGACAGGACAGTGTAAGTATCATAAAAATACGCTATTGTCTCTTTTATGTTAAAAAAAATTTGGAGTATTAATGTTTCTGAAAATTAATAATGTAATCCAGTAATATTTAAAGTTACTAGTAATAAATTAAAATAAATTAAAAATATTCCAAAGATATAATATATATATAATATATAATGTATAATATATTTATTTTTATAGAGAATTAGTTTGTTTCGTTGATACTGTTCAACCTTCAAAAATGACTGGAAAATCACAATTGTTAAAATTTTTTGTAAGCAATGGAAACGGAAAAAAAATTCAGTGCGTCATTTGGGGAGAAAATAATATCAGATCCTTGGAAAATAAAATTCATGTGAACAAGGTAATATTTTAAGTCTTTATAAAAGTTACTGTAAATATTTAATTTGTGTTTTAAGTAATTTAATTATTATTGTTTAACTATATTACATCCAATACAACTTTTTCCACATTTTAAAACATATTTCCTTTAAAAGATTTTTAATAAATGTTTGATAGAAACAATAATTGAGCCTCCAAATTATATAACTCGCCCGACGCTCGGATGGATGCCCTATTGGTAGTCGAGTAGCAGCGAGCGTCAATGGCTCTCCCGCTAATACCCGACTACCATTAAAGCGTCCGTCCGACCGCAGGGCGAGTTATACAATTGGAAGGCTCAATTTTTTATTAAGAAATCATGAAACCAAAATACAGTTACACCTAGATTTTCCAAAACCCTGTTTTCCGAATACTTTGTTATCAGTACGGTAAAATATTTTATTCGAATTTTTTTTATCCTAACTTTTTTTGTCTTCCCAAAACTGAAATTTTTTTGTTTATTTTTCAAATTTCATCTTTCAAATTTCGCTAAAAAAATTAATAGATTTATCTACGTTTTGAATTTCGTTTAAAGTATTCTTTTCAATTTTAATATTTTTTATTTCCATATTTAATTTAAATTTTTTTAGATATTACATATTGATGGTGCCTTAGCAAGAGTTCCGACAAAAGTAGAATTTAATAAAAGGAATGTTTCATTTGAACTTCAGTTATTTTCAACGACTGAAGTTAATGAAATTGGAGAACACATCATAGAAGATGAAGAACCCGAACTTAATGAGGTAGATTTACCAGACGTAGTTCACCATGAAAATACCACAATTAGTAAGTATTTAAATGAAATTTTTATAAAATTTTACTTGGGGAATTTGTCGCTTTGAGTATTAGGTTTATTTAATTTGGTTTCGATTTTGTCGTGACAAATTAAACCTGATCAATATTGATTAAACATATTTTAAGTCGAAAACGAAATTGAAAATGTGATTTTTATATAAGACTTTTGGTTTTTGAAGTTTGTTTATGTACGTTAAAATTTTATAATTTATTCACTTACTGCTGCTTTTCAGAACTCTCTTGTTACATTAAAAGTAAGTTTGTGTATCAAAGTGTTGGAGTAAATAGAAATGTAGGTACCTTCGGTTGCGGTTCGGTGACTGACGGACATTTTAAGTTGGAAGTCAGAATTGCTGATTTTAAAAACACATTGAAATGTGAAAAAGGGTCAGCTATAAATATAATTGGAAGAATTCAAACTCAGGGTAATTATAATAGTTTAAATAAATAAACAAATTGGACTTCTGGAAGATGTTTTAAATATAGGATGATCAAAAAAATAAAATTATAATTTTTTGCCATTTTAAAATGTCAATTTTTTGAAAAAGTAAAATTTTTGAAAAATTGTTGAGAAAGATTTAGATGAACCATTAAAGAAGTGTGGAAACATTTTGAACATAAAAAATACTTATAATTGTGAAACAAGATACATATTTATGAGGATAATGCAATAATGTTTTAACTCAAATTTTATATTTTTTTTAAATATTAAAAATTTTGAAAGTCCATATGAGAGATTCTTAAGAATCGTTTAAAAAACGTGAAAAAAACTGGCGAAGAAAAAGAATCAAAACTGAAAAAGATAGATATTTAAAATATTAATTTTTTGCAGACTTTCATTTATAATATGGTAAAAAATTGTTATTTTTTGTTGTTGATCATCCTGTATGTTTTTTGGACCCAAACGATGCAACAAAATAATATAATAATTATTTTTCGTGCCTTAAAGTTGATCCCGAGCCTCCAAATGCAAAAAAAGAAATAAGTGGTAATAAAAACAATATATGGAGCGTTCCATGTTAAACCCATATATCGTCGACTTGATATTTTCGATTAGGCACAAATTTTGTTTACCGTTTTGTATGCTCTAAAAAAGATCTTAATCTTAATCTTATTTTACCTAATAAATTAATAAAAATCAAAAACTTTTATAGTGAAACAATAAAAATCAAATTTTTTGGTATTGTCACTATGATTTTCGTAATCAGCGATTTGAAATACATAAATGTACGTAGTATAAATGAAGGCCAGAAAATATTTTAAGGAAATTGATAATTTTTAAAAATTCCTAAAATATTTAAAGAATTGTTTTCTCAAGAGTGAAGTGGGCTTAAAAAATTTTTAAAAGGGGGTCAGAATTTTTCAAACGGATCACCTAAAATTCAGAAATTTTTTTTTAGTCTAATTTTTTTTCTCAACGGTTTCTTAAACAAAATTGTGTGGGGAATTAAAAACAAATTTAATTTTCTGTAGGACGTCAAGAACACTATTTTTAATAACATTTTCTAAATGAATAATATAAAATACTATTAAATATGAAATTTTTAGAAAATAAAAATTATATTTAGAAAGTACATTTTAAGACGAGAAAAACATTTTTTTTGAATTGATGAACAGGAATTCGAGAAAAAAATTTTTTAAAATAAGACTGCAAAAAATTTCAATTGTTTATAACTTTAACAAAAAAATTTTTTTGGACCTAAAAATTTCAGGGATTTATTTATGAGAAATGGAATTAATAATAATTTTTAATAATTTGTAATAGGTCCAAGAATTTATCTACAAGTTGATTCGGAAATGAATATACAGTTGGAAGAAAGGGATCCACTGCCGATCGGAGATGTTCTACTTGGATTTAGGGAGTTAAAACGAGTGAACGAAGGCCAAATAGGAAGAGAAGACGTGGAATAGGAGTACTTCCTATTATTTAGTACACTACCTCTATTATTTTCGTTTATAAAGCAAAAATTAATTTTTATTTAAACCAAAGACATGAAGTAAGTAATTAATTACAAAAAAGTTTTGTTTCTATTTCTAAATTTATTAGTTACTTCTTATTAAAAATATATTATTATGCGTGCAGTATTAAAAATTATTGTGATAAAATAATTTAAAAATATAATAATAAGATTTTTATTTTTTGAAATAAAGATAACTTATTATATATATATAAATATATATGGGACGTTTCACGTTAAGCGGGCCACCCCGATGGCCAAAATTGAGAGCTTCCAAAAAAATCGCTTATACCCAAAAATTATTCATATATATAAGTACTTTCAAAAAATATGTGGCCTTTTGAAAAATCTAATATGGCGGCCCTAATATAACCTACAAATGTGTCTAAAATTAAAAAAAGAGGCCTAAAAGTGCTAATAAAAAGGGATTAAATGAGGAAATCACCTATGTATTGGCGGTAAAATTAGCACTAGGATACATACTTTGTATTCCGCAAGCAATACCGGTAATTTGATATTAATTTTCAGAAAATAAATATGGCGGATCCAATATGGTGGAAAAAAAAATTTTAAAATGCATCGGATTTGCTTGAAAGTTGTTACTCGGGGGTTTCTGAGGTCGCTGCTGCCGAATCTGATGTTAATTTTCAGAAATTCAAAATGGCGGATCCAATATGGCGGACAAAAATTTTTTTAATTCATCAGATTTCGTTGAAAGTTGTTACTCGGGGGTTTTTGGGGTCGCTGATACCGAATCTATTGTTAATTTTCAGAAATTCAAAATGGCGGATCCAATATGGCGGACAAAAATTTTTTTAATTCATCAGATTTCGTTGAAAGTTGTTACTCGGGGGTTTTTGGGGTCGCTGATACCGAATCTATTGTTAATTTTCAGAAATTCAAAATGGCGGATCCAATATGGCGGACAAAAATTTTTTTAATTCATCAGATTTCGTTGAAAGTTGTTACTCGGGGGTTTTTGGGGTCGCTGATACCGAATCTATTGTTAATTTTCAGAAATTCAAAATGGCGGATCCAATATGGCGGACAAAAATTTTTTTAATTCATCAGATTTCGTTGAAAGTTGTTACTCGGGGGTTTTTGGGGTCGCTGATACCGAATCTATTGTTAATTTTCAGAAATTCAAAATGGAAGATCCTATATAGCAGACAAAAAATTTTTTTAATCAAATGATTCGGTTGAAAGTTGTTACTAGGAGGTTTATGGGGTCGTTGATAAAGTATCTAATATTGGTTTTTGGTTTTTAGAAAGTTTTATATGGTGCGTTAAAAAAATATTTTTTCTTAGTTTGCCCCGTGTAGAAAATAAAGATACTTTCTCCATGAGGAAGCAAAAATTAAAAAACATCAATTACTTCATCCTTAATTGGTTTAATAATTATCTAATTAAGTTATTATTGATATTTATTAATTTTTTACGGCGCGCCTTGAGAAATTAATTTATGTAAAAAATAAAGAATTTTCGTGAATTTATTTTGCCAAATATTTGGTTTAATGAATATTATTAGACTCTTTTTTAGCCTAAGTTAATTTCAATATTTGTTTACATGTTTTAAATTTTCATACTCATTATATGAAAAGATCTTGAAAATTATTTAAATAAAGTATTAAAAAGTAAAGGAAACAAATAAAGAAATTTTTATCCACAACAATTATTATGTATTATTATTATTATTATTTAAATCTTGACGTTAAGTTTGTGTTTCGAATGTAGTTTAAATTGCGCGCGCCATTTGTTTAATTTACGCTGTTGTCTGCTAGATGTCGATCATGATTGTATTCATTTCTATCTCGCAACTGACATTGAACCTCAATACATTAAATAGACGTGCTTTTGTGGCTATTCTTTTTTACGTCGTTAACCATTGACGATTATTTAGTGTATATACCTTCGTAATTTCTACTACGTTGTAGGTTTGTTTCGAATTTCAGTTTTTTCTAATTTTCAGAGGATAAAAAAATTTTTTTTTGTTCTTTGTTTTTTTAAAACACTGAATATTGACTTCGGACACATTTGAATCAGTCCTTTTTAGGACTAAAATAAGTAGTTTTATAAAACTATTTTCTTTTTGAATTATAACATTTTTTTCCCTTATTTTGCAGATTTTTTAATAATACAGAATATTTATTTCAGATAAATATTTCAATCAGTCCTTTTCAGGACTAAATAAATAGTTGACTAAATAAATAGACCCCAAGAACCCCCGAGTAACAACTTTCAACGAAATCTGATGAATTAAAAAAATTTTTGTCCGCCATATTGGATCCGCCATTTTGAATTTCTGAAAATTAACAATAGATTCGGTATCAGCGACCCCAAAAACCCCCGAGTAACAACTTTCAACGAAATCTGATGAATTAAAAAAATTTTTGTCCGCCATATTGGATCCGCCATTTTGAATTTCTGAAAATTAACATCAGATTCGGCAGCAGCGACCTCAGAAACCCCCGAGTAACAACTTTCAAGCAAATCCGATGCATTTTAAAATTTTTTTTTCCACCATATTGGATCCGCCATATTTATTTTCTGAAAATTAATATCAAATTACCGGTATTGCTTGCGGAATACAAAGTATGTATCCTAGTGCTAATTTTACCGCCAATACATAGGTGATTTCCTCATTTAATCCCTTTTTATTAGCACTTTTAGGCCTCTTTTTTTAATTTTAGACACATTTGTAGGTTATATTAGGGCCGCCATATTAGATTTTTCAAAAGGCCACATATTTTTTGAAAGTACTTATATATATGAATAATTTTTGGGTATAAGCGATTTTTTTGGAAGCTCTCAATTTTGGCCATCGGGGTGGCCCGCTTAACGTGAAACGTCCCATATATATATGGATGATTCTCCGCGTAGCGCAGAACTTGCTTTATTTCATGTTGTGAAAGATAAATCACAAATAATATTTATATAATGTTTCGATTCCAATGTAAAAAGGTAATTTCTGTGACTACAAATAAAAACCAATAGTTATTTTTGTATTTAAAATTAAAATTTTTCATGAAAAGTGGTTTTTAAGGCTGAAAACGTCAAAATTTGACCTGTCCCCACAGGATGTGTAAACAAAAAACTTAATATTTTTAGCAATGTACACTAATAAATACAATTTCTATTGCTATTTGAGTATTGTATATTGTAGTGGAATTGAATAAAAAAACGTTTGATAAAAAAAAATTATTTTATTTTTTTTGCTATTTCTACTTGACTGTACTGTTGTGTATTATTAAATAAATAATGGACATAAGTATTTTATTTTATCGTATGAAATAAATAGTAATTTGAGTCAAATACAAAGTATACAAATCAAATAAATAGAATAATACTGCATGTTTTTTGATTCAAATAAATATTCATTTGTATGAATAAAATATTTTTCTTGGAAAAAATATAAATTTTCTT
Source organism: Leptopilina boulardi (assembly GCF_019393585.1). NCBI lineage: Eukaryota > Metazoa > Arthropoda > Insecta > Hymenoptera > Figitidae > Leptopilina > Leptopilina boulardi. The sequence goes on from NW_026137888.1 coordinate 680,459, forward strand.
GACTGAAATATTCAATTATTTATCATAAGTAATATTTTAAATTGAAACTAAAACCTCTTTAATTTTGGCAATTATTATTTTATTCGATCCGAATGAATAGTTTATTTGCATAAAATGTAAAAAAAATTTTATTCAAATAAATCAAAATTTGAATTTAATAAATAATATAATTATTTACTAATTCTTCGACTTCTAAATTAAATTCTTACTGAAATGAAATTTATTAATTAACGTTGTAATTAGTTAACTGGCGGATCTAGATTAAAAGTTATAAAGAAATAAATTAAAAAATATGTAAATTGTGCATATTATGATCGGATATTTTCATTTTTCAACTATTTATAAAATATAATTAATTATATGCTTTATAAAAATCATGAATCATCACAGGTGAATTTTCTAAAAAAGTGCAAATATATTGTTATTAAAAAAACGTTTTTTGTTGTTCTCAATCATTGTAAACATTAATTTTTGGTTGATAAAAAAATATTTGACTTTGGACTTAGAAAATTTTGCTATTTGATCATATAGGAGTGTGTTATTTTCAAAAAAAGTGTAAATATATTTTTATTAAAAACGCGTTTTCCGTTGTTCTGAATCATTGTTAACGTAAAGTTTTTGTTGATGAAAAAATATTCGACATTTGGACTAAGAAAATTAAATAATGTATAAGTATAAGTAAATGAATAGTATCAAATAAGTTATTATTCACAATACACTTAAATATTTAATTGATCAAAATATTTCATTTTCCTTTAATAAAATACTGTATTAACATTAAGTTACGCATTATTTATATTAAATAATTTATTTGATTAGAATCAATAAAATAAATTTATTGTATCAAATACTTTTCATTTGTTTCAATGAAACGAAATATTTTAGTGAAATAAAGAAATAAATAGTTTCAAGTAACTCATTGTTTGTATTAATGAAATTCATTTATTAAATTCAATTAATTATTTACTTGAACCAAATACGACTTATTAGGTTTAAAAAAGTGTGATTCAAATGATTCAAGTTAATTGAATGAATTGTTTACAGATTATTTCTGATAATTAAAATTGATACATAGAGTAAACATGAGAATGAAAACGATATTTTAATTTTTAGGAAAAAAATTGTATGTATAAAAAAATTTTTAATTGTTTTTAAATGACCTTTTGTGAAATATATATAAATTTTGCACAAAGAAATGCTATCACGCGCGTTTCTTTTAGCTAGTTAAATTATAAAATAGTATGCAGTATTAAAATGGAATTTGAGTCTTGAGTAAGTAAGTCCTTGTACACATCAAATCAGTAATAATAACGAGAGATATAATCTTGAGTAATTGTCGATCTGGCGAGTGGCAATTTCCACATTCGGCACTTGCCTACCCGACCCCTTGGGCCGAGTCTTAGCAGGGGGGAGTTGTGACGTGGCATTTTATGCCAGTCACAATATTGTTTTTCTTTTGTCATTAATAGTTGTAAGGGGGACTAAGTTCCAGAGTGGGAATCACCTTATTCCTGAAAAATAAATTAAAATTATTATAAATAATATAAAAATGTAAAAATTGAATTAAATGATAATTAAATAAAAATGATACTGGAACCTGCTAACTCGTCAGATCGTACAAAGGAAAGCCAAATTATGTTGTTCACATCATGATTGTTTATTTTTACCTTTCATGAAATTTGACCAATTCGAGCGGAGTAATTCTCCGACTAAACAAAATAAGTGGACGTTTCCACACAACAACATGAATTTGATGCTTACTACAAGGGAAGTGTTTCCCGGTGTATATATTCGGAAGAGATTCCCGAATATTCAAGAGCACTGGGAAAACGAAAATACATTGGTATACTCAGCTGTCAAAACAATGGGAGTGGCCATTTTGGATAGAGAGCGCTACGATGCGCCTTGGCACGGTAGCGTTCTACTTTACCATCGGGAATCATGAAAAATATCGACTAGTAATATATTAATTATCGATAAAGAGAAAGTTTTAATAATTACTTTCACCGGGACTCACTTCTAAAAAGAAAGCGCACAAAGAGACGCCGACTAGCGTGACAGGTCAGCCATTGTTAGTCACTCTCATTCTGGAAGTGTAAGAGGCAACAAGCCCTTTCTATAATAAAAAGTAAAATTGTGTGGAAAAATTATTAAAAAGTCATGTCTGGACGAGGTTCAGTAAGGGGTCGGCGTCATATAGACGGTGAGTCCCGAGTGTAATAATTAAATTGTCAGCCAGATCGGCATATTATAAAAACAATTTATTTTATATAATAAAATTTACAATTGGTAATAAAATTTCTCGCATAATATAATCACATGTTGGATATTATTCGGCCTTCTGCCGAATACCTTATTAATAAAATTATTCATTAAATTAAAATTATTTTCATACAAATTATGAAACAAAACAAACGTGCTGAGCCAGCAGGAGGATATTATACTAAATTCAAATAATAATAGAATGGTTTAGTTATTTTCCATAAAAATAACTTGGCGCCTTTTAAAAAAAATAATAAATTAAAAATAAAGTAACGTGAGATAATAAAATTTAAAATTAATAGTTTTGGTGAACATAGAGTAAAAATAATAGAAAAATGATTAGCCAAGCAAAAATCACGTTATAGTGATTAGTGTGTTAAATTTTGTGAAACAATTATCTATCCCCTGTTTGTAATTATTTTTAAAAAGATTTCAAGTATTGATGGAAATGACAAGCGGAATTGGAATGAAATTAATTCTGAATTGCCCTTGATAATAAACTTAATAGTTTTGTAAGTACAGTCGTATGGATAAATAATTAATAAACAGTTACAGTTTCGTTAATTCGCTGAAATTAAAAATATTTGAATTCGTTTTAAAAAGAAATACATCCAAGAAAAGTTCATCGTTTCACTAGTTGCAGTGAATGTTTATGATAACCACTTAGAATGCCATTTACTGACTAGCCAAGCCGTCTCTTTAAATGAAACGGCGCAGACTTCATTAAGTGCTTAGTGTGTTAAAATTATGTGAAACAATTATGTATCCCTTGATTGTAATTACTTTAAAAAGATTTCAAGTATTGCTGGTAATGACCAGCGGATTTGAAATGAAATTAATTCTCATTTGTCTTTAATACTAAACGTCTATTTTTTTTTAAACACAGTCGTATGAATAAATTGTTAATAAGCAATTACAGTTTCGTAAATACGCTGAAATTAAAAATATTTGAATTCGTTTTAAAAAGAAATACATCCAAGAAAAGTTAATCGTCTCACTAGTTGAAGTAAATGTTTATGATAACCACTTAGAATGCCATTTACTGACTTGCCAAGTCGTGTCTACAAACGAAAAGACGCAGACTTCATTAAGAAGTTAGTGTGTTAAATTTTGTGAAACAATTATCAATGCCCTGATTGTAATTATTTTTAAAAAGATTTCAAGTATTGCTGGTAATGACCAGCGGAATTGGAATGAAATTAATTCTGAATTGCCCTTGATAATAAACTTAATAGTTTTGTAAGTACAGTCGTATGGATAAATAATTAATAAACAGTTACAGTTTCGTTAATTCGCTGAAATTAAAAATATTTGAATTCGTTTTAAAAAGAAATACATCCAAGAAAAGTTCATCGTTTCACTAGTTGCAGTGAATGTTTATGATAACCACTTAGAATGCCATTTACTGACTAGCCAAGTCGTCTCTTCCAACGAAAAGACGCAGACTTCATTAAGAAGTTAGTGTGTTAAATTTTGTGAAACAATTATCAATGCCCTGATTGTAATTACTTTTAAAAAGAATTCAAGTATTGCTGGTAATAACCAGCGGCATTGGAATGAAATTAATTCTCAATTGTCAGTGATAATAAACTTTATAGTTTTGTAGGTACAGTCGTATGGATAATTAATTAATAAATAATTAAAAGTTTCGTAAATTTGCTGAAATTAAAAATATTTGAATTCGTTTTAAAAAGAAATACATCCAAGAAAAGTGAATCGTCTCACTAGTTAAAGTGAATGTTTATGAAAACCACTTAGAATGCCATTTACTGACCAGCCAAGTCGTGTCTACAAACGAAAAGACGCAGACTTCATTAAGAAGTTAGTGTGTTAAATTTTGTGAAACAATTATCTATCCCCTGATTGTAATTATTTTTAAAAAGATTTCAAGTATTGCTGGTAATGACCAGCGGAATTGCAATGAAATTAATTCTCAATTGTCATTGATAATAAACTTGACAGTTTTGTAAGTACAGGCGTATGAATAATTATTAATAAGCAATTACAGTTTCGTAAATTCGCTCAAATACAAAATATTTGAATTCGTTTTAAAAAGAAATACATCCATGAAAAGTTAATCGTCTCACTAGTTGCAGTGAATGTTTATGATAACTACTTAGAATGCCATTTACTGACCAGCCAAGTCGTCTCTTCAAACAAAAAGATGCAGACTTCATTAAGTGGTTAGTGTGTTAAGTTACGTGAAACAATTATCTATCCCCTGATTGTAATTATTTTTAAAAAGATTTTAAGTATTGCTGGTAATGACCAGCGGAATTAAAATAAAATGAATTCTCAATTGTCTTTAATACTAAACGTCTATTTTTTTTAAATACAGTCGTGTGGATAAATTATTAATAAGCAATTACAGTTTCGTAAATTCGCTGAAATTAAAAATATTTGAATGCGTTTTAAAAAGAAATACATCCAAGAAAAGTGAATCGTCACAGTAGTTGAAGTGAATGTTAATGATAACCAATTACACTACCGTCCGAAATTGTGCGAACTCTGCTTTTTCAACAACTATAAAACTGTTTAAATCTTCAAAAATATTAAAACTAAAATTTTTTCCTCTTTATTTTATTAAAGCTAATAAAATTCTGAAAGAAATGACACCTTGACAAAGAGAATATGTTAATTTTTCAATTAGATATCTAAGAAAATCCCAATTTTCAATGTTTTTACTATTTTTTTTATTTCTCTGGCAAAAATTAATATTTTTAAACGTTCTTAGGCTCATTGAAATCGTATTTTGTTATGCAATTCAAATTATATAAAACAATTCATGTACACGTTCTTCCCTAGCGTATGCAAACCGTGAAAGTTGGCTCATAAAATGTCAAAAAATTGTGATTAATATTTATATGACAAAAAATGATCAGTAAAATGTATAAATCTTAAATTTACTTACATAAATCAGAGAAGTTTAGAATGATATATTTACTTGATTTTTAAACATTATATTTTATTGTAGAATTAAATTTAAATTTTTTGACATTTCATGAGCCAACTTTCACGGTTTGCATACGCTAGGGAAGAATGTGTACATGAATTGTTTTATATAATTTGAATTGCATAACAAAATACGATTTCAATGAGCCTAAGAACGTTTAAAAATATTAATTTTTGCCAGAGAAATAAAAAAAATAGTAAAAACATTGAAAATTGGGTTTTTCTTAGATATCTAATTGAAAAATTAACATATTCTCTTTGTCAGGGTGTCATTTCTTTCAGAATTTTATTAGCTTTAATAAAATAAAGAGGAAAAAATTTTAGTTTTAATATTTTTGAAGATTTGAACAGTTTTATAGTTGTTGAAAAAGCAGAGTTCGCACAATTTCGGACGGTAGTGTAGAATGCCATTTACTGACTAGCCAAGTCGTCTCTTTAATCGAAAAGACGCAGACTTCATTAAGTAGATAGTGTGTTAAATTTTGTGAAACAATTATCTATCCCCTGATTGTAATCATTTTTAAAAAGATTTCAAGTATTGCTGGTAATGACCAGCAGAATTGAAATGAAATGAATTCTCAATGGTGTTTAATACTAAACGTCTATATTTTTTAAATACAGTCGTATGGATAATTATTAATAAGCAATTACAGTTTCGTAAATTCGCTGAAATTAAAAATATTTGAATTCGTTTTAAAAAGAAATACATCCATGAAAAGTTAATCGTCTCACTAGTTAAAGTGAATGTTTATGATAACCACTTAGAATGCCATTTACTGACTAGCCAAGTCGTCTCTTTAAACGAAAAGACGCAGACTTCATTAAGTGGTTAGTGTGTTAAAATTATGTGAAACAATTATCTTTCCCTGATTGTAATTATTTTTAAAATGGATTCAATTATTGTTTGTAACGACTTGCGAAGTTGAAATGATTTTGATTGGCTTTTTATTTTATTTTATATAGCGTATTAAATTAGTATTATTTAATATAAAATAATTTTTGATTAGTAATTAAAATTATTAACGTTTATCTTGTACAGGAAGATATTTAAAATCTTGTACAGTATCTGTAGTTTTAACTTAACTTGAGGGGCTGATAGTAAAAATGGTTTAAAATAACATTGGGAGCAAAAGTGGGATAAGTGAGTTGGGAGCAAAAACGGGTTAAAATGATTTGTGTAATTTATTGATAAATTCATTATATTAACGATTAAAAAATATTAACAATAGGAAAAAATGCATATTTTATTATAATTAATATTTTTTAATCGATAATATAATGAATTTATCAATAAATTACACGAATCATTTTAACCCGTTTTTTCTCTCAAGTCGCTTATCCCACTTTTGCTCCTAATGTTATTTTAAATCATTTTTACTATCAGCCTCTCAGTTGAATAAAATAATGTAATGGCTGTGCAGTAGTTTTCTATTGCTTTCATAGTTGCGCAGTGGTTTTTCAAATGTATTAGTAATAAATGAATGAATGTTGTGGTAGGAAATTAAATGTTATATAAACAATGTTAAGCATTGAAATAAATGAAAGAATAATAAAATTTGAATTAATTAACAGTAGTTTTTAAAATGCTTCAATTTTTCTTTTTTTAATTTTGCTCTTTTAATTTTTCGGTCTTCGTTTCTTAATTTTTTCCAAGCCATTGCTCGAAGCTTTCTTTTACTCAGGGCTGTTAAGAAAAGGATAGATAATTTTTTTATAATTTAAATCTATCAAAAGTAAAGGGAACGGAAACGGGATGAAAACTTGTGTGAAAATGATGATACAAACATATGTGACCTGGACGGCTAAAAGGGAGCTTACTTCCGAAAAAATTAATTTTTTATTGATTAGTGATTCTAATAGAAACAAGTGTTTTGTATCAGAATTATCAGGCAATAAAAAATTAATTTTTTTACATAATGTCCCTGTTAACTATCTAGGGCACATATTGAATGTAATTCTATTAGTAAGACTCTTAATTGAAACATGTTAAAAATTGTGTATCGTTTTGTAAAGTTCGGTTAGGGTTTAAAAGTATTTACCGATGTCTGATCTGCCAGGAAAGTGATGTTTTTTAAAAATTACCATTAAACTGCATATAAGAGTACTTCACACTTTTGTTACAGTAAACATTTATTTACAGATGCAGACAATTGGAAACGCGGTGAGTTAAATTTGGCGAGTAATTAATCTACAGAAATCGCAGCAACATGAAGCGTATCTTTTGTTGCTGAACTTGACGGAAAATCAAAAAACGTTAAATTAATGTATGTGCTATACGTTCCCGACTTACGAACAAACTTATTATCAGTCGCGAACATAGCGGAAAAGGATGTGAAGTGTTGTTCACCAAGAAACGTGCGACTGTTATCGGAAGTAACGGAAGTGTTAAAGTAACGTCAAATTTATTATCGGAGTAAACGTCAAAGAAATCGGGAATAATTTTGAATGAGAAACTTGTTTACAAGGTAAAATGACACAGTCTTATTTTTCGACAAACTCGGATCGGCAAAGTGACATTCTACACCTTGTTCATAGTGGTTATGTTATGTGGTTCCATGCGCGTTGAATCCAAAGGAAGAGTCGATATATTTCATAACTTTCATCGACGATCGTTCGAAATGGTACGAAATACGATTTTTCAAGAAGAAAATGGAAGATTTCAAGCCATTTGAAAGTTTTAAAGCCCTAATTTAAAATCAGAAAAAAAGGAAAATCAAGTGCCTACAATCCGACAATAAAGGAGAATATTTTTCTACGGATTTCAACAATTTTTTGAAACAATGTAGAATTCCAAGAATACTTTTTATAGCGAATAATCTGGAACAAAATGGATAAGCTGAGCGTAAAAACCGAACTCTTCTTGATGTATCTAGATGTCTTCTCATACAATCACAGCTATCTCCATAGATTTGGACAGAAACAGTTACGTCTGCGAATTATATTCACAATAGATCCCTAACCAGAAGCTTGGATGGACGCATTTCTTTTGAAGCATGGACTGGAAAAATCTCAGATGCCTTTCATCTGAAAGAATTCGGAAGTGATATATATTTTTTAAACAGAGACTTGAACAAGAGGAAGTTCGATGAACGCGCCAAAAAAGAAATTTTCTTAGGATATTCAGGGGATCCTAAGGGGTGCAAGGTTTGTATTCCAGAAGAATTGAGAATCGTCATTTCTCGAGACGTCAAGTTTCTTCATTCATCATCGGGATCACCAGAGCATGGTTATGAGAATTTGATTTCAGAAAATTGCAAGCCAGAAGAAACTACACGTGAAATTGATGTAGGAATCAAACATACCATTGAAAGGAATTAGAATAACGAACGACTTGAGACGGGAAAGCAGGCAGAACCAAGAAAAAATACCACATGAGAAGTAGAGACAGCAGCGTTTGCCCTAATGCAGGAAGCTCTCAGAGCAGAAATCTTAATTAAATCTGCAATATCGGGCCTTGATCAAGTTGAATGGCTTTAAGCAATGGGAGAAGAATTTAAATTCATTTTAAAGAAAGATACATGGATACTCGTAAATCGTCCTTCAGATAAAAAAATCATCGCAAGGAAAATGCTTTAAGATATAAATATAAACCGGATGGAACCATGGTTAGTTATTGTGGCATCCTTAGCTTTACTTTGAAAATTTGTAGTCCGCCATGTTGGATATGCTATTTTAAATTTTAAAAATATGACGTCATATTCCTTATGAGAAACCCGTAATACAAAAGTTAATTTCTTTACAAAAAATTGAAACTTGAATTGTGAATTTGAAACTGTTAGAGTGACATTTGTATTTTCTATCAGTTTTTCTGCAGCGCCAATGCTAGTTATGTCAAAACGCTTTAATCAACGATAATGCTCAGTTGCCAACGGTTTTTTATTTCTTTGTAACTCCAAATTAAAGGTTAAAATCTTAATTAAAGGTCCATAACACTGCATGAAAAAAAATAAGTGTGTAATATAGTTTCAAATTCGAAATTCTAATTTTTTGTAAGGAAATAAAATTTGTGTAAGAATACATTTGCTTAAGTAGAAAAATTTGTGTAGAAAATTCATTGTTTAAATAGAAAAGTCTTTGTCATAATTAAAAATGTCTAATCTACTTTTGGCAAATGACGAGCTACATACTTGATGTCAACACAGTTGAAACTTCAGAAGTTTAAAGTTCGTGGGCTCCAGTGTATATATGTTACGGTAAAAGTACGATATTGGTAAATGTGCACATTTACCAATCTGGCTGGCATCTAGCTGGTAAAAGTGATTAATCTCAAAAATTTACGTACATTTACCATGAAAGTTGGTAAATGTGCACATTGACCAGCGCGAGTTGGGAAATGTAGATAGTTTGTTTTTATTTCGCTCAGATGTATAACGACAGTGGTGAGCCTAGTGAAAGACTTATTAAAAGTAGTGAAACGTTTTTTAATGTAATTGATATTATTATTGTGGACATATTTACAAAATTCTTTATTCGTTACTAATTGTTTTTTATTATTTATTTGACCAAGGACCACTCCCGTGACACTTCGAATTACACGACAGATTGTCTGCTTTGCAACTGCATTTCCTTGTATCGCATTGCCCTTTGCAATAACATCTCCTGTATCCCTGTCCGCCAGTCAATTAAAAACAAAACAAACTATCTACATTTCCCAACTCGCGCTGGTCAATGTGCACATTTACCAATTTCCTTGGTAAATGTACGAATAATCTGTGTTAAATGCATGTTTTTCACTTTTACCAAATAGCCTTGTAAATGTGCACATTTACCGGACTTTTATCGTAACATATATAAGAAAGAAATATGTTTGAAGAGGTATGTTTTGATTGGTTGAGACGCTCTGTCAAAATTCATCCTCACTATGCAACTAGGAAGTTATCGGACAAAGTATACCGTATTCATGTTTTGAAGTTAAGGTATATTTTTTTCGGAGTGTCACGTAAATAAGGTAATTAAAAAATTAAAACTTTTTGTGTGTCTTAATGTATTCGATATATTTAACTTTTGGAACAGAAATTTGAAAATGTTCATTTTTATATTATTACAAAATTAAAGTAAAGAATACTATTAATTTTAGTAAAGTAGAATAAAAAAAATTTAAGTACCATGTTGTTTTTTCAAAACTTTTTGCACATCGCTGCTTGAATTTGATGCCCAATCTCTAATTTCTGTTTGATATCCTACAAAATTTATGCGTGTAAAGTATAATGTGTATTTTACTTTATTCATTTATATTGTAAAAGTTAATCTTATATAATATATGAACTTTATAAAGAAGAATTTTTAATCATGAGAAGATAAATGGATATTAAATTTCATTATGTAAATTTAAAATATTAAAGTTTGTTTTGTTTAAATTATAATATAAAATGTAATTAGTTAATAATCACTTTTAGCTTGTTTTGGGTATTTTGGCGCCTTTCGTTTTCTGATAGAATCTTAAATATTAATTTTCATATAATTACAAAAAAATTTAATTTATATTTAATTTCTTTAGAAAAATATATTTTTAAGTAAAGATTGTTTATGACTTATTAATTTTTGTATCATAAAGATTTCGTATAAAAATGAGGAGTCATTCTAGTGTTAGTAGCTAAAACGTGTTTAAATTTCAGAAACTGTTTTGCTTCTAGAAAAAATTTCATGAAGAACTTGAACTTGACTCCTGTGTTAATTATATGTCAGTGGTAAATGTTTGCTACAGCAACAAAATACTCTCAGCATTTATTTGTAACATTTAGATTTAATATTAAATATTTGAAAATTACCATTTTATATCAGTGTCGATTTTTTGAAGACAAATAATTAACTTGTCTTAACTTGTGTTCTTTAAAATTTCACCATTACCTACTTGATCCTCTTTGTTGAAAATAGTCTATGAATGATTATTATAGAAAATTAATATAAAATAAAAGATTTAAATACCATGGTGATCTTTCACATATTTGTTATGAGGATGGAAATCTTCAGAGTTCAAAGAACCGGAATCTGTAATTTCTCTTTGATGCTCTGAAAAATTTATGTTTGTAAAGTATAAAGTTTATTTTATGTATTTATATAGTCAAAGCATTAATCTTATGTAATATATGAATGTTATGGATTTCAAAAGAATTTTTAATTATTAAAAAAGAGATTATGTAAAATAAAGTTAGTTTTTGTAGTTCCTTTTATAGTTATATTATGTACATTTTACAGTATGTAAATGTTTAAATAATAAATTATGTTTTGTTTTAATTATAACATAGTATGTAATTAGTTAATAATTACTTTTAGCTTGTTTTGTGTGTTTTGACTCCACTGGTTTTTGAACATGACCTAAAATATTAATGTTTATAAAATTTCAAATTAAAATTAAATACACTGGAAAAAATATATTTCAGTGGTAAATTTTTGTTTCAGATGAGCAATCCTTTTGGTATTTATTAGTAAAAAGATAAGCTTAATAATAAATATTAAAAATTCATTACCACTTTATGTCATTATTGATTGTCTGATGAGAAATCATTGTTTTTTACGTGTGTTAGTATTTTAAATAAAAGGTTTAAGAAATAAAACTTGATTCTTCTCTTCGTGTAATAAAAGTAAACTATATATTCAAAAATTGTTGTTGTTCTTCCGTAATTTTTTTGTATTTAGTTTGAGAAAAATCAATTTCTTTATTTTTCTAATTTTTATTCGGAGTTTGTTATTTCAGTTTGATGTTATGAAAAATTTATGTGTTAAAAGTATAAAGTTTATTTTATTTCATTTATTTATATTGTCAAAGCGTTAATTTAATAGAATTGAATAAAATAATAAAGTAATAATGTTTGTTTTGTTTTAATTATAATAAGAGATATAATTAATTAATAATTACTTTTCACTTGTGTAGAATGTTCTGATGTACTTGGTTTTTCGACAACATCTAAAATATTAATTTTTATATAATTAAATAACTGAAATTTAATATACAATTTAATTAGAAATGTATATTTTTTCATTAAAATTATTTAGTAAATGTTAATTCTTCTTATTATTATTATTATTATTATTATTATATACACGGAGAAAATCTGAAAGCAATGAGTATTTTTTCTCATAGCAATGGCTACTGTGTAAACCAAAAAATTGTATTTCAAAACTCTGAATGTTCTCTACACAGCACTGAATGCTCTGCAGAAAATAATCACAACTTTTTTTGACAGTAAACAGAGTTTCGTTTCATATTAGTTGACAACAGATTATTCAGAACTACAAATGTAGCAATAAATTCTTTGCTCGAAGTCGTGACTGCTGTTCTCACAGCTCTGAGTACTGTGTAGAATGATTTTTTAGAATTTAGAAAACAAAGAAACGTTTAACGTCAAAACCATTAATATAAACCGAAATTTTAATAACTGTCAAAAAAATAGTGATTATTTTCTGCAGAGCATTGAGTGCTGTGCAGAAAACATTCAGAGTTTTGGAATTTAATTTTTTGGTTTCCTCAGTAGCCAGTGATGTGAGAAAAAATACTCAGTGCTTTCAGATTTTCTTCGTGTATAAAGAACAACAAAATGAGAAAAAAATTAATAAAATACCATCATCTTCTGATTCATTAGAAGAAATATCCTCACTGTTGGAATCGGATTCCTCCAATACAGTTTCAGATTCTATAAAGATTAATTGTAGAATGTACCAAGTTTATTTTATTTATTATTATGGATTAAATGTTTTCTTTTTATTAAATATTTCAATTTCAAGAATTTGAGAAGAATTTATAATTATAGTAGAACTTCGATTATACGAGGTAATGTGGAGAAGAGGTGCCTCGGATAATCGAAAACTCGGATAACACAGAAGCAATAAAAAATTTCAATTTTTTTTATGTATTTAAAGAATTTAAAATGTTAGAATTGAATTATATAAAATAATATAAATAAAATTATATTGTATAACATTGTACTTCGAGGCTACAATCGCCGTTTGCCGAAGGCGCGGAAAATTTTTGCCAGATTTGGCAGCTCCATCTGTTTTATCCGAGTTCTACTATATAAGAAGGAAAATTAACTTGAAATATTGTTTTAAAAATATTGAACTACTAAAGTTTATTTTATTGTAATTATAATGTAAAATGTAATTAGTTACTACGTTTTAGAAACATTATCTTCTATTATTAGAGATTCTTTAAAAGGTATAATTTCGATTTTAAATAAATGATTATTGTTATTACTAATATTATTAAAATAATAAAAAGTATATTAATAATTTAAATACCATTTTCACTATCCGATGTTTCATATCTATCGATATCAACAATAGGTAAATTGAAATCTATTTTACGTTCTGAAAAATTTACGAGGAATAAAGTATTAATTTTATGTTAATTATTAATATAATCAAAGCATTAATCTTTTTACATATTTGAATTTAATATTTTCGAAATTTTTTTTAATCATAATAAGATATATGTATAGTAATTTCTATTATAAAAATTTTGCAACAATAATAATATCTGTTTTCTTTCAATTTTATTGTAATATGAAAGGTATTTGGTTAGTTCATGTATATTTTGTTCAAGTATTTTTCAGGTCTTTCTTACAATTTATTGTTATTATTGTTTGTTTATACAATAAATATATTCATAAATCCTTGTGTCCATACCCAGGATATCTTAGGATTTATTAGAAATTTAAACTCTTAGAAATAAACATTTTATGTTAAAATACACTCTTTTTATGAGATAATTAGTAAAATTTAATCTAACAAACGTCTGCTGAAATTGAAATTTCCGGTTTCAAGTTTTATAAATGGACTTTAAAATTGTAATGAACGAATTAAATACTTCTTAGTGACAAACAAGTAAATTTTAGAAAATTTTTTAAATAATTTGTCTCGAGAACTCGGATTGCCGATACATTATCTCTATATTTTGAACTAATTTTGTATTTTTTATATTAAAGAAGATATTTAAATAAACAATCTGTCATAGGTACCAGCATACTTAGGTATTGGGATCTGACATGGGGGCGGGGCCTAAAGCAATATGGCGTAAATTGGGTAACACTTTTAGTGAATTTACATGGGAATAACATGGGATGCAGAAAATGTTCATTTCTATGGACAGTATTTGCGCATGGGCAGGTACAAATCCTGCTCAACGAAAATTTATTGAAGGTGAACACGTTTTGCAAGCCGGGCACATTATAAAGTGTGGTGTAAATCGTGTAATTTTGGTTTTGGTTTCGGAAATTTATGGAAAATTACGCTTAAATTTTTCGCTACAGTACTGCAACAGCCTCTCACAGAACACTTAATTCTGCAGGAAGATTCCTCACGCGGTAAAAATGTAGCTTCATTCATAATGATAAAATAATTAACAATGACAGCGGAACTACAATTGCAAGTGACACAAACAGTTATCCAAAACTAGTTACATTTTTCAACACCAGATGGCATGTGTACGAATGTCAGATGCCAATAGAAACTAGGCCTTGACATAAATAAAAAGAATTTTATCATTTCTTAGTTGAAAAAACATTTCTTTAGAACGTAAGAGATTATCCAAAAAATATAGTTTAGATTTTAAAATATGTGAACATTATTATTACTAGTAATATTTATTAAAGTAATTTAAAGAAAAATATATTATACCTTTTTTTCTTGAGACATTTTCTTTTCTTAAGACTTCGTCATCAATCAAGACAATACTAACTCTATTTGTCGCTACATAAATTATATATGTAAAGTATTAAGTTAATTTTACTATATTTTTTAACGATATCAAAATATTAATGATATAGAGCAGATGCATTTTATAAATTTTTATAAACAATTTTTAATTATAAAAAAGTAGATTAATAATTTAGGTAATGAAAATTTCAAATAGTAAGGTGTTTTTTACTTCAATTAAAAATTATAAGGTAATTTTTAATAATTACTTTTGGTTGCTTTCTCCTGTTTCTTTTTTTTCAATAGAGAAAACGGCGATTCTAAAATGTTAATTTTTAAATTATTGATAGAGTAAACATCAATGCTAGTTGGAAATATTCGTCTGGACTTTTCAATAAGAAGTTTATATAGAGATTTAAAAAAATCCAGTGGAAATCTACACTGAAATTTTTTTAACTTTTTAAACATTAAGAGATATTTAAAAATTGATTAAAAATTCTAACTTTCAGATCCCTTTCAGGCAGAACTGTCTTATTGAGGCCCTCAATTATTGTATGTTTTTAATTTCGGCCAAGGAAAACGTACAATTTCTTGTACATTTTATCACTTACTGATAACAGTTTCTATTCCGTGAAATATTATGTTTAAAATTTACTATTATTATTTTGTATTTTTTTTTTTGAAGAAAAGTAATTTTCTTTGAATGTTTGTGCAGGCGTTTTTAAGAATTTCTTAGAAGTAAATATACTTTAGTAAATATATAATTGAAAATAATATACCAAGTCTTTTTTCGAATATTTCTAAATACTTTAAATCTCGAGTTGTCCGGTACCTTGGATAAGTAAAGGGATTGAATACTAAAAAATAAAGTTTTATATTGGTATATTTATCTTAACAATAAATGGCTTTCGTTATTTTTTAAAAATTTCTATCTCTTATTAGTAACGTAACAGAATAATTTAAAAAAATACATATAATATTCAAAATATAGTATTGTCTATGAAAATTTTCAGCGTTTATAGAAATATAAAAAATGTTTACTTTAAATTAGTAGCGGTTTATTTGTTTTATATTTTTATAATAAAAAACTTTAACAAACTTACATTTTGGAAATTTTCCAAATTTTTCTACAGCATTGGCTTGAAAAGTTAATGCCTCTTTTATTGACAATCTATGTTAATAATTATATTTATTATGAATATAGAGAAATAACTTAAATATGAATTGTAGAATAAAATGTCAAATAAAAAATAATAGTTTCGAATTTATAAAATGCAGATTTATCGAATATGTCATTCACATATTCTTGTATGATTGTTGGCTAAAACTTTTTGTTTCATTTTCCTAAAATACATGTAAAATCGAAATTGGACTTTTTTATATGATGCAGTTAAAGAGAAACGTGCGTTTATAACGCAAGGTTGAATCAATTGACAATTACATACATGATGATATCATAATTATGTTATTTATTATCCTATTTATAACAGTTATGAAAAAGTAAATTCAGACTTTATCAATAAAAATATGTATGATATTCATTTTGAAAAAAGGTATGTCTTCGGGTTAAAAATTTTTCTCAATTTTTGCATTCTAAATGCAAAAGTATCATGAACAATAACACTTGATCAAACAGTGTAAGAATAAATTTACTTACTTCGGTGGTGTTACCATAAAATCAGTTATGGTCTTTTTCATTTTGGGACTTAATTCCACTTTTTTAGCCACAGGAGACAATTTTTTTTTGAAACTTTCAAAACAAGCTGCAATTATAATAAATACATTGAGATAAAACTTCTTGTTGGTTGTAGTCTATTTACACTGGAACTTTTAGCCATTGCATCTATTATGAACTGCATTATTACACTACCGTCCGAAATTGTGCGAACTCTGCTTTTTCAACAACTATAAAACTGTTCAAATCTTCAAAAATATTAAAACTAAAATTTTTTCCTCTTTATTTTATTAAAGCTAATAAAATTCTGAAAGAAATGACACCCTGACAAAGAGAATATGTTAATTTTTCAATTAGATATCTAAGAAAAACCCAATTTTCAATGTTTTTACTATTTTTTTTATTTCTCTGGCAAAAATTAATATTTTTAAACGTTCTTAGGCTCATTGAAATCGTATTTTGTTATGCAATTCAAATTATATAAAACAATTCATGTACACATTCTTCCCTAGCGTATGCAAACCGTGAAAGTTGGCTCATAAAATGTCAAAAAATTTAAATTTAATTCTACAATAAAATATAATGTTTAAAAATCAAGTAAATATATCATTCTAAACTTCTCTGATTTATGTAAGTAAATTTAAGATTTATACATTTTACTGATCATTTTTTGTCATATAAATATTAATCACAATTTTTTGACATTTTATGAGCCAACTTTCACGGTTTGCATACGCTAGGGAAGAATGTGTACATGAATTGTTTTATATAATTTGAATTGCATAACAAAATACGATTTCAATGAGCCTAAGAACGTTTAAAAATATTAATTTTTGCCAGAGAAATAAAAAAAATAGTAAAAACATTGAAAATTGGGTTTTTCTTAGATATCTAATTGAAAAATTAACATATTCTCTTTGTCAAGGTGTCATTTCTTTCAGAATTTTATTAGCTTTAATAAAATAAAGAGGAAAAAATTTTAGTTTTAATAGTTTTGAAGATTTAAACAGTTTTATAGTTGTTGAAAAAGCAGAGTTCGCACAATTTCGGACGGTAGTGTATAATTTAAATATATTTAATTATATTCATATTTCTATACTTTAGGAAGAATTAAATTAATGTCAATTTTTATGCGAATATATATCCTATACCAAATATGTGATATGTATAGTCTTCAATATTTACACTTTTTGACTTAACCTTGACATCAAGGGTACCTGATGAACGACTATAAAAAAATAGAGTACGCTAAATCACTTTCTGATTCCGATCGTTAAGCGCCTAGCGTTGGTGGCGATAACCAGAGGCTCGTGAATATAGAAGTGTATACCGCTTGGAACGAATTGTCTATTATTGTAAACGAGGTTACAGGAAAATTTGAAGTATCTGAAGCCACCGTAGTAAAAGATAGCCGAAAATAGGAAGTACAATGAAACTTTTGAGCAAGACGAGTGGCAGCAGTGCGAAGACTGTCTATAACCCAATTCCCTCGGAACTGGGCGATCAACGACGAAGTCAAGTTTCCTTTAAAATTAGAAAAGAGGAAGCAGAATGTTTTCACAAGATCCAAGAGATCACGAAAATAACCAAACACTATGATATTCAAAAGCATGTCAACATGACGATCAAGAACAAATTGAAGAATCTTCAAGTTCTTGTCGATGAATCGAATGTTAATTAATCAGAGATCGAAATGGCGCAACCAAGATTCTTTTATGATCTAAAGAGTTTTTATTTATTTTGAAAATTGTAACCCAAGTAGCACGATATATCAACCAGATGTCACGGTGACATCACCGGGGAATGTCACCGTGACATCAGGAAAATGTCAAAATGTCCGCCTTACGGTGATATCACACGATGACATAGAGGTGATATCATGGTGACATCAAAATGATATCACAGTCATATCACGGTATTATCATGGTGATATCATGTTGATATTTTTCAGGTATTTAAAATTTTTTAAAAATTATTAATTTTTATTATTTTTATTATTTATTATTATTTTTTAAATTATTAAAAATTTTAAGTCCCTGTAAAATATCAACATGATATCACCTTGATGTCACCATGATATCACCTCGATGTCACCGTGTGATATCACCGTAAGGCGGACATTTTGACATTTTCCTGATGTCACGGTGACATTCCCCGGTGATATCACCGTGACATCTGGTTGATATATCGTGCTACTTGGGAAGTTGAGTTAATAAATTACATAATCGCAGAAAATAAAAGATAAGTTGGGGTTCAAAGATTAGAGTACCCTACCCCCAAGTATTTTGGGCAGCTGAATACGACTCTGAAGTCTGTTTTTCTTCTTCACGTTAGGTTTTTTTTCTTACCACAAAAAACATATTGGACTTTAGACCCAGTGGGTAAAAAACCATGTTTGTTCTAAAAACGTTTTAAGAACGTTTTTAGAACGTTTCATGTTTTCCAAATAATGTTCTGGAACATTATTTGAACATTCATGTTCTTAAAATGTTCCACAACATTATTTGAACATCCATGTTCTTAAAATGTTCCACAACATTATTTGGCGGACAAGAAACGTTCTAAAAACGTCCTTAAAACGTTTTTAGAACGGACATGGTTTTTGGCCCACTGAGGAGATATAGGAAATTATTATAACATTAGTGTATTTAATTAAAACTTAGCATCTGAGGTAATTTGGACTCGCTTATGAAGAAATTTAAAGTTAGATTTTCAAAATTCAAAATTTCGAATCCAATGTGCAGGTCAAAGTTTTCAACATTGATCAACTTTAGAAAATGTTTGTACAAATGAATAGAGTTTCATAAAATTCGTTACTTAAAAATTTTTGTGTTACATTAAAAAAATTCAATATTGTACTGAAGATTGGTAATAAGTGAGCTAAAAGCTCGATTAACAAATTTTAATTAAATCTTTAAAAAAATGTCTAAAATTTGACACATTCTTCAAAAAGAAAACAAACTATATTAGAACCGCTATTTTAAATTTCAAAAATTTCATATACACTTACAAATCTGATATATTTTTTTAAGTTAAGAACAAATCTTGACGTTATGGAGTAAAATGGGATTCAGGTTTATGTTCAGTACTAATCCAAAATATACAGGAATTGGATACCGTGATCCCCAAATACTGACACTTTCTTATTTTCATGTGTCTAAAAGTTCTTCAAGAAAGCGTAAAGAACAGATTATATTTTTGAATTTATTTTGCACACCTGTCTTGCATGGTAATATGATGATGAATAATCTAACTTGAATACTTTTTTGCATGATTTTATAATTTCGTTATCGATTGGTCCTAAAATATATTTTAATTCTGATAATTCTTCCTCATTTTTTAAATATTGAAACACGTTTTCATTTGGTTTTGCTTTAGATAACAGACAATATGCAATCTCGGCCTACATGAGGTAAATATAGTACTTTGCTTGATGTCATTATAATTAAAACAAGTTGTAAATTCAGATGTTCATTACATGAACATTTTGCTTCCTCTTTACGATCAGCAAAAAAATTTGCTTCCTCGTGGAGAAAGCATTAACATTGAAATAAACATACATAAATAATATAATAATATAAACATTTGAGTACCTATACATTTGAGTTAAATTAAAAGAATTAGTGGAAGTTAAAAAACCAAAAATTCACATTTCAGCTAATATTTCTAAAAATTATAGAAAAATAATATATAATTTATAATTATTTACAATTATATCGATTTGTTTCAATGCAAGGAACACAATTCTTTTATATTTAAACTTGAATTTAAATAAATACAAAATTTTTCAGCTAAAATGTGAATTTTTTATTTTTTAACTTTCATTAATTTATTAAATTTACCTCAAATGTAAACTTTATATATAAACTAATCGACTCGTTTTCATGCAAGGAATACAATTATTTCATCTATAAACTTAAATTTAAATAATCACAAAATATTATAGCCAAAATGTGAATTTTTGATTTTTTAACTTTCATTAATTCTTTAAATTGGAATTAAAACTATACTTCACATATACCGATCGATTTGTCTTGACGTAAGGAATACGATTTTACTGTATAAAACCTTAAATTTTTCTATTTAAAAATTTTTTCAATTAGAAAAAAATTTTTAGAAAAAAGACGATAAAATTTTTTTTTGTGTATTTTTTAAAATCCTTTGTTCAGATTTGAGATATTAATATGATAAATAAGCCTAACAAATTTTATCTAAATCCATTAAAACCTGTTAAAGTTATCTTCTAAACAAAAAAGGGATCCACACACACATACATCCGGACAATTGATCAGCATATCATATAACATATTTCTATATAAAGAAAAATTTGTTTCCGCCACTTTAAAAATTTTTATAAACGAACAGACTACAAAGCTTCCTCCACGAGGAAGCAAAATGATAAATTGAATAAATATAATTGATAAGCTCCAACAATCTGGCACAATTGAAAAGTTTGGTTATGAGCTTTTAAGAAATGTAAATTTTCATTAAATTGGTAAAAACTGTATATGAATTATTATTAGTAAAAGAATTAGTAATAGTTAATAACTGTAAGATTAATAACAATTTACATATACTTTTTACCAATTTTATGAAAATTTACTTTTTTTGAAAGCTCATAACCAAACTTTATGATTGTGCCATAGATTGTTATTTGGTGGAGCTCTTAATTAATAGTCAAACAAATTTAAAACATAGACCTTTTCTTCACTTTCAGCAATTAAAAACGTTACAATTGTTCTGAATTTCTTAAACTTCATCTAAAATTAATTATATTATTAAATATTATTTATTTTAAGGGGACTTTCTGGTTTAGAATTTCAAAAAAATCGATTTTTTTTTGCTTAAAAATGTTCCATAGTATCATAGAATTACTGTCCCAAAACGTTTTTTAAAAAATATGTACAAAAACAAAAGTTATAACAATATTTATAACGGTATGTATTTCAACAACAATCTACAGTTATCTTATTTACATATTTGGTGTTCCTCTTTTATTGATATATTATGTTACTCGAGGGTTTTTGGGGTCGCTGATTACGAATTTCATGTCAGTTTTTGAAAATACAAAATGGCGGATCCAATATGGCGGACGAAAAAATAAAAATTCAACCGGATTTGCTTAAAACTTGTTACTCGGGGGTTTTTGGGGTCGCAAGTTTTAAGCAAATCCGGTTGAATTTTTATTTTTTCGTCCGCCATATTGGATCCGCCATTTTGGATTTTCCAAAACGGACATCAAATTCGTAATCAGCGACCCCAAAAACCCCCGAGTAACAAGTTTTAAGCAAATCCGGTTGAATTTTTATTTTTTCGTCCGCCATATTGGATCCGCCATTTTGGATTTTCCAAAACGGACATCAAATTCGTAATCAGCGACCCCAAAAACAGCTGGATACGAAGTTCTGTTGTAATAAAAAGTTGTTTGATATTCATGACTCAATGAATTATGTTATGAAAATTTTGAATGCGTTTTTCTCGAAAACTCATTTTTCAAACTGGTACAGAGCTTTTCTCGAAATCTACCGAACCGATTTTGAAATCCTAAAAATTTTTCGATTCTTTATTTAAAAAACTGGTGCCTAAACCTCTAAAAACTCATATTTCTACCCCCTGTGTTTTTATATGGAGGTAAATTGACCCAAAAACACGGCGTTTTTGCGAGTTTTTGAGAAAAATGTACATAAAAAATAAAAAAACCTTTAAAAAAAATCGTTTTTGAGGTTTAGGCACAAGAATAAATCCTTATGAAGAGATTCCCGTTTGGAACTTGAATTTATGTATTACAGGTTGCCCGGAATCTAACGTACCAAAAAAAGGTATCTTTTGGAAGACGCCACCTACAGCTATGAAATTGAACTAAATACACTCAAATATATTTTTTAAATTTTCTCTACGCAATGTGCTACAATGTCCAAAAATAGTTTTTACAATTTCTCTAATACTGTTCTTACAATAAAAGTTTTAAAACCTTCCTTTTTTGTCAATTCTAAACCAGAAAGTCCCCTTAATAAAAATATTTAAAAAATGATGAGAAAGGCATAACATAATTAATAATAAGAAAAATATAATTCAACAGCTGTAACTTTCGAAACAGGGCAGGGGATTTAATAAAGCTATGTGTAATAACAATAAATCAATTATCTATTTATTTACTGAGATAAGTACAGAAGTTATTCTAAATAAGGGTTATATGGGAAACTCCCACATGATATAGTATTAAAAAATTGGAAAACCAAGCAACCTCTAAAACACAAAAAATATGGGACATATATTCTAAGGATGAAAGGATACAATGCACGTCTCTGTTTTTCTAAAAAACATAATTTTGTGTTAAACTATTAAGAAAAATAAGTTTAAAAAGTCACATTCACAAACGTCGCTTGAGTGTTTCAGTGCTGCAGGAGACAGGGCCAATATTAGTTAGGGGTTTAAGTAGATGTTGATAATTAGGTTTGTTTTAACTTCAATTCATTGAGTAGATTCGGGTAGTCGTGAACACTTATATTGTTTATATAATAACATTTGTTTATCATTGGAACAAATTATCAATAATGCACAATTAAGTTAAATCTACATAATTTAATGTATTGATTTTATTATTTCTTTTACTGTATATTCAGTCTTCAGAATTTAGATGGCTCAAAAACTTCACTGTACTCACATTGCACTAAGAAGTGCATTAAATGTCAAACAGACAATAGACTTAAGTAACATTACACAAACCAAACTTTTGATAAAATAGAAATTGAATCAAAAAACCATTTGACAGAACAGACCTTCGTTGGAACGAACATTTAACAAAAATAATTTTGGATCACCCGAAAATAAGATCCATTGAACACAAGAACGAAATTTTACATTTAACTGAAAAACTTTAGATCAAATGAAAGTTATATACACCGAATAGATAATTAGCTCTAATAGTAAATTATACCGAATCGACTATAGACCGTACGGTCATTAATTTAAAGAGGTTTCGAAGCGAATATTTCTAATAGATATTACACGGAAGGAATCTTAACCAAAACAGACATTCGAATCATCGCGCTTTGTATGAAAGAGATATTTTGACAAACAGACATTGCATCAACCAGCTTTTAGACTGATCAGATATAAGGCCAAATAGACTATAGACTAAACGAACATTAAACTAAACAGATTTCAGATTGAATAAACATTAGAACAAAGAAACTTTTGCTAAAACGTTTAGTAAAATCAACGCACGTTATATCGAACAGATTATTGGATAAACGGACATTAAAGCGACAAGATCTTAGATCGAACGGACATTAGATTGAACAGGTTTCAGACCAAACAGTAATTGAACTATAGGAACTTTAACCTGAACGGATATTAGAACTAACGCATGTTATACAGAACAGGTTTCTGACCATACACTTAAGATGGAACGGACATTTTATTGAACAGACCAATTTCATTTGTTATTTATTTCTTTTTATTTTACCATTTTACCATTAATTTTTGAGAAATTTGAAATGCAAATATCTTAAAAATTTATAACAATATCTAATTCATATTATTCTTAACTTAAATTATACATTACCTAAATTACTACTTATAAAAAATGAAGAAAAATCTGAGACATGACCCTTAACTCTACCGCGAAATTACTCTTAAATCTTACGCTTGAGTCTTAAGTTATATGTTAAATTCTTAAATCTTGTCCTTAAGTCTGAATTCTGTGGGCAAAAAACCATGTTCGTTCTAAAAACGTTTTAAGAACGTTTTTAAAATGTTTCATGTCCACCAAATAATGTTCTGGAACATTATTTAAACAGCCATGTTCTTAAAATGTTCCAGAACATTATTTGGCGGACATGAAACGTTCTAAGAACGTACTTAAAACGTTTTTAGAACGAACATGGTTTTTTGCCCACAGGGGGTCGATTACGTAACTTTCCCACTTCCCACATCCCACTTCTCACATTTTACATCCCACTTCCCACATCTCGCTTCCTACATTTTACATCCCACAACTCACTTTCCACATTTTACATCCCACTTCTCACTTCCCACATTTTACATACCACTTCTCACATCCAACATCTCACATCTCACTTCCTACATCTCACTTCCCACATCCCACTTCCTACATTTTACATCTCACTTCCCACATTTTACATCCCACTTCTCACATCCCACATTTTACATCCCACTTCCCACATCTCACTTCCCACATTTTACATACCACATCCCACTTCCCACATTTTACATCCCACTTCTCACATCTCACTACGCATCTTTCACATACCACATCTCACATTGCACATCCCACTTCTCACATCTCATTACCCATCTTTCACATACCACATCTCACTTCCTACATATCATTTCCCACATCTCACTTCCCACATCCCAAATCCGACATCTCACTTCCCACATTTTACATACCACTTCCCACATCCAACATCTCACATCGCACTTCCTACATATCACTTCCCACATCTCACTTCGCATATTTCACATCCACATCCCACTTCCCATATCCCACTTGCCATAAATCACATGCCACTTCCCACATTTTACATCCCACTTCTCACATCTCACTACACATCATTCACATACCACATCTCACTTCTCACATCTCACATTTCACATTGCACATCCCACTTCTCACATCTCATTACCCATCTTTCACATACCACATCTCACTTCCTACATATCATTTCCCACATTTCACTTCTCACATCTTACTTTCTACATTCCACTTCTCATATATCACTTCCCACATGTTACTTTCCGCTTTTCACTCTTCACGTCATGCATCACACTTTTTGCTTTGTTTATTTCACTTTTAACTTCCAATTTTTTGCTACCTACAATCCGCATCCCTCTTCCTCTTCTCAAATTTGCACCTACTATCTTTAGATCATACTCCTTTTTAATTTGAACGTTTTTACACATTACTTACCTACGTTACGTATTTACTATATTTGTTTTTATCCACATTAATTTGTCGCTTCTATTTTTCGAGTATTTAATATTTACTTTCCACATTTCTCTTTTCGCTGCATAAAGAATTAATTTTTCTAAAATTTATATTTTTAGATAACAAATTGGCAAAGACAAAAAGCAATAAATAAAATGGACAAAAATGAATAATCTGTTGTTAAAAATGAATAAAATTGAGTTTTTATGTAAAGTAAATTCTAAGTAACTTACATACAGTTGAATATCAATAGGTTTTAATTTTTTTTTATTATAAATTCGATAAACACAGTATTCTTAAGCTCATAAAAAACATAAACGTAACGACTAACATCTTGCAAATAAAATTTACTTCAACTTCTCGAAGATGTCTCTCATATCTTCCAAAACTTCCAATTTTTTCAACTCCAATTCTTTACTAAATTTAAAACTATCTTCTAAGATTTTTAATTTTTTGTTTCGATAAATCGCAGTTTCCTCTCTGACTATTTCTTTTCTAATAAATCTTCTTGTTTTAACTTTAATTTTTCGGGAATTACCTCGACAGCAGTTATGTCAGCTATTTTGTCTATAATATAAATAAATTATATTTAACCCGTAATAAAAATAATTAACATGAAAATATTTATTAGAATTTCTTTGAGGTTAATTCGCGGGAATCTTTTGTGAATCAACTTTCAGAGAGTTTCCTATGAATATTTTCACGTACCCATGTAAAAAAATTTCCATAACATAACATTAAATATAAATTTATTTGGATCAAGTAAAAAGTATTTTATCTAAGTAAATAGTTTACTTGTCTATTATTTAATAAATATGTATTTTAACCAAATACACATTTACTACACTTAAGTATTTTATTTTATCATATAAAATAAATAATTATTTGTATGAAATACAAATTATTTTAAGCAAAGAAATGGAATAATTGGAGCTATTAAATAATTATTTGAATCAATTACGAAAATTATTTCTTTCAATAATGCATGTATTCTATTTGAATAAATTATTTAATTGAATGAATAAATTTTTTTGTACCAAATAATTGATTTTTCAATCCAAGTAATTTTGTTAATTGAATCAAATAATGCATTATTCGTATTAAATAATTTAATTGACTTGAATCCATTAAATAAATTTATTGCGTCAAATACTTTTTATTTGTATCAAATAGACGAAATATTTGAGTGAAATAAATGAATGATTAGTTTCAAGTAACTCATTATTTGTATTAAATAAATTCATTTATTCAATTCAGATAATTATTTACTTGAACCAAGTACGATTTATTTGGTTCAAATAAGTGCGATTCAAATAATTCAAGTTATTTGAATCAAATAAATATTTTTTGGATCCAAATAAAAAGTATTTGAACCAATTCAATATTTTTCAAATAATTTGAAGTATTTTGATCAAGTAAATTTTGTTTTCAGTGTAATTTATAATTTTTATTACATACTGTTATCATGCGTTTTTTATTTTTTTGAATTTTTTATTTCTTCCGGACTTTTCTGGTTATTTTCAATCTTGTTTGATTTCTCATTGCCAAATTTATTTACGAAATCTTGAAGATACCTATTCTTTTTCTTTTGAATATCTTCTTTAACGATTTTTCTTTCTCTCTCTTTTTTGATGACTTTTTCTGTTGCTTCTCTTTCATCTTCATCATCATTGTTATCATCATCAGAATTATCTTTTTCTATTTCTTCCTCCTCTGAATCAGTCAGAGCAATCTCTAAATTTAAATTTTTTTTTAAATATTTCTACAACAAAGTTGCCTTTTTAATATAAGAGCATCTTAAAAATTGTATAAACTCTAAATTAAAAATGTATAGTCTAATATTATTTATCATTGTATTAAAAAGCTATACACTGTATATGAATGTATAAATTTTTGTTGTTGATTTCTATTCTCAAAAACTGAATTTTTATTTTAAACTGAAATTTGTATATTAAAAACAATTTTAATTTTATACAAAATATATGTTTAAAATAAAATAATAAAATATAATAAAATAAAAATAAAATATAATAGGGTCATTTGGGGAAAATGTAAACAAGGGGTAAATGTAAACAGCAGATATTGCAGCTTAATTTACAGATTTAAAATTAAGTTCGACCCCAATATTTTAACCTCAGCTCACCTGCAACAGGTTCTGAGTATTGCTAATTGTTTTTTCGACAATTGTCAAAGCCATACTCCAATTTGTCGCTTAATGCATGAAAGATTGAAAATCAAAGTTTTACTGTTTCAGTATTTTGTCTCGCATTTGAATAAAAATGAACTAAAAATTCAAACTAAAATTTCTAATTATTCCTTATGAATCCCTTAACAAAAGCTGACTTTGATTTTTTAATTTCGTAAATTCAGTTAATATATAATTAAGTGTTTACATTTACCCCGAGAATTCGAAAACTCGGGGTAAATGTAAACAGAATTTCTGCTGCATTTTAAAAGAAAATAATTCAATAAATTTGCTTCTATTTCACAATTACATTATTTTGGCCCTGTAAAATTACATAAAAAACGAAATTGGATCTTCTTTTATATCTCCTTCGTGTTAGTCAGTTGCAGGTATAGACCTGCATAGTAGTGCATAGTGCATTTACGTGTTTAAAATATAGGAAAGCGATTCTTCACGATTGGTGAATAAAACTCAGGTACGTAGGAATCATAGAATAAGAGTGAGTCATTGATTGATAGATTGATTGATAGATTGATTGATAGATTGATTGATGGATTGATTGGTTGATTGATTGGACGATTGATTTATGGATTGGTTGATTGAGTAATTGGTGGATTGATTGGTGGATTGGATTGATTGGTTTATTGGATAATTGATTTATAGATTGGTTGATTGGTGGATTGCTTGATTCATTGACTGATTGATTGATTGGTGGATTGATTGGATGATTGGTTGATTGAGTGATTGATTGGTGGATAGATTGGTTGCTTGGATGATTGATTTATAGATTGGTTGATTGAGTGATTGATTGGTGGATTGATTGGTTGATTGATTGAGTGATTGATTGATTGGTGGATTGATTGGATGATTGATTTATGGATTGGTTGATTGATATTAATACTAATTCTAATATACGTTTTTCTATATCTTGGAATTTAAATACTTTGATTACTTTCTCCTTAGACCTTTTAAAAAAATTATTATTGAAATTTTAGAAAGTTTATAAACTTATGTTTTATAAAGAGGAAAAATTTCGCACTATATTAATTGTGTTGATATTCATATTTTCTAAATGTCAGTGGGCAGAGAAATTTAGTCCAATTTGATCAATTTTTAAAAACCTCTTTCGCGATATTGAATCTGCTATTTTGAAAATTTTAAATCTGACTTCAGATTCGTATTCAGCGACCTCGAAAACCTCCGAGTAGCGAGATTTAAGCAAATTTGATCAATTTTTAAAAATATTTTTAGGTTCATCCGCCATATTGGATCCGCCATTTTTAAAATTTTAAATTTGTCTTCAAATTCGTATTCAGTGACCTCAAAAACCCCCGAGTAGCGAGATTCAAGCAAATTTGATCAATTTTTAACAATATTTTTATGTTTGTCCGCCATTTTGAAATTTAAAAATTCGATTTTAGAATCTTATTCAGCAACCTTAAAAACTTATTTTCACCAAGTTGAATGAAAATCTATTAAAATTTATTGAAGTTATTCAAGTTTTTACATTACTAGTTTTGTTATGGTAATGATTGCTTATTTTATATGTTGCATATCAATCAATTGGTTCAATTATTTTACATCTACCAAGAATTTTTTTTTCAGTTTTTACATCCGTTTACACAGTAGAATACTTGGGATAACTTTTTTCTTAAACCTCTTTAAAATACAGGGGTGTTTACATTTACCCCGAATTTTGGGAAAATTTCAAAATCTCGGGGTAAATGTAAACAGTCAGTTTTAAGCGATTCAAGTTGATCAATATTTTTTTGTACCTCATAAAATATTTCTAGGGAAGTGAAGTAACAAGTTCATGCAGTAGAAAACCGGAAGTATTGCTTTTTAAAATAAAAAACTTACGTTATTGTTGAAACTAAGCAAATCCGTTTACATTTACCCCAAATGACCCTAATAAAATATATATAGGGGAGGATGGGGCAAGGATAGTTAGGTAAGATATTTTTGGATCTAGCGGTGAAATTTAAACTGGCATCGGAAAAAGAATAGTATCGTTCGAAAGCCTGTTTATTTAGCTACAATTTTGCTATACATTGTTTTCTTGTAGATTGCAATGCCTTCGAGATAATATTGGAAAAGTAAAAAAAAAATTTTAACTATCCTTGCCCCACTAGTGGGGCAAAGATAGTTGAAAATTTGTTTTTACTAAGAATGATAAAAAAATCATAAAATTTGATTTTCCATTGTTTCTAGGTATCGAATTATATTTGTCAAGACTTAACAATAAAAATTATTGTTCTAATTAAATCGAATCATGTTTAATACAACTTAACAGTTAAGGATGATAATTTTTATCAAAAAAACATGTTTTTTGTGAATTTTTTGAAAAACAAAAAAATTATTAAATCCTGATCCATAAAAAGCAATTAGCATTTCGTTTGCAATTAAAAAATTGTGTTAGCCAGATATTACCTAGTCATAAGTATTACAACAAGGCACTAACTAGTTTTGCCCCGTGAGCGCTTTTTTCGAATTATCACAAATTTTTAGTACAAAAAAATTTTTTTTTTAAAAACGAATATGATATTCGTTTTCAGCACAAAATTTTACACAAGAAAACATTTACGCAACCAAATATATTTAATAAATTATATCCGCAAAAATAAGATTGAATAATAAAAATAAGGTGAAAATATTTTAGCAAAACTGAGAATTAACACAAATGGGCACGTAGCTTCTACAAATAGTGTCCCCGCAAGCTCAAATTTTTACTGTCGTCTTTTGGTGTTAAGACGAGTGTACATGATAAATGACCCGTTTTTTTGACGAGCCGTTTCGGTATTAGAGCCACTAACTATCCTTGCCCCTTAACTATCCTTGCCCCACCCTCCCCTATTTATATACAAAATAAAATTTATATACAAAAATAATGTTGCAACATGTTAACTTTTAATAACTAAACATTTTTCATTCATGATCTTTAATCTTAATTCATTTTGTAAATATTTAATTTTTATCAACTGTTTCCATTCTCTCAAAATAACATTATTAATTCAGCAATTTGTGCTCACCATGTTTTATACTAATTTCTGGTAAATCACTCTCTTCAAACGAATAAATCACATCCTTGCTGTCCATTTGATCTTCCTCATATTTATTTTTATCAATCTTATTCTTTTCCTTTACTTGTAGCTACATTCCATTAAAACGTAAATTAACCTTACAATATGTGGATATCTGTATAAAATGAGCCCAATTTCACAATATTTTACTAATCTACATGGACGAATTCATTACTAAATTTTTAAAAAAATTTATAGACGTCTTACATTCTTTTAGGTGCAAATACTACAGAGATACAGGATTTTAAAGTTCTGAATTTAGAAAACTTGATTTTGAGAAAATTATTTTAAAATTAAAATCAATGGACTGCAAATTAAGTAAATATTTGTTACGAATTGGGCCCTTTTCTCAAATATGTGATTTTAAAAATATTTTCTCAGGCAATTAAAAATAACTTTTGTAATTAAAAAGGTTTCTTTGATTTATTTTCCGTTTAATAAAAAATATTTATTGCACTTGAAGAAAAATTTTTTTAAACAATTAAAAGCAAAAATACTATTCTTAGGAGAACTTCCCGCAATTTCTCTGGAATTTATTATTTATTTCTGACTAATTTCCGTTAATTTCTCGGAAATTTAAACAAAATTTCTGGGAGCGAACTTCTGATGAATTCTCGGGGTTTTGCCTACATTAAACGAAATATTTTCTTATAATTTATTAAAAATCATAATTGATCAAGCTATTTAAAAACAAATACTTTGTTTTTGAGCATATAATAATGCAAAAATTTCTTTTCTTTGCAGAAAAATCTTTTAAAATAATACTTACTATTTTTATTTGACATAAACAAAGAATAAGTTAGCGAAGAAAAAAGAAAATAATTGTGAAACCTTTTCCTTTTTCTCAACAAATAAATCCTTTTTGGAGATGTTTCCAAAGCCTGCTTCAGGAATATTGGCGCCAAATTTTAATTTTGAAATAAAATTGTCGACTAATATTTGTTCCAATTCGGATAACTTTTTCGTCTTTCGTCCGCCTCTTTCCTCCTGATCTTTTATATCATCGACTTTTTGGATTGTATATAATTTCCAATCATTCCACGACTATTTTTGAAATTAATTTCATCATTTTATATAATATATAATAAATACAAAGATTATTATAGTTAATTTTGACAATAAATTAACAAAAATGAAAAAATTTTTAAATAATAACAGTAAAATAATAATACATTAAGGGCCGGTTTCACTAACTCTGATTAAGCATTTAATTCCCGATTAGTTTAATTTAATCAGACTTATGCGTCCCACCATCTTTTAATCGTGGTTAAAATGTCTTAACGAGTGATTAACTTAACCGCCCGATTTTGGCCGGTTACGCAGACTAATCGCCGATTACGGTGTCAACATAACCTATAGCAGATTATTTACACGTGACATGGAAGGCATGGAAGATCTATACGAAAATTTCTTATCGTCCTCTGATGATGAAGATTTATTACCAATTATAAATCGAAGGCCAAGGATTATTAAAGACAGAATAAATTATATGGAGACATTTGACGATGTGGATTTTGTTCGAAGATTTCGATTGTCAAAGAACACTGTAAACGAGTTGCTCATTGAAATACAAGACCAGTTGCAAAGTGCAACTCAAAGGTATGTATGTAATTTATTATTTATTTAAATAATGTATTACATATCGTAAACAAAAGAAATATAAAATATAAGTTACAAACTTGATCATTCAGAAATCTTCAATTGAAATGACGTGAATTTCTATGTATATTATGTATTATGGTCAATGATCAACATTTTTTTTAATTTTGACAACATTTTTATATGTGTAAACTATTTGCATTGACTAATATTACTATATCTTGTCAAGATTATCTATTAATTTATTAATTTTTATAAAGTATTTAAACAATATTGAGAGAAAGTCAAATTAATGCAAATACCAAAATATGTGCGTTTTAAAAATATGCAACTAAAAATACATATATTATTATTATTATTTTGTATTATATTATTTATGAAACAGAATATTCTTTTAAACGAATTTTTATTAGGTAGAATTTAAATACAAAGAATTTACTTTTAGTGGAAGTTTCATTTTCTACAATTATTAATTGACAGAACTTTAATTTAATCAATTTTTCATATTACAGAACTTACTTATTGTTAGCCGAAATTTTATTTAATAGAATGTCTATTTGATCGAATTTAAATTTGTAAAAATTTTCATCTTTTCGAATTTCCATTAAACAGAATATTTAATTAAAATTAATTGAAAATCAGGATATTTAAAATTAATAATCCTTTTTGAGTTATCATGTAAGAGGAATTGTAAAATTTATGAAGCTTTTGAAACTTTTTCTTCTTGCATAAAATATTTATTTTATGCCTTCTGTTTTAGGAATCATGCTATTTCGCCAATAATCCAAGTTCTGCTTACTTTACGGTATTATGCAACTGGTTCACATTTTATTGCTGCAGGAGACTTCTCGGGTGTCAGCAAATCTAGTGCCCATAGAATAGTTCATAGAGTCACAGCAGCTATTGCTAGATTAGCTCCAGATGTGATAAAACTTCCTGCTTCACCACAAGAAATATCAGCAACTCAAATAGATTTTTATGCTATAGCTCGATTTCCTAGAGTTATTGCAGCATTCAATTGTACACATATTAAAGTACAATCTTTTGGAGGTAATGAAGCAGAAATTTTCAGAAACAGAAAAGGTTATTTTTCCATAAATGTGCAAGCTACTTGTGACGCAAATTTAAAATTTTCAAATATTGTTGCTCGTTGGCCTGGAAGTGCTCATGATGCAACAATACTCAACAATTCAAGATTACGTGGCTGTGCAGAAGCTGGAGAGTTTGGTGATGGAATTATCTTGGCAGATGGTGGTTATAATATGAGATCATACCTCTTAACTCCACTTTCAAATCCTGCAACTCCAGCTCAAAATTTATACAATGAATCACAAATCAGAACAAGAAATACAATTGAGCGAGCATTTGGAGTATGGAAACGTAGATTTCCATGTTTAGCTATAGGCATGCGTTTCACAAAAGATCATGTACTTCCAGTAATAGTAGCTACTGCAGTTTTGCATAATTTGGCACGAATAACTGGGGAAGAACAGTCCCCTGATGATCCGGATTTAAACATAAACTGGGATGAAATTTTAAATGCAGATCTTCACAATAGAGTAAACTTGGGAGCAGGCGAAGACCTCACGCTTCGACTTCTTTTACAGTATTTTGAAAGGTAAATTTCACTTTTATTTGTTCGCATTTTATGAATGTAATATAAAAATTAATCATTTTTTTTAGTCTTGTAGGTTGACAATAAATTGAGCGGAATACTACTGGCTGGAATGGAGATATTTTTTAATTAACTATTTAAAAGAAACATATATTCATGGATATTAAAAATTGTCAAATTTTTTTCTAGAATTTTTATTTCACAAAATTGTATTACATTCAATATAAATTTGAATAAAGTATGAAAAACGTTTATACAATAACAATAAACAAGTGTTTAAAGTTCTCTAGCGGTGCACTGCGTTAATCACAATGTCTTGTTTAAGCAACATACATTAATATCATTAATTTAACAATATTAAACTTTGATTTTATTGCTACTTCACATTAAACTACTAACTGTGAAGGTACATTTGACTTACAATACATATACATAAAAATAAAACCAACAAACAATCAGTTATTCATACATAATAGGTTATTTAACCAAATGTTGAAAGTTCTCTAAAAAGTGCTTTGGTAATCTTCACGTTTCGCTTAACCAAAAAGACATATTATTAATTAAACAATATTTTACTTTGGCCTTACAATAAAACACTAGTTGTAGAGATATTTAAACGAATTCGTAATTCATTTAGGAATAACATTTTGGCACAAATTATAGTTTACAATTATTGCATCTCATCTAATGTCAGTCTTTAAGATTTTCGGAAAATATATGCCATACGGCAAAAATTAATGACTTGCTTTAAACATACTAATGAAGAGTAAACTATGAAATAATTTTTTTCTTAAAAAAAAATTTATTTTTTTGCGAAGGAGCTGTATTTCCAAATCTTTTTTAACTAACTTCTTCTTTAAAAGGTCTTGCTCCATTTCCATTTTTTTAACAGTCTGCTCTTTAACCATTATAATATAATTTAATTTGGCTTCCATTAAACTATCAAAATTTTTGGATCGTTCATGTATAGAACGCGTTTTGACGTACGGCTTATTGGCAATACGTTGTAGAATATTTTCATGCAACTTAGTTTCCTCGTTACCTTCTTTTCTAATTGGTGAAATATGGCTGCGTTCATCTTGCTTTACGCTTTCTTCCTGTAATATTTCAGGCAATATTCCCGGTTTTGGTATTGGCGATCCATTTATTTGCAACGCAGCAGCTTTCCTCGTTCTTAGCATAGTTGGAGACCATTGCGTCCATTCTACGTTTTAGCATCGACAATCCGGGTTTCGCTTTCTGGAATTCAGTTTGTGGCGTTGACGTTGCATCTTTCTTTGTCAGCACATTTAGAGACCGTAGTGGCAAGTTAATAGTGTCATCGCTCATGATTATCTGAAATTAAGAAAAAAAAGATGAATTATATTTTGGATAAAAATTGCTACTGTTTTGTAAATTTTAAGAAAAAGCACAAAATAATCTGTACCTCACATGTTTCCATATTAACATTAATTGCACTGACATCAAGCGTATCTTCAAATGCGGGTAATTCATCGTTTTCGTGAAATTCCACAGTTTAAAATTCTTGAGAGTTGTTAATACCGTCACTATAAATTCCAGTTCTTTCACCAGGAGAAGCATCGCTATCAAACGCGTTATCCATTGGTTTCCCTGTTTTGCCAATAATTCCCTGTATTTGTATACACAGCTGATCTTCTTTAATTTCATTTCGACCTCCACCAGTCTTAAAAGTTTCTTGCCGTAGATTACTTAAGTGCTTCCTTGTCGAACGTTTGAGATTCTCCCACAATACTTTTAAGTGATTTGCAGTACGATGACTTGGTGATTTTCCCATAGAATTAAATTCCTTGCAAATTACCTCCCACATTTTATTCTTTTACTTTTGCATAACTGCATCCGTTTTCTTCTTTTCGATGATATGCCTGTATTTATTAACTACATTAGTGAGGGTAATTTTTTCCTCACTTGTGTAATTCGGACCTCTTTTTCTTCTTTGTTTTACCTAAAAATGAATATTTATTAATATATTTCTTAAAAAGATGCAAGTTATTTTTAAAATTAAACAGACGGAATTTTGGCTTTTTCCCTGACCTCCATTAAACATCTTGAAGGGATGTTCAGTTGTAAAAAAAAGATAATTTTTATGTAAAAAGTAGAATTACATTTTTACAGTGCTCAGCTGATTTTAAAAAAAATGTATGGCTTTTTCTACGATTTTTAATTATGTTATATTTGTAAATTCAAAAAAGAAATTTCTGTTAATTTTACTTAAAAAAAAATATTAATATTTTCATTAAAATAATATTATTGATTAAATTTTATGTAGGAAATAAATAAAATACACTAATAATTATATGAAATTTCTCAAATTCAAAAACAAAACAATTCCAAGGGCACAGTGAGTCAGACATAAATAATCAAAGAGCTTCTGTGCTTGTAAATCTTAAAATACATCAACATTTTTAATATTTATATTTAATACTCTTTAATATTTTTTAAAAATTTCTTCAAAATCTTTTGAAACATTATTAAAATTTGTTTCTTGCATTGCATCCCTTTGTTTACCTTTTTTGAGGTTACGTTTATGTTATTTTACATATTTTACTTAGCTTTTAATAACTTCATTACACAGCCACACAAAAAAAAGTACCCGGGCCGGGAAATGAGACCATCATTTCTTGATGTATTTTGATGCGCTGAACACGAATCTGAAGTCCGTTTAGCTCCATCACGTCAGGATTTTGACATAACCTCAAAAAACATAGCTGATTTTATATGACAGGAGAAATTTTTTAAATAATGGCAGATTTGCTTGAATCTTGTTACTCGGGGGTTTTTGGGGTCGCTGATTATGAATTTAACGTCAGATTTAATAAATTCAAAATGGCGGATCCAATATGGCGGACGAATTTTTAAAAAGTAGTTGGATTTTTACGAAAATTGGTATCTAGGGGTTTTGGGAGTCGCTGATTACAAATTTATCGTCAGATTATTCAAATTCAAAATGGCGGATCCAATATGGCGGACAAATTTTTAAAAAGTAGTTGGATTTTTACAAAAATTGGTATCATGGGGTTTTTTGGAGTCGCTGATTACGAATTTAACGTCAGATTATTCAAATGTAAAATGGCAGATATAGTACGGTGGTCAAATATCTTTATGTTTCTACATGTGTCTGCATCCAGGGTACCTCCACGCGGTGACGGTGGACAACGGAGTTTGTCCGCTATCCGGCTAAGTCCCTGGATAATGGCTTTGATGCCGTCATGGCAGACACACGTAGGAAACGTATTACGATGCAGGGACTCGGAACCCCAGTATCGGCCAAGTTACATAAAAATTCAACTATTTTTTAAAAACTCGTCCGCCATATTGGATCCGCCTTTTTGAATTTGAATAATCTGACGATAAATTTGTAATCAGCGACTCCCAAAACCCCTAGATACCAATTTTCGTAAAAATCCAACTACTTTTTAAAAATTCGTCCGCCATATTGAATCCGCCATTTTGAATTTTATAAATCTGACGTTAAATTCGTAATCAGCGACCCCAAAAACCCCCGAGTAACAAGATTCAAACAAATCTGCCATTATTTAAAAAATTTCTCCTGTCATTTAAAATCAGCTATGTTTTTTGAGGTTATGTCAAAATCCTGACGTGATGGAGCTAAACGGACTTCAGATTCGTGTTCAGCGCATCAAAATACATCAAGAAATGGTGGTCTCATTCCCCGGCCCGGGTACTTTTTTTTTTGTGTGGCTGTGTTATTTATCTAATATTATAAAATAAAATATTTTAATTTAGATACTATACTTACATTTTCAAATTGCTCTTCCATTTTTTATAACAAATCCACCATTATTCGAAACAACCAATTAGAAAGTGCGGTTAAAGAGAAAACAGAAACAGTTTACGATTAACTAATCACACGTTAAAATCTATGGTGGGACGCTTTGAAACTTAATCATGATTAAAACCTTGATTAAAAAATAATCATGATTACTTAACCAGCATTTTATGTCGAGTTGGTGAAACCGGCCCTAAAAAAAATTAAAATAGTATAAAATTTTTGTGGTTAAGAAGTACAAAATAATTTTAACTTTAAATTTAAATGCTTATCAATTTTGGCAACTTTAGGAATTCCAAATTTAAAAAACCTTATTTGAAATTATACAAAAAATTTTGGGGTTAAAAAGTATAAAATAATTTTAAAGTTCAACTTAAATGCTTATCTCATTTCCCAACCATGGAAATTCAAAACATTGAGTTTAGCTTATTTGAAATTTAATAAAAAAAATTTATAAGCATTATATTATTTTTATTTAATTTTATTTTGTTATAGTAAAAAGTAAAATATAAGATCAATTTAACAAAAAAATTGTCATTGAAATTTAATGGATTAATAATTAAAATAATTTACTTTTTTCCATAAAGCACTAGATTTGTGGACATCGTTCTCTGCTGCATTCAAAATTTCAGAACGCTCATTCCATAAGTCATCCTTTAATTCAGAATAAAAAATATATATTTCATCATATTTCATAAATTTTTGATTTTTTGTTTATTTCATTCTAAGTTTTAAAAATAAATTAAACAATTTTCAATTAAAAAGAGCACTAGTAATGCAAAATGAGTTTCAATTTTAAAAAATTTTTAGTTGATTTTGAATAAGAAAATCTCGTCACCATTTTTCCCTTGTAATTACTTCCGTGTTTCACTTTCCCATTCGACAAATCTTTATGTTCAATCATGAAATTTAACATAATTTTTCTTTGATTTGTAGAACATTTTGCGAGTGGCATTTTGACAATTTAAAAATAAATTCACCAACTGACACTTCGAACTAAATAAATTTCATGAAAAAACTGAAAAAATTCGAACAAAAGAATCAAATCATAAGTTGATAAATTCACTTTAATCGATAACCGAATGTTTTTAAAAATTATTCTAACTCTTTTAATAAATGAACTATAAAAATAAACCATAAAAGTATATAAAAATATATGTTGTGAATTAACAAGAAAATTCTTGAAAATATTCTATTGGTTAGAAAAGATATCTTTACTTGAAAAAAGAATTGTATAAAGTTTATTCAGTTAATTGAATAAAATAACTACACTTGAGTCTTTGAACAAATTTTTATTAACAATAGTTTTAAACCAAATTTTGTTAGATTATGTTAATAAATTTTGAACTTATTTAATTAAAATAATGTGATAAACATATTTAAACATAAAACTATTTTTTTTTTAAATTTTCATTGATTCTGTCCAAAATGTTGAGCATCACTTTATCTCTTTTTTTTCATACTCTAGTGCCTCTGACATTAATTTTATTTTTTTTTGTTTCAAGGAAATGATGCATTTCTGATAATCTGTTATATTGTCAGTTTTCAAAATTCTCTTCTCTCCTGTTTTTGATTCTGTAAAAATAAAATAATAACTGCTTTTACTCTACTTTTACTCTTTTGATTTTATGTCTACAATGAATTATACTTTTCCTTAATAGTATATGGTGGGAGAAAATGAAATAAAAGAGTATTTTAACAAACAAAAAAGTAAAAGTTGAACTGGCGCTGAAATTGTGGGTTTGGTACACCAAAAAATGTATGTTTTCGAAATAGAATTTTATATCTACAATTATATAAAAACTATAATTACTAGGGGTTTAAATAGTCATTTTAAAATATTTTTCGTCAAAATTCTTGATTTTTTCTATAACCACGCTAAGAATTTTATCTACAATCAGATTCGGTATATTTATCCTATAAACTATACGTGGAAATATATATACATATGTATACTAAATGTGTTAAAAAATATTTTTCAAATTTACTTTGAACTGAAGAAAGTTCTGTTTTATTAGATTGACTTGGTTGATTTAATCCAAATTCTTTAAATAAATTAGCACTATCCAGATTATCCTGTTTATGTAAATTACTGTCTTCAACTATAATCACATCATCTTCCGATTCGTCAGAACTCATTTTTTCATCAACCTCATCCTTTTCTTGTGAATTTTTGGTTTTTAAAATTTTTGTCAAGCCCCTCTTCTTCGAAATTATTCCTTCACTTGACAACAATTGCTCCAAAGCTTTGACTTCCCATTCTTTGGGTTTTGGAAGGACTAAATCGCGACTAATATTGAAAAAAAACAATAATAATTATGATAATAATCAAAACAGTGTCAGATATAAGTTAATTTAGGTTATCACATTAGATTTAAATATACTTTTTATCTTTTGAGAGAAGTATTATCAATTGCTCGTCTAAATATTCATTATTTATCAAAGTTGGAGAACCTCCACCCGTTGCTTCCAAATTCTTTTTCTCATCTCGAATTTTTAATTTTATTTCACTTTTCCATTTGTTCCAAATCTAGAAATTTTTAATATATAATTATTAAATTTTAATTAATCGATGATTTAAAAGAAATAATTCTATTGCCTATAACGCATAAATTTATAAACAGTATTTACAAAATTTTTATTATAAGTACAATAAATATTTAATAATGTTTAAAAATAAGAAATATGTAAAATATGTAGAGAAAAAAAGTTTTTCTGTGTGTAATTAAAAAAATTATGGTAGAGGTTGATAATATTCATAATACCTTCATCCAAGATTCTACCGTATTCATTTGACCATTATGATCCATATTTAAAACCGTAGTTAAAATTTGCCACATTTTCTTCTAAATAAAGAATTTTGTTAATTTTTATACTTCATTTACAATTTACAATTTTTTAAAATGTTTAAATATATATAAATTTTTTGCTACATTTCAGTATAAGAAACAATTTTGTCAATTAAGGGGGGAACCTCAATTAGACGTTTAAAAAATGCATCATTTTTGGGATTTTTTTTCTCTTGTAAAATAACTTCAAACATTTTGTAATTTATAGAGTACTTTATTGCATGACTTGACAGTGTAAAATAATTATTGAAGACTGAAAAAAAACATTTTTACTATTTAAATTTACACCGTGGCTATGACACCTGATTTTGTCTGTGTACATTCTAGCGCTCTAAATTATTTTCTGAAACAAAAAAACCAATTTTTTTTTAACTTTAGAATAATACCTTCGATGTGACATTTCGATTTTTTTAAAAAATGTCGAAATTAATTTTTCTTACCGAGTTTTACGTTAAAAGTGATTTTTCATGCATGAAAAATTGATTTTGAAATTCCAAAAAAATATGAAAAATTTTTTTTCTCAAAAAACACTTAATGTCACATTGAAGACAATTTAATTAGCTTTAAAATGAACTATGTTAAAACCCGTTTGGTTCAATACAGCGTTCTCAATCGTGTACACAAAATCGAAAAATGGTGTTTCGAGAAAAACGCGTTTAAAGTTTTGAATACATAAAAATTGGATGTAAATAACCTGACGCGTCCTGCTAAAAATTTTGTAAATCCTTCAATAATACAGATATCGATTAGAAATTTTGAAGGTATATTCTTGAATAGTTGTAGAATCGATTAAAATTATTTCCAAAAAATCGATTTTTTTGACCCGATAAATGAGGTTCCCCCCTTAAGAAAAATAATGCATTAAAAAAGTAAAATGTTAATCGTGTTATAATTTAAATTCATAAAATTAACATAAATCGAAACACTTTCCATTTATAAACTAGAAAATTTCTTAAACTATTTTTAAAAAAAGTATATATGGGACGTTTCACGTCAACCGGCCCAAAGCTATGTCCAAAATTCTATGCAATAAAAATAAACATGTAATACATGAAAATACTAGTAAACTCATCCACTTTCAATTGCAAAGTGGCAGAATTGAAAATTCAAAAAGGCGTCCTTACTATGTCAAGTGGAAGCGGCTAACTTCAGAAATAAGTAAATATATTTATTAATTTCTTTTAGAAAATTATGCAAAAATTTTAGGTCACCACATATTTTAATGTTTTTGAGGTCGCTGATTACGAATCTGAAGTCAGTTTTTCAAAATTCAAAATGGCGGATCCAATATGCGGATTATTTTTTAAAAATAATTGAATTTGCTTGAAACTTGTTACTCGGGGGTGTTCGAGGTCGCTGATTACGAATCTGAAATCAGTTTTTCAAAATTGAAAATGGCGGATCCAATATGGCGGATTTTTTTTAAATATTCATTGAATTTGATTGAAACTTGTTACTCGGGGGATTCCGAGGTCGCTGATTACGAATCAGAAGTCAGTTTTTCAAAATTCAAAATGGCAAATCCAATATAATTACTTTGTGGCCTTTAAAAAGGCCGATTGTTATAATTATGAACTGTAAGAATGTGGTAGCCTTGAAAAAGACTGATTGTTTTAATTTTTAAACCATAATTTTTTGGTGGCCTTAAAAAAGGCCGTTTGAATTAAATTTACAAAATACATCCAAACCAATGTAATTATATTTTAATATTGCATAACTGCAATAGGATGAGGTGCATTTGAATATTTTTAATTGTTCTTCTGATGTTACAATAAAAGAATGAGCAGATTGAATTTTTGTAACACTAGGTGCTCTAGAAAATCTACTAGCAAGTTTTCGTTTCACTCTCTCGTGTTGTTGCTTGTTGTAAATGAAAATCTGCGAAGTCTTGATATTTTGCTTAGCCCATTGGTAAAGAGTCTCTGCATTTAAAATGGCTTTGTCTGGTGAGGATTGCAAGCTAGCACGAGTGGCTTCTCTCTTTAAAATAGCTCCTATGCCATCACATGATCCTTTACAGTTGACACACTGAGGGTTTAATAGAAACATTTGAACATCGTGAAAAAAAT
Source organism: Leptopilina boulardi (assembly GCF_019393585.1). Lineage (NCBI taxonomy): Eukaryota > Metazoa > Arthropoda > Insecta > Hymenoptera > Figitidae > Leptopilina > Leptopilina boulardi. The sequence goes on from NW_026137888.1 coordinate 723,136, forward strand.
GACAATCGCTAAAACATATCTTACGAAGTCTGAATAAGCTCTTTTATAATTTAGATATCGTCCATGTTTTTACGATGCTCAAATGTTCTTACTACTTACATGAACATTCATGAAAAAAATTATTATTACAGCCGCATTTAAAAAGTTACTAAAACTCAGTTAATCAGTTAATAATGAAATGCACTGAATCAGCCACATTATTTGATTATTCGTTTTCTTCCTTTCGATTTATACAGTTTCTTTGACTCGCAACAAGGTGAATAATTTTATCTACAAATATTGTACCTAATTTCCATCTAAATCATAGCAGAGGGTAAAGAAAAATTAAGGAAAAGTTGTGTTTGAGGAAGACCTCAGGCATCTCAGAACGCTAGCACTTCAGATTTATAATCAGCGACCTCCAAAACCCCCAAGTAAAAAGTTTCAAGCAAATTCAATCAATTTTTAAAAATTCGTCCGTCATATTAAATCCGCCATTTTCAATTTTGAAAAACTGATTTCAGATTCGTAATCAGCGACCTCGAAAACCCCCAAGCAACAAGTTTCAAGCAAATTCAATGAATTTTTAAAAAATTCTTCCGCCATATTGGATCCGCCATTTTTAATTTTGAAAAACTGACTTCAGATTTGTAATGAGCGACCTCGAAAATCCCTGAGTAACAAGTTTTAATCAAATTCAATGAATTTTTAAAAAATAATCCGCCATATTGGATCCGCCATTTTTAATTTTGAAAAACTGACTTCAGATTCGTAATCAGCGACCTCGAACACCCCCGAGTAACAAGTTTCAAGCAAAATCAATTATTTTTAAAAAATAATCCGCATATTGGATCCGCCATTTTGAATTTTGAAAAACTGACTTCAGATTCGTAATCAGCGACCCCAAAAACATTAAAATATGTCGTGACCTAATATTTTTGCATAATTTTCTAAAAGAAATTAATAAATATATTTACTTATTTCTGAAGTTAGCCGCTTCCACTTGACATAGTAAGGACGCCATTTTGAATTTTCAATTCTGCCACTTTGCAATTGAAAGGGGATGAGTTTACGAGTATTTTCATCTATTACATGTTTATTTTTATTGCATAGAATTTTGGACATAGCTTTGGGCCGGTTGACGTGAAACGTCCCATATATATTGTGACGCGGCATTTTATGCTCGTCACAATATTCCTTAATTTTTTTATAAATAAATAGTAAAAAAAATATTCCAGGGTGGGAATGACCATCATTTCTAAAAAAAAAACAAATAAAAATCAGTATGTTGTCAAAAGTAATAAAATAACAAGAGAATTGTAAAAATATTAAATGTTAAATTAAGCAATAGTTGAATAAAATTAAATATACCTGCTGACTCGCCAGATCGATTCAACGGAAACAGTAAATTGTTGTCCACATTATCACATTATTATTTTTCTATTTCATGAAAAATGGACATTAATCGGAGTAATTCTCCGATTCAACAAAATGAGTCAGTTTTTCCATATCATTAATAATGTTTGACGTACCACAAGGGAAGTGCTTCCTGGTGTATATATTTGGAAGAGATTCCCGAATATTCAAGAGCACCAGGAAGACGAATATTCATTTGTATACTCAGCTGTCACAACATTGGGAGCGGCCATTTTGGATAGAGAGCGCTACGATGCGCCGTGGCACGGTAGCGTTCTACTTTACCCTCCGGATTCATGAAAAATATCGACTCGTGATAAATTGATTATCGATAAAGAAAAAGTTGTAATTAATTACTTTCACCGGGACTCACCTCTAAAAAGAAAGCGCACAAAGAGACGCCGACTAGCGTGACAGGTCAGCCATTTTTAGTAATTCTCATTCTGGAAGTGTAGTAGGCGACAAGCCAGTTTTTCTTTTTTTGTAATAAAAATAATATTTTCGATATTTAATAATTATGTCAGGACGAGGTTCGCTGAGGGGTCGACGTCGTATAGACGGTGAGTCCCGAGTATAATACTTTTGTCAGCCAGATCGGCATATTATTAAATCATTAATTAAAATTATAATATAACCTTCCGTTGTACACAAAAGTTTTCGCGTACTAACATTATAATGGTGAAAATTATTCGGCCTTCTGCCGAATACTAATTGTGAAAATTATTCGGCCTTCTGCCGAATACTTGATTTAATTAAAATAATGAATTAAAGAAATAATTATGAAACAAATTAAGTGAAGTGTTTTACTTGTGTCTTTATCCTTTCCCCCCCACTCTCCGCGGGTCATTGGTACAAAACAATGACGTGCTGAGCCAGCAGGCGGATATTATATTATATTCAAATAAATATAGAATGGTTTAGTTATTTTCCATAAAAATAACTTGGCGTCTTAAAAATAATAAATAATTAAAAATAAAGTAACGTGAGAAAATATAATTTAAAATTAATAGTTTTTGGAAAAATTAAAGCAAAAAAATAATATAAAAATAATCAATCAAGCAAGAATCACGTTATAATATATATATAAAATATATTAACAAATTTTGACAGTAAGTTATTTTAAACTTAAGTTAATTTCAATTTAATAATTGCAATTTTTATTTCTAAACAGAAACTGAATAATCAAACCTGAATAGCAACTGTAATTTTTCCCTTGTCGTTAAATTTTAAAAATTAAGGAATCTTAATTTCACATTACTAAACATATTTGTAATTAAAATAAAAAATAAACTTCTATAATTGTAATATGAGGCTATAAAATTGCTAAGGATAAATTTACACTAAGTAACCTATGAGATATAATGTTAAAATGGTATACTATTTTAAAATTAGCAACTACTTAGTTACAGAATTATATAATATTCTTTAAACCGTAAATACTTTTTCTAAATTAAGGAAATAAAAACTGCTTGGTAAAAGTGACACTTCGTTCTGTATTAAAATTAAGATACCCGTATCTATGATTTCAAAACCCGTTTTGTACATTTGCTTCATTATACTTGTACATTAAATTTAATACATAGAAAGATTTTGGTTGACTTCTTTAGTTACTACAGTCCAAAAATCGTTAGTATGATCGATTTGTACAATTCTTTAATATGGAAAATTTGATTTAAATATTTTAATGTTCGAATTAAAATAAACTTTAATTAAACAATTATTCTTATATTGCTTGAAAATTTATAATTTTCAAACGATGCCATATCTAAAAATACTTTAATTTCATACCAGCAGTTTCTGGATCATAATGTAAACCTCTTTCCTTTCGAAGACACCTAAACAATGCTTTTAAAATTCCAATTGTTTGTTCAACAATTGCTCTTGTTAATTTGAGTCTAGAATTAAATCTCGATTCCGGTTTTTTTTTCTGCAACATTTCCTAATGGAGTAATCAGTACTTGACTGCATCCATACCCTGAGTCTCCTAGTTTATATATACATATGATTTATTATAAAAGTAATATATATTATTTATTTACATTTAGTAACTGTGTTAGGAATTATAAATCTTTTGTAGGATAAATTAATTATTAAATAGGTTTTAAAGATGGTACAAAGAAACTTAAGAATTTAACTACCTAAGAGCCAAAACCCTCTCAATCCTTCCTCATAACTTTGTGCCATGAAAGCCTTTAGAATAGAATTATTATAAACTCGAGCATCGTTTGTTCTGCCACCGAACTTTGCGTTCACATATAATATCTTATTGTCAGCATCTGACATCTAATGTTATCAATATTTATAACAATTTTAATAAAAATTATATAACAAACACTAATTAATGTGCAAATATATATTAATTTCTTTAATTAACCCCAGAGAGAACAACATAGTTGCTCATACGTAGAAGTACAACTGGGGTAGAAAACCACCCCAAACTTTTATTGTTGCTAGAATGTTTACATTTAACGCAAAATAATTTTGGTATATGTCATTTTCTTCATTTTTTAATAAGGAAGAAGATAGCGTTTTTCGTTTTTTGACAAAATCAAAAATATTGTCAAAAAGGTGCAAAATCTCCTAAAAATACCCAAAATTTGTAAAAAATTACATTTTTCATAAAAAATAGTGTAACTTTTAAACAATTAAATATTTTTTAAAAATTCCAATGGATTTTTATAGCTGAATATGTATGCTTAAGGGCCCAACAATCCTTTTTGACGTTTTAAAAAAAAAATAATTGTTAGGACATTTGAAAATTAAGAAGTTTACAATGGAAAAAATCCCTAAAAAGGGAATAATAAAATGAGTTTTATCAAAAATATCCTACCATAAAGTCATGAAGTCAATATATAAGTCAATAATAATTAATTTCATACTTTCACATGATATTAAAAAGTATGAAATGCGATATTATTACGAAAAAAAAATTTTCACTTCTCTAGTAAAAGTCGAACGTAGAAGTACAACTGGGGTAGTTTTCTACCCCAAACGATTTTCAATTAAACACTGTAAGCTACAATTAAAGTAAATAATTACCGCAAGTGTCAAAATCTGTAGTTAGATATCTAATTCGAATTATTGTTAGGCTGCTGCCGTGATAGTTCGGCAGATAGAGACAGGGCTTTGGTTTGAATTTTTTTTGGGGTAGTTTTCTACCCAAGTTGTACTGTCTTGGCTTAAGAGTATAAAAATTAAATGTAAAAATTAAAGAAAAATTTAATTAGGAGAGATGGCACCCAAGACGAGCTCCCTAATATATGTATATGTTACGGTTAAAGTGCGAAATTGGTGAATGTGCACATTAACCGGTCAATGTGCACATTGACCAAATTGGGCATTAGTAGGTAGGTGATTGTGAGAATAGCATACGAATTTCTTTGTTTTGTGCACTTTAACCGGTAAATGTACACATTCACCAAATCATTTTGGTTAAAGTGAAAAATAAATATTATAGTATTGATGTTTTGCTACTTTAACCGGTAAATGTACACATTCACCCAAATCGTTTTGATTAAAATAAATTTTGCTGCGTACGAAAAATATATTTATTTATTTTTGCAGGGGCGACTTTCATGAAATTTTGTTTAATTTGACATTTTTTTTGCTATTTTTAAAGTATAAAGTATTTTAGAAAATATTGAATTTTGAATAATATATATATTTTTTGGGATTAAAAAATTTTAACTTTAAATATAGCTATGTAGGAAGAATATATTTATTTATTTTTGCAATTAATATATTTATTTACATTTGAGAGGCTGATAGTAAAAATGATTTAAAATAACATTGGGAGCAAAAGTGGGATAAGTGACTTGGGAGCAAAAACGGGTTAAAATGATTCGTGTAATTTATTGATAAATTCATTATATTATCGATTAAAAGATATTAATTATAATAAAATATGCATTTTTTCCTATTGTTAATATTTTTTAATCGATAATATAATGAATTTATCAATAAATTACACGAATCATTTTAACCCGTTTTTGCTCCCAAGTCACTTATCCCACTTTTGCTCCCAATGTTATTTTAAACCATTTTTACTATCAGCCCCTCATTTGAACTTCTATTTATATTTGTCTTCCTACTTCTGTTTATAATTTTCATTTTCATTTATTATAATTCTATTCCTTTAATACAATTTATATTTAATATTATCTTATCAATTTATTAATAATAATATTCATTCCATTTTCACATTTTATATGCATAAAAAAATTATTTAACAAATCACTCATTTCAAATTTTCACATTTACCAACCAAGGCTGGTCAATGTGTACAATCACCAATTTACTTGGTAAATGTACATAATATCTTCCCCAAATGTCCGATTTCTCACTTTTACCAAAATGCCCGGTGAATGTACACATTGACCGGTTAATGTGCACATTCACCGGACTTCGCACTTTAACCGTAACATATATATACTCGTACTATCATTGTATTCAAAGAGTGGAATCCTTTTCGATTAAAATACACTTCTTCGATATCCCTATGTGGTGGCGTAATACATATATGTGTTCCATCTACTACTCCTATTACTCCAGGAAATTCAAATTTATCTATAAATCTAGATTATTACAAGACATTTATTATAAACTGTTATTAAGGCAAGGGACTGGTGAAATTTCAGCCCATCAAAATTAATGTTTTTAAGAGTTGTCAATTTTTATCTGTTATTATTTACGACCTCAAATTATTATATACTATTTAAATTTTAAAAAAATTATTTTTGGCCATTTTAGAAAAAATATTATTTTCAACAATTCAAAAAATTTTTTTTATTTTTCAAAATTGTCATTTTTTGAAAAAATTTAAATTTTTCAAACCCCATACGCTTGCTTGTTCAGAATCATGAAAAAAACGTATAAAAATTTCGTCAATAAAAAATAATAAAAATTATGAGAGAAGTTTAAATTTCAATTTTTGGAGAATTTTGAGTTTTATTGTAAAAATTATTTAGAAATGAATTGTTTTTTCACTTTTCATAGTATATTATAATTTTAAATACCGAATTTAATTTTTTAATTACGTCAAAATTACACTAAATCAAAATTATAGTGAAATTATTCAAATCTGTACCTATTTCTCAATACTTCCATTTCTCGTTGAGTAGTAGGAAATTCGATCCAGTTATGTATTATTTCTTGGAGAGCGTTAATAGTATTATGAATCGACAGGCTAATTGATGCTTGGCTCATACAAGCATGAACTGAATTACCAACTCTTCGTTGGTACGAACCAGAAGACATAAAATCTAGAGTCGCAAGTATCTAAAATTTTCATTGTCAAGTTGATTTATAATTATTTACTTCTGTATATTTATTATTTATTTATTTTTAATTAATTTTTAATTAATTAAATAATTTTTTTTAAACCTGCAAATAATTTGGAATTCCAGTTATTCTTTGTCTTTGTGGCATAAAAGGACTTAATTGTTCAATCAGATCTCGAACTTGATAAACTAGGAATAGAAATAATTAATAATTAATCTGTACACCATAAATACAGATAGAAGAATATATAAAACTAAACCCTTGACCTATTTATTTAAACAAGAGATTTAAAAATGAAAGAAGAGTATAAAAGTTATAATATCAATAGTATATTAATAAATAATAAGTAGTTAATTACTGGTGCTTAAAAATAAGTAATTAATTAATTTAGAGTTATTAAAAATAACTAATTAATAACCACAATTCAAAGTGTAATTCCATAGGAACTTCTAAATTTTAATTTTTTACCGATAGAATTTTCGGAATTCACTCTCCGGAATTTCGAAAGGATTAGCTTTGTCTCGTAATCTTCTTCGATAAATAATTAAATTACGCTTTTCTCTTTCGTTTTCCAATGCAATTTCCTGAAGTAAAATATATTCTTCCATTTTTTACAAATGTAAGATAACCTGAAGTAATCTGAACATATCTTTATCACAAACAGTTGTTTTTAAAACGATATGAAGTTATAAGTATACAATTAGAAAAGTAGCAATTGTCTTCCATATACTCTCTTTTTTTATTAATGAAAGATTTTAATAAATAATTTTATTATAAAAGTTGGCACTAAATTTAAAAATTATTAAAAAAGTAATAAATGTGGACTTCCAAGTAAAATGCCCATACTTTATCAGTTTTAGTTACCAAATAATTAACCTTTACAAATTGTGGGGAAAGATCTTGAAATGGTGCCTAATTCAATTAAAAGTATATTGTTAATGTTTTGATTTGTTTTTTTCACTTCCATTTTATAAAAATTGTTATTGTGTAGATTTAACTAGTTTCTGAAAGAAACTAAAAATTTACGATGCGTTAAACATAACACTAAAATAATGTCATATTCTTTTGACTTTTTGTTACTATTTACTAAAATTTTTAATTTAATTTAATACATTAATTTATGCTGATTATTTATGATACAAAAGTTTAATCGAAAGACTAATGAACGAAATAAAGAGTAAGAATTTGAAAGTGAGATGTACGGTAATGAGTGAACATTGAGAAATGGGATATAAGATGCGGGAAGTGGAACGTGAGATGTGGAAATAGAAAGTGATATGTGAAAATTGGGAATTGAATTCTGGGAAATGCGAGAGAAGTGGGAAGTGGGATATAAAAAGTGGGAAGCGTGATAAGAAAAGTGTAATGTACAATGTGAGATGTGAAGTGTGAAAAGTGAAATGTGAGAAGTGGGATGTGAAATGTGGGAAGTGAGATGTGGAATGTGAAATATGGAAAGTGGGATGTGGTATGTGAAATATGGGAAGTGGGATGTGGTATGTGAAAGATGGGAAGTGGGATATGAAATATGGGAAGTGAGAAGTGGGATGTGAAATATGGGAAGTGGGATGTGGGAAGTGGGGTGTGAAATATGGGAAGTGGGATATGAAATATGGGAAGTGAGATATGGGAAGTGGGATGTAAAATGTAGGAAGTGAGATGTGGGATGTGGGAAGTGGTATGTAAAATGGGGGAAGTGGGATGTAAAATGCGGGAAGTGAGATGTGGGATGTAAAATGTAGGAAGTGAGATGTGGGATGTGGGAAGTAGGATGTAAAATGTGGGAAGTGGTATGTAAAATGCGGGAAGTGAGAAGTGGGATGTAAAATGTGGGATGTGGGATGTAAAATGTGGGATGTAAAATGTGGGAAGTGGGATGTGAAATGTGGGAAGTGGGATGTGGGAAAGTTACGTAATCGACCCCCAGGGAAGTCTTAAGCATAAGACTAAAGAACAACATACATATTAATACAATATTGTTAATTCTTATAACTAGTTTATGTCGAACGATCATTTAATGATTTTATCAAAAATATTTACCTTTTATTTTAAATTATGCTTTTGAACAAGATTTGAAAAATTCCTCGAATATAGACTAATAAATGATAAATTGACTAATGAGTAATAAATATATTACAACTAACCCCCCAAAATCTAACTCCATTCTTGCGAGATAAATAATCTCATCTGTTGCAATGTCTTGCTCATTAATTGTTTCGCTCATCACAATTCCATTTTTCAAATTTATTAATTTCATTTTTTCCTCTTGGAGAAGGATTTTCAATAAAGCTAAAATAAGAAATAAGTGGGATACCAATAATCCTGACATGATCAACTTTAGTTATAATAAAAAAAATGTATTGTGTAAAACATTATTTTTCATTAACAAATGACTATTTTCATTTCCGAGCGTCGAGATTAAGCGGGATCGAGCCCAACACACCTTGAATGAGTAGACTCGATCTAGGTTCCAGAGTAAATGGGATACGTGTGTTTTTGTACATATGTACCAAGTCACGAAAAATAAAACTTTTGTAATGTATGAGTCTTTTAAAAAAATAATTTTTAAACGAGGCATATGCACAAGAATTTTTATACTAATAGATTATCTTACAATATAATAATAAATATTTTAGATACATACATGTATAAATATCTTTATATGCCTTTTTTTAAAAAAAATTATGCACATTTCAAAAAGACTGTAACGTTACATTCTTCGCGACTTTGCCATATCAGTCTAGTCAAGAAATCAAAAAGTATATAGTGTAATGTGAGTGATTATTTTTAGAATTTTTGACAGTTTATAAGTTTATTATCTTGTGTAAGATGAAACTAATTTATATTTGTAAAAGATTATAAGCAAATTGTAAAAATTTGTTTCATACTCAAAAATTTCCAGATGCCTGGGTGTCGACCACCCAGTCGATCTTTTAGCGTGCTGTTAAGCGATTCACAAAGGTTGTTGGTTCTGTGTGGCAAATTACCAACACACAATTTATTTTTTACCTCCACCACTGGTCCCACAAATATTTAACAAATTTTGTTAATTTTGTTTGAATATCGACCTCATGTTCATCTATTTTGTTTTCAATTATGCGTAAGCCTTCTTCAAACCTGTCAGCAGGGGCGAGTGCAAGACAGCACGCATAATCAATAATGACGCTGTCGACACCTTCTAAACCTTTACACTTCCAGTATTTTCATTTACACTTTAAAAAGAATTGAAAAAATATCATTTGGATTTAGTTTTAGAAATTTGTATGCAATAGTTATAACAAATTAAGGGATATGAAACAGGGTCTGTTGTATACAGAATCAACACAAAATCTACAGAATCAAGAACATTCTATACTAATGTAACATTCGATAATTATAGTAGATTTGCCAAAAAAGAAGAGGAAAATTTAGTGAAAGAAGCCTTCAGTATTGGTGACGTTTCTAAATGCAATTAAGTCGCAGCGAACAATAACAATAGTTATCCTCGGGTTATCTTTTCCAACCGCAATATCTAATATGAATTGCGCGGTGGGGGCTAGACCAGGCCAATGAGGCTCAATTGGGCTATTCAAAAATAATATTGTTCAATGTAATCAAATCAAACGTCAATTGGCTGTTACAACGTTTATACAAATAATGTGTGATTATTAATAATAATCACAAAGGATTTGGATGAAATAACCTTGAAGATAATAATAACAAATAAAAAAAATTTCATTTTAGAGAACTTAAGGCGCTTGTATAGCTCACCGATCGCGAGTATACTTGCGTCGTGTATCATTGGAGTAAAAGAGAAAGAAATATATTTTGTCTCTTTTACTCCAATGGTATACGATAGCAGTATACTCGCGATATGTGAGGTATATAAGCGCCTTTATAGATTGCATGAAATATCTAATTGTTAGAAAGAGGACGACGAAGTGAATCATTTTATAGAATATAAAAACGGCAAAGGACTCAATTGCATGAGAAGTCGGGAAGCAGTAGTCAATGTCACAAAAGGCACTATAGAAATCAACTAAAGTAATAAAATTATTGGTATATGATACAATAATTCAATTGTTTTTGCAGAAATAAGAATATTATTTATCTAAACAATCATCATTAATTGATATTTAACCTGTTAAGTTTAGTTCCTATATTAAGGTACTTGATTGTTACCTTCTTTGTGTGAAATATGTTAAAGCATTTGAGAATAATTCCTCTATACTGTTGTGAACAGCAGTTTCGCAATCATTACTTGTTCTAATCCATTTTTTAATCCAGGGCAAAGTTCTATGATTTTTTTAAAAACCAATGAGTACATTTCCTGTGTACGCCTTGTCATTAATATTAAAATGCCACCTACACTCTAAAAATATTTCATATTCATTGAAATTTTTGGTAATATTGCAGAATAAGGACTTTTCTCAGTTTTAATATTTTCCACTCTAATATTTATTTTCTTAGATATTTTTGCACAAAAATGAATAATGAATGTGGGGATATCGAAAAAGTTAAATAGTTTTATTTTTGCTGAGTTACGCAACACCTTTTATCTGACATCTGGGCTGATTTTTATTATTTTACCAGTATTTTGAATAGATGAGACAGTATGATGAAATACATACGTTATGTGCATTATATAAATTACATATTTTACGTAAATTCCACGCAACGTTGTCCGCAGAATATTTTCGGGCATTTCGACTGCCCTCGACAAGGTTTTTAAAAAAAGGAAGCTGATGTACGAGGCCTTCGGCCGCATCAGTGTTGCCAGATACCCCCCATTTCCGCATTTTACACAGCATTTTTACTTATTTTCCCGCAATCCGCATTTCACAATGCGGATAATGAAAAATCACCGCATTTTGATTAACAAGCACGAATGTTCATGGAAATGTAACATAATTAACAAAAAGTAAAAGTATCAATTTAAGTTTTACAAGTTCAGTTTAAAATGTTAGGTTATGTATAAGTTTAAGTTATATAAAAAAACATCTATAATATAATAACAATTTAAAAGTTAATTAATTAAATCAGATAAAAAATATGTGTTATAAGTGTTATATTTACTTTTCTGTCTTTTATTACCCTGTGGGCAAAAAACCATGTTCGTTCTAAAAACGTTTTAAGAACGTTTTTAGAACGTTTCATGTCCACCAAATAATGTTCTGGAACATTATTTGAACATTCATGTTCTTAAAATGTTCCAGAACATTATTTGGCGGACATGAAACGTTCTGAGAACGTCCTTAAAACGTTTTTAGAACGAACATGGTTTTTTGCCCACAGGGTAGTCAGAAAATGGAAAACACATCAGAAGACGCAATAAATGGGCAAAACTTCAATGATCGATAAAATGACTTCGAAAATTATTTATGATAATAAAGAGAATGGTTTCCATGAAAATGAAACGGAAGAAATGGAAAACGTTTTTGCTCTTAGCGAAATGTGAAGATTAAAATTTTTATTTTATTTAATTTTTAAAAAGAAATTAAAACAAATCAGTATTATTTAAATACTTTAATGTTATAATCGATCTTTGTGATAAATAATGATAAGAACTACATTTTAAGCATGTGATCAAAGTGCTTTTCACATTTTATTTGTTTATAAAAAGATTTTATTGTTTATTAAACACGCAAAAAAATATGTAAAAAAATATTACTTATGTAAATGAAAAAATATATATAATGTACATTTCCTTATAGTGTTTTGAATTTCAAATTTTATCGCGCTTGATACCGCATTTTCATTATAATATCCGCATTTTAAAGCTACCGACTCCGCATTCTAGAAATGGAAGTCTGACAACACTGGGCCGCACAGTGTTATTCTCTTTTGCGTTTTAAACAAATATTGGCGAGGGGGGTTGAATATTGCCAAAAGTATTTTGCGAACAAAGTCAGGTATGATCCACAGCAGCGACCCAATTGACTGCGTCCCTTTTGTAGGAGGTGCCAAGAAAAGCGGGGGTACCAGCTATTCGGAAATATATATATTATTTAAAAAAAGTCATTTTTGGATAAAATTTACCATCTATAACTTCAGGTACTTAACTTTATTGTCTTCCCTACAGAATTTCTCTTTTCTATGTTTAAATAAAGATATTCCACAAGGAATAAACCAAAAATTTCAAAATTGACAAAATTTCTTATTCTGCAATATTACCAACTTTTCTTTTATTAATACGATTTTAACTTTAAAATTATAAACACAATAGTTATCACTTGAATTTAGTTTTCAATAAATTTAAAAAATTCAAATGCTATTCTTCTATTTGAAATAAATTTTAAAACGATTGAAATTTTTTTATCAATAAAAAATTAACTTTTTCGCACGTAAGCGTCCTTGTCACTGTCCAGGTCACATATATTAAAGGCGTAATTATATTTTAAAAATATTTTTATTTTTAAAATTTATTGAAAACTTTTGTATTTATATGTAATAAATTCTTCTATATACCTTGTTCATTATTCTCATAACTATTATGTACAATTGTCCAATGTTGGCAATCTTTGGTGCCACCTTTTAATGAAATAATATTAATTAAACTATTTTATAGGCATGTTTTATCATTTAAAATGAATTAAATTAACATAAATTAACTGTCAAAATTGACAAGACAAAAGATACAGTACCGTCCATAATTAAGAGGACACTCCTTTTTTCATGGGTTAAAAAAATTGTTAAATTGTTGAAAATAAAAAAAAATTAAAAACTCGTTCTATATTTTCCTAAAGGCTGATGAAATTTAAAAAAAAAATGACAAAAGTAAAAGATATTACATTAATTTTTCCATTATGTATAGAATAAAATGTGGATTTTACATGTTTTTTTAAGTTTCCATTTGTATCTTCATCTTTAAAAATATTTTTTTTTGTAACGTTCTTGCACTTATTTTAATAGTTATTTAATGTAGAATTTAAATTATTCATTGATAACCAGATTATTAGTTTTTCTTAAAAGGTGCAAGTCGGGAAAATGCTATCATAAAATTTAAATTTACATTTTTTACTCAACTAATTTTGATATATGATTACAAATGATAATTAATTTTAATTTTTCTGATCCAAGTTTCACGATTTGAATAATGCTTATGACAAATATGTACAAAAAATTAAAATTTTTGACTATTGTTGAGAGTAATTAATTAATGAAACAATTTTTTCTCCATTCGCTCATTAGGTATCCTAAAAGTTGAGAACAAAAGCGTTAAAAAAAGTCCTCATTTGTCTTTAATGGATAACAAATTATAAAACTTTTTGTAAATACAAAAATTCTGAAGGTTAGACAAAATGTGTTGGGCGGCACTGTACATATACACGGAGAGAAAAATCATACTATATTCACATGGGTTGTGTCACTCATTATTCACATCACCTGTGACGTGCTTTTTTTACACAAAATTCATGTGTTTATTGGGTCGTATATTTCTATGCAAGAAAAGTTTGTAACATGTACTATATTTGCTTCAAGTCCATGTCGTAAATACTCCCCTCCACTCAATGCGAAATTTGCTTGAAATCCATGCGCTTTTCGGATGGATTTCTTGCAACGGAGATACAAATGATAGTGCGCATGCGTGACTATATATATATATATATATATATATGACTAGACACGTGAACGGGAGTGACGCATGCGCACTAGCATTTCTATCTCCGTTGTAAGAAATCCATCCGAAAAGCGCATGGATTTTAAGCAAATTTTATATAGAGAGAAGGAAGGCAATTTTATCATGTTTCTTAAGCGTTTATAGTTTACAGATCAATCAGAATTAGTATACATGTCTTTCTAATTTCACACAACGTTTATTCATGCAATAAACACAAGATTTCATGAAAAAATATATTGCGTGATAAACGATTTTTACATGAAATAGTGTTATGTGAAAAAAGCAACAGTGGCTCATGTGAATATAGTATGATTTTTCTCTCCGTGTACATATGAGAGATTCTTTTTCAATCGCCCCACACAGTGGGCCAGGATCGACAAAAAGTGGCCAAAATTATAAGATAATTTTTTAGTACAACAAAACTAGGGTATTTTATAGTTTTTGAGGTCGCTGATTACGAATCCGATGTCAGTTTTTAAAAATTCAAAATGGCGGATCCAATATGGCGGATGACTTTTTTAAAAAATCCATTAAATAGCTTAAAATTTGTTACTCGGGGGTTTTTGGGGTCGCTGGTCACGAATCCGATGTCAGTTTTTTAAAATTCAAAATGGCGGATCCAATATGGCGGATGACTTTTTTAAAAAATCAATCAAAACGCTCGAAACGTATTATTTGGGGATTTTTGGGGTCGCTATCAAAAAAATCCGCGTGTATTTACACGCGGATTCCTCGTGTATATTTGGGCGCGGATTCCTCGAGGATTTGTCTAGGATTTATTCTTTTTTTTTCTCTAGAATTTAAACTTGTCATTTTTCTTTTCATATTAAATCCTCGGATATTTGAACTTGCAATTTATTATTTTAAAATACATTTTCCTCGATGACCGGAACTTTATAATTTTACCAACATTCCTCAAGGAATCCTCGAGGATTCAGACTTGTCATTTTTTATTTCAAACCAATTTTCCTCGAGGATATGATTTTTATGATTTTACCTACATTCCACGAGGAATCCTCGAGGATTCAGATTTGTCATTTTTTTATTTCAAATCAATGTTCTTCAAGGATATGATTTTTATGATTTTACCTACATTCCTCGAGGAATCCTCGAGGTTTCGAACTTGTTATTTTTTTATTTCAAATTAATTTCCCTCGTGGATTCGAAATTTATGATTCTATCTTAATTCCTCGAGGAATCCTCGAGGATTCGAACTTGTCAATGTTTTATTTTAAAATCGATTTTCCTCGAGGATTCAAACTTTATAATTTTACCTATATTCCTCGAGGATTCAGACTTGCCATTTAATTTTATAATCCATTTTTCTCGATGACTCGAAGTTTATAATTTTACCTACGTTCCTCGAGGAATCCTCAAGGATTCAGACTTGTCATTTTTTATTTCAAATCAATTTTCCTCGAGGATATGATTTTTATGATTTTACCTACATTCCTCGAGGAATCCTCGAGCATTAAATCAATTTTCCTCGAGAATATGATTTTTATGACATTACCTACATTCCTCGAGGAATCCTCGAGCATTAAATCAATTTTCCTCGAGAATATGATTTTTATGACATTACCTACATTTCTCGAGGAATCCTCGAGGATTCGAACTTGTCAATGTTTTATTTTAAAATCGATTTTCCTCGAGGATTCAAACTTTATAATTTTACCTATATTCCTCGAGGATTCAGACTTGCCATTTAATTTTATAATCCATTTTTTTCGATGACTCGAAGTTTATAATTTTACCTCCGTTCCTCGAGGAATCCTCAAGGATTCAGACTTGTCATTTTTTATTTCAAATCAATTTTCCTCGAGGATATGATTTTTATGATTTTACCTACATTCCTCGAGGAATCCTCGAGCATTAAATCAATTTTCCTCGAGAATATGATTTTTATGACATTACCTACATTTCTCGAGGAATCCTCGAGGATTCAGACTTGTCATTTTTTTATTTCAAATCAAGGTTCCTCGAGGATATGATTTTTATGATTTTACCTACATTCCTCTAGGAATCCTAGAGCATTAAATCAATTTTCCTCGAGAATATGATTTTTATGACATTATCTACATTCCTCGAGGAATCCTCGAGGATTCAGACCTGTCATTTTTTATTTCAAATCAATTTTCCTCGAGGATTCGAACTTTATGATTTTACCTACATTCCTCGAGGAATCCTCGAGGATTCGAACTTGTCAATGTTTTATTTTAAAATCGATTTTCCTCGAGGATTCAAACTTTATAATTTTACCTATATTCCTCGAGGATTCAGACTTGCCATTTAATTTTATAATCCATTTTTCTCGATGACTCGAAGTTTATAATTTTACCTACGTTCCTCGAGGAATCCTCAAGGATTCAGACTTGTCATTTTTTATTTCAAATCAATTTTCCTCGAGGATATGATTTTTATGATTTTACCTACATTCCTCGAGGAATCCTCGAGCATTAAATCAATTTTCCTCGAGAATATGATTTTTATGACATTACCTACATTCCTCGAGGAATCCTCGAGCATTAAATCAATTTTCCTCGAGAATATGATTTTTATGACATTACCTACATTTCTCGAGGAATCCTCGAGGATTCGAACTTGTCAATGTTTTATTTTAAAATCGATTTTCCTCGAGGATTCAAACTTTATAATTTTACCTATATTCCTCGAGGATTCAGACTTGCCATTTAATTTTATAATCCATTTTTCTCGATGACTCGAAGTTTATAATTTTACCTACGTTCCTCGAGGAATCCTCAAGGATTCAGACTTGTCATTTTTTATTTCAAATCAATTTTCCTCGAGGATATGATTTTTATGATTTTACCTACATTCCTCGAGGAATCCTCGAGCATTAAATCAATTTTCCTCGAGAATATGATTTTTATGACATTACCTACATTTCTCGAGGAATCCTCGAGGATTCAGACTTGTCATTTTTTTATTTCAAATCAAGGTTCCTCGAGGATATGATTTTTATGATTTTACCTACATTCCTCTAGGAATCCTAGAGCATTAAATCAATTTTCCTCGAGAATATGATTTTTATGACATTATCTACATTCCTCGAGGAATCCTCGAGGATTCAGACCTGTCATTTTTTATTTCAAATCAATTTTCCTCGAGGATTCGAACTTTATGATTTTACCTACATTCCTCGAGGAATCCTCGAGGATTCGAACTTGTCAATGTTTTATTTTAAAATCGATTTTCCTCGAGGATTCAAACTTTATAATTTTACCTATATTCCTCGAGGATTCAGACTTGCCATTTAATTTTATAATCCATTTTTCTCGATGACTCGAAGTTTATAATTTTACCTACGTTCCTCGAGGAATCCTCAAGGATTCAGACTTGTCATTTTTTATTTCAAATCAATTTTCCTCGAGGATATGATTTTTATGATTTTACCTACATTCCTCGAGGAATCCTCGAGCATTAAATCAATTTTCCTCGAGAATATGATTTTTATGACATTACCTACATTTCTCGAGGAATCCTCGAGGATTCAGACTTGTCATTTTTTTATTTCAAATCAAGGTTCCTCGAGGATATGATTTTTATGATTTTACCTACATTCCTCTAGGAATCCTAGAGCATTAAATCAATTTTCCTCGAGAATATGATTTTTATGACATTATCTACATTTCTCGAGGAATCCTCGAGGATTCAGACTTGTCATTTTTTTTATTTCAAATCAAGGTTCCTCGAGGATATGATTTTTATGATTTTACCTACATTCCTCTAGGAATCCTAGAGCATTAAATCAATTTTCCTCGAGAATATGATTTTTTATGACATTATCTACATTTCTCGAGGAATCCTCGAGGATTCAGACTTGTCATTTTTTTATTTCAAATCAAGGTTCCTCGAGGATATGATTTTTATGATTTTACACACATTCCTCGAGGAATCCTCGAGGATTCGAATTTGTCAATGTTTTATTTTAAAATCGATTTTCCTCGAGGATGCAAACTCTATAATTTTACCTATATTCCTCGAGGATTCAGACTTGCCATTTAATTTTAAAATCCATTCTCTTCGATGACTCGAAGTTTATAATTTTACCAACATTCCTCGAGGAATCCTCGAGGATTCAGACTTGTCATTTTTTATTTCAAACCAATTTTCCTCGAGGATATGAATTTTATGATATTACCTACATTCCTCGAGGAATCCTCGAGGATTCAGACTTGTCATTTTTTTATTTCAAATCAAGTTTCTTCGAGGATATGATTTTTATGATTTTACTTACATTTAAACTTGTAATTGTTTCTTTTTATATTAGAAGCAATTTTTTTCGAGAATTTAGATTTATAATGTTTTACCATAGTACAGTACCGTCCAGTAGTATCAGATCTCCCCTTTTTATTATTAAAAAAGCTAAAAATGTAGATAATAGAAACATTAAACATTTTTCTAATTTTTTTCCTAAAATCTGATAAAATTGTGAAAAGAATGGCACCGAATCGCAGATGTTTTGTTAAGTTTTATGTGAGATATATAAAAAAATGTCGATTTTTCATCCTTTTTTTAATTTCTCGGAAACTAATTGGGTGATTCTCCTGAAAGTGACATACCTGAACGTACCTGAATTTTTTTTCCTTTTTATTAATTTTACAAAATCAACTCACTATTAATTGTTGACATATTTCTACAATCAAAATTTTACATTCATACTTTTGCAATAAAAAATTCTTCAGCGGATTGATCAAATCGAATCTATGTTAGGAGCTAAAATTATTTCATTCCCGTAGCCTTTTTTGGGGACATTTCATCTTCAAAGCCATTTGACAATTGCAGCTCCTGCATAATTTTTTTAGGACTATATTTATCCAAACTTAATATTAAATTACTCAACAAAGTATAAACTACCACTAAGAAAATCAACAACACCTAAAATCGAATAAATTTTTATAAAATCATCTAAAATCGAAAATTAAATTAATTAATTAATTAACTTTCATGAGAATCACCCAATTAATGTTTTTTAACGTTCTTGGTTTCATTTTAACCTTTATTTAATAAAAATTTTAAATAATTGTGTATTCTCATAGTGTAAACTCCCGGAAATTTCCACTCAAATTTAATCTTAACACCAGACTTTTATTTTTTCAATTCCTAAGGGTTTACGCGCTCAAATCAACATTCACACACGCTCAATTCTCTGTATTCTGGAACGACGATACATATACACTCTTTACTCTA
Organism: Leptopilina boulardi; assembly: GCF_019393585.1. Lineage (NCBI taxonomy): Eukaryota > Metazoa > Arthropoda > Insecta > Hymenoptera > Figitidae > Leptopilina > Leptopilina boulardi. The sequence goes on from NW_026137888.1 coordinate 742,622, forward strand.
CACACACAGTGGTATTAAGTAATATTCATTCAAAAGTGAAATAAATATCTTTAGTTATTATCAAGTGTTAAATATCATTTTAAGTTCTGTTTCATGAATAAAAAACTGAAATAACTATAGTGAACCTTGAAAGTAAATTTTCGGCAACGTGGTCACGCCATCTTTGTTAAACCTTTTTACCACAACGCCTGTTGAATAAAATAAATTTAGTAATTTTCCTTTCATTCTTGTGCTTTCTTATTTTTTATTAAAAGTCCTGTTCTCGTCGGTTAATCTCAAACAAAGACAATCGTTGAAGCTTTATTCTAAAGTTTAAGTAATTTGTAACGAAAATGAGAGATTTGACAGCCTTAAAATGTTAAAGTAATGTTTTGACCGTTCGTATTGTAACGAATGTTAATAGGAAAATGTGCTCGTCAAGTCAGAGTTCTAAAAATGAATTTAACAATGTTTATTACAAATTTACTAGATTACAATTTATTTATTTAACAATGAGAACAAAAAGCGGAAAACATTTATAAAATATTAAAATTACGGGCATAGATAAATAAATAACAATTCTTATAAAACTCAAACTGAAAAACACTTTAACGAAAAAAACCTTTATAATATAAAACTAATTCTGGTTGGACCGATTTTACTGATTGCACTGGTGTTCCTTTTTCAACGAGATCATTCATCTCGTACCATCGTTTTTTACGGTAACAGTAGGCACAATAATGTCCTACTGTTTCGTAATCTTTCAAATCTCCAAGGTATGCAATCAGTCCAACCAAAGTGTATTGACTTTGGGGATTTACGGGATCCTGAAAAGCAGTTGGCACCTGATTCAACTGAATATTGTCTTTTTGCTGCAGATCGATTTCTAATATCGCGAACTGACCTGTAATCCAACATTATATTATAATTAATTTTCAGGTACTCGAGGTACCTGAGGTCAGTTTCAGGCCCTGAGTTTTCGTCAGTCGTGCAAAATAGTCCTTCGGTATAGCACATAAAGATTTTTGTGCGGTTTATAAAGTTTTCTTAAGTAAAGTCTAAATTCTCAATTCTTTAGTGTATAACAATAGTCTGTTATTTTATAAGCATTTCATATTTGATTGTAATTCCTCTTCTTTTATTATTCACGAGTTATTTTTCACTAGATTTATATCAAATTCAAACAGGTTATGGGACCAGAGTGATATAAAGAAGGGAAAAACTGTATAAATAAAGTGAAATTTAAGTGCATTGAGAATTGTAATTAACAAATATAGATTAAAGAACAGAACAAACAGTTTAGGAAATTTACAGATAAAGTGCAAAGTTGCATTTTTAAAGTTATTAATAGTGCATTTGATTATACGATGGCTCAAAGTTTTCGTTCCAGCATTCAAATAGAAATGCTTAATAACAACAATTATGCCGTGTGAAAATTTAGTGCAAAACAAATGGTAATTAATCTAGAAATTTGGTCAGTGGTGAATGAAGAGGTACCAGAAAATCCGGACACGACTTGGAAAAAGAAGGACGACCAAGCTTCCTTCACAATAGAGGTACTCGTGGACAATAAACAATATTATTATTATATTATCAAAATATTATTATTAGATTATCAATATTATTATTATTATATTATCCATATTATCAACACCAAGAACGCAAAAAAGGCCTGGAAAGCTCTTGAGGATTATTACCAAATATCCTCGGAAGCGAGTATCATTCACCTATACAGAACTATGTGCAGAATGCGTTTAGATGACATGGACGGTGACATGGAGAATAATGTAAATAAAGTTCAGGATACGATTAACAGATTACCCCGGCTAAAAATCCTTGTACAAGATCGTACATAAGATCTTGCACATGATCTTTGACAGTGTCTTGTACATGAACTGGTACATGTTTCTTATACGGAATTGGAAAAACGACCCTGTACGAAAACATGCATACTTAAACGATAATGACGGCAATAACAAACAATCACTTTCCACCGTTTGGTGAAAATTAGATAGTTTTCACTGCAAGTAGTTGTTACTTTAAATGATGGTGAATTTTTAAGCAGGTGACTCGACATGCTTCAAAGGTTCATTTCAAATACAACTTTGAATATTGAAGCAGATTTTTGTCTAATTTTATCGGGATTTATTATGTCAATCAAAGATTTTAAGATTTTCCCTCTTTGTTCATAAGAAAATTGTGAGCCCGTGTTATGAAATATTTTTGATGTATGAAAAAATTAGAATTTCGGACTGCAATTTCTCGAAAATCATTTTTGTTGACGGATAGTCAACTTCAGCCTTTAAAAAATCGTAAAGAATTGAGTCAACGAAGAATGTATACGAAAATGAATATGCTTTCCTTGGAATATGGTCGTTGTTCTAATTCCGTATTCGAAACCTGTACAAGTTCATGTACACGTGTTGAAGAGTGCGCTAAAATTAATAGGTACTTTACTGTATTAGATAGATTCACTCATTGTCGACAAATGCCAGTTAGTCAGCAGAGTCGTTTTGAACTGCTAAGATGTACATGAAATTATACCTTTAAATATATTAAGTTTGTTTAAGGCAAAATGAGTTGTCCAGTTATTTATAATGAAATTATAACAACACGTTATTGTCAAAGACTTTGTACAAGATCTTATGTATGATCATGTATACGATCTTGTACAAGAATTTTAAGCAGGGACTACTCTCGGTGAAAAGTTAAGAGATAAGTTAGCGGCCGACATGCTTCTTGAAACTCATACGGACTCATACGATATGTTAGTGACAATGTTACAAGAAAGACAAAAAGGGCTTTCAGTTTCACTATTAAAAAGAAAAGTAATCAATGAGTACAAAAGAAGAAAAACAAGATGGCGTGTAATTAAAACAGTCACAGCGGTGATTCGGCAATGAAAGCTCAAGTGACATCGGAAAGAGAATTTTTTTTTCCAAAAAGAAGGGACATTGTAGAAAGGAGTGCGAAAAGTACATCACATAGAAACAAAAACAGGACAAGGCAAATACAGTTACTTACGTGAATAGGGATGAACATCTTGTTTTTGCAACAAATGATAATATTTGCTCAAAAGTGTGCAGTGCAAGTGAAAAAATAAAGGACGATTGCTGGATCGTGGACTTAGGAGCTACAAGTCACATGTGTAAAGTAATCAATGATAAAGGATTTTATGGAAGTTTCAGCTGCAAAAAGAAAGGGAAAGTGCAATTCGCGAACAAAGCCCTATTTACGGAAGTCGATGGGATAAGTTCAGAAATTCTCAAACTCATAAATAACGGTCAAAAAATCGCAAAAAAGGTTACAGATGTTTTGTACGTGCCAAAACTGAGCACGAATTTATTATCGGTAACCAAGTGGATAGAAAAAGGTCTAGAAGTAAAATTCAAGGGAGAGGGAGAGTGTTGGACATTTAACGGTGTTTTAAATATGAAGTTTCTAGTAAATGTAAGTGGAAAGAGAAAATCAGGTACTCGAGGTACCTGAAGACAGTTTCGGTCCTTGAGTTTTCGTCAGTCGTGAAAAATAGTCCTGCGGTATAGTTATTTAATAAAGATTATTTATTATTAAGATATGAAGGAAAAATTGTAGGAAATGACGTAGGAATTCACATAGATTTCGAAGTGAAAACTCATTTGCAGTTTCCTACATAGAATCATACTCCAAATCGTGTCCGAATTTCACATACGATTTTACACAGAATTTTATATGGATTTCTACATGGACATAGGATTTCATGTAAATTATTAAACAGGAATCCATGTGAAATTCCATGTAAGATCGCATGTGAGATTTTTTTATGGGGATAAATCTTGTATCTAGAGGGTTAAAAAATGGATATATTTACTGCTTGATGTGAATTCTCTGTGCACATTTCCTTTGCAAATCGTATTCTTGCATGGCATATCCGGGAAAGGAGGGAATAAATTATCTTCAAAATTTTGACTTGTCAAATGGCGGCAATCACAAACAATCAATTTCCATTGTTTGGTGGAAATTTTGCAGTATTCACTGCAAGTCGCTGTTACTTTGAACGATGGTAAATTTTTAAGCAGATGACTTGCCAAGCTGGAAACGTTCATTTCACATGCAACTTTGAATTGTGTAGCCGATTTTTGCATAATTTTTTCGGGATTGATTTTTTCAATTAAAGATTTTAAAATTTCTCCTCTTTGTTCATACGAAAATTGGGTAAGCCCGTGTCTTGAAATCTTTCTGATGATTGAAAAAATTGGAATGTGTGACTCCAATTTCTGGAAAATCTTTTTTGTTGATGAATTGTCAGCTTCAGCCGTTAAAAAAACTTGAAGTATTGAGTCAAAGGAGCATGTATTCGAAAATGAATATTCTTTTCCTTCGATTGTAATAGCCTATATTTATTTCAATTTCAATATAAGCTGAATCCATTTTAAATCGATCAGGCCGACCACCTTTAATGTGTAGACTGTTCTGTCGCTAAAATATGTTATTCTACATGAAAAATAAAGAGACACGTATTTTTTTATAAAAACAATTTTTAACGCAGTTATGGACATTCGAAGTTCGAGAGATAAAACTCGAAAAAGCAGTGAAAAAAATTGTTTAGCCTGTAATTTTGTTTCTAATTAATGCAATCAAATTTTTTTTCATCTCCTAATTTGTTAATTTTGAATCTTTTTACAAATTTCAAACGGGATTTTGAAGAGGAATATATCACCTACAAGACCCAAGAAAAAAATTTTGATTGTATTACACTGGGCTCTCCATACAGCGAACTCGAAAATGCTGTGTTTCGCTATAAGGAGAGTCACCTTGACGCAAGGTTATGTCAACAATCAACAATCGAACTCAGCGCCCTTCCCTCGCGCATCGCGCCTCACCTTCAAACAGTTCGCTATAAGGACGACCGCTGTATTGAGAGTCCAGTGTACTTAGAAAAAAATTGCAGACAAATAATTTCTTTTCACTGCTCTTTTGAGTTTCACCTCTCGAACTTCAAATGTCCATAACTTTGTCAACATGTTATGTCTTTAATTTTCATCAACAATTAATCATTTAATAATAATCATGATAAATAAACTTTAAAAAATTTAAAAAACATTAAAAATATGTTTTATAATTTTAATATATTATTATTATTTTCTTGGGGAAGAATAGTTTCATTTTGTTTATTTTTTCTCCCGGTTATTTCCCGGCTTTTCTTTCATTTCCCGGCTGTTTCCCGGTTTGTAGATACCCTGAATATTTCAGCGACAGGAAAATCTACAACTTGAAGGTGGTCGGCCTGTACGATTTGAAATATATATATATATATACATATATTTATGGACATCCGCATGATTAGGGTACACTTTGTCGGATTTAGTTTCCAAGATAATGACTTTTTTCAAAATGTGGTTCAAATTTTTTATTTTTATTTTACTGATGAAAAACAAACTACAGGGTGTCCAACGTTGATTCATGCGTTTTCATAATCTTTTTGTAATTATAATCACGTTAAAATTTTATTTCTAATATTCTATTTGCATGGGAAATAATGGTAAACTCGTTTTTATCGAAATTAGTGTTTTGTCACTGCCAAAAGCCAGTCCACCTCAATTCTGCGGCAAATACGAAGATAGGGGAAACTTCTCCCTTTTTTTCTCTCTATGATTGATGAGGATCAAGCGCACCCCAATGTAGTAAAGCTATAGTATTTCAAGCAATGTCTGACCGGAGAAGCTGCTGAATTCGTAAAGGACGTAAAGATAGAAGATGCAAACTACAACCCTACCTAGGAAGCCTTTAGAGAAAGGTACTGCAACGGGCGTCTTCTTATCCATACACATTTTAATATTCTTTACGGCTTTTCCAAAATAGAAGAAGAATCGGAAGCAGCTCGCAAAACATTAATCAACAAGACGAGACAAACCGTGCGATCATTGAAAAATATAGGAAGGGACATCGTTGGCGACTGACTAGTCTTTCACACTATAGAGCGGCTGGATTCCGCATCATGACGGCAATGGGAAGATCAACTCAGTACGCGAAGCCCACAATCCTCTAACCTGGAAGAGAAAAATCTTAAAACAAATCAATACTCCAGCTTTGATGACCTGGCAAAATTCATTGACGATCGAATCATCACCTTCAACATGACGAATTCAGGCCTTCAACCTCGACCTCCCTCTCATCAAGCTCCAAGGCCGACCAGGAACAATTGTCCGTCACGAAAAATGGAACTTGGAATCGAAAATGCCCTGAAAAGCATTACATAGGTCGGTGTCCGTCCTTCAAGCAGTTGACATTCTTCTCTAAGAAAAGGTCAGCAGCTACTCGCTCAACCAGTAGATGCTCGCTTTAATCGAGTAACGTCTATCCCTGAGCCTAGAGTGAGCTGCTGTCTCGCATTAAAGACAAAAACCACTTTTAGAAAAAAGCGATTATCTCAGAAACTAGAATCGGCAAAGTAGACTCTTTTCATACGGATATCTACAATTATTTATTAATAATTTATCAACTTTTATCATTTAAAAAAAATTTTTATCCCATTAGCACAAACATTGTGCTTTTAGTTATCTATGAACAACCCATAAAAAATGATATATTGAGCAAGCATTTTGGCTAATTTAGCAAGTCGTCTGTTCAATTGTCCAAACGATAATTGGACAATTGGGCTGGTTGCTCAATCATCAAATGCTTTTGAAAATAAATCAAATTCATTATCTGTTACAAAAAAAGGGGAAGTGATTCTTATAGACTTTTTGACGGAGAATACGAATCCGACCTATAAAATTATTTTTTTTTTGTAAAAAAATGGCTATATTGGCAACTTTTTGGTATTTTTTGTCGTTAACCAAAATTTTTTCTTTTATTTTGCAAAATTGAATTGTATAGTTTTTTGTGTAAGTTTTGAAACCAATTTTTCAAAATCGTTTTGTGATTTTTAAAAGAAATTTAAGTAGATTTCAATTTTTGTCATTTAGTCAAGTATATAAAACTATGAAGGTTGAGGTACAGAAAAAGTGGGATAATAATAAAACAATAACATAATTTTTAACATATAATTTTATTATTTTTTCATTTTTATATACCTTAAACTGCATAGTTTTATGTACTTTACTAAATGACAAAAATTCAAATGTTCATAATTTTTTTTTAAAAAATCGTAAGACGATTTTCATGAATGGGTTTTAAAGCTTACACATAGTACTATATGATACAATTTAATGAAATAAAATAAATTTCGGTAAAACACAAAAAAATTTACAAAAATAGCCAAAACAGTCATTTTTGGCCATTTAAGCCAATATTACCAGGAATCCTGAAGTAATGAGCCATTTTAAAGGTCGTATTTGTCAAAAAACTAAAAGAATCATCATCTTCTTCTTGTGCAACAGAAGTAAGCAAAAATTTGCAGGCCTGTGTAATTCTTTAAGATTAGATAAAAGTTATTGAGTAGAAGTGCGTCTGCTTATTTTGTAAAAAAAGTACATGCCTCCAAGATATTGCCATTTAAGAAAATTGGTATTTCTTTCAAATTGTCCAAATCTTGACTTTTATCGAAGCACTCAGCTTTAATTTGATTGTTTCCGTATATTCTTTTAAGGATATTTTCTTTATTTATTTTGTCTTTGAATGGTAACTCTTCAAATTTGTGTACTTTTTTGTAATTTTCAATTTCAAAACAGGAATCACAAACTTCTTCCTCAGAAAGTTCAAAGCAAATCAGACAAACCTTCCTTTTCGTACTGTTAGTTTCACTATCCGTTTTGCTTTCTATTTTGCTTTCTGTAATATCATCACTCTTTAAAATTACTGTAATATATAGTGTTGCCTATTCATTTATGGACAATATTATTGTTTATCATATTATGCAGTATTATAAATTAGGAAAAGTCTGTATAGGAAAACTATACTAAATAATATGAAGATGTAACAACTTTTGCACTTTAAACTAACTAACAATTGTTATTTGAAATTATATTTCCGTGAGATAAGAACGCAATGGGAAATGAACGACTAGTTCAATAATGGTTCATTATTGGGAGCCAGTGTTAATTGTAAAAGTGTGACAAAAATTATTAATATTGAGCTGATTTTGCGAAATTAAAAATGAAAAAAATAGAAACGAAAATTTATGATAGTTTACTTTTGACTAAATCAGGATATAGTTGTCGTCTCACACTTCCAATATGCTGACTTAAATAATAGCCACATTTACTAAATCTTCTTGCAACTTTGTCACCTGTTAAATTCTTGTCTTTTGATTTTTTATCATTCAAATAATCTTTAAAGCACTCTATAAATATGAAACAGATATTTTTATAAAGTAAAGTATTTATATAAATTTATAAAATTTTAATTATAAATTTTATAAAGTAAATTATATGTAATCAATTTTAAATTTATAATTTTTATTTATTTACTTAGTGATTTTATTTATATTTTGTTTTCAATTAAAGTTAAAATTGTATGTATATTTAATGTTTAGAATACAGTACTGATCAATAATGCCTTCCTTCAGGGAAGGCACTGATTTATTAAATACATAATTGCTCACTTTCTAGTGATTTCATGAATGTGGCCATTAAAATTTTGACCACATTCATGAAATTATATAGAAATGGGAAATTATTTTAAATCTGTGCCTTCCCTGAGGGAAGGCATTATTAATCAGTACTGTACATGTAATAATTTTTAAAAAATGGTAAATTTTCTGATTTATAGGTTATTGGAAAAAAGGAAATTCCTTTATAGAATTTTTGTAAATTTTTATAAAATAATTTATGTTAAATAACTTTATATGTGGACGACCGCATGAAAAGGGAATACTTTTACACTATTAGACTTATCTACATGTTCAAATTCTTTGCTAAATTTGGGAATTTTTGATTGATTTTACGACCGTTCAGGTGTAAGAATGTAATGTAATGTAAGAATGTAATGTAATGTAATGTAATGTAAGAATGTCTGTTACAGAACTTATAAGTTCAGAATGCCAAAAATAAAATCAAATATTGTAATAAGAATATATCTGGTTCTTCGGGGAAATTATTCAGATTATAATTTTTTTCATTCTACAAGCACAAATATGGCGCTTTTAGCTACCTGTGGATAGGGCGTAAAGCCATTCATGAGACCCACGCATGAACATGACCGCTGTTGCTCTCCCATGGGTTGAAAAAGAGCCAAATCCAAAACTAAGCTTACCCATGCTCTTTTTCAACCAAAGGGAGAGCAAACGACGCTTATGCTCATGCGCGAGTCTATCCTTCTCTTACTTATTTCATTCCGTTTGTGTCCCCGTTCAAGAATTAGTTCTGATTAGGCCTTAAAAGCGCTTAATATTTTTTTTTATTTTTTATTAGTTTATACACCCGTTTTTAACCTTATCCAGCTATACAAGTGTTTTTTTTACAATTTCTATCTTAACAACTATATAACAATGGTTTTTGCGCCTACAGTGCGACTTCTGAAGATAGGAGTACTCGCATTTGCCTAGTGGATAATTTAGGAAACTGTAGAAAAACCCTCCAGAGTTCAACCGGTTTATCGGCAGTCTAGTTTCGGCGGTATGCATCAGACAATTAATCGAATGCATCGTCGCACCTAGACGTCAAACCTCCCGCTCAGAATAGCTCACCTGTCGGAAAAAATCCCCGTCTGACGGGGGGCACGAACCTCGCTTGCTCCACCCGCAGAGCCGGAGCCCCAACCAACTGAAAAAGCGCTTAATATATAGTTGCTTAATATACTATTAAGTGTCACCTTCAAAAAGAAAAATTAATAGTTTTTAATTTTAAATTTTTACCTCTATTTTGAAAATAAAGGAGATTCGACAAAGTGGTCCTTTTTCATGCGGACGTCTACATATTAATATTGTACATATAAAATGTTATTTTTAATTTAATAACACACCTTCGACTACTTTTTTCTTAATTGGAGTTAATGGTTTTCGCTTATCTCGGCCTGGTATTTGTATCAGATTGCTTGACTCTTGTACATATCTGTTTGATAACTCATAGCGGGTCCAAACTGCGACCGCAAGATATTTTACAAATTTGGAATCATCTTGTGTTTTAATTACGTCCCAACTTTCTTTCTTGATAAAAACATCATTTCCTAAATGAATTTTCTCAATCTATGAAAATATAATATGCGAATATTGTATAGCTCAAAGACAAGTCGCGTATAAACCCATTGGAGTTTAAATCGAAGATAATGAAAATATATTTGAGTCTATGACGCGTAAGGATACACATAATTTTATCCATATCCTTAAATTTTGATGTCACGTATTAAATTTAATTAATTAATTTTAGAACATTAATTTCTTTAAATCATAAGACTGACACAAATTGCGCCAGAGACATATATCCACTGTTCTTTTCATAGGGAACCCATACTAAACCAATACTACCCATAGGATTATATTGGAGAAGTTACATTTTTTCAACGAATCAATGCTGGACTGTTGTTTTGCAAATAGCTTTCCAGTCATATTATAGTATCATTCCGCAATAATTTACAAAAAGGGTCAGTTTATTTAAGAAAAATGAATTCGAAAATAGGTTTATCAATTTAACCTCATTCAAACCCTTCAGTGCCGTATCATAATAAAGCGACAATCATTATCAAAGAATTTGAAAGACTTTCCAACTTTCTTAAGGGGTTACATGGGTTACATTACATTGAAACTGTCAGAAAACGTATGTTTGTTTAGAATTTTATTTTTTCATGTAATAAATAAATTTTTCTAATTGAGCACTTTCACATATCTTAAAGTAGACTAGCAAATAAGTAATTTAAGGTAGTATACGAGCACGATCACACTTTTCTATAGATTTCCATGAAATTTTAAATTTTATCAGTTAACAACGAAATCTACACATTTGCAAAGTTTAAAAAAAAATTGACAGTTTTTTAAAGAAGATATTTAAGTTAAAAGTTTGTTAATTAACATGGTTAACTTATAAAAGTGTATATAAACGACACATTTTTTTCAATAACTTTTAAAATTTTCTATAGATTTTTTTAAAAAACTAATATATTATAATTGAGTTTTGGAAGGGATCTGTTGCTACGAGCCTGATTTTCAATATTTTTTAACTAAAATTTTATAAGTTACTTTATTCATTAGTCTAATTTGAAGATATATCAAACTGGTCAATTAAGAAATTTATTTATTAGAGGTGTGCAAAAAGCCCGAAACCCGACCCGAACATTTCGGGCTTTTTAATTTTCGGGTCAGGTCGTGCTTGGTTAATTCGGGCTCGAGTCGGGTTCGGGTCGGGCTTTTTCAAAAACCCGAATGTTGTCGGGTACCCGAACTTTTCAGGTTTTTGACATTTTTTATTGTTTAAAATTTAATTTCAGTTATTATTAAAAAATATTTGAGATTTCGAGTACTGGAATGCTACATAAACATTCGGGCTACCAGAAATTTTTCAGGTACCCGACACTTTCGGGTTACCCGAGCCCGACCCGACCCGAAAAAAAGTTAGCCTGAACCGACCCGAGTTTTCGGGCTTTTTGCACACCTCTATTATTTATTATATGAAACAAATTTTAATAAACATGTTTGCTGACGGTATTGACCCTTGTGAACCCTTTAAAATGACAGTTGGATTAATGCGTAAATAATTCTACGTAAGTTCCACCAGAATATTTTCACTTAGGACCCGCCACCTCAAGACCAGGTGCAGAAAGTGTCAGGAGAATGCGCAGATTCAGTGACGTCATATCCATTAAGGGAATAGGTAAATAATGAAAGCAAACCTAGTATTGTCAATTAAGATAAGGTAAGGTACATCATTATTCATTAATTTATGTCAAAATTATTTGTACGTTTGTGTGAGGATGTCAGTAGAATCAAATGAAAGTACGTATTAATATTTTAAATTCAACGTTTTCTCTATTTTTAATGTAAATCAAAGTGTTTTAATTTAAATTAAATTTTGAAATTTCAAATTCACGATAACCTATACTAAATTATTTCTTACGTCATCATACCTAAATGAACAATTGAAGACCTGGAAAGAACAAACGACGCAGTGCGCTCTCCGATGTCCCCTATCTGAGCCAGCCACAACTGCGCGGACGATGTGCGCAACAGAACAACGTCGATTGTGCTTTTTAGGCCCTCAATTGTTTCAAACTGTTTTTGATTTCTGAAATTTGAAACCATTAAAAATAACTACTAGGTACATAAGTTTCATTTAAAATGTCGAAAAACTAGTGATATCGCATTTCTATATTATAATTTTTATACCAACCTCCCTTTTTCCATCGGCACTGGTTACTTTAATTATTGAGTATTTCTTGTACGTAACTTTTGGAGATTTTTTTACGCCAGATTCGACGTCAGAATCAGATAATTCTAAAGAACAACAATCATTATGAATAGGTATTAAAATTATAAACATTAGTTTTTAAACAAAATGTGTCTTACTAATAAAATTTCTTTATTGACAGAAATAAAAACTTAAAAAAAATATGATATAAAAGTATTCAGGAATACAAAATATGTATAATGCTCAATTTTAAGATTATATAGAAAATATTTTTATGTGTATTATAAAACTTTAAATTCAAATAAATAAAAAGAAAATAAATATATTAAAATGAATTTCTGCATAATTAAATAAATATTTTGCTCAAAATATAATTTTAGTCTCTCAAAGTAAATAATAAGATTTGAAAAAATCATAATAAAAAGAAATGTACACTGGAAAGCTGATGCTGTGGAAATATGGGCAAATCTAAAATACAGGTAACTTTTAGGTGACTTGGTTTTATTTTTATAATCATATAATATAACAACCTAGTTACTTTTAGATAAAATTCAAGTACTATTACTTGAAGCCTCAGAAAAAATTTGGAGTTATTTATTAAATATTTTATGCGTTATGCGACTTGAAATTCCAAAAATAATTTTTTATTTTTACAAATGCCTGCAGAATGCTTCAAAAATTTTTCTATCAGAAGGGTATAAAAACGTGATTAACTGCATCGTGTGGTTTTCTACGTATTTATTTCGAAGTTGACGCGAAGTTGCCTCTTTGAAAATAAGAAAGTTTTCATGTTTTTTTGTTAATCACTATGTTCATTCGTATTGAGAATTGTAACCTATTCATAAACGTCAAAAGTTATTGAAAATACATTTTTCAATTTCCCTGACATTAAAAAAATTTTCACTTATAATTAAAATTTTTTTAATGCTAATTTTTTAAATATTTTTTATTTCATTCAATTTTTCAAAAATTTCCCTAACATTTCTCTTACTTCTCTGACTTGCCTGACAAGTGATAATCCAGTATTAAGAAATCATATTTTCGTTCTTTTTTTATTAGCGATTAGTGAGCTCTTGAAATTTCAACCAAAAGTTTATTTTGCGTCTAACTTTTGAAGCAATTGATGAAAATTAATTACACTCATATTTTCTGATTTATTGAAAAATTATGTTTAAAATGATATATGAAACACATATGTGCTTACAATTTTAAAAAATTTATTTTTTTTGTCGAAAAAGGCCATGTTTTTTAGATTTGCCCATATGTAATTACATATACGGTCAAAATGTTATGTGTGGTTGGTGAAAAAAGGCCTACGTATTTCTCGTCAAATTTGCCTTTGCGGTTTTGATGGATTCATTTGAGCCGACCATATAATCGGCGTTTCAGTGTGTTTTGCATAAAAATATGTTCGAGAAATTTTCAATAAAGTAAAAAAATCATTAAAGTTATACCATTATGAGAAAGTTTTCTTTTCCTTTGCGTTTTTGATAACAAATTGGGTGATGCAGCATCTATAAAAGTAAATATTCCTTAAGAACATCAACTAAATAACGCTTCACTATATTATTATAAATTATGCGATACACGGTGCAGTGAAAAGGGGTCGTCCATAACCCACTTTTTTGAGAATTTGAACTCCCCTCCTCCCCCCTATGAAGCACCCTATTTCATACATTAGCGCCATTTTTCGTCTTGTCGTAGCACATAGCTTGACCCCCCCCCTCCCCCTGCAGGGCTAAGTTGTTTATGGACTACCCCTAACGAAATTTTCAAGACAAAAAATTAATGAACTATTTAATTATTATTTTTATGTCGATTTCAATTTTCTGATCTTGCATAAAGATTTGGATTTGGTGATCTCAAAAACTTTAGAATTTTTTATTTATAATAATTTACATTATATTATATTGTATTATATATATTATATTGTAATATATTATATTATAAATATAATAATGTGTATTATAGAGGTCAGTCATTGTAAAGAGGTTAATAGGATATAATATCCGTAAATTACATAACGCTTAAGTAGGGTGGAAAGGGTAAATTAATAATTTAATCATTAAGTTATTTATATATAGGGGAGACCGGGGCTATTTGGCGCAGGGGTTGCTTGGCGCACTTGAGTTTATTCAAAAGTATTCATTCCAATTAATTTCAGTCCTTACTCAAGTTAATCCACTTGATTAACTATAACTTTGTACAAAATTTCATTGTTATTCATTGATTATTATAGATTTTATATTTAAATAATTGATTTTGGTACTGCAAAGTAAATTTTTAACGTCTTCATTTTTTTGTTATATCTTTTTAAAAAATGGTTTTGAGAAAAGGTTAAATATCAAGTTTTGAGCTCTAAACATTTCTTTTTAAGAAATAGAAAGAAATTTTTGATTTACATTAATATTTTTAATAAAAAATTAGTGAATATATAAAAAATACATACGGGGTTAGGTGGCGCGTTTTGGCAGGGGTTATCTGGCGCGCTTAAGCAGCGTCTACAATAAGCGCGTCGGACGTGTCCGACCGGTCGCGACGCGGACGTGCTGACGTCACAGACGCACTGCTACCAACTATGGCAACTTTGCAGCTTGTCAGTGAAACGCCAAGGTTAATTAATTATACTTCTTTATTTAAATTTTTATTCCATTTTTTAATAAATTTATTTTAATTAAAAATTTTTAAATGATTCATTAAAAACTGTACAAGTAGTTTTGTCAATAATAATTTTTAATTATTACATTTTTTTAAAGAAATGTACAACTATTTTTGTCAAGATTAATGTTATTTATTAAATTCCTTTTTTAAAAACTGTAAATGAATTTTTGTCAATACTATTTTTTATTTATTTCATTTTTTTTGTTTGTTTTCAATAATTTCAATTAATTTAAAGAAACATTTCTTTCGTTGCGACTGCGGTATTCTCACCCATGTTTCTTTGAAAGCAGACAAATAATCAATTGTTTGACAATTTAATCTTTTCTCTTCTATATTTTGATTTTCTTCTTTATCTGAAATAAATTGTTTGAATATTTATTTTATTTTTTTTTAAATATGATCATTTAGGTTAATTGTGAATAAAAAAATGTAATAGCTAAATTTACATACTTATGAATAAGTATGTCAATATGTAAAGCTAAGATCATCTATAATAATTTTTATTATTGCCAAGATTTTATTTTTGCTATAGGTACTAAAATATATAATAATTTTTAGAATTAAAAATTTTTAATTAACATAATTTATTTAATATTTCTAAAAATATAACATTTTCCAGCAACCTTATTAAAATTTAGAAAAGAATAAAAAATTGATATTACTTACCATCAAAAATTAAACTTTCTTTTATTGTACCGTTTATATCGTTTTTTTCTTCACCTTTCCATTCATCGTCCGTTAATTTGTAGGAACTGTCTGTTCTGTTAAATGAAAAATAATATTTTTATAAATTTCAAAATTTAGTTTTTAAATCACCTATTTTAAATAGGAGAATTCACTTATTTTAATTAGAAATAATTTAACAATTATTGTACAATATAATATTCAGTAGTGTTTAATTAGTAAAGTTTTTAAATATTTTAAGATTTATAAAAAATGAACCTTATAATTTTTATTAATAATATCTAAAAACAAATAAAATGTACATTACATTATTAAATATAATAAACTTAGAAAACATAAAATTTTAACATATTATAAAATTTAATTATTTAGAAATATTATAGTCACATTTTCCAGATTAAAAACAATTGATCAATTACTTAGATTTATTATACTCACTGTCGATGAGTAACATGTTTCTCTAAAAAGAGCATACAATTGTAATATTTCCACTTAATATTCGGGTTTTTAGTTGCTGCTGACCCTGATGGGATGTAAACTGCTATATCTTTACGTTGTTCACTGTACTTTGTTTTAAAGTACTCCCATTTGTTTTTGGCTTTTTCAGCTATAAAGATAATATGCGTAAAGAGGTAATCAACATGAAAACATATAATAACATTTATAACACATATCAATATTATATTATATAAAAAATCTTTATATAAAAAATATTTAAAATATTTTAAAATATATTATTAAGTAGTAATGAGAAAATGCATGATAATAAACTTATTTATTATTATTTATTTATAAATAATTAATTTTTTAAAAAAATAAACAAAGTAGTATTAAAAGTCACTGATGTCTCATCAATTTTAATAGAAGACAATTTTTGTTTTTGAAAATTAATTTTTATGATATATTTTGTTTTTCAAAATGTTAATATTTTGTAGTTTTCTATAAATTTATTATGTACAATAATATGATCATTTATTTTTATTTTAATATTATTAGAACAATATATTAACCTTCAAACAGTACAATAATACGTTTATTAAGCACATTGAATGAGAGAATAATAAAAACAAACATCAGAACTAAAGTATTGACTTTGAAAATTTTTGGTTGTAGGAAAATTAACTATGAGCTAAAAGTTTTTAACGTTTAAATGAACAAAATTTTTTTTGAAACTTTTGTAATTATGAATTTTATTACAAAATATTATTTTAAATATCTAAAAAGAAGTTTTTAATTTAATAATTGTTAATTTACTGTTTTATTTTACATTGACATTATAATTTTTAATAATTTATATATTGAAAAAAATATTTTGTTCATTTAATCTTTCAGAATTTTTGGCTTATAATTAACTTTTAATTAATTACATACATAGTTTATTGACAAAACATTAAGAAATTTATCTAAAATTAAATTAAATATAACATAATTTAAATTAAAGGATTAATTTTTTTTTAAGTTATACATATTAGTAGATTTTACATACCTGTAATTGGTGTTCCTGTTATTTCAAACACTTGTTGGGCTATTTCCTCCCAAGCGTTATTCTTTTTGTCATTATTTTTGTAGCTATATGATGATTTATCATATAAATAGCTACGTTCTTTTACAAGAAAAATTATTATTTCATCAACAGAAACATCCTGCGGAATTTGAGACATGATTTATACTTTTTTTAAACAGCCTATTCTCGAATTTTTTTCACTATTAAATAATCGCGTGGTCAGATAAAATTACACACTACAGTGTGTCATCATATGTATTTACATTTAAGTGTTTATGGCTTAGGGTACAATCACATGAGTATAGTCTTCAAATAATCAAAATATTACATCTGAAGACATTGTAAATTGAATTTAATTTTAAATTTAATTTACTAATCTACAAAACTATATACTTCATGCTTTAATTAAATACCTTACTTCAGAATACTCTTTCCATATTATGTGAAAATCAAACTACACCTACCATTTTCTGTTTATTGCTTCGCTAGTTTATGTGTTGAATTTGTTGAAATAAAACAATGGCAAATAATATTTGTGATAAGGATATTAGATCCTTTATCGAAATTGTAAAACAAAATAAATGGGTTTACAGTTCTAGTGAGAGAATATCTGGTGATAAAGAAAGAAATGAAATGTGGGATAAGTTAGGCAAAATAATGGAAACGCGTAAATTTAATTTTAAAGGTACGTTCAATTATTGTTTTATTGAAATATGTTTTAAGTTTAATTAAATTAATACAATTACTGTATTATATTTAAAGTAGTAAATTTATAATAAGTATGATAAATGAAACGGTTAAATTATTTTATTGCAAGCAAGAAAATACAGTACCGTTACTTTTTCAGTCAAAAATGAAAAAAAATTTTTATCATTAATGAAGGTCAAATCAAGAATACGTGAAAAATAAATACTTATATTTGAATATCAAAACCAAAAGAAGTTAAATATATAACCTCTTCATTGAAAAATTTATTTTATTATTTCTAGTTAGTTATTTATTTTAATGTTAAAAATTTTTTTCTACAGATTATAAAAAAAAATGGAAAAATCTTCGTGATAAATTTGTTAGATGTCATAATAGAAATTATAGCAAGTGGACTTTTTTCCAAGACTTAGAGTTTCTGATACCTCATATTCATCACAAAAAGTATTTTACTTACTTAATTATATTACACGGAAAAAAATTTTCTGTTAAGTCTTTAACGTCGATTTAGAGATTTTACATGTTCCTAAATCTGTTAATTCTACAGATATTTTCTATAAGGATTTAACGCATGCGCGAAAACAATGCAGTGATTCGACTAAGGCTGAGTACGATTGAGTGCGAGAGGTTAAGGCGAATTTAGTGTTTTTATTATTATCATAGTGTCGTCAAGAAAGTTTAATTAAAAAGGAAACGTCTTAAGTATATAAACATTATTATAGAAATAAATTATTACAAATTTTTTATTTTAAAATTAACTGTAGTGATTAAGTGAGAAAAGTCGTTTGTTTCAATTTCTCGACATAAGAAAAAGTGGATTTATCATAAGTTTTGAAAACTTGCTCCTCATTTTTTTTTTAGAAAATTATTGAAGGATGAATTTATTTACATAGAAGTTATACTAATTTATACAATAGTGTTCCGCGAATTTAATGTATTCGGAGGAGAATATAACCTATAAGAAATACTCTATACCAAATATATATTATCCCCATATAGTATACATAATTTGGTCACTCAACAGTTTTTAAGAACTGTAGCTCAAACTTGTAGAATTAACAGATTTTAATGCCAATGATTCAACATATTTCTCTATTTGGAGAAACATCAGTAGATGGCGCAGGAGTTTCTGTAAATTCTACAGAAAATTTTTTTCCGTGTATTTACTTACTTAGAGATAAAAAGTTAATTTTAATTATAGAAATAAATAAAAAAAATTTATTACAGTAATAAACAATCAACAAGAAGCATGTCAAAAAATGCAACATTGATGATGACCTCGCAAGAATTTTCAGAAGAAACTTTAATCACATTTGCATCTCCATTATTGACAACTTCGTCACAATCTCCAGTTAATTCTATCTCGATGCCAATATGTATAGAACAACAGGAGTCACAACCTTCATCATTAAATGCAATAAATGATTATAATAACTTTACAACATCTTTGTCAAATTGTGACGCATCTGTGCAAATAATACCATCTTCTCCCCCAAATAGCTCACCAGAATCGTCATCATTAATATGTTCAGAAGAAGATGAACTAGATTCATCGAAATCCTTACATTCAAATGTTGGTTCTGTATCGCTTATAACTCCTAATCAATGTGTTGAAGTAGTAGATGTTTCGGAAACTTTACCTTCAATTTCCGGCTCTGTTTCACGAATAAGAGCTAATTCAAGAGTACCTGTAGCAGTTTCAATGTTCCAAGAGTCCCTTAAAAGAAAAAAGCAAAACCAACCTTCAAAAATTTCAGAACATGCTAAAATTCAACGAATGGTTGTACCAGCGTGGGATGACTTTGCAAAAAGAAAGAAAGAAAAAGAAGATGAAGATAGCAAATCAATTTTGAAAAAAATTTCAGACGTTGCGGCCAGTCTGTCGAGTGTTCCAACTCAATTTCAAGAATATATACAATTGAAAAAGGAAATGTCAGCTTATCAAATAAAATGCACTAAAGAACAACATATAAATAAGAAAAATGTACCTGATACTGGAAATAATGACGGTTTTTTCAATATATTTAAAAGAGAATATTTAAACCTTTCTCTTGCTGATCAAAAAGAGCTGTTCCCTTTAATTCTTGATATACTCGAAGAATTCTTGGAATAAATTCTTGATAAATTGTTTTTAAATATAATGCATATAATTTCAATATGTCTTAATGTGTAGAAAATTTTTTATTGTGAACAATTATGCTTTTAATTAAGCTGAATTATCTTACTTTTGCATTACGTTTTATTTTACTTTTTTTAAAAATTTACGTTTTGAAGAAGAAAACAGTTTTCTTAAAAGTATATATCGCATTTATTATGATGATTTCATAATTTTTAAAAAAAATTGATATCTCTAAAACATAAAAGTATTATTATTGTTAAACAAAATATTTTTTGTAATTTAAGTATAGTAAAAATTATTGAAATAAAATTTATTTTTCAACAAAAATTTATAATTTGTATATTCTATATTAATTACTTTCAATGAATTACCCCATAGCATCTAATATTTAACTGACGTCATAGGGATACCAAGCGATTTTATAAAAATAATTTATCCCTAAAATGTTTTCAGAATATTCTAGAACATCATACATAACTTGAAATTTCTGGAAATAATCGGATGTCAATTATATATGAACAATATCCTAAAATTTAGATGCAATTAAGTTAATTAATGATTCATCCATAATTTAAAAAAAAATATATTTTCTAACATTTAAAAGATATGTTTTAATTTTACTTAATTTTATTGAATTTTTGTTAAAAAAAATTTTTTTTTTTGACATGGACAATTTTCATTGGTAGTCAAAAATTTGAATGATTTTGGACAATCAATCAATATTATTGACGTCGAAAACATTATTGAAATTTTTTTTCTATATACATGTAAATTCTCCATTACTAAATAATGACACTTATTCTAAATTCTCCTTTAAATCACGATACAAGTACTTAAAGTCATATTGACACTGCTACACTGTTTTCTTTTAAAATTTAAATATTGAAGTTTAGAATGATTGTTGTAATGTTTTTACTTTCAATAATTGCTCAGTGGTTTAATCTTATGCATTTGTACATGCAATGGTGCAATAGAAAATTAAGATTTAGACGTTGGTGGGTGAAACGTCACATTACAAATGAAATGCGCGATTTATTTGGTGCCTACCAAACACTTTTTATTTACTTTGCTCAAAATGATCATGAGGAATTTTACAACATGACAAGGATGACACCTCATCAATTTGAAACTCTATATGGACTTATTCGACACAGGCTAATTAAAAGAAGTAAAAGGAGACCCCTATCAAAACGGCTTCGTTTGATAATTACATTAAAGTAAGAATATGATAAACTGTTTTCTTTCATATATAAATTTTTTGTAAATTTTTTTTGTTTATTTTTGATTAAAGAATTCAGTTCAATTATGTATAATGTTCAAGAAATAAGAAAAGATTAATATTTTATATCTTAAAGATTATTTTTTTAAAAATATTGTCCATTACTGTTAATAATAAACCTTTGTATTAATTTTTTCTTGCATAGCTGTAAGATAATATTTTTGTTTATTGTTGACAATTTTCGTTAAACAGAATTTTAAAATTTACAATTGTCCTTGATCAAATTTTCATATCTCTAAATAAATATTTGACACAAAATGTTATTTAAAATTAAGTTTTATACTACAATAATCGTACATCTTAAATAATAAAGAATTAGTTTTTAAATGAAGAAAGCTGTAATTTACATGAAATTAAAGAATACGATTTTTAATTAAATGGAAGAGAAATTATACTAGGAAAAATTTTTGTTTATTAGAATTATTTTTATAAAATGAAAAATTATCTGCTTCAAAAATTTTTTGACACATTTTGTGATCAATCATATTTTATTCGTAAGACCTTTTATTTTAATAATTTTCTGTTAAAAAAAAGTAGGTACATTTTAACAAACTTTTTTATTAAAAAAATAATAGTAAATGACTGAAATATTTCATGTATCGTATACAGTTTTATTTCAATTGTATTAATTTTATATTTATTATTATTAACGTAAGTTCATTAATTTTTTTTTAAATTTTATTCATTTTCAGTTACTTAGGTAACGGGGATAGTCATAAAACAACATCTGCTTTCTTTCGGATTGGTAAATCAACATCATACCAAATAATTGCCGAAGTATGTGATGTTATTTATGATTGTTTATTTCCTATTTATTTTGCAAGAAAAAATTCTTTTGATTGGAAAGTCGTGGCTCGTGGATTTCATACAAAATGGAATTTTCCCAATTGTATAGGAGCAATCGATGAGAAAGAAATCCGCATTAAAAAACCTCCTCGTTCTGGAACCTTATTTTTCAATTACAAAAAATTTTGCAGTTTCAAGTTACTGGCAATTTGTGATGCTTTTTATAGGTTCACGTGGATAGACGTAGGAGATTTCGGATCTGTCAGTGATATATCTGCGTTTAGGTACACCGATTTTTATACTGCATTAAAAAATAATTTAATAGATTTACCGCCAAATGCTCCTCTACCTAGAACAAATATTGTTCTCCCACACTCTTTCGTCGGTGATGAAAATTTTCTTCTTGAAAATTTTATGATGAGGCCTTATTCGAGAGATCGTGGGTTAGATGAAAGAAGAAGAACATTCAATTACAGGTAAACTGATAAAATATTTATAAAGTATTACTTTCAGACATAATCAGGGTGTACAGCAAGACTTAAAAAAAAATTTCTTAATTTTTCTATCACATTCTTTTCTTGAACTATTGTAATTTAAAATTTGTTTGACAAATAAATTTTTTATTAACTTAATGTTATATTATATATAAAATAAAAATAAATTTTTCTTTAATAAAAAATTTTAGTACATTTTTTCTCAGCATATTTTAAAGTTATTTTAGGCAATTAATTTAATTAAAGTTTACAGTAAAATTACGAAGTTAAAATAGTAAAAACTTTTAATGTCTATTTTAAAGAAACCTATATAATCTCAATTATTTGAAAATTATTTAGTAAAATGCTTTAAATAATTTTTAAATTAGAAAAGATCTCAATGCTTGAACTAAACATATTTTAAAAATCAATCTAACTCAAAAATAAATTCTCAGCAATTATTTTGAACTTTTTCTTGAAAAAATTTGCAATACTTGAATTCTTCATTGATTTTTAAAAAAATAATTTTACTTTTCTCTGACTTCTAATTTCGTTCCCAGACTACTGAACACCCGGACAATATGAAATATGCAATCATTATTTAGTAACATTTTCAGGCTATCAAGAGCAAGAAACTGCATAGAAGATGCATTTGGAATTTTGTCATCAAAATGGCGAATTTTACAAAGAAGCTTGGACTTCAAATTACAAACTTCTATAAATGTAGTAAAAGCATTGGTTTGTCTTCATAATTTTCTTTTAACTGAAGAACTACTTTTGGACGAAGGGGATAGATTGTATTTTCCCGAAAATCCAGGACAAAACATAAATAATAATGACAATCTTGTAGTTGAAGAAAATTATGAGATTCCTCTGGTTGCTGTCCAACAAAGAGAAATATTGTCAGATTATTTTATAGCGGAAGAAGGTGTCCTGAACTAAAAAGTCCCTTCTATATTAAATGGATTGAAAAATTTAATAAACGTGTAAAATAAAACATTTTGTCAATGTTTTAATAAACTATTTTTATAAAATTATCCTCTTCAATGTTTCATAAATTTTTTAATAATTTCTTAAATAATACACGGTTTTTTAAGTTCTTAGGATTCAAATTTTTTTATATAATAACAATTATTTCTAAACATTCACTTATATTATCTTTCTTCTTAAAAAATACTAAACGTCAAAGTTACACCAAAAAAATTCTAAAAATTTGAAATCATTTGTTTTAACGAAAAAATGATTTTTAAAATTTATTTCAAATGATTTTCCTTTAAAAAGTATAAGTAATATCAAGTATTATATATTTTACAAGACTATTGTCAAAATGAAAAAACTTTTCAAACTTTTTAAATCTTTTTTAGTATAATTTTCATTTAACAAAAAAAAACCTCTAAATGTTTATCATTCGACATTTAAAATACCTTTAAAATATTAACATAAGAACATGAAAAAAACCAATTATATTTGAATTTATTCAAAAATTTTATGATATATTGAAAATGACAAATGGTGCAAGTAGTGAAAAATATGGCAAAAGCAGAAAATTTTTTAAAAATTACTGGAATTTTATTTTCTTTAACTTATAAAATAATTGAATTTTTAAATTTTAAATTATTAAATGGTATAAAAAATAAAAAATTATTGTTTCTTGATACCACAGAAAATTAAAGTTTAAAATAAAAAAAACTGTATATAATGTTTGGTTATATTTTCTATGTAGCAAATATTTGTCTACTATTTTCCACAAAATTGCAACAATAAATTGTGTATTAAAGTCTTTGTAAAAAAAATGATAAATCAAATGTAATAATTTTAAATAAATATGATGATTAAAACTTTTATTTTAATAAGTGTAAATGTTTATTATTTTAATTTTATTAATATATTATTATGGAACATTTGTCACTGACAAGCTGCAAAGTTGCCATAGTTGGTAGCAGTGCGTCTGTGACGTCAGCACGTCCGCGTCGCGACCGGTCGGACACGTCCGACGCGCTTATTGTAGACGCTGCTTTAAACGAAGAGAAATCTACCACATCGATAATTTGCTGTATAATTTAGCGTCGCTCACGAGTCCTATCACGGCATTTGTATTTTAATTATAAATAAAATGGTTCAGATATACTATGAAAGATCAAAATTTGAATTTAAATTTTGTTTTATAAAATTCAGATACCACAAACGATCTCAAAAATTTAAATTAAAAGGTTAAATTTAATACTTTATTATTAATTTTTTATAAAGATAATTATTTTTTTTACAAGTAAAGAAAAACTTCTATGTTATAAAACTTTATGTCATTGAAAATTAATATTATAAGAAAGTAATTTAATTATACGTGTTCTTAATTAAAATTTTTATAAATGGATTTAGTGAAATATAATTTTACTGAATTTATACATGAGTAGGAACAAAGAGTAATACGTTTTAAAAAACTTTAACTGAAAAATGCGATTTTCATAAATATTTGCAACGACTTTTTTAGCCAAATTTTTATAATTTTGACATTTCAAAACAAATGTTTTAAATTTCAATTAAATATGCTCATTTTCCAAATATTTTTATTCTAAAATAATAGATGAATAAGACTTATTTCTCTGTTTCATATATTGTTGAAACTTTAAATCATATGATTTAATTGATTTCTCTCCTGCGCCATTCAACCCCGGGTGGTGCGCCAGGCAACCCCGGCCCGGGGTTGCTTGGCGCACTTTGCACAGCTTCAAACAAATTGTTATAAAAAAAACAAAACAAAATATATCGCAACTTTTCTTTTTTTAAATTAAAGCTGAGATGTCATAGCAAGTTCTCTGCACAATGAGGTTCTAAAAAAAGCAAAAATGAATTAGTTAAACAAAAAAAAGTAAAAAATGCGCCAGGTAACCCCGGTGTCCTCTAGGTGGTTTATAAAGAATTACATAAAAAATTCTTGTCATTAATTACAAAAACTTATGTCAAGCTAACTGTAAGATTAAAAGTAGCACTTAATTTTATGTTTACGTGACAAGGTCGGTTCTGATATATTAAAAATTAAATATTTAATTGAAATCATGAAATTTAACAACAAGGAAGGATGAAATAAAGATACATTGTCGTTTTATTGTTAAAACAGCTCGTGCAAATAGCGCGCCATTTATTATGATGTATGATAAATTAATACGAAAAAACAATATTAAAAATTTGAGCTTTCAAGGCAACCGCACTGTAAAAACAGGTGTCTTTAATTGAGACATTTTTGTCTTCGGTTTCGATTTCCCTTCTTATCCGGATATTATTCTAAAGATTTAATTTATGATGTCTCTTAATTTTTTAATTAATCCAATAATTATAATTTTAATATATTTATCTATTTCATTAACGTTAATTTATTCCTTTCGTTTAATATTTTTTCTTACATTTAAATTTCTAAATTACATTACAAAATTTACGTTAAATTTCTGGTTTTCAAGGTTTCAAGACTAGATAACCACAATGTATATAAATGTAGGCCCTGTAAAATGAAACCATGAAAAAGGTCAAAATGAAATTGTTGTATTGCAATCGAGATGAAACTATGATAGAATTTTAGTCAAATAATCAGGCTTTCAAACAATTTAATCTATGCTTGTCAATATTTTTTTATGTTAAACCAAGAAATCTAAAATTTTTATCGAACTATCTTTACTTCATCCACATTTTTTATTCATTTAAGAACAAGTATACCCATACCATAACTTGATGCTTTAGCAGATGGAGTGTCATTATCTTCTCTGTCTGTATAATGAATTAATTATTAATAGTTATACTCAAAAGATAAAAAACTTGGATAAATACGCTTGCAGCTTAAAATCGCTTCTGCGCAGAACATAAGAATCGATTTAACAAATGTTCTGCGCAGACGAGAATTTCATATAATTTTTTTTAATTAAAAGTGTTTTATTATACCATTTTTTCTTTTCAAGATTTTAAAATCTGACCTATCACAGTGTGTAATCTTACGAACTTTTGGACAGGATTCATATTCTGGATCGGAATCAACGTATTCTACGGAAATATTAATATATTTATAAAATCAGATATATATTCTGCATTCCATTTTATAAATGACTATTGATGTTATACCATTCTTTGTCTTAGGTTCCTCTATTCTTGAATTCATTCCACCCTTTGTCTCAAGTGCATTAAAATCACTTCTTTCACGATCAATAGATTTACGAATATTTGAATCGGAGTCAGAATCTGATTCAGTGTGTTCTATATATAAATAATATTAGGTACATTATTAAAATCAGATGAATTTTCTAAGTCATTCCCTTTTGCTTCTCTCTAAGTTTTATAAATGAGTCCTTGATCAAATCTCCGGATATGAATACGTAAGTGCGTGCATGTGTGTGTGTGTGTTGGGGGGATCCCGTTATTTTGTTAACCCAATAACTGTAATAAGTTTTGACAGATTTGGGTAAAATTTTGTAGGCTTATTTATCCATAGAGATATTATAAATAGAGTGGAAGCAGGTATAATATAAGTGGCGACGATCCGTACTAAAAAAGAGGTAACCACCTTCTGTCCTTTTTTGAATAGTCGCCATAGAAAAAGACATGTAGAGGTTTAACGCAACATTTCTTTTTCTCTAACCTGTGGATCTTTCTCTTTCTACTGAGAGGCCTTATATTTATGTATTTATACCTCTATGTATTTATCACATTAATGTCTCAAAATAGACACAAGAATTTTAAAAAAATACCCTACAAAAAATTTTATCAACATGTTTCAAAAAACTTGTTTTTAATAAAAAAATTTTTTTAAATATCAATATTTAAGTTGGTATAGGGTGAATGCAGGTAAAGTCGGACAATTATACCGGTAGTCGGAAGCTTGATTGTTTTTTGTTAAATACACAATATAGTGCACAAAATTTGGTGATGATGAATCATAAATAATCGTAAATAATAAAATTTATAACATTTACATATTATACCATTGACTCCTAATAAGCTTTAATTTAATTTTTCGGCATAAAACAATTAAAAACTATTTTTTTTACTTTATAAATCCATAATGTCTGACTGATGTCCGACATTAGAAATAGTGTCCGACTACTAAAACTTTTTTGTTTTTTTCACTAAAATGCTTATATTTTATTAAATACTGAAGTATTTGTAACAAATTTATATGATTTTAATCATGAATAACTCCTTTAATTGATAATAATGTAATAATTATTTTAAACAAAGCATCATATCCTTAAGTGTCCGAATAGTGGTGCATTTACCCTATAATAAAATCTTATTCCTTGCGTCAAAACGACTCGATTTATATATATATATATATATATATATATATATATATATATATACATATATAGTATAGATTTGATTTAAATTTCAAAATTAATGATATTAGATAAATATTCTAAATCATTCTTTTTTATAAATAAATATTTAATTCATACCATCATTTGTCCCTGAGTCATTAAAACCTTTTCCATCATCATATATAGATTTACAAATATCTGAATTGGAATCCGAATCTGATTCACTGTGTTCTACACAAATATTATAATATATTAATGAAATTAGATTAAAGGTCTAAGTAATTTCTTTTTTATAAATGAATATTGAATTCATACCATCCTTTGTCTCAGGGTCGGTAAAAGGTCTTCTATTTCGTGGAGTAAATTTACCTACTTCTGAATTGGAATCAGAATCAACTGGTTCTATGTAAAGAATATATTATAATGAAATCAGATTGCTTCTTAATTATTTTATCATGAGACGAGAAAAATTAAAAATAGGAAAATAAAAAAAATAAAAATTTTGAAAGTAAAAGATAAATAGTATATTATGCACCAAGGGTGTAACTTCGAGAACATTATACGATAAACAAGAGTTACACCCACGGCCCATATGTTTTTTATACCACAAATGCTCGATACCTCGTTTTTTGTGCGTTTTAAGTGGGAGCACGAAGTAAGAATAAGGAGTCTTCACTCCATGTGTCGATTAGAGGAAAAATGTCCCCAACTATGGTGCAAGCATTCCGGAAAATTAGAATAGTCGGAGGTGGCGTTCGTAACGGGAAAAACCTTAAACTATTGATTTCCCTAATGAAAGTCGTCTGCTATTTTTGAAAAGTATATTATAAAATCAAATAATTTCATATTTTTGAAAAATTAAGTAATTGAATAAATAGTAAATGTTAAATATGAAATAATATTTGTATTTAAAAAGTCATTTACAAATTAATTAATTTTATTAATTTTAATGAAGTTCTTTAAACATTCACTAACTTTAAACTTTTTTTTAATACACATTCTTTAACAATCAACTATTGTTTTTTTTGTTTTTACAGTAATCTGTATCTATTTAATTGTAAAAAAGTTTCCATTAAAAATCTATTAAAATTGAATTAATTCAATCTAAGAATCTTTCGAATATATGACTTTTCCGAAATTCAATTATTTTTAAAATTATTAAAATTCTTTATAAAAGTAAATGTATTAAAAATGTTTTTAATCATATTTAAATAAAATTCAATAATTTAAAACATTTTAAAAACTCTTCAAATTGTCATAAATCACACCAGTTTACAGTGAAATTGCCAATCGTACGAAACATTTTTTTTAATTAATAGGTGTTTTTTAAGTAAGAAAAACATATTTTTGGATATTTTTTTCCTTCGTGCAATTTTGCTGAATCTAAAAAAACACATTTTCGAGGTGTGACGTTACTTAAATTCACCTGTAGGAAAATTAGTTTGTCCAAAAAAAATAATATACCATTGGAAAGGTATTACTAAACTACCTTTCGAACTTTCGTCGTACTGTAAAAACAACAGTTGATTGTTAAAGAATGTGTATTAAAAAAAAGTTTAAAGTTAGTGAATTTTTAAAGAACTTCATTAAAATTAATAAAATTAATTAATTTGTAAATGACTTTTTAAATACAAATAATATTTCATATTTAACATTTACTATTTATTCAATTACTTAATTTTTCAAAAATATGAAATTATGTGATTTTATAATATACTTTTCAAAAATAGCAGACGACTTTCATTAGGGAAATCAATAGTTTAAGGTTTTTCCCGTTACGAACGCCACCTCCGACTATTCTAATTTTCCGGAATGCTTGTACCATAGTTGGGGACATTTTTCCTTCAAAGTGAAGACTCCTTATTCTTACTTCGTGAGTGGGAGGAAGTCGATGTTTATAGGTTAGGTGACGGCAGCGGAGATAAACGCACGGACCCTGCAATATGATTTCTCCATGGGAAAAGTGATATTGCAGGGTCCGTGCGTTTATCTCCCGCTGCCGCCACCTAGCCTATAAACATCGAGTTACTTCCCGCTTCACACGCACAATAAAACGAGGTATTCGAGCATGTGTGGTATAAAATAAATTATTATTTTTCATCATAATGATAAAATTATTAACTGTAAATTCAAATTATAGTATTCAATAACATGTTAAACAAAGTTTAACCTGTTCAGTGTCAGCGTACATGTTAACATAGAATAAATGTATATAATCCACTTCAATATAAAATTCATATTTCTATAGTGAAGTAAGCTATATATGGGCGATTCCACGTCAGATTTCAGTTCACATTTTAAAATCGTCAAAAACAATTTTTTTCTTGTTCTTTAGTGAAAGAAAGGGATACGTATTTTTTTATTTTTTTTTGGTAGCCAAATATTCGACTTATGAATTTTCGAAATTTTGATTTTTGGAAAGCAGACTTATTTTCAATAACTTATAACTCGAAAATTGTTGATTTTAAAAAAATTTCACAAAGACAAAAAAAGTTTTCTTAAAAAATTTGTTTCGTTAACATTATTTAAAAGAAGAAGAAGATTTGAACTTTTTTGTCTTTGTGAAATTTTTTAATTTTTTAAAAATGAATAATTCTCGAGTTATAAGTTATTGAAAATAGGTCTGCTTTCCAAAAATCAAAATTTCGAAAATTGGTAAGTCGAAAATTTGGCTACCAAAAAAATAAAAAAATACGTATCCTTTTTTTTCACTAAAGAACAAGAAAAAAATTGTTTTGGCTGATTTTAAAATGTGAACTGAAATCTGACAGCCCCACAAAAAAAAAAAAGTTTCGGTGTTAGATGTTCTCAGTATCATGTATTTTGGGCCGCTGAAAACGAATCAGGTGTCCGTTTTAGGCTAGCACGTCTGGGTTTTTTCCTAACCTCAAAAAGCATGTCAAATTTTTGGTGATATACGAATTTTTTTAAAAATTGATGGATTTTTATGAAACATGGTATAATGGGGTTTCAGAGGTCGCTGATTACGAATCTGAAGTCAGATTTTCAAAATTAAAAATGGCGGATCCAAAATTACTGTCATATTTGTTGAAAATTGTTTATTTTTTAGAAATTTTCTTAAAAGCTGATGGATTTTGATGTGTAGGGGAATAATTTTGGCATGGGTCTAATCTCATTAGGAGAGGGCATAATACCGAACGTGGCACGATGTTTGCCGAAAGGGAAATGGGAGGGAAAGCGAATAATGAGCGGGAACGAGGCAGAGCGTTGCCGACCGCGCACGTTGATTGTCGGGAATTCGGGACATTTTAATTGTAAACGTTTTGTAAATATAAAAGAGTGATTTTGCTTTCAATAAACTTATAATTATTGACCAGTTAAATCTTGTGTCAATCTTATTTCAGTTCCTTTCCCGTTCATTTCAGATGAAACTTGGTATCTAGGGGTTTTTTAAGGTCGCTAATTACAAATCTGAAGTTAGATTTCCAAATTTCAAAATGTCGGACAAAATTTTTAAAAATTGACGGATTTTAATGAACATTAGTGCCTAGAGGTTTTTAAGGTAGCTGATTAGGATCACTTATTCGAAATAAAGGAACAAAAATACTAAATAAAGATGCTGATAAATACATGAGAAATCAATAAACCATTTGCTTCTAAGTAGGTTTAGAAACTTAAGCAGATCAAAATTAGCAATGAATTGGCGGAAAGTGAAACAGCATGAGTGTACTAAAAACATGGTCGAATGTTTGTATGGTACCAGACCATTATTTACTCTAGAGGTCATTCGGAAAATAATTGAGATAATTGCGCAGAAGCCTAGATTAGAAACTACATGTGTAAAAAAAATTTTTGTAAATTTATATGCAAGTTACGCTAAACACGCTCTTACTTAACAGACTGTATCTCCACAAAAATGTTATTTTGTAAAAAGAGAAAAACCATTTTTTACTAAAAAATTCAAATGTCTTAACTTTTTAATTTTATGTAGAACTTTGAAAAATACTCTTGTAACGTAATACTTTTAGGAAAAGTATGTATTGTTGTTTTCAAAAAAGATATTTATTTTAGAATATGAAAAGTCAATATATATCTCAATAAAAAATGCTGGCAAAAAATACTGAAACTTGAGGGACGTATCTCACTCACATGACTCAAAGAACTTAACATTTTTTAATAGGATGTTCGAGGAAGAATGCCTCATATGTACATATACTACTGTTTATTGATTCTTTTTGGTTCATAATTATTTCTAAAAATGTTTATACTTGTATAAAGCATCGGGAAATGGTAGTGTACATATTTTTTAGATATAAAGTACAATCAAATAATTGCAAAATTATAATCTTACCAAAAAAGAATAAAAACTTAATTATATCCTACCAGAATCAATACGATGTATTTCTGGTTCAGGATCAGAAAATTTACGACTATCTTTGGGAACTGGATTTTCCTCCTCATTTTTCAAATTGGAAATTTCTATAAAACACGAAATTAATGAAAATATATTTTCTAATTTACCAAAAATATCAATTAAAATACGTAAGAAAAATGTTTAATAATTAAAAATTTGTCATAATATACTTGAATTTTAATTAATTAAAATTTTTTAAACTATAAAATAACAATTTATAACAAGCCGAAATTCACTGCAACGTCGCAATGAAACACTTTTAACTTTTCAACGTTGGCAGCAAAGAAAAGTGACTGCTGTCTATCTTTCTGCTGCGCCAACGCATGCGCAACGCGCAACGTACACACAAACCATTTCAAACAAAGTCGTTATTGACTTATTTTATTTTATAATAAAAAAATTTTGAAATAAATAATAAATATAATGATATAAAAAAAAATTATTATGTAATTTTTGAAATATTAAAGTGAAATAATGTATGATGAATTCAAATTTTACGCGCGGTCACAAATCTTTCTGCTCAAGTCACGCGGGATCTGCTGGTTTCTTTACAGTGTTGCCGCGTCTTTACTACTGACATGCTGGAAACACTTGTTTTTTTCACTAATTATATCATTTTCATTATAAATAAAGGTATCTAAGATATATAAAAATTTTGTTGATTATTGAAGCTTCTTTATTTACCTTATTGGAAAATATTATTAAAAATAATTGGCTATTTTTTAATATTACTTTTTTACATTCAAAGATGTAAAATAATGGTTTTCCCATAAGAGAGCATGTTAAATTTGAAAATATACAACTTTTAAACTATTTTGTAAAAAATTCTGAAAATTTACGGGTGGTTTCTTTATATAAAAGTAGATCATTTTCCAAAATTTGAAACAAATGGCTATTTTTTGCATTTTGATTTTTTTTTGCTGATTCTATTACGAGTTACAGTGAACACCGCAAAATAACTTTTTTTGTGGGGGAGATATACAGTCACTTACTCAATTCTCAATCTTTTTCAATGAAAATTTGGTAAAACATTGTTCAAATGTTGCACTATTACATACAAAAAGAATAAATTAATTAACTCTTTTTGTATGACCAAAAAAAATTCGTAAAATTATGCATTTTTTTCACCGAATGAACCTTACCCCCCCTTAAAGACGTCTTTAGGACCTCTGTGTCCATCCGAAAGACGTCTAAATGGCTTTATATCAGGTCTTCAGATATTTATAAAATGCCCTTTTTTACTTGTCGGATAAAATATTATATTAAGTAACAAGGAGCAAAGGCAGCCATTAGTACTAATGAGCTGCATTTGGCTAGGATACTTTTTATTCCGAAAGCACAAACAAAGGTGCTTTTAGATACCTGTGAGTAGTATGGCTAGGAGAGTTCTAGGACAGGTTCTGATCCCGGCTAAGTTACCCACAGTCGGTAACTGCTCTGTCGGTAATGCAGATTTCTACATTATCAGCAGCTGGTCGAATTCAAACCCAGTTGGTATGGTAGGAATCTGTTTTACCGACAGAGCACTTGGCGGGAAATTTAAAAATTTATTTGAAAATTCAAATTTGCTTGGTCGCCATTTTGTTTTACCGACCGAATTAGTTGAGTGGACACCCAACAGATGGCGCCACTAGCGAATTCAAATCTGCTTGGCGGGAAATTTAAAAACTTATTTGACAATTCAAATTGGCTTGGCTACCATTTTGTTTTACCGGTCGAGTTAGTTTACTATCCACCCAATAGTGGTGCCACTATTAATTAACCCAATTGGGCTATATCAATTTTAAATTTTGGCGGGTAATTTAAAAACTTACACTACCGTCCGAAATTGTGCGAACTCTGCTTTTTCAACAACTATAAAACTGTTCAAATCTTCAAAAATATTAAAACTAAAATTTTTTCTTCTTTATTTTATTAAAGTTAATAAAATTCTGAAAGAAATGACACCTTGACAAAGAAAATATGTTAATTTTTCAATTAGATATCTAAGAAAAACCAAATTTTCAATGTTTTTACTATTTTTTTTATTTCTCTGGCAAAAATTAATATTTTTAAACGTTCTTAGGCTCATTAAAATCGTATTTTGTTGTGCAATTCAAATTATATAAAACAATTCATGTACACATTCTTCCCTAGCGTATGCAAACCGTGAAAGTTGGCTCATAAAATGTCAAAAAATTTAAATTTAATTCTACAATAAAATATAATGTTTAAAAATCAAGTAAATATATCATTCTAAACTTCTCTGATTTATGTAAGTAAATTTAAGATTTATACATTTTACTGATCATTTTTTGTCATATAAATATTAATCACAATTTTTTGACATTTTATGAGCCAACTTTCATGGTTTGCATACGCTAGGGAAGAATGTGTACATGAATTGTTTTATATAATTTGAATTGCATAACAAAATACGATTTCAATGAGCCTAAGAACGTTTAAAAATATTAATTTTTGCCAGAGAAATAAAAAAATTGTAAAAACATTAAAAATTGGGTTTTTCTTAGATATCTAATTGAAAAATTAACATATTCTCTTTGTCAAGGTGTCATTTCTTTCAGAATTTTATTAACTTTAATAAAATAAAGAAGAAAAAATTTTAGTTTTAATATTTTTGAAGATTTGAAGAGTTTTATACTTGTTGAAAAAGCAGAGTTCGCACAATTTCGGACGGTAGTGTATTCGACCATTTAAACTGGCTTGGTCAGAGAGCTACCCATCCCTGTTTTACTCACTGAACTACATAGTCAAGCGTAGATGTAAAAAGTCAAAGTAGATGACGTTGTTAATTTGTCAAAATTGTTAACTATTAATTATTTATTAATAAATATATTTATTAGGAATTATTATCTAAATGTTTATTGCTTATATTTAATATTGCTCATAACTAATTATTAATATGTTTTCTAAGGTAAGTTGTAATTGATTTATTAATATATTTTAATTGTTTATTAAGGTAAGTTTAAAATATATACACATTTATTAATAAATGCTACTTAAAATTTAGGTACATTATTTATTTCTTTAAATTTTTAAATCAATTTATTAATTAAGGTAAGTTAAACCATTAATTTATTTTATTATTATTATTTAACAAGCATTTTGAAATTCGATTTTCGCGCTGATTTTGTTTTCAATACTCTCGAATCGATATTCGACTAGCCCTAAAAGAATATAAATTTTCTGATTGGTCAATTCCCTTAGTGAAAAAATGATTTAATTTCTTATAAGAAATTTGTAAGAAAAATCCTTATGTTTACAAATTTAGAATACAAATTTTAATTAATTTGTTAATAATGAATAATTTTTAATACTTTATAAATATTTATTTAAGTTTATTCGAGATTTTCAAGTTTGTAATTTCCTAGATTTTATGAGAATTTAATACATGGCGGGATTTTTAAACTTTCACATTATTAAATATTCTTAATTTATTATTTTATACGTTTATACAAGTGAAGTTATGTGAAGATTTTGTTGAACACGAATAGTTTTTAATATATTTATTATACAGTCACTGATAAAAACCGTGTTTCTAATTTAAAAATTGTGTAAAATATGGGTAACATTTCTGACTGTTTCATCCCTGAGCCGCCATATTTATTGTCAAACCATACATTTTATATATTCAGCTGACAATTTATAATGACGGTAAATAATATTATTAATATTTTATTAATATATATCATGTATAAAAAATATAATATGTTAAAATAATTTATTTTATATTTCTCTTAAACGTAGGATTCAAGGAAGCTTTGGGTATATTGCTATTGCAGGAGAGAAAATTGTTATTTTCGAACTCTCCAAAAAGAAATTGTAAGTATTATTTATTGTATAATTCAAACACATAATTTAAAGTATGTTATTCATTACATTGACATAACATTAACTACTTTTTCCAAAAAAAAATCTGTGTAATATTTATTAATTAATAAAAATTCTAAAGTGAATAAATACTAATTAAAAATTTAGAGGTTATCTTGAGTTTATTACTGTCAACAATCTTATTATTAAAAGTTAAGTATATTCATCATTAAATTAATATTATATAGATTTTTTTTGGAAAAAGTAGTTAATGATAGAAATCATATCATTTTCTCACAGACTTATACATTTTTTTTATAACATGTCATATTAACATTGTGATGTTTTTTTTTCAGAATGAAATTGAAGTAGCGATTGACGCAATGCGTAATATGTCCTACAACCCTTTAGAGCCAAATTTATTTATAAGGCGAAAAAGATGGGATCAAAAACCAGCAATAATTTCAAAAAAACCGGATCCAATAGATGAGAAAACTTGTCAAAGAAGAAAAACCAACCCACAGATAATAACATCAGATTCTTCACAATCTGGAACTTCCACACAACCCTCGGCACATTTGCAACAAATTCCAGATTGTGAAGAATCTGAAAAATACCCCGTTAAAAAAAAAATTCGTGTATCACACGTATCATCCCTTCGGACAGCTCCACGTCACGAAATACAAGAAGCGGCCCCGCGACGTGCAATTGAAATTGCTGCTCGACCGCTCAGGGGTACACAGCGTAAACGCTTAACAAAGGCTATGTTAGCATTTGCTACAGCCTCTTCGAAGAAGAAGCGTTAAAATATTTTTTTCTCATTCTTATTTCTTTTTTAATTAACATTTTTTTTCTCATTCTTATTTCTTTTTTTAAATTTTGTTTCATTTCACATTTTGTTTTTTTTTTAGTTTTTTCAATATCTTTTACTTCCATAGCATGATTTTAGTCAAAAAATTTCTCATTCTTATTTCTTTTTTAATTAACATTATTTTTTCTGATTCTTATTTCTTTTTTTAAATTTTGTTTCATTTCACATTTTGTTTTTTTTTAGTTTTTTCAATGTCTTTTACTTCTATAGCATGATTTTAGTCAAAAAATTTCTCATTCTTATTTCTTTTTTAATTAACATTATTTTTTCTGATTCTTATTTCTTTTTTTAAATTTTGTTTCATTTCACATTTTGTTTTTTTTTTAGTTTTTTCAATGTCTTTTACTTTTATAGCATGATTTTAGTCAAAAAATTTCTCATTCTTATTTCTTTTTTAATTAACATTATTTTTTCTCATTCTTATTTCTTTTTTTTTAAATTTTGTTTCATTTCACATTTTGTTTTTTTAGTTTTTTCAATGTCTTTTACTTTTATAGCATGATTTTAGTCAAAAAATTTCTTCTTCTTTTCTTTTCCTTTTATTTTCATTAAATTTAATTACTATATTTCATTTGTATATTATTGTACAATTTTTTTGTATAGTAAGTGTATAATAAAAAAAAGGTTTTAGTTTGAATCTATACAATACATATTAAATATATATTCAAACAGAAACCTTTCTTTTGACACATTTAATCTACAAAACAAATAAATAAACAATAATATACAAAATCGAATTCTTTTTTCATTTTACCAGATATTTTTTTTAATTTTTGCAATCCATTTCATTCCATAACGGTTGCATGTAGCACAATTTTAGTTTGTATAATATTGTTTATTCATATTTTTTTTCATTTTGTATAATATTGTTTATTCATATTTTTTTCATTTTGTATATTATTGTTTATATATTCTTTTATTATTTTGTATATTATTGTTTATATATTCTTTTATTATTTTGTATATTATTGTTTATTTATTCTTTTATTATTTTGTATATTATTGTTTATTTATTTGTTTTGTAGATTAAATGTGTCAAAAGAAAGGTTTGAATATATATTTATTATCTATTGAATATTTTTCTTTGTTTTAAATAATCTTTTCAACGTTATATCACATTTCACTTATGTAATATATATTCTCTATATATTGCATTGTTCTATAATGTACATATGAAAAAAATATTTCAAGTTTTAATATTATATATCATTTATTCATATGTACATTTTAATTATTATTTTTCATAATAAATTCATTTTTTTTATTTTATATAATTTGCTGCTTTATATTTTGATTGCATGTTTTAAAGTTTTTTTTTACACTGCTCAGACTTTTCCTGTACAAAGTTGCATTTGCTGTTCCTTTTATTTCTATACTTTTATAATTTTAAACACTAGTTTCATTTTGTATGTTTTTTTTGTGTAAAATTAATTTCATATTCATTATAAATTAATGAAATATTATTTTATATACTCTCTTTTCATTGTAAATATTCTTATAATTAATCTATTAAGGTAAGTATAATTATTTATAATTAATATATTTCATTTTCAATAAAGTTAAGGTCAATAATAAATAACTAATTTTTAATATTCATATTTTTTAATAAATGTTATTACTTATAGATGATTTAATATTAATTATTACTTATTGTTTATAACTTTTTTATCATTATTTCATCTTTTTTTTTTATAACTTTGAATATTAAATTCAGTAATAAATTAAACAATACTAATTTAATATATTAAATATTATAAAGTGTAGGAATAATATTTGAATTTAAATTTCGCGCGTTACCGACGGCGTGTTCAAATTGTAGGAGCTTCACTCAGCCGCCGCTCACACAAGGTGATGAGAGCGCGTGGTGGGGTGAGCGCGTGGTGGGAGTAGGAGCCTTTAAGCTTACGAGCTCAGCGGCACTAGCTCATTCGCAGCAGCAGATCAATCCCGAGTGGTCGATGACGATGGAGAGCTGCTACTGCTATGAGTGCTACGTGAAGAAGGTGTCAATACACAATGTAAGTATTAATAATATATATAATATAATATAGTATAGTATAATGTAATATAATGTTAATATTTTTTAGTTGCAGAATCCAGGTATGGAGGTACCGTTCCCGACGACGCCACCGGGGACTCCACCCAGGTATCCCTTGCACCGTCCAGAGTCGCCACCACCGTTTGTGGAGCTGGGGTCTCCGAGAACCCCACCAAGGGATCCTTGGTATCGTCCGGCGACACCAACTCCAGAGGGTCAAGCGCAACCACAGGCACCGACTCCAGAGGGTCAGGCGCGACCGGTTGCCGTCGTGAGGCCTTGGCAGAGCCCGCTGTGGGGTCCTCCAAGGTCGCCAACCCCAGAGGCTAGGGTGGAGACACCAAGGTCCAGGGTGGAAGCTCCAGAGGCCAGGGTGGAGACTTCAAGGGCGCTGACCCCCCCTCCGCAGCCCAGGATGCCGACGCCACCCCCTCCTGCTGGAGGTCGTCAACGTCGTCGTCGTCGTCGTCGTCAGAGACGACTTAATATTATAATTAATATTAATATTAATATTTAATAAATAAATAAGTTTTTTTAAATAAGTTTTTTTTTGCGCAAGCGTAATCATAGGAGTGGGGGTAATAAGTATGAGTGAGGGAAAAATGTGATACTGCTAATGTGTAAAGATAGAAGTAGGGGTAATAAGTAGAAGTGGGGTAAATTGTAAACAGCGCATGCGCGAAAGGTGAGAGTGGGGATTCTGGGGTATATATTGAGGATCTCTAGCAGTTTCAGTCAATAACTGTTCTGTTCACAGGTTTAGCAGCAGCAGCAGGAGTCTCCCTTGGCTATTACTAACTGTCTTATTACTTTTTGGATATATTTACTATCTTTTTTTTTTACATTTCTTGTTATATTTACCGTGTTTATTGCATTTACTTTGTTTTGATTTCTAAGTTAAGTACTTTAGTTTGTAAGTTTGTTCTGATTAGTTTAAGGATTTTAGCTTATAAGTGTGTTTTTTGATTTTTATTGTATTTTTTTTGTTTATTATATTTATCTTTCTTATTTCTAGATTAAGTAATTTAGTTTCTAAGTTCGTTTTGTTCAGTTTAAGTATTTTATATTCTAAGTTTGTTTTTTAGGTTAAGTGTGTTAGCTTGTAAGTTCAATTTCAGGTTCAGACATGAAGCGGAAGGCTACAACCACCGATGGACCACGTAAGTTTCCAAATTACGCGACCATCCTTGATGAGAGTGACTTAACTGTTGCTCTCATCAAGGAAGCTCTTGAACTGATTCCACTGCTCGATGACGTAAATGTAAGACGCTCTTTTGTTGATCGATGGATTGTAGAATGTTCACAACATGAAAACTTGTTGTCCAGCATTTTAAAATCGATGTATTTTACACATCAAAAGCAGAGATGTGTGAGCATTCTACAATCCATCATTAGGTTTCGCGCGTTATTCGAGTCTCACATTGTAGATGGCGCTGGAATCGGTGACCCAGATATTAAGAATCGTGTGCGCTGGGAAGAGTGTGAGAGTGCATTTGCGTGTAGATTGTACACCAATGCAGTCCTAAACTTAGTACATATCGATATTAGCGCATTCTTGAACGATGCGTCCACGCTTTTTCAAGATCACATAAAAGGGGCCTTAAATAAGAATGGACCCATTTTGGTGTATGGTGTTCTCATCGCACATTTTAAAAGGGTTGAGAATGGTGAGGAGATTGTTAAGCCTATTCCTTTCGGATGCAAGGCTAACAGCATCTTCATCACAACCCTCTTAGATGATTGGTTCGATGAGAACATTAAGCAGCCAATCTTGCGCAGCGTAGAAGAATTTCACGCAAAGGGTTCAAATTGGAATCTCCAATCAATTATAAGACTTGAAATGAATGTAAACAAGTATAACCCTTTGCGTGCAAGCTCATATATTGATCTACCACCCCAAATTAAAAGAAAAAAAGCTTGTATTAACGTGAAAAATGAAGATAATAAATGTTTTAAGTGGGCCGTTCTCTCAGCCTTACATTCAAATGTAGTAAGAAGTGATCGAGTTTCCAGTTATGAAGAATTTAATGATGACTTGAATTTTGAAGGCATAGATTTTCCAGTATCACTAAAAAATGTCCCGAAATTTGAAAAGTTGAATGACATTTCAATTAATGTCTATGGACTTTCAAAGTTTTACGGTGATTTTTCAGTACATCCTCTTCACCTCACTGCGGAGAAAAGAGATAAACATGTAAATCTCTTATACGTTGCGGATATGTATGCGGATGAGAGTGTTGAAGAGAATATAATATGTGATGGCGGTGATTTTTTGAATTTCCATTATGTATGGATAAAAGACTTATCACGCCTTGTGTCGAAACAATTGTCTGCTAAAAATGGTAAAAAACATATATGTGACAGATGCTTACATTATTTTTCTTCTATAGATAGACTGAATGAACATCTCGAAAATTGTAAAAAAATGAATGAGTGTAAAATTAAATTACCAAAGCCCGATAAGTGTACAATCACGTTTAAAAATTATAAAAATAAGGAAAAAGTTCCTTTTGTGATATACGCCGACTGTGAAAGTTTACTTCTTCCCGCCGATGAAGATGTAGACAATTTAAGTAAGACTGAAGTGTTCCAGCGACATAAATTGTTAAGCATCGGCTATTATATAAAATGTAGTTACGATGAATCATTATGTAAATATGTACCTTGTCCGAAGCATGAATCCGACCCAGCTAAATGGTTCACTGAGGAATTAAGGCAATTATCTGAAAAAATTGATAATGTCTTTAAAAATCCAATACCAATGACTGCCTTAACTCCTCAGGAAATCAATGATTTCAAGCGAGAAACCACTTGTCATATTTGTCATCAGAAAATACCTGCAAGCGAAAAGAAAGTCCGCGATCATTGTCACCTTACTGGCAAATATAGGGGTGCTGCCCATGAATCATGTAATCTAAATTATCAAGATTGTCAAACGATCCCTGTAGTTTTCCATAACCTAAGTGGCTATGACGCCCATTTTATAATTCACGCGATTTCTACGAGCTTTGAAGGGAAAATTAACCTCCTCCCCATTAACAAGGAGAAGTATATCTCCTTCACCAAACATGTTAAGGGGAGTGAGGTCAAATTTCGATTCATCGACTCATTGCGATTCATGGCAGCATCCCTAGAAAAACTCGCATCGTATTTAGACGAGTATAAAATTGTCAACCTCGTTTTTTCCAGTACGGTGACAGATCCGGATAAAATAAAACTGTTGACGCGAAAGGGAGTATTTCCATATGAGTATTTCGACTCCAAAAGTAAGTTAGATGAGACTGAATTACCCCCGATAGAGAAATTTTACAGTACTCTTTACGATGCTAGTATTTCTGATGAAGAGTATAAGCATGCACAGAATGTATGGTCTGAGTTTGATTGTCAAAATCTCAATGACTATGTTCATTTATACATGAAAACTGATGTATTATTGCTTGCAGATGTTTTTGAGAATTTCCGAGAACAATGTATTAAAGCGTACGGATTAGATCCAGCACACTATTATACAACCCCTGGTTTAACTTGGGATGCTATGCTCAAGTACACGAGTATAGGATTACAACTTATAACCGATATTGATATGATTATGTTTGTTGAGTCGGGTATCAGAGGTGGCATTAGTCAATGTTGCAACCGCTATGCGAAAGCGAATAATCCGTATATGGAAAAGTTTGATAAAGCCGAAGATACAAGTTATATAATGTACTTCGATGCCAATAATTTGTATGGTTGGGCAATGGCACAATCGCTCCCTTATGGCGGCTTTAAATGGGTTGAAAATGTCGATGATGCTTTTAATTTTAATTTACCTGACGATTCCCCTATTGGGTACATTCTAGAAGTCGATTTGGAGTATCCGAAAGAAATTCATGATACTCACAAAGACATGCCGTTCTGTGCTGAAAATATGAAACCTCCATTATCAAAGCAGGAGAAATTATTAACAACTCTCCTGCCAAAAGAAAAGTATGTGATACATTATCGAACGCTAAAGCAAGTTCTCTCAAATGGCATTAAACTTGTTAAAATTCACCGCGTGCTACAGTTTAAGCAGTCAACTTGGCTTAAACCGTACATTGACTACAACACGATGATGAGAACCAACGCCAAGAATGAGTTTGAAAAGAATTTGTTCAAACTAATGAACAACGCTGTTTACGGTAAGACGATGGAAAATGTCCGTAAACATGTCGACATTAAGCTTGTTACACAATGGTTTGGTCGCTACGGAGCTGAAGCCCTTATTTCCCGACCCAACTTCCATAGTCGAGCGATATTCGATGAGAATCTGGTTGCCATTGAACTGCGTAAAACCGAAGTACTACTCAACAAACCGATATACGTAGGGTTAAGTGTGCTTGATATATCTAAGACGCTAATCTATGATTTTCACTACGGATATATGTTAGAAAAGTACGGTGAAAATTGTAAACTGATGTATACCGATACAGACAGTCTAATCTATGAAATCAAATGCAAAGATGTCTACAATGACATGAAAAATGATATCCAAAAGTTTGATACGTCAGATTATCCCGCAAGCAACGTGTACGGCATTCCGCAAGCCAACAAAAAGATCCTCGGCCTCATGAAAGATGAGTGCAACGGTAGAATTCTAACTGAATTTGTTGGCTTGCGGAGTAAGCTGTACAGTGTACGCGTCGAAGATAAAGATTTTATTAAAAAAGCCAAAGGTATTAAAGCCGGCGTTGTTAAAAAGACCATTCAATTTGATGATTATGTAAAATGTCTACGAGATTTTGACATTCAAACTCGCACGCAGTATAATATAAGATCGCGGCTACACAATGTTGAAACTGTTAAACAGTTGAAAGTAGCCTTATCTCCACAAGACGATAAACGGTATTTGTTACCGGGGAGTACCGATACTCTACCGTGGGGTCACTATGCGATCCCAAATCTCGACGATTTGTAAATAGTTGATAAGTTCAAGAAAAAATGTCGGGAAATGTAAAGGCTGTGATAAAATAAATAAATAGAACAATTGTATTTTAATTTCATGTGTTTTTTATTTAAAAATTCCTTACATATATACATTATAACATTGATTTAACATTGATTTAACATTGATTTAACATTGATTTAACATTGATTTAACATTGATTCAACATTGATTTAACATTGATTCAACATTGATTCATCATTGATTTAACAT
This sequence comes from Leptopilina boulardi, assembly GCF_019393585.1. Classification (NCBI taxonomy): domain Eukaryota; kingdom Metazoa; phylum Arthropoda; class Insecta; order Hymenoptera; family Figitidae; genus Leptopilina; species Leptopilina boulardi. The sequence goes on from NW_026137888.1 coordinate 786,639, forward strand.
TGATTTAACATTGATTCAACATTGATTTAACATTGATTTGACATTGATTCAACATTGATTTAACATTGATTTAACATTGATTTAACATTGATTCAACATTGATTTAACATTGATTCAACATTGATTTAACATTGATTCAACATTGATTCAACATTGATTTAACATTGATTTAACATTGATTCAACATTGATTTAACATTGATTTAACATTGATTTAACATTGATTTAACATTGATTCAACATTGATTTAACATTGATTCAACATTGATTTAACATTGATTCAACATTGATTCAACATTGATTTAACATTAACTATAAATTATACATTTGCTTTGTCTTCCCAAGTGTTGTGAGAGTTATCGAAACCAAGCCACTTGACAAGAACTTTGTTTCCACGTGTCCTGAGAATTTTCTCAACAAGATAAATGTCTGAATATTTCACTTTTAGAAGCTCCTCTTCATAGAATCCTCCACTGATGGGTTGATCTTGGTAATCCTTGAGTTTGTAAGTCACAGGTTGAGTTGATTCCACTTTATCAATTGTAAATATTTCAGTAGTCCAATTAGGAGTATAACCTTTTTCGAAAATATTTTTATATTTGCTAACTCGCACTTTGTCACCAATTTTAAATTTAGATCGTCTTAACGGAATTTTTCTGAGCTTGGAGATTCGATCTTTTAAAATATCAACATGTTGTGCAGTAACATCATTAGGCTTCATTCCAATTGTTCTATGTTTTGTGTCATTATAAGTAGAAATAAGGTTAGGTAATATATCATACCACTTGTAATTTCCTCGTAAACTGAATTGCATCCACATTTTCCTTTTAAGTGTTCTGTTAAATCTTTCAACAATAGATGCTTTCAAGTTACTGTATGTTGAATAAAAATTAATTTTGTACTTTTTCATTAAAGCTTCAAATTGAGAATTGTAGAATTCTTTACCTTTATCGGAATGAAGGTTCTTTGGAATACGTCCTTTTTCAAATATGAATTTCATTGCGTTAGTCACATCTTTTCCATTTTTACTTTTTACTGGAACAGCCCAAGCATACTTGGATAAGATATCTATGACTGTAAGTAAATAATTGTAACCTTTGTTTATTTTTGAATAAGGTAGCATTTCAACTAAATCTGCTTGCCAGGTGTCATCAATATCACGCATTTCTACGCGACGGCGATGGAAATTTTTTCTAGCCTGTGTATGAAGTTCAGTTACTACTGTTAACTTTTTATCAGCCATCATTCTTTAATAAATTTAGCTGCATTAAATATAAATTTTGCTGTGATTCAATTTGTTTTAGTTTTTCGTTAACTCTATCCTCAATAATTTGCATAAAAAGATTCAAGTCATCAATAGATGATCTTAATGATGACGTAACTTGGAAAATAGTTTTTATTTCGTTTTTTACAATGTTTTGTACAAGTCTTAAATTTACTGCATCATGCAGTTCTTCAGCGTCTTTAACGTTACAAAGTCTTTTATTATCTATATCAAAGTGTCCACTTGAATTAACTTTAAATCCAACTCCAGTAGGTCCACGTCTTGCTATTACTGTTCCTCCTTGACTGAGAGGATGTCCGAACAGATCAATGCTCATTATTGAAATGAATGACATTTACTAAAGCACACCTTAATATATGATTTTAGCCTCACGTAATTCCTCAATAATTGACATAATTTCATTATTATGACTAGTATTACCAGCTCCTTGAGATGCCATAAGTAATCGAAGACGATCAACCAATTCATTTGGATCATCCCAATAAATATAATCTGGTTTAAAACTTTTATTCGCAATCATAAATTTAGGTAGTGAACTACCACTTATAGATGACTCTTTTGTAGAAGGAAATAATTTTGATATAATATTCATGTATTTAAAACTTTTATCTCTATGAATAGAGTTAGAGGAACTATAGTTTTTTCTATGTGCATTGGAGGTGGTAAGAATTTGTTTATAACTATTCATATCATGTTCACTAATGTATGATTTTTCAGGTTTGTTTTTAAATAAAAGTTCTAATAACCCAGAGGTAATTTTAAAACGTTTATCTTCAATATCTACAATGTGATTTTTAAAGATTATGGTTTTATTACCAATCATAAGGGAACCATCATTAGCTTTGCGTACTCCATATATCATATCCAAACATTGTTTTCTATTATGTTTTATCAAAAATATATATTTACTAACTAATTTATCAATGTCAGATCCGGGTTTTAGTGTTTCACCATCATCAGTACTCATATAATTTATATCATCATCACTATCATTTTTATCAGATGCAGCTTTATTTTCAATCTCTTCTTTCTTTTCAATATTAACATTTTCATGTTTATAATCTGTCAAGTTAATAATTTTTTGTAAAGGTTGAACTACTGGCTTAAAAGTTTCATTCAAAACATTTTCGACAGCTTCCTTCCCTAATTTCAACATACGATGCTTCCGTCTAATTGCCTCACTAGCTTTAGCAATTTGACGTAGATACTCTTTCTCTTTATGAAACATGTTGATATTTCAAGTTTTAAAACAACACTAATACTATTTTAAAAATTATCGTGTATTTATAGTGCTAGAAAACTGTCGAATCCTTTTCTATATCTTCCATCATTTAAATTAGAATCTTTATCAATTACTACAAAGCCATATTTGTCTGAATTCCAACATGTTGAACATAACTCTCGAAATTGATTAAATGTCATGTCAGTATTAACATGATCATCATACACATGTCTTAAATTTTTCTCATCTTGACGAAAAAGGACTAATAAATTAACATTATCACGTACTAAATGTTTAGGAATTCTAGCATATGTTTGACAGAGGTAAAAACAATCAACGTCAACATGTCTACCCATACAAAAGAATGCCCTTACGTTGTCTTGCTTTTCACAAGCAATATCGTCAAATATAAATATTGAATTTTGTTTTGCTTCTTTAGGAGCAATTACTTCTTCATGATCACTAAATGGTAAATATTCAACTCCATCAACGTTACTCACAACTTGTTCTAAGAATTTATATTTTGGTTGTTGTAATGATTTTGAGTATAAGTAAATGTTGTCAAATCTGAGACCATTAGGATCTAGAATTAGAGATAGTAATACATTTGTTTTTCCACAATTTGATGGGCCACAGAAAATTGCACGAATACTACCTGATAATAAACTACCATGACGCTTAACTTTCTTCTCTTGTTGTTCAACAATTGAGTCCAGATTTACGACTGGCAGCTTATTAGGTTGTTCCTTGAATCGCATCCTGATGTAGACTGTTGTAAAAGGTATAAATGCAGCGCTTATAGAGTCAGTATCATTTTCACACAAATTTTATTGTCATGATGTTATATTTTACAATCGTGAATATTTTGATATTATAATAAAGATAAAAAAAAACTTTTAGATTTTACTAACAAAAAGTTTCGAAATGTTAGATTTTACAATTTTGAAATCGTACAATGTTATATTTTACAAATTTTTCTCTCTAATTATGAAACAAAATGCTTGTGGAATACGAATATTGACGTAATTATTAAATATAATTAATATTACATACAATTATGCAATCATATTAAAAATTTTAGAAGTTATTTATTTAAATGATTAATTATTAGATAATTAAATCTGTCTTCTTATCAAATTTTATTTAATTAACTTTTTCTTTGAAATTTGTAATTATGTATAATTAATAATAATAATTATTATTATTATTATTTTTAATTATTATAATTATTTAATAATAAATAAATTATTAATTAATAACTCATTAATAATTATAATAATTAATCATTTTTATTATTATTTATAATTATTATCCTAATTATAATTGATACATTATATTAATAATATATATAAAATATACAATAAAAATAAACGTACATTATATTAAATAATTCGTACATTTATAAAAATGCAAATTTAAAAATGCATTATTTTACGGCATATCTGTAAATAAGTAAGAAAATTTATCGTTTAGTTATTGACGATGGTTGTTAATTCGCTAATTACAAAACGGATATTGGAATTTTTCCTTTCAAAATGGCGGATCCAATATGTTGGATGATATTTTTAAAAAAATCAGTTGTACTTGAAACTTATTACTCAGAGGTTTTCGACGTCGCTGATTACGAATCTGACATCCTTATTTCAAATTTTTTTTTAAATCGTAGATGCCGATTCTATTGTTAATATTAGAAAATTATAATTAATGAAAGCAATTGATTTTTTTGGTAAATAACCGGTTACTTGATTATTACACAGAAAAAATTTCAGATCATCAAACACGCTGGTATCCCTGTCGTCTTAAATACAATTATTTGACACGACTGCTGTGTCTTTCAAAGATAGTAGACGTCATCTTTCAGCACAACTGCTATACAGAACCCGACGATTTTTCAAAGTGTACAGCGGTCACGCTAAACCAAGACGTCTAGGCGGTTCCAGAATAGGTGCAAAAAGCAAGTGCAACTACAAGTCCAAATGCAAATCCCATGAGTGCAAGAGAGATAGATAGATTACCTATCTCTTTCGCACTCATGGGATTTGCATTTGTACTTGCACTTGTACTTGGCATTTGCACCTATTCTGGAACCACCTTCTGCTGTATCGAAAAGACACTGCAGAAGTGCAAAATAAATGTGCTTGAGACGACAGAAATACCATAGCGTCTGATGAGCTGAATTTTTATTTGGATTAAATAAATAATTACAAAAATTACTTTTTCAAATGTAGTTTATTTTATTGAAATAATAATAACTCAATTGACGCAATTTTTTCTCTTCCAATCTCTTACCATTATAACCTTAATAAGTAAACAAATACATAGTTTCGTTGCTTTCGCTAACATCTGCAAGTGCTTGAAACAACACTTGTAGAATTTTTTAACGATGGAATTTTAAAAATCTAAAACTAGAAAAGAAATTAATTATTTAAATCAAATAATTTCATAATTTAAAAAAGCAGTAAAATAAGAAAATCTTTCTGATTTACAATACTAAATTAAATAACGAGAGCGAAAAAACAGTTTTCAGACGAGCTGTTAAGTTGATGCTCGAGTAAAGCGAGATCAGCAATCAATGTCGTCAGAAAATGCTACTTTCCGCTCGAGTTGCACACAGTGCTTTGTAAATCAAATGCAACAAAAAATGTATTATATGTTATTTTAACGAATAAATTTACGATTAAGTTGTCTAATATGCCTGAAAATGTGCAGCAAGGGTACCAAAGACTCTACTCTCTAAATTTGAATATGTGAGATTTCACTTAGAATGTGTCAAAAGTCTTTAACGTAGAAAAAAGTGTATATGCACTAAAAACTAAGTAAAACTTCACTGTGTATATGTGTTACGGGCAATGTGCGGGAGCCGGGCAAGGTCCGAGAATGCCCGGACATTGTCGACATTGCCCAAAATCACTGGGCACTGTCGACATTGTCCTGTTTTTTTCGGTCAATGTCGAAAATTATTTATAAAATGCAGTTTTCTGGGCAATGTCGACAGTGCCCGGTCCATTTTGGGCAATGTTGAAATGCGAAAAATTTTGTAATGAAAAATAATTTTTAATATAAGGGTTTCAATGATTTTAAATGTGTACTGAAAATTCTAAAATAACTTTAAATAAAAATATCTCTTGTTTCCAGACAAGGGATTCAATGATTTTAAATTTGTACTGAAATTTTAAAATAATTTTAATCAGAAAATATCTCTTGTTTGCGGACAAGGGTTTCAATGATTTCAAATCTGAACTGAAAATTCTAAATTAAATTTAATTAGAAAATATTTCTTGATTGCGGACAAGGGTTTCAACAATTTTAAATCTGTACCAAAAATTCTAAAATAAATATAATTAGAAAATATCTCTTGTTTGCGGACAAGGGTTTCAATAATTTTAAATCTGTTCCAAAATTCTAAAATAAATTTAATTAAAAAATATCTCTTGTTTGCGGACAAGGGTTTCAATAATTTTAAATCTGTTCCAAAATTCTAAAATAAATTTAATTAGAAAATATCTCTTGTTTGCGGACAAGGGTTTCAATAATTTTAAATCTGTACCAAAACTCTAAAATAAGTTTAATTAGAAAATATCTCTTGTTTGCGGACAAGGGTTTCAATGATTTTAAATCTGTACCAAAAATTTTAAAATAACTTTAATTAGAAAATATCTCTTGTTTGCGGACAAGGCTTTCAGTGATTTTAAATCTGTACCAAAAATTTTAAAAAACACTTTAAATCGAAAATATCGCTTGTTTTTGGACAAGGGTTTTAATGATTTAAAATCTGAACTGAAAAATTTTAAAATAACTTTAAATCGAAAATATCTCTTGTTTCCGGACAAGGGTTTCAATGATTTAAAATCTGTACTGAAAATTCTAAAAAAAATTTAATTAGAAAATATCGCTTGTTTGCGGACAAGGGTTTCAATGATTTTAAATCTGTACTGAAAATTCTAAAATAAATGTAATTAGGAAATATCTCTTGTTTGCGGACAAGGGTTTCAATAATTTTAAATCTGTTCCAAAATTCTAAAATAAATTTAATTAGAAAATATCTCTTGTTTCCGGACGAGGGTTTCAATGATTTTAATTCTGTACTGAAAATTCTAAAATAAATTTATTAGAAAATATCTCTTGTTTGCGGACAAGCGATTTAACAATTTTAAATCTGTACCAAAATTCTAAAATAATTTTAATTAGAAAATATCTCTTGTTTGCGGACAAGGGTTTAAACAATTTTAAATCTTTACTGAAAATTTTAAAATAACTTTAAATCGAAAATATCTCTTGTTTACGGACAAGGGTTTTAATGATTTTCAATCTGTACTGTAAATTCTAAAATAAATTTAATTAGAAAATATCTCTTGTTTGCGGACAAGGATTTTAATGATTTTAAATCTGTATCAAAAATTCTGAAATAAATTTAATTGAAAAAATCTGTAGTTTACGGACAAGGGTTTCAATGATTTTAAATCTGTACCAAAAATTTTAAAATAACTTTAAATCGAAAATATCTCTTGTTTGCGGACAAGGGTTTCAACAATTTTAAATATGTACAAAAATTCTAAAATAAATTTAATTAGAAAATATCTCTTGTTTGCGGACAAGGGTTTTAACAATTTTAAATCTGTACTGAAAATTCTAAAATAAATATAATTAGAAAATATCCCTTGTTTGCGGACAAGAGTTTCAATAATTTTAAATCTGTAACAAAATTCTAAAATAATTTTAATTAGAAAATATCTCTTGTTTGCGGACAAGGGTTTCAAGGATTTTAAATCTGTACTGAAAATTCTAAACTAAATTTAATTAGAATATCTCTCTTGTTTGCGGACAAGGGTTTCAACAATTTTAAATATGTACCAAAATTCTAAAATAATTTTAATTAGAAAATATCTCTTGTTTGCGGACAAGGGTTTCAACTATTTTAAATCTGTACCAAAATTTTAAAATAAATTTAATTAGAAAATATCTTTTGTTTGCGGACAAGGGTTTCAGTGATTTTAAATCAGTACCAAAAATTTTAAATAACTTTAAATCGAAAATATCGCTTGTTTCCGGAAAAGAGTTGCAATGATTATAAATCTGTACTGAAAATTCTAAAACAAATTTAATTAGAAAATATCTCTTGTTTGCGGACAAGGATTTCAATGATTTTAAATCTGTACCAAAAATTCTGAAATAAATTTAATTGAAAAAATCAGTAGTTTACGGACAAGGGTTTCAATGATTTTAAATCTGTACTGAAAATTTTAATAATAACTTTAAATCGAAAATATCTCTTGTTTGCGGACAAGGGTTTTAATATTTTGATTCTGTACTGAAAATTCTAAAATAAATTTGATAAGAAAATATCTCTTGTTTGCGGACAAGGGTTTCAACAATTTTAAATATGTACAAAAATTCTAAAATAAATTTAATTAGAAAATATCTCTTGTTTGCGGACAAGGGTTTTAACAATTTTAAATCTGTACTGAAAATTCTAAAATAAATATAATTAGAAAATATCCCTTGTTTGCGGACAAGACTTTCAATAATTTTAAATCTGTACCAAAAATTTTAAAATAACTTTAAGTACGAAATATCTCTTGTTTTTGGACAAGGGTTTTAATGATTTCAAATCGGAACTGAAAATTTTAAAATAACTTTAAATCGAAAATATCTCTTGTTTCCGTACAAGGGTTTCAATGATTTAAAATCTGTACTGAAAATTCTAAAAAAAATTTAATTAGAAAATATCGCTCGTTTGCGGACAAGGGTGTCAATGATTTTAAATCTGTACTGAAAATTCTAAAATAAATGTAATTAGGAAATATCTCTTGTTTGCGGACAAGGGTTTCAATAATTTTAAATCTGTACCAAAATTCTAAAATAAATTTAATTAGAAAATATCTCTTGTTTGCGGACAAAGGTTTCAATAATTTTAAATCTGCACCAAAATTCTGAAATAAGTGTAATTAGAAAATATCTCTTGTTTCCGGACAAGGGTTTCAAGGATTTTAAATCTGTACTGAAAATTCTAAACTAAATTTAATTAGAATATCTCTCTTGTTTGCGGACAAGGGTTTCAATGATTTTAAATCTGTACAAAAATTTTAAAATAACTTTAAGTACGAAATATCTCTTGTTTTTGGCCAAGGGTTTTAATGATTTCAAATCGGAACTGAAAATTTTAAAATAAGTTTAAATCGAAAATATCTCTTGTTTCCGGACAAGGGTTACAATGATTTTAAATCTGTACTGAAAATTCTAAAATAAATATAATTAGGAAATATCTCTTGTTTGCGGACAAGGGTTTCAATAATTTTAAATCTGTTCCAAAATTCTAAAATAAATTTAATTAGAAAATATCTCTTGTTTCCGGACGAGGGTTTCAATGATTTTAATTCTGTACTGAAAATTCTAAAATAAATTTATTAGAAAATATCTCTTGTTTGCGGACAAGCGATTTAACAATTTTAAATCTGTACCAAAATTCTAAAATAATTTTAATTAGAAAATATCTCTTGTTTGCGGACAAGGGTTTAAACAATTTTAAATCTTTACTGAAAATTTTAAAATAACTTTAAATCGAAAATATCTCTTGTTTATGGACAAGGGTTTCAGTGATTTGAAATCTGTAACAAAAATTTTAAAATAACTTTAAATCGAAAATATCTCTTGTTTCCGGACAAGGGTTTCAACAATTTTAAATATGTACCAAAATTCTAAAATAAATTTAATAAGAAAATATCTCTTGTTTCCGGACAAGGGTTTCAGTGATTTGAAATCTGTAAAAAAAATTTTAAAATAACTTTAAATCGAAAATATCTCTTGTTTCCGGACAAGGGTTTCATTGATTATAAATCTGTACTAAAAATTCTAAAACAAATTTAATTAGAAAATATCTCTTGTTTGCGGACAAGGGTTTCAACAATTTTACATCTGTACCAAAAATCTAAAATAATTTTAATTAGAAAATATCTCTTGTTTGCGGACAAGGGTTTCAGTGATTTTAAATCTGTTTCGAAAATTTTTAAAATAACTTTCAATCGAAAATATCTCTTGTTTCCGGACAAGGGTTTCAATGATTTTAATTCTGTACTGAAAATTCTAAAATAAATTTAATTAGAAAATATCTCTTTTTTACGAACAAGGGTTTCAACTATTTTAAATCTGTACAAAAATTTTAAAATAAATTTAATTAGAAAATATCTTTTGTTTGCGGACAAGGGTTTCAGTGATTTTAAATCAGTACCAAAAATTTTAAAATAACTTTAAATCGAAAATATCGCTTGTTTCCGGAAAAGAGTTTCAATGATTATAAATCTGTACTGAAAATTCTAAAACAAATTTAATTAGAAAATATCTCTTGTTTGCGGACAAGGATTTCAATGATTTTAAATCTGTACCAAAAATTCTGAAATAAATTTAATTAGAAAATATCCCTTGTTTGCGGACAAGACTTTCAATAATTTTAAATCTGTACCAAAAATTTTAAAATAACTTTAAGTACGAAATATCTCTTGTTTTTGGACAAGGGTTTCAATGATTTAAAATCTGTACTGAAAATTCTAAAAAAAATTTAATTAGAAAATATCGCTTGTTTGCGGACAAGGGTTTCAATGATTTTAAATCTGTACTGAAAATTCTAAAATAAATGTAATTAGGAAATATCTCTTGTTTGCGGACAAGGGTTTCAATAATTTTAAATCTGTACCAAAATTCTAAAATAAATTTAATTAGAAAATATCTCTTGTTTGCGGACAAAGGTTTCAATAATTTTAAATCTGCACCAAAATTCTGAAATAAGTTTAATTAGAAAATATCTCTTGTTTCCGGACAAGGGTTTCAAGGATTTTAAATCTGTACTGAAAATTCTAAACTAAATTTAATTAGAATATCTCTCTTGTTTGCGGACAAGGGTTTTAATATTTTGATTCTGTACTGAAAATTCTAAAATAAATTTGATAAGAAAATATCTCTTGTTTGCGGACAAGGGTTTCAACAATTTTAAATATGTACAAAAATTCTAAAATAAATTTAATTAGAAAATATCTCTTGTTTGCGGACAAGGGTTTCAACAATTTTAAATCTGTACTGAAAATTCTAAAATAAATATAATTAGAAAATATCCCTTGTTTGCGGACAAGACTTTCAATAATTTTAAATCTGTACCAAAAATTTTAAAATAACTTTAAGTACGAAATATCTCTTGTTTTTGGACAAGGGTTTTAATGATTTCAAATCGGAACTGAAAATTTTAAATTAACTTTAAATCGAAAATATCTCTTGTTTCCGTACAAGGGTTTCAATGATTTAAAATCTGTACTGAAAATTCTAAAAAAAATTTAATTAGAAAATATCGCTCGTTTGCGGACAAGGGTTTCAATGATTTTAAATCTGTACTGAAAATTCTAAAATAAATGTAATTAGGAAATATCTCTTGTTTGCGGACAAGGGTTTCAATAATTTTAAATCTGTACCAAAATTCTAAAATAAATTTAATTATAAAATATCTCTTGTTTGCGGACAAAGGTTTCAATAATTTTAAATCTGCACCAAAATTCTGAAATAAGTTTAATTAAAAAATATCTCTTGTTTCCGGACAAGGGTTTCAAGGATTTTAAATCTGTACTGAAAATTCTAAACTAAATTTAATTAGAATTTCTCTCTTGTTTGCGGACAAGGGTTTCAATGATTTTAAATCTGTACCAAAAATTTTAAAATAACTTTAAGTACGAAATATCTCTTGTTTTTGGCCAAGGGTTTTAATGATTTCTAATCTGAACTGAAAATTTTAAAATAAGTTTAAATCGAAAATATCTCTTGTTTCCGGACAAGGGTTACAATGATTTTAAATCTGTACTGAAAATTCTAAAATAAATATAATTAGGAAATATCTCTTGTTTGCGGACAAGGGTTTCAATAATTTTAAATCTGCACCAAAATTCTGAAATAAATTTAATTAGAAAATATCTCTTGTTTCCGGACGAGGGTTTCAATGATTTTAATTCTGTACTGAAAATTCTAAAATAAATTTATTAGAAAATATCTCTTGTTTGCGGAAAAGGGTTTCAACAATTTTAAATATGTACTGAAAATTCTAAAATAAATATAATTAGAAAATATCCCTTGTTTGCGGACAAGGGTTTAAAATAACTTTAAATCGAAAATATCTCTTGTTTACGTACAAGGGTTTTAATGATTTTCAATCTGTACTGTAAATTCTAAAATAAATTAAATAAGAAAATATCTCTTGTTTGCGGACAAGGATTTTAAATCTGTATCAAAAATTCTGAAATAAATTTAATTGAAAAAATCTGTAGTTTGCGGACAAGGGTTTCAATAATTTTAAATCTGTTCCAAAATTCTAAAATAAATTTAATTAGAAAATATCTCTTGTTTCCGGACGAGGGTTTCAATGATTTTAATTCTGTACTAAAAATTCTAAAATAAATTTATTAGAAAATATCTCTTGTTTGCGGAAAAGGGTTTCAACAATTTTAAATATGTACTGAAAATTCTAAAATAAATATAATTAGAAAATATCCCTTGTTTGCGGACAAGGGTTTAAAATAACTTTAAATCGAAAATATCTCTTGTTTCCGGACGAGGGTTTCAATGATTTTAATTCTGTACTGAAAATTCTAAAATAAATTTATTAGAAAATATCTCTTGTTTGCGGACAAGCGATTTAACAATTTTAAATCTGTACCAAAATTCTAAAATAATTTTAATTAGAAAATATCTCTTGTTTGCGGACAAGGGTTTAAACAATTTTAAATCTTTACTGAAAATTTTAAAATAACTTTAAATCGAAAATATCTCTTGTTTACGGACAAGGGTTTCAATGATTTTCAATCTGTACTGTAAATTCTAAAATAAATTTAATAAGAAAATATCTCTTGTTTGCGGACAAGGATTTTAATGATTTTAAATCTGTATCAAAAATTCTGAAATAAATTTAATTGAAAAAATCTGTAGTTTACGGACAAGGGTTTCAATGATTTTAAATCTGTACCAAAAATTTTAAAATAACTTTAAATCGAAAATATCTCTTGTTTGCGGAAAAGGGTTTCAGTGGTTTGAAATCTGTAACAAAAATTTTAAAATAACTTTAAATCGAAAATATCTCTTGTTTCCGGACAAGGGTTTCAACAATTTTAAATATGTACCAAAATTCTAAAATAAATTTAATAAGAAAATATCTCTTGTTTCCGGACAAGGGTTTCAGTGATTTGAAATCTGTAAAAAAAATTTTAAAATAACTTTAAATCGAAAATATCTCTTGTTTCCGGACAAGGGTTTCATTGATTATAAATCTGTACTAAAAATTCTAAAACAAATTTAATTAGAAAATATCTCTTGTTTGCGGACAAGGGTTTCAACAATTTTACATCTGTACCAAAAATCTAAAATAATTTTAATTAGAAAATATCTCTTGTTAGCGGACAAGGGTTTCAGTGATTTTAAATCTGTTTCGAAAATTTTTAAAATAACTTTAAATCGAAAATATCTCTTGTTTCCGGACAAGGGTTTCAATGATTTTAATTCTGTACTGAAAATCCTAAAATAAATTTAATTAGAAAATATCTCTTTTTTACGAACAAGGGTTTCAACTATTTTAAATCTGTACCAAAATTTTAAAATAAATTTAATTAGAAAATATCTTTTGATTGCGGACAAGGGTTTCAGTGATTTTAAATCTTTACTGAAAATTCTAAAAAAAATTAATTAGAAAATATCGCTTGTTTCCGGAAAAGAGTTTCAATGATTATAAATCTGTGCTGAAAATTCTAAAACAAATTTAATTAGAAAATATCTCTTGTTTGCGGACAAGGATTTCAATGATTTTAAATCTGTACCAAAAATTCTGAAATAAATTTAATTGAAAAAATCAGTAGTTTACAGACAAGGGTTTCAATGATTTTAAATCTGTACTGAAAATTTTAATAATAACTTTAAATCGAAAATATCTCTTGTTTCCGTACAAGGGTTTCAATGATTTAAAATCTTTACTGAAAATTCTAAAAAAAATTAATTAGAAAATATCGCTTGTTTGCGGACAAAGGTTTCAATAATTTTAAATCTGCACCAAAATTCTGAAATAAGTTTAATTAGAAAATATCTCTTGTTTCCGGACAAGGGTTTCAAGGATTTTAAATCTGTACTGAAAATTCTAAACTAAATTTAATTAGAATATCTCTCTTGTTTGCGGACAAGGGTTTTAATATTTTGATTCTGTACTGAAAATTCTAAAATAAATTTGATAAGAAAATATCTCTTGTTTGCGGACAAGGGTTTCAACAATTTTAAATATGTACAAAAATTCTAAAGTAAATTTAATTAGAAAATATCTCTTGTTTGCGGACAAGGGTTTCAACAATTTTAAATATGTACAAAAATTCTAAAATAAATTTAATTAGAAAATATCTCTTGTTTGCGGACAAGGGTTTCAACAATTTTAAATCTGTACTGAAAATTCTAAAATAAATATAATTAGAAAATATCACTTGTTTGCGGACAAGACTTTCAATAATTTTAAATCTGTACCAAAAATTTTAAAATAACTTTAAGTACGAAATATCTCTTGTTTTTGGACAAGGGTTTTAATGATTTCAAATCGGAACTGAAAATTTTAAAATAACTTTAAATCGAAAATATCTCTTGTTTCCGTACAAGGGTTTCAATGATTTAAAATCTGTACTGAAAATTCTAAAAAAAATTTAATTAGAAAATATCGCTCGTTTGCGGACAAGGGTTTCAATGATTTTAAATCTGTACTGAAAATTCTAAAATAAATGTAATTACGAAATATCTCTTGTTTGCGGACAAGGGTTTCTATAATTTTAAATCTGTACCAAAATTCTAAAATAAATTTAATTAGAAAATATCTCTTGTTTGCGGACAAAGGTTTCAATAATTTTAAATCTGCACCAAAATTCTGAAATAAGTTTAATTAGAAAATATCTCTTGTTTCCGGACAAGGGTTTCAAGGATTTTAAATCTGTACTGAAAATTCTAAACTAAATTTAATTAGAATATCTCTCTTGTTTGCGGACAAGGGTTTTAATATTTTGATTCTGTACTGAAAATTCTAAAATAAATTTGATTAGAAAATATCTCTTGTTTGCGGACAAGGGTTTCAACAATTTTAAATATGTACAAAAATTCTAAAATAAATTTAATTAGAAAATATCTCTTGTTTTTGGACAAGGGTTTTAATGATTTCAAATCGGAACTGAAAATTTTAAAATAACTTTAAATCGAAAATATCTCTTGTTTCCGTACAAGGGTTTCAATATTTCGATTCTGTACTGAAAATTCTAAAATAAATTTGATAAGAAAATATCTCTTGTTTGCGGACAAGGGTTTCAACAAATTTTAAATATGTACAAAAATTCTAAAATAAATTTAATTAGAAAATATCTCTTGTTTGCGGACAAGTGTTTCAACAATTTTAAATCTGTACTGAAAATTCTAAAATAAATATAATTAGAAAATATCCCTTGTTTGCGGACAAGACTTTCAATAATTTTAAATCTGTACCAAAAATTTTAAAATAACTTTAAGTACGAAATATCTCTTGTTTTTGGACAAGGGTTTTAATGATTTCAAATCGGAACTGAAAATTTTAAAATAACTTTAAATCGAAAATATCTCTTGTTTCCGTACAAGGGTTTCAATGATTTAAAATCTGTACTGAAAATTCTAAAAAAAATTAATTAGAAAATATCGCTTGTTTGCGGACAAAGGTTTCAATAATTTTAAATCTGCACCAAAATTCTGAAATAAGTTTAATTAGAAAATATCTCTTGTTTCCGGACAAGGGTTTCAAGGATTTTAAATCTGTACTGAAAATTCTAAACTAAATTTAATTAGAATATCTCTCTTGTTTGCGGACAATGGTTTTAATATTTTGATTCTGTACTAAAAATTCTAAAATAAATTTGATAAGAAAATATCTCTTGTTTGCGGACAAGGGTTTCAACAATTTTAAATATGTACAAAAATTCTAAAATAAATTTAATTAGAAAATATCTCTTGTTTGCGGACAAGGGTTTCAACAATTTTAAATATGTACAAAAATTCTAAAATAAATTTAATTAGAAAATATCTCTTGTTTGCGGACAAGGGTTTCAACAATTTTAAATCTGTACTGAAAATTCTAAAATAAATATAATTAGAAAATATCCCTTGTTTGCGGACAAGACTTTCAATAATTTTAAATCTGTACCAAAAATTTTAAAACAACTTTAAGTACGAAATATCTCTTGTTTTTGGACAAGGGTTTTAATGATTTCAAATCGGAACTGAAAATTTTAAAATAACTTTAAATCGAAAATATCTCTTGTTTCCGTACAAGGGTTTCAATGATTTAAAATCTGTACTGAAAATTCTAAAAAAAATTAATTAGAAAATATCGCTTGTTTGCGGACAAAGGTTTCAATAATTTTAAATCTGCACCAAAATTCTGAAATAAGTTTAATTAGAAAATATCTCTTGTTTCCGGACAAGGGTTTCAAGGATTTTAAATCTGTACTGAAAATTCTAAACTAAATTTAATTAGAATATCTCTCTTGTTTGCGGACAATGGTTTTAATATTTTGATTCTGTACTAAAAATTCTAAAATAAATTTGATAAGAAAATATCTCTTGTTTGCGGACAAGGGTTTCAACAATTTTAAATATGTACAAAAATTCTAAAATAAATTTAATTAGAAAATATCTCTTGTTTGCGGACAAGGGTTTCAACAATTTTAAATATGTACAAAAATTCTAAAATAAATTTAATTAGAAAATATCTCTTGTTTGCGGACAAGGGTTTCTATAATTTTAAATCTGTACCAAAATTCTAAAATAAATTTAATTAGAAAATATCTCTTGTTTGCGAACAAAGGTTTCAATAATTTTAAATCTGCACCAAAATTCTGAAATAAGTTTAATTAGAAAATATCTCTTGTTTCCGGACAAGGGTTTCAAGGATTTTAAATCTGTACTGAAAATTCTAAACTAAATTTAATTAGAATATCTCTCTTGTTTGCGGACAAGGGTTTCAATGATTTTAAATCTGTACCAAAAATTTTAAAATAACTTTAAGTACGAAATATCTCTTGTTTTTGGCCAAGGGTTTTAATGATTTCAAATCGGAACTGAAAATTTTTAAATAAGTTTAAATCGAAAATATCTCTTGTTTCCGGACAAGGGTTACAATGATTTTAAATCTGTACTGAAAATTCTAAAATAAATATAATTAGGAAATATCTCTTGTTTTTGGACAAGAATTTTAATGATTTCAAATCGGAACTGAAAATTTTAAAATAACTTTAAATCGAAAATATCTCTTGTTTCCGTACAAGGGTTTCAATGATTTAAAATCTGTACTGAAAATTCTAAAAAAAATTTAATTAGAAAATATCGCTTGTTTGCGGACAAGGGTTTCAATGATTTTAAATCTGTACTGAAAATTCTAAAATAAATGTAATTAGGAAATATCTCTTGTTTGCGGACAAGGGTTTCAATAATTTTAAATCTGTACCAAAATTCTAAAATAAATTTAATTAGAAAATATCTCTTGTTTGCGGACAAAGGTTTCAATAATTTTAAATCTGCACCAAAATTCTAAAATAAATATAATTAGAAAATATCCCTTGTTTGCGGACAAGGGTTTAAAATAACTTTAAATCGAAAATATCTCTTGTTTACGGACAAGGGTTTTAATGATTTTCAATCTGTACTGTAAATTCTAAAATAAATTAAATAAGAAAATATCTCTTGTTTGCGGACAAGGGTTTCAACAATTTTAAATATGTACAAAAATTCTAAAATAAATTTAATTAGAAAATATCTCTTGTTTGCGGACAAGGGTTTCAACAATTTTAAATCTGTACTGATAATTCTAAAATAAATATAATTAGAAAATATCCCTTGTTTGCGGACAAGACTTTCAATAATTTTAAATCTGTACCAAAAATTTTAAAATAACTTTAAGTACGAAATATCTCTTGTTTTTGGACAAGGGTTTTAATGATTTCAAATCGGAACTGAAAATTTTAAAATAACTTTAAATCGAAAATATCTCTTGTTTCCGTACAAGGGTTTCAATAATTTTAAATCTGTACCAAAATTCTAAAAGAAATTTAATTAGAAAATATCTCTTGTTTGCAGACAAAGGTTTCAATAATTTTAAATCTGCACCAAAATTCTGAAATAAGTTTAATTAGAAAATATCTCTTGTTTCCGGACAAGGGTTTCAAGGATTTTAAATCTGTACTGAAAATTCTAAACTAAATTTAATTAGAATATCTCTCTTGTTTGCGGACAAGGGTTTTAATATTTTGATTCTGTACTGAAAATTCTAAAATAAATTTGATAAGAAAATATCTCTTGTTTGCGGACAAGGTTTTCAACAATTTTAAATATGTACAAAAATTCTAAAATAAATTTAATTAGAAAATATCTCTTGTTTGCGGACAAGGGTTTCAACAATTTTAAATCTGTACTGAAAATTCTAAAATAAATATAATTAGAAAATATCTCTTGTTTGCGGACAAGGGTTTCAACAATTTTAAATCTGTACTGAAAATTCTAAAATAAATATAATTAGAAAATATCCCTTGTTTGCGGACAAGGCTTTCAATAATTTTAAATCTGTACCAAAAATTTTAAAATAACTTTAAGTACGAAATATCTCTTGTTTTTGGACAAGGGTTTTAATGATTTCAAATCGGAACTGAAAATTTTAAAATAACTTTAAATCGAAAATATCTCTTGTTTCCGTACAAGGGTTTCAATGATTTAAAATCTGTACTGAAAATTCTAAAAAAAATTTAATTAGAAAATATCGCTCGTTTGCGGACAAGGGTTTCAATGATTTTAAATCTGTACTGAAAATTCTAAAATAAATGTAATTAGGAAATATCTCTTGTTTGCGGACAAGGGTTTCAATAATTTTAAATCTGCACCAAAATTCTAAAATAAATATAATTAGAAAATATCCCTTGTTTGCGGACAAGGGTTTAAAATAACTTTAAATCGAAAATATCTCTTGTTTACGGACAAGGGTTTTAATGATTTTCAATCTGTACTGTAAATTCTAAAATAAATTAAATAAGAAAATATCTCTTGTTTGCGGACAAGGGTTTCAACAATTTTAAATATTGTAACGAACCAAACATTATTTTTATATTCGTCTACTTAGTTTTTATTATTATCGAGTTTCCTCCGATTTCATTCTCCCTTATTATTAAAATATATTATATTATAATTTTCAATAATACTCAAACCAACGCGGGCTACCAACTAGGTGGCGCGCACGATTGTCGTCCAGCTGACGACGGACCGCATGGTCTGCGGCAGATTGATGCAAGCGTCGATATACGACACATCTTTTTCTCGCGACTAGATAATATTAATATACGAAATATATTGTAACCGCGATATATCTTTTCTTGTTAAGAATTTTTACTGTGAATAATAAACCAAAGTTTGTGTTATTCTACTGATTGGATTATATATTTAATTTGTGCTTCTAACCTTTTACACTTCGCAATTCAATCAATAGCGGATCGATAAACCAAGGATTGCTGCGTTCTACACCGGTAAGTTCACTCTTATTCTGGCTGTTCTCATCTGGTCTCGAATGGCGAATCTCATAGTTGCTTTGGATTGCATTTCATCGAAGAAGAGTCAATTCCATTGTTGTAAGATCGCATTCTAATGTGCTACCCCTTCCGAGTCCTACCCACGTCACTTAAATTATTAAAATTTTAAAATCTCGCGAAAGGGTCGCTACATTTTTGGCGCCCAACGTGTGTTAATTGTCGGATTAACATTTTTATTTTTAAGCCAAAATGTGCATTGCTACATTTATGGCGCTCAACGTATGTTAAAAAAAAAAAAAAAAAATTTTTTTTTTCATATAAAATTATTTTCCCTTTTTCTTTTACGCGACTATTCTTGCTGGAAAATTCCACAGGTTTCCAAAATGGCGTCACCACGTGGCCTTTTCAGGCAAAGAATCTCGCATTTATTTTAGTGTTTTTTCGAGATAACAATTGAAAATTAAATCTATAATCTTCTAATAAAGATTAAATAATTTTTTTTTCTCACAATAAACACAAAATAAAAGAATCGATCTTACAACAAGCTCTCTCGCAAAATATAAACGATCCTGCTATTCTAATAATATAATCGCACGCTCGCATCTCTCTCAAATTTACGCTTTTTAAAAAAAAATGCTTTGTAAATTATAAAAGAAAAAATATATATGTATATATATATACACTGTACTTGCCTTTATCGCATTAAATATAAAATTAATTCTTTTGCGCATGAATTTCTGCTTCTGCTTAGCCAAAAAAAAAAAAATAATAATTATATATATAATTTTGTTTTCCTTGCTTCTGCTATGATAAAATAATTTTTTCTATTATTATATAAAAATTGCGAATAACTAATTACTATGTTAAATTACATCAACCATGAGTGACAAAATTTTATTACTTAAAAATTAATAATAGTGGCCACATTCCCTTTTGCCACAATCGAACGGGTGATCTACAGGCTCAATCGCGTTAATCAAAACACAGCTGTGTTTATTTTCACAACTCGACTCTGTCTCTTGGTCACTTATCAATTTCAAACGAAATTATACTGCCTACAAAATTTTGCTCTTTAAATTAATATTTGAATTTTATAAAAATTTTTTTTTCTTTTATCAAAATTAATTTGCTAAATTTTAACAAATTGGAAAAAAATTCTCCATATTTAAAATCACATTATAAATTTTTTTTTTTCCTCTTTCTCTAAAAATTTTTTTTTTCCTCTAAAAAAAAAAAAAATGACACGAAAAGACGGTCATCACAACCCACACAGCAAAATGACCACGAGATCACAGACAGGGACGTTCGAATCCCAAAGCAGGATACCCCGAACACCACCATCTGGTTCTCAACCACAGGAGACCCGAGAACAAAACCCAGCGGTTCCCAACCCCGAGACAAGTGAGGAAATCAGCGACGAAGCGCAAAGCCTTCCCAACCTAACACAAAGCGTTAACCCCGAAACGCAAAGCGCTCGCGATACAACGCAAAGCAGTACAAGCACACAACAAAATGCTTGGACCGAACCCCTCAACTCTCTCAGAACAGGAACAATCAAAAAAATCCAAACTCACACACAAGACTGTGAAAGGCCCACAAGTAGAGATACACCAATCACTCATTCGCAATTTAAACAATTTTTAAATCATTTTGAATCAATTAATACTAATCAATCAGAACAAAATAATGAATTTAAAAACGAAATTAAAAGCATGCTCGAACGTCATCTAAAAAATTCCAACACACAAATACAAGACCTATACGCGAAAAATTGTCGCGAAATCAATGCAGTTAGAAGTGAAACTTCTCAAGCTATTGAAAAATTCCGCACAGAGACAACCACCGCGATAGAGAATTTGTCACAAAAAGTTTTTGAATTACAATTAAAACAAATTCAATCTCCCTGGCGTGACTCACGATGGGAATCCATAGACAATCAATTCGATGCCAATGGATTGAACATATCACAACTAACCGCGCTGCCCCCCACCACTACTACCATTACTACTACGGTGACCACCGCGAATACAACAGCAGGCGCAGTGCCGAGTAGGGGAACATCAACTACATACACCTTCCCCCCACTCAATTTTGGAACTCCCTCCATAAGAGCAACTCGCCCTCCACGCACATTACAATTTAACGATGTACTTAACCAAAGAAGTCAAACATCGACATTGTATAATGCCCCACCCACACAATCGCAACAAGCAGCGCCACCTAACCCCATCGCGCCTCCACCGCCATCACCCAGAAACTTTTTACCAAATTTGCATAAAATAATAAAATCATGGGAATTAAAATTTCCAGGTAAATTAGATGCAGATGAATTTATCGATGAATTCGAACGCAAATTAATAGCATCCGCGATCGATCCGGACGACGTATTACAAACGTTATCCCAGGTCTTTTCGGACAAAGCGTACACATGGTTCGCGACATTCCGAACTACCTGGCAAACGTGGGCTGAATTCGCAGCCAAATTTCGAAGAACATTTGGCGACGCGAATGACGATCAACAGATCACAAACAAAATTCAGCGCGCGGTACAACTTGAAAACGAAACCGGAATCGAATTCGTCATACGGATAAGCGCGCTTTTTAATAAATTACAGCAAAAAGTTCCGGAAAAGAATCAACTTGATAAAATCTATTCGGCTCTTCATTCCGAATTAATTTTGCAGTTTGACCGCGATAGTTTTTTAACTTTCGATGATTTAATTGCACGAATCAGGAAATATGAAGAAAAAATTGCAACAATGCAATTAACGAATAAATTACGAGAAATAGATTCAAAAAAATCTCGTAACGCGCGCGGAAAAAATCAGTTAAACGCAATAGATACACAACCGCCCCCTACTGATCAAACTCCACAAACAACCGCGCTTACAGAAAATAAACCGGAAACAAAAGCGAAACAAAATAAAAATAATAAAAAGGAAAACAAGACAGAACCAGAAACAAATTTAAATAAAATAGAAATTTACAAAAAGCAATTAAATAAATTAGAACAAAAATTATATGGCGATAAAACTAAAACCGAAACTTCAAAAAGCGATAACGAAAAGGTGAAAAAACAAAATCACCCATCCCCACCAACTACCCGTAAGTCGCGCCACCGCTCTACTTCAGGATCTTCACGCTCATCTCGCTCCGCTTCATCGCAGAAAGGGGGGGAGAGACGTAGATCGCCTGCGCGCAAAGGTCGGGATCGCGACGAGAAATCATACAAAAATGACAGTCGCGGTAATAGTTATCGAGGCGGAAAAAGAAATAATAACCGAGGTCGTGGTAACGGCTGGAATGGTTATGGTCGTGGCTACAACCATAATTATGATTATTACCAAAATTATCAAAATAGCCTACCATTCCCACCAAACTACCCACCGAATTACCAAGAAAATGCACAAGCGACGCATCCCCTCCCAGGTCCGCAAGCGCCCTCGCATCCTTTCATGCCACCATGGTTTGGTAATTACAATCGCGATTTTCCTCCTTTCGGTCAAAACCCGCCAAAAAACGACAAGGATGCCAGGAGAGAATAAATCTCCCTGGCGAAAAATTAGAAAATAAATGCGATAAATACGGACAATCTATTATGAAAAATACTAATAATATCGTTAATTCAACTAACCGCGATAAAGTGCATTCTAACGTAACCCCGAACGTCAGCCACGCCACCCGCGAATCAACGTGTATCTCTCAAAATGCATTAACGCTTACTCAAGCATATGCCGGTAGAGATTACACTAGTGATTCAGAGAGTGAGTATGACGACGCGATTTATTCGGAATCTGAGACGGCGTACACCGACTACAGCGACGAGCTCCCCACTACCGAACAACAATGTACGGTAGGACCGAGCATATCCTCGCTTGCGTCACTGCCAACAGCTAGCTCAACTACTTGCTTTTCAGCGACAGTTGACAATGCCAAGTGCAGAGTACACAAAGGGCCTGCATTGCCCTATCCCTCTCAAACGCGTAGCACTATAACAACTATTGTTAAAATAGACGGTAAAGAGAATATAGGCCTCTTAGACACAGGTAGCGATCGCACCTTCATGTCAGGAGAATTATACGATAAATTAAAAGATTTCGCGAACGGTGAACCTATTTCAGACGAGATAACGCGCGCCGGCGTACAACTCGCTCAACGCGATCACGTAGCCTCGCCCCGTTTCTCGGTAAAATTCAAAGTACAAATTAATGATTGTATTGGCGAATTATGGTTTACAGTCCTGGACGGACTTACAACACCAATAATTCTCGGTATGGATTTTATAACCGCGTGGAAAGTCATCATAGACGCCACACAAGGTAACTGGTCCATCGAAGGGTCAAAAATACAACGCTCATTAGGTTCCACTATAAACTCGCGCAGTTCTCTAAATTCAGTGCAATTAATCGAATTAACAAATGAGCAACGTAAAACACTCGATGAATTTATTGAGAAGAAATTATCAAATTTCGCCGCGTATACCGGTATTACTAACTTAACGACACACGTCATCGAATTAATTGACGAAACCCCGATTAAGTTAAAACCTTACCGACGTAGCGCCGAAGCGAATAAAATTATTAATGAACAAATTGATAAATATTTAGAAAAGAAATTTATAATAAAAAGTAATGGTCGTTACGCAAGTCCGGTCGTTTTGACATATCGCAAAGACGGTAGACCAAGAGTCTGTATAGATTACCGCAAATTAAATAAAAATACAAAGAAATCGGCATATCCGCTACCGCGAATGGATACAATTTTGGACGCATTATCTGAGGCCAATGTCATTAGTACAATAGACCTCACTGATGCTTTCCATCACATTCCGATAGATCCAAAGTCGCGCGAGTACACCGCTTTTGTGGTACCCGGTCGTGGACAATTCGAATGGGTTCGAATGCCGTTCGGTCTTACAAACGCACCGGCCACCTTCCAAGCACTAACTGATCGTCTAAAAGAACGATTCGTCAAGTACATTCGCGATAACAATCTACCAGAAAGATTCACCGATCAGGTTCACGCGTACTTAGATGATTGGATAATCATCTCGCGTACATTTGAGGAGCACCTCCTATTATTGGACATAGTGTTCAATATTCTACAGGAAGCAGGACTCTCGATTAATAAAGACAAGTCTTATTTTGCAAAGTCCTCTGTCGAGTACCTAGGATTTATCTTAGATAAAGACGGCCTCAAACCGAACCCTAAGCGAATCGAACCAATACTTGATCGCCCGATTCCCAAAAATCGAAAAGAATTACGGCAATTCAACGGCTCAGTGAATTGGTACCATCGCCACTTACGCAACATCGCGCGAGTACAAGGGCCGCTTAACAAGCTAGCTAGCCCTAAGGTACCTTGGGACTGGACAGTAGAACATGAAAAATCGTTCAAAGATGTCAAGAAATCGTTAAAGAATGCCTTGACTCTTGTCGCGCCGCGACCCGGTTTACCATTCGTTTTGTACACAGATGCCAGTGATACAGGCATTGGTGCAATTTTGACGCAAAAAGATGGTGAACGCGAATATCTTATTACGTGTCTGAGCAGACCTTTAAGGGGTGCGGAATTAAATTATACCACCACCGAAAAGGAATGTTTAGCCGTAATTTTCGCGATTAAGAAACTTCGCTGCTATCTCGAAGCCACAGAGTTTACGGTAATAACCGATCACTCTAGTCTAATTTGGCTGCAAGGGATCAAAGATCCGCGAGGTAGACTTGCGCGATGGGCTCTCGAGCTTTCTGCAAATCAAGTCAAAATTGAACACCGTAAAGGTACAATGAACGAGGCCCCGGACACTCTCTCTCGCCTATACGAAAGTGTCTCAGAAGACACGCCCCCTGCGCGGCTGAATGTCATTCATGACCAATCGTGGTACGATGAGATGGTAGCACACGTGCGAAAAACCCCCACGCGCTACGAACGATATATGCTTGACGCGAGTGACACGTTATTCTATTACAAACCTAATCAAATTAAAGAAAGCATTGGCGACAATAATGCCTGGAAAAAAGTATTAAAAGAAGGTGAAATTATCCCTATAATAAAACAATTTCATGATACACCGCAATCGGCACACCAGGGAATCAATAAAACATATCACGCGATTCTTAACCTTTATTATTGGCCCGGTATGCGTGAAGACATTAAGCGTTATATCAGCGAGTGCGAGATATGTCTTAAATGCAAACCGAAGAATTCTCCACCGCAAGGCTTAATGTACCCTCGCAAAATTAAGGAACCATGGGAAATAGTATCGCTCGACATTATGGGTCCTCTTCCACGATCTAAATCGGGTAAACGTTATATCTTAGTTTGCGAAGACATGTATACTAGATACATAGATTGTTTCCCATTATCGGCAGCGGACGGACCAAAAATAGTAAGGTCATTAAACACCCTTATCAATAGATGGGGAGTCCCTAGAATCTTTCTAACCGACAATGGAACAGAGTTCATAAATCGCAATATTACGAATTTCATAAATAAAATCGGATCTGAACAGCGAACTACCCCAGTGTATCACCCACAATCCAATCCGGTAGAACGCGTAAATCGCAACTTGAAAACTATGATTGCTAGTCTTTTAGGCGAGGATCATCGCGAATGGGATTTCCTTCTAGAAGAAATACAATTCGCTTATAATAACACAACACACTCTTCCCTCGGCGTTACACCCGCGTATATCAATCATGCCCGTGAATTGAGACGCACTGGCAAACAATTGACTGATGTAGACGATGACGATATAACTTCAGTCAATAGCGCTAATGATTGGCTCGAACGCGTGAAACGTATAGATGCGCTTCGATCAAAAGTTGAGGCAGAAATGTGCAAAGCCGCCAAGAGGCAGAGTAAGAATTTTAACAAAAATCGCAAAAATAATACTAATTTTGAGCTTGGAGATCACGTGTTCTTTCCAAATAATATTCTCTCCAACGCTGCACGAAATTTTAGTTCCAAATTGGCACCGCGATATAGAGGGCCAGCCATTATTCAAAAAAAATTGTCACCTATGGTAGTTGTTATCGGCGATATGCATGGCAAAGCTTTTGGTAAATATCATGTAAACGATTTGAAACTTGCCAAAAAAGGCCTTAGGTCGCGAACTACGTTGTTTTCTTTTACAGATCCATCACAGCCATGAACACCAGCAACAGCACCGACGCGACAATTTCTACCAACATCTCGGAGATCCCTATGGTACGTCTGATACCCTCTGACGACGAACAAAATGCATGCGCCAGCCCTGAGTTTGCTGAAGAACCATCAGGTTTAATCGCGATCAACAAGATAGACTTGGAAAGTCTGCTCAACATGCGACGTGTCTTGGCGAATCAAGTCTTTAACGCGAATACAGTCATCGCGACGCTACGCCAAGAACTCCAACAGGTCAAGGCATCACCCGTATCAAGCACTGCAGAAGAAATCACCGCCAACTACAAACTCCTCGCAGAAGTAGTCAAAGAACGGCAAGAACTCTCTTCGCAAGTTGCCAATCTACAAAAAGAGGCCGATCAATATAAGAAGAAGGCTTCACAACTACAGAAGGACGTTGACTCATATGAAAAAGATTATAATGATCTTGAGGCAGATTACTATTACATGAAGAACCTTCACAAACGAACTCGCGATCTCTTCAAACATAAGATATCCGAGGTATTTAAAATGCAGAGTGAACTACGAGAAATTCGCATTCGTCCACGAGCTCCAGAAGGTTGCCTCAACTGCAACGAGACAGGACATGGGTTTAGAATCTGCAAAAAGCCCTACAACCAGGGGTTTTGCCAGAAGTGTTTCTGCCCAGACTTCAGCACTTCCGAATGCCCATGGCCTCATGTTCCTGAGGAGAAATTTGATGTCCCCGAAAACGCGAGATGCAAAGGATGCTGGAGACCGAAAAATCTTCCCCATACCAGTTGCGTTGAATGCCGCAAGAGACTCATCGCGAATGGCATCCTTCAGAGAAACGCCTCGATGCAGGAGTTGGAAAACCAACTCAAAGAAGGGATCCCGAAATGCATCAATAACACTTGCAAGCCGGGAAACACTTCCACAACGCGTTCCTCTGGAATCCGCGATCGCTCTACCGGAAGCGTCAATTTCTGCTCACTCAGGGTTGCCAAGAATTGTGTCAAACATGTTGTCACCTTGTGAATCAGATGAAGATAATTTAGCATTATGGCAAACTCTCTCCGAAGTCATAAAGCTCAACATCGAGAAGCAAGAGGACAAAGAAGAATAAAAAGTCTCTTTTCTTATTTTCGCGATAACCAAAAATAACAGCTTTCTTTTTTTTAAAATACTCAGTAATTTAGTATCAAAAAATTTAGCATTAATTTGTATTTTCTCAATTACGTCTAGTTTCTTTTAATTTAAGAAGATAAGCGATTAATAATATACATAAGAGAGAGAAAGCGACTGTGATACATTCGCCATTTACAAAGATTTACATTATATATTTCTCGAGTTCATATTTATAGACCCGAAATAAGGGTGTAATTATTTACAATTATTTAAAGTTAATTTTTATACTTTTACTTAGTTAATTATTTCAGTTTTTTCATTTAAGTTATGACCAGATTAGACGCGACTATGATGACCAAATAGTGATCATATTTCGCCAGAACAGGGTGAACGCAAATGAATCCGGAGGTAACTGCGAAATAGAAGAGGGGAGTGTAACGAACCAAACATTATTTTTATATTCGTCTACTTAGTTTTTATTATTATCGAGTTTCCTCCGATTTCATTCTCCCTTATTATTAAAATATATTATATTATAATTTTCAATAATACTCAAACCAACGCGGGCTACCAACTAGGTGGCGCGCACGATTGTCGTCCAGCTGACGACGGACCGCATGGTCTGCGGCAGATTGATGCAAGCGTCGATATACGACACATCTTTTTCTCGCGACTAGATAATATTAATATACGAAATATATTGTAACCGCGATATATCTTTTCTTGTTAAGAATTTTTACTGTGAATAATAAACCAAAGTTTGTGTTATTCTACTGATTGGATTATATATTTAATTTGTGCTTCTAACCTTTTACACTTCGCAATTCAATCAATAGCGGATCGATAAACCAAGGATTGCTGCGTTCTACACCGGTAAGTTCACTCTTATTCTGGCTGTTCTCATCTGGTCTCGAATGGCGAATCTCATAGTTGCTTTGGATTGCATTTCATCGAAGAAGAGTCAATTCCATTGTTGTAAGATCGCATTCTAATGTGCTACCCCTTCCGAGTCCTACCCACGTCACTTAAATTATTAAAATTTTAAAATCTCGCGAAAGGGTCGCTACAATATGTACAAAAATTCTAAAATAAATTTAATTAGAAAATATCTCTTGTTTGCGGACAAGGGTTTCAACAATTTTAAATCTGTACTGATAATTCTAAAATAAATATAATTAGAAAATATCCCTTGTTTGCGGACAAGACTTTCAATAATTTTAAATCTGTACCAAAAATTTTAAAATAACTTTAAGTACGAAATATCTCTTGTTTTTGGACAAGGGTTTTAATGATTTCAAATCGGAACTGAAAATTTTAAAATAACTTTAAATCGAAAATATCTCTTGTTTCCGTACAAGGGTTTCAATGATTTAAAATCTGTACTGAAAATTCTAAAAAAAATTAATTAGAAAATATCGCTTGTTTGCGGACAAAGGTTTCAATAATTTTAAATCTGCACCAAAATTCTGAAATAAGTTTAATTAGAAAATATCTCTTGTTTCCGGACAAGGGTTTCAAGGATTTTAAATCTGTACTGAAAATTCTAAACTAAATTTAATTAGAATATCTCTCTTGTTTGCGGACAAGGGTTTTAATATTTTGATTCTGTACTAAAAATTCTAAAATAAATTTGATAAGAAAATATCTCTTGTTTGCGGACAAGGGTTTCAACAATTTTAAATATGTACAAAAATTCTAAAATAAATTTAATTAGAAAATATCTCTTGTTTGCGGACAAGGGTTTCAACAATTTTAAATATGTACAAAAATTCTAAAATAAATATAATTAGAAAATATCTCTTGTTTGCGGACAAGGGTTTCAACAATTTTAAATCTGTACTGAAAATTCTAAAATAAATATAATTAGAAAATATCCCTTGTTTGCGGACAAGACTTTCAATAATTTTAAATCTGTACCAAAAATTTTAAAATAACTTTAAGTACGAAATATCTCTTGTTTTTGGACAAGGGTTTTAATGATTTCAAATCGGAACTGAAAATTTTAAAATAACTTTAAATCGAAAATATCTCTTGTTTCCGTACAAGGGTTTCAATGATTTAAAATCTGTACTGAAAATTCTAAAAAAAATTTAATTAGAAAATATCGCTCGTTTGCGGACAAGGGTTTCAATGATTTTAAATCTGTACTGAAAATTCTAAAATAAATGTAATTAGGAAATATCTCTTGTTTGCGGACAAGGGTTTCAATAATTTTAAATCTGTACCAAAATTCTAAAATAAATTTAATTAGAAAATATCTCTTGTTTGCGGACAAAGGTTTCAATAATTTTAAATCTGCACCAAAATTCTGAAATAACTTTAATTAGAAAATATCTCTTGTTTCCGGACAAGGGTTTCAATGATTTTAAATCTGTACTGAAAATTCTAAAATAAATTTATTAGAAAATATCTCTTGTTTGCGGAAAAGGGTTTCAACAATTTTAAATATGTACTGAAAATTCTAAAATAAATATAATTAGAAAATATCCTTTGTTTGCGGACAAGGGTTTAAAATAACTTTAAATCGAAAATATCTCTTGTTTACGGACAAGGGTTTTAATGATTTTCAATCTGTACTGTAAATTCTAAAATAAATTAAATAAGAAAATATCTCTTGTTTGCGGACAAGGATTTTAATGATTTTAAACCTGTATCAAAAATTCTAAAATAAATTTAATTAGAAAATATCTCTTGTTTGCGGACAAGGGTTTCAACAATTTTAAATCTGTACTGAAAATTCTAAAATAAATATAATTAGAAAATATCCCTTGTTTGCGGACAAGACTTTCAATAATTTTAAATCTGTACCAAAAATTTTAAAATAACTTTAAGTACGAAATATCTCTTGTTTTTGGACAAGGATTTTAATGATTTCAAATCGGAACTGAAAATTTTAAAATAACTTTAAATCGAAAATATCTCTTGTTTCCGTACAAGGGTTTCAATGATTTAAAATCTGTACTGAAAATTCTAAAAAAAATTTAATTAGAAAATATCGCTTGTTTGCGGACAAGGGTTTCAATGATTTTAAATCTGTACTGAAAATTCTAAAATAAATGTAATTAGGAAATATCTCTTGTTTGCGGACAAGGGTTTCAATAATTTTAAATCTGTACCAAAATTCTAAAATAAATTTAATTAGAAAATATCTCTTGTTTGCGGACAAAGGTTTCAATAATTTTAAATCTGCACCAAAATTCTAAAATAAATATAATCAGAAAATATCCCTTGTTTGCGGACAAGGGTTTAAAATAACTTTAAATCGAAAATATCTCTTGTTTACGGACAAGGGTTTTAATGATTTTCAATCTGTACTGTAAATTCTAAAATAAATTAAATAAGAAAATATCTCTTGTTTGCGGACAAGGGTTTCAACAATTTTAAATATGTACAAAAATTCTAAAATAAATTTAATTAGAAAATATCTCTTGTTTGCGGACAAGGGTTTCAACAATTTTAAATCTGTACTGATAATTCTAAAATAAATATAATTAGAAAATATCCCTTGTTTGCGGACAAGACTTTCAATAATTTTAAATCTGTACCAAAAATTTTAAAATAACTTTAAGTACGAAATATCTCTTGTTTTTGGACAAGGGTTTTAATGATTTCAAATCGGAACTGAAAATTTTAAAATAACTTTAAATCGAAAATATCTCTTGTTTCCGTACAAGGGTTTCAATGATTTAAAATCTGTACTGAAAATTCTAAAAAAAATTTAATTAGAAAATATCGCTTGTTTGCGGACAAGGGTTTCAATGATTTTAAATCTGTACTGAAAATTCTAAAATAAATGTAATTAGGAAATATCTCTTGTTTGCGGACAAGGGTTTCAATAATTTTAAATCTGTACCAAAATTCTAAAATAAATTTAATTAGAAAATATCTCTTGTTTGCGGACAAAGGTTTCAATAATTTTAAATCTGCACCAAAATTCTGAAATAAGTTTAATTAGAAAATATCTCTTGTTTCCGGACAAGGGTTTCAAGGATTTTAAATCTGTACTGAAAATTCTAAACTAAATTTAATTAGAATATCTCTCTTGTTTGCGGACAAGGGTTTTAATATTTTGATTCTGTACTGAAAATTCTAAAATAAATTTGATAAGAAAATATCTCTTGTTTGCGGACAAGGGTTTCAACAATTTTAAATATGTACAAAAATTCTAAAATAAATTTAATTAGAAAATATCTCTTGTTTGCGGACAAGGGTTTCAACAATTTTAAATCTGTACTGAAAATTCTAAAATAAATATAATTAGAAAATATCTCTTGTTTGCGGACAAGGGTTTCAACAATTTTAAATCTGTACTGAAAATTCTAAAATAAATATAATTAGAAAATATCCCTTGTTTGCGGACAAGACTTTCAATAATTTTAAATCTGTACCAAAAATTTTAAAATAACTTTAAGTACGAAATATCTCTTGTTTTTGGACAAGGGTTTTAATGATTTCAAATCGGAACTGAAAATTTTAAAATGTGGCGAACTTCGCGAGACTTTGATTTTAAATAATAATTTAGAGAATAAGGGTTCAGCTCACGACAGTCGACACAATGTATTTGAAGAAAACTCCTGAAATCCATGTAATTTAGAGAAAGATTCGACCAGCGGCGAAATCCATTGAGCAGTTGCGAATAAGAATATTATTGAGACAAGTTACTAGGTACGAGGAACAAGGATTGATCGAACTTACCAATTCGCAGATCGCTGTTTCGCTGGTGAATTATGATTCCTTTATTATTGATCCATAGTTAAAAGGCACACAAATTAATAAAGAGCAAACAATTAAGAAAACTGAATAATTTAATGATAGTAAAATATGTTGTACATTGAAAAGAAGAAAAGAATGCGTCGCAGCGCATAAATTGAGTTCGCGTTAATAATGAGACTCGTATGTCTCTTAGAAGTATTGCTTCTCGCTAGAAGTCCCGCTTCTCTCTGATTTTTGAAATCGAGCGCGATCATAATCGCAACCTTTGAGACCCTTCGGGTGGGGTCCGATGACACCCGAATTTTTCATTCGTTCAACGACCTCTGGTCGCGGTAGCTATCAGGCTAGCGCCTGGCGCGATGTATTATCAGATGAGAAAAACCACCAGGAACGGCATATTTATCCCAAAAGAAAGAAAACGATTTCGATCGTTACAATTCCCCCCTTCTAAATTGCCGTTGCTAGTCGTTTGTCTAAGCTCGATCAATCAGTATCCTGAAACATAATAATCTCAGCTTTTATTTACTCGTCTCAATAATTAAAGAATTTTTCTAAAGAAAATGAGGAAAGTAAATATTAAAGAAAATTAAAATTCAATAGGTGATAAAATAACAGAAATATTTTGATATATGGTTCGCAACTGCTCTTTGGTAACTTAGTAATCGCTAGTTTACTTAAGTATAAAAATAGTAATTCAGTTTTATTATGTTTTTATATGCATAAAACAATTATTAATGCGAATACGCTATCCATCTAAAAAATTTTATTAAAGTATTTAAATTGGCGCAATTACGCAATAGAAAGAAAAACAAATATTAAAGGATTCCCCTTTTGTTTGTATAATGATAAACAATTTTTTTTTATATCGCACGCGTAGTATTTTGATGAAGGTTGTTGTAGAATGATGTCCTTAAATGCATCTGTTCTCCGGCGCTCATACAAATGTCGCAAAATTACGAAGATTTTTTTTTTGTTTTGGAATGCCCTTTTTATCTGATGACGTCACAAGCCGAATCCGGGAAATAAGTGTTGTCTGCGTAACTTCATGTACTTTGTGATGAAAACAAATAAATTCGTCTTGAAGGTAGACTGTGAATTTGTTAGTCAAAAGCTTTAGAGCGAAGTTCATGAAAAATGTGCGTTGACGACTGACTTCCTTCAGGATCGCTAGTAATGCATAGAGGGTTTGCATCAGTGTTGCACTTCTGTAGCCGTGAAGAAAGACCTTGACTCTTGAAAATTGGTCCATACTAAGCGTGTTGGCAAATGTTGTATAAAAACCATCATTTGTCTTCAGAGGTCGAATATTGCACATAATATCTTTTGGAAAAGCGAAGTTGATAAACATTTTTGATAGTATCTCAAGATGAATTTTGTCAAAATCAGTGATGGATTTGGGAGCACAATGGTTTGCTTCAAATGAGACGAAATGACATTACTTATGAAGTCTTCAAAATTGTCAAATGTCGAATGGAAGTTGTATACGCTATGAGTTCCTTCATACAGCTGATTTTCCAAGACAGAGAAGGATGCCATCAGCGCGACAGCTAGAAGCGAAGGTCACATATATTGGAAAGACAATAATATGAGCGCTGGTGCTGGTGGCGAAGAAGCTGCTTCTCGTGTTGTTCCTCTTGATTTTCGCTAATTTACATTTATTTGACGATATCGTGGGAATCAATTTTTATTTTTAATAAGAAAGATTAATAACGCATGTTTAATTTAATTTTCCTGTTTTTCGTAAAAATTTTTTTTTTGTATAAACTTAAATATTTTTTTTTTTTTTGTAAGCACAATGACAGATGATTGAATGAATGCGCGCTGGTTGAAATTTAAATATTGTTAAAATGCCAGTTAAATATCAGTTTAGCATTGTCATCACTAATAGTGCTCGCGATCGTTTTGCTTCAATAATGAGCATTATCTTTTTTTCAAATAATTATTTTGTTTTTGCGATTTTTAATAAAATAAGTATCTTTGCTTTATATCAGCTTTAATTAAATTAATTTAGTATTGATCGCGATTAAATTAAATCAAAACTTTCCTTTGTTAATAAATGTCAAAATAGATATATATTTTTTCAAACTGTTAAATAATCATTTGTAATTTTTAAATTACTTATTATTTTTATTTTATTTATTTTTGTTTATTTAAACAAGTCGCGCAATAATTGTACTCCGATTTTGACATTAAGGGCAATGCGGGCCCTTTTAGCACTTGCGCATAGACTTGCCAGCTGTTGCTGATAAGCAAGTAGTTGGCTTTGCTATAGGCAATGACGCACGCGAAGGTATACTCGGTCCTACTGTACGCAATTAGGCGACGGAGGGGAGTTCCCTGCTAGAGTCTAAATGCTATGTCTCGGACTCCGAGCAAAAGCAATGTACGTTTTCGTTTTTGGAGTTACTGCGTGAAATCTCTACTGGCTAAGCGCTATATAAGACGTTAAAGCAATTTGAGGGAGACACCTTCAGTCCTGGGCGAAACGATTGCCATGTGGAATAGCACATTTATTAATTATTTTGCGGCGCTTTTTAACTAACATATTTTTAAATTAAAAAATTTTTTTTTTTTAATGAGTATTAATTACTATTTTCGTGTTAAACAGTTATTCGATTTAAATAAGATATTTTCATTTGTTATGATTTAAATTTAATATCAATAAAAAATTTTTTTTGAGACGATCATTTACTTTACTGCGGTTACTCAATGAGTGCGAGATGTACTCATCGTCAACTGAAAAATCACTAGCAAAGTACTCGGTAAAGTTACTTGCATTTCGCGTAATTACTTTTACTAAGGAATGCGTTGAGATTTCAATTACATGACTAGAATAACTTTTTGAAAAGTTAAATCTTTCGCGCTTATGTTTTCAAAGAGGCATTATAGTGATTTCAGCATAATTCCAAGCCTACTATCACTTCGCTTCAATGAAGGCTGTGCGATTGATTGTATAATCGATGATTATTGGTAATCAAAATTTTGAGAGTCACTAGCATTATTCTCAGCAACTCTAGCTGTATTTAGCGTAGATGAGTTGGCTGGGAGGCGCGTTGAATCCCATTATAAGAATGATATATATATGTTTTTTAACTTTTATTTTGCCTTTTATAAAAACTCTTAATTTGTTATTAATCATTTATTTATTTTTTTTAAAAAATATTATTTCAAAAATATTAGGTAAGATTCTCGCAATTTCAGGAAACACTAGTGTATTTATTATAATTTATAATAAAGGCACGTTGCTTCCTCGCAAAGAAAATGCATAACTTTGCTTTATTATACTAAAACACTAGTGAACGGACTTTAGCGAACACGTTGAATTAGTATTGAAATGCTGACTTATTGTAAGAGAACTTGCACTGTTTGATGAGGCACTAGTGGCATCGAGTAAGCATGCGCTTTTGAGCACGTTGCCTCAGTGTAAGATGTACAATTTTGACAGCTTGTTTCTCAGCTGTTATAAGAACACTAGTGAACAATAAAGCTTTTCGCTTTCGAACACGTTGTTCTAGCTAGAGAAAACTAATTGACAATTTCTGAGAAAGTGGCAATTAATAATTATTATTTAGTTATTGAAATTTTATTCTTTAAAAAATTCAATTAACATTAATAATTATGCGAGAAAAAGTTACGCGATAATTTTAATTTTGAAATACTAGTGACAATTAAATTATTTACCTAAGTTGTACGTTATTTCTTGATTATAAATTCGCGAGGTACTTTTTTGACCTTGTTAAATAAGATAATAATTTTTATTTTCTGACTTTGCGCTCATTTTTCGATAATGGAGCGTTGTCATGATTGCCGTGTGCATTAGGCACATTTATGTACGAACAGTAGGGTACATGTGGTAAATTATATTGTTGTGCATAGTATGGCGGAGAATAATAATATTCTAATGATTTATAATATTTTTCGCAATTGTGTAATTTCGTTTTATTTAATTTATTAATAAAAGGTTTCCGCTCAAAATTATTATCTTTTTGGCAATCATTAATTTTATATTTTTTAAAATTATTATTTCTATACCGGCCGTCTTTGTTGCTCGAGCACCGCGGACGATTGTAACGCTTATTGCTTGGCGTTCGTCGCTTATGACGGTGATCCGGATGGTGTCTATCGCTGTCGCGACTTATACGCTTTGGCGATTGATGTCTCTCTCCCCCCTTCTGCGATGAAGTGGCACTGAGAGAGCAAGACAGATCTGGACTAGATCGACAATGCGAACTAGGAGCAAAAGACTCAAAAACATTGTCTGAATCTGCGCAAGATGTAGATTCAAGTAATTTCGCGTCATTGTTCTGTGATTCTAAAGTTTTAATTTTTTTTTGTAATGAAGCGTATTGACGCTTGTAAATTAAAATTTTATTAATTTCATTAGGTTTCAATTTGTAATTTCTTGATTCTAAATTTTTCACTGTTGTACAGCTAGTTTTAACCAGTGAGTTTGACTGTGTAAACGAGTTTTGCGCGTTTGCAGCAGTCTGTACACTTGGTGTACTGCTGGAGGGGGTTGCCATTTCCGAATTTGAAAAAAGGGTGGGATGGAGGGTTACGAGTTTGTCGGTATAGCTTTGACTATCGCTGATAATTGAGCTACTCGATGGTTCCCCATGAAATTTTTGCATTTTAAATTACATAAATTCCGCTTTCAAGATGGAAGTTTAGCGCTTAAAATTTTCCTTCAAATCTTGAATCATTTCGCGATTGCAGCTATTTATTTCTTGTAAATTTTCAATTTTTAATTCTAATGAATTTCTTAAGTCAGTTAATAAACAATTTTGTTCATTAAATTTTTTCATCACTTGGCAAAGTGCTTGTTCCATTTTGTTTACAAAATAAAATTTTTAATTAATTTTCAGTCAATTTATTTCGATATAAAATGTTTTAATTTCAGTATTTCTAAAGGTGGTCTAACTGAGATCAAGCAAAGTTTGTGTTTACGTTTTTTTTCAAAAGACTCGGTATGTTAACGTCGAGCGATCGAACAAGAGATAATGCTTTCGACGAGTGATTATTTGAGAAATAAATTTAATTTGAATATATTTTGAAAGAATATTTCTAATGGAAAATTTTGAAATATTAAGCGTTGGTATCCCTCATGGTGCTTAAAATAAAATAAAATTAATTTTCTAAATTTTTTTTTTTCAATTATTACACAGAACGTAGAAAAGATAAAATTGATAATTAATTCTTTTTGAAAATAATAATAATAATAATGACGCGTTTTGTTAGTCGGTACAGTGAGAGAGAAGCGAGCACATGTTTGCAATATAATATAATTTATAATAATATCGCGTAATGGATTTCTGGAATTCTTGTTCAAAAATGTTGTGTTTATTTAGACGCGGTGAAAATAAAATTTTGTTACATTCTGAGAAAATTTTACTTAGAATGAGTCGCCATTTTATCGCGTAGGGAATAGAAAGAAAAGCGTCACTCTAAAGGAAAGGACCTGTGCGATACGCCATTTTGAGGCTTCGCGATGGAAATTTCCCAAGATGAAAGCGCGATTATTTTAACACAAAAAAGTTAAAAATTTTGCTAAAAATGTGACGAAGCACAATTTCAGCTAAAAAAAGGACAGACAGTTTCGGGTCAAAAAAATCCGCTTCCGTTCACGCACAAAAATGTGGCAACACAATTTCGGCTAGGAGAACAGAATAATTTCGAGTCTAAAAAAGTCTGTCCCTGTTCGGGCGCCAAAAATGTGGCGAACTTCGCGAGACTTTGAATTTAAATAATAATTTAGAGAATAAGGGTTCAGTTCACGACAGTCGACACCATGTATTTGAAGAAAACTCCTGAAATCCATGTAATTTAAAGAAAGATTCGGCCAGCGGCGAAATCCATTGAGCAGTTGCGAATAAGAATATTATTGAGACAAGTTACTAGGTAAGAAGAACAAGGATTGATCGAACTTACCAATTCGCAGATCGCTGTTTCGCTGGTGAATTATGATTCCTTTATTATTGATCCATAGTTAAAAGGCACACAAATTAATAAAGAGCAAACAATTAAGAAAACTGAATAATTTAATGATAGTAAAATATATTGTACATTGAAAAGAAGAAAAGAGTGCGTCGCAGCGCACAAATTGAGTTCGCGTTAATAATGAGACTCGCATGTCTCTTAGAAGTATTGCTTCTCGCTAGAAGTCCCGCTTCTCTCTGATTTTTGAAATCGAGCGCGATCATAATCGCAACCTTTGAGACCCTTCGTGTGGGGTCCGATGACACCCGAATTTTTCATTCGTTCAACGACCACTGGTCGCGGTAGCTATCAGGCTAGCGCCTGGCGCGATGTATTATACAATTAGAAAAACCACCAGGAACGGCATATTTATCCCAAAAGAAAGAAAACGATTTTGATCGTTACAAAAATAACTTTAAATCGAAAATATCTCTTGTTTCCGTACAAGGGTTTCAATGATTTAAAATCTGTACTGAAAATTCTAAAAAAAATTTAATTAGAAAATATCGCTCGTTTGCGGACAAGGGTTTCAATGATTTTAAATCTGTACTGAAAATTCTAAAATAAATGTAATTAGGAAATATCTCTTGTTTGCGGACAAGGGTTTCAATAATTTTAAATCTGTACCAAAATTCTAAAATAAATTTAATTAGAAAATATCTCTTGTTTGCGGACAAAGGTTTCAATAATTTTAAATCTGCACCAAAATTCTGAAATAACTTTAATTAGAAAATATCTCTTGTTTCCGGACAAGGGTTTCAAGGATTTTAAATCTGTACTGAAAATTCTAAACTAAATTTAATTAGAATATCTCTCTTGTTTGCGGACAAGGGTTTTAATATTTTGATTCTGTACTGAAAATTCTAAAATAAATTTGATAAGAAAATATCTCTTGTTTGCGGACAAGGGTTTCAACAATTTTAAATATGTACAAAAATTCTAAAATAAATTTAATTAGAAAATATCTCTTGTTTGCGGACAAGGGTTTCAACAATTTTTAATCTGTACTGAAAATTCTAAAATAAATATAATTAGAAAATATCCCTTGTTTGCGGACAAGACTTTCAATAATTTTAAATCTGTACCAAAAATTTTAAAATAACTTTAAGTACGAAATATCCCTTGTTTTTGGACAAGGGTTTTAATGATTTCAAATCGGAACAGAAAATTTTAAAATAACTTTAAATCGAAAATATCTCTTGTTTCCGTACAAGGGTTTCAATGATTTAAAATCTGTACTGAAAATTCTAAAAAAAATTTAATTAGAAAATATCGCTTGTTTGCGGACAAGGGTTTCAATGATTTTAAATCTGTACTGAAAATTCTAAAATAAATGTAATTAGGAAATATCTCTTGTTTGCGGACAAAGGTTTCAATAATTTTAAATCTGCACCAAAATTCTGAAATAAGTTTAATTAGAAAATATCTCTTGTTTCCGGACAAGGGTTTCAAGGATTTTAAATCTGTACTGAAAATTCTAAACTAAATTTAATTAGAATATCTCTCTTGTTTGCGGACAAGGGTTTCAATGATTTTAAATCTGTACCAAAAATTTTAAAATAACTTTAAGTACGAAATATCTCTTGTTTTTGGCCAAGGGTTTTAAGGATTTCAAATCGGAACTGAAAATTTTAAAATAAGTTTAAATCGAAAATATCTCTTGTTTCCGGACAAGGGTTACAATGATTTTAAATCTGTACTGAAAATTCTAAAATAAATATAATTAGGAAATATCTCTTGTTTGCGGACAAGGGTTTCAATAATTTTAAATATGTTCCAAAATTCTAAAATAAATTTAATTAGAAAATATCTCTTGTTTCCGGACGAGGGTTTCAATGATTTTAATTCTGTACTGAAAATTCTAAAATAAATTTATTAGAAAATATCTCTTGTTTGCGGACAAGCGATGTAACAATTTTAAATCTGTACCAAAATTCTAAAATAATTTTAATTAGAAAATATCTCTTGTTTGCGGACAAGGGTTTAAAATAACTTTAAATCGAAAATATCTCTTGTTTACGGACAAGGGTTTTAATGATTTTCAATCTGTACTGTAAATTCTAAAATAAATTAAATAAGAAAATATCTCTTGTTTGCGGACAAGGATTTTAATGATTTTAAATCTGTATCAAAAATTCTGAAATAAATTTAATTGAAAAAATCTGTAGTTTACGGACAAGGGTTTCAATGATTTTAAATCTGTACCAAAAATTTTAAAATAACTTTAAATCGAAAATATCTCTTGTTTGCGGACAAGGGTTTCAATAATTTTAAATCTGTTCCAAAATTCTAAAATAAATTTAATTAGAAAATATCTCTTGTTTCCGGACGAGGGTTTCAATGATTTTAATTCTGTACTGAAAATTCTAAAATAAATTTATTAGAAAATATCTCTTGTTTGCGGAAAAGGGTTTCAACAATTTTAAATATGTACTGAAAATTCTAAAATAAATATAATTAGAAAATATCCCTTGTTTGCGGACAAGGGTTTAAAATAACTTTAAATCGAAAATATCTCTTGTTTACGGACAAGGGTTTTAATGATTTTCAATCTGTACTGTAAATTCTAAAATAAATTAAATAAGAAAATATCTCTTGTTTGCGGACAAGGATTTTAATGATTTTAAACCTGTATCAAAAATTCTAAAATAAATTTAATTAGAAAATATCTCTTGTTTGCGGACAAGGGTTTCAACAATTTTAAATCTGTACTGAAAATTCTAAAATAAATATAATTAGAAAATATCCCTTGTTTGCGGACAAGACTTTCAATAATTTTAAATCTGTACCAAAAATTTTAAAATAACTTTAAGTACGAAATATCTCTTGTTTTTGGACAAGGATTTTAATGATTTCAAATCGGAACTGAAAATTTTAAAATAACTTTAAATCGAAAATATCTCTTGTTTCCGTACAAGGGTTTCAATGATTTAAAATCTGTACTGAAAATTCTAAAAAAAATTTAATTAGAAAATATCGCTTGTTTGCGGACAAGGGTTTCAATGATTTTAAATCTGTACTGAAAATTCTAAAATAAATGTAATTAGGAAATATCTCTTGTTTGCGGACAAGGGTTTCAATAATTTTA
The DNA here is from genome assembly GCF_019393585.1 of Leptopilina boulardi. NCBI lineage: Eukaryota > Metazoa > Arthropoda > Insecta > Hymenoptera > Figitidae > Leptopilina > Leptopilina boulardi. Next base: position 827,749 of record NW_026137888.1, read on the forward strand.
AATCTGTACCAAAATTCTAAAATAAATTTAATTAGAAAATATCTCTTGTTTGCGGACAAAGGTTTCAATAATTTTAAATCTGCACCAAAATTCTAAAATAAATATAATTAGAAAATATCCCTTGTTTGCGGACAAAGGTTTCAATAATTTTAAATCTGTACCAAAAATTTTAAAATAACTTTAAGTACGAAATATCTCTTGTTTTTGGACAAGGGTTTTAATGATTTCAAATCGGAACTGAAAAATTTAAAATAACTTTAAATCGAAAATATCTCTTGTTTCCGTACAAGGGTTTCAATGATTTAAAATCTGTACTGAAAATTCTAAAAAAAATTTAATTAGAAAATATCGCTTGTTTGCGGACAAGGGTTTCAATGATTTTAAATCTGTACTGAAAATTCTAAAATAAATGTAATTAGGAAATATCTCTTGTTTGCAGACAAGGGTTTCAATAATTTTAAATCTGTACCAAAATTCTAAAATAAATTTAATTAGAAAATATCTCTTGTTTGCGGACAAAGGTTTCAATAATTTTAAATCTGCACCAAAATTCTGAAATAAGTTTAATTAGAAAATATCTCTTGTTTCCGGACAAGGGTTTCAAGGATTTTAAATCTGTACTGAAAATTCTAAACTAAATTTAATTAGAATATCTCTCTTGTTTGCGGACAAGGGTTTTAATATTTTGATTCTGTACTGAAAATTCTAAAATAAATTTGATAAGAAAATATCTCTTGTTTGCGGACAAGGGTTTCAACAATTTTAAATATGTACAAAAATTCTAAAATAAATTTAATTAGAAAATATCTCTTGTTTGCGGACAAGGGTTTCAACAATTTTTAATCTGTACTGAAAATTCTAAAATAAATATAATTAGAAAATATCCCTTGTTTGCGGACAAGACTTTCAATAATTTTAAATCTGTACCAAAAATTTTAAAATAACTTTAAGTACGAAATATCCCTTGTTTTTGGACAAGGGTTTTAATGATTTCAAATCGGAACAGAAAATTTTAAAATAACTTTAAATCGAAAATATCTCTTGTTTCCGTACAAGGGTTTCAATGATTTAAAATCTGTACTGAAAATTCTAAAAAAAATTTAATTAGAAAATATCGCTTGTTTGCGGACAAGGGTTTCAATGATTTTAAATCTGTACTGAAAATTCTAAAATAAATGTAATTAGGAAATATCTCTTGTTTGCGGACAAAGGTTTCAATAATTTTAAATCTGCACCAAAATTCTGAAATAAGTTTAATTAGAAAATATCTCTTGTTTCCGGACAAGGGTTTCAAGGATTTTAAATCTGTACTGAAAATTCTAAACTAAATTTAATTAGAATATCTCTCTTGTTTGCGGACAAGGGTTTCAATGATTTTAAATCTGTACCAAAAATTTTAAAATAACTTTAAGTACGAAATATCTCTTGTTTTTGGCCAAGGGTTTTAAGGATTTCAAATCGGAACTGAAAATTTTAAAATAAGTTTAAATCGAAAATATCTCTTGTTTCCGGACAAGGGTTACAATGATTTTAAATCTGTACTGAAAATTCTAAAATAAATATAATTAGGAAATATCTCTTGTTTGCGGACAAGGGTTTCAATAATTTTAAATATGTTCCAAAATTCTAAAATAAATTTAATTAGAAAATATCTCTTGTTTCCGGACGAGGGTTTCAATGATTTTAATTCTGTACTGAAAATTCTAAAATAAATTTATTAGAAAATATCTCTTGTTTGCGGACAAGCGATGTAACAATTTTAAATCTGTACCAAAATTCTAAAATAATTTTAATTAGAAAATATCTCTTGTTTGCGGACAAGGGTTTAAAATAACTTTAAATCGAAAATATCTCTTGTTTACGGACAAGGGTTTTAATGATTTTCAATCTGTACTGTAAATTCTAAAATAAATTAAATAAGAAAATATCTCTTGTTTGCGGACAAGGATTTTAATGATTTTAAATCTGTATCAAAAATTCTGAAATAAATTTAATTGAAAAAATCTGTAGTTTACGGACAAGGGTTTCAATGATTTTAAATCTGTACCAAAAATTTTAAAATAACTTTAAATCGAAAATATCTCTTGTTTGCGGACAAGGGTTTCAATAATTTTAAATCTGTTCCAAAATTCTAAAATAAATTTAATTAGAAAATATCTCTTGTTTCCGGACGAGGGTTTCAATGATTTTAATTCTGTACTGAAAATTCTAAAATAAATTTATTAGAAAATATCTCTTGTTTGCGGAAAAGGGTTTCAACAATTTTAAATATGTACTGAAAATTCTAAAATAAATATAATTAGAAAATATCCCTTGTTTGCGGACAAGGGTTTAAAATAACTTTAAATCGAAAATATCTCTTGTTTACGGACAAGGGTTTTAATGATTTTCAATCTGTACTGTAAATTCTAAAATAAATTAAATAAGAAAATATCTCTTGTTTGCGGACAAGGATTTTAATGATTTTAAACCTGTATCAAAAATTCTAAAATAAATTTAATTAGAAAATATCTCTTGTTTGCGGACAAGGGTTTCAACAATTTTAAATCTGTACTGAAAATTCTAAAATAAATATAATTAGAAAATATCCCTTGTTTGCGGACAAGACTTTCAATAATTTTAAATCTGTACCAAAAATTTTAAAATAACTTTAAGTACGAAATATCTCTTGTTTTTGGACAAGGATTTTAATGATTTCAAATCGGAACTAAAAATTTTAAAATAACTTTAAATCGAAAATATCTCTTGTTTCCGTACAAGGGTTTCAATGATTTAAAATCTGTACTGAAAATTCTAAAAAAAATTTAATTAGAAAATATCGCTTGTTTGCGGACAAGGGTTTCAATGATTTTAAATCTGTACTGAAAATTCTAAAATAAATGTAATTAGGAAATATCTCTTGTTTGCGGACAAGGGTTTCAATAATTTTAAATCTGTACCAAAATTCTAAAATAAATTTAATTAGAAAATATCTCTTGTTTGCGGACAAAGGTTTCAATAATTTTAAATCTGCACCAAAATTCTAAAATAAATATAATTAGAAAATATCCCTTGTTTGCGGACAAAGGTTTCAATAATTTTAAATCTGTACCAAAAATTTTAAAATAACTTTAAGTACGAAATATCTCTTGTTTTTGGACAAGGGTTTTAATGATTTCAAATCGGAACTGAAAAATTTAAAATAACTTTAAATCGAAAATATCTCTTGTTTCCGTACAAGGGTTTCAATGATTTAAAATCTGTACTGAAAATTCTAAAAAAAATTTAATTAGAAAATATCGCTTGTTTGCGGACAAGGGTTTCAATGATTTTAAATCTGTACTGAAAATTCTAAAATAAATGTAATTAGGAAATATCTCTTGTTTGCGGACAAGGGTTTCAATAATTTTAAATCTGTACCAAAATTCTAAAATAAATTTAATTAGAAAATATCTCTTGTTTGCGGACAAAGGTTTCAATAATTTTAAATCTGCACCAAAATTCTGAAATAAGTTTAATTAGAAAATATCTCTTGTTTCCGGACAAGGGTTTCAAGGATTTTAAATCTGTACTGAAAATTCTAAACTAAATTTAATTAGAATATCTCTCTTGTTTGCGGACAAGGGTTTTAATATTTTGATTCTGTACTGAAAATTCTAAAATAAATTTGATAAGAAAATATCTCTTGTTTGCGGACAAGGGTTTCAACAATTTTAAATATGTACAAAAATTCTAAAATAAATTTAATTAGAAAATATCTCTTGTTTGCGGACAAGGGTTTCAACAATTTTAAATCTGTACTGAAAATTCTAAAATAAATATAATTAGAAAATATCTCTTGTTTGCGGACAAGGGTTTCAACAATTTTAAATCTGTACTGAAAATTCTAAAATAAATATAATTAGAAAATATCCCTTGTTTGCGGACAAGACTTTCAATAATTTTAAATCTGTACCAAAAATTTTAAAATAACTTTAAGTACGAAATATCTCTTGTTTTTGGACAAGGGTTTTAATGATTTCAAATCGGAACTGAAAATTTTAAAATAACTTTAAATCGAAAATATCTCTTGTTTCCGTACAAGGGTTTCAATGATTTAAAATCTGTACTGAAAATTCTAAAAAAAATTTAATTAGAAAATATCGCTCGTTTGCGGACAAGGGTTTCAATGATTTTAAATCTGTACTGAAAATTCTAAAATAAATGTAATTAGGAAATATCTCTTGTTTGCGGACAAGGGTTTCAATAATTTTAAATCTGTACCAAAATTCTAAAATAAATTTAATTAGAAAATATCTCTTGTTTGCGGACAAGGGTTTCAATGATTTTAAATCTGTACTGAAAATTCTAAAATAAATGTAATTAGGAAATATCGCTTGTTTGCGGACAAGGGTTTCAAGGATTTTAAATCTGTACTGAAAATTCTAAACTAAATTTAATTAGAATATCTCTCTTGTTTGCGGACAAGGGTTTTAATATTTTGATTCTGTACTGAAAATTCTAAAATAAATTTGATAAGAAAATATCTCTTGTTTGCGGACAAGGGTTTCAACAATTTTAAATATGTACAAAAATTCTAAAATAAATTTAATTAGAAAATATCTCTTGTTTGCGGACAAGGGTTTCAACAATTTTAAATCTGTACTGAAAATTCTAAAATAAATATAATTAGAAAATATCCCTTGTTTGCGGACAAGACTTTCAATAATTTTAAATCTGTACCAAAAATTTTAAAATAACTTTAAGTACGAAATATCTCTTGTTTTTGGACAAGGGTTTTAATGATTTCAAATCGGAACAGAAAATTTTAAAATAACTTTAAATCGAAAATATCTCTTGTTTCCGTACAAGGGTTTCAATGATTTAAAATCTGTACTGAAAATTCTAAAAAAAATTTAATTAGAAAATATCGCTTGTTTGCGGACAAGGGTTTCAATGATTTTAAATCTGTACTGAAAATTCTAAAATAAATGTAATTAGGAAATATCTCTTGTTTGCGGACAAGGGTTTTAATAATTTTAAATCTGTACCAAAATTCTAAAATAAATTTAATTAGAAAATATCTCTTGTTTGCGGACAAAGGTTTCAATAATTTTAAATCTGCACCAAAATTCTGAAATAAGTTTAATTAGAAAATATCTCTTGTTTCCGGACAAGGGTTTCAAGGATTTTAAATCTGTACTGAAAATTCTAAACTAAATTTAATTAGAATATCTCTCTTGTTTGCGGACAAGGGTTTCAATGATTTTAAATCTGTACCAAAAATTTTAAAATAACTTTAAGTACGAAATATCTCTTGTTTTTGGCCAAGGGTTTTAATGATTTCAAATCGGAACTGAAAATTTTAAAATAAGTTTAAATCGAAAATATCTCTTGTTTCCGGACAAGGGTTACAATGATTTTAAATCTGTACTGAAAATTCTAAAATAAATATAATTAGGAAATATCTCTTGTTTGCGGACAAGGGTTTCAATAATTTTAAATATGTTCCAAAATTCTAAAATAAATTTAATTAGAAAATATCTCTTGTTTCCGGACGAGGGTTTTAATGATTTTAATTCTGTACTGAAAATTCTAAAATAAATTTATTAGAAAATATCTCTTGTTTGCGGACAAGCGATTTAACAATTTTAAATCTGTACCAAAATTCTAAAATAATTTTAATTAGAAAATATCTCTTGTTTGCGGACAAGGGTTTAAAATAACTTTAAATCGAAAATATCTCTTGTTTACGGACAAGGGTTTTAATGATTTTCAATCTGTACTGTAAATTCTAAAATAAATTAAATAAGAAAATATCTCTTGTTTGCGGACAAGGATTTTAATGATTTTAAATCTGTATCAAAAATTCTGAAATAAATTTAATTGAAAAAATCTGTAGTTTACGGACAAGGGTTTCAATGATTTTAAATCTGTACCAAAAATTTTAAAATAACTTTAAATCGAAAATATCTCTTGTTTGCGGACAAGGGTTTCAACAATTTTAAATATGTACAAAAATTCGAAAATAAATTTAATTAGAAAATATCTCTTGTTTGCGGACAAGGGTTTCAACAATTTTAAATCTGTACTGAAAATTCTAAAATAAATATAATTAGAAAATATCCCTTGTTTGCGGACAAGAGTTTCAATAATTTTAAATCTGTAACAAAATTCTAAAATAATTTTAATTAGAATATATCGCTTGTTTGCGGACAAGGGTTTCAAGGATTTTAAATCTGTACTGAAAATTCTAAAACAAATTTAATTAGAAAATATCTCTTGTTTGCGGACAAGGGTTTCAACAATTTTAAATCTGTACTGAAAATTCTAAAATAAATGTAATTAGGAAATATCTCTTGTTTGCGGACAAGGGTTTCAATAATTTTAAATCTGTACCAAAATTCTAAAATAAATTTAATTAGAAAATATCTCTTGATTGCGGACAAAGGTTTCAATAATTTTAAATCTGCACCAAAATTCTGAAATAAGTTTAATTAGAAAATATCTCTTGTTTCCGGACAAGGGTTTCAAGGATTTTAAATCTGTACTGAAAATTCTAAACTAAATTTAATTAGAATATCTCTCTTGTTTGCGGACAAGGGTTTCAATGATTTTAAATCTGTACCAAAAATTTTAAAATAACTTTAAGTACGAAATATCTCTTGTTTTTGGACAAGGGTTTTAATGATTTCAAATCGGAACTGAAAATTTTAAAATAAGTTTAAATCGAAAATATCTCTTGTTTCCGGACAAGGGTTACAATGATTTTAAATCTGTACTGAAAATTCTAAAACAAATTTAATTAGAAAATATCGCTTGTTTGCGGACAAGGGTTTCAATGATTTGAAATCTGTACTGAAAGTTCTAAAATAAATTTAATTAGAAAATATCTCTTGTTTGCGGACAAGGGTTTCAACAATTTTAAATATGTACCAAAATTCTAAAATAAATTTAATAAGAAAATATCTCTTGTTTCCGGACAAGGGTTTCAGTGATTTGAAATCTGTAACAAAAATTTTAAAATAACTTTAAATCGAAAATATCTCTTGTTTGCGGACAAGGGTTTCAGTGATTTTAAATCTGTTTCGAAAATTTTTAAAATAACTTTAAATCGAAAATATCTCTTGTTTCCGGACAAGGGTTTCAATGATTTTAATTCTGTACTGAAAATTCTAAAATAAATTTAATTAGAAAATATCTCTTGTTTGCGGACAAGGGTTTCAACTATTTTAAATCTGTACCAAAATTTTAAAATAAATTTAATTAGAAAATATCTTTTGTTTGCGGACAAGGGTTTTAATATTTCGATTCTGTACTGAAAATTCTAAAATAAATTTGATAAGAAAATATCTCTTGTTTGCGGACAAGGGTTTCAACAATTTTAAATATGTACAAAAATTCTAAAATAAATTTAATTAGAAAATATCTCTTGTTTGCGGACAAGGGTTTCAACAATTTTAAATCTGTACTGAAAATTCTAAAATAAATATAATTAGAAAATATCCCTTGTTTGCGGACAAGACTTTCAATAATTTTAAATCTGTACCAAAAATTTTAAAATAACTTTAAGTACGAAATATCTCTTGTTTTTGGACAAGGGTTTTAATGATTTCAAATCGGAACTGAAAATTTTAAAATAACTTTAAATTGAAAATATCTCTTGTTTCCGGACGCGGGTTTCAATGATTTTAAATCTGTACTGAAAATTCTAAAATAAATATAATTAGGAAATATCTCTTGTTTGCGGACAAGGGTTTCAATAATTTTAAATCTGTTCCAAAATTCTAAAATAAATTTAATTAGAAAATATCTCTTGTTTCCGGACGAGGGTTTCAATGATTTTAATTCTGTACTGAATATTCTAAAATAAATTTATTAGAAAATATCTCTTGTTTGCGGACAAGCGATTTAACAATTTTAAATCTGCACCAAAATTCTAAAATAATTTTAATTAGAAAATATCTCTTGTTTGCGGACAAGGGTTTAAACAATTTTAAATCTTTACTGAAAATTTTAAAATAACTTTAAATCGGAAATATCTCTTGTTAGCGGACAAGGGTTTTAATATTTTGATTCTGTACTGAAAATTCTAAAATAAATTTGATAAGAAAATATCTCTTGTTTGCGAACAAGGGTTTCAACTATTTTCAATCTGTACCAAAATTTTAAAATAAATTTAATTAGAAAATATCTTTTGTTTGCGGACAAGAATTTCAATGAATTTAAATCTGTACAAAAATTCTAAAATTAATTTAATTAGAAAATATCTCTTGTTTGCGGACAAGGGTTTCAATAATTTTAAATCTGCACCAAAATTCTAAAATAAATTTTTATTAGAAAATATCTCTTGTTTCCGGACAAGGGTTTCAATAATTTTAAATCTGTACCAAATTCCAAAATAAATTTAATTAGAAAATATCTCTTGTTTGCGGACAAGGATTTCAATGATTTTAAATCTGTACCAAAAATTCTGAAATAAATTTAATTGAAAAAATCAGTAGTTTACGGACAAGGGTTTCAATGATTTTAAATTTGTACCGAAAATTTTAATAATAACTTTAAATCGAAAATATCTCTTGTTTGCGGACAAGGGTTTCAATAATTTTAAATCTGCACCAAAATTCTAAAATAAATTTTTATTAGAAAATATCTCTTGTTTCCGGACAAGGGTTTCAATAATTTTAAATCTGTACCAAATTCCAAAATAAATTTAATTAGAAAATATCTCTTGTTTGCGGACAAGGGTTTCAATAATTTTAAATCTGCACCAAAATTCTGAAATAAGTTTAATTAGAAAATATCTCTTGTTTCCGGACAAGGGTTTCAAGGATTTTAAATCTGTACTGAAAATTCTAAACTAAATTTAATTAGAATATCTCTCTTGTTTGCGGACAAGGGTTTCAATAATTTTAAATCTGCACCAAAATTCTGAAGTAAGTTTAATTAGAAAATATCTCTTGTTTCCGGACAAGGGTTTCAAGGATTTTAAATCTGTACTGAAAATTCTAAGCTAAATTTAATTAGAATATCTCTCTTGTTTGCGGACAAGGGTTTCAACAATTTTACATGTGTACCGAAAATCTAAAATAATTTTAATTAGAAAATATCTCTTGTTTCCGGACAAGGGTTTCATTGATTATAAATCTGTACTAAAAATTCTAAAACAAATTTAATTAGAAAATATCTCTTGTTTGCGGACAAGGGTTTCAACAATTTTACATCTGTACCAAAATTTTAAAATAAATTTAATTAGAAAATATCTTTTGTTTGCGGACAAGGGTTTCAGTGATTTTAAATCAGTACCAAAAATTTTAAAATAACTTTAAATCGAAAATATCGCTTGTTTCCGGAAAAGAGTTTTAATGATTATAAATCTATACTGAAAATTCTAAAACCAATTTAATTAGAAAATATCTCTTGTTTGCGGATAAGGATTTCAATGATTTTAAGTCTGTACAAAAATTCTAAAATTAATTTAATTAGAAAATATCTCTTGCTTGCGGACAAGGGTTTCAACAATTTTAAATCTGTACCAAAATTCTGAAATAATTTTAATTAGAAAATATCTCTTGTTTGCGGACAAGGGTTTCAGTGATTTTAAATCTGTTTCGAAAATTTTTAAAATAACTTTAAATCGAAAATATTTCTTGTTTCCGGACAAGGGTTTCAATGATTTTAAATCTGTACTGAAAATTCTAAAACAAATTTAATTAGAAAATATCTCTTGTTTGCGGACAAGGGTTTCAACTATTTTAAATCTGTACCAAAATTCTAAAATAATTTTAATTAGAAAATATCTCTTGTTTGCGGACAAGGGTTTCAAAGATTTTAAATCTGTTGCGAAAATTTTTGAAATAACTTTAAATCGAAAATATCTCTTGTTTCCTGACAATGGTTTCAATGATTTTGAATCTATACTGAAAATTCTAAAATAAATTTAATAAGAAAGTATCTCTTGTTTGCGGACAAGGGTTTCAACAATTTTAAATATGTACCAAAATTCTAAAATAAATATAATTAGAAAATATCTCTTGTTTGCGGACAAGGGTTTCAACAATTTTAAATCTGTAGCAAAATTCTGAAATAATTTTAATTAGAAAATATCTCTTGTTTGCGGACAATGGTTTCAGTGATTTTAAATCTGTACCAAAAATTTTAAAATAACTTTAAATCGAAAATATCTCTTGTTTCCCGACAAGGGTTTCAATGATTTTGAATCTGTACTGAAAATTCTAAAATAAATTTAATAAGAAAATATCTCTTGTTTGCGGACAAGGGTTTCAATAATTTTAAATCTGTACCAAAATTCTAAAATAATTTTAATTAGAAAATATCTCTTTTTTGCGGACAAGGGTTTCAGTGATTTTAAATCTGTACCAAAAATTTTAAAATAACTTTAAATCGAAAATATCACTTGTTTCCGGACAAGGGTTTCAATGATTTTGAATCTGCACTGAAAATTCTAAAATAAATTTAATAAGAAAATATCTCTTGTTTGCGGACAAGGGTTTCAACAATTTTAAAAAATAAATTTAATTAGAAAATATCTCTTGTTTGCGGACAAGGGTTTCAATAATTTTAAATCTGTACCAAAATTCTAAAATAATTTTAATTATTAAATATCTCTTGTTTCCGGACAAGGGTTTCAATGATTTTAATTCTGTACTGAAAATTCTAAAATAAATTTATTAGAAAATATCTCTTGTTTGCGTACAAGCGATTCAACAATTTTGAATCTGTACTGAAAATTCTAAAATAAATTTAATAAGAAAATATCTCTTGTTTCCGGACAAGGGTTTTAAGGATTTTAAATCTGTACTGAAAATTCTAAAATAAATTGAATTAGAAAATATCTCTTGTTTGCGGATAAGGGTTTAAACGATTTTAAATCTGTACCCAAAATTTTATAATAAATTCAATTAGAAAATATCTTTTGTTTGCGGACACGGATTTTAACGATTTTAAATCCGTGTCAAGTATTCTAAAATAGTTTAAGTTAATTAATATCTCTGGTATTCGGACAAAGGTTTGAAAGATTTTCTGTCTAAATTTTTTTTTAAGTATTAAATTTAAAAAAAATTTTATTATTCGACAAAGATTTTAAAGATTTTTAATCTATATTTGTATTTTTAAAGTAATTTCTAGTTTGAATTTATAATATATATCTTGAATGTGTTTATGAATTATTTTATTGGATTTTCTTATGTTTCCACTCCTACCTTATTTTTATCTTTTATACTGATTCCAGTAGTTTATGCCTCTTTGATATGGTTGGAAATTTTCTTTGTACCATTCTGGATAATATTTTCTTAATTTGTATTGCGTTGACCTTGCAGTCGGCTTTCCTTTTTTTTTGAACACTGGTTCTAAAACAATAATTTATTTTGTTCAATGTGGTTTTTATTGAAATTAATAAGTTATATTATATTTTTTAAGTTTAAGTTCGTTTTTAAGAGGGTAAATAAAAATTCAAGTTTATTATTATAGATTATTATTAGATTATTATTATAAAGGATTTGATCAATGATTTAATATTTTTTCCCGGCTTAATATTTTTTATTGAATACGAATTTAATTCTTTTGTCAAGAAGGCAGTTACATTTTGATAAATATTTTTATTATTATCTATTTCAGTATTTAAGATATAATAACGTATGTCCAGTTTGCGTTATTCTTTGTTAATGTTTTACATTTAGATATGTTTGATAAAGTTTTTTTTAAAGTTGACCTACTTTAATATATCTTAAATACTTAAAAGACTTAAAAGTACTATAAAATATTACATGTTGTTTAACTATTGCAATTTTTTTATTTAAAAATGGGTTGTTAGTCTGTGGTAATACCGACTTTAGTGTTGGAATTATTTAATATGACCAATTTTAAAAGAACTCAATTAGGCAACTAATCTTGTATGACATAAAGTTTTTTTAGTTTTTCGAAAATTGAATTACATATTTTTATCCGATAATTTCTAAATCCATAATATCACCAACTTTCACTTTTGAATAAACTTCAAAATGCTATTTTTTTTTTGAACACAAAATGTAACTTACTATTTTCATCTGCCTCATGTATTCTTTTCTGTCGTGAAGTTCCTGGAACTGCATCATTTTGATTTTGTAAAGGGGTCACAATTTGTTTTTCAATCGAAATTAATTCTGTATTTGAAAAGACTTTTTTAGTGAAGTTGAATTTACATAAATAGGTATTTAAAAAAATTTTATATGTATGTTGTATAACTAATTGTAGGAATTATAATGAATTATTATCTTAGAAAATTAGATTATTTTTAAACATTTTACAAATATCATATTATATCTTTAAAAAATGGTTAAGTGCGAATTCCACTCGCTCACCTAGGGTGCCGTTTATTTAAATTCTATTATTATTTTAATTCGAAAAGTTTTTCGTATAATTTAGTTTAAGAAATCACATGTAAAACAAAGTTGCTCTGCAATTGAAAACAGTAAAAGAGGGGATTTATTGTAATATAATATCCCAGATAGCACGCAAGTCTGCTGCAAACTTGCAGCTGACTTGCATTCCAAGTTTTGCAAGTTTGCTGCAAGCTTAAACTTGCGATGGAAGTCGGCTGTAAGTTTGCAGCAGACTTGCGTGCTATCTGGGATATTTTAATTTTATTTTATTTCTATTCTACTCGTGAAAATTAATATATATACTAATTTTCAACTCATTAGATTATAAACTATAAAAGTTAGGACAGAGGGGGGAACACGTTTTTTGAAAAAATTAGTTTTTCCAAAAAACCGAGAATTTAATAAATTCCAATCGGATCTGCTATATTTTTCGTGAATTCTACACTTGAAAATACATATGGGTACAAATTTTCAGCTGATTAGATTGAAATGGCTAGATTTGGCAGGGGGAGACCAAAATGTCATAAGTGATTTCATGTGGGTTCCGTCGCGGTTTAATGCGTGAATGGAACCCTAAAAAAGAAGAAAATTTTAAAAACTTTTAAGGAATTTGGGAAAATTTGGTATAAGTAAATCCTAATTTTTACGTTTATAAGATTTATTATCTGTACCTAAAATTAAATAAGAAAGATTTAAATTTAAATGTATCTCTTTTATCTTGATAAGGGTTTCTAAGATTCTAAATCCGTATCAAAAATTCTGAAATAATTTATATTAGAAAATAACTCTTGTTTCAGGACACCGGTATTAAATATTTTTAATCTTTAGTTTTAATTTTAACACAAATTGTAACTTACTATTTTCATCTTCCTTATGTCTTCTCCCTTGTGGTGAGGTTTCTTGAACTACTTTATTTGAATTTTTTGAAGTTGCTACAAATAATATTTTCATCAATATTATTTCTGTATTTTAGGAGATTTTTTTAGTCGAGTCGAATTTATTTGAATAGTCATAAAAAATTTTTAATGTAAGTGCTAACTATTTGTAGGAATTTTAAAAAATTGTTTTTTAAAGAACTATATTATTTTTTAGCACTTTACAAATGTAATATTGTATATTTAAATAAGAAGAAAATTTTTAAAAAAATTTATAGGATAGGGGAAAAATTTGTTATAATTAGGTCATAATTTTTATGTTTCAAAGATTCATTTTATGTATCTAAAATTCTAAATGAAATAAATAAATTAAAAAATATTTCTTGATTCCAGACAAAGGGATTCAAAGATACTTAATCTGTATTTTTAATTTTGACACAAAATGTATCTTACTATTTTCATCTCCTTCATGTCTTCTATTTTGTTGTGGTTTTTCTGGAACTGCTTGATTTGGATCTTTTGGGGTTGCCGCAATTAGTGTTTCAATCGATTTTATGGCTGAATTTAAGGAGGATTTTTTATTCCAATAGAATTTACTTGAATAGCCATATAAATTATTAAATATATGTTTTAACTAATTCTATGTATGTATGTAATATGACTAGATAAACTTATCGTTTTGTGTACTGGTTAAGTATATGACTTTACTTAAATTAAAAGTGTTTAATTTTTTATGGAAAGAATTGAAGACATACTCGGTAATGATTTGATTGTTTTGGGAATCTCGGTTGTTGGCAGTCCCTCCTTTTTCACCTGACACTCTTTCAATTCAAATTTTAATTTATCTTCATCATCATTATCATCTTCAACATTACCATCATTTTCTTTTTCTGTAACACACATGAAATTATTGAATAGATTTATATTTACTTCACTGCAAAAAGAAGTGTCTTAATATAAGATGTTTTGGCAGTAACTTTTAAGACGTTTTGGTAGTATCTTTTTAGTTATTTAAAGTGTCTTATTTTAAGATGTTATAATAGGAATAAAGCATCTTAATATTAAAATTAACATCTTATTCTAAGATGGAAGCGAATGGAAGATACCATTTCCATCTTAACATCTTGTTTTAAGATACCAAGAAGATATCTATTTTTGCAGTGTTAACGAATATTTTTATATCATTGTCTGCCTCGATTTATTAGGTCGAGAAAACGCCATAATTTTCAGGATAGTAATTTTATTATATTTCTAAAATTATCAAGTGATTTATTTTAATTGTTAACATATAAAAAAATATTTAAAAAAAATAAAAAATATAAAATTTTGATTTATTTTTATAATTTTATATTTGACATTTAAAGTGAAAAATTTGTCAATATACACTATTTACTGATTGATACACAACAAATTTAGAATGACATCCTGTAACTAGTAGTTGAAAAACAAAGATTGGAGTAAAATATTAATGAATAAGTGATTTTTTTAGGATTGTTTTTATTAAACAGAGATTTTTTAAATTGATGAAGCATTGTTATAAAAAATTATAAATAAATCACCTATTATTACATTGAATTTTATTTTAATCAATTCTGAATAGTAATTAATTTTGTGCAACACCTGCAAGAAAAGCGCTACTTTACTTTAACCTAAATGCAGCACAAAGTTGTTGATTTCTGGATCGTAATAAAGTGTGCAGCAAAGTATACTTTGCTGCACACTTTCAGGCATATTAGACAACGTAACCTTAAATTTATTCTTCAAAACAGCATATAAAATAGCTTTTTTCTTGCAGATGTTTCACAAAGCATTGTGTGCAACTAGAGCAGAAAGGAGCATTTTCCGCTCTCGTTGCACAATGTACTATGGTAAATGTGTTGTTTTTTTTAAAATAATTATGAGGTTCTGAAATTAATGGATTTGATGTAATTATAAATTTTTTGGTATTAAATTTAAAGTGTTTTCTAAAGAAATAATATCATTGTAAATGTTTAAACTAGGAAAAATTTTAGATGGTCAATAATTATTACTAATGTAATTAATAATTGTTAAATGTCTTAAAAAATATATTAAGAAAAAAATTTCTTTTGATAAACCATTTGTCATTCACTCAATATAAGAATATTCTGTTCGAGAAGTTTACAATTATATAAGTATTCTTTTTACTATATTGTTGAAACATTTGTTTTTGCTTAATTATTACGTAAAAGACATACCAGATGATTTGATAATCTTGTGAAGTTCACTCGGTTGAAATTCTTCACTTTTAGACAGCCACTGTACTAGATCATTTTCTAAATTATCTTTTAATTCTTCTGAAATATAAATAAAATATTGAATAATTTTTTGCTTGATATATCGAGTAAATTTTACTTTTACTTAAGGTATATCTCCGGCTCCCTTGAAAAATCTATAAATAACCTAACTTTTCTACTTCAAAACGTTGTAATTAAAAAATTAGCATGGATACCCCTACTAAAACTTTTTTTATATTATTCTATTAATTCCATTCTACAATATACTCGTTTTTAAAAAAATCTATCGATAACTTTTTAAATAATTCAATAAAATGTGTGAGTTTTGCATGTTCAGATTAGGAATCCTATGTTAACTGGTGCAACTTTGAACCCACATTTCTCAGTTTTTAGCATGGCAAGGGGTACTAGGTTTTTTTACCACTTATAAAGTACATAAAAAGGAACATTTTCCCAGAGTTTAAAAAAATTCTAGCGAAAATCGATTTGCCGGAGAAATACCTTAATATTCCAAGCATTTATTGAGGTTTACAGAAATTTAAGTTTGAATTTTAAGTTATGGACATACCAGGTAATTTCAAAAATTCGTTAAGACTGTTTAATTGCAACTCATTCTCTTTAGATACCCAGGTTAAATCGTTATCTAAATTTTCATCTAGCTTTTCTGAAATATAAATAAAATATTAATTAAATATTAATTAAATTTGTACATTTTTTTTTGTAATAATGTAGACAACTCTACATATTGAGGGAAATCAAGGTGTATACAACTCAAGATTTTCCTAAACATGTATTTAAATACTTTAAAATGATTCAAAATATTTTTTTATTTACTATACGATATTGCAAATAACTAAACATAATTTAAGCATATTTGTACAATTGAAGATAATTTCAGACAAATGTTCACCTTAATTCGCAAGTTCTTTATCCTTATCTTTTTAATTTCATTTTTTGTTTGATTTTTAAAGCTTTTGTTCTAGTTTAAATATTATATGTAGAGTAAAGTACGAATAGTTCTATTTTCTCTAAGATCTTTGAGAGATTATAAGGCAATTAACTCATTGGGGTAGAATAGATGCCCAAATGTAGAGCATTTGTATTTTTATTCTGCTTAATTGAATCTTGAATGCATTTATCTGGATGTTAGGTTAGGTTAAAGAACATACGGGGACGAAAATTTGCCGTTGAGCAGGTACACGGGGATAAGTTGGCGGCGAATCGTGAATCGCCCGGATTTTACCCTAATAGATATACTAGGTGTGTAATTTAATAAATTTAAAAAGTTTAATATATTTGAACTTTTTCTCTTTAGTTATTTATGCCATTAATACATTTTTCAAATTTTTGTCTAGCTCTTCTGAAATGTAATTGAAATCATTAATTGAATTTGTAAACAAAGAATAAATTATTCCTTATTTAAATCTCAATAAACATTGTTGACAAGAAATAATAAATATATAACACCGTCCGACAAAATTCAACTTTTTTTTTCACACATGAAAAAATCAATGATTTTCAGAAACTAAGACCAAAAAAATGATACCGGTGTCTTGCCGTTTTACTAGATCAGGTCATTTTTTGCTTTTAGGGGTAAAAACAACCCTTAAATGAAAGGTGATAGGAAATCTTGTACAAATTAATAATTTTTTATGAAACCTGGTATTTCGGGGTTTTCCGAGTCGCTGATTACGAATCTGATGTCAGATTTTCAAAATTCAAAATGGCGGATCCAATATGGCGGTCGAAATTTATAAAAATTTACCAATTCATTTGAAAGTTGTTACTTAGGGGTTTTTGGGGTCGCTGATTACGAATATGATGTCAGATTTTCAAAATTCAAAATGGCGGATTCTATATGGCGGTCGAAATTTATAAAAGTTCATCGAATTTACTTGAAACTTGTTACTTGAAGGTTTTTGGGGTCGCTGATAACGAATATGATGTCAGATTTTGAAAATTCAAAATGGCGGATCCAACATGGCGGTCGAAATTTATAAATATTAATTATTTTTTATAAAACTTCGTATCTAGGGGTTTTTGGGGTCGCTGAGTACGAATCTGAAGTCAGATTTTTAAAATTCAAAATAGATCTAATAATGTGAAATATTAGACAGTTGTTTATATGTTCGTTTTCAGTTGCATAGTTACAGAAAATAGTACATAAAACAAATGACAATTGTTGACTTTCTTACTTTGCACAACAGTTTTAAAAAATTAGTTCACATCTTTAAATTCATCTCACTTGAGCTTATTACTGTTATCTAATAAAAATATTCTTACTTACTACAAAGCCTGTTTTGTCATTAAAAAAGTGTCCAATATACAAAAAACACATATGTGGAAATTTTTATTTTTCATATATTGTTTTCTAATCTTCCACATTATTAGATCTATTTTGAATTTTGAAAATATGACATCATATTCGTAATCAGCGACCCCAAAAACCCCTAAGTAACAACTTTCAAATGAATTGGTAAATTTTTATAAATTTCGACCGCAATATTGGATCCGCCATTTTGAATTTTGAAAATCTGACATCATATTCGTAATCAGCGACCCCAAAAACCCCTAAGTAACAACTTTCAAATGAATTGGTAAATTTTTATAAATTTCGACCGCCATATTGGATCCGCCATTTTGAATTTTGAAAATCTGACATCAGATTCGTAATCAGCGACTCGGAAAACCCCGAAATACCAGGTTTCATAAAAAATTATTAATTTGTACAAGATTTCCTATCACCTTTCATTTAAGGGTTGTTTTTACCCCTAAAAGCAAAAAATGACCTGATCTAGCAAAACGGCAAGACACGGGTATCATTTTTTTGGTCCTAGTTTCTGAAAATCATTGATTTTTTCATGTGTGAAAAATCGTGTCGGACGGTTTAATATAAATATATATTTTGAGTATTATTTGTTTATATTCAATGACATGTACCTATTGTAAACATTACTTAGATATTGAATGTATTTATTATTTGTTTTATTATTTGTTTATATTCAATGACATGTACCTATTGTAAACATTACTTAGATATTAAATGTATTTATTATTATTTATTATTTTATTATAGGGGTTTTAATTTTATCATATAACATTTAATTTTTAAATACCTCTTTCCTGGTCGATTTTTTTTTCTCTTTCATCAAGGTTAAAGGCTTCTAAAATCAGAAATTCAATTTATGTCAATGTATTACTGTCACATTATATTATATATGTATTTCATTAATTTTTTTACTTATTGTGCTTTTTCCTGGCACTGTTAGTATTAATATAACGTAATTTTTTTAATATCTCCGTACAATGGAGTTTATTTTACTTATACTTTTATAAAGTGTATGAGTGTAAAATGAACTTTTAATGTAAAGAATAACTTGAAAAAGAAGTTAGAGGTTAAACATTTTGAAGAAATTTGTCAAAGCTTGCGACACATACAATATGGAAAGAAATAAGATCTTAATAACACAAAAAGGACATAATATTATGTAGACTCTCAAGATATTTAAAAAGGAGAATTCTAAAGTAGCTGACTACACGCAGAGGAACTATTTAAATCCAAAAATCAACATGAGGATGATATGAGATAAATATTCATGTCGGGAGTCAATTGGATCGCTTATTTAATTTACTAGCGGGATTAGACGCTACATATCGTGTACTTGATAAGTTGTAGTTGAATAGTTTTGCAACTGTCATTTAAAATGACACTGGATTGCAGATAGAAGAGTGCTCTAGTACTTTAAGGGTAACTTAGATCTTAGGATTTATAGACGTTCTTTAATAATCATCGTAGGAATGGGTCATATCAGTTGGGAAAAAAGAACTTTTGCTCTTTTCAGCACCGAAATTGGTCAGCAATCAAAAAAACCTTTCAGTTAGGTTCAAAATGTATTTACCTGAAACCGTTTTAAATAAATAATGTATTAAATGCGGAACAATATTATATTCAGGATTTGGAGTTGTAAATAAATAAATAAATATTATTGTTTTACCTTCTAACTCCCGATCAAGCGGAAAAGTGTACTCGTCAATAAGATCTGTAAAAAAAAGTTTATAAGTGTATCTTGTAAAATTCTTCTTTATTATTTTTTGCATTTATATAAAGGTGATTCCACATGAAAACCTATAATATTTCAAATTCAGTAGGTATATTATTTTTGTTCTTTGTAGAAAAAAAAGGTATACCTATTTTTTATACATATACCTAGATTTTTAAAAATTCAAACTCAAAAATTTGGGTACTTTTAGTTCTTATAAAAAAATACGTATACTTTTTTCTCTACAAAGAACGAAAAAAATATATTTACCTAATTTAAAATGTCGTAGGTAACTTTCAAGTGGAATGACCCATAAATAATAAGATAATGAATAAAGTTTTTAATCTAATTTTTATTTTTGGTATTACCGACATATCCTTCTGTTCCATCAGTTTTCTTTATAATGACAATTTCTAAATTGGAAGATTCTTCCGATATGTTTATAATTTTTTCAGATAAGTTTTCTGAAGGAATTGATGTTGTATTACATTTTTGCAGTTGCGTTAATTTTGAAGCTAAACAAATTACAGGAATTTTAATTATTTTAATTTATGCAAGTTTTTTCCGTTTTCATCAGTTTAAAAATAATTTTTTCTTTATGAACTTAGTAATTTTATTATACTTACGTTTTGTTATTTTTGAAGTTTTTTTGGTTGCTTCGCGCAAAATTATGGAGGCTTCTTTGACCGTTAACCTTAATCATATAATAAAATTTAAAAATAAAATATTAAACAATTATATAATATAATTTATTATGTTGATTATTATTTTGTAAAAGTTTGACTTTTATAGAACTGTACGTGAAATATTGTTCCGAAAGAACCCTTTTGTAAATTCCAGCTGTAATTTCCAAGGTGTTTTCGAGAAACATTTGGAGAAATTTTAGTTTGCGAATTTAGTTTAAAATTAATTTTATAGTTAAAACAAATGCAAAACCTCAATAAAAAATTGTGGTGGAAATAACCAATATATAATTAAAAAATCGATTATTTTTTGTTCTCTATATTTGTCGTAAGGGGTCGTACAGAAGACTGAAAAACCCTAGGTTCAAATTGAGTAACTAGATTCTATGTCGTTTAGCATTGGTACATTTTGAGCTATAATAAAAATGAGCCTAGGTTTTTTCTGTAAAATTACGTAAGGCTTTTTTAAGACAACTTAATCCCTCCCCTTATCCTTCACGTAAGACATTGTTGCCAACATTAGAGCCATTTTATTCTTCAGATCGTAAGAAATAGTTTGACTTGATTTCTTGATTACTATTAATGAAATCGGTACTTAAATTGAATTTTTAAATGATTGGCAAAACTCCCCGGCAAGAAGAGGTTGATTAAAATGAGTTCATAAAATTTCAAAAATGACATTCATTAGGATAGAAAACGTTTTGAATTTCGGTTATGTTTACAATCATTTTAATGCACTTTAATTCAATTTCTATTAAAAAAAATTAAAGTGTCACCAATATTTACGCTGTAATGTGATTTAAATTGGTTCCACAGGTTGGTGGCATTGAACAGAATTAAATTAATTTCAATTATTTCTACCCTACCGGAATTAAATTGTATACAATTTTCGTCAAGAATTGAAAAGTATAAAAATGTTTACAAATAAATTATCACCAAGGGAATTAAATTATGAAAGTTCAAAAATTTTGTATATCGGATCGAAATATTGTAACTATATATATATATATATATAAAAGTTTTTTTAAATCCGTGGGACAAATACTGGGTTAATTTCGATGAAAGCTGATGAAATCTTTTTTAAATACTTGTACAGTTTTTCATACAATTGGAATAAGATTTGGATATATAATATATTTGCATCGATGTTTTGCGTATGCGATAACAACGAAGTCTACGAAATTAAAACTTTTGCAAAATAATAAAATCTCTCATATAATTATACAGTATATGTTATTTAGACTACAGTTTTCGTAATATTATAATTTTTAAAATAAAAAATATAGTCCGTTTAAATAATTTGAGCCGATATATGAACACAAGAAACCACGGATATAAATTTTCTGTAATTTTTAAATCTATTTTTCTAGTTCTAATTATTTTTAGAATTAAAAAACTTACTTCTTTGGTGAGTGTTTTAATTTGTGAATTGTATCACTAATTTCCGAGGATACTTCCGACTTTAATTTCATCATTTGCCTTTTAGCAGCCAATTCTTCAAAATTCTCTACAAACATTATATATGAAAAATACATGATTTTCCCATTTTATTAGCACTGGTAAACAAAAATAACACTTTCAATATACAACTGAATTACGCTTTCAGAAATATTTCATTGATTTAAGGGGACTTTCTGATTTAGAATACTAAAAAAATCGATTTTTTTTTGCTTGAAAATATTCCTTAATATCATAAAATTACTGTCCCAAAACGTTTTTTAAAAAATAAGTAAAAAAACAAAAGTTGTATTAACAAATTGTTTGATAGTACTGGCTAAATGAATTATGTTATAAAAATTTTAAACGCGCTTTTCTCGAAAACACATTTTTCAACCTGGTGCACGGCTTTTCTCGAAATCTACCGAACCGATTTTAAAAAACCAAAGATCATTCGATTCGATAAACCTTTAATATTTTATATTTCTACCCTTTTTTTCTTATACGGGGGTAATTTGCTCCAAAAAAACGGAGTTTTTTCAAATTTTTGAGAAAAAAGTACATAAAAAATAGCTTTTTTTAGGTTTATTGTTTGTAGAATAAATCCTTATGAAGAGCTTCCCGTTTGAATTTTGAATTTATATATTATTACTTGTTCGAAATCAAGTGCACCAAAAAAGGTACCTCTTCGAAGACGCCACCTACAGCTATGAAATTCAACTAAATACATTCAAACATTTTTTTTAAGTTTTCTCTATGTAATGTGCAATAATGTCCAAAAAGAATTTTTGCAATTTCTTTAATACTTTTCTTACAATAAAAGTTTTGAAACGTGTCTTTTTTGTCAATTCTACACCAGAAAGTCCCCTTAACTAGATTTTAATTTGAAAAAACAGAATTTAATAATTATTCAAAATGTTTCTGCAATGGTTGTTTAATACTACAAGTTTGTCAATATGTATAAGTTAAACACTTAAGATATTTAACAATTGATAAATTATAAATGAAATGAAGAAGAGGATTGTTACCAATTAGATCTGCCAGAGATTTACTTTTAATAATGCCATCAAATTGCTTTTCGCAAATATTAAAAACATTATTAAAGGTGGAGTCCTCCTTTAAAATCTGTTCAACTACAGAAACTTTTGAACCAATCTCAGTTAATAATTCCACCACCTCAGCTAAGAAATTTGCATATTCTTCTCCCTGAGATTTAGAAAATTCCTTGAATTCTCGGAGAGAATCTAAAAGTTTGTTTTCCGGAAATAATGGTATGATAAACGCTGCGTTTAACACTCCTTGGCGATCCTGGTTTAAATTGTTCCTGAACCAAATTTCCGTTATGAGCTGAAATTATATTATTAAATTTAAATTATAATTATAGTCGATAGTTTTTAAATGATAAAACATTATATTAGAGATGACAGTTTTTTAAATTTTATATTTATTATTATAATAATAAAAGTAATTTTAGATGGAAGATTAAAAAAAGTTTTAACCACTATCTCTTTCAATCTTAATCAATGGATTCTCACTAATTCGCTTTGCAGGGTTGTGGAATGATCGAGCTATAAGTATACCACTCGGAATAAGTGAATAGGCTCTGATTAATTCAATAAAATGTTGCATTCATTGCACTATTTTTTCTATATTTTTTTAAATTTGACGATTAAAAATAAAAGAAAATCTCCAACTTTCGCATTATAAAAAAAGAAATAAATTATAAACGTTAAAAGTTTTAAATAATTATAAAATTTACTGTACAACCAGTAAAACTTCCTTTCACTGATTTAGATTTGGAGAGTAGGGTAAAGGGTAAACCACTTCACAAGTTTGTTTGATTATTATTATTAAAATTTTAAATCAAAACCTAGGTTTTTTTAACGAGAACTGTTACGTACAGTAGACTTTCGCTCTAAGCCGGATAGTCATGTTTCAGAAATTCACTTTAAGCCGGGTCTCCTATTAGAAACGTACACTTTTATAAATGATCCCCTCAGTGAAATTATATTAAACTTACGACGATTAAGAATTTAATTTTTATGAAATTTTAATATTTGTAGATATAATTAGAATTACATATCTGAATCAATATTTAAAGTAAAATGGTCAAAAAATTCCTATGTCTAAAATATCTTCTTTACTCGTCCTTGAATTTTACGGGCCTACATTGGCATGCGCGCGAAAATATTCACCCGGCTTAAAATGAATGATCTAACCCAGGTTTGAGTCTCATGCGAGTAGTAAACGTCGACCGAAAGCAGAAAACTATGAGTGTAAGAGAGACAACTTCTCTCTCACTTTCATGGTTTTCTGTTTTTGGTTGACGTTTTCTACTCACATAGGATCGTACCCTTAAACTGAATTCATGTTAGAGTGAAGGCGGCTTAGAGCGGGAGTCTACTGTTACCCATATTGATTCAATTAATACAGTAGAATTATTGCTACTCGATTGATTTAATCAGATCTGTAGCAAAAATAAAAAAGTGTCGTCAATTTTATCGCAAAAAACAATATATGTTACCTGGACAATTAAAAGGGACCTTATGTCCGAAAAAATCCAGCTTCATTAGTCTTTTAAAAAATACGCTTTAAAGATAGACACAACTGGTTTCAAAAATCGTAAAAAATTTAAGTAGAAAATAGGTGAATAAAAATTGATCAAATTATTTTGAAACTCTTTACTCGGGAGTTTATGGGATCGCTTATTACGAATTTTGTCAGCCATTTTGAATTTTCAAAAACGGATTTCAGATTCGTAATCAGGGACCCCGGAAACCCTCGAGTAACAAGTTTCATTTAAATTTGTTAAACTCACAATATGTTCGAAGCGAATCCATATGATTTCATTTTTTGGTGCCATATTTTCGACTTGTTAACTTTGAAGTCGTTTTTCTCGAAAACTTGATTTCGGACGTAAGGTCCCTTTTAACTGTCCAAGTCACATATTCTTAAATAATTTTATTAGAATATTTTTGTTTTAAAAAACATTGTAAAAAAAAGTTTTCTTTTAGAGTAGGTGTTAGTGGGGCAAAACCGGGTACCTTTTTGTAATTCTCGGTTTACAAAGAATCTATCAAACAAATTAGTTCAAGTCTTGTTGAAAATTCTTCCTTGATCATTAAAAAAAATGCAAAGTACTCGGTTTTTCCTTGATGGTGGGTCAAAACCGAGTACTATTAAAAAAATATATAAATCATGAAATATTATTTAACATTTTATTCATTTTTAATCAAAATATATTAGGGTCAGTTGGGGTAAATGGGGACAAGAGGTTTTGGAGCTTAATTTACAGTTTTAAAATTAAGTTCAACGTCAATATTTTAACCTCAGATCACCTGCAAGAGGTTTTGAGTATTGACAAGCTTTTATCTTGAAATAAAAAAACTTGAAAAAAAATTTGTAGTAGATATATAATAGTTGAACCAATTGAAATTTTTTTTTATTTCAGTATTTTGTCTCGCATTAGTTCAACTATTATATATCTACTACAAATTTTTTTTTCAAGTTTTTTCATCCCTTAATACAGTAATATACTTAAGGAAACTTTTTTCTTAAAACTTTCTTAGAAACTATGCTGTCCCCATTTACCCCAAATTTTATGAAATTTTCTAAATCTTGGGGTAAATGGGGACAGTCAGTTTCATGCGTTTAAAGCTTATCTAGCTGCAGCTTTTTACTGCATAAAATTAATCCTGGTAACGTAAATAACAAGTTAAAAAAAAATAAACCCGCAAATATTAACTTTTAAAGGAAGAAACTTACGTAATTTGTGAAGAATAGCGATTTTGTTCCCATTTACCCCAACTGGCCCTATATTAATAATGAATAACAGCTATTAAATTGTTTAAACGAAATTCTTAATATTTTTATTAATTTTTTATCGTTTTTTCATTGATATGGTAAAAAATTAATATATCGAAAGTTAAAACATCGATCTCGAAATATACATGTCGATTGGTACCCGATTTTTCCCCGCACTGCATTTTTTAACAAAATGTAAAATTCTCAGCTTATTGTTAATAATTTAACAATTACTTTTAAGAAAAATTACTCGTAAGTAAATGCTAAAGAAAATGTTATCCTTGCCGAAACAAATATATCGACACAAAAAGTTTTATAAGTGATTTACATTCGATAAAAATGGATTTTCTTTTGACCTAAAATTTAAAAGTCGCATAAAATATTATAAATAAATTTCTATACATTGGTTATATAATTAAAATAATAATGTATTTTATGTATGGAAAATGTAAAAGGCCGAAAGGTCATACATTTGAAACCAAATATATATAATTGTATATATATATATATATATATATATATATATATATATATATATATATATATAATATAATATAATATAATTAAAATGATATTGGTTGTACTTGTAATATAAAAGATATATGTAATAGGTAACACAAATGGAAATACCTATCATGGGAAACTAGGCATACCCGGTTTTGCCCCACTCTCCCCTACATTCAAATTTACAATTTCACATACCTGTTTAAACTGATACCAATTGGAATAGTATTCTGCGGCTAAAAAGACTTCCCGACAGCATTTCTCTATTTTAGTATCGAATGGTCCCACTACGTATTGTACATTCCTCGTTGTAAAATGTGATCCTATTTCGACGAAAAGATTTTTCAGGATAATATCTGTAATTTTTATTGCTACTACGCAGAACGCTATAAAACCCTGTGAATTTTAAAGAATAGAAACAGTTAAATAATTGAGATATAAATTTAATCATCAAAAATTTGCAATAAAAATTAACATATTGACGGGTTAGATTTTAGATATTTAAAGCAAATAAATATTTTTTATAAAAACATACTTTTTTTTTCTCTTCCACTGAAAAAGTGATGAAATCAAGAGAGAATTTTTCAAATGACATCTGTTAAAAATGCAGTAAATTGAAGTTATAAAATGTAATGTTATTAATAAGAAATATTACATAAGGAAGATTGTTTTTTGTATCGATACAAGCTTAAAAATATATGTTTAAATTCCTCATATAGTATCGACCCAAAAAAAGAATCTTTCTTTTTTTAAAAATGACATTTAAAAACCTTAAACGATTTATCGATGTATACTATTCTGACAGTTGGCGGCAATTTCCTTAATTTAAGAATTGTGACTCCTGGCGCAAGCATTTTATTAAATGATTGACATTCCTTCAGTGCTTCAAAGAATTGTGAAGCATTGGTCATTTTTGACTGCTGCTGCTCGTTCCTTGCAGCCATCATTCGAGGCCGAAGGCCTTCAAATTTCAATTTAACTTTGCGCCTATTTTGCAATTTGTTTTTATTAATAACTATTATTTCTATTTTTGTTAGAATGCTTTCTATTTGTTGAAATCAAATTTTATCCGCCTCTATCCGACTCTTCGTTTTTAATTCGACTCATATTTTTTTAATATTGTTGTAATATATCATCGTGGAAAAATTGCACTAAAAAGTTGCTCTAATTTTAAAGCAATATTTTCGTTAAAGTAAAAAGTTATTTAAAATTCTTACTAAATTTTAGCAATGTTGTTAATGACTTAGAATCTTAAACAAAAATTATATTTTTATTTCTGCGGTTTTCGATTTAAAAACAATTTGCTTAAACTTGAAGAATTTTTATTATTTTTGGATGGTAATTAATAATAAACTTTACCTTCTGAATTAACAAGGCATTAATAACATCAGATTAGAATGGAACACCAAACATTTTTTTAATGAAAGGATTTAAAATGGTAAAGAATAGTTTGATTGAATTAATTTTTTACTTGTAATAGGTAAAAATAACAATTATAGTAAGTTACGGATGGACAGGTATGTGCAGGCGGATTAAAGTTTTTGATTTAAACATATATATAATATAAGGATTAAAATGATTGATGAATTGAATTTAAAAAAAAAATTTGCAATGAAAAATTTTTTTAGTAACCTAATAATTTTTTAATAACCTAATAAATATAATAAATTTATTCTAACTTTGCATGATATTTTTGGCTGAAATTTTATTCTATTAAAAAAAAGTATTTAAAACATTTACATTTTTAGCAAGAAGACTAGACATAAAAGTATCAACTAAAGTGGTAGATAGATAGATAGAATTATACGTCATTGAAATATCAATACAGATAGTTCACCTGTCAGTGGATGACATTGAATGTAAGAAATAATTATACTTGGATAGTCTCGGAAGTTGAGCAAAATTTGATCAAAGAAGCTTAAGAATTATAAGTTAATCTAAATCAACCGTTCAAAAGAGGAATTCATTTGTACAAGTGGAGGTTGAATGAAAAAGTAACTATATTATTCATGTTCTTGAAAAAAATATTCTTTTAATTAAAAAAATCAGTACGAGAAGCAGGTGCGAAGTGCCTACATATTAGGGAGATGTGTCTCTTAAGACACGAGTCTTTTAATTAATTATCACCAATACTTATAATACCTTTTGAAAAATTAAGTATTATGCTCATATTAATTTTTATGATTATAAGCCTTAAGTCTTTGAAACGGATAGACAACCAAGTCTCGCTGTAAAAGTTTTACACCATTTAAGAAGAATAGATTGTTGAAAATAATTGATATGACTGAATAGTTGATCATGAGGAAAAGAAAACTTCTTGTCATAATCATCTTAAGAGAAAATTAATATTAATGTGTAATATTAAATTAGAGAGGATAAGCGTTATTACTTGTGATAGCACGTTAGCAAACAATAATGACTGGGGTATGAATGGTCAAAAAAGCATATAAAATATTATATTGTATGTAATGTGAAAACAAGTAAATTATTATTCATAATTATTATGCTTAACCCCTTTACGCCCCTGGGACATATACGTCCCACATACAAAAATCTCAATATCTTTAAACCAAATTAATATTTTTCATTCAACTTTAGTGCGTTTCTTGAGGAAGGACAGAGCTTAAAAAATATGTGGATCATATTGTGCATAAAATTTCCTATTGTTTAAAAAAATTTATAAATAATCAATAAAAAATGGGAATTTTTAAAACATCTTGGATTCGCCTGAAATTTGTTATCCGGGGGTTTTTGGGGTCGCTGATTACGAATAATTTGAAACAGAAAATATCTCTTGTTTCCGGACAAGGGTTTCAATGATTTGAAATTTCGTCAAAATTATTAAACAAATCAGAGTATTTTTGATAATTTATATTAGTTACTGTTATCACTTATTTAATCAGCTTAACCGTTTTGTTAGTAAGGTGACTAATTAATAGTTATTCCAACAAACTAATTAGTTAAACCAACTAATAAAATAGTTATGCCAACGAAAAAAAATGGTAACCACAACTAATAAATTAATTTACTAACTAATAGTCAACATCATATATAGTATATATTCTTCTTTTTTTTAAATGACTTTGGGCCTAGCTGAGTGTCAGAACTATATATATACGTACATATATTGCTTTCACAAGAAAGCAAAATATTTGAAAACTAACACCAAATTCGTAATCAGCTACCCCGAAAACCCCCGAGTAACAAGTTTCAGGCGAATCTAAACAATATTTCAATTTTTGTTCGCCATATTGGATCCGCCATTTTGAATTTTTGAAAACTAACACCCAATTCTTAATCAGCGACCCCAAAAACCCTCCGAGTAACAAGTTTCAGACGAATCTAAACGATATTTCAATTTTTTTTGTCCGCCATATTGGATCCGCCATTTTGAATTTTTGAAAACAAACACCGAATTCTTAATCAGCGGCCCCAAGAACTGTAAGAACCACTTTAGATTTCTTTTTTTTATTTCTCAGTTTGGCTGGGGTGTGAAAGGGTTAATCATATAGAAGCAAAAACTATTGAAAATTATGTTGCAAGAGACTAAAATGAGTGTAAATAAGAATTCAATACCGTTTGCAAACGTCAGAGACAATTGATTGATAACTATCTGTTGTAGTTCTGCACAACATTAATATCTCATTTTCTGTATTCTTCTGATCTATATAATTCTGAGTTGGTTGTTCGTGATTATGCTTATTACCCACATACTCAACCCATTCTCCTTGAATGAGATTAACTTTTGCAGTGCATTTTTTGTATCGAAATGCACAGTATGCGGTATTACTATTTGACGTACACAAGTAGTATGAATAATTATTATGTACAACCACTTTTGAATTTTTTGATTTTCCTGTTATTAAGGACATACTAGTAGCCTAAGTTGAAATCGCTGAAAACGAAGTGATACTTATTAATTTTTTTAAAACCGTTATTGGTAATTTTAACTTTAAATGCTTATAGGTTTTTTTTGACGAAAAAATTAAGTTAATCTAAATAGCATTACGACCTTAAAAAACCCTCTCGTATAGTTTTTGACATGTTAATTCTATCATTTTATTAAAGTAAAATGTTGCATATTTACAATTTTCTTTGTGTAGAAGATAAAAGAAAAAAAATCCTAAAGAAATACATGATGCACACCACTGATATTGCCCAAATAAAAATCTGAAATCGGCATAGTACTGACCCAGTACTGACTCCACTAATAAGTCAGTACGAAGCCAATACTGGCTGGTAACATTGTCCAGTATTGATCTTACACCGGCAGTCAGTACTGGTTCAGATATGAAATGCTACTATCATATCACAGTCAGAGATCTGACGCGGAGTTAAAAATATACGCCAGCTTGGGATTTACTTTTCCTTATCTATCTTTTAAATTTCAGAGCTTTATTATCAACTCTTTATTAACTGTAAATTAAATATATCATATATTTGAGTTTTTTATACTTAAGGGGAGAACACCAGTTGTAACTTTCAAAAAATCGAATTTTTTTTCGTGCATTTTCTTAAAGTATACATATTTAGAAATTATTATTATATGGTCCAGGGCTTACTCAAAAAATTTTCTAAGTCAAAAGAAAAATTTTTTATCACAAAAAATTAATGTTTACAAAGATTCAGAGCAAAGAAAAACGCGTTTTTAATAAAAAAATTTTTTTCCCTTTTTTTGAAAATTCACGTAGGTATTTTGCAAGTTTAAATAGCATCAAGAAGTGAACATTAGTTTTCACGTAGCGTGCGTGGCGTAGTTGGTAAAGCGTTAGGCTCATAGTCCGTAGGTTCGATTCCCCCCGTGCGTTAGATTTATTTATTTTTCAGGTTTGCGTTTAATCATTAATTACATGTATGAATTAGTTGAAAAATGTAAATATCCGTTAATAGTATACAAAAATTAGATATTTAAAAATTTTTTTTTTATTGTATGTATATTACAGTTAATTAATTAGAACGTTAATTAATAAATTTAATTTGAGTAAGAATTTAATTTAGAAATGGAAGAATTAGTAAATAAATTTTTTATTTATTCATAATTTAAGCTTATTAATTATTAAGGGGAGTCACAACCTTTATTTTGACCTACTTAAATTTAAATTATTAAACGAGGTTATATTTTTTTTCTTGCATCATTTGGGTGCTAAAAACATATAAGGTGGTCAAAAAAAGAAAATTTTAATTTTTGACCATTTTAGAAATTTTATTTTTTGAAAAAATTAATATTTTTGAAAATCCATGCGAGAGATTTTAAAGAATCATTAAAAAAGTGTGGAAAAAATTTGACGATGAAAAATACTTAAAATTGTGAAAGAAGATACATATTTAATAGAAGAGTGCAATGATGTTTTAACTGATATTTTTCTTTCTTTTCTTGAAAAAATTAATATTTTTGAAAATCCATGCGAGAGATTTTAAAGAATCATTAAAAAAGTGTGGAAAAAAATTGGCGATGAAATATAGTCAAAATTGAAAAAGAAGATAGATATTTAAAATATTAATTTTTTTAAGAAATTAATTTCTAAAATGGTCAAAAATTAAAATTTTATTTTTTTGACCATCCTGTATATTTTTAGGACCCAAATGATGCATGAAAAAATGTATGAAAAATTAATTACATAATTAAAACAACAAAATTTTAGTTTCATACGTACATATTTATACATGTTTACTTGTTTTTCAAAATTAAAAATAAAATGTTTGCTTAGTTATTATTTGTTATAGTTATATTAAAGTTATTTTATATATTTTAATAATTTCTAAAATATAAGGAACAAAAATTTAATTTTTTTATTTCCTGAAAGCTGTTTCCATAGTAACTCAAATGACAATATGAGGGTCCCGATCAAATAACTCGACCGACGCTCAGACGAACGCTCTAATGGTAGTCGGGTAGCAGTGAGCCGCCCACAGGCTGTCAGTGCTACTTGACTGGTAATAGAGCGTTCGTCCGAGCGTCGGTCGAGTTATTTGATCGGGACCCTCATATGTATATTCAATATTTTTTAATAATTTCAAGTCATTTTCGACTTTGCATGTTCTACTCTGTCATTTTTGGCATAATATTAATAATGATGATAATAATAAAGTTAATAATAATAATAATATTAATAATAATAATAATAATAATGTGAAATACAATGAAAAAGCACAATCAAATTAAAATTTTTACGGTTAATGATGTTAATAAAAAAACTTGTTTTTGTCTTTTATAATTCCAAAAACTTATTTTTAATGATATTAATAAAAGAAAAAGATGATTTTATGTTGAAACTTACATATTATTTGTAAATAAGTGAACAATTTAAGATAATATAAATAATTAAATTTGCCAAATAGTAATTTTTTAATTAAAAAATTATTTTTATAAATAGAAAAAATTAATTACAAGATAATTTCTATTAACGTTATAATTTTGCTTGTTTTGTAAGTCCACGTATATTTCTTAATGAAATAAACTAAAAAAATAATAATTACATAATTTTAAAATTTTTATCTAAATTTAAATTAATATTATTTTCTAAATAATATATTTTCTGAATTATTAAAGAAAATAATAAATTTTATAAATATTCAGTATAGTAAGAATAAAAACTGTTTTCATGTTTTTTAAAATATCAATGATAAAAGTAAATTTTGTATATTCGAAATTAAAATAAAATTATTCACGAAAACAATTTTGCCAAAAATTTAACGTGATCACTGAAAAAAAATATTGTGGAGAAAATGTTTTTTAAAAAATATTACCGTTTAAAAAAATAATTTACTAAAATTATTTGCTGAGATTTATATTATGTTTTATAATATTCAGTAAAATAAGCATTTTAATTTAACTTTTTTTTAAGTAAACTAATTTTAGGAATTAATTATTTAATTAATGATCTGAATTTAATCGTTAATGATTAAATTAAAATATTTTTAAATTACTGTATTAAAAAAAATTTTTTTTTTTAATTTTCAAATATAATTACTTAAAAAAATAGTTAACAAAAGAATATAATTTTTTATTTTAGTAAAATTGTTTTTATTAAATTCTACTTAATAGTTTACCAATTTCAAATCTCATTTACATAATATATTTTACATTTTTTAATAAAGTAATTATTTTAAACAAAAACTATTTTTAAGTCTACTATTTGAATTTAGAAAAAAGTATTTCACACAATATTAAAAAAAAAAGTAAATGACAAATTTTTTACTATTCAAAAATAACCAAAAAAATTGTTTGCGAATTTCCTAATTATTTATCTTTATTTTATTATTATTCTTATTATTTATATTATATTTATCATAATTTTATCAAACGTCTGGTGAAAAAGAGATAAAGAAAACTAAACTAATAAAAAAATTATTAGAAATTTATAATTTTTAGAAATTTG
Organism: Leptopilina boulardi; assembly: GCF_019393585.1. NCBI lineage: Eukaryota > Metazoa > Arthropoda > Insecta > Hymenoptera > Figitidae > Leptopilina > Leptopilina boulardi. The sequence goes on from NW_026137888.1 coordinate 861,064, forward strand.
TCAACTAACCAAGCAATCAAATAATGTCCGTCAAGCTGGCTGAGATTTGAATCGGCTCTGAAAATGGTGGCAGAAATTAATTAAAATCCATGTTCCTTGACAGTTAAATATTTTACACACATACAAAACTGAACTTTTCACTAGGAGAAGACGGTTGGCACTGAAAAAGGAGAAAAGCAGACTAAAAAGCGAGTCTACAAATAAATGACTATCGTGATTGCCGAGAAAACCTATACATGCATTATATATATATAAGATGCGTATATGCATGTGATTTGAATTATTTTTCGTAATCTTTTTCAACAACTGGTTTTATAAACTTTTGTTCATATTGACTATTTTATTTCAGAGTATGTAGATATAGAAAATTAAAGTTAATATTCTTGCAAAAAAAATAATTTCGTCAATTGATAAATATTTTAGTTAAACAATTTTTTAAAAAAGTATTTTTATATTACCACACAAATAATGAGTAAATAGATTTAGAATTTTTATATAAATATTATTTATTATATTAATATTATTTTCCTGAAAAAATATAATTTCTATATTACTTATTTTAAATTATTATTTCTCCCAAAAAACTAATTTTTCAGTATAAATGGAAAAAAAAATTTTTCTTAGGTTTTTTAAAATAGTAATAAAAATAAATTTTGTGAAGTCGATAATAAAAAAAATTATTCATGGAAATAATTTTGCAAAAAATTTATTGTGTACATTTAAAATCAATTTGTGGTGACAATGTGTTTTTAAAATTCATTGCTTTTCAAAAAAACAGTATACTAGAATTATTTAAAATTATTATCTATCTTTAATATTTTGTAAAATAAGTATTTTAATTTAACTAATTGTAAAGTACACTATTTTTATAAATAAATTATTTTATAAATAAACTGATTTTAATATTTATATGAAACAATATTTTTAAATCATTTTATTAAAGAATAATTTTTTAAAATTACAAATATAATTTCTTTAAAATAATAATTAACCAAAAAATATTCATTTCTATCAAGAGTATTTACTTTTAATTTCAGTAAATTTTTTTTTTAAACTAAATTCTACTTAACAGTTTTCTAATTTCAAATGTCAATTAATTAATTATATTTTACATTTTTTAATAAAATAATTATTTTAAACGAAATGATGATAATATGAGTGAAGTGGAATCAGTAGTTTGTGCGGGACCGGTACTATTTCGGTATCAATGTAAATGAGCCTTAAGAAAACCTGTTAAAAAAGAATAAAACAATTTTTCTAATTTTAAAATTATTCAAAAGTAATGGCAAAAATTACTAGAAATATGAAAATTATTATAATTACCACTTAAATTTACCAATTTCGTGCGCAATATCGGGAATTTTAAGCTGTCGTGCAAGTTTGAAGAAAGACTTCGAGAGATCTACAAAGAAATTTATATAGATCTTATAATAAATCTAGCAAATGAAAACAAGTATTTTTAATGAAATTGAGAAGAAGATATTTATTTGCACTTAGAAACCTTTGTGTTTGCTGCAGAACTTTCCCAGATAACAAACGATAACAATCGTCATGCACGCAAAGTTAGTTTAAAGTGTGTCAAATGCGGACACGGTCAGTTGGGTTAACTTGGGACAGGGGGTAAATGGGTACAAGAGGTTTTGGAGCTTAATTTACAGTTTTAAAATTAAGTTCAACGTCAATATTTTAACCTCAGATCACCTGCAAGAGGTTTTCAGTATTGCCAAGCTTTTATCTTGACAATTGTCAGCAAGATAAAAAAGTTATCGTTCAATGCATAAAAACTTGAAAATCAAAGTCAAACTGTTTCAGTATTTTGTCTCGCATTTCAAAGAAAACAGACTTAAAAAACATACAAAATTTTTTCTTATTCCTTATGACTCCTATAACAGAAATTCACTTGAATTTTTGATTTTTATAAAATAATATTTCAATTGGTTCAACTATTATATATCCACTAAAAATTTTTTTCAAGTTTTTTCATCCCTTAATAAAGTAAATTAAGGAATAGTCAGTTTCATGCTTTCAAAGCTTATCCAAATTTTTTTCTGATGCATAAAATTAATCCTGGGAATGTAAATACAACTTAAAAAAAAAACCCGCATATATTACCTTTTAAAGGAAGAAACTTACACAATTTGTGAAAAATAGCGATTTTGTCCCCAACTGACCCTAATAATGTTTGCATTTTAAATATTTTTTATTGTTAAATTATGTTAATTAAAACAAATCAAAAAACTTTTCCTTCTATGCAAAAGAAAAATAGTAAATAAACTTACATATTTAATTTTATATTTTGGAATTTAATAACTTTTACATTTACGATTTGGTTATTCTAGAATAGTTACAGAACATATGTTACAGAAAGGTTCGTAAAACGACAAAGTGTTCAAAGTTACAGAACAGTTTAGTAACTGTTTCGGAACAGATTCAGAACAAATCTTTAACATGTCACATTTTTATAACACCGATCTAGAGCGATTCTAGAACGTTTGTCCTAGAAATATAACATCTCTATTATAGAACAAAGACAGAACAAGTCTAGAATACAGTTCAATCTGAATTTTAAGGGTTCATTAGGTTTAAAAGTCGTAAAGTAGGTTTTAACTTAATTTAAGTCTTAATTTGACTTAAAATTGAAAAGAAATATGGAATAATGTTTTGAGACCATAATTGAAACGCTATAAACGGATAAAACACTGCAAATAGCTCAAAGATGTTGTGTGTAATCCCGGTAAGAAGCGAGAAATAGAGAAAGATTGAAATTTTTCATATATTAAGTTGATCATTTCCAATTATTTTTTATTATTATTAATATTATTATTATTAATTATTTAATTAACCCTGAATTCTCTGCAATTATTCGCTTCTTACCGGGGTATTCTCTAAATGTATTGACCCTATTTTTAGCTTATTTATAAAAGATTAAGAAATATGGGCTACCCCAGCAAACACTGTTACAGGTCAGTTATAGAACTGTTACAAATTTTTTGAAAACATGTTCTGTAACTGGTTATGAACCTGTAACTGGTTACATGCAAAATATTTTTATTCTATTAATAAGCTCCACAGGCTAATATGCTAACTATCACGCTACCCTAACATGGGAATATAAATGAGGGGCCCGATCAAATAACTTGATCGGGACCAGTTATTTGATCGGGACCCTCAAATACAAAATTGATTTGATAATTTGCGACTGAGGAGAATTTAAAAACTGTATTGCTTATATAAAGAAAAAACAATAAGATTATGTGATATATAAAAATTTTAGAGTTTTTTAAATTTAACTACATACTTAAGTAAAATAAACTATTTATTTATTAATTCCATAGAAAATAGTTAAGCTACTTATGAAAACTTCAAAATTTTTAATCTCAGGTACAAATATATTTCAGAACTGAACTTCATCAAAATTTTAGAACAGTTACATATCATTGTTACGATATAGTTCTAGATATGTGATGAAACATTAGTTATAAAAAATTTGTGCCTGTAGTGCTATAGAAATGTTATGTAACACTGTTGCAGAATTGTTCCCATTTTTAGGTACAGAACTGTGAAGTTAGCATAATATAGAACAGATCGGTAACTCCATTGTAACAATGTTCTAGAATTCTATTACAATGAGGTTATATAACAGATTCATAACCATCTTGTAACAAATGTTCTATAAAACTGTGTTCTTACTGTTATATAACATGTACAGAACATGTTTGCTGAGACCGTTTAAAGTCAAGGCAGAACCTAACACTGTAAAACGAGAGGTATTAAATTAATACCAACTTTAGGTACTAAATTGCCTTTTGATTCTATTTTAATACCCAAAATCGGTACTATTTTAGTACATTCTTTTTACAGTGAAATTGCATTTAAGTCAAAACCTTCTTTACGACTTTTAAACATAATAGAATTTGAAAATTTAGGTTTAAAAAAGGGATTAAATTTCGACTCGAGATAGTGTATCAAAAAATAATATACCAACCCGCCATTCTTTAATTTTTCTTGAGCATTAAAAATCACTCTGTCGCGTCTCTTATCCCTCAATTTAATTCCAACTCCAAGAACTTTTCCTTTCTTCAAGTCACCTAACCTGGTCTCTTCAACAGCAATGGTTTTTTTCAACAGGACTATAAGAATGAATTAATGGTAAAGAGAATTTTTGTCGCTGATTACGAATCCGGTGTTAGTTTTCAAAAATTAATTTTGAATTTTTGAAAACTAACACCGGATCCGTAATCAGCGACCCCAAAAACTATAAGAACCACTTTAGATTTCTTTTTTTCATTTCTCAGTTTGGGTGGGGTGTGAAAGGGTTAAGAAAGAAAAAATAATTGAATGTAGACTTTAGCCATCCCATAGCCCTTCTTAATATGACTATTAACCGCGACCAGAATTCAACTTGTATTAAAACTAATTTAAGCTTTTTATATATCGGTGACATTATTTTTATAATTAAAATTTTTTTTAAAAAAACATTAACAAACCTACAAATTTCCATATGCCTGGATGGCTGCCTCCTAATTTTGATTGTAATCTACTGTTCAATGACTCACACAAGTTGTTCGTTCGGTGTGGCTGATCACCAATACACAACATTTTCCTATTCCTTCCCCAATATTGGCTTAAATATTTAGTGAATTTGAAAAGTCTTTGGCGGTAAACAACATCGTAATTTATTATTTTGCTTTTAATTATGTTAACACCTTCAAAGTATTTATCAACAGGTGCCAAAGCAAGACAACAGGTCAAATTTAAAATTGTTTTGTCTGCATGTTTGAGTCCTATTGTTTTCCAATACTTCTTCATTGCCTACCAAAATAATCAATATATATATTTTTTTATTATGTAAATAAGTAACATTAATAACAATTTTTATGCATTCAAAAAGTGTTTAAAATAGATTAAAATAAATGCTGAGTACTCACTAAATCTGAATTAGCAGAAAAACTACTAATTAACAGTAAAGCGATGAATGAATCGGTCCTATTTCAATTAGTAAAAAATTACTAATTTTTAGTAGAAAACAACTAATTTAGCATTCAAATGTGACTAATTATTTGCAAAAAAATTAATTATATATTTGGTAGACATAAATCTACTAAATTTTTGAATCATGTAATATAACCTGAAAATTACATTAAATATTGAATTAGTCATTTATGACTAAAAATTAATTATTACTGTTGCTAATTCATTTACTAAACGAATCGGTGCTGTTAAATTAGTCAAAAGTGACTAATTCAGATTTAGAGAGTATGGGACTAAAACTATCAAATACATTTTGCAGGGATTTTATTATTATTGAAAATGACTATTATTATTAATATATTTAATACTACTGTTGCAAAATGATTCTAAAAAATTATTTTACTCTTTTTTTGTTACAATTACTAATAAATATGCATATTTAAACAATTATTCATTTAATTATTTGAGATCAAATTTTTCCCTCGCCCCGTAATTAAAACATTTTTAATATTTCTATTGGCAATTTTGTGAACATATCTAACATTCGCGGGTTAGATATCAAGTATTGGTGCCAATATTCGCCCAGTAATGGGACAGAGTTCGGTCCAACTGTGGAAAATCAGAATTATCAAGTATTGGTGCCAATATTGGCTCAGTAATTAGACAGAGTTCGGCCGAATAGTGACAATTCAGAATTATCAAGTATTGGTCCCAACATTGTCCCAGTAATGGGACGAAGTTCGGCCTAATTATGGAAAATCAAAATTATCAAATAATGGAGCCAATATTGGCCCAGTAATGGGACGGATCTCTGCCTATTTATGGCAAATAAGAGCTATTGAGAATCGGTGCCAATATTGTCCAAATAATGGGATAAGTTTATCGCCAGTATTTGCCCAGTAACTTTTGCCGTACTTCGGCAGACATTACTTGGCCAATGTTAGGCAGTATTAGCAGTCTTGGCTTTTCGCACTTGAATAACGACGGATTATTATTTTCAATGTAAATAATTAAGCAACAAACATTAATGTTCTTTGATAATTGATTAATTTTTAAAAATTTTTTAGAATTTTTTTAGGCTTTAAAATAATGATCAATAAGCAGACTTCGCATTAGGCATTGTAAGAAAAAATTACTAAATATAGCATATTAAACTATAGAATATATTCTGCTCATGTCACATCAAATAAAGTAAAATTATTCTTTTCTTCCTTATTTGGTTACTTTTTAATTTTTTAATTTTAAATAAACAGATTTTTAACACCTACAAATTTGATCTTGAGCACGAGGCAGCGAATTAAAATGGAAAGATTGAATGAACTTATCTTAATTCAAGATCTATAATGGAAATGGAAATCTATAATGGAAAAAAGCATAGAACACGGCGGGGAGAAGAGAGTAGCTTAGAGCGGTACCTGGAAGATGACCAAAGAATCATAAAAATTTAAAATAACTATGAAAAAACGAACAGTTAGGGCGAAACTAAAAGTTTGATCTATTTGGATGAGTTAGCTCACACAATTGTGATTGAACATTACTTGAAGGTTTTGTTCAATTTTTTATTTTATGCACCAAAATGAGAACGTGATTTATCTGCTCATGAACATATTCTTTTATGGATGTGTATAAATTATCTGCACGTATAGAAAAAGTAATTAATATAGCGATAAATACCTTCTTGGAATGAAACCAACACCCATGTACAGAGCAAACTGGAAACAAACTCTCAATACTGCTTTTTACTGCAGTTTCAAAATCCATCATTGCGTGTTTAAGTCCATTTTTTAATTTTGGGCAAAGCTCTTGAATTCTTAAAAACACTGCATTATACAATGCTTTAGTTCGCTTCGTCATCAGAACGAATATTGCTCCAACACTCTAAAGATACATAATATGATAAATTGTTGAATAAAAAAGGTAATTTCTACTACCACTATCTATCAGAGTGATTCTCCGTATCGCGCACGATTAGGTCATAGAAATTGTTAATTTTTTTATCAATTTCATAAAAATCAATATAAAAATATTGAAATTACTTTTTAAATTTGAATCGTACAAATATATAAAAATTGTTTGTGATTTTTTTTAAATCATGGGAAAAAATAATTTGTGCGTTACACAGAAAAAACCTAGTATCATTTTTGTTGCATCTCAAAATGAGCCAATACTAAACGACATAAACAGTGGCGCCACCAACCTGGCTCATTTTTGTTGCACTTCAAAATGAATAGCGTACGCTACTCATTTTGAGAACAAGTTTTTTCTGTGTATGCGGATAATCACCCATTAATAATAAATTAATAAGTTGAACAAAATATGTTCATACATACCTTATCGAATACGCGCATTACTATAATGTAAAGCTGTGCGATTTTTGCAATCTTCGGGGTAACCTTTTAAGAAAATAAGGAAATGAAAATAGTCTATTTAAATGATCATTTGCACTTCTAATCAGTACTCATGTGCAAATATTGTGAATTAAATATGATCTATACTCTCTTAATTTGAATCAATGACTTTCACTGCTAACCATTTATAAGCATACCAAAGAAATAAAATTTTACTGAACAATTCAGTAAAATTTCACTGAATTTATATATTTATAACTGGTTAGCAGTGAATGTCACTGATTCAAATTTAATAGAATAATTGGAAATATTAGGATGACCTTAGCAACTTTATATAACAATTATCTTATTGAAGCAAAATTTTGAGTCAACCATTTCAAAGTTAGTTCATATATATGGTGTAAAATATTCGGATTGCTTAATGTTCCAATCTAACCATGTATAGAGATTGTACTCTCTTAATCTGAATCAGTGAAAATTTCACTGAATCCAATTCTGTGGCTGGGTTCTTACAGTTGACATCACTAGTTGAATCAGTGAGAATTTTAACTGGATTTAATTCAGTGACCGGGTTCTCTCTGATTCAGATGAACCTAATTGAAAAAAATTTGTACATGACGATGTATATTTTCTTGAACAAGATCATGTTTATGTACATTGACGTGAAACTGTAACAAGAATTGGAACAAACGATCTTGTACAAAAACATGCACATGTTCACAGTACCCAGGTGCGAGTTGGCTGTCGGCCCCAAGTTGGGCCAACCATGTGCTCAGTCGGCCCACCTTGGGCAGCCAGAGGACGGGCCAACTAGCGAATTGATAACGTCAACCGATCTAGGGTCGACTTGGTTGGCCCAACTGTGGCTTCCCTAGTTAGGCCAACCGTTGGAGACGACGGTCGGCAGCCACAGTTGGGCCGACCTTGTCATTAAAATTTTTGCCGACCAAAAAAAAAAATATAAATTTGTTATACGAATAACATATATTAGTAATTATTCTAAATTCATCATACAATTATTTTGGGTATTTACACACTAAACGCAATCAAATACATACATTTTAAAAATATTTATCGCTCGCAAGGATCGAACCCGCAACCTAACGCACCGAAATCTAACACGCTATCCATTACCCTACGCTTACATGAGAGTCTAAGGAAAAATTAGTCTCATAAGTTGCATCTTGAAAGAAATTTAGCCGACCGTCGTCCTGACTTGAGCCGACCATTAAGAAGTGGGTTTCTTAATATTTTGGCTGCCACAGTTTTATTAATCACCATTTTGTTAAAAGTATATCCCAACTGTGATTGCCAAATCACAAGTCATTTTAACCGACGATCCCATAGTCGGCCCAACTGTGGCTGCCGACCGTCATGCCAAATGGTCGGTCCAACTATGCCAGCCAAGGTTGGCCCAACTGTGGCTGCCCAAGTCATGCCGACCATTGTCCCCCATAGTTGGTCCAACTATCGCTTTTAGGTTGGCCCAACTAGGGCTGCCGACCGTCGTACCCGATGGTTGGCTTAACTATGGCAGCCACAGTTGGCCTGACTATGGGGGACTATGCCGACTGTATTTTTAGAAATTTTAAATAAGAATTATAATTTTAATTATCATAAATTATTATAATAATAATTAATATTATAGTATTAAGAAAATAATTCTTAAAAAAATTACCTATTTCAAATTATTTAATAAATATTCTTTTTTATAATAAAATAATAATGAACAATTTATTTCATATCGAATCACTTTGGCGCTGGCAAAAAATTATTATAAAAAGAAAACTTATTTAGATAAGAAAATTATTTATATAAAATTTTTAATTTAAAAATTAATAAAAATTATTTATTTATTTAATAAATTATTATGATACTTTGAGCTTTTACTTACTGATAGTTTTTTTTCTTATTGATACATGCGGTAAAAATAGTCGGCCCAACTATGGCGGCCAAGGTTGGCTCAACTATGGCTGCCAAGGTTGGCTCAACTATGGCTGCCGATCGTCGTCTCCAACGGTTGGCCCAACTAGGGCAGCCACAGTTTGACCGACTGTGGCTACCTAGGTCATGCCGACCATAGTTCTCCATAGTCGACCCAACTGTGGGTGCCCAAGTCATGCCGGCCATTGTTCTTCATAGTCGGCACAACTAGGGCGGCCAAGGTTGGTTCAACTGTAGCTGCCGACCGTCGTGCCAGATGGTCGGCCCAACTGTGGCTGCTAAGGTTGGCCCGACTATGGCTGCCCAAGTCATGCCGACTATTATCCCCCACAGTCGGACCAACTATGGAAACCATGGTTGGCCCAACTAGGGCTGCCGACGTTGGCAGCCATAGTCGGGCCACCTTTGGGTGACAATATTTACCATGGTCAGCCCAACTAGGGCGGCCGACTCTCGTGCAGCCCTAGTTGGGCCGACCAACCATCTCTGGTGGACGACCGAAATTCGCACCTGGGTAAAAACAAAGTCTAAAAACGGTTAACACATTAAATAAAGCCCATGTATTTTGCATAAGTCTGTCCTTGTCTAATTGGTCTGACTCCTTTTACACCTTAAATTCAGCCTCAAAAATAGGCTGAAAAAACCAAAAAGATAATGTGTGATTAGCTGATTTGCAAATGAAATACCTTAAAAATGTTGTGATTAATAATCTACAAATGTATTGACCCTATTTTTCACTTATTTTTGGAAGATTAAAAAACTTGCGCAATCGTTTGAAGTCAAAATAGAACATATATAGCATTAAAGTTAAAACCTTACTTTACCTATCTCAGTCACTGGGCTCTGAAAGATTCTTGAACTGTTTTAGAAGACGTAGTACAGTAACCTAGCGCTAGGCAGGGATTGGTTGCGTCAAATATGTTTCCAGTACATAATACCATAAGCTGCTAAGGTAGCGAGTACTCAAGGTAGCTGAGAGACTTAAGGGGAAGATTTTGGAATCTCGAGGAGGTGGGTTCGAGTACTCATACAGTACATTTTTTTCTCGCAAACGTAAAAAATTATTCTAAAACGAGTTCAAGAATTTCTGTAGTAAGTTTAGAAAGTTGTCTTGAAATTCTCAGCAATTTTTATATAAATAGCGCTTAGAAGTAATGGGCATACGCTCGTGAGGCAACGAGTATCGAACCATATTTTTCTTTATAAGTGCAGGCATAACCTCGTTTGACAGCTACTTGCAGCTATTCAAAATGGCCGACTCCCTCATTATGCGTGCGGACGATGAGCAAAATGTTTTGGCCACCGCTTAACGGTGAGCAAAATACTTTGCTCATCGTCCGCGCGTACGGTGAGGGATTCGACTATTTTGGATAGCTGAAAGTAAGTAATTAATTATGTAAAGAATAATCTTCATTTAAAAAATTTGTTGAATTACTTCAAAAGTTCCATCCATATACAGTTCCTCCTGTTCGTTAAGTTCTCTTAGCAGTATTTCACTAGAAAATAATATTGCGTTGTATTTTCCAGCTTTCACAATACCTTTGAAAATTACATTCAAATCTAAATTGGCAGCTATAGAATCTGCCAATTGTTCTAACGTGGAGAAGTTTCTAAAACCATTTTTTCTTCGATGACGATTCATTAACTGCTTCATATGCCGATATTCTAATGTTATCGGTTTATTATTTCCCTTGAATCTGAAAATAATTTTTATGCACGTAACTTCCTACTTTTTATATATCTTTCTAGGTTAAGGATGTTAACTCGACTATAATCTACAAGTCGACTATTAATAATATAATTATAAATGTAATAAGGGAAGTTTAAGTCTGAATCTGAAAACTACTACTTACATAAAAAATCATGAAAAATCACTTTTAGTGCTAGTCAGTAATGTTATTTCCAGTAAGAAAATGCTGTTCTTTATGCATAAATAAATTTTCCTCTATATAAATAATAATATAAAAACCGCTGCCAAGTTGAAGTATGAACTTTTTGTGTTCCTAAAATGAACACTTTGCTTCCCCATGGAGATTTTTTGTGATCAATTTATGGTAACTTATTTGGTATGATAATAATTTTAAGAAGGTGTTAAATTGTATTTTTGGGTATTTGCAGAGATAGATTTTTAACATCAATAACTTCGTAATATTTCACAATAAAAGGTTCAATAATAGGTCAATTGATTCGTTTTCAAATATTCTCCAAGTTGTTCATAATGATTTTAAAGATACATAAATATTTTTTAATAAATAAGGTAAAAAAGGCAGGTTTTTCAAAATTTTTCAATTTCTAAATGTCAATAACTCTGTATTACATAACAGTAGAATATTCGCTAAAAGGTCAAAAGATGTGTCTTAAAAAACTCTACAAAACTAGAAACAAATATCTATTGGTGTCAATACATTTTTTTAAGTTATGGGCAAAAAACGATTTTCTTTAATTTTTAAAAATTCAATAACTTTGGATAGAATATCAGTAGAATGTTCGCCAATGGCTTAAAAGATATGCGTCTTAAAAAATTCTACAAAATTAAAGAAAAATATTCATAGGTGTTCTAACGCATTAAACCGCAGCTTTCTAGCTGCATTAGTTTTATAACAACTTCACTTCAAAGTTAGGTACTTTAACAAAAAAAAAGTACAACAAAATCGAATTTGACAAACTTTTCTAAAATTAATCAAATTCGCTTGAAATTCGTTACTCAGGGGTTTTTGGGTTCGCTGATTACGAATCCGCTGTTAGTTTTTGAAAATTCAAAATGGCGGATCCAGTATGGCGGATGACTTTTTTAAAAATTGATCGGATTCGCTTGAAATTCGTTACACGGGGGTTTTTGGGGTCGTTGATTACGAATCCGATGTTAGTTTTCAAAATTTCAAAATGGCAGATCCAATATGGCGGATGAGTTATTTACAAATTATAAGGATTTGCTTTTCAGAATTTTTAAATGTATGATTTTAATACAAATAGGTATATTATGGTCTTTTAAATGAGCAAACGAAATTTTTTAGTTTTACACAAATTCGAACAAATTTTAAATGTTGTCCTCCATATTGGATCCGCCTTTTTAAATGTTTAAAAACTAACATCATATTGGTAATCAGCGACCCCAAAAACCCCTGAGTAACGATTTTCAAGCGAATCCGATCAATTTTTAAAAAAGTCATCCGCCATATTGGATCCGCCATTTTGAATTTTTAAAAACTAACATCATATTCGTAATCAGCGACCCCGAAAACCCCCTAGTGATGAATTTCAAGCGAATCTGATCTATTTTTAAAAAAGTCATCCGCCATATTGAATCCGCCATTTTAGATTTTCAAAAACTAACATCATAATCGTCATCAGCGACCCCAAAAACCCCCGAGTAACAAGTTTCAAGTCATTAAAACGTTCACAAGCATCAAAATCAACTTGCTAAACTTCAAAGTCGTTTTTCTCGAAATCTTTTTTTCGGATCGTAGGTCCCTTTTAACTGTCCGTGTCACATATATATATATACACGGAACATTTTTTAAAAATGTGATTTTTGGATTCCTGAGGTCTAAAAACATAAAGATACATAAAAAAATCAAGTTCGAAAAATTTCGCTATTACAATGCTTCCTCCATGAGAAAGCAATATAGGAGAGAGGCTGCTAATGTGTCGCATTACTATTAAAATAAATTAACGTATTTTAAAAAACAGATAAAAATAAAATGAATTATATTCAATTATTCCAAAGCTTGTAATAAAAGAAAGTATGATTTTAACCCCTTGAGTGTGAGGGTACGTCTATACAAAAAAATTTATAAAAGGCAGAAAAAACAAGTAGATTTACATCACACATACGTTATTTATAGTATTTTCAACGCTGAATCCGAATTTAAAGTCAAATTTTGAAAATTCAAAATCCAATATGGCGGACGACAAAATTAAAGTTTGAAAAAAACAATCTAAAAATACAAAAAAAAAATTTTAAAAATAAGTAGTGTAAAATCCTGCCGCACTCATCCACGTGGTACACTCTAAGGTTGTAGATAACTGTTAAACTATTTAATAGCTAATTGTGGGGGTGGAATTTTATAATTATTTTTCTTATTTAATATTTACATTATTGATTTTCGCCATATTTCATCCACTGTTTTTAATTTCTAAAATCTAAATTTGAATTTAGATGACACTAAAAAGCTTTGAGTAATAAGTTTTAAGTAAATTCGATTGCTTTTTAATTTTTCTGTCCGCCATATGGATCTGGCATTTTGAATTTTGAAAAACTAACAACAGATTCGTAATCAGCGACCTCAAAATACCCGAGTAATAAGTTTCAAACGAATCCGATGAATTTTTAAAAAATCTTCCGCAATATTGGATCCGCTATTTAAAATTTTAAAAAACTAACATCAGATTCGTAATCAGCGACCTCAAAAATTCCCGAGTAATAAGTTTCAAACGAATCCGATGAATTTTTTAAAAATCTTCCGCCATATTGTATCCGCCATTTTGAATTTTGAAAAACTAACAACAGATTCGTAATCAGCGACCTCAAAATTCCCGATTAATAAGTTTCAAACGAATCCGATGAATTTTTTAAAAATCTTCCGCCATATTGTATCCGCCATTTAAAATTTTGAAAAACTAACAGCAGATTCGTAATCAGCGACATTAAACTCCCCCAAGTAACGTGTTTCAAGCAAATCCACGGAATTTAGAAAATATGTCTGCCATATTGGATCCGCCATTTTGAATTTCAAAAAACTAACAACAGATTCGTAATCAGCGACCCCAAAAATTCTCGAGTAACGTGTTTCAAGCAAAGACTGACGAATTCAGAAAAATATAACACAAGTTTAATGAATTTTATGCTCAGTAGTTGTAGGACTACTTAAGTTTATGATTTGTAAACAAAATTTAAATACTTTTTAATGAAAAATAATATTTTGTAGACGAAAATTTTGCATCTAAAAAATAAATTTCGGTTATTTTCTTGAAAAGTACCCTTATCAATATCGTCCCTGCCACGATGAAATATTTTCGATAAATAAACAAAATGACGTACTGAAGTTTCCAAACTACATATATTTACTACAAGAATCTTCAGGTTTTTGAAAATCGATATCTAAAATAAAAGATGTGATACTTATCCCTTAATGGAGGCTAATTTAATTCAAGTTATATTTATTAGAAAACAACAGGGTACGCTTACATGTAAATTCAATGACTAAGTGTCTTTTATAAACTATAATTGAAATATTTAAATGCATAAATTATAAATCAATAAATTATAACAAATTTTAATTAAGAAAAGAATTTTAACGTCAGTTGATTCTACGCGAAAAAATATAAACAATTTTTAGTAGTTATTTTTTTGCAAGTTTGTATAAGATCTTGTACTCAGATCTTGTTGAAATTTTCACATCCCGAGGCGAAATTTAAGGTCTACTTTACAAGGAGTAAAGTAGGGTTAAACAGACCCTCTTTAGCTTCCTCAACTAGTCGCAAATTTCCCTTTCTTCCACGTTTGGATTCAAAGGAGGGTCTAGGGGAGTCTACAAGATCCAAAAGAGGGCCTATTTAGGGTCTAAGGGAAGCTAAAAAGGATTTAAATTTCGCCTCGGGATAACATATTAAATTGAAACATTATAGTTTCGGAATCAGTCAGAAAATTATATCGATTTTTCAAAATTGTCAAAGTGGGATGAACCCTTATGATACTTTCAAGAACCTTGAAAAAAGTAAAAATGACTGAAAGTTAGTAAAATGTCTCTACATATTTTAATGATTTACTTACTCATTACGTACGTTGTCATAAATATCTCTCAATTGAAAAGTCATGATAAGACAGCGCCTAAGCATTTCTGCTTTGGCTGCATCATTATTTTCGCAATTTATATCACGAGAGCACGAATGAAGTTTGATGATTTGATAAACTGCACCAACTTGTTTCAAAACACCCTTACATACTCCTTTAATACGATTTGTTCGATTACAACATCTGCACAAAACAATAAATGTCATTTACAAAATTTTAATCAAATTCCCGGTTTAAAATACTTGTACAAGAAAATGTACAAGTTTTTGTACACATTCTTCTACAAGTCACGGTGGTCTAGAAGCAGTCACAGGTACACAGAAAAAACCTAATCTCAAATTGAGTACAAAATTTATACTCAATTTGATACGCATCAAAAATGTGACAGGCAGATGGCGCCACGTTCTATGTCATTTAACATGAATTCATTTTGAGATGCAACAAATATGAGTCCAACTTTTTTCTGTGTATGACAAAAATCCTACCACTCCCTTTTCTCAAAATATTATTTTCATTTTTCAATCTTCTTACGCAAAGTCAAGCCAAAAGCGCGCGCATTTTTTACTTAACTTTTTATGTTTTTATTCTTATTCAATATCAAACATGTATTTCTTATTAAAAAATAATGGTAAATTCAAAATAAGCTATTAAGTGACAATATTAAACCATAAACGGTTAGAAGTGAAAATAAAAAAAATCAATATGGCGTGAAAACTTTCCCGTGTAGAAATTTATCGTGGCCGTCCTAGTGTAAGCCTATAGCTAGATAGTGTTTGACGTGGAAATTTATTTTCAAATAACTGCAATGGCCCCTCAAAGTTCATGTGCAGTTTTTATACAGTTTTCCCTTTAGTTCTTTAGATATGTAGCCTTTCTAGAATTTAGCTAGTTATTGTCTAGAATGCTTACTTGAAAATTTTGTACAAGTTCGTACAGTAGGATGTCTAGAATTTACCAAGATGCGGCCTAGCTAGAATACCGATATGAAAAATTAATATAAGTTAAAATTTATGTAAATTTATAAATTTATGTAAACAATTGCGTTAAATAATAATAGGTAGAGGTAAATATAAGGTCTCCAATTATAAATAATGTGTTAATTGTATAATTAATTTCATATTTAATTTTTTTGTGTAGATGTTAGTACCTATTTGAAATTGGGTCGACCCTTGGATAGATAGAAACTGTATATTTTAATATCATGAAACTGGCTAGAAATTTTTATTTTACTAGAAAGGTATTAGACAACAGGGCTGGAAAAAAACTAACTATCCCTAGCGTCACATACCCTACTTTATTCTGTCCAGTTTTCCTCTCAAATTGCTCGATTGAATCTAGCTCAACTGTACAGTTTCCAATACATTTCCACGATAAATTTCCACACGGGATGCGAATTTAGATCAATATTGAATGTTAAGTTGAATTTTACAGCCAACTAGTAAACGTAGTTGAAATACATGAAATAAATTTCTTCATTAAAAATAAACAAGTGTAAATAAACAAACAAAATAATTCTTTAAACAAGTCTAAATTAATTAATCAAAAAATATTAATATTCACTCAGTATTATTACTATATATTCTTGAGGGCATATTAGCCTTAGAAACTTATCTCTCTCAAATAAAAAAATAACCTGTATATGACAGTTCTGGTACATCTATGGTCCCGCTCGTATTTGTATCCCTCATGGTAAAATTTCTGCATAGTGAAACTAAATAAAATGAAATCAAAATAATTAATTATTATTTTATGAAAAATATAAAATTTTTTTTATGTATTTATAGACAAATAAAATAAAAAAACTCAGTTCCAAAACTATTTTCTTATATGAAAAAAAAATTCACAAAGTTTATGCATTTTTCACTATCGAGAACGGTAACCTCCCCTTAACCCTCTAATGCCGAGGGTGTTTAAAAGTTATCATTTAATTTTTTTAAGGTTTTAGTGTACCTAATTTATGCTTCGGATTTAAAGGAAAATTGCTGAAATTAAAAAAAGCGGTAAATTCAGAGTTATGAGGGTTCCGTTCACGCAGTGAACCCAAATGAAACCCTTATGGTTTCACTCATGTCCGTCCACAAAATCCTGTCCCCCCCCTCTAATATCTAGCCACTTTAACCGATTGGGCTCAAACTTAGTATACATACGTATTTTCGCAAGTAGATTAAAGGAAATTTATAGCGAACCCGATTGGAATTGAATTTAATATAGTTATAGTCAATCTTACATGTAAGTTTTGTAAGCTTACGGTAAGGTCAAGGTATGATAAAAAAAGCCCGCCATATAGTAAGCTTACACAGTAATGACATGGTAAACTTATATGGTAATGTCATGGTAAGCTTACATGGTAGGGGCACTAAGCTTACACATTAAGGTCACCGTAAGCTTCCACGGTAAGGTCACTGAAAGGTTACATTAAGCTTATATTATTGCTAACCAAACAAAATCATTTCACCAAAATTTTAACACGAAATCATTTTTTATTTCAGAGAATGTTTGAAACCACAGAAAACGTCCTTTACCAACATACCCTTAATCTTAAAATTTATTGACAATTATAATATTTTTAATAATGTTAAAATAATTGAATTTGGATTTTCAAAGATTTACAATTTAGATTTTTGCAATTAATTGAACTTTAAATGATTTTTAATTTAAAATTTTTGATGATTTATGTTACTAAAAAATTTATTAGAAATTGCAGACAAACATAGAATAATTTGAAAACCTTTCAAGTGAAAATGGTTTCAGATAGATGAATTTTCAAAAAATATTATAAAAATCATTAAAAATAATTTAATTTCAGGAAAGTTATAATTGAAATTATTAAATTTCAAAAAATTTTAGATGGAAAATTTTAGAAATAATTACATTTTGGAAGCTGATAATTGATTTTTCCAAGAATATTATAAAAATCATAAAAAATAATTGAAATTTTTGCAAATAATTAAATTTCAAGTGATTTTGAATTAAAAATTTGTTGGTAATTTTATTTACTAATTTTTGAAAAATTATAACTATTTTATTTTAGAGTAGATAGAGAAAATTAAAATAAATATTTTTGCAAAGAAATAATTTCGTCAAATGATAAATATTTTTGTTAAACAATTTTTTTAAAAAGTATATTAATATTACTAAAAAAATAATAATTACATAATTTTCAAATTTTTATCTAAATTTAAATTAATATTATTTTCTAAAAAAATATATTTTCTGAATTATTAAAGAAAATAATTACTTCCAAAAAAATATTCAGTACAGTATGAATAAAAATTGTTTTCATTGTTTTTAAAATATCAATGATAAAAGTAAATTTCATATAGTCGAAATTATAAAAAAAAATTACTCACGAAAATAATTTTGCAAAAAATTTAACGTGATCATTGAAAAAAAATATTGTGGAGAAAATGTTTTTTAAAAAATTATACCGTTTAAAAAAATTATTTACTAAAATTATTTACTGAGATTTATATTACGATTTATAATATTCAGTAAAATAAGCATTTTAATTTAACTATTTTTTTAAGTAAACTAATTTTATGAATAAATTATTTAATTAATGATCTGATTTTAATGTTTAATGATTAAATTAAAATATTTTTAAATTACTGTATTAAAAAATAATTTTTTTTTAATTTTCAAATATAATTTCTTAAAAAAAAATAATTAACCAAAGAATATAAATTTTTATCAACAGTATTTATTTTTAATTTTAGTAAAATTGTTTTTTTAAAATCTATTTAATAGTTTACCAATTTCAAATCTCAATTGTATAATATATTTTACATTTTTTAATAAAATAATTATTTTAAACGAAAACTATTTTTAAGTCTATTATTTAAATTAAAAAAAATATTTCACACAATATTCAGAAAAAAAGTAAATGACAAATTTTTTAGTATTCAAAAATAACCAAAAAAAATTGTTTGCGATTTTCTTAATTATTTAGTATCTTTATTTTATCATTATTCTGATTATTTATATTATATTTATCATAATTTTATCAAACGTCTGGTATAAAGGAGATAAAGAAAACTAAACTAATAAAAAAATCATTAGAAATTTATAATGTTTAGAAATTTGTTAACTAACCAAGAAATTAATTAATGTCCGTAGAACTGGCTCAGATTTGAATCGGTCTCTGAAATTAGTGGCAGTAATTAAACTCCAAAGCCATGTTCCTTCAAAAAAACTGTTAAAAATGTTTAATATGCAAAAATAAACTTTTCTCTAAGGAAGACGTTTAGCAATAAAATAAGTATAAAAAAAGGCTAGAACGCAAGTCTACAAATAAATGACTGTCATGATTGCCGAGAAAACCTATACATGCATTATATATATAAGATGTGTATGTGCATGTAATTTAAATTATTTTTCGACTGATTCTTAGAAAATTTAGTTAATTTTAACTTATTAATTTCATAGTGAATTGATAACTTTATTAAAGTTAATATTTATTAAAAAGTATATTTATATTACTCCAGAAATTATAATTACATAGATTTAAAATCTTTTCTTAAATATAAATTAATATTGTTTTTTAAAAAAAAAATTCTAAATTATTAAAGAAAATAATTATTTCTACCAATTAAATTAATTTTCCTATATAAATTAAAAAAAAAATTTTGCTCAGGTTTTATTAAAATAGTAATTAAAGTAAATTTTGTAAAGTCGATAAAATAAAAAAAAATTATACGCGAAAATAATTTCTTTCCTCAATTTTTTATTGCCTGTCTTATAATATTTAGTAATATAAGGTCAGTTGGGGTACATTTTGCGAGACAAACTACTGAAATAAAAAAATATGAAAAAATTTCAATTGGTTCAACTATTATATATCTACTACAATTTTTTTTCAAGTTTTTTCATCCCTTAATACAGTAATATACTTAACCCATTAACGCCCATGCTTAGACACATGGAAATATTTGCAATCTCATAATTGAAAACAGGACTGCGGTCCAAATAATGACTTTTGACGTTAAAAATTGTTTAAAAAATAATTTGTTTAAACAATTTGTTATAAACAAATATAAAAAATTGATGAATTTTTAAAATCTAACAACGCCATTCGATTCTATCAAAAAATACACTATGGTGCACCCATCAGAGCCCATGATTTGACACACGGTAATATTTGCAATTTCAAAATTGGAAACAGGACTGCGGTCCAAACAATGACACTTGACATTAAAAATTGTTTAAAAAATAATTTCTTTAAACAAATAATTTTTTTCATTTGATTATAACAATTTGTTTAAACAAATTATTTTTTAAACAATTTTTAAAGTCAAAAGTCATTATTTGGACCGCAGTCCTGTTTCCAATTATAAGATTGCAAATATTTCCATGTGTCTAAGCATGGGCGTTAATGGGTTAAAGAAACTGTTTTCTTAAACCTTTCTTAGAAACTATGCTGTCCCGATTTACCACAAATTTTATGAAATTTTCTAAATCTTGGGGTAAATAGGGACAGTCAGTTTCATGTATTTAAAGCTTATCTAAATTTGTTTCTGCTACATAAAATTAATCCTGGGAATGTAAATAACAACTTAAATAAATAAACCCGCAAACATTACCTTTTAAAGGAAAAAACTTACGTAATTTGTGAAGAATAGTGAATTTGTCCCAATTTATCCCAACTGAACGTATTTCCTATTGCATAAAAAATTGATAATCAAAGAAGAAGATTAAAGAGTAAAAGATCCAAAGGGAAAAATGTTCAGTTTCCATATGCGAACCTGTTGAGACAATGTTAGAAGCCCTATGCGAATTTTATTTGTAAAAAAAATAGTCACATTAGTTTTTAGGGTCAAAAGTACGAATTTCTACAGTTGAAATGTTGTGAATAATTCAAAAACAGTAGACAAAATATCATTCTCCATAAAAATTTAATTTTTTAATAATAGAAAAAAATTTTTAATTCGACAAAATTTTTGAACAAAAAGTAATATCCATAATTATATGAAGAAGCAATACGACTACTAGACACCTTTAATACTATAAATTGGTAGTAGTTTTTTATATTATTTTTCTAATTTTATTAATTTATTTTAAAAAAATATTGGTTTATTAAAAATGAAATAAATTTTTACTTACCTTACTGTTTTAATATTTTAATTCATATATATATATATATATATATATATATATATGTATATATATATATATATATATATTACAGCTCTATCGGTTGGCACATAATATTTATTGTTCGCTTCAATTAGCAACATTTTCATTTTTGCAGGCACGCATGTCTTTGCTTGGGCATAACATCACATGCGACATATAATGAAGCGCACCCGGCTGTGTCGACACATAAAGAAAATGGATACTCAAAAGTAGATACTTAAAAAAATAGCTAGATTTAATATCTGTATACTCAAGAGCAATATTTTTCGGAAATAATAACACAGTGCAACAGCATTTTTATTTCTGAGACCGCATAGGGTGATTCTTATTGGTTTTTCGACGCTGAACACGAATCCGTAATCAGAATTGCTCCATCACCCTAGGTTTTCAAGAAATTTGACATTGAAAATTGTAAAAATGCGGTTTTTAGGGTACTTTTTGATTTTTTATTACGGTACCAAAATTTTTTCTGAGGTTTTCATGATATGCATATGAAAGCTGATATCCCCCTTAACATTTTCCAATTTTGATCTTTAAAAAATATCTTTTTTTGGATGAGTTATACTCATTTGAAATTCGCATTGCAACGAGAATCGGGATCACAGTGCAGGAGGCGTATAAAAAAATGGTCCAAAATTCAAATGTATTTTAAATGGTCTGAAACTTGTTACTTGGGGGTTTTCGGGGTCGCTGATTACGAATTCGAGGTCAGTTTTTGAAAATTCAAAATGGTGGATCCAATATGGCGGACTATTTTTTCTAAACTCGATCGAAATGGCCTGTAACTTGTTACTCGGGGGTTTTCGGGGTCGCTGATTACGAATTCGTAGTCCGTTTTTGAAAATTCAAAATGGCGGATCTAATATGGCGGACGACTTTTTCTAAACTCGATAGAAATGGCCTGTAACTTGTTACTCGGGGGTTTTTGGGGTCGCTGATTACGAATTCGAGATGAATCGTGAAGCTCTGATTTTTTCTCTGTCTCTCTTTAACAGTCCGGACTTACTGCTTTGCCTACCCCGAATTCGTAATCAGCGACTCCGAAAACCCCCAAGTAACAAGTTTCAGACCATTTAAAATACATTTGAATTTTGGACCATTTTTTTATACGCCTCCTGCACTGTGATCCCGATTCACGTTGCAATGCGAATTTCAAATGAGGATAACTCATCCAAAAAAAGATATTTTTTAAAGATCAAAATTGGAAAATGTTAAGGGGGATATCAGCTTTCATATGCATATCATGAAAACCTCAGAAAAAATTTTGGCACCGTAATAAAAAATCAAAAAGTACCCTAAAAACGGCATTTTTTCAATTTTCAATGTCAAATTTCTCGAAAACCTATAGTGATGGAGCAATTCTGATTACGGATTCGTGTTCAGCGTCGGAAAACCTTTAAGAATCACCCTATGCGGTCTCAAAAATAAAAAAAAATGAAAATCTGTTGCACAGTGTAATATATATATATATATGGTCGAATTTAGTATCTTGATGTAGTCAAAATAAGGCTTCCATGTCTAAAGAACGGACCCCAAACAAATAGTATAACGATACGAAGTCTAAACTGCCTATACCTTTTAAATTTCATATTGAAACGAATTAAGATTTTCACCTGAAAAAATGTAGCGTTTATGACTTTACCCACATAAAATTTAGAAACAAATACGTCTTTTTTAAAAATTATTTACATTTATTTAAACAGTATATTTGTTTGTTATGGGGTAGGGTAGAGTTTCAGTCTTTTTGCGCCAAATATTGGCTTAAATTTTGAGGTTATGTTTGTTTCTTGGTCGTTCCCAGTCAAAATAACATAACCTTAAAATTTAGGTCAATTTTGGCGGAAAATCCACCTCCCCTTCAACGTAAGGAAAGGGGGGTGCTTGCGACTATATTCAGAATCTTGAAACGAACATAAACTTTAAATTCAGGACATTTTTGGCGGGAACTCCACCTCTACTGGCAGCTATATTAAAAATCTTGAAACGAACATAACCTCAAAATTTAGGTTATTTTTGGCGAGGGGAGAGGAGAGGGAAGACTTGCGGCTATATTCAAAGTCTTGAAATAAACATAACCTCAACATTTATGTCATTTTTGGCTGGGGAGAGGAGAGGGGAGACTTTCGGCTATTTCAGAATCTTGAAACAGCGGCGGCAAAATCTTTTTATAATATAGAGTGATAATGTTCCGTGTAAAAATTTCCTGATCTGACACATATCAGGAAAAAACCGCCGCAACTGTTTAGGGCCAGACGTGGCCCCACTTATCCGGTGTGGTTAAGATCGGACGCGGCGTTTCATTCCTTATAATTCTTTATTAAAGGTCTCCCTACTTGTCCCCTATCGGCACAATGCCCAAATTTCTACATGGGATATATTATATAAAACTCCTCTTACTTATACTTAAAGCTACATTATTTTATAATAGTTATAGAAAGTTCTTAATTATTATAAATGAACTTACCTGGTTTAATTATAAATTTAAAGTATAGCTGAAATTAAACAAGTTTTAAGAATTAACTATAATAATCTTGGTATTCATTCATTCATTCATTCATTCATTCATTCCGTCCGGACCCCTGCTGGGTTTTCGGTGACAGAGAAAAGAACAAGTTATGGAGAGAAAAAGGTATATCTTTATTTTGCAAATGAGGGTTAGCTTGACCTGCAATCTGTTAAGAAGGATTAATTAATAACTCTGAGGACCCAGGTAATTATTTGTTTCTCCCTTTATCACGTGAAAAAGCTATAAAGAAAGTGTAAAACTGAATAGGTAACGCATACCTTTCTTTCTTACACCAAGAAATATAACATAAGTACTTCTTTGTTTAACATTGTGTTTCTCTATCTAGACGATTGAAAATGGCATAAGAACATCATCATCTAAAATCTTAATCTTCTTCCATTTTTGTTTTAAAAATAAAAAAAAATATTCATTTATATGTATATATGTATGTAGGGGAGAGTGACAAACAGTGGAACACTTTTTTTCAAAGAGATATTAATATGTCAATTTTATATATTTTTGGACACTTTTTGGTACTACCATAAAATTTCAAGTTTTTGGAACTTGATACATTTTTCTTGTTTTTAAGGTTTGTGTTAAACAGTGGGACACCTATTATTAATTATTAAATAATGAATAATTGTTTCAATAATAATATTCTGCTTCATACTTTGTAAATACATATATATGTTTTGCATTAAATAACGTTAACAAATGTTTCAAAACACTCATAATTTAATAATATTTTAAATTTTTATAATTTTTTATTACATTTCATTATGTACTCCGAGTTAATCTTCATTAACAAAGGTTCTATTGGCCAAGGGTTGGTACATCTTTATTTTTGTATATAATAAATGTGAAAAAAGAAATTATTACCTGGGTCCTCAGAGTTAATCCTCATTAACAAAGGTTCTATTGTCCAATGGTTGGTTCTTTTGTGGTATTTGTTCCGGGGTTTTAATACAGGTATAAATACGTATATATGTCATTTATAATGAACTACTGATTACTCATATAAGAGTGTCCTTTTTGCACTTAGTGGCTGATCAGTAGTTACTGATTCATAGTTACTCATAGTTCTCTCATTCTTTTGGATATTTGGTAGTTTTATTGGATAAAAGGCAAAATTAATTATATTGGATTAAAGTAAAAATTGGTTATATTGAATTAAAGGAAAAATTAGTTATATTTAGTAAAAGGTAAAATTAGTTGTATTGAATTAAAGAAAAAATTGGTTATATTTAATAAAAGGCAAAATTGGTTATATTAGAGAAAGTGAGCAAAACGGTTAAAGATATTTAGATTTTCATGCATCAAAAAAAAAATTAAACGAAGTATAATATGGCCAACATAAAAGAGTATGTTATTTTAAGTGATAAAGATTTAAAAATTATTGAAAATAGAAATAAATTGTTAAATTACATGCATATGTACACTACCGTCCGAAATTGTGCGAACTCTGCTTTTTCAACAACTATAAAACTGTTCAAATCTTCAAAAATATTAAAACTAAAATTTTTTCCTCTTTACTTTATTAAAGTTAATAAAATTCTGAAAGAAATGACACCTTGACAAAGAGAATATGTTAATTTTTCAATTAGATATCTAAGAAAAACCCAATTTTCAATGTTTCTACTATTTTTTTTATTTCTCTGGCAAAAATTAATATTTTTAAACGTTCTTAGGCTCATTGAAATCGTATTTTGTTATGCAATTCAAATTATATAAAACAATTCATGTACACATTCTTCCCTAGCGTATGCAAACCGTGAAAGTTGGCTCATAAAATGTCAAAAAATTGTGATTAATATTTATATGACAAAAAATGATCAGTAAAATGTATAAATCTTAAATTTACTTACATAAATCAGAGAAGTTTAGAATGATATATTTACTTGATTTTTAAACATTATATTTTATTGTAGAATTAAATTTAAATTTTTTGACATTTTATGAGCCAACTTTCACGGTTTGCATACGCTAGGGAAGAATGTGTACATGAATTGTTTTATATAATTTGAATTGCATAACAAAATACGATTTCAATGAGCCTAAGAACGTTTAAAAATATTAATTTTTGCCAGAGAAATAAAAAAATAGTAAAAACATTGAAAATTGGGTTTTTCTTAGATATCTAATTGAAAAATTAACATATTCTCTTTGTCAAGGTGTCATTTCTTTCAGAATTTTATTAACTTTAATATAATAAAGAGGAAAAAATTTTAGTTTTAATATTTTTGAAGATTTGAACAGTTTTATAGTTGTTGAAAAAGCAGAGTTCGCACAATTTCGGACGGTAGTGTACAAATATGAAGATTTATTAAGAAAAGATTCCAATTCTTTTTTTAATATGCAAAGTGCTTTGTATGTAGAAATTCTTGATTTTATTGTCCCAATTAGAGACGGTGATAAACATATTTAAATACTTTTTAGCGGTAATAACAATTATGGTCACTGAATTTATGTCTATTACTATAGAGTAAGGCTTTATATTTTTGATAGCCTTAATAAGGGGTGTTTAAATGTGCAGCAAATAAAATATTTAATTAGATTGTTCCCTTTTAAACCAACAGTAGTTTTTGAAGCTGTTGATCAACAACCTTTTGGTAGTGTTGAGTGTGGAGTACATGCAATAGCATTTGCAACATCTATATTATTTAACGTAATGCCAAACCGTGTAAATTATGAAACTGATAATAACAAAATGAGAAACCATTTTAAGTCAATGTTTGAAAATAATTGCTTAAATCATTTTCCGACAGTAAAAACGTCTCACAATAGGAATTCGATAATAGAGAATGATTAGAACCGTCTTTTCATAAATTGAACTCAGGAACATAAAAATTATATTTTAAACTATTGTTCTGTTTTTAATATTTTTCCCAGTAATAATATTAACAGATTTCTATTAACACAAGAGTTAAAAATTAAACATTCTTTAAATGACACTAGTGAAAAGAAAATAATTCGTACAACTTATAATACTGTGAACAAAATTTTACCACATGAATATTTAACAATGAAAACTTTTCTGAGTAAAGAAAATGATAAAAAGATAAATCGAGCAATTAAAGAGAAGGGAAGAAAAAGGAAGGCAAGGCGCGAAGTTACATATGAGCAGTAAATAATAAGACAGGAGAATGAGAGATTGAGAAAACGTAATCGTAATAAAACAGAAATAAAAAAGAAAGAGCGCAAAAAAAATTTGACATGCAAAAAAAAGAAATTATCTATAAAAACTGAAGATGGAAAGAAAATACGCAAGGATAAAAATTTGGCATGTAGGAAAAGAAAAATATCAATGGAAACTCAAGATGAAAAGAAAGTGCGTCAAGAAAATAATTTGTCATGTAAGAAGAAAAAATTTTCTACGGCAACGGAAGATGAAAAGAATGTGTGAAGAAAAGAATTTGACATGTAAAAACGATAATCGGAATAAAAAAAGTGCAGGAGTTGCAATAATGTCTTTTGAAGATTTAGATGAAAGTAAAGTACCACAGAATTATTTAGGTTTAATAAATGTAGAATGTAAGTTTTGTAACGCGTTACATTTTTTGTGTGAAAGACCGTAACATAGATACATCACGGAGGAATGTCCCCGTGAAAAGGACATTATGATATGTTAATTATCTGAGCCAATAATGACAGCGCGATTCTGATAAAAGATATTAAAACACTTTAATGAAATGAAAAGAAACTTGTTTATTATTAGAAACATTAAAAATAGTACAAAAGCAAAAAAATACTCTCCGTGCGCACTCGTCACGAGACAAAACAGTTTTATAGATAAAACAATCGTAGTACAGAAACTACTTAGCGACGACAGCGCCATTGGCTGTTCAGTAAACTGATTCAAACAAATGACAAAATACTAAATTGCATCTTTTTCAACATGATATCGCCTGAATGTCACAAGAATATTCCCGGTTGATATCAGCTTGACATTCAAGGAATATTCCGTGCTACTTAGGTGGTAGATCCAATATAAAGAAATTTTTTTTTACATTTCTAATATTAAATTTTTTTGAAAAAAAATGAATAAAAAATATAGTTAATGCATACTAGCAACGTAGTCGGCCGCTTGCGGACGATAAAGTTGCTAGTTAAATAATAATGTTAATATCAATAATATATTCACTTTAAGGTAGTACATCGGTTAATCGAGTTTCTATAACATTTTTCAAAATTTTTACTGTTAAAATTTTTCTCTTTTTATTTGCAAAGTTTGAAAATTTTTCCCCGTCCCGAAAAAAAGATAATTAATGTCAAAGTTGTGAATTTTATTTAAAAGAACACCGTACGTTGAAAGGGCGCGTAAATCTCAATGCTCTGTTTATTTTAAACAGCAACAGTAGTAAAATAAGTAATAGAAAATTATGTAATTATTATTTATTTAAAAAGTAGAACTTATTTATTGTGGTATAATTTAAATAAAAGTTCCGTTAGTATGGAGTTACCCGCAATCAGTACAAAAACTTGCAGCAAACTTGCAGGAAGCTTTTCGTGCAAGACTGCAAGCGAACATGTAGCAAGTTTGGTGCAAGCAACAAAATGTCCTCTTACGGCAAGCTTGCAGGGCAACTTTGGCGCAAGCTTGCTGCAAGCTTGTATAATATTAAAAAAAATTTTTTTTAGAAACAATTATTTTCTAAGTAAAAATAAAAGGCACCCTGCTTTGTAGGTTAAAAATTTATTGCGCAAGTGTAGGAACTTCCGTTTACAACTGCGCATCAAGTTAAGTTTTGCATACTTGCAGCAAGCATGCGCCAAGATTGCCCTGCAAGCTTGCCTTGAGAGGACATTATATTGCTTGCAACAAACTGACGGAAGCTTGTCGTACAAGATTGTATTTGTATTAGTTGGTATAGTCAACGCTCAAAAGAACAGAGCAGGTAGGGAAAATCATAGTACAGACAAGTAAGTAGTGGGGTTCGACTTAAAATTTTATCTTCGATTGCAAACAATGTACATACTAACTTACGCTTTCTAATTACTTTTTTTAGAAGCAATTAGTCTTTAATATACTGCTTTATTTTTTAACTATAGATTTATTTAGTTTATTTTTTATTTAAATAATCAATTACTTGACTACTATCAAAAATATATTAACCCAGTAAAAAAAAAGAATTGGGAGTAAGCGATAAGAATTGGTGGTAACTTAAGCTGAATTCGGTTTGGCGAAAAAACCGAATTGGAACGTTACGGTGAATTATTTTTTTCTTACTGTGAATTCTTTTCTTTTGAACATTTAAATTGACGTTTGTTTATTCGAGTTTACATTATAAATGAATAAAATAAATGTTTCGAAGTCTAAAAAAGCCGATTTGAAATAAGAAATATACAATTTAAAAAAAATAAATGAAAGCGAATCTATCACATTTCACTTTTATTTCTTTTTAAAAAATTATATATTTCTTATTCCAAATCGGCTTTTTTAGACTTCGAGACATTTATTTTTATTCATTAATAATGCAAACTCGAATAAACAAACGTCAATTCAAATGTTTAAGAGAAAAGAATTCACGGTAAGAAAAAAATAATTCACCGTAACGTTCCAATTCGGTTTTATCGCCAAACCGCATTCAGCTTAAGTTACCACCAATTCTTTTCGCTTACTCCTAATTCTTTTTTTTTACTGTGAACTTAAAGTAAGTTATTTTTATTTCAATAAAATAAACTGTATTTGAAAAATTAATTTTTGTATTTATTTATTTCAACCAATTGACAATAGAATCGAAATCTACGATTTAAAAAAAATTTGAAATAAGGATGTCAGATTCGTAATCAGCGACGTCGAAAACCTCTGAGTAATAAGTTTCAAGTACAACTGATTTTTTTAAAAATATCATCCAACATATTGGATCCGCCATTTTGAAAGGAAAAATTCCAATATCCGTTTTGTAATTAGCGAATTAACAACCATCGTCAATAACTAAACGATAAATTTTCTTACTTATTTACAGATATGCCGTAAAATAATGCATTTTTAAATTTGCATTTTTATAAATGTACGAATTATTTAATATAATGTACGTTTATTTTTATTGTATATTTTATATATATTATTAATATAATGTATCAATTATAATTAGGATAATAACCTTTCAGTCATTCTATTTTAAACTTTCATAGAGTAAGGTATGATTATTCATCATCGCTCTCGAGGGAAAGGTTTAGTCAATAGTCTTATAAATAAGTTACCATTTGAATTACATCTGCCTGGTTATCAATATTGTGGACCAGGCACAAAGTTAGTAAAACGTCTACAAAAAGGTGATCCGGGTATTAATCTTCTGGACGCCGCTTGTAAGGAGCACGATATCTCATATTCGAAAAATCGAGAAAACGTAGAAGCAAGAAACGTTGCTGATAGAGTTTTAGCTGAGAAGGCTTGGGAACGTGTTACAGCAAACGATTCCAGTTTAGGTGAAAAAGCTGCTGCTTTAGCTATATCTGGAACTATGAAAGTTAAATCAAAATTGGGTATGGGAGTTAGGAGAAAGAGAAAGTCAAAATTAGGCTTGGGTGGAAGGAAGAAAAAAAAGATATCTTCTAAAAAACTAACTGCCCTCAGAAAAATTGTAGATGCAGCTAGAAAATCCATAATTCCTGGTAATGATGCTCAATCAACAATTAAAAGTGCCATTGAAACTGCTCGGAAAGCTGTTAGAAATGCAGGAGGAAGAAAGAAAATTTTAGCACCGCGCATCTTGCCTGTACCTTCAAAAATTGGTGGTTTACTACCATTAATTCCAATTTTTGCTGGATTAAGCGCCCTTGGAGCACTAACTGGAGGTGTAGCAGGTGTATCAAAAGCTGTAAATAGTGCAAGTGCAGCAAAAGATAAATTAAAAGAAGCTCATCGCCATAATAAGGCAATGGAAGATATTGCACTTGGTAAAGGTCTCCATTTAAAACCCTATCGTCAGGGATTAGGTCTTCATTTAAAACCGTTTTCAAAAGGATCAGGCCTTCATTTAAAACCTTATCAAAGAGGACAAGGATTAAAAAAGTGTTCAAAAAAAAAAAGTTTTTGATACTTCCTAAACGAGCACTAACTGACTTTGAGTTGCTCAAGTATGTTAAAGACTTGAAAATTTCCAACTTTAGAGGTGTTTTTATGCGAAATGAATTGCCGACAACAGGGCCGCGCAAAAATGAATCAGCTATTATTAATTTAGATGATAAAGATGGTTCTGGAACCCATTGGGTTGCATATATAAAAGTTAATAATAAAGCTGAATACTTTGACAGTTTTGGTAATCTTCAACCACCATTTGAACTTGTTAGTTATTTAGGTTATAATACTCTAATACAATACAATCATAAAAATTATCAAGATTATGATACTTTTCATTGTGGTCATTTATGTCTTAAGTTTTTATGTGGACAACTTGAAATCACACAAAAATATATTCTATATAAATGATGGTATTTATATAACCTAATCAGTTTATAAAAAGTCATCATCATGGATGAATCGTTTACTTTAACTATCTCTGGCAATTCATCTATTCTGGAGGCTGAATATTTTCCACCAATAGAATTATTACCTAATAGAAATTATGTACTTGGCTTAGTTGAATTGTTAACTTTCAATTCAATTCCTAATATTGATGAGGGTAAAAATAAATTTTATATTGATAATCAAGTAATTACTATACCTCCTGGTAGTTATGAAATTGAAGATATTGAAAAATATATTCAAAATTCTATTACAGATGGAGTTAAAAGTATAACTATAAAACCAAACAATAATACCTTACGTAGTGAAATAAAAAGTACTCACAAAGTAAGTTTTAAACCTAAAGATTCTATTGGTGAATTGTTGGGATTTACACCACGAGCGCTAATAGCTAATAAAACTCATACGTCTGACTTACCAGTAGCCATTCTCAAAATAAATGCTATTAGAATTGAATGTAATATTACTACTGGTGCATACATTAACAATAAAAAGGTACACACAATTCATGAATTTTTTCCAGTTGTTCCTGCAGGATATAAGATAGTGGAAGTACCATCACACGTCATTTACCTTCCAGTTGCCGTGAAGACTATACATAATATTCAACTACGAATCATCGATCAAGACGGAGATTTAATAAATTTTCGAGGTGAAACTATAACAATTCGATTACACGTTAAATCAGTGTAATGGGTATTATATTTCATAGAAAATCTGGTGGAAACTATATAAACGAGTCACAATGTCAGAAATCATCCAGTCTTCATTCAGTTCGCAAGAGGCTAACACCTCAGAATTTACGTTTCCTGAAGCAGCTCGGTCTACGGGTTTATCAACAAAATTAAAGAAAGGAAAACTAATAATTCACATATTTTTCTTTTTCTGTTGTTGTAATAAAAATGGAAGAGACTTTAAATATTCTAAGTCTAGTAAAATATGATAATTCTCTAGCACACTATGAAATTCATGCTCATCAACCGTATGTTTTATCCGCATTTAATAATAGTGATGAGATTCGAATTGCTGTTCAACATCAAGATTTATACATTCTTCCCTCTAAAAGTACATTACATGTACATGGAAGATTAGTTAAAACTAATAATACTGCTGTAACAAATACAAAACTAATTAGCAATAGTATTTGTTACATGTTTAATGAGATTCGTTATGAATTAAATGGCGTTGAGATTGATCATTGTAAAAATGTTGGTCTAACGACAACAATGAAATCATACATTTCTCAAACACCTAATCAGATGATTTATGCTGAGAATGCAGGTTATCTTGACTTTGATGATGCTAGTAGAGTAACTAATACTGATGGATATTTTGAAGTAAATATACCACTAAATATGATTCTTGGATTTGCTGAGGACTATCGAAAGATTGTTGTAAATGCAAAACATGAACTTATTTTAACAAGATCTCGTACAGACCTTAATGCTATAGTTAACATTGACGGATTAGAGCGTGAAGAATTCAAAATTGTAATTAATAAAATTGAATGGATGATTCCATATTTATTTGTTAGTGATCGACAAAAAATTGAATTACTAAAATACACTGAAAAAGATTCACCTATTACGATGAGTTTCAGAGCATGGGACTTGTATGAGTATCCTATGATTCCTGCTACACGAAAACACATATGGACTGTAAAAACTTCAACTCAAGTTGAAAAACCTAGATATGTTATTCTTGGTTTTCAAACAAACCGAAAAGAAAATCATACAAGCTATGCCAACATTTTTGATAATTGTAATTTAACCAATGTAAAACTTTACTTAAATTCACAATACTATCCATATGGTAATTTGAATTTAAATTTTAATCAAGGTCAATTTTCTATTCTTTATGATATGTATTGTAATTTTCAATCATCATACTATGGAAAAGAACCTGAACCTTTGCTAAACAGAAATAACTTTAAAGATTATGCACCACTAGCTGTCATAGATTGTTCAAAACAAAACGAATTTTTAAAACAGTCATCTGTAGATGTACGCCTGGAATTTGAAGCTAGTGATAATTTTCCCAATAATACAGCTGCATACTGTTTAATAATTCATGATCGTATTATCCAATATACACCAATCAGCGGTGTTGTTAAAAAAGTATCATGATTGGTGGTTGTAATCGCCAATCAGAAGAGACGAAAGGGTGTTAGTGGTGGGGAGGAGTGACTATAAAAGGAGCAGTTCTATGCAGCTTGGGTCATTCCTCTGTTACAGATATCATGTCGTACGTTATAGATATCCAATGTTTCAAAAGACCCTACAACGAGTTTGTCATCAAGGAGCTGGCTATTCTACCTCTTCAAGAAGATGCTCATCCATTGGTCTACCTCTTCGAGCCGCCATACGCCTGGAGTCGATTACCAGCAAGATACAAATGTGAGAATCGATGGCTGACAAATAATTATCATGGTATCGATTGGGCTGCCGGCGACATACCTTATGAAGAATTACAACCTATAGTAAAAGAAGTATTAATTGGTACACCTACTGTTTACGTAAAAGGTTTGGAAAAACAAAGATGGCTGGAAAAATATACTTTAAACGTATTTAATTTAGATGATTTCAAATGTCCATCATTAAAAAGTTTAGATGTAGATAATTCATCTACATGTACAAACCACACACGTAGTTTTAGCAATTGCGCTGTTAAAAATGTATGTAACCTACGAAATTGGTTGATACAACCATCAAATGTACTACGAAATAATATAGAAAATAATTATGAAGTTGACAACGATTGTACACTAAAAGACTTTTATAATGATTGTGAAAATTTTATATGCAATGAATAAATGTATAAAAATGTATTTAAAATGTTTTAAATTAATTTACCCTACCTTCCTATTATCTTAATTATATGTTTAAGCTATTTTTAACGAGTTTAAGCATGTATAAACTTGTCTTATGACGTCACAAAGTGGGTATGGCTAACTTCGGAGTGGTGGGGGTATCACGCATGCGTGGAAAATGCTGAGATGAACTGTGCATGCGTAGAAGAAGGAGTGAGGGTAAATAGCAAGAGTAGGGGGTAAAAGTCTATTGCGCATGCACGAGCAAAATTTTAGAGTATAAATATATGGTCCATAAGCATTTTTGCTCATTCTTCTTTTGTTCACAGTTTTAGCAGCTATGGATCTCAGTAAAATCAACGCCATTGGCCGTATGGATGCATTTTTGCCAACGAAGCCGCTCTCCGAATTGACTCCTGGACATAAGTATCCAATTACAAAGATCCAGGTAGTCAACACCAAATATGGAGAAAAAATTGTTGTTGAGGTAGATAAAAAGTTTAATACATTCCTACCTTCAAGATTTGTACCAATGTTCACTGATGACTCGATATGCTTGAACCAAATGCAAGAAGCTATTAATTCTGGACAATTGCGGCTTAAGTATATTGGTGGTCCATACAACCATATTGAATTTAAAATAAAACAAGTGTAAATATTGTATATAATAAATGTATAATATGTTATTTACGTTGTATTTAATTCAATACCTCATTAGTATTAAGTTAGAATTAAGATTATATTTAGGTTAAGTTTAATTTTCATAATTAATAAGATAATTAATTATTACCAATAAACATTTTACAGCCAAAATTTAAAAATTCTTATAGCACAATTGACCTAATCGACAGTGGCGCCATCTGTTGGGTGTCCGCTCAACTAATTCGGTCGGTAAAACAGGGATGGGTAGCTCTCTGACCAAGCCAATTTAAATTGTCAAATAAATTTTTAAATTTCCCGCCAAGCAGATTTGAATTCGCTAGTGGCGCCATCTCTCGGTGACAACCGAAACTATACTTGGTCGGTAAAACAAAATGGCGGTCAAGTAAATTTGAATTGTCAAATAAATTTTTAAATTTCCCGCCAAGCAGATTTGAATTCGCTAGTGGCGCCATCTGTTGGGTGTCCACTCAACTAATTCGGTCGGTAAAACAGTTTCCCACATTACCAACTAGGTTTGAATTCGTCCAGCTGTTGATAATATAGAAATCTGCATTACCGACAGAGCAGTTACCGACTGCTCTGTAGGTAACTTAGCCGGGATCAGAACCTGTCCTAGAACTCTCCTAGCCATACTACTCCTGTGGAAAGGGTTTAAAGCAGAGACTAATACCGACACCAAACGACACGAAAATTTATGAAAGTGTCGTATCGTGTCAAGACGACACATTTAGAAATTTGAAATCGTATAGTATCGGGGCTCGCCACGATACAATTGTAAATTTCTAAACCTGTTGAGTCTTGCGATAGAATTATGAAATTCTGAATATGTTGAGTCTTAGCCACGATACGTCACGCTATATATGTTTCGGGACAGTCCCTGGTTTAAAGCCACTTATTTATGAACTGGTCAATAATGGATTTACAGGTAAAAAATAAACCTTTTTTACCTTAGAGCAATAATGAGAGTCAATAATCACAGACGTACAAAGTTTTGGATTTTGTCAGACCCAAAAACCAGAATAGTCATTTCTTATGCAATTTTTAACACTAAATCCAAAACTGGGCGCGAAAATGCTCTATCGATAAAAACTTTTTTGTACATTGGCTCAAATTGTATAATAAAGTGTTATTCTTCCCCTTCAAAATATGACGAAACCCGTTACGATCCGATTTTTATCCCCTGAAATACAGTAATTTGAATATAACGATACAAGATCTGAAAACCCAAAAAGGAGCAAGAATTCAATTATAATTTATATTAAATTTATAATTGATAAATTTATAATTCAATTTATATAATTGATAAATTTATAATTCAATTTATATAATTGAATTTTTGCTCCTTTTTGGGTTTTCATGTCTTATATCGTTATACTCAAATTGCTATATCTCAGTGAAAA
Organism: Leptopilina boulardi; assembly: GCF_019393585.1. Lineage (NCBI taxonomy): Eukaryota > Metazoa > Arthropoda > Insecta > Hymenoptera > Figitidae > Leptopilina > Leptopilina boulardi. The sequence goes on from NW_026137888.1 coordinate 897,099, forward strand.
AAAATCGGATCATTACGGGTTGGGTCATATTTTGAAGGGGAAGAATACAATTATACAATTTTATTATACAATTTGAGCCAATTCACAAAAAAGTTTTTATCGATTTTATAGATCGGTAAATTTTGCCAAAAACGACCTTTTTACACTTTTCAGTTAGGATATCTCGAAATCTTGGCGTGATAGAGCATTTTCGCCGCCTCTTTTGGATTCAGTACGTGTTAACAATTGCAAAAGAAATGACTAATAAGCTGCTGTACGTCCTGTCTACAGGTATCTAAAAGCGCCTTGTTTGTACCTGAAGAATGAAAAATTTTATTATTTTAAATATGTTTTTTACAAGATTGCCGAATTCAACAGTTAAGTGCAAATTGCACATATACATATATATATATATATATATTAAAATTATAATACCGTCAGCAGAAGGTAATTTAGTGAGATGCGCTTGCAATATACGTCCGTCATCTTCTCTTTGATTGACATCATCTTCAGAATCAGTGTTTTCTATATGTTAATAATTTAAGAAAATTATAAAATGTTAATTCTTAAAAATATTCCGCGGAATATTTACACTTTTCACTTAAAAAATAATGTTATCATAATATAATAATAATAATAATATAATTTTCAGAATCTTATATTTAAATATAGTAAGTCGTCAAATGTCCTTATATGAGAGAATGTTCAATAAAAAACTTGAGAGAGTATTACAATGTAAGATTTAATTTTTTTGAATGCTCACTGGTATATCTTTGTTTCTAGGTCTCGTTAACAACAGTATATTACTTTATGCCCGTGTAATGTATACTATTTTTCTTTATATCCGGTCGAAAGTACGCACTGTATATTTCTCTAATTAAAAATAATTCAATTGCGTATTCCATTTGACAGCCGGCCATCTTTTACTTTCCTCCTCGCTTCAACGCCTCTATCGGACACTGTCGAAGCTCCCATTTTTTCTCTGTCTCTCTCTTTTTTCGATGCCTGCCGCGACATTTGCTGCACGAGCGAAGCGAGTGCAGCTGGTCGGGAGCAGGCATCGAAAAAAGCAAACAAAATACATAAATAACTACAACTTTTGTAAATAAATATATATTCTATTCCATTCAATTCAAATTTTCGAGGATATTTTGTTTACTCTTATAACATGCACTGATGACACATACAAGCACTGAGTAATCCTAAGAAATTTTGAGGTTACCTGTCAAAAAAAGATTAGTACGTACATTGTTGTTCGTTGAATAATCACAATCACAAAATTTCAAGAAAAATGTTTTGTTTATTTTATTATTTTATTTTTTTTAATTTTATTATAGATTAACAGAGGGACAGAGAGAGAAAAATTTAGCTGTCATCTTTTGAAGTCGGTTATGTTGTGTTAAATCGCGATGAGTTACCGGCCGAGCCGTTTATCTGTGATTTTCAATCTTTCATGCAATACGAGATATTTTTGTCTATACTGCTGCTAATTAACAAATGAAAAATGGGATAATATTTAGAATCTCTTATAGGGGATCCTGAGGTAAAAATTTTCATGTATGACTTATTATTATTTAATTTTAATTAAGATAAAATAATTACTGTTCAGATTTAACCTAGTTGACTGTACATTCTTAAAAACCAATTAAATTTTATTACCAAACAATTTTTGAATATTTGGTAATAGCATTTAATCAGATTTTAAGATTGCATGTGGTGAGAATAAAATTGTAGATGATTAAAACTTACTGTGCAGCCGTACGAGCCGTGGAAATAGATATTTTCCAGTGCAAGTCCAAAAATGTTAAATATTACATTGCAATATATTTTCTCAAGTTTTGCATTGAATTATTCGCACTATTTCCGAATCTTTAAAATACCCATTCTTTTACTAATCATCCTCTAATTTTAAAACTAATAATTCTGTTCACATTATTAAATAATGTGTATCAATAAAAAAAGGTATACGTATTTTTTTTGGTGCCTAAATTTTCGAGTTATGAATTTTCGAAATTTTCATTTTTTGAAAGCAGGCCTATTTTCAATGACCTATTTTCATTGAAAATTCACACATGGGATCCTTCATGGGATTCTATATCAATTCCTATACAAAACCCCATATGAAATCCCAGTCCTACATGGGAATCCATGTGGAATTCCATATGGAATCCCATGAAAATTGAGACACGATTTAAAGTATGATTTAACATGGGAATTAGCGTTTGTATTTCTACTTAATAAAATCCTATGTGGATTCCTACATTATTTCCTTCAATTTTTCTGTCATATTATTCTTGTCAATTTCCTATTTCAATTTCGTATTTCAATTTCCCATGTCAATTTCCTTTATAATTTCTCATATAAAAATATTTAAAAATTCCATGAAAAATCATTAATAAAAATTTTCCTATATCAAATCTTATGTCAAATATTATATGAAACCCGGGTTCGCCACGTGACAGCTAAAGACCCTAACCACTAACCTAACCAACAACTGTAAATGAGAAATGAAATCTTCCTCATACCCTGTAGATAGAATTGAGATTGCGAGGCATGAGGAAGATTTCATTTCTCATTTACAGTTGTTGGTTAGGTTAGTGGTTAGGGTCTTTAGCTGTCACGTGGCGAACCCGGGTTCATTCCCCAGTCCCTCCAAAATTATTTTCAAGCGTTTTCTGAAATTATAGGAATAAAAAAATATGCAAGGCAATAATGACAAAAATAATATATGTTTAAATGAGTAATTTAATTTTTTTTTAATTTTTATATTTTCCTATATGGGATCCTATATAGGATCCTATGTAGGAATACATATAGAAACATATATGAGAATCCTTGAAGGATCTTACGTAGAAATCTATATGAATTCCTACATGGAAACTTACATAGGTTCCTATAAAGTATCCTATATAGGATTTTTCAGTAGAGATATTTTTGAAATTTTTTGTAGTAATTTCAAGTGTGATTTCATATGAGGAGATTTCATGTAGGAATTTTTTTGTCGTCAAAGAATTTCAAATAGGATTCTACATATGATATTACATAGGATTCTACATAGGATCCTACATGGGATTCTACATGGGATTTAAGTTAACAAATTATTGCAGTATTTCATATAATATTTGACATAAAATTTGATATAGGAAAATTTTTATTAATGATTTTTCATGGAATTTTTAAATATTTTTATATGAGAAATTATAAAGGAAATTGACATGGGAAATTGAAATAGGAAATTGAAATAGGAAATTGACAAGAATAATATGATAGAAAAATTGAAGGAAATAATGTAGGAATCCACATAGGATTTTATTAAGAAGAAATACAAACGCTAATTCCCACGTGAAATCATACTCAAAATCGTGTCTCAATTTTCATGGGATTCTATATGGAATTCCACATGGATTCTCACGTCGGACTGGGATTTCATGTTGGGTTTTGTATAGGAATTGATTTGGAATCCCATGTAGGATCCCATGTGGGAATTTTCAATAGGGCTGTAACTTGAAAATGATTGATTTTAGAAAATTTTCGCAAAGAGAAAAAAGTTTGGTTTTTCTTCGACTTTTAAACAGATCATAATTTTTTATTAACAAATTCATTTTTTTTCAATTTGGGCATTTTTTGCAATTTTTTTTTGCTTAATTTCTGAGTTTGAAATGATAAGAAAAGTTTGCATATAGCTTTAGAGTAGATCTGATAAATATTATTCTTTAGATAATAATAATAAATAAAAAAAAACTTTTTTCTTTTTTTTTATTTTTCTAATCAAAATATAATACTTTATTTTGCTATTCTATGATTAAATGACAGTTCTGGTGATTAAAAATTTTCATTGATTAATTACAGCAAAAGATATTATTTAAAGTATATAGAGATTTCATTATTTGAAAACATCGAGTAACGATACTTTCAACAACTACCATATTTTCATTATATTTGAGAGCACATCTTTCTTTTTAACTTTCAATACATTCTGCAATAAGTTAACTATATAATTCACCATAGTTTGGAATTGTTTCGTTCAATGACAAAAAAGGTAAAAAATTTAAACTTATACCCAGAGTATATGTATTTCATATTCTTAGTTCAATAGGTTCTCGGAGACACTCTGAAGTAGTAAAAATATGATAATAATAATTAATAGGAAACTTTTTAAATCAGAAAATTTGACAGTAACTTGAAATAGACCGGTTCTGTGGATTCGCCCGTGAGTATAAAAATATCTATCTGTTAAACATATTTATTTTATAAATATAGTTAAATTCATACCATTACTGAGTACGATAGGACTTTCAACAATTGCAGACGGTAGTATTTTGTCAGCTTTTAAACCTGCATAAATAAATTTATCATTATTTTCAAATTTGTTGCGGAAAGTTAAATAAAATTTCAGTTGATTTCTAATTTACATAATTCCCAATGGGAAATGAAAGATTATTTTAATAATAGTCCATTATTGGGAGATATTGATACCAATATTAGTGTAATAATGGCAACTATTGATGGACAAAAGGTGAGAAAATCTAATCACGATCTTGTAAATTGTTGATAATAACACAAGCCTGCATCAATTTGACATAATGAATGCGACAAGGTGTTTTCGAAGGAAAATTTTGCGCTGAACATGAATCCGGTGTCCAAAATGCTGTATCACATTAAATTTTTCAGAGAAATGAGATTGAAATCCTCAAAACAGCGTTTTTGGTATTGCTTGAAAAGTCGCACGGCAAAATCCTGACATGGTACAAATTTTACTGTTATCAAAAAATAAAATTTGAATCTTGCCCTTTTAAATAAGCTATCATCCGACTCATTTGCATTAAGGGAAGGTTCTCATTGCGGAAGTTCAAAAAATCGTTTCTTTTTTTATTGCATTTTTTGAAAGCTACATATATGTGTAGAATAAGTGAGTGAAGTGATTTTGCGTTCCGCAAAATATTTTCGCTACTTCAGGGTCTTGAACTCACCGGTGTCCTGAGCGCTGAGTGACGCTGAGGTAGCATGATCATTGCGTGGTCCCTAATCGCTTTTATGCAAATGTTAAAATTGCTATCGACATTTTTATCAACAGATAACTTACTACGAATCGTGATCAGCGACCTCAAAAACCTATAGATATCCATGATTTGCGCAAATCGAACCAAACATATAAATATTTCATATAAAAATGTTTCTAAAACTTTAAACGCGTTTTTCTCGAAACAAGATTTTTCAAACTGGTGGGCATCGTAGCGTCTAAACTATTCATACAATTAACTTCCAGTTTCCGGCAAATGAAAGATAACTAAATTCTACTGAGGTTATACCTATAATATGGTATAATTGTTAACAATAAACCTTTTTTACAAAGGGTTAAACGTGAAAAAATAGTGCAAAAATCGCAAGTTTTTAAAAAAGTGTCAGCCATTTTGTCATTTATACAACTTTTTGGACATTTTACAGGTATAACCTATTCTTTAGGATGTTGGCTTCATAAAAAATTTTGGTTTTTTGTTCTTGGTTCAAAATTGATGAGTGCAGAGTGCCCACCGTTCCACTTATTGAAAAAAACATTTGTTTTTCAAATCGCCGTATTGACCCCCATTTAAAAAAATTTTGAAAATAAAAAATATTTTTTAATAGCTTAAGGATGTATCTTTATCTATAAAAAAGAATTTATCGATATGTCACAACAGTTCCTTGTAAAAAATTGTTAAATGTTGGGCTTTTTTTCGTCGCCGCAATGAGAACCTCCCCTTAACCCTCAAAGCTGATGGTGAATTTATGTCCAGATGTGAGAGAACTCCAAACTAGTAATTATTTTAACTATGGCGAATAAGAAATTGGGGTTGATAAAAAGTTGTTTTCAAGCAAAATGATGTTTTAGGTTGTTTCTATAATTGGTCATAATACAAAACTGATTAATATGTTTCATATTTTTTCTGGAGATATTGCGCTTTGTAGAAAATTTTTTATTTAAAGGTTGTTTTTAGAGATTGTGAATCGGAAAATTTTTTTCAGTAACAGGTTAAAGTATATGCTTTTGCCCATTCGATAATCTTAATTTTCATAATTCCTAATTTTTCATGTTTACTATATTTCCAGTACTTTGGAGTTCTCTTACCTCAGCTTTAAGGGTTGAAGCAAATAAGTTGTCTGATAACTTATTTTAAAGTAAACGATTCAAGCTTTAATTTTTAATTGAGAAATTTTTACGTTAGGATTTTTCCTTACGATTTTTCAAAAACTGCCAAAAACGCAGTTTTAGGGTTTTAACCCAATTTTTCTTAAAAACTAGATGTCATAGAGCATTTTGGACACCAGATTGGTGTCTCTGGTGTGTGTTTTTTTGGTGTTTTTGTGCTGGTGTTTTTTCCTTCGAAAACACCTTGCCACTCTTGTTATACCGAAAAATTGTTTAAATTTGCAGGCCGATAACAGTTCTAGCACAACCAGCAGAGGACAATTTTGTCTGCTAGAACTAATATTTTTTTTATTTTTTAAACTTTGAGAAATTGATGATTTAATTTTAAATGGGTATGTATTGCAGAGATCACAATCTTTCCGAAACACACCTACACAGTTATCATAATTTTTGTTTTAATTTTAGAGAAAAAATTATTTTTTGCAATCTCCCATACAAGCCAATGTTTTCTTGAAGCCTGAGAAATAATCATCATAAATCACTTTTAAGGTTGACATGCTTTTCCGTTATCAAAATTCTCTGACTTTTCCAGGTTAAAAAAGACATTTTTCCAGGTTTGTTAAGAATTATTTTACTTAAAAAATACAAAAAAATTGATATAAAAATATTGGAAGTAATATTTATTTATTACTTTTCATTTGATAATTCAATAAATCATTTCGTTAAATTTTTCTGATCCATAATTTTTTTTCACTATTTCATTGGGAAAATTTAACTAACTCATAGAAAAAAGTTAGTCGCTGTTTTAAATTAGTTAAAAATTTACCATTTTCCAGGTTTCAGAAGTTAATTCTCTGACTTTTACAGGTTTTCTCAAGGTTTAAAAAATTCCATGACATTTTCAGGTTTTCAGCTAGGTACCGCGGCAACCCTGACTTTACTAGTTCTACTATACATTAAAAATTTTAATAACAATTACTTTTCGGTTCTGTTTTTAGCCTTAGCAATTCTTTCAACTCTTCTATCTCTCTTTTCATTTTATCCATTTCCCTTTCCTTTGATTCCTCGACTTCTGATTGTTTTTTTAGAAATACTTTTCTCTCCATTTCTTTTTTCCGCTTTGATACAATTGTCTTCATTGCCTACAGTTTATAAAGTTTTAAAATAAAGACTGTCGTTTGAAATTAAATAACACATAAAATGTAGACAATAGGGTTGGTAGAAAAGTATAATTTGGAAATTTCATTACTTCTAGTCTTTTTGGAACTAGTTTCAGGACAAAAAAAATTCAGAAAAAGGTATAAAGAAATTTCATTTTCTTACTGTCAAATCAAGTAACTTCAGACAGTTTTTGATGTTTTCTATTAATAAGTTTTATAATATAATATCTGGAGGCTTGATCTTTAGAATATACATTCTTTAGGGTCTTGTGTGATGATATGTGTATTTAAATAGTATATTGAGCAATAAGAAGGCAAAGGCAGCCATAAATGAACCCCAATTTTTGCGAACAAGAGAAGGTCGAGGACGAGTGAGGACCTTCACTCTTTCGCAAAAATCGAGGTTCACCAATGAGCTGCATTTGGCCCCATGCAATTTCTAGCTCCATTTTTGAATCAATTAAAAAAAATGTCAAATTAAGATTTTTTTAAAAGTCTTTTTGGATTACCTAATTATATAAAAAAGTGACTAAGAAAGAATTAATCAATTAAAATCTTTGATATCTTAGTGTATGGAAAAATTACTATTTTAATACTTTGTCTTTTTTAGAAAACAATTTCATTATTTTTCCTGGAAATAATTTTATGCATTTCTTTATTTTGCATTTTTAAACACAAATAAAGCGTCAACTTTCTTGGAATCAACACATAACGAAAAATGTTTTATTTTTACATAAAAGTAATTCACTTTAATTTTTTTATATTACCTTGTCTTCAATTTTATTATTTCCTTTGCCACTCAAATGACTTCCACATTTGGCACCTAATGATCTTCTGATTGGTGGTAATCTAAATCTGATGTTGTTTTTCTTCAAGTCGTCAACTTTTGCATTAATTTCTTGACGACTTGCTTTATGTAAAAAAATGTGATTTAAAAATAATTTACAATTCACATTTGTCACTATTCAAAACACATACATATGTTTAAAATAGAGAAGTAAAATTTGTATAAATTAATTAGTTTTAATTTCATACAAAAATTTAATAAGAATAATCAAATAAATTTTAAAAAACGCGAATAAAAAATAAAACTGACTAAAAATAATTCAAAATAAATCATTTAAATCAATTGTAAATTTTAAAAAAGTTTTACTTTGAGGATTATAAAACAATTAATTTTCTTTTGTCCTAGAAATTTAACAATCATGAGAGATCATAAGAATGTATTCTGTATATATTTACACAAAAATTATTAATAATATTTCTGTTAATTTTCTTTTTACAATTCAAATTTTGTTAGAAAATGATTGATATCTATAGTTGCTAGTAAGTTATGAAATTAAAAACTTTTTATTAAGGATTAACACTACCCAGATAGCACGTTAGTTTGCAGCAAGTTTGCGGCGCAAACTTGCGAAGTTTGCAGCGCAAGTTTGCTGCAAACTTGCCAAATGTATAAAAATGGCCTCGCATAACAAGTTTGCCTTGCAAACTTGCTGCAAGCTTGCATTGTAAACTTGCCTTGCAAACTTGCATTGAAAACTTGCTGAAAACTTGCATTGTAAACTTGATGAAAACTTGCTGTAAACTTACCTTGCAAAATTATAAACTTTTTTAAAGTTTTATTTTTACGACTTATTTTTTTTTTTATATAATTAAAATGAATATTTTATAAACAAAGTAATCTGGAAGTTTACACAGAAAGTTTTTAGCAAGTTTACAATGCAAGTGTGCAGCAAGTTTGCAAGGCAAGTTTTCAGCTAGTTTGCAATGCAAGTTTACAATGCAAGTTTTCAGCAAGTTTGCAAGGCAAACTTGTTATGAGAGGACATTTTTATACATTTTGCAAGTTTGCAGCAAACTTGCCCTGCAAACTTGCTGCAAACTATCGTGCTATCTGGGTACTCTAGAGGCAGAAAAAAAGATCTATCTGTAATTATGTAACAATTTGGGAAAATAAAAAAGGAATAGGATTTCTTTTTAGAGGGCTTATTGATTACAAATTGAAGTGTAAAAAAAATTTTTTTACTTGAAATATTACTACAAAATGACGGCGATAGATGCCATATACTAGATCGACTACTCTTTTTAAGACCAAAAAGGACAGAAAGTTTTTTTGAACAGTTTCAGACTTGGAACAAAAATCCAACAAATTTCATAATCTATATAGGGGAGGACGGGGTAAGTAGTGCCGGGGGTAGTGTATATATATATATATATATATATATATAAGTATATCTCAAAAACGAAAAAAGATTTTTTAAAAATTCAAATGGGAGAAGTAATATTTAGTGCCTACGCACAATTGTCAGTGATTTTAATTTCATTTGTTGTATGAAGTAATCACTTTTGAGTGCCAGTGCTTTTGCGTCACAAGAGTAAATATTTTAAAGTGTGCAACTTTTGGTCTATTTTTTACATTTTTGAAGGTATCGATTCGTAATTTTCACTAAAATGTTCTAAATTTAATTAGGAATAAAATGGTACTATACTTAACTGTTTATTTAACTAGTTATTTTAAATTCGATGAAAAGTGACAAATTGCGCAACGGGGCCAAATGTACTTTTTGCTCGGGGCTGGTTGTGCCTCAGTTAATCGCTGTGTAATTGCATTTTTTCATGCGGAACATAAACTATATACATTTTTTCTTGTAAATATTCATCTACAATATGTGTCTGTTGTATTTATTATAATTATTTATAATACAAATTATACTCAAGCACTGGAATTTTGCAGGTTTCTATATACAAACATAAACCGGTACCATACAATACATTATAAATACTGATATTGTTTACATAAAAAAAATTTAAATGTTTTTAATGATCATAAATGACAATTACTTTAATTATTATAACGTTTAGAATAATTTTATTTAATTAAAAACACTAAAAATTATTGCGGCACAACTGACACCAGCGTCGGCACAACGGTGGGGCAAGTTGTGCCGCGTCGCCTTTTTATGGAAAAGCAAATGTTTATTAAAAAGTATAGAAAATGGTAAAAAATTAGAAAAGAATTCAAAACCTATATTAAATTCTGCATTTAATAGTCTATAAATTAAAATGAATAGCTGATATTTTACTTGCTTTTTCTTTTATTTTCTTTAAATCGGCACAACCAACCCCGCTCTATCATGAATTTTGAGAGTACATATTATGGGTTTTTTAGGTCAATTTTTGTTGGAATGACACACTATTTTAGTAAATTAATCTAATTGTAAGAGAAAAATGGATAAATTTACTAAAAAGGTGTGTCACTTCTATAAAAATTGATATAAAAAAAACCCATATGTACTCTCAAAGTTTATAGTATATAGATTATGAAATTTGTTGGATTTTTGTTCCAGGTCTTAAATGGACAAAAAACTTTTTGTCCATTTTGGTCTTAAAAAAGAGTAGTCGGTCTAATATATGTCATCTATCGCTGCGATTTTGTAGTAAAATTTCAAGTGATGTAATGTAAAAATTAACTGCGTACAATTTAAAAAAAAAACTTGTGTTAAAAAGGTATTATTTCAAGTTGAATAAATAAATTATATGAATATAAAAATGATGAAACATGAAATTTTTCTTACTGGCAAGAAAGACGATTTGCGCCTTATAAAATCTACCATCTTTCCAACGAACTTGATATAATCGACTTTTATCATAATTTTGTGTATTTAAATCTTTTACATCCGTGACTTTGCATGTAAAAAAAGCCTTATCTTCTTCGAACTTTACATAGGCATATCTCAGTTCAGACATTTTCTCTGGTGAATCGTACTGGTGGACTACGCGCGAAAATAATTTTTGTAATATATATTATGATTAAAAAATTTGAACAATAATATAGGGTCAAACTACTGAAAATCACCTGAGAGTGGTTGCTGACATATTTTTAAAAAATCTATTTTTAATATTATGTGAAACTAGATGCATTTCTGAGTTTATTAGTTATAATATTATCGCGTAAATTTTATTTCGTTAAAAATTATTATTAATGCAAAGTATGAGGTTCACGACATGATTTCGTAACCTTAAATGTTGCATTGTTTTTAAAAACGTTATGATTAAAAAACTATCAAATATTACATATTATTATTTGTAGGAAACATAAATCAATTTATTTTACTTCAAAAAATGATAGAATTATTATATCATTATTTTATGTGTAGTGGCTTATATCAGAAGATTGCAAACAGGAATCACAAATAAGCCAAGCTAATCGTGCTTAAGAAACTTTTCAATCACTGCACAAGACATTTTCAAACCATTTTTTTAGTAATGCTTGCGCCTCAAACAACTTTTTACATGGGTTGCCACGGTACTGACTTTTTATGTGATACCACGGTACTGACATTTTGGCAATAAAGCTAACCTAACTTTTACAATTCTGCAAAATAATTATTTTCCGTGTGTAGATCATTTGTTCCCAATGTAATCAACAAAAGAATCGTAAATATTATAATAAAAAATGTTTGCTTTAATAGAATAGTAATACCACGGTACTGACCATATTTTTTGTACACTCCATTTATTTACAAAAATCATTTTTTTTTCAAGCGTAAAAACTTCAATTTTATAACTTCCCCTGAGTGTTATTTATTGCTAAGGGATCCTATTTTAGATTGTAATTGACAGATAGCATAAAACTAAAGTACAAATAAATAAATTATATATAAAATAGTCTCCTTACAAAATTGAACAAATTTGTCGACAAAACTATTTCATAGTTTATAGTTAAATAAGAAGTATTACCAAGTGTATTATATACATGAATTGTTCATTTATATGAGTAATTTATGTTAAAAAATTACCGGCTTTCAAATGTAACATTTTCGATAAAAATTATTGAATTAAACTTAAAACTTTGAAGAAGCGACACGCCACGGTACTGACATTTTGGAGATAATCATTCAATATAATCGAAATAATAATACTAATATAAATTTTTTTTTGTTTTTGGGTTACTTTTATACATACTTATAAAATTTAATTATGACATTGATCAAATTTCATTATTTTGAATTTACGGGTCCGTCAAATTAGACTGTTACGCGAGAATCACCCATATATGTTATAAGTTTTTTTGGATTTTGTAAATGTAGTTGAGATGTTGTTTGTTTTTTTTTTGTATAAAATCCAAATTTATTATTTAATATTAATTAATATGAATCCAATAAATGTGGATTTTATACAAAAAAACAAACAACATCTCAACTATTTTAAATTACATTTAATTTATGTCTTCTTACCGGGCTTAAAATGTTTTTAAAACTTATGAATGTTTTATGAGATACATGCAAAAAACAATAACCCGTGCAGAAATTTCCATTTCTGTTCCCAATTACCGGCCTGGCCCTGGTCAGCTTTTCCTGATCTGGCCCCAATCAGTGGCCCCAATCAGGGCCAGGCCGGGTTGCCCAATAGAATTTGCAACTGCCATTGGCAGATGGCGCTTGAAATCTTGCAGATAAAGCAGGAAATTGTTACGAAGTAACAATTATAATTATATTAAATATTAACTGCATACATATTTTATTTTTTTATTTTAAATTTTGAAATAATTTAAATATTTTTCATTTTAATAATTACTTCCTATACTTATTATTATTATTATTATTATTGTTATTATTATTATTATTCATTGATTATAATATTTTTTCCATTTTCATTGTCAGTACAATAAATTTCATAAATCGTGAAAAATTGCAGTTTTGTAAGTACATTATAGAAGAAGTTTATTATTAAAAAACAAAAATTGAAATAAGTTTTGTTGTTAATAATTAACTTTTTGATTTATTTTATTTTTATTCTATAATAATTTATAATATTTTATAGTAATTATTCATATATTTATAATTATAATATTTAATATTTAAATTTATTATTATAATAATGAAATAAATAATAATAACCTAATAATAATTTATAAATAATAATGGAAATATTATTTAAAATATTTTTAATTCTTTATTATATAAAGAACTTTAAATTGAAAAATTAGGAGAAAGTGTTTTATTATCTACAGTGCATAGTGAGAATAATGAATATTTAATCTTAAGAAAATTTAATTTAAAAATTAATTTTTAATCTCAAATATTACGAAAATCTAAGATGTAATAATAATTCAATATAATTAAAAAATCTAATTTTTAAACAGTTGCGCTTTATATAGACAGGTCGAATATGTGTTATCAGTTCTGTTAGGTAGCTGAGGTCGTTAAAGCGCTTAGGTTAGGACTTAGATTAGGCAGGTCGCGGGTTCGATCCCCCTGGGGTTCAAATTTTAATTTAATTCTTAGGGAAGAATTGAATCAATAAATTCATTCATACTGAAAGGCATAAGTTAGTATCAATCAATTGTTAATAATATTAATTTTTATTTTTGTTTAATATTTTTACGGAAAACGCGTGACAATTTATTCTGACTAAAATAAAGATTTCTTATAAATAGACTATTACTGACATTTTTATAAATGATTTTAAAATAAAATTTAAACATATTTAATTTAATTGGTTTTACTCATTAATTACAGATTAATAATAGTAATTCATTGTAAATTATAATAGCAGCAGTTCGGGAAAAATCCCATGGACCTGGTCAGGCCCCGGCCTGGCAGCCAGATCGGGCGCAGTGGCATGGCCCCGGTCCGTTTAAGTGTTTCATCGAGGTCGTGACCAGGTCGGATTGCCCGGTCTGGCCCCGGCCAGGGCCCGATCAAAATTTCTGCACGGGAATTAATTTATGTAATTTCTTATGTTTTTATAAAAATAGTTTTATAGTATCATAATTAGTGCATTAAAATACATAAGTTTCCGTGTAGAACAATTAAAAACCAAGACATAGACGAATTTACGGAACCGTACGATTTAATTGCATAAATATAAAAAATGTATTAATTGCGTGCACACATTTTATTTATTCATCTAAATATTATAAACGTATATTCTAAAAACTATAATTTTTTGAACCATTTTTCGTAAATTATATTCGTCAAGAATGCATATTTCACAATAAAAAAATCACATTCTCGTCTCACACGCTTCGCGCGCGGATTTCCCGGTCGTCGCGCTTCGCGCAGATGCTTCGAGGGCCATCATAGTAGGAAGGTATACTCCATAACATATTTTTATAAAGCGGCTTCATTCTTATTTACCGAAAAGTTCTTATTTATTAAAAATCTAAGTTAAATTTTTTTCTATTTTCTATATTTTAGTTCATACGCGCAATAACATACTAATGTCCAACTTAAAAAAAATTTAATATAATTTTTCATGTATGCATACACAGCACATGATATTTTCAAAATATTTTTGAAATATTTCATTGAAATATTTGGAAAATTTCAATGAAACGTTCTTGAAATATTATTGCAAACAGGAAAATGTCCGCCTTTGAAGCAATATTAATGCTATAGTAGAGAAAATATTTCATTAAAATATTGTAGAAATTTTCAATTTAAATGATTTTTTTGAAAAAATTCGAACTTTTTGTGAAATATTTCCTAAATAGTGCAGGAGATTTTATTTGTAAAATTGCAGGAATCTTAATGCGAAATATTTCAGAAATTTTCATGGGAATATTTCCTCAAAGGCGGACATTTTCCTGTGTGCAACAATATTTGATGAACATTTCATTGAAATATTCCGAATATTTCAGTGAAATATTTCGATAATATTTAGGAAATATTATGTGCTGTGTGGGTGATGTGTTTACTATATTCTTAAAGTTACTACGACTTTAAGGATAACATTCTCATTACAGCATTAGTAAACTGTGGTGATAAATTTGTTCAATATTTAAACAACAAACTAGCTAAAAGAAACGCGCGTAAACGCGCGAGATATCTGCAATTTTTTATGAAAAATTAAAAATTTATTTTTATTTGACGGACACTTTTTGGAATTTTGATCTCACAAAAATAATAATATTATTTTTGTAATCGTTACTGTATTACTATTTCAACATTATGGTGTTATAATAATATAATACCTATTATTGCCCAGTCAATATGACCTTTAAATTTTGTACTCAAATAAAGATTATACAATGCTACGATCGTCGAATTGTCAGCAATACATTTAAATGACCCATCTCAGGATCCATGCAGGGTGAATTCCTATTTTGTATACCACAAGGCCCATGAACTTAAAATCGCTTTACAATGTTAAAAAGTTCTGGATTCTTTATTTCGTCTGTGATTTCAGCACATATCATTTTATTTAAAGTTTCTGAATCGCAAATTTGTGTACGTAAACAAATAGTTAAACGCATATGTGTCAATCCACGCTTTTTTCTTCTCTATGAAAGACGATACATATAAAATTGTAAATGAATAAAATTACAAGTACCTTGAGTATGCTTAAGGTTAACAGTCCATCCAGGATCACCATAAGGAAACATTGTAGGATATGTCATAGGATCAAAATTTTCCCTAACAATAAGACTAGAAATTATTTTCTTATTATTTTCTGTTGTGCATACTGAATTTACATCAACATGTAAATCCCTCTTCAATTTCTGTAGATAATTTCTTCATCTTACAGGACAAACTTTTTTCTTTGGGTATTTTCTTTTCATTCTCAGTTTCAGTAGACAGAACTCTGTTGTCATTTTTACTGGGAAAAGTCTTTAAAAAATATGAAAGGTTTAGTTCACCATTTTGAAATTCTTTAGCTCGATTTATGAAAAGACAATTCCAATCATTCTCTACAAATCGAAATCCTAATATTAGACATTCTAACTGACGGAAAATTATTTAATTAATTGTTTTCAAAAAATGATATCAAATGCTTGCTCATTATATTATTATCAGTTTCATAAATTAATCTTTTAATTTACACTGTTAACCAATACAGATGTTGCAAATGCTATTGCATTATACTTTACACTTAACTGTACCAATCGGTTGTTGATCAACATCTACAAAAAATTCTGTTGGTTTAAAAGGGAACAATCTAATTAAATATTCTATTTGGTGAATATTCAAACACCCTGCATTAAGGCTATCAAAAATATAAAGTCTTACTCCATCGTAATAAACACAAATCCAATGACCAGAATTGTTATTACCGCTAAAAACTATTTGAATATGTTTAACTCTTTCTCTATTTGGAACAATTAAATCAAGCATTTGTAAATACAAAGTACTTTGCATAATGAAAAAAGAATTTGAATCATTTTTTGATAATTCTTGAAATTTATACATGTGCATATCATTTAACATTTCATTTACATTTTCAATAATTTTAAAATCTTCATTACTTAAAATAAAATACTCTTCTATGTTCGACATGGTATCCTTCTTCAACTTTCAAACTGTTGATAAAGCCAATTTTCAAAACAAATCGTTTATTTTAGTTTATTGCTTTAAAAAATTTACTTACATGTGTTTCACCTATAAAATATTGCATTAACTATAATTCAGCTAACTAATGCAACAATGATAGTCTTTTATGAACGTGAATTAGCGTTGTTTAATCTTTTTCCACATTACATCATTTTCGATAATGATTATTATTGAACTTATTTTCCTCTGCACTTTTTATTAATATTCAAATCAATATTCAACTCACAAACTATTATTTAACCCATAAAACAATTTTAACCCTTAAAACAATATTCAAACCTCTTTCTATCTATTTAAATACTTTTCCAAAAGCCAGCATCCTCTATTCTCAAACAGTCAATATTTTTTTTTCAATATCGAAATATATTCAATGCCAATGTTATCCAATATCATATTTTATTATCCTCAAAATCCAAATATCTTTAATGCCAAAATTACCCAATACCAAAAAATTTTTCCAAAAGACAGCTTCCACTATTATAAAACAATCAATATTTTTGTTGCATTATTAAAATATATTCAATACTAATGTTATCCAATATCTTTCTTTATCCTCAAAATCGTAATATCTTTAATGCCAATGTTATTTAATACCAAAAAAACTAAATGGATTGAAGTATTTTTTATATGAAACATTTAAGACAACCAAAAGAAACAAATATCTTCAATACCAATATCATGCCATATCCATATTTATCTTTAAAATACATATATAATTATTAATACTATACAAAAATAGGAATATATTTTTTGGGCCCAATACAAAAATGAAAAACACAAATATAATATAAGAAGATTCAACACCTGCAGTAAGTTATTGATCGACAAATTGCAGAAAAATATTATAAACTTTATAATAATCAAGTTAAGTTACCTGAGACTATTAGAATCTTTTTTTAGCAACACTACTACAATGTTGTTGAAACGGTAGTCGGTTGCTCTATGTTTATCTTACATCAGCAGTAGCCGTTTCACTCCATTGAGGAGAAGTGTTATACCCCCACTCTACCAAACTGGGCCTATATTAAGTTCTCGCGAGTGGCAGATATTACGGTAGGCCTGAGTGGCATCCTCGGGGATAGGTGTTGGTAAGTTAAGTATGAATACACCACTTCCACTCACTGGGATTAAACGGTTATCATCTATATCGCATATACAATAATAAAAAAATTTCCCTCAACCCAAGACTGTTAGGACGAATCGAGCGATCACGGATTGGGTCCTGAAAAGGGAAGTGGTATATCCTCACTCTATCGGCCTGTCCCGGGCTCAGACCTCGAGTAAGTCAATTACAGCGGGGGCCTGTATGACGTTCTCGGGCTTAATGGCAATATTATTTTATGACGCTTAATGAGTTTTTCAAAAAAATTATAAAATTTTTAAATATAAACACTTTTTAATTTATTTTGACATATTCGTTTTCCTCAGAAGTTCACGATTACGATCATATATTGCTCCAATAATAACACAGGCACAAAAAAAATTCAGGTCCCAAAAAACACAACCCCATATTCCTATGTTTTTGGGGTCGCTGAAACCGAATATGACCATTAACAATTTTTTTGACGACCCATTTTCCCGCAACCACCCCTTGCACCTACTCACGGGGGTTGGAGTTTCAAATTAAAAAAAAATTGAGTATGGTGTCTATTCCAATGTTTTTTTGGGTCGCTTCATCCCAAAAACACCATTGAAAACAAATCCTTTCTTTCCTTAACCCCGTACAACCCTCTGGGAGGGGGTTAAAATTTTAAATTTCACAAAAAGTCAAGTTCGGTGTCTAATCCTACGTTTCTAGGGGCGCTGAAATCAAAAAAACACCACCAAAAACAAATTCTTTACCCCCTTAACCCGCTAGAACCCCTGGGAGGGGGTTGGAATATCATTTTTCACGGCGCTAAGTGTAGAAAAATAAATTTCCTTAAGACTTTGTAGGTGCGTATTTGTGTAATCATAGGTAACTTTCTAGAAAACTTTATTGTTGGTGATGTTTTTTGGTTTCAGCGACCCAAAAAACATAAGATTAGACACCGTACTCGACTTTTCGTGAAAAATGAAATTCCAACCCCCTCCAGGGGTTGTAGGGGGTTAAAAGGGTAAAGAATGTGTTTTTGTTGGTGTTTTTTGATTTCAGCGACCAAAAAAACATAGGAATAGATACCGTACTCGACTTTTTGTAAAAATTGAAATTCCAACCCCTTCTCAGGGGGTTGTAGGGGGTTAAGGATTTGTTTTTAGTGGTATTTTTCGGATTAAGCGACCCAAAAAACATTGGAATTGACACACTACTCGATTTTTTTTTTTGAAACTCCAACCCCCGTGAGTAGGTGCAAGGGGGTGGTTGCGGGGAAATGGGTCGTCAAAAAAAATTTTCATGGTCATATACGGTTTCAGCGACCCCTTTCATTACAGTATTTAAAAGGTCATCGACCATCTTATGAACCCTCAACCAAAAGCTGTTTTGACAACAAAAATTTCAGGTAGAAACCGTCGAAAACCCTAATTATCAAAGTAAAGATATATATGTATATATAATCTAATAATAATGAGAAAATTCAAGTACTAAGAAAATGTGAATGAATGACGGAATGAATACAAAGATTATTATACTATAATATTCTTATAATAAAGAAAAGCATTTTATTTTTTTTTTTTGATAAACAAACTTGGAAGTATTCCACAACCTGTACCATATTTATCGGGCTTTATAAGGTTATAAATCGAAGGATAATTTTTTTTCCAATTTATAGTAACATGAGGCGAATGTGTCCCAATTGTTTGGACTGATTTTTACCCCCTCCCCCTTTCATGGATTAAAATTTTTATAAAGTGGAATATAATGAAAAAAAAATTCAAATGCGTGTAACTTTTTGAAATTAATTTGTACAGAAATGTGCTAAGGGAAAAAAGTGTTCAATTTTAATGCTATTTTACGAAAAACATTGTGAAAAAATTTTTAATAGAAATTGGGAATTTTTGAATTTTTTTAAAACTCAAACAGTGCATAATTTTGGTGTTTTTGAGTGAAATAGGCTGGCCAACGAACTTAGCCGAGATTTTGTCGAACATGAAGCGCATACCAAGTTTCATAAAGATTCATCAAAGTTACTCAAGTTATCGTCGGCCATAGGATTTGTCTACAGACATACATACATGCGTACAGACAGACACTTTTCTAAAACTCATTTTTTGGGCATCAGGAGGTCTCAAAACGTCGAGATTCACTATAAGTTGACATTGGTCAAAATCGCACAAATTTAAGACTTTCTCATTAGAGATGAGAATGTAAAAAACAGATTATTGAATTATTATTATTATTTTTTATTGTTTTAATTAGAGCACAAAGTTAGCGATATTATTAATAATAATATCTACAGTTCGCACGCAAAATTTCAACCGATTATTCTTTAAGCTGTCAGTATACCACACTTGACATTATTATTATTAGATAATAATTTTTATTTTAAATACACAATTTAATTATATCTTAATTTACTCGTTTTTTCATCAGCAATAAACTCAGGGTTGCCACCAAAATTTGATTTTCTTTTTCCCTGATTTCCAGATGAAATTTTGTTTTTTCCCTGACTCAAATAAAAAAATTTGAAGAGGTTTTTATTTATAAAAAAATTTTACAGAAATCTTTTCAAGTCATAATTCCAATTAAAATTTTCAAAAAGCAGAATTTCCGTAGTACTTCCTCAATTTTTCAAGACTTTTGATAAAATTTGATAAAATTCCCTGACTTTTCCCTGACCATTACATTTTCCCTGACTTTGACCCGTGGCAACCGTGAAACTGTTCAAAGAAAAATTCGAATTGCTTTCATAGAGATAATATAAATAGAGTGGAGATGGTCTGTATAGAGGCGTCCGTTTGATAGAAAGAGAACGCGATTTTAGCACCAGTAGGTGTCTCTCTTGCGCTGGTGCTTATTGAAGGACAGATACTGGTGTTAAATCTTTCTTCTCTTTCCAACCCATTCTGTTTATGTCAGGACACTTTCCTCTTACGCAGCCGCCTATACCTTGTCTACTCTATTTATATTATCTCTATGATTGCTTTACCTCAAAGCACAACTCTATTCGACTTCCAGTTATTAAAAAATATGAATAACATTTTTCGAATTGTTGCCATTTAAATTTAATTAAGGGGTTATATTTTTTTCGGTGTGTAATACATTTTTAAACATCAACAGTTAAAATTGACAATAGGTTAGGAATTTTTCTTTTACGCTGAAAAAATATATATTCATGAACGTCGAAAAAGTTCCCAAAGTAACATAAGTCAAATTTGATGTTACCAGTTTCTAAATAATATTTTATCTCAAAAGGGCAATATGAAAATTATGATTTTATTAACGTTTTCCATAAAAATGATTATAAAAAAAGATATCGATAGCAAAAATTTATATAATGTGTTTAAAATACTTGAAATCAGAAAAAATATGAAATTGTACGGTTCCGTGGATTTGCTCAAGTATGTATAATTTCAATAATTTTTAATAATTTTCACAAATTCTGAAAAAGTTGGAAAAATCATTTGCTTTTGAAAAGACTGGGCTCAAAATTTGACTAATTATAAATATATATATTTTTTTGTAAACAATTTTTCCAAAAAATCGATCGTTACAAACAATTTTAAGATAATTTACTAATTACAACAAAAGAAAGAAAATAATTTTTTGTTCAGCTTATCAACAAATTTTCCAAAAGTTTATCTAAAACTGAAAATTTTTACATAAGAATATTAAAATTGATCAATTTTTGCAAAATGAGTTATGAGCAATCAAAAAAAATATTTTTTCAAAATCGAAAATCTTGAACTGTTCTTATCCTACAATCCTACATTAAAACTGATTCAAATAAAATTTCTATACAATCACAACTTACAAAAAGTGACATATAAAAATGTAATAAAAATGTATGTTATATGATAATTATAAGAAAATCGCGAATAAATCGAGCGCAAACAATTTAATGAAAAGCTTATGTATACATCAAATTTTTTAATTATTTGCATTTAAATAATTCAAGTTATATACTCACATAAAATTTGTAAAACACGAGATTATAGGTAATCACCATGAGGAATTAAACGAAAACTCTCATATTTTTTTCAAATTTCACATATAAGTATTTGACAGTTCTTGCATTTTACTTTTCTGTCATTGTTTGGTTTGTTTATTCGAGAAGTTGTCATAGTTTCTTAATAACAAACTATTATGTATAGCAGTAGATTGTTTGGTACAATTAGAGCGAAAATATACTATTAAAACTGAGATTTACTTTATGATTGCATGAATTCATACGAGTTTCTGATATATACAGGGTGTCCCAGTCATTGGTGTACATATTAAAGGTACATATTCTTCAGAAAAAAATAAGACAAAAAGTCTTCTACAGTTTTTCAAAATTTTTTATAGTTTTTGCGTAAATTGCAATTGAAAATTTAAAAATTACGCGTGGTGATTGGCCGCACGATCTCAGTGGGCCGGTGGGCGGGGCATAGCGCGCCGGAACTATTCTAATTTTCCAGGCGTGGGCATGTAGAGTTTACGCGATTAGTTAAAAAAATCCTTTGGAAAATTCATACATTATGTATTTTTCAAAGTAAAAAAAAGAGTAGTTAAAATATTCTTTTGAAAAATACATAACGTATGTATTTTTCAGAGGATTATTTCAAGTAATCGGGTAAACTCTACATGCCCACGCTTGGAAAATCAGGAAAGTTCCGGCGCGCTATGCCCCGCCCACCGGCCCACTGAGATCGCGCGGCCAATCACCACGAGTAATTTTTAAATTTTCAATTGCAATTTACGCAAAAACTATAAAAAATTTTGAAAAACTGTAGAAGACTTTTTGTCTTATTTTTTTCAGAAGAATATGTACCTTTAATATGTACATCCATGACTGGGACACCCTATATATATACTCGTTAACTATATGAATGAAGGCGCTGCGCACCTTTGTGTAGTGTTCAGGGCGCTTCCACAATACATGCAATTTGCCTTGCTGAGCATTTTGCTCTTGCATTTTGCTCTTGCTTTCTGCGCGCGCAACATATTTATCAGTCGTCAAAATTAATTAAGTAATTGATTACTAATTAATTATATGTAATTAAGTAGTAATAATGTTATACATTAAACAAATTAATTTATTACTACTTAATTACATGTAATTAATTTGTAATTAATTACTTAAATAATTTTGACGACTAATAAGTATGTTGCGCGCGCAGAAAGCAAGAGCAAAATGCAAGAGCAAAATGCTCAGCAAGGCAAATTGCATGTATTGTGGAACCGCCCTCAAAAGGGATGCTTGCCGTTTCCCCAAAACTCAAAACTGCGACTGGTCATAAGGGTGCAGTCACATAGAGGTCAAACAGTCGAACAGATTTTCATGCGTGAGTAAAGGATAGAAGATAACGCTGTCCTTTACTCACGCATGAAAATCTGTTCGACTATTCGACTGCACTGTAAAAAGCTTGGAGGAATTTTACCAGTTTGAAAAGGGGAACTACTATTATTACCCAGTATCAAAGCGGCACTTTTTCTAGGTTATGAAATTTTCCTGTCGGGCTGGGAAAATTGCTGTGAATGGTAAAATTGTAAGTTCCTTATATGAAACGAGTAAATATGCAAATTAGGTAAAGGGAGACAGTTTATTGATATTTGTTTTGAAAAGAAGAAGAGAGCAATAGCGTTACCTGAAGGGAGATAATTTTATGCTATATTTAAGTGGAAAGAGAGAGAAGCAAAAGCGTTACCTGAAGAGAGAGCAATTTATGTTATTTGCTTATAATAGAGAGAGACAGTAAAACTTTACTTTGACTACGATAGTAGTTCTAATAATTTCCATGCAATAAAGGGAGAAAGAAAATATTACCTGGGTCCTCAGAGTTAAGACTCAAAAATAAAGGTTCTATTGTTCATATATATATATATATATATATATATATATACCCTCTAAACGAAATGATAATTTTAAAATCTTCATATTGTAGAATAATTTCGGTTTGTCAAGTACAACAGTTACTTGAATACTTGAAAAATATTTAAGCTAATAAAAAAAAATTCACTTACTGATTGTGAGTGAATATAAAGTGAATTTAGTGTGAACATAGTGAATATATAAGACATAAAGTGAATTTAATGAATATAAAGTGAACTTCGTGAGCATACGCAGTAAGTAATGTTGTTAAAAATAAATATTGTTGTGTTGATTGAATAAAAGGCAAAATTAGAAATTTGTTTGGTTATTTTGGAAAAAAGACAAAATTGGTTTGGTTATATTGGAAAAAGGTAAAATTGGAAATTGGTTTGGTTATATTGGAATAAAGGCAAAATTGGAAATTAGATTGGTTATATTCGAATAAAGGAAAAATTGGAAATTGGTTTTGTTATATTCGAATAAAGGAAAAATTGGAAATTGGTTTGGTTATATTGGAATAAAAGCAAAATTGGAAATTGATTTATTTATATTGGACTAAAGGCAAATTTGGAAATATATTTTGCTATATTGGAATAAAGGCAAAATTGGAAATTGGTTGGTTATATTGGAATAAAGGAAAAATTGGTTTGGTTATACTGGAAAAAAGGCAAAATTGGAAATTGGTTTGGTTTTACTGGAAAAAAGATAAAATTGGAAATTGGTTGGTTATATTGGAATAAAGGCAAAATTAGAAATTTGTTTGGTTATATTGGAAAAAAGACAAAATTGGTTTGGTTATATTGGAAAAAAGTAAAATTGGAAATTGGTTTGGTTATATTGGAAAAAAGGCAAAATTGGAAATTGGTTATATTGGAATAAAGGAAAAATTAGAAATTGATTTGGTCATTTTTGAATAAAGGCAAAATTGGAAATTGGTTGGTTATATTGGAATAAAGGAAAAATTAGAAATTGGTTTGGTTATACTGGACAAAGGCAAAATTGGAAATTGGTTTGGTTTTACTGGAAAAAAGATAAAATTGGAAATTGGTTGGTTATATTGGAATAAAGGAAAAATTAGAAATTGGTTTGGTTATACTGGAAAAAAGGCAAAATTGGAAATTAGATTGGTTATATTCGAATAAAGGAAAAATTGGAAATTGGTTTGGTTATACTGGAAAAAAAAATCGGACTGAAATCGAGGGTTCCGTACTCGAAGCGAACTTATTTGGTATAAAAACAAATGTTTAAAAAATATGTGTTGTATGATAACTAATATAAGTGATACGAAGAGGAACAATTTTGTAAAATTCAAGAAAATTGTTCCTCTTCATATCACTTATATTAGTTGTCATACAACACATATTTTTTAAACATTTGTTTTTATACCAAATAAGTTCGCTTCGAGTACGGAACCCTCGATTTCAGTGCGAGTGTAACTCGCACTTGTCCGATTTTTTTTATTTTAGAGTTGTAACGACTGAAGAAATGAACTCAATCATGTTTATTAAATTATTTCTATAATCTACACATAAAAATACGTAAAAATAGAAAATTTGAAGCCCTTTAGAAAAAATTTGTTCCGTTATTGGGAGAAAATTCATGATTTTTTCTAAAATTATCAGTTTTTTCTTGACAGACCCAGAAAAATCAACTCCAATCATCCTCGCTATATTTTTTTGTAATCTACACGTAAAAATACGTCAAAATATATAAATTTGAATAACTTTAGATCAACTTTTTTGCGGAAAAATACATTTTTTTCTTAAATTTATCATTTTTCTTCAAAAATTTGATAAAAATTGATCATCAACTCCAATCGTGCTTACATTTTTTCCCTGTATTTTTCACGCAAAAATACAGTTTTACAGCAAATATGAACAATTTGGGTTGAATATTGTGTGCGCTAGGGAGAATAAATCATTTTTTTGGAAATTTTTGATTTTTCCTTGACAACGCTATGTAAATTGATTCGAATCAAGTTCGCTATATTTTTCCTGTAATTTTCACGTAAAAATACGTAAGTGTGCAAAATTTGAGCTCTTTATGTCAAGAGATGTGGCTGCTAGGGGGGGGGGTACATAGTCATTTTTAGGTATTTTTCGTAAAAATTCATGGTTTTTCCTTGACAACGCTATGATAATCAACTCCAATCATGCTCGCTATATTTTTTTTGTAATCTACACGTAAAAATACGTTATAATATATAAATTTAATTTCCTTTAAATAAAATTTTGTTCGTTTTTGCTGGAAAAATACATTTTTTTCCTAAAATTGTCATTTTTTTTTTAAAAACTTGATAAAAAGTTAATCATCAACTCTAATCGTGACCGCTTTTTTTCCCCTGTAGTTTTCCCGTAAAAATACATTTGTATACTAAATATAAACTGTCTGTGTTGAATATTGTGTGCGCTAGGGAGAATAAATCATTTTTTTCGAAATTTTTGATTTTTCCTTGACAACGCTATGTAAATTGATCGGAATCAAGTTCGCTATATTTTTCCTGTAATTTTCACGTAAAAATACGTAAGTATACCAAATTTGAGCTTTTTATGTCAAAAGATGTGGCCGCTAGGGGGGGGTACATAGTCATTTTTAGGCATTTTTCGTAAAAATTCATGGTTTTTCCTTGACAACGCTATGATAATCAATTCCAATCAAGTTCGCTATATTTTTCCTATAATCTACACGCGAAAATACATATGTGTACTAATTTTCAGCTCTCTAGATAAATTTGTGTGGCCGCTAGGGGGGGGGGTACACGATTTCAAAAAAACCGATATTAATAGGGTTCCGAACCGAGTACGGAACCCTAAAAAGGAAAAATTGGAAATTGGTTTGGTTATACTGGAAAAAAGATAAAATTGGAAATTGTTTTGGTTATTTTGGATTAAAGGCAAAATTGGAAATTGATTTGGTCATTTTTTAATAAAGGCAAAATTGGAAATTGGTTGGTTTATATTGGATTAAAGGAAAAATTGGAAATGGATTTGGTCATATCGGAATAAAGGCAAAATTTGAAATTGATCTTCTAAATTTCAATTTCGTTATATCTGTAAATTTTTTAAATAAAAAAAGCAATGACAAACAAAGGAGAAATTGTTAATTTGAGTGATAATGATTTAAGTATTGTAATTACTGAAGGACAAATGTTAAATAATGATCATATGTTTGAATTTCAAAAGTTATTGGGAAGAGAATCAAATTTATTTTATAATATGCAAAATACTTTATTTTTACAAGCACTTGATATGATATATCCAATCGAGATAAATAAGCAGCACATTCAAATACTTTTTAGTGGTTCTCATAAATGTGTCATTGGATTTGTACTTACTATGATGGAAAAAGCCTTTACATTTTTGATAGTCTTAACAAAAAATGTTTAAATGAAGATCAGAAAAAATTTTTAATTAGATTATATCCTTTTAAACCACCAGTAATTTTCACAATTGTTGATCAACAACCAGAAAATAGTCTTGCTTGTGGAATATATGCAATAGCATTCGGAACATCGCTATATTTTAATATTATGCCCCATTCTGTCAATTACTATTATTGTAATATGAGAAATCATTTAATGTTAATGTTCAAAAACAATCATTTAAGGAATTTTCCATCTGTTCAAGTTCTTAATAGTAGATCTTGCAGAGTTGAATATGACTGGAATTGTCTTTTAACAGAAAAAGATAAACAACTACAGTGTAGAGAATCTTGCCCGATAATTATGAAAAAGATAAATGAAGCAAATATTGCATCAACAACACTAAAAAAAAGTAGAGCTGAAATTCAAAAAAATTATCGTGAGAGGCAAAAATTAAAACGTAAAATTGATAATTTTAATTGTTTATATGAAGGAGACTGTTCGACAAAAGAAAAACTTCATGCCATATTCAAAAAAGAAGAAAATATTGCATCAACAACAGTTAAAAAAAGTAGAGCTGAGATTCAAAAAAGTTATCGTGAGAGGCAAAACTTAAAACGTAAAAAAGATACATCAAATTATTTAGATGAAGAAGACTCTTCAACAAAAAATAAACTCCATGCCGAATATGAAAAAAAACAACTTCAGTATGATACAAATTCTTCTCATGTAAACTTAAAGAAAATTAATAAAGAAAGAGAAATAAAAAATTAGCAAATAACACAATTAAAATCTAAATTAAATAAGTAAATGAAGAAAGTAAATGATGTAAATTCTAATTTGATTCTTTCTACTCCATCAATATCAAATGCAGATTTAAATGATAATATGCCATTTAAATCAAACAATGTTGAAAATTATCTTGGTTCGATGAATTTTTACTGCACACATTGTCAAGCTAAACATTTTAAAGACGAAAAAGTTGCCACTAAAAAAGGTAGTTTTAATGATTGCTGTGGTCATGGTGGTGTTGTGATAGGTTCAGTAGAATATCCCAATGAATTAAGGCTTTTGCTAGAAGGTATTCATAAGAAATCTGGCCATTTTAAAAAAAATATAAGATTGTATAATAATTCATTTTCTTTTGCATCTTTGAATGCTAATGTAATTAACTTTAATGGCAGGAGAAGAAGACCATTTTGTTACAAAATTCAAGGTCAAATTTACTATCAAATTAATAGCACTTTATATCCGGATAAAGATGAAGATTTATGATCTTGAAGAAGCAATTTGTTACTGAAAAAAAAGTAATTATATTTTGGATGAAGAAGTCTTAAAAACTATAGAAAATATTATGCGAAATTCTAATGTATACACAAAATCTTTTATGATGATGTCAGAAGTAATTAAAATGGAAGCTGAATTAGCAAGAAAAAGAAATGAAGATATTCCTGAATTACAATTATTATTTACGTTGAAGAAAGGTTTAGATAAAAAAAGATACAATTTTCAAAGTTTTAATGAAGTTGCTGCAATTTTTAATACAAACTCAGAAGGAGAAATACCAGAATCCTATGTAACGGTTTATAATAAATCTACAAAGGAATTAAAATTAGTAAGTAATTTGGATCCCAATGTTGAACCTTGGATTTATCCTATATTTTACCCACTTGGAAATAAAGGTTATAATATTAATATGATTCGTAGTGATAGTGATTATAGAAGAAGAAACCTTACTATTTCTAGGTCTGCCTATGTGAAATACAAAATCGCAATAAGAGATAAGGAATTTAATCAATTCTTATATGGCGGGCGGTTTTTTCAACAATGGGTAGTTGATAATTATGTAAAAATAGAAAAAGATAGATTAAGATTTTGTGCAAATAATCAAGCTCAATTGAGAAGTGAAACATATAAAGGACTGATTGATTATTTACATAATCGTGAGTTAGAAAATGATGTACACGTTGGAAAAATGCTTATATTGCCTTCTACTTTTATAGGATCTCCTCGCAATATGATGCAACAATATCAAGATTCCATGGCTATTGTTGCTCGTCATGGTAAACCGGATTTATTTATTACAATGACATGTAATCCAAATTGGAAAGAGATAAAGGAAAATCTATTACCCCACCAAACTGCTGCTGATAGACCTGATATAGTAACTAGGGTTTTTGCATTAAAAGTGAAACATCTGCTAAAAGTTATTGTTGATAATAAATTATTTGGAGAGGTAAAGTCTTATGTTTATGTTATTGAATTTCAAAAGCGAGGATTGCCACACATTCATTTGTTAGTTATATTGAAAGAAAATTCTAAAATATTGACAGTTGAAAGTATTGATCGTTATATTTCTGCAGAAATTCCTGATGAAAATATTAATCCTACCTTACATAAAATAATAATGCAAAATAACATTCACGGACCTTGTGGAGATTGGTGTTTGATTGATGGAAAATGTTTAAAAAATTTTCCAAAACCATACCAAAATGAAACTACAATTGAAGAAAATTGCTATGTTCATTGTCGTCGAAGAAATAATAATAGAACGTATGAACGACCAAATGGATTTGTTGTTGATAATTCTAATGTTGTTCCGTATTGTCCTAAGCTATCAGAAATATTTAATTGTCATATAAATGTGGTAATAGTTTCGAGTATCAAATCTGTTAAATATTTATATAAATATATTTTCAAGGGGCATGATGCTGCATCCATTGTTATCACAAATGCGAATGGTGAGGTAACTGTGAATCACAATGAAATAAATCATTATGAAGAAAATAGATATGTTGGTCCTGTTGAGGCAGTTTGGAGAATTCTAAGTAATCCTTTAGGAAAAAAGAGTCATAGTATTAATCGTTTACCCATACATTTACCAAATGAACAGAATGTTATTATTCGAGAAGGAAAAGATAGTAACGTTGTTTCTTTTGATTTGAAGAAAAATACAAAATTACTGGATTACTTTAAACTTAACCAACGTGATAGTAATGCTCATCAGTATTACTATTCAGAAATACCAGAACATTATACGTGGATAACAAAATCTGTTGAATGGAAACAAAGAATTCGTAAGGAAAAAGTATTGGGAAGAATGTATTCAGTTAATCCGTCTCAAATGGAATTATTTCACCTGAGATTATTGTTGCTTACAGTAAAAGGAGCAACTTCTTTTGAAAGTTTAAGAACAGTTAATGGAGTCGTGCTTGAATCTTTTACATCTGCTTGTTTGGCATTAGGACTTGTGGAAGATGATACTGAGTGGATTAGAACAATAGAAGAAGCTACTTTATGGATGATGCCTCATTCACTTCGCCAATTATTTGTAAGAATTTTAATTCATTGTCATCCTGTTCACCCGGATAAACTTTGGGAACAATTTAAGAGGCATCTGTCAGAAGATTTTTCAAAAATTAACAATATTGAGGCTGAAAATATGGCTTATAGAAATATAAAATCACTGTTACTTAATGAAGGATACAATTTAACTGACTTTCAAGGATTATTAGACATAGAAGATGAAAATCGTTCTATACAAGTTGACGATATAAATATGTTAGAACATATTAAGATAGGAGAACAAAATTATGATACATTAAATGTAAAACAGAACGTTGTAGTTGACTATATACTTCAAGTCATAAAAGATTCTTCTTTAAATGGTTCTAAATGCTTATATGTCAATGGTTGTGGAGGATCTGGAAAAACTTTTTTATACATTACATTATGGCATTTATTAAGAAGCAAAGGAGTGAATGTTTGTAACATGGCATTTACGGGTATAGCTGCCACTTTGCTTCCTAACGGGAAAACTGTTCATAAAGTTTTAGGATTACCTGTTCCACTGTATAGTGATTCAACTTCAAACATTAAAGTTCAGTCAAAAGAGGGACTCTTTTTAAAAAATATAGATGTTTTTATTTGGGATGAAGCACCAATGGCTCCAAAATATGCCTCAGAAATTATGGATTATCTATTAAGAGATATAATGAAATCAAATGTTGCTTTTGGTGGTAAAATTGTAATTCTAGGAGGAGATTTTAGACAAACTTTGCCAATTAAAGAACGAGGCACTAGATCAGAAATAGTAAATTTATCCATAAAGAACAGTAAACTATGGAAACATTTCAAAAAATACACTTTAACAGAAAATATGAGAGCCTTACCACAGGAGACGGAATTTGTAGATTTTCTACTCAAAGTGGGCAATGGTGAATTAAATGATGTAGATGATAATGTTAAATTACCAGAACATATTATTCAACATGGAAATGTAGATATTGCTGAAGAAATGTATGGTCATTTGATACAACAGAATAAATTTAGAGAGTTGCCAGTGTGTGTAATTTTAGCACCTAGAAACGTTGACGTTGATGATATTAATAAGAGAGTGGTGCGTCTCTTAGACAGTAATGGGGAAACAATGTATAAAAGTATTGATTCTACTGAAAATTGTGATAATGGAAGTTTTGCGGAAGTCTTGTTACCAGAATATTTAAATACTCTCTCTCCGCCTGCTTTACCACCACATGAATTACATTTGAGAATTAATTCAGTTGTAATGCTAATTAGAAACCTTAGTATTAATGAAGGTTTATGTAATGGAACAAGGTTAATTATTTTAGATTTATCACATAATGTTATTAAATGTCAAATATTGACTGGAGATAAGAGTGGAAATATTGTTTTTTTACATAGAGTAACTCTATATTGTGAAAATTTATATCCATTTACTTTTAAAAGAAGACAATTTCCTATAAAATTGGCTTTCGCAATGACTATATCAATAAATCTCAAGGGCAAACATTCAACAGAATATCCATTGATTTGAGAAGAGATGTCTTCAATCACGGTCAGATGTATGTTGCATTATGAAGAGTTAAATCATTTGATTCTGTAAAAATATATTTAGGAGATAATAGAAGTAATAAATATATAAAAAATTATGTATATAGTGAAATTTTTGAATAATTTTAATTCTGTTTAGTGTAATATATCTTTATGTATTTATGGTTTTTAATATACAACATTACATTAAAGGGTACGACCAGTATGAAATTTTTTAAATATTCGAAAATATCCTCTCCTAACCATGCCAAAAGATTTGACTTGATTGGATTGAAAAGATTAGTCTCCAAATGTGAATCAGTTCAATAAATGTTTTTACGGATGTTTTTAATAGTAAACAATATTACTGTTTTATAACATTGAAGGAGAAAATAAAAATGGCAAAAATATATAGCATAAATTTATTTCTTGGATTATCTTAATTAACATATTTCATTAAAGGAATGAAATTATTTCAAATGTAATATATTGGAATAAAGGTAGAATTGCAAATTGGTTTGGTTATATTGGATTAAAGGCAAAATTGGAAATTGATTTGGTCATTTTGGAATAAAAGCAAAATTGGAAATTGGTTTGGTTATATTGGATTAAAGGCAAAATTGGAAATTGGTTTTGTTATATTGGAATAAAGGCTAAATTGGAAATTGGTTTGGTTATATTGGAATAAAAGCAAAATTGGAAATTGATTTATTTATATTGGACTAAAGGCAAATTTGGAAATATATTTTGCTATATTGGAATAAAGGCAGAATTGGAAATTGGTTTGGTTATATTGGATTAAAGGCAAAATTGGAAATTGGTTTAGTTATATTGGAATTAAAGCAAAATTGGTTTAATTATATTGGAATAAAGGCAAATTTGGAAATATATATAAGGTTATAGTGTAAAGTAAAGTTCAGTACAGTACAGTACTTTTTCCGTCAAATAGTTTGGAACTTCGTGACAGTGAAGTTGAAGTAATTCTAAGCAAAAGCTCTCTGGGTCACAACCCCAATTTCCGGGCCAGCTTACCCGCTAGAAGCTTTTGAAGGTTAAAAGAAGAGAGTTATTTCTTCCTACCGTTCTACCTGAAAAATTCAATATTTTCCTTACTTCTTTATAAGTACGAACTTTAAAGTACTAAAAGTAATAATGTACTTTTTTAGTGTAGTGTAGTGCACTGTAGTGCAATGCAGTATAGTACAATAAAGTACAATTTACTATAGTCTGTCATAGTGCAGTGCAGTGCAGTAAAGTATGGTAAACTGAAGTACAGTATAGTATAGTACAGTAAAGTATATTATAGTACAGTATAGTATAGTATGGTACAGTACAGTATACAACAGTATAGTATAGTACAGTACTATCCTATATTATACTATACTACACTATAACAGACTATACTATAGTATAGTATAGTAGAGTACAGTAAATTACAGTATAGTAGAGTACAGTACAATATAGTATAGTGCAGTATAGTATAGTACAGTAAAGTATAATATAGGATAGTACTGTACTATACTATACTGTAGTATACTGTACTGTACCATACTATACTATACTGTACTATACTATACTTTACTGTACTATACTATACTGTACTTTAGTTTACCATACTTTACTTTACTGCACTGCACTGCACTATGACAGAATATAGTAGACTGTACTTTATTGTACTATACTGCATTGCACTACAGTGCACTACACTACACTAAAAACTACACTATTATTTTTAGTACTTCAAAGTTCGTACTTACAAAGAAGTAAGGAAAATATTGAATTTTTTAGGTAGAACGGTAGGAAGAAATAACTCTCTTCTTTTAACCTTAAAAGCTTCTAGCGGGTAAGCTGGCCCGGAAATTGGGGTTGTGACCCAGAGAGCTTTTGCTTAGAATTACTTCAACTTCACTGTCACAAAGTTCCAAACTATTTGACGGAAAAGGGATTTTTAATGTATTTTGTGCAGGGTCCTGTAATCTTTTATACTGTTACGACGTAAAAAAATTAAAAAAATATTAAACTGTGATAAGAAATGCAAAATATTTGATTTTATAAAATCAAATTGAATAATATTAATGTTCTATTCTATATTATCGTCTTAGAATAAAACTTTTAACTTATATATAAAACATTAATTTTAATATATTTCCAAATGACTAAAAATTATATGTGAGTCTTATAATAATTAAATGTTATTCAGTTTGATAGTCAAAAGTACTTAATAATTGAATGAATTTTATTATTCTGATTGTTAAATAAAAATATAAAAATTAATGTAAAAGCAAATGTAATTTTATTGATAAATAATTGTTAAATTAATAGATGGGTAAATAGTTATTGTTTTCATTGGAATTTTGTATTAACACAGGAAAAACTAGAAACTGTATACATCTGCTGACGTAGCTATGTATACGGCGTAGCGAATTTTTTTAGTTTATGAATATTTTTATTAGTTTTTGACGAATCGTTTTCAAACGTTCCAAAAAACTTCCTTTTATACTAATAAACTAATCTCTCACTGCAAGTTTTCTCAATTTTAAAGTTCCCCGCAGACTTTTTATCTGCAAAAGTAAGAAAACAGAATTTCTGACAAGTCTTAATTAATAAAGGAAAATTGTTAAACAATTGATCATTTTTAAGTTTTTTATTTCATTTTTGCCTTCTTTAAAACCAACTGCTTTTCTATACGATATATCAATCGAATCCTTTAATAATTACCAAAGATATGATGGTTTATGTTTTAAAATTTAATTAATTTTATGAATTTAAAATTTTCAGTTTGTAGTTATTATCTTCTAAAATATTTGTTTTACAACAAAAAATTAAAGAACAAAAAGATGCGCCATTCAATTTCCTATAAGAAAGTATGTTTCCAAAATTAAAATTATTTTTTTTTTAAATTATCGATATTATATCTTGCGAATCTAAGGTAGGAAAAAATTTTGGTATTACCTTTGCATTACCATGTAATATTACTGTAAGATAACTGTAAAATATTATTTTATATAATACAGAATTTATATAGTTTTATAATTATATAAAAATTAATATATTAATCAATAAAATTGATATGATTAATTCTATATATTAATACAAATATAAGAATCCACGTGAGAAGATTTCCTAAAAATTTTCAGAAATAAATTTTTTGACGGAAATGCTTTGGAAATTAATTTTTTGACAGAAATTCTTCTACAAAATTTTCGGTATTTAGTGATGCTCGAGAAAATGATAGTTCTGAATATTTATTCAATTTCATTTTGCCTTTTCTGCAGTGAAATTGAAGATAAATATTAACCTTTTTGTAAGTTACTGATGGTTAAGTTTGTCATGGATGGTAAATACATTATTATGCAATTAAAAAGATCATAGAAATTCCATGTATCTATTGGATTCCAAAAAATCTTTATTATATATGAATATAAATTACGACATTTTTTCAAAATTGAAAAATATTATAATTAAATGGACACAAGCGAATAAGTGGAACAAATTTTTATTTTCGTTTATTGAATCTTTTGTTTTCAAAATTCATAGAACTGGATGTTTAGAATTAGAAGAAATATACTTGAACATTTTTGATGATAAATAATAGAAATTGTTGAAATGTTTCATTATTAAAATGTCAAATGTTGTTTGTTTAAAATGATACCTTAATATAACCAAAATTAGAACACAAACATTAATTTTTTTATAAATTTCAAATGTTTAAGGAATACTGCTTTAATAAATATTAAAATCCTATATGAAACGAGTTTAATTTTTCGGGTTTTTAATATTATAATAATAATGTTCTTTGAAAGTTATAATTGATTTTTTATAGACATTTTCAATTATGAATATATCAAATAAATATCAACCCAAGAAAACGTAGAAATGCATTGCAGTAACAGCAGAGCAATTTTTTTGAAATTATATTACAAAAAGAAAATTCTAAAAATTTAATTCTAACATTACAATAATGTTAGAAGCTCTTTAATTTTCAAATAATTCTATTTTAAATAATAAAAACAAGGGCGCGCGTAGCGCGCAAGTATTAGTGACTAGTATGTTATTATAACAGGGAAAAAGTAACTTTACATAAATTCTTAATTTTACCCCAATCAAAATGGCAATTTTACATTATTCAAAATGGGAATTTTTCACACTAGAGTATTCTTCCAAGAAGTAGGAATTTCACATCACGAAGTAGTATTACTAATACTTGTTATTTTCCAACATTCAAAATAAGCAAATTACTAGAAGCTAGAATTTTCAATTTCGCGATGAGTTTCACAGTGCGTAGTTATTTCGCCTCTTTGAATGTGGGAACTTTTATTAACCGCTTTAAAAGAGGCAAATTTACCGTCTAGCGAAAAACCTCCATATTAAAAATAGGAAAATTACAGTATTTGGTATTTTTTCATTTTGCGCATGTATTTTCCCTACATTAAAAGTAGTACTATTACTGGAGATTTTAAATGAAAATTCCCGTCGCTGGGAAAAATTTTCTTTGATTTTTTACAGTGTGTTTGACCTCCATGGGACTGCACCCTAAGGGTGAAATCACATGGAGAAGTAAAAAGTCAAATGCATGCAGTTTTTCATAAGAGTGGGAAGGATAGCCTATCTCTCTATCTCACTTGCACACATGAAAAACTGCTTGACGTTTTACTTTTTAATTCTCCATGTGATTTCACCCTAAGGGTGCAGTCCCATGTGAGCAGAAAACCGAAAGCAGAAAACGCTTTTCATGAGAGTGTGAAGGGCAGAAGATAGCGCTATCTTTCACACTCTCATGAAATTCTGCTTTGCTAAACGTTTTCTACTCAACATCGGACTGCGCCCTCATACCAAAATTCAAATCGACGACAGCTCAAAAGAGCGAATGTTCATTGAGACGAATGCTAAAATAGACTACATAAAAAGTAGACAGAGCATAATTATAATGCATAAAGTTTCCCTTCTATACATTTAAGCAGTTAATGCTAAATCGATATTTTTACTTTCGATATTTTTCAATTCAATTCCATGTGATTTCACCCTTATCTTTTTTTCTTTCAATATTATGATGCTGAAGCTGGCACCCAGTTATCAGAA
The DNA here is from genome assembly GCF_019393585.1 of Leptopilina boulardi. NCBI lineage: Eukaryota > Metazoa > Arthropoda > Insecta > Hymenoptera > Figitidae > Leptopilina > Leptopilina boulardi. The sequence goes on from NW_026137888.1 coordinate 933,908, forward strand.
CCCAGTTATTTTTATTAATTTTAAATGAACTATTTCAACTTTATTTATGTTTTTATTAACATAATATTTTTGTTAATTATTTAATTTGATTAATATTTTATATATTATGTTAGTAAAAACATAAATAAAATTTAAATAGTTCACTTGAAGTTAATAAAAATAACTGGGTGCTATAGCTATAGGTGCCAGCTTCAGCACGATTTCAATATTGGGCCTTTTCGACGTTCACCCAGAGTTAACTCTGGGTGAACGCCGAAAACGGCCCTGGTAACCATACGACTGCAGCTCCATCTTCTGTTTCGATGATTCATTAAATTTTAACGGAGAGTACGCCTTTCTATTCGAACATTCACCATGGCCCATGCTATTTCGATAGTTTTCAATTTCTTATTTGAATAGTTTTCGAGTGCACAGTTCCATGCTTTTTCTTTTAGGAGATTAGGACATATTATTGTGTTTTTATTTTATTTACTTTTCCTTTTTTTAAAACGTTTTCCTCGTGAGAATTATTTATTTTTCTGGAAGTGTTGTACAGACAACTTCGACAAAATCTACAATGCTTATATTAAATCAGGACATGAATAGAATGATTTCAGAAATTCGTGTGAAAAGAAAGAAAAAGAAAGAGAGAGAAAAGCAGTCTCACTTTTAATAAAATATTTTCCCGCTAATTGTATCAAACAATCTACTGCTATATATATATATAATAGTTTGTTATTAAGAAACTATGACAACTTTTCAAATAAACAAAAAATCAATGACAGAAAAGTAAAATGGCAGAACTGTCAAATACTGACATTTGAAAAAAGTAAGAGAGTTTTCGTTTAAAAGTAGTTTAAAATTATGTAAAAAAATTGGTAAAGAAATTTATTCTATCGTTAAATGTTCAGTTTCTTTCAAAAACGTTTAATTTTTCAAGATGTGCAAATTTTCTTCCTCATGGTGAGTACCTATAATCTCGTGTTTTACAAATTTTATGTGAGTATATAACTCGAATTATTTAAATGCAAATAATTAAAAAATTTGATGTATACATAAGCTTTTCATTAAATTGTTTGCGCTACATTTATTCGCGATTTTCTTATAATTATCATATAACATACATTTTTATTACATTTTTATATGTCACTTTTTGTAAGTTGTGATTATATAGAAATTTTATTTCAATCAGTTTTAATGACAATATTTGTGTACAAAAATACGAAATGTTTAAATTTGTCTATAATAAGTATTTAAATTTAAATGTGGAAATAATTATTGTACTAATTATAATTACTAATTATAAGTATACAAACGGATATAAATGTACATAAGAAAACATTTCCTTATTTCAAAAAAAAGAATTTCATTCAATGGTAAAATTCAAGTGCCACTTTTTTAATATATAGTTTTGTTCCGCTTAATCATTTTTTTAATCCTCAGACTAAAGATAATTTTTGTTTTCTCAAATGTTTTAACTGCTAACATTAAAAAATGTAAATATAAATCAAAATTATTTTTAAATTATATTTTTTGTTTGTTTACAACAGGTCATAAAGCAGTTAAGAAAATATTGATGATTCAATGAGCAATGATTATTATTACGGTCAATTAGATGTGGTAACAAGGTGATAAAGGAGAACTCACTTCTTGAATTAATAAAATTACAAAGTTAGGTCAAGGTACAATAAAAAATAATACCTAATTAAACATTGGAATAAATTTATATTAATAATATTGTAAATCATTAATCTTAATGTTTTGAATTCAATGAAATAAATGTAAAATACATTGTCAAGCATATCAATTAAGTTTCACCAACTTAAAGTCCTTTTAATTCAAAATTTTTTCCAAAATTCACTAAACTTTTATATGAAGTAGTCTAATCCAAATTAACATATCGTCGAAATGGATATTTTCGATCTGGCTTCATTTTTTATGCCTTTTTACAAGAGTTCCATGGTTTTTAAAAATTTCTTTTTTTTATAAGATTAAAGAATTTGCTGTTTTAGTTAAACTTTTCGAAAATTTGTTGAAAAACTAACCAAAAAATTATTTATCATTTTTTTTTGTTATTCGTAGATTAAAATTCATAGTTAAAAAATCTTTCCTTACATTTTTTTGCATCGATCGATTTTTTTGGAAAATTTTTTTACAGAAACTATATTCTTTTAGACAAATTTGGGCCCAGTCTCTTCAAAAGCAAACGATTTTTCCAATTTTTTCAGAACTTGTGAAAATTATTGAAATTGGATATTTTTTTATACAAATATGGGCAAATTCACGGAACCGTACAATTTTATGTTATTGCTGATTTCAACTACTTTAAGCGCATTATATAATTTTTTCGTATCAATATATCTTTTTTATAACAAATTTAACAGAAAAATTAAATAAAATCATAATTTTGATACTACTCTTCTGAAAAAAAATTTTCAAACTCTCGGTAGTTGAAACTTTTGATGTTGAAAAATATATAACACACCGCAAAAATATGTCCCCTTAATTAAATTTAAATTGCAACTATTCGAAAAGTATTTCTCATATTTTACAATAACTGGAAATTGCATAGAGATTTTTTATGTTGTGCTTTCAGAGGTAAAGCAATTTGAATATAGCTGATGAAAAAACGAGTAAATTAAGATATAATTAAACCGTGTGTATTTAAAATAAAGATAATAATGATAATAATATTAATTCCAATACCTTAAACTGTAAAGAAGGTGTTGCACTCACAGCTTGAAGAATAATCGGTTGATACTTTGCGTGCGAACGGTGGATATTATTATTAATATTTCTTATTTCCGAACTATGTGCTAACTATGCTAACTATGCTAACTAAGAAACTAGGGTCATTTGGGGTATTTGTAAACAAGGGGTAAATGTAAACACTAGATATTGCAGCTTAATTTACAGATTTAAAATTAAGTTCGACCCCAATATTTTAACCTCAGGTCACCTGCAAGAGGTTCTGAGTATTGCTAATTTTTTATTTCGACAATTGTCAAAGCTATACTCCAATTTGTCGCTTAATGCATAAAAAATTGAAAATTAAAGTTTTACTGCTTCAGTATTTTGTCTCGCATTTGGATAAAAATAAACTAAAAATTCAAACCAAAATTTATAATTATTGCTTATTAAAGCTATAACAAAAATTGACTTTGATTTTCGACCTTTGTCAATTCAGTTAGTAAATAATTAACTGTTTACATTTATCCCGAGAATTGGAAAACTCGGGGTAAATGTAAACAGCAGTTTTAGACCATGTATTTTATAATATATCGAAGCAATATAGTTGTTTCTTTCTCATCTAGTAGACTTTTAAAATTTTCCTTGACGGACCGAATAAATAAAATGACGTATATGAATTTTTATCAAAGTTGCTCAAAACGCTTAATTTGTTTTAAATTAAAATTATTCAATTATTATTTATCCACTAGGCATTTTTTTCAAGTTTTTCCATCCCCTAATACAGTAGTAAACTTAAAATAACTTTTTTCTTAAACATTTCGGAGAAATAAAGGTGTTTACATTTACCCCGAGATTTTGCATTTTTTGCATAATTTCCGGCTAAATGTAAACAGCAGTTGTTAGCGATTCAAGGTTACCTGTATTTTTTAATACCCCATAAAATTGTTCTATGGAACTAAAGTAATAAGTTTATGCAATAGAAAACCGGAAGTATTGCTTTAAAAAAAAAAAACTTATGTTATTGTCGAAATTAAGCAAATCCGTTTACATTTACCCCAATTGACCCTATGTGCTCCAATTAAAACAATAAAAAGTGTAAAAAGTATACAATTCTTTTAATTTTTATGGTTAAAAAAATTGAAATGAAAATAGATGCATTGTTATTATTTTCAATAGTCTCTTTGTTTGTTTTTTATTGTGAAATATACATTCTTGACAAAATATAATTTACGAAAAATGGTGTACTCAAAAAAATATAGTTTCTAAATATACATTTAAATTACATTTAGATAAACAAATAAAATGTGCACGCGATTAAATTTTTTTAAATTTATGTCATTAAATCGTACGGTTCCGTAAATTCCTGAATATGTCTTGGATGTTAATTGTACTACACACAAACAAACTTATGTATTTTAATGCACTGATTATAATACTATAAAATTTTATTTTTATTTTTAAAAACATAAAAAATGCCGTAAATTAATTATTTTTTACATGTATTTATCTCATAAAATATTCATAAGTTTTAAAAACATTTTAAGCCCGGTAAGAAGACATAAATTAAATGTATATAATTTAAAATTTTAATACAATCGAATTCCTGATTTTAAATCTGAGTTCTCTTCCACTGACAAATATTTTCAAAAATCTAGTTCTATTCATTTCAATTTGTCCCTAAAAGTAAACGAAAACTGAATTGAAAGAAATTAAATTTTTGTAAATATTTAAGAGAGGAAAAAAATATAATAAAAATGAATATTTTTAAAAATTTTTTTGGCGATATAGAGAGTTATTTTATTTAATTAATTTTTATATAATAGTCCAATATTTGAACAATAATTTTCCAAATCTTTATTACAAAATATTAAATATTTGGGGTGTTAATGTAAATCTCTTCAAGTGCCACCAAAAAAGATGTTTTGTGATGTCCACTGTACATCGCAAAGGAATCATCCAAATCTAAAAATCAAATTGCATTTGTTAAAGGAGGTGTTTTTCGAGGTAGCCCTGGAAGCATTTTTTTATCTTTTTTAATTTTTCTCAGTACTTAGAAGCAAAAAAAAAGGTTTTCTGGCTCGGGAAAATATTGAAAATTTGAAAAATAAACTAATTAGAGATGGTTATTCAATAAAAAACAAATTTTCAATGTTTTTCTTTTCACGTAAATTCTCTTAACTGGATCAATTTTTCTCCGATTATCTTGAAATTTTGACACAATATTCTTGAGATATTGTGCAATTATGAAAAAAATAAAAAAACAGCGCAAAAATTCTTTTTAATACCTTACCCCCCTTAAGCATTGTATAAATTTTGTAAATGTTTGTAACGCGAAAAAGAAGAAATTTTTAAGCGTTTCTTGAAATTTATTACGCAGAGAATACCCCACAGCACCGAATCTTCCCTGAAAATTTCCTAAAGATTTACTTGAAATTTTCGAAATATTTGATTGCAATGTTTATAAAACTTGTGTAAAGATTTAAATGTCCCACTTAAATAAATGTTTAGCGCAAAACTTTCCTGAACATTTCAATTACATTTTAGCCCAAGTCATTATAGCAAAGATGTAATGGAAATGTTCAGGAAAGTTTCACGCTAAACATTTATTAAGTGGGATATTTAAATCTTTACCCAACTTTCAATAAACATTGCAAATAAATATTTCAAAAATTTCAAGTAAATCTTTAGGAAATTTTCGGGAAAGATTCGGTGCTGTAGGGGTAATATACATACCTGTGACTATTGGAGATTTAAAATTGCTATCCGACACATAGTGACCATGAAGACAAGGCATCACATAAGAAGTAATTTTTTTTAAATATTTGTATATGTACCTATTTCTTGTATTTTTCGTGTGAAACAATAGCGCCACCATGCCCGCGGTGGTAATTTTCATTCCCAATTTCCCAACTAAAAAACTTAAAACCACTATCTGAAAATGCATAAATTTTTAAAATGCGATATTTAAAGATATTAAAAGTTTCAAAGGTGTATTATGACATAAGCAATCATAAATTTTGAATTAACATCTTTATTGGAAGAATTGAACGGAATTTAAAGGGGAGTGACACCTTTTAAGGTCTCTTTTGAACCTGTTTTTTATGAATTTTTTTTAGACACAAGAATAAAGTCAACAAAATTTGTTGCCTTTAGAGGGCGCCAAAGTTGGTCTCGTTGCCTTGCAGAGCAAATCGGGCAAGATTCTGGATAAACCATTTACTCTAAAACAAAAATTCAAAGTTTTTCTGAAACTATGATAGATTTAGCTTTAGAGTACGTAGGATATTTTTAAAATATTCATTTTTGTGGATTTGTCAGTTGAAGAAAAAAGTCGATTTTTAGGGCGAAATTTTTCCAAAAAATCTATTGCCAAAAAAAACAAACAAACCAAAAAAAATCTGCTGAGTACTCTAAAGCATTAGTAAATGACGATCAAAAAAAACTTTGACCGAAGTCAATTCGATCAAAACTGTCCTAACTAGGCTGCCCACCGTTTTGAAAAAGGTCATTTCGAGAAATACGCGTTTAAAGTTTTGGAAAGTATAAATTCGTTTCGAATTTCTTCTTCATAAGTCAATTAAATAGCATTTAAAACGTTGGGTGCTTTCCTTATTTGATTTGGACATACTCAAGTTTGAAACTGCGGCCACTAAGTGAACTAAAAAAATGCATTTTTCAATCTAAACCTTTTTACCGGGAGACCTAAGCAGAATATATTAATTAGATTCATCTCATATAGGATTTCCAATGTCATCTACGTTCATAACTTTTAGTGCCACTACATATTAAATTAAATACACTCGATTAAAAACCACATCATATAAACAATTCATTGTACAGTAAAACTTTGAAAAAAGGAAAGTTAAGAAATCATGATATTTCATAATCATAAAACAATTTTTATTTTGAGACTTAGTAATTATATTTTAGAAAAATGGCGATGAAGCGTAAAAGGGGTTACAAATTATGGTTGGAGTACGATGATGACAGTATACCTAATTCCAGTATCCAGAATTACCGACGTCAATTTCGAAAAATAGTAAGACTTTCAAAAATATTACTTTAAAAAAATGTTTTGTAAATTTTTACTTGCCCTGGTTTATAAAAAAAACTTCTTTCATAAGACATAAAAAAACCGCTGCCAAGTGTTACTACCTTTTTGTAATCATTTCGTGAATACAATGTTTCCTCATAGAGATGGATTAACATTTTAAATGCTAAATAAGAATTTCCAAAAAAAATTCAAGAAAGAAATTTTTTCAAAATTTTTTATTCTTAAAATGTTAATAACTGTGGATTAGAAACCTTAAAATATTCGTCAATAGGTCAATCGATGCGTTTTTAAGTACTTCATAAGAAAATATTGATATAAAAAGGTTAAATAAAATTTTTCATAGAAAAAAATTCAATTTTTTCTATTTTCAAAATTTTTTATTTTTAAAATATTAATAACCTTAAATAGAAGAACCCTAAATGTTCACTGATAGGTAAAACAATGTGTAATGTCGTGAAATAAATAACGATATATATATATTCAAATATGAATTTAATAGTAAGTAATTAAATGAGAAGTTACAAGTAAGGCTGGTTAGAGAATACTGAAAAACATATAGGTTAATACACACACAAGCGTACTCTATGTTTAGGAAATGGAATTACAAATATATTTTCGTTCAACATACTACATTCCTCCATCCCTGATTTGAAAATATCCCATATTTTAGAAAAATCATAAATTCAATCGATTAACAGGTTTAATAAATCTCTTTGGTCGACTGTTAATCAATGGCGAAGAAACTTTATTTTTAAAGTTCACTGAACGTCTTTCATTCACACTGACCGGCGAATAAAGTTTTTGTTTTTCATTCGATGTCAAAAGTCCATCACTCGCGGTTTTACCATTCAAAGAATTAAAGTCCTTGTTTTCACTCGATGAAACAATTTCACTTGGTAAAGGCTCGAGTAAAGAATCACTCGAAATTTCCGCACTATCACGCTGAGTTTCCACAGGAACCTGCAAAATGGATTTTCTAGACTCCCGAGTACCAGAACTAATAATCTGATCGGTGTGTCTCTTGACCTTGAAATCTGGGTCTGAAGGATCAGGGTTGCAAATATATGTCCTTTCTCCTAAAACCCTCTGAATAACAGCTGGAGACCAAGTAGGCTTTAATGGATTCTTATAATTTCGAATAAGAACCTTTTCTCCCTCGGAAAATGAAACATCTCGGTGTCCCTTGAAAAATTGAACTTGTTTCTCCGATGAAGATTCCGTTTTTCTAGCTCTTAACAAATCGAGCCGATTTCGGAGTTCTCTGCCTAGAAATCTTTTCGCTGGCGATTCCCCAGTAGAACAATGAGGTGCATTTCGATAATAAAAAAGGTATCTCGAAATACAGGTGTGTAAATCCATCGCTGAAACATCCTTTTCGAAAATAGCCTTCGAAATTCCCCTCTTGAAACTTCCGACTGCATTCTCTGCTAAACCATTGGTCGAAGGATGATAAGGAGCTGAAGTTCTGTGAATAATACCATTAATTTTGCAAAAAGTTTGAAATTCTTCCGAAGTGAACTGTTTTCCATTATCAGAAAAAATAACCTTCGGAATACCAAACCTGGCAAAAATTTCACGCAATTTCGAAATCGTAGATTTAGAATCAATTCGACTCATCTCCATAACCTCAGGCCAACGAGAGTAGGCATCAATAGTCAACAAATACATTTTACCATGAAATGGACCCAGGAAATCGATGTGAATCCGATCGAAAGGTTTGTTGACTTCGTTGAATTTAATCAATCCGGCCTTCTCCGGGTTTTTCGCAGTTGATTGGCAAGCTTGACAACTCTTACCAAAAGTCTCGATGTCCAGATCCAGTCCTGGCCACCAGAAGTACTGTCGAGCGAGAGCCTTCATCTTGACAATTCCAATATGTCCACCATGAATCTCTTCCAGCAAAGACGATCTAAAAACTTGAGGAATGATTAAACGATATCCCCACATAAGTAAACCAGAATCTATACTTATTTCATCTTTTCTTGTTAAAAAAGGTTTGAATTCAGGATCAACGTGAGTCGGCCATCCATCTCTAACGTATAAAAAAACCTTGCTTAAAACTGGATCCTTTCTCAATTCACGTCTCAAATCATCGGATTTGATTGGAATGTTTTCCTCGACAATAAAATTAAAATAGTCCATGGATTCATCTACTCCAGAAGACACCTGCCTCGGGAGTCTCGAAAGTCCATCCGCCGCTCCGTTGTCGATTCCTTTAATGTATTCCAAGGTATAATCGAATGAAGATAAAAAAACAGCCCAACGTTGCAGTCTACCAGCTGCCATTTTTGGAATGCCATTTTTCTCCCCAAATAACGCCAACAATGGTTTGTGATCTGAACATAACATAAATTTGTTTCCAACCAAAAATTGATAAAATTTACATACAGACCAGTAAATAGCGAGCGCTTCCTTGTGAATCACGGAATAATTTTTCTCGGAACATCGTAGAATTCTTGAAGCAAAAGCGATGGGTCTTTCATCCCCGTTTGGAAAAACATGAAGAAGTGCAGCACCTATTCCATCTTTAGATGCATCGGCAACCAATTTGAGTTTTTTGGCAGGATCATAATGCACTAAGCATCTATCCGAAGCAATCTCCTCCTTAATTTCGTTGAAAGCAGCCTCCTCCCTGGTAGTCCATGTCCAATTTTGTCTCGTAGTAGCATCGTACAATGGCTTCAGCATTTGCCCCAAATGCGGAACGAATTTCCCGTAATAATTGACCATACCCAAAAATGATTTTAACTCGGTGACGTTTTCCGGTTTCTTGACAGCACGAATAGCCTCTACCATTTCCGGGTTCTTGTGAAGACCTTGGCCATTTATGATGTGACCCAAATAATGAATTTCGTCCTGAAAAAAACTACATTTTTTTAAATTTAATTTAAAACCAGCATCAGACAACTTTTTCAAAACAAGCCTCAAATTTTGTAAATGTTCATCTTTGGTTTTGCCTGTAACAACAATATCATCACAAAAAATAGCAACACAAGGAATACCCTGTAAAGTTTTTTTAATTATTTTTTGAAAAATAGCAACACAAGTTTTTGGACCGAATGGCATTCTGTTCACCTTGAACAAACCCAAATGAGTACTCCAAGTCAAAAGTTTTGCAGTTTCCTCTGTAACCTCAAGTTGATTAAACGCGTTGGTAAAGTCCAATTTTGTGAATTTAACACCACCCGACACACAAGCGAACAACTCTTCGATCCTTGGTGTAGGATGTTTAACGTCCTCGAGACACTTGTTGATCGTAACCTTGTAGTCGGCACAAACACGAATTTTACCATCTTTTTTTAAAACTGGCACTAATGGTGTCCCTCACTCCGCGTCATCAACTGCCTTAATGAAACCTTGACTCTCGAGATCCCGTATCCTTTGAGTCATTTCGTCCTTGAAAGCAAATGGCACAGGCCTCGGCTTGCAGAAGATTGGCTTGGTCCCATCGACAACATTCATATCCACTTTACTGTATTTATATTTACCGGTTGTCCCGTCAAAAAGTGATTTAAATTCTTGGAGCACATCTTGCAATTTAAAATCATCACTAATCGAATTTACTTGTGTAATTTCGTACCCCAAAACACTCATTAAATCCCTTCCCAATAACATTCGACAGCCACGTCTGACGACTAAAAGTTTAACCACGTTTCTGCTGTCATCTTTTGACAACATAACCTCAACTTGTCCTAGCGGTTTGACAATAGTACCGTCGTACAAACGCAACGTCGTTTCCACTTTTTCTAATTTAAATTTGGAAAGTTTCTCGCGATAAAGAGATTCGGGAATCACTGATCTGCTCGCACCAGTGTCAATTTCAGCTTTCACAGCTACATCACCGATAAACATGTCCACCAAAAAAGGTTGCTTATAGTCATTTACCGAAAAAATTTCATCACAGTCAATGGCAGAACACGACACTTCATCTTCCGTAAGATGATTTTGAGATTCTTGTTTATCTTTGGACTTGCAAATTTTTGCTAAGTGTCCAATTTTTTTACACGAATTGCACTTAAACTTTTTATATTTACAATGCTTAAAATCATGATTTGAACCACCACAATGATTGCACGTAACGAACTTTGTTTTTTCTTGTTTATCCTCCGAACTTTTAGAACTGAACTTATTCTTTTGATTTTTATTTGCTTTTAAATTAACACTATACACGGGCACTTCTCGTTTGGAATTTAACAGAGCTGCTTCACGATTCCTGGCAATTTCCAAGATTTCAGTCAGCTGTTTTGTGTGTTCTTCCTCACACACACGATCGAGAATGACACCCTTTTTGAGACCAGTCACGAATTTGTCCTTGATCATATCATTCAAAAGTCCACCAAATTCACAAGTTGCAGCCTTGTTTTTGATCCTAATGAACCACTCGTTGATTGATTCCTGATCATTTTGTCGAAGTTCATAAAACTCGGTTCGCTCGCGAAAAATTGAAACACGCTTCGAAAATTGTCCCTTTAAAATCACGCAAAGTTCCTTATAGGTCTTGCTCGATGGTAAAGCAGGGTCACATAAATCCTTTAGAGATTTATAAGCGTCTTGTCCTATTAATGTAACTAACACTGCCACCTTACGTTCAGGTTGAGTGACACTGTTTGCGATGAAATACTGAGTAAGTCTATCTTGATAGATATCCCAATCTTCTCCAATTTTAAATTCACTCATGGCGCCAATTGTCGAAACAAAAGTCACGTTAGGTTGGATAGGCGGTGGTATAAACGATGGTTCTGCGCCATTTTGATTCCCTGAAGCATTTTGTCTCATGTTACTATTAACAATCAATTCCAGCTCACCGACTCTATTTTTACTAGAATCTCTCTCTTTCCTCAGCCTGTCGATATGACTTTGGAGTTCTGCCTGCCTTTGAGTAGCCTCGGCAAGTTTAGTTTTGTACTCCTCTTCCATCATTTTGAAAACTCGTCACGACGATATGAAACGAAAAAAAAAGCACGTGTATAATCGCACCGATTTTTAGTCAATAACTGCACAAACAGCACAATCTGCACAAACAGCAAGTTCTTTTAAATCGATAAACAATAAAAAAACATCCTCGTCGCCAAAAATGTAATGTCGTGAAATAAATAACGATATATATATATTCAAATATGAATTTAATAGTAAGTAATTAAATGAGAAGTTACAAGTAAGGCTGGTTAGAGAATACTGAAAAACATATAGGTTAATACACACACAAGCGTACTCTATGTTTAGGAAATGGAATTACAAATATATTTTCGTTCAACATACTACACAATGCGACTTGGAAAACTACGGAATTAAAGAAAAACATCTGTAGCACGGGTCGTTTGAACTATGTTTAACCTAAAGATTCTGCTACTTCAGATTTTCTTGTTGGAAATTTTACTTTGAGGTGTAAATATAAAGGAAAAGGTTTTTTAAAATCTTTTATCGAGATATTCAATTATAAGAGCCAAAATTTGAAAAATTGATTGCTTTTTTCACTCGTACCTCTTTTTTGTCCATATAAGCTTATTTATTTAAATTCTAGCATATACACACTCTCTGTAACACATAGACGCAGAATAGAAACGCAGTAAAATTTGTTTATTATATCTTAAGAAAAGTAAACTAATGTTTAAAGTAGAGAGTACATTAAAATTATATTTAGAGAAACTACTACAGTGTGATATTGATAATGTTTTAAGTGATGAAACGTTACCCACTGATCTCTGTGCTACCTGCAAAATAAATGTATATCGCGGTGTATCAAATAATAATTCAGAAACCGTGATATATATTTGCACGATTTTGTACAAATATAGTCATCAGTTTATTAGCATATTTATATGAAAATATGTCTGTTTCTGTGTGTTGGAGAGTGTGTATATGTTAGAATTTAAATAAATAAGCTTATATGGATATTAAAGAGGTACGAGTGAAAAAAACAATCGATTTTTTAATTCTTGGCTCTTATAATTGAATAGCTTGATAAAAGATTTTAAAAATCCCTTTCCCTTCATATTTACACCTTAAAGAACAATTTCCAACAAGAAAATCTACAGCAGCGGAATCTTTAGGTTAAACATAGTTCATACGACCCGTGGTAGGTGTCAATACATTTTTTAAAGTAAGCGCTAAAAAACTTTTTTTTAAAAAATATTTTAAAACAAAAAAAATTAGAAAAACTGAGTGGATGCACTTTCAACATTAATTTTTAATTAAAAACAACTCAATTTAAATAAATAATTGGATAAATAAAGCCTTGATTTGACCATTTAATTATGTCTATTGGTTTAAAGCTCGCCGAAGGGTGCAGTCACATGGAGCAGATTAGCAGATGAGCAGAAAAAGTTTCAGCCAATCAACAATTAATCTGGCGGAAAATGAATTACCGTGAAATACTGTTGTTTTTATTGGTAAACGTCTAATATGCTCCATGTATCTGCACCCTTAGTTTTCCGTTTTTTTCTAACATGTATATTCAACTTAATGAGCATCATTTTTCTGTAAAAGTAAACAATACATTGTCGCGGTGAAAATATCTTTTCACTTCAAAATGAGTTTCAGATTTAAATCTCACACTGCTTCTCATGACAAACATCGGAAGAAAACAGTCCCTCACGATAATTCATTTTCCATTAGACTAATTATTGAGCATATTCAATAGAAGTCATACTAATTAAATAGAGAGTTCTTATTGAATGATAAAGTTTATTGCTATTTTCTCAGCTTTTCTTGTCATTTAATATATAATTTAAATTATTAACAATATTAGAACGCTACTGCTCAAAGAAGTTAAATGTTATATCGTCTTCGTACTTAAAAACTTTTAAAAATCAATTTTCTACAAAACGGCTAGTCACCGCAGATTTTAAATCCTATGTCGTCTTACTCGTAAGTCGTAGAACCCCTCCAGAAACAAAATGTGTTAAAAACTTCGGGTGGTACGAAACAAAATTTAAATTTTTTCAAACCTACCGTGCATCTTGACCATTTTAATTTTGGAAAGAAATTAATATAAGGAATGTTTTACGCCTGAGATCATTAAAATCCACTAATATGAATTTTGGGCAGAGATTTGTTTTATTTGACAAATAAGGTCCCATATCTAGAGGAACTTTGGGTTATGGGAGCCTCTGAATATTAAGCAATTATACATGTTTTATTTTTTCCTGAACAACTCGAAAGACTGTCAATTTTCGTTGATATTACCCGAAAAAAATTATCACATTTCCAACAGATTTGTAGAAACAATAAACAAAAATTTCTTTTTGCTGATTTCGTTATACAATGAACTATTCCCTGTAAAAAATGTTCGGTTGAGCCAACCGGGAAAACAAATTGAGCCAAACGATGTTCAATCTGTTTTTTGGAAAATAACAGATTGAACCATTTGGTCCAATCTGTTTCATACAGAGCGTCGAATCTGTTCATTTAAAAAATGCGTGTAAATTGAAGAAATGATGAACTTTTATCCTCGATAATTCATAATTTCTTCAATTTACACGCATTTTTTCAATGAACAGATTGGACGCTCTGTACGAAACAGATTGAACATAGTTAGGCTCAATCTGTTTTCTCGGTTGGCTCAATCAAACATTTTTTATAGGGTTTTGTTTAGACATTAAAATAAGTAGTTAAAAGAGTTAAAATTATTTGGGCTTTTTGATTGATTATAATACAGCTAGATGTACCTAGTTTGAGATAATAATTGGAAAAAATTCGATAAGTATTTTTATTCATTTTTTTGTTTTTTTATTCAAATTGTGTCCTGTGAAAATGTTTTGGGGTAATTATAATTAAAATAACAGTTTAAAGATTCTAGAGTCGCTGATCACGAATTCAATGACAAATTGCCAATTTGACAGTTGACAGAGGTCAATTAAACTGTCAAAAATGGTAAAATTTGACAGGTTGTCGGGATCGCTGATTACGAATTTGATGTCAAATCGTTAATTCGACAGTTGACAACTGTCAAATCAACTGCCAACAACACCTTTTTGTACTTATGAAAAAAGGGGCGTCCTGATACTCCCGGGCGGTACTGTGATTACAACAATAAGTTGCTTTTTTAAACACTCTTCCTTAGGGGGCTCCAATTACCCCAAGTTCCCCTACATTACTATGATATATATTTTGCTTTATTAAATGTATAGATTTTGTATGAATAGTACCGTTTCACCACATATTTCGAGGTCAATCAAGTCTTTTATAAGATTTTAAATGACAATAACTTCAAATCTATTTTTTTTTAAATTATATCGTAGATACAACATGATTGTACAAGCTCGCTAAGATGTAAATTTATGCAGTTTGGAAAAATTCTTTTGTCAATCTTGTTGTAACGTTTATTTTAGGCGTTTAATATGAATTATAATGCATTCTTTTTATACTGTAGGATGAAGCTAATGATAGTCAATTAACTGATTTGAACGAAGAGTCTTCTCAAGATGTTGAGGTAAATTTGAACGAAGAGTCTTCTCTAGATGTTGAGGTAAATTACAGTGTTTTATCCTGGAGCGTTTAGACTTTTCATTTAAATTTATTTACGCTCACCATAAAACGTATGTTTTTTTAGAATTTTTTTTCATACAATAAATAAATTTTCTTAATTCAGGACTTTGATATCTTATACTGGACTGGTGAATAAGAAATGTACACAATTTTAGTTAAACAATATTGTAAATTAAGCCCGTAGCAACAAGTTTTTTTTTAGAGCCGTCACAATAAATATTAGAGAAGCTGGCGCAAAGCGCCTCTATTGCAGGGTTTTGTGGCCAAAAAATATCCATTCAGGGAAATGTCCATGCGGGGAAATGTCCATTCTGGGAAATGCTTAGAAACTTTTACGAGATAAAAAAGTCCGAAATTGACAAAATAACATGTAATGAGACAACTCCTACTACTACCCTACAAAGGTTGTTCGACGGACGGACGAACGCCAAATTGAAACTATGAGGGATTTCACGTGAAATGTCCTAAGGTGAAAAGTCAACATCTCGAATCGAACTGATACTTGGAGAAATTATTAGAAATAAAACTCAAAAAACGATTTTGACTTTTTTGAAAATTTGACGGAGATTGAGGGGGGAGGGGGCATTTTGTGAATCTTGCAAAACACCGTACTTTATTTTAATTTTTTCTGTCTTCATATATAAAGAAAAAAAAATTCAGCGCATACGTTTCCTGTAGATTTTTTAATGCTCTTTCGATTGGTGAAATTAGTTTTTCAAAATTTTCAAAATTTGACATTGTTTTTGAATAATTAAAATTCATATTTTCACCAAAATCAGTCCTTTTTTCAAAATAAATTATTGCAAATGAAAGCTGTGATTTTTTCCTATCCGTATACCGATTTTCAGAATGCCGGTTCTTTCTTTGTTTTCGAGATATTGGACCTCAAAAATGAGTTGTGTGCGCAGCGACGGTCGGCGCGGTTACTTCGCACTGCGCCAGCCACTTACATTTTCTAAAAATCGATCCAATTTGCTTGACACTCGTTACTCAGGGGTTTTTGGGGTTACTGATTACGAATACGTGTTTCGTTTTTTAAAATTCCATATGGCGTATCCAATATAACGGACGAAATTTTAAAAGTCGATCCAATTGGCCTGAAACTCGTTTCTCGGTGATTTTCAGGGTCGCTGATTTAGAATGCAAAGTACACTTTTCGAAACTCAAATTAGCGGATTCAATATGGCAAGAATTGTTTAAAATTGATCAGATTCATTTAAAACTTGTATATCTAAGGTTTTCGGAGTTGCTGTTTGTGAATCTAAAATAAATTTTATAAAACTCAAAAGCGAAAAAAAATTAGCAATAAATTTTGAGCACATCTGATCAATATTGAAGTAACTTCTGCTATATTGAATCCGCTAAGATTTGAAAAGTGTACTTTGCATTACAAATTAGCGACCCTGATAATAACCGAGGAACGAGTTTCAGGACATTTGCATCGATTTTTAAAACATACGTCCGTTATATTGGATCCACCATATGGAATTTTGAAAAACTGATACCGGATTCGTAATCAGCGACCTCAAAAACCCCTGAGTAACAAGTTTCAGGCAAATTGGATAGATTTTTAAAAAATTTGTCCCCCCCTCTATCTCCGTCAAATTTTCAAAAAAGTCAAAAACGTTTTTTGAGTTTTATTTCTACCCCACAGGGCAATAATTTCTCCAAGTATTTGCTCGATTCGAGATGTTGTTTTCATCTTAGGACATTTCACGTGAAGTCCCTTCTATAAGGATTTCGAGCCTGGGTCAGAAACCCTAAAAATGAGCTTTTGCGGTGTTCACGATTTCTCCAAAACTACATTAATAGACCGATTTTCCTGAACTTTCGCACACTTCTTTATTTAGATAGTTTTGACTAGTGATTGAATTAAGGAATTTTTTCTGTAGATTAGAACCCGTTTTACATAGTTTAAATAGTCCTAAAATTCATCATTTTTGCAAAAAAACGCTGACAAAAATGCATATTTTAATTTTTTAAAAACCCTTTGTTTAATCATTAGATAATGCTATGTAGAAGAAGTGAGCCAAAATTTAAGAAAATCGGTTGACTAGTTTTTGGGAAATCTTTACCATTGCAAAAGTAATTTTATGAAAGGGCTCTAAAAATCCTGTTTTTACGGGCTTAATTTTCAATATTTTTTAACAAAAATTTTATAAGATACTTTTTTAGAAGTCTACTTTAAGATATCAAAGTGCTCAATTTCAATAAATTTATTTCCCAGATAGCACATCAGCTTTCAGAAAGATTGCGGAAAGCTTGCACTGCAAGTTTCACAAGCCATGCAAGCTTGCTGCAAGTTTGATGCAAGCTTTCTGCAATTTTGCAAATACAACCTTATATTTTGCAAAACTATATTTTTAAATAAACAAAAAAACAATGCGCAGTTCAATTCTATAGCATATAGAGCTGCGCTGTGCATTTTTTTTAACCTTCCATTTATGGTACCAAATACATATTAAAGGGCATTTGTATTTTAAATTAAATTAATAATTAATTAATTAATATATTAAATAATAAATTAATAATCTTCCAATGCAATTTTTGCAAATTTGCTGCAAGCTTACTGAAAGTTTGCAGCAAGCTTGACACTTGACGACATTTAACAACTTGCAGAAAACTTGCTGCAAATTTGCGAAACTTGCAGTACAAACTTTCCGCAAACTTTCTGAAAGCTGATGTGCTATCTGGGTTATTATATGAAAGAAAAACTACTTTTTGTTTAGCGTCTGGCTAAAAAGATAGGACTGCGACTTAACAAAAAGTTTGCGTCTGCGTCTAATCATTCTGGAAGCGGTCCTAGTAGCTGTGAGAAAGCGTTTAAATTTAAATTAATCAATAAAATTTTTTCTTTATATATACCAATTTATATATAAATACATATATTACAAAAAGATATCGCCGCAGCCGTAGCCTGCGGCGTTTCAAGATTTCATGATCTAGAGGTCAAGTTTGACCTAAACTGCCGTCAAAATTTAGCTCAAATTAAAGGGAACTTTTGATCTATAGGTCAAAACCTGACGGGAAAGATCCCTATGACCTTATCTGTCGTCAAAATTTTGGTCAAATTGAAGGGCATTTTTGACCTACAGGTCAAAAATTGACGAGAAAGCTCTCTATGACCTAATCTGTCGTCAATATATAATATAATCATTAATTTGAGAAATAATGATGTAACATTCTTTCAGATTGATTCACAATCAGAAAGTGAAGAATCAGTGGATCAAGAAAGTACAAATATCGATGTAGATATGATTGATATCAATGAATTGCCAATAGGGCCTGATAATGAAAACACTGAACATGGAGAGTTGTATAAAAAAATTCACTCACCTGAAATTTTAAATGTTATTACAACGTCTATTGTTGTAAGTGAAGGGGAACTACTATCGATGTTTCTAAAATTTGCTATTTCTGCAGAATTGTCTCACTCTACAGTTACACAATTATTTAAGGCTGTCAATTGTATGTTTGCGTCGAATGTTTTACCTGATACATCCTACTTCATAGACAAATTATTCTTCTCCACTGAGTTTGTGACATACCATTGTATTTGTCAGTTTTGTAATTCTTATGTTGGTACATTCGCGCGATCAGAGAAAGAAAAAAAGTGTCCAACATGCGAAACAGTATTTCCTATCAATGGTAGAAATTTTAACAGCTTTTTTGCAACATTTGATATCAGGAATAATATCAAATCCCTATTAGAACGCCACGACCAATATTATAGTCATGTAGTGAAAGATAGAGTTCAAGAGGAGGGGGTATATCGTGATATTTATGATGGAAAAGCATACCGTAATTTCGTAGAAAATTTACCCGATGATGAGAAAGAAAGATATGCGACATTCACTTTTAACTGCGATGGAGCACCAACTTTTGAAAGCAGCACATACTCAATTCATCCAATCCAAATAATGTTAAACGAACTACCAATAGAAAATAGAACTGAAGAAACTATTGTATGTGCATTATGGTTTGGAAAATCGAAACCAGACATGAATGTTTTTTTGAAAGGTTATGTTGAATGCATGAATGATATAAATGATGCAGGAGTGGAATGTATAATTGAAGGCGAAATAAAGAATATTAAGCCTTATTGGATTTGCTGTTGTGTAGATGCAGTTGCACGTGCTCCCATGCAAGGAATTAAGCAATACAATGGACGCTATCCATGCCCTTGGTGTCTTCATCCTGGCGAATATATAAGTAATGTTTCTAAAACAGGAGGTTGCATCAAGTTTCCTAGAATGAGAGAGAAGCCAAAAAAACGAACTGAAGAGCACTTTTTGGAATGCTTAAATTTCATATCAGATCCGGGTTCTTCAACAGAAATGGAACAAAATCCCACCAGAGAAAACGAAAGTACGGAAAATGTTGAAGCAAATCAACTGAAATCAAAACATGTAAGTGAATTAGAAGACATTCCACATTCTGATGATGAAAAGGAGGAACGTGCGTTTGGATTAAAACATGTTACCCCTTTAAATTATTTGAAGAGATTTAGAATGACTGATGGATTTGTGCCGGAAGATATGCACTTTGCTCGGTTAGGTATAGCAGAAACATTTGCAGATTACTGGACTAATGGTAAAACTTCTCCATTGGGTAAAACGTTGTCAGCTGAAGATGTCAAAAATATAGACACACTGTTAGATTCCATTTCAGTCCCACATCAGGCAATGCGTTTAACAAGGCCTTTTAGAGACAGAGCTCACTGGAAGGCAAAAGAGTGGGAAAATTGGATACTGTATTACAGTCTTCCTATTATGGAGTTGTATTTAAGTGACAAATTATTCAGACACTGGGCTCTATTTGTAGAGGCATTTTATTTATCATTGATGACTGTTATAACTACCGTTGATTTGAAACGAATTGATTACCTGATGAACAATTTTGCAATTTACACGGAAAAATGGTATTCAAAATTAGCAATGACCTTCAATGTTCACTCAGGATCGCACTGGAAAGAAGGACTTGAAAATTGGGGTCCATCGTGGGCTCATAATGCTTTCCCTTTCGAATCTGGAAATGGCAAAATATTAAGAATGATTAAAGCGGCAAACGGTGTAACCCATCAAATATGTCGAAAACTATCAATGAAACAATGCGACTTACTATTATCAAATCAGATTCTTCCTCAATCTTCGCCTCGTGTGCAATTGTACTGTGCTGGTCTGGAAAAAAGAACTACACAAAAAACATGCAAAATCAATTCTGGAAGGTATTTCGGAACTCCAAAAATACCAAAAACTGAATGGGTAAATAAACTTTTACTTTCACCTCAGGCACTTTCTTATAAAAAGTTAGTGAAAGACAAATGTCTTTATTCTTCAATTGTTAGAGAGAATGAACGGTCAAACAACAGTTATGCAGAAACCCTCAGTGGATCTTTTGTGAAAATTTTGGAATTTATTGTAGACGAACATTTGGAAAAAGAATATGCAATTGTTAAATATCTTCTTACGGAAAATGCTTACGAAAATCAATATCCGTTTCTTCAGAAGATTCTTAAAATTGAAAATATAGTACAAGCTATACCAGTTGACAATTTAAAAAAAATTTCGGTCTTCCTTAAAATCAAAGATAATGAATATATTTGCTCTGTACCCAACTTGTTTTATTATTAGATAACACAAAAAATAATTTAAATTATAAAGCGAAATGTAATGAAATAAAATATATCAATCCATCCAAGTCAAAGTGGTCAATTAAATAAAAGAGATTATTTTTGACGTTTCGATAGCACTGCTATCCTCATCAGAAACGAAAAAAAATTTTAAGCTATAAAATTGTCATCTTGATAATAAGACGTCAGAAGACAAACTTTTGTTTGTTTGTCTTTTGACGTCTTATTATCAAGATGACAATTTTATAGCTTAAAAATTTTTTTCGTTTCTGATGAGGATAGCAGTGCTATCGAAACGTCAAAAATAATTTCTTTTATTTAATTGACCACTTTGACTTGGATGGATTGATAAATTTTATTTCATTACTGTTCATTACACCAAGTGATAAATTCATCATTAAATTGAAAATATAAAGCGAAATGTTTTTACTACGCCGTCACCTACTCCGCTCCGTTTCCGTCGCCGTTACTTTACCGCCGTTTTCTGTTCGATCTTTAATTTGTTTCGCATATTCCGTTTAAAATTTAAAAATTTATTTTTATACCCCTAATTTTGATATTTTGTAAATGCTTTCAGCTTTTTGTTCCGATTGTTAAATAAATAAATTGTAATCTAGTAAATTTGTAATAAACATTGTTAAATTCATTTTTAGAACCGTGACTTGACGAGCTACACCACATTTTCTTATTAACATTTTATCTAAAAAATTCATCTATAATAAAATTTCTTAAATTTAAGTTTTTACTGAATTTTCAAGATATTTTCCGACATTCTTTAGAATGTAACACTTTATCCACAAATACCAAATATAACATATTCCTTTTTTCTAATTTTACTTGAAGGACAAAAATGTAACCTACGCAACAATAACAGAAGAAATTCCTGGGATATTATAATCATCTCAAGGAGATCCCATGGATATCTAAATTTATATCTCACATGATATCACGATGTAAATAAGAGGATAATTCTAAGAAAATTAAATTTTTTAACTGTTTTTAATGGAACTTTTTGCTAAATCTTTCGTAAAAAGAGGAGGAAGGGACTGATAAATCTTATGTATTCTTACATGGGGGAGGGGGGGTCAAAATTTAACAAAATAGACCTTACGTAATAAATGATTAGTCCCTAAATATCAAAAAACATGTTTTGTCAATTTTTGTTATTGAAAAGGTTTTTGATGTATTTTTATGTGCTGAAAACGATATCAGGTTCTAAAGAGGTCCAACAAATTAGGATTTAATCCCAGTTTTGTCAAGTCCCTTTATATTTTCTGATAAAGTACACGAGTAAAGTTTTAATTTAAGACTATAGAAGTCAGGTTTAGGTGGATTGTATAACTGTACGAAAGTAGGTAAAATCACAAAGTTCGAATCCTCTAAGAAAATCGATTTGAAATAAAAAATGACAGGTCTGAATCCTCGAGGATTCCTCGAGGAATGTGGGTAAAATCATAAAAATCATATCCTCGAGGAAAATTGATTTGAAATAAAAAAATGACAAGTCTGAATCCTCGAGGATTCTTCGAGGATTCTTCGAGGAATGTAGGTAACATCATAAAAATCATATCCTCGAGGAAAATTGATTTGAAATAAAAAAATGACAAGTCTGAATTCTCGAGTATTCTTCGAGGAATACAGGTAAAATCATAAAGTTCGAATCCTCGAGGATTCCTCGAGGAATATAGGTAAAATCATAAAGTTCGAATCCTTCATGAAACTTGATTTGAAATAAAAAAATGACAGGTCTGAATCCTCGAGGATTCCTCGAGGAATGTAGGTAAAATCAAAAAGTTCGAATCCTTGATGAAAATTGATTTGAAATAAAAAAATGACAAGCCTGAATTCTCGAGGAATATTTGTACAGTACCATCCAGGAGTATCAGGACGCCCCTTTTTCATGATTAAAATAAAGCTTAAAACGTAGAAAGTAGAAACATCAAAAATTTTTCTCATTTTTTTCCTGAAAGCTAATGAAATTGTGAAAAAAATGGCACCGAATTGAAGATGTTTCGTTGAGTTTCATCTGATATATAGAAAAATGTCGATTACAAATGCTTTTCTTATTTTTTTAATTTCTGGGATAATAATTAATATTTTTTAACGTTCTTGGTCTAATCTTAAACGTTATTTAAAGCAACATTTAAATAATCTGCTAGTATTTTAATATTTATTTTTCCAAAACGTGAAAAATGGATCACAAAAATTCAAAAACTTATCGTGAGTACTAAAGTGTCTTAAATGAAAATATAAAAAATGTAAATTTAATAGATATATTGGAATTAGTAAAAACTCTTTGATTATTTATTTGTTTAAATTTTAAAAATGATTTATTTGGTGAAAGAGTGCCTCTTTATTTTCCGAAATTTCCTGATCTCACATTCACGCTTTCAAATTTTTTTGGAAAAATACAAATCAAAATACCAGCAAATTATTAAAAAATTTTATTAAATAGCAGATAAAATGAGACCAAGAACGTAAAACAATATTAATCAGTTTCCGAGAAATTAAAAACAGGATGCAAAATCGACATTTTTTTCTATATCTCACATAAAACTTAACGAAACATCTTCGCTTCGGTACCATTCTTTTCACAATTTCATAAGATTTCAGGAAAAAAATTAGAAAATTTATTGATGATTCTATTATCTACATTTAAAGCTATTTTTAATAATAAAAAAGGGGATTCTTAGTACTCCTGGATGATACTGTATTCCGGAAAAAAATTATACACATAAATTCTCGAGAAGAGTTACTTCTAATATAAAAAGAAATAATAAAAAGTTTAAATCCTCAAATATTCCTCGAGGAATGAAGGTAAAATAATAAAGTTCGAATCCTCGAGGAAAATGGATTTTAAAATAATTAATTGACAAGACTGAATCCTCGAGGATTCCTCGAGGAATGTAGGTAAAATCATAAAAATCATATCCTCGAGGAAAATTGATTTGAAATAAAAAATGACAAGTCTGAATCCTCGAGGATTCCTCGAGGAATGTAGGTACAATCATAAAGTTCGAATCCTCGAGGAAAATTGATTTGAAATAAAAAATGACAGGTCTGAATCCTCGAGGATTCCTCGAGGAATGTAGGTAAAATCATAAAAATCATATCCTCGAGGAAAATTGATTTCAAATAAAAAAATGACAAGTCTAAATCCTCGAGGAATACAGGTAAAATCATAAAGTTCGAATCCTCGAGGAAAATTGATTTGAAATAAAAAATGACAAGTCTGAATCCTCGAGGATTCCTCGAGGAATGTAGGTAATATCATAAAAATCATATCCTCGAGGAAAATTGATTTGAAATAAAAAATGACAAGTCTGAATCCTCGAGGAATAGAGGTAAAATCATAAAGTTCGAATCCTCGAGGAAAATTGATTTGAAATAAAAAATGACAAGTCTGAATCCTCGAGGATTCTTCGAGGAATGTAGGTAAAATCATAAAGTTCGAATCCTTGATGAAAATTGATTTGAAATAAAAAAATGACAAGTTTGAATTCTCGAGGATTCCTCGAGGAATGTAGGTAACATCATCAAAATCATATCCTCGAGGAAAATTGATTTGAAATAAAAAAATGACAAGTCTGAATTCTCGAGGAATGTAGGTAAAATCATAAAGTTCGAATCCTCGAGGAAAATTGATTTGAAATAAAAAATGACAAGTCTGAATCCTCGAGGAAAATTGATTTGAAATAAAAAATGACAAGTCTGAATCCTCGAGGATTCTTCGAGGAATGTAGGTAAAATCATAAAGTTCGAATCCTTGATGAAAATTGATTTGAAATAAAAAAATGACAAGTTTGAATTCTCGAGGATTCCTCGAGGAATGTAGGTAACATCATCAAAATCATATCCTCGAGGAAAATTGATTTGAAATAAAAAAATGACAAGTCTGAATTCTCGAGGAATGTAGGTAAAATCATAAAGTTCGAATCCTCGAGGAAAATTGATTTGAAATAAAAAATGACAAGTCTGAATCCTCGAGGAAAATTGATTTGAAATAAAAAATGACAAGTCTGAATCCTCGAGGATTCTTCGAGGAATGTAGGTAAAATCATAAAGTTCGAATCCTTGATGAAAATTGATTTGAAATAAAAAAATGACAAGTTTGAATTCTCGAGGATTCCTCGAGGAATGTAGGTAAAATCATAAAAATCATATCCTCGAGGAAAATTGATTTCAAATAAAAAAATGATAAGTCTGAATCCTCGAGGAATACAGGTAAAATCATAAAGTTCGAATCCTCGAGGAAAATTGATTTGAAATAAAAAATGACAAGTCTGAATCCTCGAGGATTCTTCGAGGAATGTAGGTAAAATCATAAAGTTCGAATCCTTGATGAAAATTGATTTGAAATAAAAAAATGACAAGTTTGAATTCTCGAGGATTCCTCGAGGAATGTAGGTAACATCATCAAAATCATATCCTCGAGGAAAATTGATTTGAAATAAAAAAATGACAAGTCTGAATTCTCAAGGAATAGAGGTAAAATCATAAAGTTCGAATCCTCGAGGAAAATTGATTTGAAATAAAAAATGACAAGTCTGAATCCTCGAGGATTCCTGGAGGAATGTAGGTAAAATTGTAAACTTCGATTCATCGAGAAAAATGGATTTTAAAATAATTAATTGCACTTTCAAATCTCCGAGGATTTAATATGAAATGAAAAATGACAAGTTTAATTTCTGGAGAAAAAAAAAGAAATAATCCTCGAGGAATCCGCGCCCAAATCTACACGAGGAATCCGCGTGTAAATACACGCAGATTTCCGCGCGGAAATCCTCGCGGATTTTTTTGATAGGGGCTAATTACGAATTCACTATCATGTATTGTTAAAATTAAATTAATGTACCTATTATTGGCCTACACATATAATTTAAAAAGGTAGTTTCCAGGATCCACCGCGAGGAGGTTATAGGTACCTAAGGATCCCATTTTTTTTATTTTATAGTTTTTAACTTTTTGTTTGTTTTTTTTAGTTTTTTGTTTTTTTTTTATTTTTTTTGTGCTTTTTTAATTTATTTTAGATTCGTAAAAAAATATTTTTTGTTAATCGCATTGTTCTAAAATTTAATTAATCTCTTCGTTTTCGAGTATCACGCCATCTAGCAATTCAAATGTTCTTAAAACTCCAGTTTCATCATTGTTATCATCAGAATCAACACTATCTTGTTCGCGCGTATTGGTACTCAAAATGTTTTCATTTTCGGGAATTGCGAGTAAATCAATAACCTCACGAGGAAGAGGTAATTTTTTTCTTTTGTTCAAACGAGAAATAAGTCCAACTGTTGATATAACTGGATCAGTAGTGTCCATAGATCTATAAAAAAGATCTTCTAATGTAGCTTCTCTAGAAATTTTTCTGCAATGAAATTGTCTGAAATGTTTATAGTTCTTATTGCGTGCTTCAGAAGCTTCTTCGCCTAACATTCCGACAGGCAAAATACTAAAGCTAATAATTTCAGATCCATGAAATAAAATTTTGTGCAAAGTCGAAGGCATATAATACCAACTGTAATACTTTAAATAAATATCAGTAGTTGAAGAACATAGATTATCAAAGCGTACTGGATCAATTGGTAAATGGGAGGACAAAGCAATTAAAATGGTTTTAAAATTGCGAATTAATTGTTTGTCAAGTCCCAGGCAATCAGCAAAAAGATCTGGATCTTCAAATGCGCGACGTGCAGTGTGGCCGTCGTTGGTAGTACCACTACCACCTGATTTTGGTACATCTACTTTTATTCCAATTTTCTCTTCTAAAATTTTCTGGATTTTAGCTTTTTGACGTTCGTATTCAGCTTTTTCTGTCGGTGATCTTACTTGCCATTTCTTTATATTAATTCTGTAGGATATATTCAAGCAACATTCAAGAATTCTAATCCAGGCATGAAGCGGACTAATTCCAAACTGAAGACTCTCTTCATTTGCTGAAAATGTACCATTGTTTCTATTCCTAAGATCATTGAATTGCTTTGGTGTAGCATGACAGACAGGGCATGTTTGCATCGACTTCGTGTCCGTAATAATTGCTAGAACTTTACCATCTATTAAAGTTAAACATAACGTAAAATGTATTCGTAACCAAATGTCTCCAATTTCAATGTCTACATATTCTAATTTTTCAATTTCATCTTCTATTAACCGTTTTTGTTCTAAAATAAGCTGCGAAGTTTCTTTGGCACACTTAATTGATATTGGTCGACACATTCTTTCAGATTGAGAAGCTATGTTATTCCAAAGAATAATACCTGTTGAGCTTGTTAATCTTAATGGATTATAAGTGGTAACAAACAAACTTCCATCAATTGCTTTAGTACTAGAGTCTGCGTCCAATTCTTGAGATAAAAAACGTTGCTAATATGGTGAATGACCAGTACTTCCATCAAATCCCCAAGAAAAAATGAATACTGATTCAAGCATTTTTGAATTTGATTTTTTTGAAGATTCAATTATAACTTCATTTTGAAGTTGAACAACTCTTTCTGCTGTATGCCTCAAAATAGATTGAAGGCTGACTTTAGCTTCTTTTTCAGTAATTACAATTTCTTCTTTAGGGGGCCTGCATTGAGCTTTGACATCCCTGATTTTATTATAAGCTGGCCAAATATCTGCTCCACTTAAAATTGATGCTAAACGCAAATTTGTATAGACGCCTTTTGATAAATTATTGTCTAGTATAAAAGTCAATGCTTCTTCAGCAGACTTTGGCACTACTGAGGATGTTGAGATTAATTGGCGTTCAATTTGTAAGTGATCAGAAGACTTTAAAATCTTCTTTATAATCGCAGATAATTCCCTCATCTTAGGTTTTTTCGCACTAGCCTCTGCAGCCTTTAATATTCTTAAAGGATCATTCTTACAAATTTCACTTACCTGCATAGCATCTCGTCTTTTAGTTCGATCTGACATTTCCGAAAAATTAAGTTTCGGACGACCAGACTTAATTTGAGAACTAGAGGAACTAGGTCCTGAAGGCTCGTCTATTTCAAGATTTGGAATATGAAAAGGTCCATTTAACCACTCTTCATTGTCGCTTTCAAATCTTGCTTTCTTCCGAGAAGCTTTCTCAAATTTAGCTTTTCGTTTTGATATGAGACTTGAAACGCATTGTCTCAAATTGCGTAAACTAGAACAACTTACAGTGTTTGAATCAATATTCATTTTTCTTAATATATACACATATAATATAATATATACACCCGTTTCAATACCATTATCGGTAGAAATATTTTCTAAAATTTCTTTCTTTAAAATTAAAACCATTTCTAAAGCCTGTCTCTCAGAAAAAGAATAATGTAATGAAAATAAAATAATTTGCTTGAGCACTTTCAGTTGAAATTAACAAAATGGATTTGACATAACAAAAAAAACTCCTCTTTAACCAAATTATCATTGGTTCTCCGAACCGAACGGTTTGAGTGTTTAATTGCGCATGTGCTGTTCTCGTAAATATTTCTGGTTACGAATGTCATACGTTAACAAATTATTTAGTTTTTCAAACCAAACAATTTAGTAGACCGATCAAAATGAAAAAAAAAATTTACACTTAAAAATATTTAAACAAATATTTTGGTAGTTTTCGGAAATTTTCGAAGTTTTAGTAATTATTATTGATAATTTTCAATTTTAATTATATCTTTATAATACTTGTTCAAGGATAAGCTATTATTCGATGTATTCTCTTTTTAAAGTGCCACAGCAGTGAATTGCTGTATATCATATGCTATCATCGTGAGCTAAGCTGATATATTATTTTTTTAACACTGAAATATGAATATGCGCAAAAGTGCGCGGAATTTTACGAAAGTAGGCATCTTAAGTTAACAAACGGTATGTTCGAATTTTTTTTATCGCGCGGATACACGGGGATACATTGAACGCAAAAAAGTACATTAGTGAAAATTACAATAATTTTACATTTAAAAGTATTAAAACAAAAATTATGCAGGACTAAAATTACCGTTTTCAATTTTTTTTACATCATTTAACATGTACTTAACATAAGTAAAAAACATTGCCATAAGTTTTTAAGAATTGACATCTAAAACTTTCACTTTTGTATAGTTATGTTTATGCAGGAATTTTTTGAGATTTTCAAGTTTTGGCGTTAGTAATTTTTATAATAAGGGTCCTTAACTCTTGGCATTTCGTACATAGATGCTTTAAGGTATCCGAATTGAAAATAAAATGTTTTTGAACACCTGCAGAAAAATGGACTTTTGGCCACTTTTTGTCGATCCTGGCCCACTGTGCCCCAGCCCAAAAAGTCAATGTTCTGGGATTGGCTTCATACTTTGGTAAATTGTTGTCCTATATGATAGTAATAAATCCCTAAAATATAAACTCATTAAAAAAATATTTGTAGAAAGTAGAGGGGGTTGAAGTTTTGACGTTGAGGGTAACATTGTCATTTTCAAATCCGTATAACTATGACAAAAGTTAATGGATTTTAATTTATCTATAATGAATTTTAATGAATTTTTCACGTACTTTTCAAAAATGTATACAAAATTTAGAGAAAAAAATTTTTGACCCCTTTTTTTCAAAATCAACACTTATTTTTCGATTTTCACCTCTTCGGGTATTTTTTTTTATTTTCATTGGAAAGCTGAGGTTTTTTCCCATGAGCTATATAAATATGAAAATGGGACAACAATAATTTTGTGAGAAACAGAATATTAAAGTAGGCGGTGCCGATAAGGGTGCCGTTAAGGGTAACATTGTCATTTTCAAATCCGCATAACTATAACAAAAGTTAATGGATTTTAATTTATCTATAATGAATTTTAATGCATTTTTCATGTACTTTTCAAAAATGTATATAAAATTTAAAAAAAAAAAAATTTTCACCCCTTTTTTTTCAAATACAAATAGTTCTTTTTTAAGTTTTAGATATAATTAAATTTTGGAAGACTTATAAAAATTTCAAACGTTAGTTAATTTAAAAAACATTTAATATTATAAATTTAAAAAATTTAGAAAAAATTTATTTCTTAATTTATAAAAAAAATATATTTTTAAGAAAAGTTTATTCAATTTTTTAAAATAATTTAATCTTAAAAGAAATTTAATTACAGTGTTTATAAATAATTAAAATATTATAATATTATATTTAAAATATTGAATTTCGTAAATAATTTCAGAAAAATTTTACAAAATAATTGAATTTTTAAAAAATTTTAAATAAAATATTAATAATTCATATAGACGTGGAAAAAAAGTTGAAAATTTTACTGTGAAATTATCCCCTCATATCATTGGAATATTGAGGATATCTCTGGGACGTCCTATACTAGGGATATCCACGGACTGTCAGCGATGGATATCAACCACAGGAAGTCGGTCGATATCCATAAGACGCCCCAGGGATATCCTCAATATCAAAAAATTTAAATCTTAGAAATCAATCAAAAACTAAAATTTATTTAATTACTCGAATATTTTGAGTACTTGAAAATATCGAGTTGGGAGCCACACTTTTCATAATCTGTTGATAAGTAACAAATAAATATTGCATAATTAATTGAAAACTACTATCTTTAATGTTGCTAAAAATTAATGTATAAAGTATTAGTATAAATAGGTTGGAAATTACTAAGTTAAAGGGAAACTATTAAAAAATTTATTTTGAACCTTAAAAATCTTGAATAGTCCTTGAATTTTTTTTAAAAGTTTCTGAACATCTGAATATTATTTATTATTCAATTTATAATATTGTAATATCGTAAAAAATAAATAATTTTATATTTTTAGATAAATTGAAGGAATTTTCAAGCAAACAAGATTTAGATTATGAACATCTTCATGGGAATTTGAATGTTCGACGACGCAGGCGATCTCGTGCACTTCTTGACGACTTGCACATTCAACAATTGCAAGACAGTCTGCAACTGGAAAGGTACATATATGTAATACCTTAGGATGGTACTTTTAATTTACTTTGAAAAATGTGATATTAAGATAAATTGAATTTTGCATAAATTTCCAAATTCTAAGCAATGTACAGACAAAAGTTTGATTTTTTAATATAGATATATTAATTACATATATAATATGTTTTACTGAGTTTGAATAAATAATCTATTAATATGTCGACAGAATAACAATTGAAGAATTTTTAAGATCATGAGGAAAAGAAAGCTTAAAACGTCGAAAATGGAAACAACAAAAATTTTTCATATTTTTTCCGTAAAAGCTGATGAAATTATGAACTGAATGACACCTGATCAAAGATGTTTCGTTAAGTTTTATGTGAGATATATAAAAAAATGTCGATTTTGCATACTTTTTTTAATTTTTAAATTACTCTGAAACTAATGAAATTTTTTTCAAAGTTGTTGAATTCATTTTCATCGTTATTTAATGCAAAATTTAAATAACTTACTATTACCTTGATATTTATTTTTCCAAAAAAATTTTTGATACCGTGAAAGTTATAATAAAAAATTTCAAAAAATTATCGTGAGTATTAAAGTGTCCAAAATGTCAGTATAAAATATGTACAATTTAAAATTAGTAAAAACTTCTTGATTATTCATTTATTTGAATTTTAAAAATTATTTCTTTGTAGCAAAAGTGCCTTTTAATTTTTCGAATTTTTTGGATGCCATTTTCGCGGTTTGAAATTTTTTTTGGAAAAATTAATATCAAGGTACCAGTAGGTTATTTAAATTTTTCATTAAATAACGATCAAAATGAGTACAAGAAAGTTTAAAAACGTTAATTATTTTCCGATAAATTAAAAAAATTAGAAATGCATGCAAAATCGACATTTTTTTTATATATCTCACATAAAACTTAACTAAATATCTTCGATTTGGTGTCATACTTTTCATAATTTCATCAGCTATGTGGAAAAAAATTGTAAAAATTTTTTTCCTCTTTCTTTTCTACGATTTAAGCTTTTTTTTACTCATGAAAAAAGGGGCGTCCTGATACTTGCGGACGGTAGTGTAGGTGTGTATCGCTATAGTCCAGCTTATTTCACGACAATTAAGGTAATATGAACTGGACAATTAAAAGGGACTTTATATCTGAAAAAATTGGTTCTTTGTTTAGTGCATCTGATAGAAAAAAATTTTATCCAACATAATTATTAAACAATAAACAATCAATTTTTTCGGACATAAGGTTCCTTTTAACTGTTTAGATCAATGTATATGTCAAGCAGGAGATTTGACGCCTAGGTACTCATTGTCGATTAACAATAGATAACAATAAAACATTTGAAAACAGACAGTATTAAGGTCATTGTTGTTAAGAGAATCTAACATTATATAGTTGTGTACAGTTTGCTAATTTTTTATGTAATTTCTTTTATTCACGTACCTTACCTCTGTGTGGAAGTAAATGGTGTACATTTTAACCGTATAAAGTTTTAGTATTTTGTATTAAAATTATGGTACGCTATTTACATTGTATTGAAATAAACAGTGTATAATTGAATGAAAAATAAAAATGTATAAGTAATTCGTGTAGAATTTAAAATTATTACTTTAATTTTTCTTTTATGTAGAGTTTGATGGTACATACTTTAACAGTGTAGAATGTTCAATTTTTTCATTCATTTTTTTTATGTAGTCTCATTTTTGTAGAATTAATTTATGTACAACTTAACAATATGATATTAAGAAAAATGTTTAGAATTGTTCGTGTAGAGTTTAAAATTATTAAATTTTAATATTATCTTGTGTACAATTTGACTTTTACTAATTTAATGGTGTAGGATTCGAAAATTATTTATTCAATTTTTTGTATGTATTTTAGTCTGTGTAAAATTATGTGGATGACAATTTAACAAAGTTAAACAAATGAAAAGAAGAAAAATACAGGAGTGTTCAATTTTAAATGTGTAGTCTAACATTGATATATGTTATTGTACAGTAAAAAATGTACAACTTAAAAGGTAGAATTCTTAAGTGTACAGTCTAATCCTGGGAATGTGAAATCGCCCCTTGAAATTGCATGAAAATAAGGAGAAGTCCGTTGCAAAATCAACTCTCCTTCTACATGAATAGGGAGTGATTATTGTCACCAATCTCATTGTTTAAAGGAGTTTAAATAGTCGGTCTTTTGGCCAGTAGTGATCGAATGATCAGTATTCGTTCAAGTGTTCAGTATCATTTCCCGCAGAGCGGATGTTGTGTTGATTCCCGCAAAAGGCGGATGATTATATATTATTGAAGTCCCACAAAAAGTGGTTGAAGTTATTGATTATTCCCCGAGTAAGGGTTGATTTGTGTTTATTAATATAAAGTACAAGTGTCTTGAAAATATACAAGTTAAATAGAAATTAATTGAGAAATTCATTATAAATAAAATAAATAAGAGAGGACTTCCGCATACCTAAGTATCAAGTGACAAACAACGAGTAATACGATACTTTTCTGTTACGATTATAATTCTGGTGAGTCTTTTTAAATAATTGACTTAAGAAAACAGTTTCTTCTGAAATAAAATTAAACATACACAAACACACCAACATCCTACATAACAAACAGAAATTTGTATTTTTGAAGATAGAATCTATCATGTTGCTATTTGTAAGACTTGACGTAAGTCAAGTAGCTTAATTAAATTGATTATTGAATTTTGTAATAAACCTTTCTTTTCATGTATAAAGCAAATACATTGAGAATAAATTGTAATAAATTGAGTGTTAATTTAATTTGACTCCATTTATTTATTTCACATTGAATTACTTTGTCTCATGTTTCTTTCTAACATTTTCTCTTAAATACCGTCTATCTGGGTTTATTGAATTAATAATTTACTGAGAGGTAGTCCACTACCTTATTCTAAAATTGTTTAGCGAAGAGCATTTACGCTTTCCAAATAAGCGGAATTGTTAAATAATAAAAATTAGTATTCTTTCTATATATTTTTCGCGTCGAGTTTATTTGTGGAGAATTATTATCACTTTCATCAATATAATGTGTAGAGTTAACTGTGCACAATTTTCTTGCGTCGAGTTTGATTGCATTGAATCGCTACCACCCCCTTGTATCACAATGCTGAGGTCATACATGATGTAAAGAATATGACAAGTGACAAAATTTAACGCAAATGAAATAATGATTTTTAACTGCCTTATCGTAATGTTTTCTCAGTTTTTCCTTAAGGAAATTGTTGTTTGAAATTCAAGCTTTCATTTGACACCAAAAACAAAAGTCTAGCACCTCTTGTTTTTTTTAAATTCAAAATCAAAGATAGCCATAAACATACTTTTTCGACTTTTTAACACAAATTTTCTCAAAATCTTCTCGTGCTAGAGCATTTTTCTTTACAGATTCATAATCAGCGCGAAAAAATCTATGAAAAATGATCAGAACTATTCGAGTGGCGAAATCATTGTCGGACAGTGATATTTATGAGTGATTATTATTAATTAATATATAATAATGAATAACACAGGCACACAAAAAATAAAAAGCTGTTTGGCCGAGACACTACACTAGTCTATTTTCATGTATTTTTTCACGCTGAATCCGAATCCGAAGTCAGAATTATCAGATTGGCTTTTATTTTTGAGATAAACTCAAAAAACTGCTCAGAAAGAAAAATCAAAATGTTAAAAAAATTTTGAATCACTGTACCTTTGTCTGTACACTGCTCCAAATTCAAAATATGTCACATAATTTATCATTTTGAACATTAAGGATTCGAATAATGACCATAAAAAGTGCATGTATGTATGTTACAGAAACTTTATACGGAGATCACTAAGAAACGGCTCAACCAATTAAAAGCAATTTTGTCAGAGTGTTAGGTTAGGACCCAAGTCAAGTTCATAAACTTAGAAAATCGAAAAATATTAATTAGAACGGGAGATATGGAACTTTTCAAAAATTCAAAAAAATGAAAATTTTTCAAATTATTTTTTTTCAATGAACTGCTTCAAAACTTTCTTAAAATGGGTATTAAATTTTATTTAGTCAAACTTTAACAAAATTTCCTAACTAATACGTCAGATCATAACTTGATAAAGAAAAAGTCGAAAAACCTATGAACGGAATTGCTAATAATAAATTTTAAATTTGTAATTTAAATATTATTATTTTTCAAAATTTTTCTTTTGTTAATTTAACTTCCGTCTTTAACATAAATTTTTGAGCCATTCTATAGGAAGTGCTAAATTCACTTTGAATTTTACGAGAGGACCAGCAACCAGGAGCTGTTGTCAAAATGGACAATCGAAGAGGATCATTTTCAGGTAAGCTACAAAATAATTTCTTTAGTCCGGTAAGAAGTTCCTCTAATTCATCTTGCATGCACTTTTTCTTCTTCGGAGATGATTCAGCTGCTCAGTCTTAAACTTTTACCAATAACACCAGAAATTTGTAAAGGTATTACACATCTATCGGACCGAGCTTTCTCTGTAGAAAAGTCACTGTTCACTGTCACGATATATCAACCAGATGTCACGGTGATATCACCGGGGAATGTCACCGTGACATCAGGAAAATGTCAAAATGTCCGCCTTACGGTGATATCACACGGTGACATCGAGGTGATATCATGGTGACATCAAGGTGATATCTCAATGATATCATGTTGATATTTTACAGGGATTTAAAATTGTTAATAATTTAAAAAATAATAATAAATAAAAAAAATAATACAAAATAGGATCATTTGGGGTAAATGTAAACGGATTTGCTTAGTTTCAACAATAACGTAAGTTTTTTATTTTAAAAAGCAATACTTCCGGTTTTCTACTGCATGAACTTGTTACTTCACTTCCCTAGAAACATTTTATGAGGTACAAAAAAATATTGATCAACTTGAATCGCTTAAAACTGACTGTTTACATTTACCCCGAGATTTTGAAATTTTCCCAAAATTCGGGGTAAATGTAAACACCCCTGTAGTTTAAAGAGGTTTAAGAAAAAAGTTATCCCAAGTATACTACTGTGTAAAGGGATGTAAAAACTGAAAAAAAATTCTTGGTAGATGTAAAATAATTGAACCAATTGATTGATATGCAACATATAAAATAAGCAATCATTACCATAACAAAACTAGTAATGTAAAAACTTGAATAACTTCAATAAATTTTAATAGATTTTCATTCAACTTGGTGAAAATAAGTTTTTAAGATTGCTGAATAAGATTCTAAAATCGAATTTTTAAATTTCAAAATGGCGGACAAACATAAAAATATTGTTAAAAATTGATCAAATTTGCTTGAATCTCGCTACTCGGGGGTTTTTGAGGTCACTGAATACGAATTTGAAGACAAATTTAAAATTTTTAAAATGGCGGATCCAATATGGCGGATGAACCTAAAAATATTTTTAAAAATTGATCAAATTTGCTTAAATCTCGCTACTCGGAGGTTTTCGAGGTCGCTGAATACGAATCTGAAGTCAGATTTAAAATTTTCAAAATAGCAGATTCAATATCGCGAAAGAGGTTTTTAAAAATTGATCAAATTGGACTAAATTTCTCTGCCCACTGACATTTAGAAAATATGAATATCAACACAATTAATATATTACGAAATTTTTCCTCTTTATAAAACATAAGTTTATAAACTTTCTAAAATTTCAATAATAATTTTTTTAAAAGGTCTAAGGAGAAAGTAATCTAAGTATTTAAATTCCAAGATATAGAAAAACGTATATTAGAATTAGTATTAATATCAATCAACCAATCCATAAATCAATCATCCAATCAATCCACCAATCAATCAATCAATCAACCAATCAATCCACCAATCAATCCACCAATCAATCACTCAATCAACCAATCTATAAATCAATCATCCAAGCAACCAATCTATCCACCAATCAATCACTCAATCAACCAATCAATCCACCAATCAATCAATCAGTCAATGAATCAAGCAATCCACCAATCAACCACTCAATCGACCAATCTATAAATCAATTATCCAATAAACCAATCAATCCAATCCACCAATCAATCCACCAATTACTCAATCAACCAATCCATAAATCAATCGTCCAATCAATCAACCAATCAATCAATCTATCAATCAATCTATCAATCAATGACTCACTCTTATTCTAGGATTCCTACGTACCTGAGTTTTATTCACCAATCGTGAAGAATCGCTTTCCTATATTTTAAACACGTAAATGCACTATGCACTACTATGCAGGTCTATACCTGCAACTGACTAACACGAAGGAGATATAAAAGAAGATCCAATTTCGTTTTTTATGTAATTTTACAGGGCCAAAATAATGTAATTGTGAAATAGAAGCAAATTTATTGAATTATTTTCTTTTAAAATGCAGCAGAAATTCTGTTTACATTTACCCCGAGTTTTCGAATTCTCGGGGTAAATGTAAACACTTAATTATCTATACGAAATTAAAAAATCAAAGTCAGCTTTTGTTAAGGGATTCATAAGGAATAATTAGAAATTTTAGTTTGAATTTTTAGTTCATTTTTATTCAAATGCGAGACAAAATACTGAAACAGTAAAACTTTGATTTTCAATCTTTCATGCATTAAGCGACAAATTGGAGTATGGCTTTGACAATTGTCGAAAAAAAAATTAGCAATACTCAGAACCTGTTGCAGGTGAGCTGAGGTTAAAATATTGGGGTCGAACTTAATTTTAAATCTGTAAATTAAGCTGCAATATCTGCTGTTTACATTTACCCCTTGTTTACATTTTCCCCAAATGACCCTAATAATTTTTTAAAAAATAATAATAAATAAAAATAATAATAAAAATAATAAAAAATAATAATAAATAAAAAAAATAATAATTTTAAAAAAATTTTAAATCCCTGTAAAATATCAACATGATATCAACATGATATCACCATGATATCACCGTGATATGACTGTGATATCACCTTGATGTCACCATGATATCACCTCGATGTCATCGTGTGATATTACAGATTTAAAATTAAGTTCGACCCCAATATTTTAACCTCAGCTCATCTGCAACAGGTTCTGAGTATTGCCAATTTTTTTTTCGACAATTGTCAAAGCCATACTCCAATTTGTCGCTTAATGCATGAAAGATTGAAAATCAAAGTTTTACTGTTTCAGTATTTGTCTCGCGGGCATTTTGACATTTTCCTGATGTCACGGTGACATTCCCCGGTGATATCACCGTGACATCTGGTTGATATATCGTGCTACTTGGGTCCATATTACATTATTTCTTAAAACATAAATAAAAATTTCATGAATGGCTATATAAAAGATCGATTACTTTTCTAAAGCTAAGCTCGATTTAATTGATGTCTGATTGTTGTATGAATTGATAACCATACTGGTAAATAGGTTAAGAAAAATTTTCAAAAAATACTCGAAATATTTCCACACTTATCTATCAATGAAAAAGTTTGAAAACATAGTGTAGATATGTGATTTATGAAAAATAATTTTCAAATTTCCAATACCTCATTAAAAAAATGGTTTTTGTTTTTAAAAATTAAAAAAGTGGTTTGGGGATCTCTACTTCCAAAAGGGCAAACATTTTATTAAGAGTATAGTAAACTTAATTACCGAGTATTATAAAAACTATACATATATGTAGTAGAATAATTGGCAAACATAAGAATAAATGGTCAGAAACAGGCTATTTAGAAAATATTTTTATTAGATCTAAAATATCTTAATGAACTGCTTAAGCATCAAAATACTCGAATTCAAATTAATTTAAGGAAATTTGCAGAATTACAACCAAAATAATGTGTATGTTTAATCAACAAAAATCTGAACTAGGTCAAAAAACATTCCGCTTCAAAATTTGGAAAAATATCTACAAAATGCAATAAAATATCAAAATGACTGCTTCAAGTCTATTGCGTGTGAAATAATATATCAAGTTCGTATTTTAGTGTAGAAAATAATATTACGTAATGCTAATTTTAAAAGACAAAAGTTCATACAGTTCTAATTCTTAAAGGGTAGAGAGATTGATGAAAAATAAATGTTTATGTAACATACTTTGGAAAAGTGAGTTCATGTTTGTAAACAGCGACCCCAAAAACCCCCGAGGCACAAGATTCGAGTGAATTGGGTAATTTTTTTTAAAACAGTCCGCCATATTGGATCCGCCATTTTGTATTTTTGAAAACGAAGTTCATGTTTGTAAACAGCGACCCCAAAAACCCCCGAATCACAAGTTTCGAGTGAATTGGGTAATTTTTTTTAAACAGTCCGCCATATTGGATCCGCCATTTTGTATTTTTGAAAACTGAGTTCATATTTGTAATCAGCGACCGCAAAAAACCCCGAGTCCCAAATTTCGAGTAAATTGAGTCATATTTTTAAAACTAGTCTTCCATTTTGGATCTGCCATTTTGTATTTTTGAAAATTTTGAATAGTGTCATCATTTTTTGATTCTGTAAACCCCTAGCACTGTTGGTGATTAATTTAATACCGATTTAAACCTTTTTTGCTTCTTTAATAATGTTTTAGTTATACATTTTTTACATTTGAGACATATAATGTGTCATAATTCGGCCGCCATTTTTAATTTTTAAAGAGGCCAAATTGTAAATGATAAAGTACTTCGAGATGGACATTTTTAGACCTTTAAACGCTTCATTTGATCCCATACAATTATGTATAAAGCACTGATCCGGTTGACATGGAACGTCCCATTTGTAAATTTTATATTTATGTCTCTTTCTCTCATTTTTTTTTTTTAATATTTTTTTTACTTTTCCAAAAAAAAGAAAAGAAATTTTATTGTTGCTCCCTTGTGTCACATTTTGTCAGGAATTTTTTCTTTTATTTTTTTTATAATAGCGTCTAATTTCAAAATTATTTATTAACTTTTCTTAATAGTAATTTTTATAAAATAGTATATTGTTTAATTTGCTTGTGCATTGCTCATACGTGTTAAATAATTGGGTGTTTTCGACGTCGTCGGTCGTACCGGTCAGTTGCCACAAAAAGGTGCTCAACCATTTCTTTACAAAAGATCCCCAATTGCATGGTGAATGAGGCTTTACGTTTGTCCTAACCTTCTGTTCTTTGTCATCTTAACATGTCGTAACAAAATTATTGCTCTGTTTAAATATTATTGTTCGCTTAATTATTAAGAAGAAGAATCTTAAGAAGATGAATCAAGAGAAGGCTGAATCCATTTCAAAACGTACAGACCGACCACCTTCAGGTTGTAGATTTTTCTGTCAATGAAATATGTTATTCTACATAAAAAATAAAGAGACACATATTTTTTTATTTTTCATAAAAATTATGTTTAACGAAGCTATGGTCATTTGAAGTTTGAGTGGTAAAACTCGAAAGAACAATGAAAAAAAATTGTTTCGCCTGTAATTTTTTTTCTAATGAATGCAATCAAATTATTTTTCTTGGATCTTGTAGGGGGTATATTCCTCTTTCAAATCCCATTTAAAACTTGAAAAAAGATTCAAAATTAACAAAACAGGAGATGATTTTCTAAAAATCATTAAAGTCAATTTTCTCAAAAACCCCACTTTTTTTGTCTCTAAAATTTTTACCATAAATTCTTACCAATATGAAGAACCAATTCTAGGAGTTTCAAGCGGGCTAAACAATCCTGGTAGTAAGGAGAAATTTTTTTCGAAATATTTTTTTTTACGAAATTTGAAATGGCTGACGTGCAGTTTCAAAAACAAATGAACTAACTGAAATGAGTCATTTTATAACCAACAATAATGTATGTATAGAAAATAACCATAAAATCACTTTTTTCAAACAGGTTCTAAACATCAAAAAATTTATAATTTGACATTTTAAGTATCGTTAAGACCAATGATAATAAATATATAATTAATAAAAAGGTGAAAAAAGAAAAAATATTTTTTATAAACATTGTGATTCTTTCAGTAATATACTCTTAAAATATTTTCCAATTCAAATTATCATTCAAAAATTTTTTAAAAAACTTAAAGTTTTAATTTTCAATTTGGAAATTTCATTTTAAAATAAATTGATTAAGTAAAAATTCAAGATAGTTTATTTTATAATAATTCAAATATTAAAAAATATTTTTTCAAATTATTATGAATTATTTTCACATAGAAATAATTAAATATTTTTATTGCACATTAAAACACATTTAAAGTAACTGAATATTGGAATACATTATTCTTGGTTATAAAATGACTCATTTCAGATAGTTCATTCGTTCTTGAAACTGCACGTCAGCCATTTCAAATTTCGTAAAAAAAATTTCTCCTTACTACTAGGATTGTTTAGCCCGCTTGAAACTCCTAGGATTGTTTCTTCATATTGGTAAGAATTTATGGTAAAAATTTGAGAGAAAAAAAGGGGTTTTTGAGAAAATTGACTTTAGTGATTTTTAGAAAATCATCTCCTGTTTTGTTAATTTTGAATCTTTTTTAAAATTTCAAATGGGATTTGAAAGAGGAATATACCCCCTACAAGATCCAAGAAAAATAAATTAATTGCATTCATTAGAAAAAAATTACAGGCGAAACAATTTTTTTTCATTGTTCTTTCGAGTTTTACCACTCAAACTTCAAATGACCATAACTTCGTTAAACATAATTTTTATGAAAAATAAAAAAATACGTGTCTCTTTATTTTTCATGTAGAATAATATATTTCATCGACAGAAAAATCTACAACCTGAAGGTGGTCGGTCTGTACGTTTTGAAATGGATTCAGCCAGAAGAAGTTCGTTTTTCAATCCGTTTGTGCATATTACGGAAAATGGGTTGAGCATTTAGTTGAGAAGGGAAAGTTTCTTTGTCAGCTTGCAGAACGTGATACTGGTACGTCAAAATTTTTTATTTATCTCTTAAATTAATTTAATAATTTGTGATATAAAGATATTTAATCAAAAATTAATTAATCAATTAAAAGTTTTCTCTACAGTTTTCCGTACGTGTCAATTTGTGTGTTATAAATAATGTGTATTCAGAGGTTAAATTGTTCACACCACAGTAAATGTGAGCTAATAAAAAACATAGAAATATTTCAATTATAAGTGATACAGAAAAAAATTGATATTGAAGTAATCATTGCTTAAAGGAGCAAGGTGATACATTTCATGAAAAATCGACACATCAAAATGAACATTGACAAATTTGCTAAAAAAATTTTATCTTTTTATATTCTATAAAAAAGAGCTCTATGCTTTTTTTCAAATTTTTTATCCATCCTTTTACAGATATGAATTTTTCAAAATTTATGATTTTGAAGAAAAAATATTTTTTGATTACACAGTCCTCACGGTTCGCCGGAAGGGTGTTTTATCAAAATTATCAATTACCTCCGATTTTCTTTTTGCTAATGGTAGTTCGTGGTGCCAG
This sequence comes from Leptopilina boulardi, assembly GCF_019393585.1. NCBI lineage: Eukaryota > Metazoa > Arthropoda > Insecta > Hymenoptera > Figitidae > Leptopilina > Leptopilina boulardi. The sequence goes on from NW_026137888.1 coordinate 976,027, forward strand.
GAAGTCAGTCCAATAGTTTTTAAAATCGAAATCAAATGCCCCACCCCTCAAAAAGTCAAAAAACTAATAAAAATGTCAAAAATCAGGTTTTACGTGAAGAAAAAATACATGGTACTTATATATTGACTGATACCTACAATTTTTTAATTGCAAATGGTATTTTGAGATGCTAGAAAGTCACTTCAATAGTTAGTAGATCGAAATTAAATGCCCCACCCCTCAAAAAAGCATAAAACCAATAAAATTGGGAAAAAAACCTGATTTTACATAAAAAAACACATAGAAATAAATGAATGAATTTTTTATTTAAATATAAATTTCAAAGTCGAATATATAAAATCAAAAAATCGAATTACAAAAAAAAATTCAACAAAAAGAAAGATTTAACGGTGAGACGTATTTAAATATATTTGATTTTACTTAACGTGGCGAGCGTTGTATGCAGAAACAGCTCGAAGAAGTTTGTCTGCGTAATTTTCATGATTTTTAGACGTCTTGTAAAAATTCCAGATTTTAGAAAAATCATGATGAGAGGATTCCACTGCCTGCTCTGAGAAAAATCCCAATCCCATTTGGTATCTTTGACAAAAATGTGGAACATGTTCTGTAATTCCATGTAATTTTGGCGTCATATTTATGTCGGAATCCTTGAGACTTTGTTTAAAATTCGCAATGTACGACTCATAATTTGGATCAAGATGCTGAGAAAAACATCCATCAACGACTTTTTTAAGGCAATCAAATACTTTAACGTATTTTAGACAGTCGATTGGTGAGATTTTTCGCAAATAACTTACGTTGCGAAGAAGCTTGGCACAAGCGTTTCCATTAAATGCTGCATTGCCACATGTGATTGTTTTTTCCACATAGCAAAATTTGCTCCATTTAATACTTATATCACCGAAACTTTGAGCCATGTGATTAAAAATTGTGTTCACTGCTCCTAACAGTAGATGAAGCTCTGGCGGTGGTATGAGGTCAAGAATAAGAGTGTCGTCGTTGTTTTCATTCCAAAAAAGTGGATAATTTATACAATTTTTGAACAACTTAGCCTTTGAAGGTTTTTTCCCGTCTTTTGACCAGGCTTCAAAATTTGCAATGCAACTGCCAATAGTACGGTATTCTCCACATGAATCTAACGAATCTGATTTTTGATCGCACCACGTACAAGGATGTGCCGCAGAATGCTGCATCAATCCTGTTATGATATTGGCAAGTTTAAGGTCTGTTGCAACAAAATCTAGACATTCATTAATTTTCAATTCATTCCATAATAGTTCAACGTTTTTGAAATTTGCCTGCATTTTTTCGGCCGTAGCAATTAAAAAAATGTTTTTCACACCTGAATCCTTATACATTTTTTTACATCCATTTTTCTCTTTTTCAGCAGAACGATCATTGGCCTGAATTGACAAGCAAACTTTAAAAAATGAATTGCCACCGTCGAGTCCAATTTTGAGTTTAAAGTCGGAAATTCCACGTTCATCTGCAACGAAGTCAACGAATCCTTTCAAGTTGTTACAAACAACTGCTACTGATTTCATTGGAGATTCTTTATTTTGCTTCCTCGTGGAGGAAGCTATGTAGTCCTTTCGGTTATAAACTTTTTAAAAATGGTGAAAACAATTTTTCCTCTATATAGAAACATGTTATATGAGATCCTGATCAATTGTCCGGATGTATGTATGTGTGTGTGTATGTGTGTGTGGATCGTTTTTGTGAACACAATATCTTTAACAGGTTTTAATGGATTTGGATAAAATTTGGTAGGCTTATTTAACACATTAATCTCTCAAAAATGATGAGAGGATTTTTAAAAATACCCCAAAAAAAAATTTTATCGTCTTTTTTCCAAAAAATTTTTTTTAATTGAAAAAATTTTTAAATCGAAAAATTTAAGGTAATATATAATATAATCGTCTTCTTTATGTCAAGATGAATCGATTGATATATATAAAGTATAGATTTGATTGAAATTTAAAGAATTAAAGAAAGTTAAAAAATCAAAAATTCTCATTTTAGCTAAAAAATGATGTGTTTATTTAAATTTATGTTTATATATGAAATAATTTTATTCCCTGCATTGAAACGAATTGGTTGGTATATATAAAGTATAGATTTGATTTAAAATTTGAGAATTAATAAAAAGTAAAAAATCGAACATTCATATTTTAGCTAAAAAATTTCGTGTTTTTTTAAAATTCAAGTTGATGAATAAAATAATTGTATTCCTTGCATTAAAACGAATCGATTCGTATATATAAAGTTTATGTTACACTCAAAATTAATTAAAATTTTCTTTATTTTTCAAAAAATTTAATTAATTTAAAACATTTTTAACTCGAAATTTTTTAAATCAATCAATTGAATTGGACAAATTCATTGCTTCCTTCACGAGGAAGCGAATTTTTTGCTTTACACAATGAGGAAGCATAATGTTTATGAAATAAACATAAAGGACCCCCTCCTTGTTTTAATATGTTTAAGAAAGGAAATTCCTTGCTTTCAAAAAAATCGTCAAGTACATGGCTTTTTTCCTGTAACTTATTTGTAGCACACGATTCAACACTTTTTCGACTGCCACTACTTTTTTCGAACTGTGGTTGCAAGCTTACGTGTTTGATTGTCACTCAAACCGAGTTCAGTTTGAATATTACCTAACGTTTCTGTGCTTATAACTGTTTTTGATTGTTCTGCAGGGTTGTAAATAATTCTCGCTTCCCTTCCTTGTCTTGTCCGTAAAGATATCTCGACATTTTTTTTAGATCGAAATTGTTGTGACTCCTCTTTGTCTTTTAAATTGTCTTTTAACATATCAGTAACTAAGTGGTCTTTCTCTTTCTTACAGAACTTGTCGTTAATAGCCGTTTGAAAATTTTTCTTCTTATTTTCTAAATTACAACAGTGTCTTATCCCTCTTCCAATCAGATTATAACATTTTGCGCATATACGTTCGACCACCGTCTTAATGTTACAATTTTTCTTCGTAGATTTTTTTAACAATACATTCTTTCGATCAATATTATAATTTAATATAATTTTGCACAATTTACAGACACATGTTTTCTGAGCAATAGTGAATCTAGTGATTATTGTCTTGATAGCAGAAAACTCTTTGTATTCGTCAGGAATTTTGAAGTTTTCAATTTCCTTTCCAGCAAATTTGTTGTAAAGTTTTGTTTTACAAGAGCAACATATAACAGCTGGAAAACGACAATCGGATATGTCATTTTCAGAGCAAAATTTTGGAAATGACGAAATTATTTTATCCTTAAGAACCGTTTTAATTTCACAAATGACAGTAACTTTTCTCAAGCAAAAAAAACAAATCTTGAAACGATTTTCTTCGTGTGTGTATGAAGCCTTCTCTCTTTTTCTTCCTTTCACAATTTTTCCCATTCTGAATTTTGGTAAGTTATTTCATCACTATTAATAAAAACTATTCAGAAGTAATTTTTTTTTCTATTTCCATAGAAACCATTTTGTACTTACTGAAATATACAAAAATAATACATGATAAACCAACTTAGAAACATTGCGATAAATTAAGAAGTAAATTTTACTGAAATAAATAATGAGAAACAAAATGTGAACTTACATTGAACTTCCCGCAAATTTTGACACGTACAACTGATGCTATTCCATCAAAAGAAACGACTGATAACTTAAGGCAACATTTGTCGTTACATCTTTGTTTACATGTATCAACATCATCAGTAAACACAACACAACACAAGTTTCGAGTACAGTATACATATATCAATATGAACTCAAAAAAAATTGAAGGATAATAAACAAATAACGTTCGTTCTCTATCTAATTAGAGTTTTCACTATTATGTATTTTTTCTTCACGCAAAATATGATTTCCTTTAATTTTTACTGGTTGTATGCTATTTTAAAGGGTGGGGCATGCGTTTTTGATTCCAAAAACCCATCAAGAGGTACCCATCAATATAAGTATCAGATATTTCTTTTTTATGTAAAAACAGATTTTTCTAAACTTTTATGGGTTTCATGCTTTTTTGAGGGGTGGGGCATTTAATTTCGATCTACTAACTATTGAACTGACTTTCTAACATCTCAAAATACCATTTACAATTAAAAAATTGTAGGTGTCAGTCAATATATAAGTACCATGTATTTTTTCTTCACGTAAAACCTGATTTTTGACATTTTTATTAGTTTTTTGACTTTTTGAGGGGTGGGGCATTTGATTTAGATTTTAAAAACTATTGGACTGACTTCCTGGCACCTCGAACTACCATTTGCAAAAAGAAAATCGGAGGTAATTGATAATTTTGATAAAACACCCTTCCGGCGAACCGTGTCCTGCGAGGGTGAGTTTCTAGAATGGCTGTACTTGTTTCTGGTACTCTTTTATGTGCTAAAAACGAATCTGACCTTCAAAAAGCTCCATCACGTCAGGATTTTTAGTAAATGAAGCCTAAAAGGTCAAAAAATGGCCATTTTAGCAATTTTTGATAATTTTCTTTGGGATAGAAATTTTTTTTCTATTTTCGACGAAAAGGTCGCATAGTACAACTCTTTAGCTTTAAAACTCATTTTTCAAAATTATTGTACGATTTTAAAAAAAAAAGTTATGACATTTTTAAATTATAAGTTTCAGTTACGCCAATAGACGTTATACCCAACGATTCTTTAGACAGTTCTTGGGAAAAATATTTTCTAAAAAATCTTGTTTCTATCTTATTGGCTTGAAATTTGTTACTCGGGGGTTTTTGGGGTTGCTGATTACGCATCTTCAGTGAGATATTAAAAATTCAAAATGCCGGATCCAATATGGCGGACGAATTTTACAAAAAATGGTCTAATTTGCTTGAAACTCGTTACTCGGTGGTTTTCGGGGTCGCTGATTAGGAATCTGATACCGGATTTTAAAAATTCAAAATGGCGGATCCAATATGGCTGTTACTCTGGGGTTTTTGGAGTCTCTGATTGCGAATCTGAAGTCAAATCTTCAAAATTCAAAATGTCTAGAAAAAAGATTCAAAATTTAACTGATCTGGATGAAAATGTTTACTGGGGGGGGGGTTTATCCGCTGAAGTCTGATTCAGCGACCCCCAAAACCCCCGAGTAACAAATTTCAAGCGAATACAATGAATTTTTAATTTTTTTCTGCCATATTGGATCCGCCATTTTGAATTTTTAAAATCCGATTTTAGATTCGTAATCAGCGACCCACAAAACCCCCGAGTAACAAATTTTAAGCGAATGCAATGAATTTTTTTCTGCCATATTGGATCCGCCATTTTGAATTTTTAAAATCCGATTTCAGATTCCTAATCAGCGACCCCGAAAACTCCCGAGTAACGAGTTTCAAGCAAATTCGATCATTTTTTGTAAAATTCGTCCGCCATATTGGATCCGGCATTTTGAATTTTTAAAATTTGACTTCAGATTCGTAATCAGCGACCTCAAAATCCCCCCAGTAACAAATTTCAAGCTAATGAGGTAGAAACAAGTTTTTTTAGAAAATATTTTTCCCAAGAACTGTATAAAGAATCGATGGGTATAACGTCTATTGGCCGTAGCAACTCTGTTGATTCTATTTAAAATTTTTTAATTGATTTGTTTTTCTGTTGTCAATGTATATATTTCGGGCAATGTGTGGGAGGCGGTCAATATTCGAGAATGTTCTGGCATTGTCGACATTGCCCTGCTTTTTTCAAAAACGTTCACAAAATGTTTTGCATTCTCGGACATTGCCCGCCTACAGCATATTGCCCGTAACATGTAGGGGAGATGTATGCAGGTTGAGACTGTTGATATATTAAATTTTGTATTTTTAAAAATAATTACTATTTTCTTAGGCAATGTTGATGCTCTGACTAATACTTTTTGAACGACAAATAAAACTTTTGTTAAATTTTTATAGTTTAAAATTTTTCCCAAAAAAAACACCACGTCTCAACCTGCATACATCTCCCCTACAATTTAAAATGATTCATAAATTCTTTAAATTGCAATTTATAATGATTGCTAACTTCTCAACTTCTTTTCGAAGTTTACAATTTATACGCTCTTTTATTTCGTCTATATTTTATTTGTTCCAATTGGCATTAAATACTTTCATAAAGTTTAAAATTCATTTACAGAAGCCTGCAAAAATTTTTATTTTGTTATGGACAGAGGATATGATAAAATTATTAATTTCCTGTTACCGAGAAATGACTAACAACGGCGATAAAGAAGGGGTCGTAAGAAAAAAGTATTCGTGGAAGCGGCATGAAGATTAAATGCTGTTGGAAAGTATCCTGAAGTTAATTGGACGCAGTGCCAATCGAAATACAACAACATTTGTTAATAACAAATGACAAGGAGCACGTAGATTCGCAAAACCGAAGTGGGGCAGGAAAATTTTTTTTTAAATATTATGATATAATAAATGAGTACATGCACAAGAAGCCTCAAATCGCTCCAGTCTCAATAACTTCAAACTTAAAAGGATTCCGAGAAAAACAAAATGCAACCTCAAGCAGTAAAGATGAAAAATCAATTTAAAAAATGAAAAAGGAAAGAAAAATTTAAAAAATCGCAGAAGTAAAAAAAAGTACAGAAATATCAGAATTGTGCCAAGTCATGCGAGAAAGAAACGATTTAAAATATCTCTAATAATCAGTATGTGATTACGAATCATCAGTATTTTCTTGTTTAAGTCTTACTTAGTTACTTAAGGGAGAGTCGGTAGTGGCGAGACACGTTTTGTTTTTTTGTTATAGCACTCACATTTTCAAGAACATCAAGTCTGTATATATATCCATGGACAGGTGTGACTCTATACTGCAAATTTAAGTTATACAGTTACAGAGCAGATATTGGAAAAAAAAGTTATTGCCGATTTACGATAATGTCTCGCGACTACCGACATAAAAAATCGTCCGTAGTGGCGAGACACTATCTTAAAATCAGAGTCTTCATCGTTCAAACGTCACAAAAACAAAGGAATCAAAGAGAAAGAGTATAATAATTGATGCCTTTAAATAATAATATTGTTTCATTCAATCATAAAAATACAGGCAAATATTTCTCTCATTGTGAGCCGCTAATCCATGTCACAGTTATTAAAAACATATAAGCTTTTCTTCCTGTTCATCTTTTTCAATTTAAACTATAGTTATGAAAAATATTGTCGACAAAACGTACAAAAATTATATCAAATTCATTAGGACATGTACAATATTATTAGATATAAAAAAGCCACTGCCGACAACAAGTGTCTCGCCAATGCGGAAACAGCATTTTTCGGTAATGACGATGTACAATCTTATGCATCGAACAATAATTCATAGTGCTCTGGAAATTTTGAAGGAAACTTAAATACTAAAGACTCAAAACATTTAACCCTTCAGAAAATTCCGGAAATTTTTATATATTATCACTTATACCGATGGGAAATAAAACTTTTAAAATATCTTGAAACTGTTATTAACAGTATAGCGATATTTCGTACATCAAAAACGTATGTATCATATTGAAAAGTTAAAGCACAATAAAACTTGACTTTCAGACCAGAAGTGCCAGCACAGTCAGTTCAGCTGTCTGAAATATCCTAATGTTTCGCCACACCGGCTGTCTCGCCACTGCGGACAACGCCTTACTTAATTTTAAGAAATGAAGGTTGTGTTAATTCTAAATATACTGCCAAAATGTGTTTTAAATTTGTTATAAATTCTTAATAATTTTCATTGTAAGTCAACAAAAAGGCTTATTTAATATTGTAACATAAAGATATTATTAATTCTAAGAAATTCAAATTTTGTTAAATCGAAGTTTATTGAAGAAGTGTTTTTAAAAAATGGTTACGAATCGTCTATAGTTTTTCATTCAAGTTAAAATAATACTTATTTAATTTTAAGAAATGAACTCGAAATTCATTGAAGAAATGTTTTTAAAAAACAATTATGAATCGACAGTAGTTTTTCGTTCAAGTCAATAAAAGACTTATGTAATTTTAAGAAATGAAAGTTTTTTTAATTCAAAATTCATTTAAGAAATATTTTTAAAAAATTATTATGAATCAAGTATTTTTTCGTTTTATTCTTATTTACTTAATTTTAAGAAATGAAGGTTGTGTTAATTCTAAATATGTTTTAAGTTTAAGTCAACAATAAGACTGACTTAATTCTAAATGTATTGAAAAACTATTTTAAAAGTTCGTTATTAATTATCAATAGTTTTTCGTTGAAGTCAACAAGACATTAAATTTTAAAAAATGAAAATATTGTTAATTAATTATTATTATAAATATCGTGATCATCATCACTTAAAATATCAACAACACCCATAAGGTCTGCTAGAATTATGAAATTCTGATTCAATTTTTAAAAATGAATATTTTTGAAATATTTAAATGAAATATTGTCGATTCAAACAGCTACACTAGCGCCACAGTTGAACTAACTTAGGCGTGACTCGCTCTAAAGCAGTCTCTGTTGTGACAGTTTATTTCAAATTATTTAATTATTCTGATATTTTTATTGCGTTTGTAAAATAATTTTTAAGCGTTAAATAAAAAAAAATAATTTAAAACACATGGAGTGCTACAGAGCGAGTCACGCCTAAATTAGTTCAACTGTGGCGCTAGTGTAGCTGTTTGAATCGCCAATTGGCTAAATCACTTCTATAAGTCATTTCTCTCATGACAATTTGATCGTCTTTTTGTGAATAAATAGAAAGATTTTAGCTTTTTTATGAATTTTACGTGTTATGATGTTTTTCATCCACCAAAAAATTAGTGTTTACTCAATTCTAAACGGTATAGTGCAGATTAAAGAAAATACAGTTTTCGTGTGTAAGAGAAAAAATAAGTACTAAAGTGAATAGTGGCAAGTAAAGCAAAAATTTTTCGAAATATATTTTTCTACAATTTGTGTTTAAAAACAATCAATGTGGACTTAGAGCGACACAAGTTTTCTTATTTTTTTCAATAAAACGTATGTCTGTCTGAACAAATTGTACTAGTAAAACCTAATATCTGGAAAGTGTTGTTTTCATTTAAATTTTTTTTTCTTTTTCTGAAAAACCATATTATAATTGGTACTTGATAACCTTGCCTTACCACTCTTGAAATATTCTACTATGTTATTCTTCAAATTCAAAATACAATTGCGTTCAATAAATATTTTATACGAATAAAAAGAAGACCCACACAGCATATTAAATTTCCTGAATTTGTCCTGAATATTTCATTGAAAGATTCGAAATATTTCAATGAAAGGTCCATGAAATTTTGATGCAAACATGAAATGTCCGCCTATAAGAAATATTGCAGTTCCAGTTGTCCTGAATATTTCAGCGAAATGTTGAGGAAATGTGAGGATGAAAAATTACTGACATATTATTTTTTAATATATGCGAAATAAAAAAATGAAATATTTTACAAATTTTTAAGTGAAATATTTTGAAAAGATTATTGATTAAGATTCTAGAAATGTGGAAAGGAAATATTTCTAAATTGTTAAAAATACATATTTCGGCAATATCATCCGGATATATTTGTGAAAAATAAAAAAAATGAATTACAGAAATAAATTGAGGTATTGATTGTGAAAATATGTGACAAAAATTGCGTATTTAGTTAAATAGTGACAATTTATTTATTATAAAGAAATGATTACATGTAAGATGCAACACAGGAAAAGTAAGTATAAAAATAGAATACTTAAATTAAAAAATATCCGCTCAGGTACGCTAGAATATACTATAAAAGTCAATTTGTTACAAATTTTACTTGACTGGACTTTCAATTCTTAACTTTTTAATTGAATTCTGTTAAACAGAATAATTAGAACAAATGAAACTTATTTTACTATATTTCTGTGCTACATAGAATTTACATTACAAAACGTAGTTTCTTTTAATTTTTGATTCTATATAAACTAAAAACCCTATGGTGGATTGAAAATTCCATGAATCTCCAGAGCTGGTCAGATTTTAAGGAGATTCGCCGAAGATTTTTGGAAATCGTAAAAAAACATGATTTGGTGAAAAATCGTGAAAAAAGTTTCTTGGCGGTTAACTGAATGTTTAAGGAGTAAAATTGAATTGCAGAATATCACCAAAGTCTTAATTAATTAATAATTATTGTGATTGCGCATGAAAAATTACAATGTTTTGGGCTGTCAGTTTCATCTTTATAAAAATACTTTCAAATATTAAAAAAATGGTAAAGAAATAAAAAAATAAAAATAAATGGTAAAAACATATAAAAAAATTATAAAATATCCGGTGAATCTCCTCAAAACCTTTCCAGCTGGAGATATTAACAAAATTTCCGATCTGCCAGGGAAGCATTGTAGTTCAATTATTGAATTTTTTCAATTTTTAATTGAATTCTTAATTTACTGCACAATTATTATTGAACAGAAAATTTGTTTTGCAGAATTATCATTTGATCACATTTCTATTTTTCAGGGTATTCAAATGTTTAAAATTTAATTTGTCTAAAATTGCAAATGATGAAAGATACATATGAACCGTTCGCCGGAAAAACGTCATACGTCGATTAAAGACATTTTGAGATATTTTAGTTTTAAGATTCATTTGTAAGTTATAATTTAAGTCATTACACAGGCCAACAAAATTGGCAAACTTTTTTGGTGCGGCAAATGTCAGACCTGTTTCTGATAGGTTTTTTCGTGCCGAACAAGAATTCTTAAACGAAAATTTCCTATCAGCTCTAGTTTTTGAGAAAAACGGGTTTAAAATGTTCAAAAATCGCGTTTTTGGCTAACTTTGAGTACCTCTAACACTGAAACAAAAGGTCTTAGAACCTTCCACTTGGGCTTAATTTGAAGCTTAATGTTTTAGCTATTATCCCCAAAAATGACCTATCTTGCACCATAACCTCAAAGTCATTTGTTATCCATTTTTGATTCCCAAATATTAATTTTGTAAAAGTTTGTGCGCGTACATCTAGTCCTTGAGGTTAAGGTGCAGCAATGTAATTTTTATGAACTACAATCAAGGGATAAATTGAATTGAAGCTCAACAAGAAGGTTCACTCACCTTTGATTTTATTGACTAGAGTTATTTAAATATTACCAAATCAGTTCTGTAGCTAAATACTAGTTACCAACAATTTTGAGGTTATTACTGAATAATATAATTTTTAGGGCTTGTAGTCTAAAATTCAAACTTTATTTTAAGTTCAAATAAAAGGTTCTATGATCCTTTTTTCTTTGCTAGAGGTACGCGCTCAAACTTTTACAAAATTAATATTTGCGAATCAAAAATGATAACAAATTACTTTAAGATTATGGTGCAACATAGGTCATTTTTTGGGATTGTAGTTGAAACATTAAGCCTCAATTTAAGCCCAAGTGGAAGGTTCTAAGACCTTTTGTTTCAGTGTTAGAGGTACTCAAAGTTAGCCAAAAACGCGATTTTTGAACATTTAAAACCCGTTTTTCTCAAAAACTAGAGCTGATAGGAACTTTTCGTTTACGGATTTGTGTTCAGCATGAAAAAACATATCAAAAACAGGTCTGACATTTGCCGCACCAAAATCAGTGTTGGCCTGTGTTATTATCGAAAAAAATGTTCTACCACAAAGGTTTACTATCGGCCAACTAATTGCTACAATGAAAGCAGTGATTTTTGTATCATTAATAATTTAAAAAATGAACAAAGATGGAGAGACTTAGACCGTTTTTCGAAAGATTGAATAAACAATCCATAAAACAATTTCTTTAAATTAGAAATAATTAAATATATAAGCTAAAAATAATTTTGTTGCTTTTTAATATCCTTTAATAATACTAAAAAGATGTTTTATTTATAATTTATAACTGGGTTGCCACAAAAAACTGATTCTAAATGTCCATGACTTTTCCAGGTTGTCCAGACAATTTAAAAAAAATCCCAGACCCAAATATAAAATTGTTTTTATGGATTTTTAACTACGGCTAAAATAAAAAATAATTCAATTAAATTAACAATAATATAATATCATAATTAATTTTTTATTCTGTAAATTAATTTTTTGAAAGAAACCACGAAATGAAATAATTTACAAGTCAAAAAAAAATTTTTTTTCAAGTCCCAATATCCACAAGATCAAATTTCTATTTAACCAGATTTTATAAAGTAAAATTCATAATAAATAGAATTGTCTTACATAAAAAATTTTATTTAATTGAATTTTTATTTAATGAAATTTCTTTTCATACGATATTTTATGTGACAGATTATATACTTTAGTGAATTTTTATATAACAGGGTTTCTGATTAACAAAATTTATCTGCAACAAAATTTTAATTAGTGTCATTTTTATTTGATCGAATTTTTGTTTATCTTATTTCTTGTTTAGCAGAACTTTTATTTAGCCAAATTTTCCTAAACAAAAATTGTATATGAACTAATTTTCAATTACTAGAATGCGATTAGATAAAAATTTGATTGAATTTGATATTAATTCTTTAATTCCACTTTATGGAATTTTACTGAATATAAATTCGTTTCTATAAGATTTGGTCCACTGGAAATTTGATCTAATGAAAGTACTGAAAAATTAAAATTAAACGAAAAACAAAAGAAAAATGTGAGGAAACTTTTTTTAATAAAGCTTAAGGTTTAGAAATTCTAAATGGAATTCAACTGTTGGCACTAAATTTAAAACCGAAATGTTGTAATATTAATTTTTAAATTTGAGATTTTCGCGATTCAAATAAAGAAAATTAAATTTCCAGTATGAGTTTTTATAAAATTCCCTAACATTTCTAGGTTTCTTAGGTTTTCCAGGTCTGTGGCAACCCTGATTATATTAAAAGTTTCGATGATAATTAATACAAAATAACGATCTTTCGAAAAACAGCCTAATTCGACTGACATATGAGCCGTTTTTCCAGCGAACGTTTCATATATTAACCAGTAAGACTTTGACGCAAATTTTGAAATAAGATAATAAAAAATTATTTATGAATTTAAAATTTGCACTAAAATTAATCTCTGAAATAAATTACTATAACCCATTTTCCAGATCTAATGTAATGGCAAAACTTAAAATTTAATGACATAGAAGATGTGATGATTTGTAGGAAAACATCCGCCTGACAGGTATTTTCTGCATTTCAGTCAACTGTTACTAAGATTTTTAGTTTTTAAACATGTGATAAAAAAAAGGTGTCCTTTCTTCGCTTTTCCACGACGGCTTGTCACAAGGATCACCAATTTTTTCACAATCAATTTTTCCCAGTCTTGTGATAAATTATTACTAGAAGAGTGATTTTATATTATATATAATATCTTGTATTTTTTTTCTAATATTAATCTTGGCTTAAACAAGGAAATTTATAATTCACAAACTATAAATTCTTACTATTTATACATTCACTTTCGATTATTGTTATCAGACTTATTTAATATATAATAAATTAAATTGAATATTACTTAAATTGTCCATCAAAAGGAAGGACATGTTAGATTTAAAATCCATTTTAGTTTCTGTTGTTTAAAAGTGTCAATTTATTATTTAACAGTATTTATTATCTCAAATTACGATGGGAGAATAATTAAAAAATAGTTAATTCCTTGATCATTTTTAAAATGAACATCGAAATTATAAATAAATTAAACATTGAACAACTTTTATAATAAAGATTCGCGGTAAAGAATCGATGCCAAGTAAAAATATCCGCGAATCTATTTTATCAAAATATTAAAATTTTTTGTCAAAAATTGCATATTACCAAAAAATCTCCATGAGATTTCGTTATTTTTTTTTACCAAGTAAAAAATGTCAAAAAAATAAGTTCTGATAAAAAATTTTAAGGTGCTTAAAAAATAATGAAAATTAGGCTCAAAAAAACGAAAAAACTCACACATAAGTTTAATTGAGTAAAAATCTTAATATATAATGAAGGGTATTAAAATGCACTTAAAAAATTTTGAAAATAAAAATTTTCCATGGAAAACATCGATTTTTATGTTAGCTGACCTCTGCAGCTAACCATTCTTTACCGGTTTGTCTCGAACACACATATCATATTAATTGCGTCAAAATCTTGATACATAGTAGAGGATATTTCAATACACCCAAAAAATTGGAATTTAAAAATATTATATTGTAAAAAATGGATTTAATTTTTGCTTACATCTGAAGTATATTTAATTTGTATAATATAGCATATTATTATGTACCATATAATAAAGAAAATTTAATTTAACTTATATAACTTTAACAAAAATAAATTTAAATAAATCAAGTTATTTATTATAAATTATTAAAATTAAAAAATTTAAAAAAAATTTTAAATATTAAAATGAGTATGTACAGTAAAATTTAAGACCGTACCTAATTAGGTGGTATAAATCTCAATTGAATGTATTTAATTATTATTATTACTATTATTTTGATTATAAGGGCATAAGGCTATATGAAATATAATACTGTTTGTTGATATTTAGATTATTTTTCTCAGATAATTTTTTCCTGATTGTAAAAAATTTGTAAACATAGTTTCGAGGGGCTGTTCACTGAAAATCCAATTGAACAATATTGGAGAATTCATTAAAGATTTTTAGGACTCGTACGTATTCGGCTTCGGATTCGAATGGAATCGCACGGACTCGTTGATATTCACAGTATTTTCACAAATTCCTTCTTTGCGCTGCTTCGTGTTGCAGACTAGATAATAATAATAATAATAATAATAATAATAATAATCGGCTGCCGCCGAATTCGCTCGTATTTCTCCGTAACCATTCGTGACTCGCAACAATTCTTACTGCATGACTTAGGATTTTACTGTAATCGACGAGATTTGTTGGATTCGCATAGTATTCGACAAATTCGAACGTCCTTTTCAGTAATCGCCGGTAATCTCCACTTAAAATACAATTTATTCAGAATCAAGAAATTTATATTTTCTTATGTTAATTGATGAATATTCGGAAGATACCTAGTATATTCTCTACATTACAAATCGGGTATTTGAGAGTGAACAGCCCCTCGCATAGTTTAAACTGTTACGGTGATTCTCTGAAAAATCAACATCTCATTTTTTATTTTGTTTTCATAGATAAATTTTTTAAAAACTTTACTCATGTCTTAAAAAAATTTATTTTATGAGTTTTTAAAAATTTTCATTTTTTTATAAATATAAAATTTTAAAAATTAGAAAAAATTTCAAATTTTCTCACCTTTCAAAAAATTTTATCATGTTTGATGAGCCAAAGGAAAAGCAACCAGTCTTCTTTGACAAGGAACTTTCCAGGCTTTACGATCAATGCTTTCAGGGTACCACAGCTAACTTTTTATACTTTGACGTTGAATTACATAAATGTTAAACAATCCTGATTTAGGGGAACTGTACCAGTCATCAATTGGAACATATTGATTCCCAATAAAACCAATTTTTCCATTTTCCAGTTGGACAATGTTGGTTATGACTGCAAAATTTCCGTCCTTGAGAAGCACACAGCTGTCTTTCGAATTGTTACAATTTATTGTGTAGGTTGTACTTTTGTAAACTTTGAATTGATGACTACCATAAAGAACTTCCTCTGTCAAAGGTCCATTAAAATGTTGTTCTTTTAAGTTGATTTCACTTCCAGAAGATGCAATATTTTTCTCTATCACACTCTCCATTTCAGCAGTTCGTCTCGCAAGCTGTTGAAGCGGTTTCTCTCCTTTTCATATCTTTTTTTTAATTGAAAACAAGTGATTTTCGAAACGGAAAGCACTAAAATTGTCCAATGAGCCAAATTTTCTAACATCTGAACAGAGATGTAATAGATTATGAACATTTTGGGATACATATTCTTTGCCATAAACACTTGGAAAATCTTTTACAAATTCATTTAAAAGTTCTTCAGCATAATCTATGTTAGACTGAATTTTCAGATGAGTGTCGTTTATTAAAATTGTAACTGCACAGTGTAAGAGAAGAAAATGCGAATAAACTTCGGGGGAAACAATTTTTTTTAAAACAATTGGTCCTGTATACAGCAAGAATGTCCTAAATTCAGTGGCTTTCCAGTGTAAATATTCTGAAAGTTTCCTTGGACTTCTTGAAAATTCTAGTGGACTCCTGTGGCGTAATTTGAGTAATTTTTGTGAGATTTTTTCTAATTGTATACTTGACAATCTTGTTTTTTTCGGGCCTACTGTCCAAAGAGTAATCAATCTTTTAACAACGACCAATAAAATCAAATGCATATACTCCAATGGCACTGACGATACTAAACCCAATCCTGGAATATTTTTTAAAATTGGTTTTGTTTCTGATTCGTCGAAATCATTTAAAAAATCTTCATCGGTTTTCAAATTAAATGGTCCAGTTCCCGGGAAACACATACGTCCTGAGTTTTTAGAATTTTTTCTCTCCTTTTTTGATCTTCGATACTTTCCATGTACATCACAATTTGGGCAGCTGTCGTAACCGGTGTGTCCTTTTAATTTTAAAACAAAAGCCTTTGCTGGAGTGTCGCAAATTGAAGTTTCCACTGTCACTTTACTGTTTTCATTATCTACTACAAAATTATGCACTTCAATTGTTTCATTAACAATTTTTTCGAGGAATTCATCAGCGTTGCCCGGTTTACCTTCACCAAAAAATGCTCCAATGGGATACACTGTTGGTGAACCTACTTGTCCACATCAAATAAGCCATAAACCTTCACTAGATGACTTATAAATTGGTAAGCCATCAATGTTTACCGACAGTTTTAAATGTTTCGAACTTTTTCCCTTTTTCTTGTTTTCTCGAAGCATCAATTTAATGGCTCTTTTTAAACCAAAATGATAATATTCGCCACCAGATATCTCTACAGTCTCCGTAGATCTTGGAGTATTGAGCAAAGTACGCGCATCACGAGGTAACGTAGCAGAGGTAAATAAACTGAGAATAAGGAGCAATGCTGTTAATGCAGCCAAAGTGATTTTGAAATTAACAGCCCACGTACGTAAATTATCACTTAATAAATTTTCTTTTCTTTGGCAATCGCCTTCGTCAGGTAATTCGTCTTCATCATCTTCGGACTCCAATTTCTCGTAATCACTAAGGGAAATGTCATCATTCTCATCCCTCCCATCATTCCTATCACTCCCATCGGAATCAATGCACTTGTTTTCATCTTCAGAAATTCGATTTTTCCCGTCTAATTGTCCCGTCATATTATCAAAGTTTAATCCACAGTTTTCTGTCGTTTGTGGAGTGCTTAAAGGCAGATCCATGTCTGATTCGGATGAACTATATGGATCAGATAAACATGAAACTTTGTGAAAAGTTTCTGCTGCTGGCAAAGATGTTTCTGCGGCTATCTTAACCTTGTTTGCGATACATACTTCTGAACAAATTTCGTCCTTGGATGGTCCTGAAGTGGTGGAATCTTTGTCACTGAATATAAAAGTAAATATTGTTAAATAATATACAATGTTAAAACAGGATGGCTACTAAAAATGTTCTTTGGTGCATTTAATATCCGAAAAATTCAGTTGATTTTCTGCTAAAAGTCGTTTTTCGACAATATTTAAGTGAAATTAATTGATTCGAAAAAATTTAATTGTTAATTATTCATTTTTTAGATGGAATATTAAGACAAAACTTAAATAATGTTTTGAAGTCAGGTAAACTAACAATAAAATTATAGTAACAACAGTGCAATTTAAATGGTTCAAAAATAAAAAATATTCATGTACTTTTACACCAAAAAATTGTGCTACAAAAAACAAATTTCTTGCTAAAAGAATTGAAAAACTTCTTCAAAAAACCATTTTGCCGGCGAATAGAAACAAATCTGGAGAAGTCATTATAGGGAAAGAGAAAACAATTTTTTTTGTAAATGTTGAATCTGGTGTTTACTCTATTTTAAAGAGTTATTCTTATAAAAGTGTGGTCTTTCCGTATAAGAGAACACGAACACTTTGTACACTTAGTACGAACACTTCTCCTTATGTTCCTTAACTGTTTTATTTCTGGTTATTAAACAATGTTAACAAATAAAAAATATTTATTTTTTCCAAAAATAAAATTTTTATTTTTTATATTTTATATTTTTAGATTTCTGTTATTGGACGCAGAAAACGGTGCCAAAAAAGTTTGAAATAAAAAATCGATTATTTTTATTCAAATTTTTTATTTTCATTTTGGTCGATAAACTGAAAATATTCATTTTTCAATTTCTTTTTCTTCATATACGGTTCTTCTAATCTTTTATTTTTAAAATTTGAATTTTTATTTATGATTTTTGGTCATTTTAGAACTGAAAATCTTTGTTTTTTGAATTATTTCTATTCATGCTTTTTTAAATTTTTTATTTCTCGATTTCTAATAATAAAACGATAACAAAATGTCCCAAAAATAAAATTCGAATTTTTTAAAATTAGATTTAAATTTTATCTTGGATTTCTTGTCAAATTAAAATAGAATATATCATCGTTTTTAAAAATATTGTTGCTCGTGTTTCTGGTTTTTCGTATCTTCTATTTTTTGATTATTTAGGTATTGAAACGATGTTGAAAAAGGGAAAAATAAAAATATTAAATTATTTTGCGAAATTTAAAATTTGATGTCAAATATCTTGTTGATATAAAACTTAAAATTCTCTTTTTTGGAAATATTTTTACTCTTGTTTTTTAGAGTCGTTTATATTTTGATTTCTGGTATTAAAACGGTGTGAAATAACTGTAAAATAAAAATTCGAAAGTATAATTTCTATCTGCTTCCATTTTTTCGATATAAAATATAAAATCCTCGATTTTAGAAATATTTTTGATCGTGGTTCTTTGTGCATAAAAATTTTTTTTTTACTTTATAGTATGTTTTATAATCAAACATTAAAAAAAATAAACCTGAATAAACATTAGCAAAAATAATTTTAAAATAAAGATTTTCAGTTTCAAATCGACTAAAAATCAAATATAAATTGTATATAGGGGAGATCGGGGCAAAGCCGTTAGGTTTTTATTTATTCCAGAATATTTTCGCAATTACACTTTGAATTAATGTAATTTTTGTTTCTAATAAGTCTAAAACTAATTGAGAATGAATTTCAATAATCACTGGTTTGTTTATTAGAAGCATAATAATTTAATTTAATTATATTCGAAGGGATGCAAATTAACAGCTTTGCCCCAAAGCCTGGGGCAAAGCCGTTAGTGCTTATATTTTTATAAAAAAGAACATAAAAAATGTGAAAATTGTATAAACTTATATTTTTGGGTATGATGAATTTAAAAGATCACTTTTTAGCACATTTTTCAACCGATTTAAGGGGACTTTCTGGTTTAGAATTGACAAAAAAGGAAGGTTTTAAAACTTTTATTGTAAGAACAGTTTTAGAGAAATTGTAAAAACTATTTTTGGACATTGTAGCACATTGCGTAGAGAAAATTTAAAAAATATGTTTGAGTGTATTTAGTTCAATTTCATAGCTGTAGGTGGCGTCTTCCAAAAGATACCTTTTTTTGGTACGTTAGATTCCGGGCAACCTGTAATACATAAATTCAAGTTCCAAACGGGAATCTCTTCATAAGGATTTATTCTTGTGCCTAAACCTCAAAAACGATTTTTTTTAAAGGTTTTTTTATTTTTTATGTACATTTTTCTCAAAAACTCGCAAAAACGCCGTGTTTTTGGGTCAATTTACCTCCATATAAAAACACAGGGGGTAGAAATATGAGTTTTTAGAGGTTTAGGCACCAGTTTTTTAAATAAAGAATCGAAAAATTTTTAGGATTTCAAAATCGGTTCGGTAGATTTCGAGAAAAGCTCCGTACCAGTTTGAAAAATGAGTTTTCGAGAAAAACGCCTTCAAAGTTTTCATAACATAATTCATTGAGTCATGAATATCAAACAACTTTTTATTACAACAGAACTTCGTATCCAGCTGTTTTTGGGGTCGCTGATTACGAATTTGATGTCCGTTTTGGAAAATCCAAAATGGCGGATCCAATATGGCGGACGAAAAAATTAAAATTCAACCGGATTTGCTTAAAACTTGTTACTCGGGGGTTTTTGGGGTCGCTGATTACGAATTTGATGTCCGTTTTGGAAAATCCAAAATGGCGGAACCAATATGGCGGACGAAAAAATAAAAATTCAACCGGATTTGCTTAAAACTTGTTACTCGGGGGTTTTTGGGGTCGCAAGTTTTAAGCAAATCCGGTTGGATTTTTATTTTTTCGTCCGCCATATTGGATCCGCCATTTTGTATTTTCAAAAACTGACATCAAATTCGTAATCAGCGACCCCAAAAACCCTCGAGTAACATGTTTCAAGCTAATATCAATAAAAGAGGAACACCAAATATGTAAATAAGATAACTGTAGATTGTTGTTGAAATACATACCGTCATAAATATTGTTATAACTTTTGTTTTTGTACATATTTTTTAAAAAACGTTTTGGGACAGTAATTCTATGATACTATGGAACATTTTTAAGCAAAAAAAAATCGATTTTTTTGAAATTCTAAACCAGAAAGTCCCCTTAAATAAATAAATAGAAAATAATTAATACTTGCATTTGTAACCTCATATTTTGATTTCATCTTGTTAAAAAGTCAACTTCACGAGAAATTTTCAAATCGAACACAATTTAAATAGTCGCGCGAAAATATTATTTTATATTAAGAGTGTTTTTATATGAAAATTTTATTATTTTTTTCAAATTAGTAATATTTTCAATAAAAATAACTGAAAGAATATTTAAATTTTTTAAATCACATAAAAGGTTTTAAAATGATAAAATATAATTATTACTTGCAGAATTTACTAACCCTAACTAACTGCTAACTCCGATCTTTCGGACCACTATTTTTAATAGCAGTTTAAAGGTTAATTACCACAATTAATTATATATACCACGTGCAATTTTAAGGTTAAGAAAGATTAAAGTAAAATTTAATTAAAAATATTAAATTTTTTACCTTAATAGATTTGTCATACGTATAATGTTGATAATGTTTGAGTTGATTGCACTCTCGATGTTATGATAAACAATGATTTTCAATTTTCAATTTTCACCGTTAAATATTTCGACGAAACACATTTGATATCTGATGACGCAACAGGTTTCAGGATACGCAATGATACGCATTTATGTGACCGGAAATCATTTCTCATATTCCTTGCTTTTCATTGGTGGAATTTTTCATCTTTATTCGTAGGCCAATGAAAATATTACTTCAACTGTAATTGCTACTTAACAAGCGATTATGATTGGCAGCTGTAACTTCGACGTAACCTGTGTATTTCAGATCACATAATCGCGTTTCCTGTTTTGTGTTTCGTCCGTTGTATCATTCCATGTGATTCAAGGTGTAAAATGTGATGCTTAAAAATTAAAAATCTTGTCTCATCATATCACCTGCAGTGCAATCGTTTCAACCGTTATCAGCATTATAGGTATAAGGATACAATGTGAGTGAGAAATTAAATATTTATACAAAAATTTTCTCTTTTCTTGCCTAAACTAGAAATTGACCCTTTGTTTATACGTATATAATAAACCACTCTTCTCGGTAAATTTTTAACACATTTCATTTTTATTATAATAATATATAGCACTAATTATTTACAATTATAGAAAGCTTACCTAACAAATAATATAATTTTTCAACATATCAAAATTTTCAAGAAATTTTATTTTCTCATTATTTCTCTTACTTTCCTTTTCTATACATTTTTTAAATTTATACATAGAGAAAAATCAGCTGTGTACTATTGACATGTATGCCTATTGTGTATGCAAGTCACACACACAAACATCAATGCACAGCGGTGTATTGTATACATATATGTTAGTCAGTATATGTACCCGGTGAGCACAATAAAGTTTCTTATTTTCAAAACGCTTTTATTAACATTATTTGTGCCAACATATAACAAAAGTTGACACGGATCAGCGAAATCATGGAATTTCGTCAAAATTAATAAAAAATATAACATTTTTAGAAACCTTACAAAAATTCTAGTCCTTGAAAATTTTAATTCAAATGACTTTTAAAAATACTCCACAATTTTTCTTCAGCTCCAGACTACACATGTCCATAGAATTTATTTATTTAAAAAAGATCAAGTTCCTTGGGTTAAAAAACCCTTCAAGGAACTTTTAGAATTGAAAACCTTTTGAAACTTTTATATTTAGGTCAGGGAAAGCAAAAAATTTTTTTATTGAAACCATAACTGTTTTACATTTTAATCAAATAAAAATTGTAGTTTCAAGTTTTATACTGCTGTCAACAGTATTATTATTATGTAATTTTTTTTTAATTTTAATTTTAATGAATTTAAAATTAAATCATTCTGAATTTAAATAAAATTCATTTTTTTTAAATAATTAAATTTGAGTTGATTTTGACTTCAACTGTTTGTAAATCTGAAATTTTGTTAACATATTTAGGTAAATAATTAAAATTTATATTGCTTTTAAATTTTCTAATTATAATTTCTTCAAGAATTAATTTTTTTTCCTCAGGGTAAAAAATAGTCAAAAAATGACTTATCTGAATTATTTTTTAAGATGCTTAAATAATTCAGAAAATTAGGTTTAAAAAACCAAAATGTTAATTACTTTTTGTTTAGAAACAGGTAAAGTCGATAATTTTTTACTGTTTCTTATGGAACTTATAATCAAGGTCAATTGGGTTCAATTCTCAATTTATAATTCAGGAAATTTCGATTCATGAAAAACATTTTGAAATTTTAAATTTTTTATAAAAAAAATTGTTTATTCTATAATTTACCAGATCTACCTATAACCTGTAAAGTTATAAAAGAAAATTTTTCAAATCCAATTAATAACAGCTTTGATACTAATTCAAATATTAATAATAGATTTTAGTATTTTTTCAATTGACTACAATACTGATTTTTTCTTCAGTCATACAACTGATTTTCATTAATTACTTAGTTAATTATTAAACTATATTATTAATATTTAAACTAGTAATAAACTTTGCTTGACAAAATTTTATTAAGATCATTATTATTTGGCGCATTTTTTTGTATCGAATTTTTTTGATGAAATTAAATTAAATTTATTAAAAATTAAAAATTGTCTCAACTCTTAAAACAATTTGTTTGTAATATCAGCTTAGGTTTTAATTAGCTTTTTCAATTATATTTTCAAAATATACATGTAATTTTGAAAAAAAAGAAATGGAGTTTAATAATTATTTAAATAATTAATTGAAATCGATTTTCTAATTAATAAAAATATGTTATAGGAAATATTTAGAAATTTTGCGTGATTAATTTTTTTAGATGTACGTATACTATAAACAGATTAAAGGAAAATTGTAGGACTTAAAAAATCGCCTATATTCACATCTCGATTATTATTTAAAAATTATTCACTCAATTTTATTGTTTTTCTAAATTACACGTATATTTTAAAAACATAACTAAAGAAAATAATTAAAATCCAAACTGGCCACACATTTTATTTGGCTAACTTTTATTTTACAAATAGTTTTGAGAGTTGATACAATTTTTACATGGCGTAACTTTTTGCATAAAAAATGCCTTTTTTTGAGATTTCAAAACTTATTTTTAAATTAAAATATCCTTAATTCAATAATAAGATTTTAACCCATTTCATATTACATGTGGATTTGAGACGAATCAATAAAGATTGATGGTATCCAGATGTAAGTAAAAATTAAAAAAAAATTTATTTTTAATTTTTTTTATAAACTAATTTTCATGATTTCTTAAGCATCTTAAAATCTTTTTAACAGGAGTTATTTTTTAAAAATTTTTTTACTCGTCAAAAAAATTTTGAGTGAAATCGATAAAGAATTTTTCAATATATGGGATGTTCCACGTCAAGGGGACCAAAGCTCTGCCCAAAATTATACGCAATATAAATAAACTTATAATATATGAAAATGTTCGTACACATATAAAGTTTCAAAAAATGAGTGGCAAATTAAAAAATTTATAATAATGTTTTTGTTATAACAATTATAAACCATCATAAATGGAAATGCGTAAGTAAAAAAATTTCTCATTTAAAGACAAAAATTTTAAATTCTAAAGTCATAGTTGTTTTTAATGTTTTCGGGGTCGCTGATTACGAATCTGATGTTAGAATTGAAAAATTAAAAATGGCGGATCTAATATGGCGACCGAATTTGAAAAAAATCGTCCATTTCGTTTGAAACTTGTTACTCGGGGGTTCTCGGGATCGCTGATTACGAATCTGATGTCAGACTTGAAAAATTCAAAAAGGCGGATCCAATATGGCGGCCGAATTAAAAACAAATCGTCTAATTCGCTTGAAACTTGTTACTCGGGGGTTTTCGGGGTCGCTGATTACAAATCTGATGTCAGCAATAAGAAATTGATTATGTTGAAACTTAAACAAAGAGGGGATCCTTTATGTTTATTTCATAAACATTTTGCTTCTTCATTGTGTAAAGCAAAAAATTTGCTTCCTCGTGGAGAAAGCTATAAATTTTTTTAATTCAATTGATTGAATTAAAATATTTCGAGTTAAAAATTGATTTAAATTAATAACAATTTTTGGAAAATTGAGTGGCCTGAAAGTAAAACCACACATAAAATTCTGATGGCCATGTTAATTCAATGGGAGTCAGAATTTTATGTGTGGTTTTACTTTCCGGCAACTCAATTAAGAAAATTTCAGTTCATTTTGGGTGTAAAATATACTTTATATTATATATACGAATCGATTCGTTTTAATGCAAGGAATTCAATTAGTTTATTTATTAACTGGAATTTGAAAAAACACAAAATTTTTTAGCTAAAATGTAAAATTTGGATTTTTTTAACATTCATTAATTCTTTTAATGTGACCGTCCACGACAAATCAAGGCTTAGCTCCCAAAAGTAAATTTCACAGGGCAAGCGATTGAAGTAGAAGCAGAAACAAGGAACACGCTTGACATGCCCATCTTTAGAACGTTATAGTGTCAAAAGTAATTGACATAAACAATTTCTGACTTTTGCATGTGAAAGTGCAACTTAAAATCTATCGATAAGCATCAAAAACTCAAAATTGATTTTTTGGGAGCTAAACCTTGTTTTGTCGTGGACGGTCACAAATGTCAATCAATCTATACTTTGTATATACCAATCGATTCGATGCTATTTTGAATGTCACTAGTCTATTTACATGGGCTAGAGAGCACATTAAAACGACACGATTTATCTATTATACAAAACAAGACCATGAAAAAATTAAGCGTTCATATAATAAAAGATTTTCCAAAGCTCCTTCTGTTACAAAAATCCAATCAGCACACTCATTCATAGTTACTTCAGATAAGAAGCTAGTAGTATTAGGTACTCAAATGCAACCACACCACTCGCAGTTATCCAATACTAGAGTAGTAATGAGTAATTGCAAAAAATATTTTGAATACGAAAACCTATAATTTACAAGATCCATACAAATAATTTTTTTATTAATATTTTTCTCTTTAATCTCTGGTGACAAATTCGTGATCGGCAACTTAAAAAGCTCAGAGTAACAAGTTTAAAACATTTCTAATAGTTTTTTTTAGTTCGCCATTTTAAATTTCTTATTTCTGACATTAGATTCGTAATCAGCGACCCCGAAAACCCCCGAGTAACAAGTTTCAAACGAAATGGACGATTTTTTTCAAATTCGGTCGCCATATTAGATCCGCCATTTTTAATTTTTCAATTCTAACATCAGATTCGTAATCAGCGACCCCGAAAACATTAAAAACAACTATGACTTTAGAATTTAAAATTTTTGTCTTTAAATGAGAAATTTTTTTACTTACGCATTTCCATTTATGATGGTTTATAATTGTTATAACAAAAACATTATTATAAAGTTTTTAATTTGCCACTCATTTTTTGAAACTTTACATGTGTACGAACATTTTCATATATTATAAGTTTATTTATATTGCGTATAATTTTGGGCAGAGCTTTGGTCCGCTTGACGTGGAACATCCCATATGCATTTTTTTATTTTTTTTATT
Organism: Leptopilina boulardi; assembly: GCF_019393585.1. Lineage (NCBI taxonomy): Eukaryota > Metazoa > Arthropoda > Insecta > Hymenoptera > Figitidae > Leptopilina > Leptopilina boulardi. The sequence continues at coordinate 1,001,977 of NW_026137888.1, forward strand.
TGCTTTAGGATTCGCGGATTTTTTTTAACTTGGCGTCGATTCTTTACCTCAAATCTTGATAGTATATACAAATTAATTGTCATAATTGTTAGTTGATGTAAAATTACAATATTTTTTCAGTTCATAAAACATGTCAAATTCAAAAGATGAATTTTACGTAGTGGAATTTGAGGATGGTCTTGAGGTCGTGAGATGCGAGTGGGTTCTCAGGGACGAAAATGAAAAAGTAACGGCTGCTTACTTTCCTCCGGCCTGTGATAAAACAAAATTAACTAAATTATTAAAAACTGTAAAATGTCCAATGCCGGAGCAGTGGGGCCTCTATACCGCAAAATATTACAAAAGTGCATGTAATGTCAAACATTATTTATTTAAAATATTTATCAAACGTTGCAAAATTTAAATATACACTACCGTCCGAAATTGTGCGAACTCTGCTTTTTCAACAACTATAAAACTGTTCAAATCTTCAAAAATTTTAAAACTAAAATTTTTTCCTCTTTATATTATTAAAGTTAATAAAATTCTGCAAGAAATGACACCTTGACAAAGAGAATATGTTAATTTTTCAATTAGATATCTAAGAAAAGCCCAATTTTCAATGTTTTTACTATTTTTTTTTATTTCTCTGGCAAAAATTAATATTTTTAAACGTTCTTAGGCTCATTGAAATCGTATTTTGTTATGCAATTCAAATTATATAAAACAATTCATGTACACATTCTCCCTTAGCGTATGCAAACCGTGAAAGTTGGCTCCTAAAATGTCAAAAAATTTAAATTTAATTCTACAATAAAATATAATGTTTAAAAATACAGGTAAATATATCAATCTAAACTTCTCTGATTTATGTAAGTAAATTTAAGATTTATACATTTTACTGATCATTTTTTGTCATATAAATATTAATCACAATTTTTTGACATTTTATGAACCAACTTTCACGGTTTTCATACGCTAGGGAAGAATGTGTACATGAATTGTATTATATAATTTGAATTGCATAACAAAATACGATTTCAATGAGCCTAAGAACGTTTAAAAATATTAATTTTTGACAGAGAAATAAAAAAAATAGTAAAAACATTGAAAATTGGGTTTTTCTTAGATATCTAATTGAAAAATTAACATATTCTCTTTGTCAAGTTGTCATTTCTTTCAGAATTTTATTAACTTTAATAAAATAAAGAGGAAAAAATTTTAGTTTTAATATTTTTGAAGATTTGAACAGTTTTATAGTTGTTGAAAAAGCAGAGTTCGCACAATTTCGGACGGTAGTGTATACAATTTTCTTAGGTGACTTGGACAATTCATATAGAGTTTTGAGTATACTTAAAGAACTTTCAGAAATTGAAAGTGATGACGCGAAGAATGACGAAAAATTGAAAAAATCTAGACACATTCGATGGAAGAAAGACTATCAAAATTTCGCCTCAGCAGAAGATGGAAAAGAGGATTATGAAGAACCATTTTACTCCCTTAAAATCAATTGGTAAATATTTATTCTAGTTTATTTATTAGTTGATAGAAATAAGGTATCATGCATTTTTTGTCTATTATTGTAGAGTTCTGATTATATATTTATGTAATCTTTTCTCCCTTTTTCAGAAAACTCTTCTGCACAGACAGTTAGAAGTGATATTGCTAACCAAGATTTGAGTTTGTTAGCAGAACCTAATGGCAATGAAACTGGTGACGGAAAGAATTCCACTAGTGAATCTTCTAACGAAATTGTTGATCAACATACCAATGACGCTCTAAATAGTAAGTTTCAAATTCTTAAAATTCTCACAACAAATTGCAATATTTATTTTATCTAATTAAAAGAAAATAAAATAAAGATACCATAATTTTAAAAATATAGATATTTTGACTTCTTAAATTAGCAAATAAAAATTAATTAAAATTTAAATCACAAAATTTTAAAACATACAGTTGTACAATTTAACAACCAGTGCAATTTTTATAAAGAGTAACTAATTATGATTCTTGACAAACTTGAGTATACATTTTAATTGTCAAATTTTTATTATACAAATTTATTTGAAATACTAAAAATAATTTTTAATTAGCAAACAATTTTGTATATGCAAGATATTATTGTTAGGATTTGAAAACTTTCATTTAAATATGCAATAAATTATAGAATCACACTGGAGGAAACATTTTTTACTAATTATTTTAGTTTATAAAATTTATGAAATTAAAAATTATATTGTTTGGTGTTAAGCTTAAATTTTAAATTACTTGAAAACCGTGAACAAAAGTTTTTCTGTGAAACAAAAAAAATTATAATGAAAAATAATGCTAAGTAACCCATTTTAAAAATTTTTATCTACACTTCTTATTTGGAAATTTTCAACTTAATTAAATCTATAATTATTTGTCCACATAAATGCCCAGTAAAAAAAACTAATTGAGAGTAAGGAAAAATTATTGGGAGTTAGCTTACTTTGTATTCGGTTTGGCGTCTAAACCGTGTAGGGACGTTACGACCAATTATTTTTTCTTACCCTGAATTCTTTTCACCTGGATTGTTTGAATTGATGTTTGTGGATCAACGTTTGCATTACAAATGAATAGAATGCATGTTCCAAAGTGTCGAAATGCCGATTTGGAATACGAAATGTGAAATTTTATGAAAACGACAAAATGTGAAATATGACAGATTTATCGACAATTTTATCATGTGAGTAGTGTTCATATGATAAATTTACCATACGAACACTACTCACATGGTAAAATTGTCGATAAATCTGTCATATTTAACATTTTGTCGTTTTCATAAAATTTTACATTTCTTATTGCAAATCGGCATTTTGATACTTCGGAACATGCATTCTATTCATTTGTAATGCAAACGTTGATCAACAAACATCAATTCAATCAATCCAGGTGAAAAGAATTCAGGGTAAGAAAAAATAATTGTCCGTAACGTCCCTACACGGTTTAGACGCCAAACCGAATACAAAGTAAGCTAACTTCCAATTATTTTTCCTCACTCTCAATTATTTATTTTTACTGGGTGAAATACCGTTAACTAGAGAAGTATACGCACAACAATAATAACCACTTCTATAGTCAATTCTTTATCAAAATTCGGAATTAGAAGAAAATTAGTTTCCAAAAATATTTAATTAACTATAAAATGTTCTTACGAAGGTTTCTTATTGCATAACAAGTGCAACAAATAATCCAATTTTTTAGCAACTTCTTATTAAGCCTAGCTTGCATAAATTTTGAACGGTCTGTAATATGAAGAATATTTAATAATAATAATCGGTGAAATTAATTTTATGTATTAAAAATACAAATAGAAAAACTTTTTAATTTAAAGTTGAGGCCGGACCTTCAGATGCAGTTGAGAATGGGGGTGTTAAACAAAAGGCCGGACCTTCGAATGCAGTTCAAAATGGGGGTGTTCAACAAAAGGCCGGACCTTCAAATACAGTTGAAAATTGGGTTGTTTCAGCATCTGTCGCACCTAAACGCGGACAAAAGATAAGCCGATTTGAAGACAGGCAAGAAGATATCGAAAGACTGGAAAGTAAGAAAAATGGACTTTAATTTTTTAATTATATATAATATAATTAAAATTTTATCAAATTTTATGGAGAAATCCTCCATAATTTTTGCAATTTTATTAATTTTTCTTCAAGTAATTCTCAGTGATTTGTTTTAAAATTTTAAGCATTTCCCATAAGGAATAAAAAAAATAAATATAGTCCTCGATGAAAATTAATAAAAAAAATCATCGGAAGTTCCTTGAGGAAAAATTTTAAATTGAAAAAAATCATTGACAGTTCTTTGAGTAAAATGAATAAAATGCAAAAAAATCCTCGAGGAAAATTATTAAAAAAAATATTTGCTGATTTTTTTAGGAACATTGATAACATAAAATAAATAATCCTCCAGGATTCCTCAAAAAAATCCTTGATAACTTACTCAAATCTACACGAGGATTCCGCGTGGAAATCTGCGAGAATATTTTTTTATAGGAAACTTTTCAGTAAAATTCGACTAATTTCCATCTTTAATTTTTTCATTTTTTAGTGGATGAGAAAGATGTTCTCTTGTTTACAAAAATAAACACAATTGGTGTTATGGTCGAGAGAATAGCTAATAGAGAAAGTAATGGTCAACCAAGTAATGATGTTCCACTAAATTTATTCCGTTTTTATGGGGAACCTGGGGAGGAACATCAGTTCCCTGTCAAGAGTATCGAAGAGCTCATGAACCTTGAAACTAAATTGGTTTCAAAAAGATTCAGAAAAGATTTGGCATGCAATTATTTTATAAAATTATTACACGTAACATTACTTAATTATTTTTTACAAAATAATCATAAATTAAAAATGTAAAATAATTATTTTATAAAGGATATTTAATTTGTTATTAAAATTGTTATTAAAATTAAATCAACTTTTATTTTCTCTACAGATTTCTTCACTAGAACGCTTAAGGGCGTTGACAAATTTAAGTCTCACAGTGAAAAGAATGCTTAGCATTTTATTAACGGACGAAGTAGGAAGAAAATATTCATTTGATGGACGAACAAAAAAACGAAGTTTTAAAGATCTTCGCATAAAGACAATAGTCATTGGTAAATAAAATACTATAGTTTATAATGAAAACACTACATCTTAAATATAATTTTCTAATTACAATTAACATAAGCAAACTGATTCTTTATTGCAGATACCACTTTAAAACTTTTAAACAACGAAAAAGATTCATCCATTGAAAAATAGATCAAGGATTGGTTGGCGCAGTGCAGCAATCGAATAAATCGAAAAACGTAAGATTTATAATTATTTATACATTATTTAGTTAGTTAGTTATTTATCTATTTATTTGCTAAGGTCAATTGCTGTAAATAAAAAGAAAATTTCCCATTTTGACTTATTTATAAATAATAAGTTGAAATACAGTATACCTATTCTAATGACGCCCTATTGGTAATATTTTTTCATAAACGAACAATATTTATTTGAAAAATATTTCACAAATTCGTTGAAAGATACAGCAATTTCAATTTATTTGAGAGGAGTCGTTAATTACGAATATAATTTTGTAATTCTCTGTATTAGTTAATCAGTAGGCTATAAGTCCTAGAAATTTGATCTCATTAAATAAGTAAATAATTTTCTATTCTGAGGGCTCAAAATGTCAAATTTAATATGATAGACAAATTTAGAAAAAAATATCGTTTTTGTGATACATGGTATTTACAATTTTTTTGTGTTGATTATTATTGGACCCGACACTTAAAATTTTTTAAAACAAAGTTGAGATTTCTAATCTGCAACCTAAAAATCTCTAAATAAGAAGTTTTATGCAAATTCGAATATTTACTAAAATTAAAAAACAAATTATTTCAGTCCTAATTTTTGGTCAACCCAAAAAAGTTTAGATTTTGGTTGAATTTTTTAAAAATATGTTTTCATATGTTTACGCGGAAATTTTAAACGCATTATTTGAGGATTTAATTTGTTCACATTTCAGTAGAACAGTTATAATAATTATTTTAAAGGGAAAACAAGTCCGAAAAAATTTTATTTTAATATCATAAAAATCCAGAAATTGAAAAATAATAATAACTCGCTAAACACGTTGTAATTTAAACATTTCTTACAGGTGTTCTGAATTTTGTACAAAAATGTAAAATTACTTTTACATTCGTCTATATTTTACTAAAAATATATTTATCAGGGTTGCCACGTTACCTGGAAAACCTGAAATGGTCAGGGAATTTTTTTGAACCTTGAAAAAACCTGTAAAAGTCAGGGAATTAACTTTTGAAACCTAGAAAATGGCAAATTTTTGACAAATTTGAAGAAGTGACTGACTTTTTTCCATGTTTTTGGTATTTACAACAAATACTATACTTTTTTTGGATAGTTTTAAATTTTTCTAAATTTACATTCTTTTTAATTCATTTTAATTGGAATTGCGATTTTTCTGAATTTCGACTCTTCTAAATTTAAATTTTGCCGAATTTAAACTGAAATTTTTCTGAAAATTGATTTATCTAAGTTTTAATTCTTCCAAGTTTAGTTTTTTAAATTTCAATTGTTTGAGGATTTCAATATTATTCAATTTCCGGTATTTGTAAAAATCTCCCCTTTTTTTCATTTTTCATATTTTTTATTGTCTAGTATTCATTTTTCCAAAATTTACATTTTTCTCTACCTCATTTTCATTTAAATTCCGATTTTCATGATTTTTTACTCATCTAAATTTGAATTTTGGCAAATATAAACTAAATTTTTTTTTAAATTGATTTTGCTTAATTTTGATTTTTATGGTCATTTTTTTGGAATTCCGTTTTTACTGACTTTTGGCTTTTCTAAATTTGAGTTTTGGCAAATCTAAACTGGAATTTTTCTAAAAGTTGGTTTTCCAAGTTTTTATTTTTCGAAATTTTTTTTTTTTAATTTTAATTGTTTCTGAATTATAATTTTATTCAACTTCCGGTATTTCGAAAATACTCTACTTTTTTTTGAATTTTTAACAATATTTTTTTGTCTATGTTTTAATTTAAAAATTTTTTTTTTTTAACTTTAACTGAAACCTGAAAAATAGCTTGAACTTTTTCGACACATCTAGTACTCGAAATTTTTTAAAACAATTTTTTTTTAACTTGAGTATGTTTTCAAAAACCCGAAAATTTTCTAGTAATCGACTTTTCGGGTAGTCCGAACCCGACATGAGTTTTCTGGCTTTTTGCACAACTCTAGACAAATTACATCAAAGATTTAAAATTAAAAATAATATATAGACAAAGGTCTGATTTCAGGGGTTTCCTAAATTTTTTTGCCCTAAAATAGAAGGTTTTTAAAAGATCGTGTACTCATAAGTTTTAAAATATAATTGATCAAAAGTTTTTACATGTTACTATATACGTCAAGAACTATTTAAAAAAAAATTGCGATCTTAAAAAATATTATTATGCTCCTTCTACAGAGGTCGCTATGTACACTGGTCAAAATCAAAGTCCTTTACGGTAACCACTGTAGCTCATCGCAGAATCATCTAAAATAAAAAAATCAAACGTGATTTTAAAGTTTAAGACCTAATACAGGTCCTAAACCTCGAGATATTAAAAAAAATCAAAAATTAAAAAAATGGCAAGCTTTGGAACCCAAAAAACTGAAAAAACACCATTTTTTGACAATCAATCACTCACAAAAACCTGATTATTGAATATTTTAAATATATTAGAGGTTTAGGGCCTGCAAAAACTTCCACTGAATCGAATGCAACTTGAATTTTTGAAATCGGTCAAACGGTTTTTGAGTTCTACTGGTTACCATTTTTAAATATAGTGTTTTGAGAAAAAAGCGTTTAAAGTTTTGATATCAAAAGGTTATAATTAGTCAAGCAGAAGTAACTAAATCAGCTTGAAAATTCTTACTCAGGGGTTTTTGGGGTCGCTGATTACGAATATGATGTCAGATTTTAAAAATTCAAAATGGCGGATCCAATATAGCGGACATGAAAGTTAAAAATCAATTGCATTTACTCGAAACTTGGTACTCGGGGGTTTTTGGGGTCACTGATTACGAATATGATGTCAGAATTTAAAAATTCAAAATGGCGGATCCAATATGGCGGACGAAAAATTTTAAAACTAATCGGATTTGCTCGAAAATGATGAAATGATATGAATATGATGAATTGTCCGTACTGGGTCCATGACCATGTCGGGTTTATTATCAGCAAACCAAAAAACCTTTTTTATATTTGAATTTTCGAATTCTGTCATCATATTCAATCCAAGCATTGTTTAAATTTGTCCGTCATCTTGGATCCGCCATTTTGAATTTTTAAAATATGACTTCAGATTTGTAATCATCGACCTCAAAAACCCCCAAGTAGTAAATTTCAAGCAAATCCAAGCATTTTTTAAAAACTCGTCCGCCATATTGGATCCGCCATTTTGAAATTTGAAAAATGGACACCGGATTCGTAATCAGCGACCCCATAAACCCCCGAGTAGGACATTTCGAGCCAATCTAAACACTTTTTAAAAAACTTGTCAGCCATATTGGATCCGCCATTTTGAATCTTTAAAATCTGACATTAAATTCGTAATCAGAGACCCCAATAACACCCCGAGTAACGAATTTCAAGCAAATCCATTCGCTCGGTTTATCGTGGACACGAAAGGGTTAATTATACGATCTGTAGACGCATATATATATATATATATATATATATATATATATATATATATGTATTTTGTTAAATAACTTAAGATTTTGAGCGAATTACGATCTAATGATTTAACCACACATTCTTAACATACTTTCCTATCAAAAAATGAAGAAAAAAAAATTCGATTTTTTTGACCAAAAAAATTTAGGAAACCCCTTCATTGAAATATATATTTATTTATATGTTTACTGTAAAACAATTATTTAATTGCTTTATTATAGAGAAAAGGTAAAGAAACTGACTGCTCAAGAGACGGCCAAAACAGTGCCTGAGGAATCATCGGATGAAGATTAAGATAACGAGATTTTCTATTTTTATTAAGAAAGATTTCAATTAATAGTTATTTAAACTTAAAAAAACATTTAAAGTGAAATTACATATTTAATTATTAAGTTAAATTTTTTAAAGAATTTTTAACTTTGTTCAATATAGGGTACAGAAATCAAACCAAATTTGATAACTAAGATGTGATAAAATCATTTTATTAAGTCAATGTATATGGGACGTTCTACAATTTTTTAGTTTATCTTTTTAAGTTAGTGTTTGTGACCGCGTCTGAGAAAAAGGTGCTTATGACCAAAAAAATTTTTTCTCAATAATGATTGTATTACATATCTTAGGCGGTTTACTATAAGAATGCATTATAAATAAAAATTCGATTTTTTTGGTCATAAACACCCTTTTCTCAGACGCAGTCCCATATAGAAATGTTATAAAATACTTCCATTCTTTTTATTTTTTTTCTTTAGTCTTTTTAGTTCATACAGAACTAAGTTCATAGCTGGTAAGCTAGATCGATGAACTTGCCAGCTGCGTTAACAAGAATTATTATTATTATTTTTTTTTTTTATTTATTTTTTCTTTAATTTTTTTTCTGAAGCAAATAGGTTAGCTAATAAAAATTAAAGAAAACGTTAATTGTTCAAGAATTTTTAAATATATGTAAATACCTGTCAGAAATAAAGTTTTTCTATATGCGTCGACAAAAAGTTTGCAGGGAATTTTATGATAGAGAAAAATTCTAATGAGACATTTATTTATTATAAGATAAGTAAATTTTTTAAGAAGTTTTAAATTTGTTTATAAAAAAAATTTTTAAATTTTAAACTTTTAACAAAACATATTATTTATATTTTATCGAATATGTTTGAAAGAAGATTTTTCATACCTGATAATCGAAATATTTTTTATTTTTATTGAATTATTTTTATTATAAAACCTTTTGTTATGATATATAAACAATTTTTTACTCTTATAGACTTGATGTAATAAATGCGTATGTGTAATACGTAATACTACACATAATAATATGTGTAACACTGCTTTGGAAAATTTTAGCTCAATTATACATATTGGAAAAAAATATAATAATTGGTTTAAATAAATAAATTTTTAAAAAATTAATAATAATTATAATTAACAATAATAAATCAATTCATATTTATTAGATTTGTCAATGTGATGTGTGGAGCAATTATTGTCTACTCCACAACAATCCCGCGCGCCAATTGCGTTTTCTTAAAAGTTTTAAATTTTCCAAATTTGTTTATAAATAAATTTAAAACTTTGTAAAAAAAACTTTCTTATATTATATTTGACAAATATCTCACTAGAATTTTTTTCTAATGTAAACTTCCCCACATACGATGATTTATGTTTAAAAATGGAATAAAATCCATTAATTAAAATTTGTAAGTGTTTACTTTTTTCATCGAAACTATTCGCTTAATACAAACAATTCAAAGGAAAAATAGAGCATTTTCATTTTTAACAAGAAGAATATTTTCAGAAATCCAAATTTTTACTTTTGATTTTCACCTTGTTTTGACATTCCGAGGGCCTTCTGTTAAAACAGAGAGCGAATTTTTCGATCCAAATCCTCAATATAGAATGTCTTACACTTAAAAGTACCCAAAGATAATAAGTAAGAAACTTAAGGTTTTGTAATGTAAATTCTGTTTATCAGAGGAACGAAGTTAGTATATGTAAACGGGATATTCCCAGTAAAAAAAAAATAATTGAGAGTAAGGAAAAATAATTGGGAGTTAGCATACTTTGTATTCGGTTTGGCGTCTAAACCGTGTAGGGACGTTACGGCCAATTATTTTTTCTTACCCTGAATTCTTTTCACCTGGATTGTTTGAATTGATGTTTGTTGATCAACGTTTGCATTACAAATGAATAGAATGCATGTTCCGAAGTATCAAAATGCCGATTTGGAATAAGAAATGTAAAATTTTATGAAAAAGACAAAATGTGAAATATGACTGATTTATCGACAATTTTATCATGTGAGTAGTGCTCGTATGGTAAATTTATCATATGAACACTACTCACATGGTAAAATTGTCGATAAATCTGTCATATTTCACATTTTGTCGTTTTCATAAAATTTCACATTTCTTAATCCAAATCGGCATTTTGACACTTTGGAACATGCATTCTATTCATTTGTATTGCAAATTTTGATCAACAAATATCAATTCAAACAATCCAGATGAAAAGAATTCAGGGTAAGAAAAAATAATTAACCGTAACGTCCCTACACGGTTTAGACGCCAAACCGAATACAAAGTAAGCTAACTCCCTATTATTTTTCCTTACTCTCAATTATTTTTTTTACTGGGTTCTACAATGCTTCCCTGGCAGATCGGAAATTTTGTTAATATCTCCAGCTGGAAAGGTCTTGAGGAGATTCACCGGATATTTTATAATTTTTTTATATGTTTTTACCATTTATTTTTATTTTTTTATTTCTTTACCATTTTTTTAATATTTAAAAGTATTTTTATAAAGATGAAACTGACAGCCCAAAACATTGTAATTTTTCATGCGCAATCACAATAATTATTAATTAATTAAGACTTTGGTGAAATTCTGCAATTCAATTTTACTCCTTAAACATTCAGTTAACCGCCAAGAAACTTTTTTCACGATTTTTCACCAAATCATGTTTTTTTACGATTTCCAAAAATCTTCGGCGAATCTCCTTAAAATCTGACCAGCTCTGGAGATTCATGGAATTTTCAATCCACCATAGGGTTTTTAGTTTATATAGAATCAAAAATTAAAAGAAACTACGTTTTGTAATGTAAGTTTTATGTAGCACAGAAATATAGTAAAATAAGTTTCATTTGTTCTAATTATTCTGTTTAACAGAATTCAATTAAAAAGTTAAGAATTGAAAGTCCAGTCAAGTAAAATTTGTAACAAATTGACTTTTATAGTATATTCATGCGTACCTGAGCGGATATTTTTTAATTTAAGTATTCTATTTTTATACTTACTTTTCCTGTGTTGCATCTTACATGTAATCATTTCTTTATAATAAATAAATTGTCACTATTTAACTAAATACACAATTTTTGTCACATATTTTCACAATCAATACCTCAATTTATTTCTGTAATTCATTATTTTTATTTTTCACAAATATATCCGGATGATATTGCCGAAATATGTATTTTTAACAATTTAGAAATATTTCCTTTCCACATTTCTAGAATCTTAATCAATAATCTTTTCAAAATATTTCACTTAAAAATTTGTAAAATATTTCATTTTTTTATTTCGCATATATTAAAAAATAATATGTCAGTAATTTTTCATCCTCACATTTCCTCAACATTTCGCTGAAATATTCAGGACAACTAGAACTGCAATATTTCTTATAGGCGGACATTTTATGTTTGCATCAAAATTTCATGGACCTTTCATTGAAATATTTCGAATCTTTCAATGAAATATTCAGGACAAATTCAGGAAATTTAATGTGCTGTGTGGGGAGTAGTCACTGAAATTTCTTTAAAAAGTAATTTCCTTAAATAATTTTATTTCCCAAACAACAATTTTTACATATTCTAAATTCAATTCATTTTTAAAAACGTTTTTAATATGTTTTCAAAGTAAATATATGTTCAATCCATGAAACTTTTTAATAAAAAGTATATCAATGAAATTCAGCATCCATGGAAACCTTTTTACTGCAATTTTTATTTAAAATAACATTTCAGTAATATTGAACTGTTAAAACTGTCAACTGTTACATTGTCTATTGTAATTGGATTCATAAAATTGTCATAGGACAAGATATAAATAAAAAAAAACATGAAAAAATCATATATTATTATTTTGTACACTACCGTCCGAAATTGTGCGAACTCTGCTTTTTCAACAACTATAAAACTGTTCAAATCTTCAAAAATATTAAAACTAAAATTTTTTCCTCTTTATTTGAGAAGGTATCATTTTCACACAAATTATTTTGTCAATATGTTAAATTGTACAAAAGTGATTATTTTTATTCTATAACAGGAAAAAAGAAAAATTGTTTTTTCTAACAAATGTCAAATTGGTAACTGTTATTTTTTACAATCATCAAATTAAAAAATGTTAAATTTTACAAATTTGACTAAAACACAATGCACATAAAACAGAATATAATGAAATAATAATTTATTTTTAAAACAACTAGACTCCCTAAAAACAAAAACGCCAAATTTCTAATTTTTCAAAAACGAATTCTCAAATTATTTTCAAAAATCATATAATTTAGTTATTTTTTGCAAGTCTTGTCTTCATATTTTTCAATTTTTTTCTACACTCGTTTCGATACGAGGATTTCTTTTTAAAAAAGGGTGCCTATGAAAATAAAAATGTTTTTTAATTTTTTATTTAAACTCGATCCGATACGAGGATTTCGATGTACAAAAAATATTGCTCATGAAATTTAATTTTTATTTAATTTTAATTTGAATTTTTAATCCTGACACTTGTTCCGATACGAGGATTTCTTTTTAAAAAGAGTGCATATTCATTTAAAATATATTTCAATTTTATATTTACACTCGTTTCGATACGAGGATTTCAATATGTAAAAAGAATGCCCATCAAATTAAAAATATTTGTCAATTATAAATATTTACACTCGTTCCGATACGAGGATTTCATTTTCAAAAAAGAGTGCCTATGAAAATAATAATGTTTTTTAATACTAAATATTTACACTCGTTCCGATACGAGGATTTCATTTTTAAAAAAGAGTACCTATGAAAGTAAAAATGTTTTTCAATACTAAATAATTACCTTTCTTCCGATACGAGGATTTCTTTTCAAAAAGAGTGCATAAGAATTTAAAATATTTTTCAATTTTTTATTTACACTCGTTTCGATACGAGGATTTCAATATGTAAAAAGAATGCCCAATAAATTAAAAATATTTGTAATTATAAATATTTACACTCGTTCCGATACGAGGATTTCATTTTTAAAAAAGAGTGCCTATGAAAATAAAAATGTTTTTCAATACTAAATATTTACCCTCGTTCCGATACGAGAATTTCTTTTCTAAAAGAGTGCATATTAATTTAAAATATTTTTCAATTTTTTATTTACACTCGTTCCGATACGAGGATTTCAATATGTAAAAAGAATGCCCATTAAATTAAAAATATTTGTCAATTATAAATATTTACACTCGTTCGGATACGAGGATTTCATTTTTAAAAAAGAGTGCCTATGAAAATAAAAATGTTTCTTAATACTAAATATTTACCCTCGTTCCTATACGAGGATTTCGTTTTTAAAAAAGAGTGCATATGAATTAAAAAATTTTTCAATTTTATATTTACACTCGTTTCGATACGAGGATTTCATTTTTAAAAAAGAGTGCCTATGAAAATAATAATGTTTTTTAATACTAAATATTTACACTCGTTCCGATACGAGGATTTCATTTTTAAAAAAGAGTGCCTATGAAAATAAAAATGTTTTTCAATACTAAATATTTACCCTCGTTCCGATACGAGAATTTCTTTTCTAAAAGAGTGCATATTAATTTAAAATTTTTTTCAATTTTTTATTTACACTCTTTCCGATACGAGGATTTCAATATGTAAAAAGAATGCCCATTAAATTAAAAATATTTGTCAATTATAAATATTTACACTCGTTCCGATACGAGGATTTCATTTTTAAAAAAGAGTGCCTATGAAAATAAAAATGTTTTTCAATACTAAATATTTACCCTCGTTCCGATACGAGAATTTCTTTTCTAAAAGAGTGCATATTAATTTAAAATATTTTTCAATTTTTTATTTACACTCGTTTCGATACGAGGATTTCAATATGTAAAAAGAATGCCCAATAAATTAAAAATATTTGTAATTATAAATATTTACACTCGTTCCGATACGAGGATTTCATTTTTAAAAAAGAGTGCCTATGAAATTAAAAATGTTTTTAATACTAAATATTTACCCTCGTTCCGAAACGACGATTTCAATGTGTAAAAAGAATGCCCATTAAATTTCAAATATTTTTCAATTTTTTATTTACACTCGTTCCGATACGAGGATTTCAATATGTAAAAAGAATGCCTATTAAATTAAAAATATTGTCAATTATAAATATATACACACGTTCCGATACGAGGATTTCATTTTTAAAAAAGGGTGCCTATGAAAATAAAAATGTTTTTTAATACTAAATATTTACACTCGTTCCGATACGAGGATTTCTTTTCAAAAAGAGTGCATAAGAATTTAAAATATTTTTCAATTTTTTATTTACACTCGTTTCGATACGAGGATTTCAATATGTAAAAAGAATGCCCAATAAATTAAAAATATTTGTAATTATAAATATTTACACTCGTTCCGATACGAGGATTTCATTTTTAAAAAAGAGTGCCTACGAAAATAAAAATGTTTTTCAATACTAAATAATTACCTTTCTTCCGATACGAGGATTTCTTTTCAAAAAGAGTGCATATGAATTTAAAAAATTTTTCAATTTTATATTTACACTCGTTTCGATACGAGGATTTCAATATGTAAAAAGAATGCCCAATAAATTAAAAATATTTGTAATTATAAATATTTACACTCGTTCCGATACGAGGATTTCATTTTTAAAAAAGAGTGCCTATGAAATTAAAAATGTTTTTTAATACTAAATATTTACACTCGTTCCGATACGAGGATTTCATTTTTAAAAAAGAGTGCCTATGAAAATAAAAATGTTTTTCAATACTAAATATTTACCCTCGTTCCGATACGAGAATTTCTTTTCTAAAAGAGTGCATATTAATTTAAAATATTTTTCAATTTTTTATTTACACTCGTTCCGATACGAGGATTTCAATATGTAAAAAGAATGCCCATTAAATTAAAAATATTTGTCAATTATAAATATTTACACTCGTTCCGATACGAGGATTTCATTTTTAAAAAAGAGTGCCTATGAAAATAAAAATGTTTTTCAATATTAAATATTTACCCTCGTTCCGATACGAGAATTTCTTTTCTAAAAGAGTGCATATTAATTTAAAATATTTTTCAATTTATTATTTACACTCGTTTCGATACGAGGATTTCAATATGTAAAAAGAATGCCCAATAAATTAAAAATATTTGTAATTATAAATATTTACACTCGTTCCGATACGAGGATTTCATTTTTAAAAAAGAGTGCCTATGAAATTAAAAATGTTTTTTAATACTAAATATTTACCCTCGTTCCGATACGACGATTTCAATGTGTAAAAAGAATGCCCATTAAATTTCAAATATTTTTCAATTTTTTATTTACACTCGTTCCGATACGAGGATTTCAATATGTAAAAAGAATGCCTATTAAATTAAAAATATTGTCAATTATAAATATATACACACGTTCCGATACGAGGATTTCATTTTTAAAAAAGGGTGCCTATGAAAATAAAAATGTTTTTTAATACTAAATATTTACACTCTTTCCGATACGAGGATTTCTTTTCAAAAAGAGTGCATAAGAATTTAAAATATTTTTCAATTTTTTATTTACACTCGTTTCGATACGAGGATTTCAATATGTAAAAAGAATGCCCAATAAATTAAAAATATTTGTAATTATAAATATTTACACTCGTTCCGATACGAGGATTTCATTTTTAAAAAAGAGTGCCTACGAAAATAAAAATGTTTTTCAATACTAAATAATTACCTTTCTTCCGATACGAGGATTTCTTTTCAAAAAGAGTGCATATGAATTTAAAAAATTTTTCAATTTTATATTTACACTCGTTTCGATACGAGGATTTCAATATGTAAAAAGAATGCCCAATAAATAAAAATATTTGTATTAGAATGTGAAAATTTTGATCCACGGAAGGTATTTAAAATAACACAAATTTTATGTCATTTTTTAATTTATTGCTAAGCAACGTTTCGATGACATGGTTTTGTCATCCTCTTCAGGCTGATAAAGAAATTTATACACCAATTAAAATAAAATAAAAAATAAAATATAAAAAAAACTAAGATACACAAAAACACAGTATTCACAATAAATTAAATAAAAAAGTCAATTACCAAGTATAAAATTAAAATTACATTTTTTGTAATTAGTCAAATGAATATGAGATTTTGTGTCTTGGCATGGCAAGCAAATTTTCGAAACTAACAATAAATATTATAAGTTTGATGCGAATAGTGACGATGACAGGGTGAATGAACTCAGATATAAACAATGCGACAAATAAAAGTGAAGACAAGTCATGAATCTAATCTTTCAATTATAGGAAAGTAAATTTTGTTTAAGTATAAAATATCATTTTTTCTATTAATAGTATTTTTGTTATTTTTTATATGTAACATTTCAGAAAAACAGCGTTTTTTGAAATCTTGTTCTCGATCGAGAATAATAGTATTAGACCAATCAAATTCATGACCTGGTTCAGATTGATGTTCATTCACTACAGTTTTTTTAGAATTATCAATCTTTTTATGTTCATCAATGCGTGTTTGTAATGTACGTTTCGTTTCACCTATGTAACAGGCTGGACATTTTTTACATTTAAATTTATATACTACATTAGTTTCTGACCATTTTTCGGTTTTATCTTTGCCTAATTTTACAATTGTTTTTAAATTTTTGTTAACTATTGGAATGCTCTGAATATTGTAGGATTTTAAAATATTGGATAACCTAATGAAGTCAGGATAATTAAAAGGGATACAAACTTTTGGGGTTTGTTTATAAATGCGTGAGCGAATACTCTTTAAATTTTGATTGTTAATATTACGAGATTTTAAACAATTTAATCGAACTTTTGTATGTTTTTTAATGAACTCGATAGGATAATCATTGTTTAGAAGAATTTGTTTTAGCTTCATTAGGTTATCATTGTGAAACGACGAGTGTGAGAGTAAAATTGCTCTGTCTACTAAGTTATAGACTATATTTACTTTTTGCTGTACAGGATGATTTGAAAAGTAATTGATAAGTCTCCCGGAAGAAATAGATTTTTGATACCAGTTGTAAATAATATTTTGATTATTATTAATTGTCAAAGTGACATCTAAAAAATTAATTTTTTCATTTTCTTGAATTTCAAGTGTGAATTGTATATTACTATTATATGAAAGTTTGTATCCCTTTTAATTATCCTGACTTCATTAGGTTATCCAATATTTTAAAATCCTACAATATTCAGAGCATTCCAATAGTTAACAAAAATTTAAAAACAATTGTAAAATTAGGCAAAGATAAAACCGAAAAATGGTCAGAAACTAATGTAGTATATAAATTTAAATGTAAAAAATGTCCAGCCTGTTACATAGGTGAAACGAAACGTACATTACAAACACGCATTGATGAACATAAAAAGATTGATAATTCTAAAAAAACTGTAGTGAATGAACATCAATCTGAACCAGGTCATGAATTTGATTGGTCTAATACTATTATTCTCGATCGAGAACAAGATTTCAAAAAACGCTGTTTTTCTGAAATGTTACATATAAAAAATAACAAAAATACTATTAATAGAAAAAATGATATTTTATACTTAAACAAAATTTACTTTCCTATAATTGAAAGATTAGATTCATGACTTGTCTTCACTTTTATTTGTCGCATTGTTTATATCTGAGTTCATTCACCCTGTCATCGTCACTATTCGCATCAAACTTATAATATTTATTGTTAGTTTTGAAAATTTGCTTGCCATGACAAGACACAAAATCTCATATTCATTTGACTAATTACAAAAAATGTAATTTTAATTTTATACTTGGTAATTGACTTTTTTATTTAATTTATTGTGAATACTGTGTTTTTGTGTATCTTAGTTTTTTTTATATTTTATTTTTTATTTTATTTTAATTGGTGTATAAATTTCTTTATCAGCCTGAAGAGAATGACAAAACCATGTCATCGAAACGTTGCTTAGCAATAAATTAAAAAATGACATAAAATTTGTGTTATTTTAAATACCTTCCGTGGATCAAAATTTTCACATTCTAATACATAATTGGGAAGGAAATTATCATTATAATTTAAAAATATTTGTAATTATAAATATTTACACTCGTTCCGATACGAGGATTTCATTTTTAAAAAAGAGTGCCTATGAAATTAAAAATGTTTTTTAATACTAAATATTTACTCTCGTTCCGATACGAGGATTTCATTTTTAAAAAAGAGTGCCTACGAAAATAAAAATGTTTTTCAATACTAAATAATTACCTTTCTTCCGATACGAGGATTTCTTTTCAAAAAGAGTGCATAAGAATTTAAAATATTTTTCAATTTTTTATTTACACTCGTTTCGATACGAGGATTTCAATATGTAAAAAGAATGCCCAATAAATTAAAAATATTTGTAATTATAAATATTTACCCTCGTTTCTATACGAGGATTTCATTTTTAAAAAAGAGTGCATATGAATTAAAAAATTTTTCAATTTTATATTTACACTCGTTTCGATACGAGGATTTCAATATGTAAAAAGAATGCCCAATAAATTAAAAATATTTGTAATTATAAATATTTACACTCGTTCCGATACGAGGATTTCATTTTTAAAAAAGAGTGCCTATGAAATTAAAAATGTTTTTTAATACTAAATATTTACCCTCGTTCCGATACGACGATTTCAATGTGTAAAAAGAATGCCCATTAAATTTCAAATATTTTTCAATTTTTTATTTACACTCGTTCCGATACGAGGATTTCAATATGTAAAAAGAATGCCTATTAAATTAAAAATATTGTCAATTATAAATATATACACACGTTCCGATACGAGGATTTCATTTTTAAAAAAGGGTGCCTATGAAAATAAAAATGTTTTTTAATACTAAATATTTACACTCGTTCCGATACGAGGATTTCTTTTCAAAAAGAGTGCATAAGAATTTAAAATATTTTTCAATTTTTTATTTACACTCGTTTCGATACGAGGATTTCAATATGTAAAAAGAATGCCCAATAAATTAAAAATATTTGTAATTATAAATATTTACACTCGTTCCGATACGAGGATTTCATTTTTAAAAAAGAGTGCCTACGAAAATAAAAATGTTTTTCAATACTAAATAATTACCTTTCTTCCGATACGAGGATTTCTTTTCAAAAAGAGTGCATATGAATTTAAAAAATTTTTCAATTTTATATTTACACTCGTTTCGATACGAGGATTTCAATATGTAAAAAGAATGCCCAATAAATTAAAAATATTTGTAATTATAAATATTTACACTCGTTCCGATACGAGGATTTCATTTTTAAAAAAGAGTGCCTATGAAAATAAAAATGTTTTTCAATACTAAATATTTGCACTCGTTCCGATACGAGAATTTCTTTTCTAAAAGAGTGCATATTAATTTAAAATATTTTTCAATTTTTTATTTACACTCGTTCCGATACGAGGATTTCAATATGTAAAAAGAATGCCCATTAAATTAAAAATATTTGTCAATTATAAATATTTACACTCGTTCGGATACGAGGATTTCATTTTTAAAAAAGAGTGCCTATGAAAATAAAAATGTTTTTTAATACTAAATATTTACCCTCGTTTCTATACGAGGATTTCATTTTTAAAAAAGAGTGCATATGAATTAAAAAATTTTTCAATTTTATATTTACACTCGTTTCGATACGAGGATTTCATTTTTAAAAAAGAGTGCCTATGAAAATAATAATGTTTTTTAATACTAAATATTTACACTCGTTCCGATACGAGGATTTCATTTTTAAAAAAGAGTGCCTATGAAAATAAAAATGTTTTTCAATACTAAATATTTACCCTCGTTCCGATACGAGAATTTCTTTTCTAAAAGAGTGCATATTAATTTAAAATATTTTTCAATTTTTTATTTACACTCGTTTCGATACGAGGATTTCAATATGTAAAAAGAATGCCCAATAAATTAAAAATATTTGTAATTATAAATATTTACACTCGTTCCGATACGAGGATTTCATTTTTAAAAAAGAGTGCCGATGAAATTAAAAATGTTTTTTAATACTAAATATTTACCCTCGTTCCGATACGACGATTTCAATGTGTAAAAAGAATGCTTATTAAATTTCAAATATTTTTCAATTTTTTATTTACACTCGTTCCGATACGAGGATTTCAATATGTAAAAAGAATGCCTATCAAATTAAAAATATTGTCAATTATAAATATATACACACGTTCCGATACGAGGATTTCATTTTTAAAAAAGGGTGCCTATGAAAATAAAAATGTTTTTTAATACTAAATATTTACACTCGTTCCGATACGAGGATTTCTTTTCAAAAAGAGTGCATAAGAATTTAAAATATTTTTCAATTTTTTATTTACACTCGTTTCGATACGAGGATTTCAATATGTAAAAAGAATGCCCAATAAATTAAAAATATTTGTAATTATAAATATTTACACTCGTTCCGATACGAGGATTTCATTTTTAAAAAAGAGTGCCTACGAAAATAAAAATGTTTTTCAATACTAAATAATTACCTTTCTTCCGATACGAGGATTTCTTTTCAAAAAGAGTGCATATGAATTTAAAAAATTTTTCAATTTTATATTTACACTCGTTTCGATACGAGGATTTCAATATGTAAAAAGAATGCCCAATAAATTAAAAATATTTGTAATTATAAATATTTACACTCGTTCCGATACGAGGATTTCATTTTTAAAAAAGAGTGCCTATGAAATTAAAAATGTTTTTTAATACTAAATATTTACACTCGTTCCGATACGAGGATTTCATTTTTAAAAAAGAGTGCCTATGAAAATAAAAATGTTTTTCAATATTAAATATTTACCCTCGTTCCGATACGAGAATTTCTTTTCTAAAAGAGTGCATATTAATTTAAAATATTTTTCAATTTTTTATTTACACTCGTTTCGATACGAGGATTTCAATATGTAAAAAGAATGCCCAATAAATTAAAAATATTTGTAATTATAAATATTTACACTCGTTCCGATACGAGGATTTCATTTTTAAAAAAGAGTGCCTATGAAATTAAAAATGTTTTTTAATACTAAATATTTACCCTCGTTCCGATACGACGATTTCAATGTGTAAAAAGAATGCCCATTAAATTTCAAATATTTTTCAATTTTTTATTTACACTCGTTCCGATACGAGGATTTCAATATGTAAAAAGAATGCCTATCAAATTAAAAATATTGTCAATTATAAATATATACACACGTTCCGATACGAGGATTTCATTTTTAAAAAAGGGTGCCTATGAAAATAAAAATGTTTTTTAATACTAAATATTTACACTCGTTCCGATACGAGGATTTCTTTTCAAAAAGAGTGCATAAGAATTTAAAATATTTTTCAATTTTTTATTTACACTCGTTTCGATACGAGGATTTCAATATGTAAAAAGAATGCCCAATAAATTAAAAATATTTGTAATTATAAATATTTACACTCGTTCCGATACGAGGATTTCATTTTTAAAAAAGAGTGCCTACGAAAATAAAAATGTTTTTCAATACTAAATAATTACCTTTCTTCCGATACGAGGATTTCTTTTCAAAAAGAGTGCATATGAATTTAAAAAATTTTTCAATTTTATATTTACACTCGTTTCGATACGAGGATTTCAATATGTAAAAAGAATGCCCAATAAATTAAAAATATTTGTAATTATAAATATTTACACTCGTTCCGATACGAGGATTTCATTTTTAAAAAAGAGTGCCTATGAAATTAAAAATGTTTTTTAATACTAAATATTTACACTCGTTCCGATACGAGGATTTCATTTTTAAAAAAGAGTGCCTATGAAAATAAAAATGTTTTTCAATATTAAATATTTACCCTCGTTCCGATACGAGAATTTCTTTTCTAAAAGAGTGCATATTAATTTAAAATATTTTTCAATTTTTTATTTACACTCGTTTCGATACGAGGATTTCAATATGTAAAAAGAATGCCCAATAAATTAAAAATATTTGTAATTATAAATATTTACACTCGTTCCGATACGAGGATTTCATTTTTAAAAAAGAGTGCCTATGAAATTAAAAATGTTTTTTAATACTAAATATTTACCCTCGTTCCGATACGACGATTTCAATGTGTAAAAAGAATGCCCATTAAATTTCAAATATTTTTCAATTTTTTATTTACACTCGTTCCGATACGAGGATTTCAATATGTAAAAAGAATGCCTATCAAATTAAAAATATTGTCAATTATAAATATATACACACGTTCCGATACGAGGATTTCATTTTTAAAAAAGGGTGCCTATGAAAATAAAAATGTTTTTTAATACTAAATATTTACACTCGTTCCGATACGAGGATTTCTTTTCAAAAAGAGTGCATAAGAATTTAAAATATTTTTCAATTTTTTATTTACACTCGTTTCGATACGAGGATTTCAATATGTAAAAAGAATGCCCAATAAATTAAAAATATTTGTAATTATAAATATTTACACTCGTTCCGATACGAGGATTTCATTTTTAAAAAAGAGTGCCTACGAAAATAAAAATGTTTTTCAATACTAAATAATTACCTTTCTTCCGATACGAGGATTTCTTTTCAAAAAGAGTGCATATGAATTTAAAAAATTTTTCAATTTTATATTTACACTCGTTTCGATACGAGGATTTCAATATGTAAAAAGAATGCCCAATAAATTAAAAATATTTGTAATTATAAATATTTACACTCGTTCCGATACGAGGATTTCATTTTTAAAAAAGAGTGCCTATGAAATTAAAAATGTTTTTTAATACTAAATATTTACACTCGTTCCGATACGAGGATTTCATTTTTAAAAAAGAGTGCCTATGAAAATAAAAATGTTTTTCAATATTAAATATTTACCCTCGTTCCGATACGAGAATTTCTTTTCTAAAAGAGTGCATATTAATTTAAAATATTTTTCAATTTTTTATTTACACTCGTTTCGATACGAGGATTTCAATATGTAAAAAGAATGCCCAATAAATTAAAAATATTTGTAATTATAAATATTTACACTCGTTCCGATACGAGGATTTCATTTTTAAAAAAGAGTGCCTATGAAATTAAAAATGTTTTTTAATACTAAATATTTACCCTCGTTCCGATACGACGATTTCAATGTGTAAAAAGAATGCCCATTAAATTTCAAATATTTTTCAATTTTTTATTTACACTCGTTCCGATACGAGGATTTCAATATGTAAAAAGAATGCCTATTAAATTAAAAATATTGTCAATTATAAATATATACACACGTTCCGATACGAGGATTTCATTTTTAAAAAAGGGTGCCTATGAAAATAAAAATGTTTTTTAATACTAAATATTTACACTCGTTCCGATACGAGGATTTCTTTTCAAAAAGAGTGCATAAGAATTTAAAATATTTTTCAATTTTTTATTTACACTCGTTTCGATACGAGGATTTCAATATGTAAAAAGAATGCCCAATAAATTAAAAATATTTGTAATTATAAATATTTACACTCGTTCCGATACGAGGATTTCATTTTTAAAAAAGAGTGCCTACGAAAATAAAAATGTTTTTCAATACTAAATAATTACCTTTCTTCCGATACGAGGATTTCTTTTTAAAAAGAGTGCATATGAATTTAAAAAATTTTTCAATTTTATATTTACACTCGTTTCGATACGAGGATTTCAATATGTAAAAAGAATGCCCAATAAATAAAAATATTTGTAATTATAAATATTTACACTCGTTCCGATACGAGGATTTCATTTTTAAAAAAGAGTGCCTATGAAATTAAAAATGTTTTTTAATACTAAATATTTACTCTCGTTCCGATACGAGGATTTCATTTTTAAAAAAGAGTGCCTACGAAAATAAAAATGTTTTTCAATACTAAATAATTACCTTTCTTCCGATACGAGGATTTCTTTTCAAAAAGAGTGCATAAGAATTTAAAATATTTTTCAATTTTTTATTTACACTCGTTTCGATACGAGGATTTCAATATGTAAAAAGAATGCCCAATAAATTAAAAATATTTGTAATTATAAATATTTACACTCGTTCCGATACGAGGATTTCATTTTTAAAAAAGAGTGCCTATGAAAATAAAAATGTTTTTCAATACTAAATATTTACCCTCGTTCCGATACGAGGATTTCTTTTCTAAAAGAGTGCATATTAATTTAAAATATTTTTCAATTTTTTATTTACATTCGTTCCGATACGAGGATTTCAATATGTAAAAAGAATGCCCATTAAATTAAAAATATTTGTCAATTATAAATATTTACACTCGTTCGGATACGAGGATTTCATTTTTAAAAAAGAGTGCCTATGAAAATAAAAATGTTTTTTAATACTAAATATTTACCCTCGTTTCTATACGAGGATTTCATTTTTAAAAAAGAGTGCATATGAATTAAAAAATTTTTCAATTTTATATTTACACTCGTTTCGATACGAGGATTTCATTTTTAAAAAAGAGTGCCTATGAAAATAATAATGTTTTTTAATACTAAATATTTACACTCGTTCCGATACGAGGATTTCATTTTTAAAAAAGAGTGCCTATGAAAATAAAAATGTTTTTCAATACTAAATATTTACCCTCGTTCCGATACGAGAATTTCTTTTCTAAAAGAGTGCATATTAATTTAAAATATTTTTCAATTTTTTATTTACACTCGTTCCGATACGAGGATTTCAATATGTAAAAAGAATGCCCATTAAATTAAAAATATTTGTCAATTATAAATATTTACACTCGTTCCGATACGAGGATTTCATTTTTAAAAAAGAGTGCCTATGAAAATAAAAATGTTTTTCAATACTAAATATTTACCCTCGTTCCGATACGAGAATTTCTTTTCTAAAAGAGTGCATATTAATTTAAAATATTTTTCAATTTTTTATTTACACTCGTTTCGATACGAGGATTTCAATATGTAAAAAGAATGCCCAATAAATTAAAAATATTTGTAATTATAAATATTTACACTCGTTCCGATACGAGGATTTCATTTTTAAAAAAGAGTGCCTATGAAATTAAAAATGTTTTTTAATACTAAATATTTACCCTCGTTCCGATACGACGATTTCAATGTGTAAAAAGAATGCCCATTAAATTTCAAATATTTTTCAATTTTTTATTTACACTCGTTCCGATACGAGGATTTCAATATGTAAAAAGAATGCCTATTAAATTAAAAATATTGTCAATTATAAATATATACACACGTTCCGATACGAGGATTTCATTTTTAAAAAAGGGTGCCTATGAAAATAAAAATGTTTTTTAATACTAAATATTTACACTCTTTCCGATACGAGGATTTCTTTTCAAAAAGAGTGCATAAGAATTTAAAATATTTTTCAATTTTTTATTTACACTCGTTTCGATACGAGGATTTCAATATGTAAAAAGAATGCCCAATAAATTAAAAATATTTGTAATTATAAATATTTACACTCGTTCCGATACGAGGATTTCATTTTTAAAAAAGAGTGCCTACGAAAATAAAAATGTTTTTCAATACTAAATAATTACCTTTCTTCCGATACGAGGATTTCTTTTCAAAAAGAGTGCATATGAATTTAAAAAATTTTTCAATTTTATATTTACACTCGTTTCGATACGAGGATTTCAATATGTAAAAAGAATGCCCAATAAATAAAAATATTTGTAATTATAAATATTTACACTCGTTCCGATACGAGGATTTCATTTTTAAAAAAGAGTGCCTATGAAATTAAAAATGTTTTTTAATACTAAATATTTACTCTCGTTCCGATACGAGGATTTCATTTTTAAAAAAGAGTGCCTACGAAAATAAAAATGTTTTTCAATACTAAATAATTACCTTTCTTCCGATACGAGGATTTCTTTTCAAAAAGAGTGCTTAAGAATTTAAAATATTTTTCAATTTTTTATTTACACTCGTTTCGATACGAGGATTTCAATATGTAAAAAGAATGCCCAATAAATTAAAAATATTTGTAATTATAAATATTTACACTCGTTCCGATACGAGGATTTCATTTTTAAAAAAGAGTGCCTATGAAAATAAAAATGTTTTTCAATACTAAATATTTACCCTTGTTCCGATACGAGAATTTCTTTTCTAAAAGAGTGCATATTAATTTAAAATATTTTTCAATTTTTTATTTACACTCGTTCCGATACGAGGATTTCAATATGTAAAAAGAATGCCCATTAAATTAAAAATATTTGTCAATTATAAATATTTACACTCGTTCGGATACGAGGATTTCATTTTTAAAAAAGAGTGCCTATGAAAATAAAAATGTTTTTTAATACTAAATATTTACCCTCGTTTCTATACGAGGATTTCATTTTTAAAAAAGAGTGCATATGAATTAAAAAATTTTTCAATTTTATATTTACACTCGTTTCGATACGAGGATTTCATTTTTAAAAAAGAGTGCCTATGAAAATAATAATGTTTTTTAATACTAAATATTTACACTCGTTCCGATACGAGGATTTCATTTTTAAAAAAGAGTGCCTATGAAAATAAAAATGTTTTTCAATACTAAATATTTACCCTCGTTCCGATACGAGAATTTCTTTTCTAAAAGAGTGCATATTAATTTAAAATATTTTTCAATTTTTTATTTACACTCGTTCCGATACGAGGATTTCAATATGTAAAAAGAATGCCCATTAAATTAAAAATATTTGTCAATTATAAATATTTACACTCGTTCCGATACGAGGATTTCATTTTTAAAAAAGAGTGCCTATGAAAATAAAAATGTTTTTCAATACTAAATATTTACCCTCGTTCCGATACGAGAATTTCTTTTCTAAAAGAGTGCATATTAATTTAAAATATTTTTCAATTTTTTATTTACACTCGTTTCGATACGAGGATTTCAATATGTAAAAAGAATGCCCAATAAATTAAAAATATTTGTAATTATAAATATTTACACTCGTTCCGATACGAGGATTTCATTTTTAAAAAAGAGTGCCTATGAAATTAAAAATGTTTTTTAATACTAAATATTTACCCTCGTTCCGATACGACGATTTCAATGTGTAAAAAGAATGCCCATTAAATTTCAAATATTTTTCAATTTTTTATTTACACTCGTTCCGATACGAGGATTTCAATATGTAAAAAGAATGCCTATTAAATTAAAAATATTGTCAATTATAAATATATACACACGTTCCGATACGAGGATTTCATTTTTAAAAAAGGGTGCCTATGAAAATAAAAATGTTTTTTAATACTAAATATTTACACTCGTTCCGATACGAGGATTTCATTTTTAAAAAAGAGTGCCTATGAAATTAAAAATGTTTTTTAATACTAAATATTTACACTCGTTCCGATACGAGGATTTCATTTTTAAAAAAGAGTGCCTATGAAAATAAAAATGTTTTTCAATATTAAATATTTACCCTCGTTCCGATACGAGAATTTCTTTTCTAAAAGAGTGCATATTAATTTAAAATATTTTTCAATTTTTTATTTACACTCGTTTCGATACGAGGATTTCAATATGTAAAAAGAATGCCCAATAAATTAAAAATATTTGTAATTATAAATATTTACACTCGTTCCGATACGAGGATTTCATTTTTAAAAAAGAGTGCCTATGAAATTAAAAATGTTTTTTAATACTAAATATTTACCCTCGTTCCGATACGACGATTTCAATGTGTAAAAAGAATGCCCATTAAATTTCAAATATTTTTCAATTTTTTATTTACACTCGTTCCGATACGAGGATTTCAATATGTAAAAAGAATGCCTATTAAATTAAAAATATTGTCAATTATAAATATATACACACGTTCCGATACGAGGATTTCATTTTTAAAAAAGGGTGCCTATGAAAATAAAAATGTTTTTTAATACTAAATATTTACACTCTTTCCGATACGAGGATTTCTTTTCAAAAAGAGTGCATAAGAATTTAAAATATTTTTCAATTTTTTATTTACACTCGTTTCGATACGAGGATTTCAATATGTAAAAAGAATGCCCAATAAATTAAAAATATTTGTAATTATAAATATTTACACTCGTTCCGATACGAGGATTTCATTTTTAAAAAAGAGTGCCTACGAAAATAAAAATGTTTTTCAATACTAAATAATTACCTTTCTTCCGATACGAGGATTTCTTTTCAAAAAGAGTGCATATGAATTTAAAAAATTTTTCAATTTTATATTTACACTCGTTTCGATACGAGGATTTCAATATGTAAAAAGAATGCCCAATAAATAAAAATATTTGTAATTATAAATATTTACACTCGTTCCGATACGAGGATTTCATTTTTAAAAAAGAGTGCCTATGAAATTAAAAATGTTTTTTAATACTAAATATTTACTCTCGTTCCGATACGAGGATTTCATTTTTAAAAAAGAGTGCCTACGAAAATAAAAATGTTTTTCAATACTAAATAATTACCTTTCTTCCGATACGAGGATTTCTTTTCAAAAAGAGTGCATAAGAATTTAAAATATTTTTCAATTTTTTATTTACACTCGTTTCGATACGAGGATTTCAATATGTAAAAAGAATGCCCAATAAATTAAAAATATTTGTAATTATAAATATTTACACTCGTTCCGATACGAGGATTTCATTTTTAAAAAAGAGTGCCTATGAAAATAAAAATGTTTTTCAATACTAAATATTTACCCTCGTTCCGATACGAGAATTTCTTTTCTAAAAGAGTGCATATTAATTTAAAATATTTTTCAATTTTTTATTTACACTCGTTCCGATACGAGGATTTCAATATGTAAAAAGAATGCCCATTAAATTAAAAATATTTGTCAATTATAAATATTTACACTCGTTCGGATACGAGGATTTCATTTTTAAAAAAGAGTGCCTATGAAAATAAAAATGTTTTTAATACTAAATATTTACCCTCGTTTCTATACGAGGATTTCATTTTTAAAAAAGAGTGCATATGAATTAAAAAATTTTTCAATTTTATATTTACACTCGTTTCGATACGAGGATTTCATTTTTAAAAAAGAGTGCCTATGAAAATAATAATGTTTTTTAATACTAAATATTTACACTCGTTCCGATACGAGGATTTCATTTTTAAAAAAGAGTGCCTATGAAAATAAAAATGTTTTTCAATACTAAATATTTACCCTCGTTCCGATACGAGAATTTCTTTTCTAAAAGAGTGCATATTAATTTAAAATATTTTTCAATTTTTTATTTACACTCGTTCCGATACGAGGATTTCAATATGTAAAAAGAATGCCCATTAAATTAAAAATATTTGTCAATTATAAATATTTACACTCGTTCCGATACGAGGATTTCATTTTTAAAAAAGAGTGCCTATGAAAATAAAAATGTTTTTCAATACTAAATATTTACCCTCGTTCCGATACGAGAATTTCTTTTCTAAAAGAGTGCATATTAATTTAAAATATTTTTCAATTTTTTATTTACACTCGTTTCGATACGAGGATTTCAATATGTAAAAAGAATGCCCAATAAATTAAAAATATTTGTAATTATAAATATTTACACTCGTTCCGATACGAGGATTTCATTTTTAAAAAAGAGTGCCTATGAAATTAAAAATGTTTTTTAATACTAAATATTTACCCTCGTTCCGATACGACGATTTCAATGTGTAAAAAGAATGCCCATTAAATTTCAAATATTTTTCAATTTTTTATTTACACTCGTTCCGATACGAGGATTTCAATATGTAAAAAGAATGCCTATTAAATTAAAAATATTGTCAATTATAAATATATACACACGTTCCGATACGAGGATTTCATTTTTAAAAAAGGGTGCCTATGAAAATAAAAATGTTTTTTAATACTAAATATTTACACTCTTTCCGATACGAGGATTTCTTTTCAAAAAGAGTGCATAAGAATTTAAAATATTTTTCAATTTTTTATTTACACTCGTTTCGATACGAGGATTTCAATATGTAAAAAGAATGCCCAATAAATTAAAAATATTTGTAATTATAAATATTTACACTCGTTCCGATACGAGGATTTCATTTTTAAAAAAGAGTGCCTACGAAAATAAAAATGTTTTTCAATACTAAATAATTACCTTTCTTCCGATACGAGGATTTCTTATCAAAAAGAGTGCATATGAATTTAAAAAATTTATCAATTTTATATTTACACTCGTTTCGATACGAGGATTTCAATATGTAAAAAGAATGCCCAATAAATTAAAAATATTTGTAATTATAAATATTTACACTCGTTCCGATACGAGGATTTCATTTTTAAAAAAGAGTGCCTATGAAATTAAAAATGTTTTTTAATACTAAATATTTACACTCGTTCCGATACGAGGATTTCATTTTTAAAAAAGAGTGCCTATGAAAATAAAAATGTTTTTCAATACTAAATATTTACCCTCGTTCCGATACGAGAATTTCTTTTCTAAAAGAGTGCATATTAATTTAAAATATTTTTCAATTTTTTATTTACACTCGTTCCGATACGAGGATTTCAATATGTAAAAAGAATGCCCATTAAATTAAAAATATTTGTCAATTATAAATATTTACACTCGTTCCGATACGAGGATTTCATTTTTAAAAAAGAGTGCCTATGAAAATAAAAATGTTTTTCAATACTAAATATTTACCCTCGTTCCGATACGAGAATTTCTTTTCTAAAAGAGTGCATATTAATTTAAAATATTTTTCAATTTTTTATTTACACTCGTTTCGATACGAGGATTTCAATATGTAAAAATAATGCCCAATAAATTAAAAATATTTGTAATTATAAATATTTACACTCGTTCCGATACGAGGATTTCAATATGTAAAAAGAATGCCTATTAAATTAAAAATATTGTCAATTATAAATATATACACTCTTTCCGATACGAGGATTTCTTTTCAAAAAGAGTGCATAAGAATTTAAAATATTTTTCAATTTTTTATTTACACTCGTTTCGATACGAGGATTTCAATATGTAAAAAGAATGCCCAATAAATTAAAAATATTTGTAATTATAAATATTTACACTCGTTCCGATACGAGGATTTCATTTTTAAAAAAGAGTGCCTACGAAAATAAAAATGTTTTTCAATACTAAATAATTACCTTTCTTCCGATACGAGGATTTCTTTTCAAAAAGAGTGCATATGAATTTAAAAAATTTTTCAATTTTATATTTACACTCGTTTCGATACGAGGATTTCAATATGTAAAAAGAATGCCCAATAAATTAAAAATATTTGTAATTATAAATATTTACACTCGTTCCGATACGAGGATTTCATTTTTAAAAAGAGTGCCTATGAAATTAAAAATGTTTTTTAATACTAAATATTTACTCCGTCCGATACGACGATTTCAATGTGTAAAAAGAATGCCCATTAAATTTCAAATATTTTTCAATTTTTTATTTACACTCGTTCCGATACGAGGATTTCAATATGTAAAAAAAGCCTATTAAATTAAAAATATTGTCAATTATAAATATTTACACACTTCCGATACGAGTTTCATTTTTAAAAAAGGGCCTAATGAAAATAAAAATGTTTTTTAATACTAATATTACACTCGTTCCGATACGAGGATTTCTTTTCAAAAAGAGTGCATAAGTGTATGGTTGCCATCGGGGTTGGTTAGGGTTTAGTTGCCATTGAGGAATCTGAACTTTATAAATTTTTTTAACTTATAGGATGTTGACCTCCATGTTGGTTTCCTGTTATTTTGGGTTTTATCTGAAAAATAAATTATTTGTAGGATTTATAGACTAAAACGGTTTTAGCTGTAATCTAGAAAAAATATACACTTGAATGTGTAAGCGCTTAATTATAAAAAATCTTACATTTCGAGTTCATTACATCAGTAGACTTTTGCTGATGGACTCTGGTAGTTTCTTCATCTGCCTCTTTTTGTTTTATCTGAAATTTTTATTCCAGTTATTGAAATATAGGAGATCGCGGATTGTCAAAGTTGATTAATCCTAAATTTAAAATGAAAAAAAGTGTATACACTTGCAAAAATAAATGATCGATTTTAAAAAAAATTATTACTTTCCGTTTTCTGCAGCTATAAGCTCCTGTTGACTTGTCAATTGCTGATTAATCTCGCTTCCATTGGAGTTTTCTTCATTTTCATCTGTTTCCTTCTCTAAATTTTACAATGAGAATTTAAAAATTGAAATTAGAATAAAAAATGTATATTTATAATGTACCTGTATCTTCGCCGATTACCATTCCCAGATTGTCAAAGTTGATTAATCCTAAATTTAGAAATAAAAATAAGTGTATACACTTGCAAAAATAAATGATCGATTTAAAAAAAATTATTACTTTCCGAGTTTTCTGCAGCTATAAGCTCCTGTTGACTTGTCAATTGCTGATTAATCTCGCTTCCATTGGAGTTTTCTTCATTTTCATCTGTTTCCTTCTCTGAAATTTACAATGAGAATTTAAAAATTGAAATTTAGAATAAAAAATGTATATTTATAATGTACCTGTATTTTCATCAATTATCATTTCCAGATTATCAAAGTTGATAATTCCTAAAGTTAGAATTGGAAATAAGTGAACGGTTTACGGTGAATCTCCGGAACCAGGTAATGTAGACAATGTCAAGTCAGTCAATTCCGACAATGTTCCCCCACAGCACCGGATATTTAAGGATATCCCTGAGACATCCTGGGGATATCCATTGCCTTGCGGCGGTTTGGATATCCCTGGGATATGCCAGGGATGTCCCAGGATATCCTCAGGATGTCCGAGGGATATCCAAACCGCCGCAAGGCAATGGATATCCCCAGGATGTTCTAGGGATATCCTTAAATATCCGGTGCTGTGAGGGTTGATATTAACCGGCCATTGTTTACAACTACAGATTCTGGAGATTCACTATTAAATATGCATTATAATATAATAATAGTAATAATTGATTTTTTATTACTCACTGCGAATCTCATTATTAAATGTAATTTGGTTGACGTTTATCGCATCTTCTGATAGAAAGCCGTTCTCTGGATCAGTTGTTATAGCTGAAATATTATGAAAAGATAAATTTCTAAAGAATTTTTATGCTCGATGTAAGTAAATGTATATGTCATTGTTAATTTAAAAGGGGTTTATCAGCCGAAAATAAGTTTTTTAGAAAACTACATTCAATAGATCTGTTATTACTCACTATCAATGTAACTGTCTACAGAAATTTGGCTCAGGTGTAACGCATCTATTGGTAGAAAAACGTCGGTTGGATCAGATATTATATCTGAAATATTACGAAATTAAAAATAAATTTTTATACACGACATACGTAAATGTAATGTGATTGGTCTTGGTCAGTAAAAAAGGACTTATCATCCAAAAATAATATTTCTAAAAAATAGCAGTATATACGGCTTGAAACTCATTTTTTATACTTTCAAGGTCGTTGATTACGATTCCGAAAACCCTTCAGTAACGAATTTTAAGTTACTCATTTTCACGTGCAGCAAAAAGGATTATTCAAAATGAGTAGCGTACGCAAATAATTTTGAGTTGTATGCTATTCATTTTGAGTTCAGTTTTTTTCTGTGAAGGTACTATAAACAGGATCCTTTACAAAATTCCAGGTGTCTTTTGAAAAATGGAATAAGCTGCCGTCAAGATTAAATACATAGGATTGTAAGATTTTGTATGGGATCGTTTATAGAATTCTACATAGGATTTATGTATAATATATAGAATTCTATATAGAATCCTACATATGATCCTATATGGGAGAGATTGTTATTAATAATTATTACTTATTATTGTTTATAATAATAAAGTAAATTGTTTGAGTTAGTACTCTTATATTTTAATTAATTAATTAACAGTAATTAACAAAAATTATTTTTAACCTTCGCCAGACAGGATACTTTTTATATACACGGTTGACAAGATCCCACCCAGGGTGGGCCAAATGTTTTCTTCTTTGTATATTGCAATAAAAACTTAGAATCATTCAGTTTTTTTCCAAAATTGTTATATGTCACCAAATAATATATTTTATTAATGTTTTGTTGATTTTTTATATGTTTAAACAATTTATTATTAATAATTTATAACTTTTTCAAATATACATACGACAGTAGAAGAATTTTATAAATTTGTTACCTTTTCTTCGTAGTTATTAATTCAAAGGTTATAAATAAAATAAAATATATAATTCAATTTGCAACAACTATTATTATAAATTGTTTAAACAAATAATTGTTGCTATTTATTAACATTCTTCATAATATTCCTAGAAAATTGCAATTTTTTTCTAATTTTGCATCTTAACAAGCTCAACATAATAAACATGAAGATTTTATATGAATTTAGTATTCAAACGATTGTTTAAACAATTGTTGAATTTACAATTTTACATCAAATCTATCTTTTATTATATTCGGCTTAATGAGTTGCAAAATTTGAAAAAAACTACATCATTCTAGGTCCGCAGAAAAAAGTAAGTAATTAACAATATTTATTTGTTTAAACAATTGTTGAATTAATAATTTTACTTCAAATCTATCTTTTATTTATTCGGCTTGATAAATTGCAAAATTAGAAAAAAACTGCATCTTTCTAGGTGCAGAACAAAGAAAGTTAGTAAATAATAACAATAATTGTTTAAACAATTGTTGAATTAATAATTTTACATCAAATCTATCTTTTATTATATTCCGCTTGATAAATTGCAAAATTAGAAAAAAACTGCATCCTTCTAGGTGCAGAACAAAGAAAGTTAATAAATAATAACAATAAATTGTTTAAACAAATGAAAAATGCAATATAATATTTTTTATATCTATTATTTGACATCATAAAACACTCACAGTGAAAAGTCTGCATGATTTGAAGTCTTTTTGTAAAATAGAATTAAAAAAATATCTGAATCATCCCGGTTATCTCCGTACATACATTGATAAAAGTTATAAATAATCAAGAAGAAATTTTTTTTTTAAATTTGTTTTTACATTTTTTGAAAGTTCTTAAGATTTTGTTCAGTGACTTAAAATCGCGATTCAATTAAGGCAAAACTTTAGAAGATATGGCAATTTCAATTTGTCTGGCCCACCCTGGGTGGGCATCTTGTCAAGCGAAGGTTAAGAATTATCCTACATAAGATCATAATGTATAGAATCCTATAATGAATTGTCAAAATAAATAACCCATATAAGTTTTCATGTTGGATCCCGCAAAGATCTTGCATAATATTCATCATATTGGTGACCTTTAAGCCAGCTTATTTTATTTCTCCTATAGAAGGTGCCCATAAGTTTTATTATAGAATCATGTATAGGATACTTTATATAGTACTTTTTACGACACTTATGAGGAATCCTTAATGATTTTTGAGTGCGATACTGATCAAAAAATACGTTCGGAAAATATTAAATTCATGCTTCTGCATTTTCAAAATTTAATCGTACAAAAATGAAAATCAATCAATGATAGGTCATATTTTACTGTCCAGATCATTATGTCATATTTGTAAGAGTTAAATTTTACCAGAGGGGATAGTAATTTCCGCTACAATGACACCTGAAATAAAAAGTAAAAATTAACGTTAATATTTTTATATACCTACAAGTAAAATTAATTACAATTAAAATTAATTAATTAATTAATCTATTGATCTGAATTTGTTGGGTTCAAATTCTAATGTATTTTTAATCAATTTTATTTTTACAATTTATTTTTAATTTTATATCACAAATAATAATTTTTTATTAGCTGATTTTTTTGGTTTAAAATTATAATTAATAATGTTATATTAATTTGATAAGGGTTGTGAGAGCTGCCAAAACGTTATTTAATAATTAAAAATAAATTGTTAAAAGTAATTGTGGAAAAAATGGGTTATAATTTTAATTTATATGAATATGTTTTGTTTTAGTTTATTGAAATATATATACTTCCACTCTATATTTTAAAATATGTACTTAAAATATAACAAGTATTACGTTAATTATTGATGCATTTATTGTATTTTATGAAAATATTGACTTCATCTTACTTTGTTACAAAAAAATAAATGTAAGTAAAAAAAAATTTTAAATGTAGGTGTAAGAAGTGATAAGGAATTTAATTACTTAATTTTTTTTTAAATCGTGTAAGACCTGTAAAGTGATTTTGATTTAAAAGATTCATTCTTCCCTACTGTGTTAAAGATATGTAGGAATGTAATACCTTCCGCCTCTTCTGCGTCTTCCATTTCTTTTGTTTGCGTCTCTGGTGTTGCTTCGACGTTACTCTCTTCAATTTCAGCGGGAGAATCTACATTTATTCTTCTAAGTCTTGCCAACGGTGGAACTAGAAATTTTGAGCAATGTTATTTAATTTCAAAGTGAAAAAACTATAATTGAGTGCACGGAAAGCATAACCGACGCTGCGTTCGGACTCAGGGGGAACGCAGCGTCGGTTATGCTTTCCGTTGACTCAATTATGTTACTTATTTTCAGTTATTGGAATAGTTTTTAAGATAAATTGAAAAAAACTTACGTTTTGTGGGTTTGAAAATTTTGTTTACTTTATCATGCATTATTTTAAATGCTGCTTTGGCTGTCAACCTAAATTATTAACTACGTTATTGAAACTAACTTTCATATAGAAATTGATTATATTTGTAAACATATTCCTACCTAGGGACATTTTGCAATTTATGAATCGTATCTTCCATAATTTTGCAAAATTCAGATTTGGTCTTAGTTTTTTGTCGCTCTGTTAGTAAATCATCAAGATTTTCTGTAATCATTATGAACATAATATCAAGTTCTACAATGAAAAAGTTTGTTTTAATTGTTGTAAAATTCGAATAACTGAGAATCAATGCCAATATTGGCACTATATTGGAACGAGGTACATGTACGTTAGTGCTGGATCAATTACTTTTGCATTTTTTTGGCAGACATTACTGCGCTAATATTGGGCCAAGATAGCAATCCTGTCATTTCAAACATTCTTTGATTTTGCTTTAAATTCATTTACAATAATAATTCAAAATGAACTAAAATGTATTTAAACCCAAGCAAAAATTTATGTCAAATGCCAATATTGACAGTATCATTTCAATAATGACATGGATTAAATTTTATACTGTGCCAATACTGCAAGTCAATACTGTGCCGGTATTGTAAATACTGTAATGGCAAACCAATATTATAAAAACTCTTTTTTAAAAAAAATACATAATTTATTAAGTTTTTAAACTATTTTGCTTACACTGAAAAAAATATATTTGAAACAAATAAACTGTACTTTAAGCAATAATTACGGCAATTCGAACAATTACCATTTAATGGAAGTAGGGGAGAGTGGGGCGAAACCGGGTACCTCTTTGGAATTATCGGTTTACAAAGAATCTATCAAATAAATTAGTTCAAATCTCGTTGAAAATTCTTCCTTGAACATTAAAGAATGAGAAAATAATGTCGATTGCATGAAAAAAATTTTTGATCAATTTAAACCAGGTTTTTTAAAAAAATGCAAAGTACCCGACTGATGCCATTACTAACAACTAGTAACGGCGACCGTTATTATTCCAAATATATCCAAGTATTGGTTCTATATTGGCGACCAGTACTCTGCCAGTACAGGCGCAGCACTTATACGGTTATAAATTTTTGATTGGGAAGTGGAATTTATTTTGAAATAAAATGAAATCAAAGGGAATTAAATTTACATTAAATATATATATATAAGATTTTGATAAATATTCTAATTATTTATAAATACCAACTAATTGTCCAGGTGATTTGCTCTTTTTGACTAAATCAAATTGTTTTTCCGAAATTTGAAAGACATTGTTATAAGTTGGTAAAGTTTTATCAACGATGCTAATTTTTGATCCCATTTTTGAAATTATTTGCATCACCTCGTGAGCAAAATTTTTACATTCCTCATTTTTTGCAGCAAGGAGTGCAAACTCTGAATGAGCATCCAAAATAAATTGAACAGGCACTAAGGAAATAACATACGCGGCACATAAAATTTCTGTCGTATCTTTTGATAAATTATTTCTGAGCCAAATCTCTTTCATGACCTAAATAAAATATTGTTTCTGTTAAATTAGAATTATTTTATAATGTTTACAAATAATCAAATTGTAGACTCATTAAAACGGCATATACCCAACCAAAAATTTCAGAATTATACCAGAGTTCACTACTGGTGGAGAACTGGTTCAGTATTGGCTGCCGATGCTAAGCAGTCTGTACTGAACCAGTACTGATATTTTAATTGTAGCAGTACTGTTGCAGTACAAACCTCCCAGTACTGGCAAACTAGTACTGAGCCGATATTGAGCCAGTACTGGCTCAAATAGATTTTCTTTTTGATTAATACTAGTTTACATAAAGTTGTAGAGTGAACCTGATAAATCTTTTTGTTTAAATATTTTGTTTATAAAAATTTGTTCACCTTGATTTTATTTTTCAAAATTAAAAAGTATATTTCATTTTGTTTTTCTGTGGGTAAAATTATTTAAACAAAAAGTTTCCTGAGACCAATTCCAAAACATTTTGTAAGATTGTCTTATTGTTTTCAGATATGCAATAAACCAAAAAAAAATTTTAAACGATCAAACTAAAAATAAATAAATTTGTTCATAAAAATTAATATTTTTTAAAATAAAAATTTTAAAAAATTTTCTTGGCAACACTTGTTAAAAATAAAAAAAACAACTTTTATTTTCTTAAAAAAGTTTTTCAAAAATTCATTTTGATGCAAATATATGTGATTAAAAATAGATATTATACTTTAGAAAAAAACTGAAATTTATAAACCTACAAAAAATTACGTATACTTTTTTTTCTTAAAAAAATAAAAAAAAATATTTATGTTTTGTTTTATGTAAATTGAATTGAATTTAATGTTAATTAATTTATTTATTATATTTTATTGATTATTTTTTATTATTGTATATTTATTTATAAAATTCTTGGTATTTTCGACTTTTTTATAATAAAATATTAATTTGTTAGTTGATTAATTTAATTAATATTTAATTTGTGTTGGGTTACTAAAAATTTATGACACTTTTTCCTAAGTATACTAAAAAAGTATTATCCGGAGCAGAGATTTCACTATTGCAGTGAAACTTATCTCTGTTACAGTTAAAACTTTCTTTTCGTATACAATAAATTAAAAAACTGCCAGTACTGGCCCAGTATTACTTGTCAGTAATATAACAGTACTGATTTTAATACAATAATACAAAAATTTAATACTGAACCAGTAGTGGTTACGAGTACTAGTGCCAACTCTGGTAGCCAATACTGGTAAAATATTATCATCCCAAAGTTACGCCAACTCTGGCGCCAATACTGGGTGCCAGTACTGCGCCAAAAGTAAATTTTTTATTGGGTACCTGTCGAAAGTGATACCAGCTGCATTCGTATTCTGCATTTCGAAAAACTTGTTGGCAACTGATTTTTAAATCAGAATCAAAAGATCCAATAATTAATTTTACATTTCTTATGCATGGGACTGATACGATTTCATTTAATATTTGATTTCTGACAGCCATAGTTACTGAGACGGTTATAACTGCACAAAATGTTATAAATGCCTTAAAAATAAAAAATACATTTTCATTAAAAAAGTAATATATTAAATTAATAATGTATTGAATATGTAATATGTTTCACACGCATATTTTTTCCGTGTACATTATTTTCAAAGAAAATGTAGTATCAATAATGTAAATATTGTAACTGGTTAAACGTTAAAAATGCATACCTTTCCTCCATCTTCAACAATAAAATTAATAAAACTTGCTTCAAACTTCTCAAAACTCAACTGCAAAATATTTATTAAATAATTTTAGAAATTCTTAACTATTAATATGATACTTTAGAAACATAAAGATTTGACTCATCATAATAATTTTTTATTTATGCCAAATAAAAAATGTAATTTACTACGAATGTATTTTATCTTAAGTAAATATAATTTATTTCAAAGGAATAAATACTTTTTAGGTTATTAGATAAATATATATTTTTCTTTGAGTGTAATACTACACCATTTTTGTAAATTTAACCTAAGCATAATAATAAAATTTGAAATGTAAAATAAATTTAATATCCTGTAATAAAGCCAATATCTCTTTATAAATAATCAAATGTTAAAATAACCTGAAAGGAATCATCGATGTATAAAATGTTGATATCATTTTTAATCGGATTAATTTTAAGAATTTCCACCCCTGGTGCCACTGATTTATAATGGTTTTGTCCTTTCTTCAGTAATTTGAAAAATTGCGTGCTTGTCTTAACTTGTTCATATTTCTCCATTTTTGCCTTTAACATTCTTGGTCTCAAACCGTTAAAAGACAATATTACTTTTTCCCTAAATTGAATAATTTAAAATATATTACCTTATATCTGTATGCAACCGAAGGTTGAAATATTCAAAGAAACATAATTAAAATAACAGCTTCATGAAATTTTTTTTCAAAAAATGTTTTTTAAAAAAAAAATTTATAAAATTGACGTATTTTCAGAAATCCTTATCTAATTTAATATATTTATGACTGCAATAAGCATACAAAATTGTAAACCAATCCGTGAAAATATTTTTTTTGAATAATGTGGTAACAAGAATAATAATAATGATAATAATAAATTAACCTGCTTTTGTAATTTAACAAGAAATCGCCCTGAAAGCCGATTGAAGTTTGGAAACAATATTTTTTTCTTAGTATCGAACGAAAATTTGTTTTTTATATGTTTTTCAAGTCACATGAACTTTTCATTAATATCAAGAAATAAGGAGGAGATGGTAAACGTCATAATTGAAAATAATAAACATTGGGAAAAAGAAAACTGAACATAGTTCTTAATCACTTGAAATGAGTTGATAGTCACTTCATTCAAGCCGGTTTTATTATTTTTTAAATGATTTTGAAAAATTAATGATGTGATAAAAATGGTTGATTGTGAAAAAAAATTTATTGTATGAATTTGTATTACTAATTTAATAAATTTAAATTTTTCAAATTTAAAAAATGTCAAAAGTTTTTATGGTAATTCTTCGAAAATTTAATTATTTTTATATGCAATTTATATTTCGTTAATGAGGAAGTTTAACCTAAAGTTGCTCTTCTCAAAATTAACTTATGTATCAATATTTAAATTAAAATTTTTCAAAAATTGTCATAAAATTCTTTAAAACCATTCATTATTATTTTTAATGCAATTTTACGAAATTTTAATTGTTAAATATTTTTCAAATTAATATTTTCAAAAATTCAACCACCTTCAGAAAAATTTGAATTGCAATTTTTCAAAAATATTTTTTTTCAGAATTAAAAAACATACGTAAATTCAAATTCTCAAACATTATTTTTTTCAAGATTTATAAAGTTCGCTATAAGCCAAAAATAAGAATTTTGTTTCCATTTTCAGAAATATGAAATTTTTTACGTAATTTTGATAAAAGTCTTTGAATTTTCTCTGATTTCCCTGACTAATTTCACTGTTTCTAACTTTCATGGTACAAATATTAAATTATTGATAAATAAAAATATATTAATTAATTTAGTAATCTTTTCCACCTAATGGTTTTTTTTAATTTTTAAAAAAATTGTAGTAATAGTAATAAGTTAACTTTATTTTATAAATTGACAGAAGAACACCTTGAAACGACGTTTAAAAACAATAAGATTGTCTCAGAATTCAATGATAAATAAATTTTTTGAATTATGAAAAAATATAAATATTTATAAATATTGATTAATATTAAAAATAAAAAAAAATTATGTTAAAAAATAATGGAATAATAAGATAATGAAAAAGATCATACCGCTCACAAACTTGGTCAAATATTTTTCTATGACTCTCCATGGATGTTCTACACAACTCCACAATCTCATCCTCTGCTCTCTTTTTTTCAATAAAATTAGTTTCTGAAGCTTCGTGATTATGCGCGTTTTGATCAGATCTCCATTTCCCATCTATAAAATTTAATTTTGCACGGCATTTTTTCGATCGAAGAGCACAATATGCCGTCAATTTATTAGTTGACGACAAGTAATATTTAAAATTATTTTCTATAATCAATGTAGAATTTTTTATTTTTCCTTCCACTTCAGACATTTTAATATTGATGAACTATCACATTACCAAAAGACAAGTAACCTATCATTTATACATAAACATATACAGCAAAAAAATGAAAGTCTCACATTTTGAAGTGTGTGTTATATATCAATTATTTTCTGAAAATTCAAACTAAATCATTAAAGCTTAATTCCTATGGTATAAATTAATAATTAATTTACTATAATTAATATTAACATAAATTAAAGTAACATTAAGTTTGAAATTAATTAAAAATTTCTA
This sequence comes from Leptopilina boulardi, assembly GCF_019393585.1. Classification (NCBI taxonomy): domain Eukaryota; kingdom Metazoa; phylum Arthropoda; class Insecta; order Hymenoptera; family Figitidae; genus Leptopilina; species Leptopilina boulardi. Next base: position 1,044,789 of record NW_026137888.1, read on the forward strand.
ATTAAAATTATTTTTATTATCACTATTATTCTATAAAGTATAAAGTTTTCATACCACATAACAGAATAGAAAATTATACTGGAAAAATGTCTTCAAAAACTTTTTTTTTCAAAATAGAAAATTAACAATCAATAAAGAAGTTATTCAAAAATTTTAAATTAATAATAAAATAAGTATGTATTTTACGAAAGATTCATCTCCTTCTTTGTTTAAATTTTACAGTTTGAAAAATTCTCTTGATGCGTTTTCAAAGGAACAGATTTAAAAATATAAATTGTAATTAGTTGATTTGGAAGGTGGAAATTCACTTTACGCACTTACACAAGTTTCAAAAAACTCTGTCAGACTGCTAAAAAAAATTTTAAATGTTTCAATTCTTTGATAGGTCAATAAAATATATAAGTACAATTGCAGCAATATTTTTTAAATTTTCATTATAAAAATAAAATTAAACAATTAAAGGGCTGGATTCTATACCCAGATGCGAATTTAGGTTGGCCTCCAGAGTTTGAAGTTTTCCTAAGTTTGACAATTGCAAGTGCCCATGGTTGGCCCGACATTTTAATCAAACCATGGTATGTAAAGTTTCGTCAACCGTCGTTCAAATCATAGATAATGGTTTGCCGGACAGTTGGCTAAACTTCTCGAAATATAATTTAAACGACTTAAAATTATTGGTTATGGTTGGCTCGACAGTCGGAAAAAAAACTTTGGATCGACAAAAAATTCGCCCTAGGGTAAGGAAATACGCGGCAATTACCGATATCAAATCTAAATTGTAGTTTTGTAAATAATATTATTTGTACCCTCCGTTTTGTAAATCTGTTCGAGCCTTAAATATTATTCTGTCACGGCGCTTGTCTTTTTCTGACATGAGTTTACCAATAAACTTTCCATTTTGCAGAGAATCCAACCTCATTTCCTCAATAGCAAGTGTTTTTTTCAACTTAACTACAATTAAAGTAAAACATATATTAATGAGACTTTAGAAAATAAATGTATTAAGGAAGACCTGTACGTATAATAGAACAATTTTACTCATTTTGGACGAACTTTGTCATTTTATAGTAATTAAAATGTTATCGGACAGAATACTTAATCTAATATCTCAGATTCAATTTGAAAAAATATTACTTTAATTTTATTTTTTTGGAACTGAGACAATTATAGTTTTATTTGGTATAAAACAATGATTAGTTTAAAATGATTACTTATTACTTTTTACATGTTTTTTGAGTAGAAAAAGCAATAACAAATTGTTTTCTAAACAAAATGTAAAATTATTTTTAGAAAAATTCCAAAATTTATAATTGTGGTTTTTTAAATTCTAACAATTTAAACAATACAATACCTTATTTTCAATATTTTTTTATTTGATAATTTACTATATGGTACGTCCGCATGAAAAGGGACCACTTTGTCACTATTAAAGTTATCTGCATAAATGTATGTAAAAATTCGCGAAGTTATGGAGACTCAAAGTTAGAAGTGTCAAAAACCTAATTTAGAGTAAAACGAGTTTGAAGTTCAAATCTTCTATTATTTCCTATGTTAAATAAAAATTAAAATATTAGTTTTTTAATTATAATGAAGTCATCTAGAATACATAATTTAACGTGGAACACTTTTTACTTAGATTTTCAACAATAAAAAAACAAGGGGGGGGTCCTTTATGTTTATTTCATAAACATTTTACTTCCTTATTGTGTGAAGCAAAAAATTTGCTTCCTCTTGGAAGAAGCAATGAATTTCTCCAATTGAATTGATTTAAAACATTTCGAGTTGCAAACTGCTTTAAATTAATTAAATTTTTTGAAAAATTAAAATAAGAAAATTTTTATTAATTTTGGGTGTAACATGTACTTTATATATACGAATCAATTCGTTTCAATGAAAGAAATACAATTATTTTATGTATTAACTTGAATTTAAATAAATACAAAATTTTTTAGCTAAAATATGAATTTTTGATTTTTTAATTTTCATTAATTCATAAAATTTAAATCAAATCTATACTTTATATATAGCAATCGATTCGTCTTGACATAAGAAAGATGATTTTATTTTATATCACCTTACATTTTTCTATTTAAAAATTTTTAGAAAAAAGACGATAAAATTTTTTTTTTTGAATATTTTTAAAAATCCCTTTTCATGCGGACGTACACATATAATATTAAAATTTTATACATGCAAATCTCCATATTTGTGGATGACTTCCTCCCAATTTCTTTTTCAGCCTGCTGTTTAATGATTCGCATAAATTATTAGTACGATGAGGCAAATGTCCAATGCACAAAATTTCTCTCCTTCTTCCCCAAAATCTTGTTAAATATCTAATAAACTTATTAAGTTTCTTGTGGTATTTAAGAGGATAATCTTTTACTTTTTCTTTGATTATTTTCAAAGCATCAAAAAAACAATTTGCCGGTGCCAATGCAAGACAGCAAGCAAAATCCAAAATTACTTTATTAGCCTTCTTTAATCCCAATACTTTCCAATTCTTTTTCATAGCCTTGAATTGAAACGTAATACTTTACACAATTGTTATACTAACAAAACAATTTAAATTCAAAAAATGATAGGGAAAGTAAATAGAACAATGGCCAACAATTGGTGTTTTCGGCTTGCTTACAAATCATGATCCGGATCACAAAAAGGTGTTCAATTGCTTTGAAGTGTAATTATGAACTAAGAAAAATTATGAAAAATACATGCAATTGAGCATGACTGAGTGATCCGGATCATGATCCCATAGGCAAGCATATTATTGTCATCGGTTATTGTTTTTCAACAAGACACAGCAAGCATCAATGCAAAAGCAATCTATTAATTAATTAATTAATTAATTAATAATAACTTAAAAGTATCAAAATTAAAAGAATTGATACCCAAAATGTGGATTAAATAAAAAATTCATACAAATTTTGGTATCAATTTGATAGTTTCAAGAAAACTGTATTTTTTCCCCAAAAACTAAGAAAATTTTATCCTTCTCTTAAGTTTTACAATTATTTGACCAAAATGGATAAAATTTAGTATTCAATGTATTTTTACAATTAACCCTTAACTGGCACCACCAGTCCTGTAGACCCGAGCATTTTACCGACCTCAAATTAATTAAATGTGTAGCTTTTGAATATTTTTTATATATTCATATTATTATATTCAATATATTAGTTTTTCATATTCTTAGTAATTCTCTAAGTTTTTTTATACAACTAATTCGATAAAAAAGAATAATACAACAAGAGTATAACCTTTCATTTTTAAGCCATAAGATTAAAATTTAAATAACTCATGAATTTTCTAGTAAAGACACAGTAATTTTTTGTTTTTATTTATCAAATTTTTTTTTAACTAACTTAAAATAAATTAATCCCTGTAAAATTAATTACATTTAAAAAAACAACATAAGCTACCTCAGATTAAATTTTTGTGCAAAACTATATAATACCGGCTGTATAATACACTTTTGAATACGTCGGGTCCAGCTGACCCGTTGTGCCATTTACGTTCGAACGCAGAATTGCGCCAGTTAAAGGTTAAAATACAATAAAAATAATTTTTAAACATTCGCTTTTATACCAAATAAGTTCGTGTACGGGACCCTCAAATTCAGTGCGAGTTACAGTCGCACTTGTCTGATTTTATTTTTATTAGATTTTATGTTACTATCGTTAATTTAACCTTTTTCGAATGAAACCAACATCCGTGTACTTTACAATTTGGAAATAATTCCTTAATTGATGTTTGAACAGCAGTTTCAAAGTCTAGCATAGCATTTTTAAGGTTAGTTCTTAAATTAGGGCATAGTTCCAGAATTTTTGAAAAAACTTTCTTGTACAAGGCTTTAGTGCGTCTGGTCATCAATATGTACAATGCACCAACACTCTATAAAATCATGCCACAAAATATAAAAAAATTGACAAAAGTACACATGAACAATATACTGCTCTTTTTCTTACCGTACAAAAATAAAAAATTATGTTTTTACATACCTTGTCATTTAACCGCAAAACAATAATATAGAGTTGACAAATTTTTGCAATCTTGGGACAAACCTAATAAAAATTGAATACGTTTTTGAAGAAATAATATTTTTTTAAATTCCTTCCCCGGTTGAAAAAAATGCACAGGATCGTGTACACTATCTTGTGTATGATCTTGAACATGTTCATTCATCAGGTCATGTAAAAGAGCATCAAGTGAATTTGGAATGGCTGCGCGAACCTTATAATCTTCTGATTGTGGATTGAAGCTTAATTGTGGAGCATGGCTTGCTTCAGGCTCTGAATCAGGGATCAAGGCTTGATGATGGCTTAAGAATTGATCATAGCTCGTGGCTTAATTCAGACTCCAAATCATAGCTCAAGGCTAGATTCAAAATCGAAATCACGGCTTCAGGATTGATCATGGCTCGATCATAACTCAGGGATTGATTTAGACAATTCATTATGGCTCAAGACTTGATCATGGCTTCAACCTTGATTCATATTCTTTATCATGGTTCAGGGATTGATTCAGACTCGAAATCATGGCTTGAGTCAAGATTCCGATTTTTGCTCATAGCTTAATACAGGATCATGATTCAAGGCTTAATTCAGACTCCGAATCATGGCTCAAGGCTTGATTCAGAATCTAAATCATGGCTTCAGGATTGATCATGGCTCGATCTAGATTCAAACTTTGGATCATAACTTAGGGATTGATTTAGACAATTCATTACGGCTCAAGACTTGATCATGGCTTCAGCTTTGATTCATATTCTTTATCATGGTTCAGGGATTGATTGAGACTCGAAATCATGGATCCAGAATAAATCATGACTCGAGTCAAGATTCCGATTCTTGCTCATAGCTTAATATAGGATCATGGTTTAAGGCTTGATTCAGACTCTGAATCATGGCTCAAGGCTTGATTCAGACTCGAAATCATGGCTCGGTCTAGACAATTCGACGATTTAGACAATTCATTATGTCTCAAGACTTGATCATGTCTTCACTCCTGATTCAGACTCTTTTTCGTGGCTCAGGGATTTATTCAGACTATGAATCATGGCTCGAGTCAAGATTCCGATTTTTGATCATGGCTTAATACTGGATCATGGTTCAAGGCTTGATTCAAAAATCTATAAATAACCTAACTTTTCTACTTCAAAACGTTGCAATTAAAAAATTAGCCTGGATACCCCTACTAAAACTTTTTTTATATTATTCTATTAATTCCATTCTACAATATACTCGTTTTTAAAAAAAATCTATCGATAACTTTTTAAATAATCAAATAAAATATGTGAGTTTTGCATGTTCAGATAGGAATCCTATGTTAACTGGTGGAACTTAGAACCCAAATTTCTCAGTTTTTAGCATGGCAAGGGGTACTGGGTTTTTTACCACTTATAAAGTACATAAAAAGGAACATTTTCCTAGAGTTTAAAAAAATTCTAGCGAAAATCGATTTGCCGGAGAAATACCTTAAAATATACAAAAAATTTAATATGATTTTGAGGAAGCAATATTGGATTTCTGATATCAGATTCGTAATCAGCGACCCCAATATCCTCTAGATACTCAATATAACCATATTTCCAATAATCGGAAATTCAGTGTATATTATGATAAAAAAACATAACATTACCTCAAATGTGCCGTCCATATACAACTCATTTTGTTCATTTAATTCGCTTATGAGCTTGTCAGTGGAGAATAATATTGCCATATTATTTCCCTCAGTTACGATACCTTTAAGAATGAGCTTTAGATCTGCATGTTTTGAGACATACTCTGCTAATTCCTTTAAACTATTTGGACGCTGGAATCCTGCGTTTTTTCTTTTTCTTATTAAAATTTGCTTTACAGAACTCCATTCTAATGTTAAGGTTTTTCCACTTTCTTTGAATCTAAAATCCATAGCATAATCCTATTATTATACAAATAAAATATTTATTACTAATGCGATGAAAATATTTTGCACAATTTATTCCTTAAGAATAAATAAAATCGGACAAGTGCGAGTTACACTCGCACTGAAATCGAGGATTCCGTACTCGAAGCGAACTTATTTGGTATAAAAACAAATGTTTAAAAATATGTGTTGTATGACAAATAATATAAGTGATACAAAAAGGAACAATTTTTTTAAAAAATTTAAGAAAATTGTTCCTCCTTTGGTATAAAAACAAAAAAATTTTTAAATATGTGTTGTATTTCAAATAATATAAGTGATACGAAGAGGAACAATTTTCTTAAATTTTACAAAATTGTTCCTGTTTGTATCACTTATATTATTTGAAATACAACACATATTTAAAATTTTTTTTGTTTTTATACCAAAGGAGGAACAATTTTCTTAAATTTTTTAAAAAAATTGTTCCTTTTTGTATCACTTATATTATTTGTCATACAACACATATTTTTTAAACATTTGTTTTTATACCAAATAAGTTCGCTTCGAGTACGGAACCCTCGATTTCAGTGCGAGTGTAACTCGCACTTGTCCGATTTTATTTTATAAAAAATATTTTATTAAAAAAATATAAGAAACATAATTTTATTTCAACTCGCAATATTTTTATTGTATTTACATTTTAAAAATGCATTGAATATTAAATTTTATCTTTCTAAGTCAAAAAGAGATAAAACTTAAGATATTGATATAAGGCTAGTAGCTGCTTGTCAAGGAAAAATCGAAAGTTATCTAAAAAATAAAATTTGTTTATTAATTCCAGAAAAATCAACTCCAATCATCCTCGCTATATTTTTTTTGTAATCTACACGTAAAAATATGTTAAAATATGTAAATTTAAATCCCTTTAAATAAAATTTTGTTCGTTTTTGGTGAAAAAATACATTTTTTTCCTAAAGTTGTCATTCTTTCTTGAAAAAATTGATAAAAAGTTAATCATTAACTCTAATTATGACCGCTTTTTTTCCCTGTATTTTTCCTGTAAAAATACATTTGTATACTAAATATGAACTGTCTGGGTTGAATATTGTGTGCGCTAAGGAGAATAAATCTTCCCACGTGAAAAAGTTATCGGGAGTCGCTCCCGGGAAATTTTCCAAAAATTTTTTTTTTTAATTTTCCATAAAAAATGATCAAATTTATCAAATATTCACATCAATTCGGCGTTCAATATTTTATGGGAGATGACAAAACCCAATGTCATTTTTATCTCCGCGCTTCAGGAAAATGCCCAGTGCGTAAATCAAGATTAACCGGATATCCAGGTTAATTTTGATCGGTTAACTTCTTTGGGAAAGTTAACCGTGAACAGAAAACTTTAAACCCTAGAAAATCGCAAATTTTCTAATAGGTAACCAGGTCAATTAAAGTTGACCTTTTCAGGAAATTTAAAATAAAATAAGTTTTTTCATATTCATATTCATATTTGATAAATTTGATCATTTTTTATGGAAAATTAAAAAAAAAGATTTTTGGAAAATTTCCCGGGAGTCTCCCGGGGGGCTCCCGGGAGACTCCCGATAACTTTTTCACGTGTTTTTTTTCGAAATTTTTGATTTTTCCTTGACAACGCTATGTAAATTGATCCGAATCAAGTTCGCTATATTTTTCCTGTAATTTTCACGTAAAAATACGTAAGTGTGCCACATTTGAGCTCTTTATGTCAAAAGATGTGGCCGCTAGGGGTGGGGTACATAGTCATTTTTCGTAAAAATTCATGGTTTTTCCTTGACAACGCTATGATAATCAATTCCTATCAGGTTCGCTATATTTTTCCTGTAATCTACACGCAAAAATACATATGGGTGATTCTACAAACGAAGGACGAAAATGAAGAAAATATGGACACAACATTTTTTTCTCATTTAAGGTCTAAAAAGTACTTTAACTTCAAGTTAATGACACTAAAAAAGATATCTGAAAGTGGCCAGACAAAATATTAAAAATTACAAGAGTTATGGTTGTTTATAAACAATTTATCCAGGAAATTAAGATCGTGTATAGAAAATTCACATTAACACAAAAAATAATGAATGGATTTGTACAAAATTTATTACTCGGGGGTTTTCGGGGTCGCTGATTACGAATCCAAAGTCAGTTTTTCAAAATTCAAAATGGCGGATCCAATATGGCGGACTTTTTTTTAAAAATCGTTCGGATTTGCTTTTGAAAAAACTTAATATATTTGTCTGAAGTGAGTAGTTTTCAGTGTTTTCAAATATTTGACCGCCATGTTGCATCCGCCATTTTGAATTTTGAAAAACTGACTCCGGATTCATTTTCAGCGACCCCAAAAACCCCCGAGTAACGAATTTTACAAGGATCAATAAAAGGTATCGCTTTAATTAGTAATTTGTTTATATAATTTGTTTATAACAAGTTACGTGTGTTCTACTAGAACATAATTTTACAAATCACAAATGTGTAGGAGTACTTTAAGTGTCTAATAATAAAAGATATTTCGATTTTGTTGTGACATTCATACGATTCACAGGAAAAAAGTACTTTTTATTTGTTTATTCATATTAATATAATTATATATACAAAATGAAAATTAAAGATTGGGGTTTAGCAATATCTTAAAAATTTAGTGACGATTATTTTAAGTCAAAAAAATCGAAAATTGTTAAAAAATTATTAGTTCTACGATGTTTTTAATGCTTAATGTATATCCTGTCTCAAAAGTGCCAGACGAATGAGAACCAGACGAATGAGAATTTGGCAGTTTTTTTTTTAAAAAAGGTAGAAACAACATTAAATAATAAAATAAGCAATTCTACTCAATAGAGAATTCAAAGTTGTAATACATAAGCCTATAAAAGGACCTAAAAATAATATTTTTTTCAAAAAAATAGATGCCAGATGAATGAGAATTTGTCTGGTCACAACGCGATTTTGGTCACAAATTGAGAAATCTTGGTTAATAGAATAACAGATTAAATAAAACGCGCGTGGTATCACATTTAGTTTAGTTTAATTAACAACAATAACGAACTGTAACTTCATTAGAATGTTGATTTTTAATAATTTTAACGTGTTTTCAACTGCCAGACGAATGATAACAAAATCCAGGGACAAAATTCAAGAAGATATTTTATAAATAAGGTATAGAGTAATGTCATAATTATTTCCATATTAATAATCTACAACTATTCAAAATTACTAATCAAGTATGAATTTTCCGCTAAACACTTGAAAAATAATATTTTTTCACAATATGAACTGTCAATTACACTGCGGGACATGCCAGACGAATGAGAATTTAGCACTTTGATGTGTATTTTTTGCAAGAAATTTTTTTTTCATCGGCTGCTTTTTAGTGCCATAATAGAAACCATTTAGATATACAATTTTCATAAAAAAAAAAATTTTTTTTCAAAATTAATATACAAAATAAGCTTGACCGCTCATAATTCCTTCGTTTGTAGAATCACCCATATGTGTACCAAATTTCAGCCCTCCAGATAAATTCGTGTAGCCGCTAGGGGGGGGGGGGTACACGATTTCAAAAAAACCGATATTAATAGGGTTCCGAACCAAGCACGGAACCCTAAAAATAAACTATTTATGGGCCACACACGCGGAACCTTTTCAGAACGTTCTTATGATGATTTTGGAATAGTAATGTCTGCTCAAATATCGTTCTACAAGTGTTTCTTTAAAAATGTTATTTTAGCAAACACGTACTTTTTAAAAACGATTTAGGAACATTTCTAGAACAAAGATGTTTATTCAATTTGCTTACTCAGAACAAACGTTGTCATAAATTTCTTTAAGTTCCAAAGTCATGATTAGGCAACGCTTAAGCATCTCTGCTTTGGCAACATCATTATTTTCTTGGTTGACATCTGAAGAACACGAATGCGGTTGCGTGAGTCGATATGTCTCGCCAAATTTTTTTAAGACTCCCTTACATACTCCTTGAATTTTGTTGGTTCTGTTGAAACATCTACACGAATTTTGCAAAGTTGAAAAGAAAAATGGAGTTATTGGATGCTTGTGATGAAATAAACAGAAAGTAAAAAATAAGGATACGTAAAGAAAATTGAAGTAATTTACTAAGCAAGTGTAAATGTTGATAAGGGAGAAGAGGCAATGTGAAATTGTAGCAGTAAGAGAGGTTTAAAGACAGTAAGAAAGAGGGGTAAAGAGGATGAGGAAAGAGCGAAGACATGATTAGTAGAGTAACGCAAAGAGAAATGCAAAAATAATTCGTGGAAGTAAAGAAACAGTCAAAGACACGATAAGAGATGATAGATTGTTTATTGTTACGAAAAGTATATGATGAAAAAAAGGTAGTGTGATAAGAAAAAAAAAGAATTGTGTATTGGAAATTGGAGTGTCACATAAGGATATGAGAACATGACAAAGGAAGAAGTGCAGGAGGAATTATCTCTGCACAAAAAAACTTGAACTAATTTTTATTCCCACTCAAAAGACGCTAAAGCTAAATGACAGCGCAACCTTTAAGACAATTTTTTCCATTAGAAAACATGGGTTTGAAAAAATACGACATACTTTATACAGACCTATATATAACGGTTTTCGTGCATCTGTCGTCTTTTACGTATTTAAAGTCGTTGTGGTAAAATACCTCCATTGTAACACTAAATAAAATGTAAACAAAAAAGAATACATTAAAATTTTAAAGAATTTTAAAAAATTTTTTTGAAATTAAAAATTTCTTTAGTTTCTTTCGATAAATTTTGACAATTAATAAAAATGAAATTGTTAAACACTGACATATTTATTAGGTATTAAAGGTATTTCTAATTAGAGCAATAATTATTTTTTTAACATATAAAATTTTTTAATTTTTTTGAAGAAAATAAATTTTTGATTTTATTTAATAAATAAAAATTTGAATTTTATGATAAGAAATTGAGATAAAACTTACGTAAATAAACATGAATTAAAATAAGAAAATTAATTAGAATTCATTATCCACAATCAATTTTTAAAATCAAACGAGATTTCAATGAGAAGAAACTTTATTTCACGAAAAAATGTTTCTCATTAAAGAAAGACAAAAACGGTCAATAATTATAGTTTCCAAGGCAACATATGCATTAAATATAAATTTATATATATACCTTCACGTTTTACTATTTAAATTTGATGAATACTTTTTAATTTTTTAATGGATATTTGAATTAAATTCTTTTTATTTTATTAAATTAAAAAAAATCTATATAAAAAAAATATTTATTTTTGTTTACAATAATTGTAATAATAAATTCATATTAATTAATAATTATTAATAATAATATAGTACACATAATTTTTTGTCTATTTAAGCTTCTGTGTAAATATTAACTGCTTTAAATTTTTCTCCAGTCTTTTTAGATGTATTTTCGGTCATTGATTGATGATTTGGGGTTGAAATTGTTGATTTGTCAGTATAAAGCTTTTAAAATTGCAAAAAAGTAAAAAATTAACATTTTTTTTCTGTTCGTGGTGCAGAGTGCAGGTAAATAGTTTAATTAATGTCGATAAGATTTACCAAATCTGGTGCAAGAAAATGTACATTTTCCGCACCATAGCTGGTACAAGTTCAGCTGCTGAACATCAACATTTTCTTGTACAAGATATTGTACAAGGATTTACAATATGGTTACGAGCTCAAATTAATTGAATGTGTAGCTTTTGAATATTTTTATATTTTAATATAATAATTTGTCATTTTCTTAGTAATTTTGTAAGTTTTTTGATACAACTAATTTGATACAAAAGAATAAAGTAGCTTCAAACATTAATAATTATAAATTTTTAATTTTAACCTTAAAAATTTTGAAATAACACTAATTTTAAAATAATGTAAAGAATTCAAATATATAACAATAAATATAACTAGATTCAAGCGAGCGAATTATTTATATGACATTACAAGTTGCAAGAATTTCCTTTGTTTTACAAATTTCATAACCTACATGTATGTTTACATAATATAAGATTAATTTCATATTACAAAAATTATTTAATTATCCACGATTAAATACTGTATAATATTATACGATTGTTATATAACTATAAAAATGAGTGACATTAAGAAAGAGGAACTTATTGAAGAGGATCGTGATGATGATGACTTAGATGAAGACGATTTTCAAGAATTAAAAAAATTCGATGAACTTTTAACATCTTTAAGAAATCAATTTAAAAGTATGTTCCAATTATATTATTATTAAATTCAATTAGGGGGAACAGAGACATTTGTAACATTTTTTTAAATTACACTGTTACATGCATTATAACCTATATGAATATTCAGGAGAATTGTCACAATTCTTATTAAAAGGACATAATACCTAAGTGAATTTGATATATGTCAGAAATTATTATCCATAATATGTATCTAATTGTAAGTTCAAAAGTTTGAATTAAAAACTTTTTATTCTCACATTTTTTATTTTATTAAATTCAAGCACAGTTTAAAATTTTGTATATTTATATCATTTTTTGGTTACTTTTGTCACAAATAGAGGTTATATAATGCTTTTACTTATTATTTAACTAATTATTATTTTGAAAAAGTATTATATTGAAGAAATATATTTTTTAGATTTATTAGAAAAATCTGATGAATTGAAAACGAAGCTATCTGATACAAAACTAGACACGGAAAGTGATAATACATTACCTGGTATAAAACTTAAAATTTATTATCTAAAATTAATAATTCATAACAATATATAAAAATAATTTGTATGAAATAAATTATATTTAATTATATTATTATTTTTAGCAATTGAAAATATTAGAAAAGAAGAAACTTCAATTGAAGAACAGATAAAAATGAAAGACGATGAAGAATTTGTTACTAAATATCAAACTTCATACTCCAGTATTGCGTATACATATTATTCCTTACATAATTAAAAATCATTTAACTTAAATATCTATTTTTACATCCATCAAAGAAAATGAAATTACACACAAAGTAAAAATAATTTTTCAATTCTTCTTAAACAATTTTTTTTAAATTTAATACACTTGTTTTTTATCTACATTTCATTCTCGTCATATAAATAAATTTTTCAAATATTATTATTATTATTATTTCATTGAAAGTGGTTTTATTTTCTAGTTTATAAAATTATGAAAGCTTAGATGATGCGAATCAGTATAAAAATTTATTAATTTAACTGAAGAAATTTAATTATAGTTGATTTAATAAAGTATTAGCACACTCTAAATTTATTTTATTAAAGGAAAAAATACAAATGTTATCTTTATCGTCAATGAATATAATAAAAACTAAAACTTTAGTAAAATTTGATTATCTTTGAAAAAGAATTTTCTTTATTTTGAAATAAAAAAGTTACGTGAGTGTTGATTCACAAACACATGTCTGTTGTAGTTCTATCAAAAATTAACTTTCAAGATTGCATGATAATCTTGGCGCAAGCTTAACACCCTAGCATGATTATCTTATTTTAAGCTTGACTTAAGCTTTTTTGCTATCTGGGATATTTGAATTGTCAGTTATTTACAAAAATTATATTGAAATCAATAATACTTACGTTTCATTTTTCTATTTGAACCTACCTCCAACCTTTTTAGTTCCAGGATGCTTCAGTAAACAAAAACCACAGGCAAACAGACACTTTATAAAAATGTTGATATAAATTAATATGAAGAATTACTATTTTCATTCTTCTTGGAAATTTTTAATCTAACAATAAAGATTTGTTTTTCAATTCTAAAAAAATATTTTCTAAAACATAATATGGTCAATTTTGCAGGCTGTTACCCCGGGCAGAAAAATAGGTGGTGTGCCGATGCTTACGACAGCATGACACCGGCCCGGTGGTAAAGTCGGATAAAAACCGATACCGGCACCGTAGTACCGGGCCGGATGTTCAATGACGACCGGCATTACACCGGCCCGGTGGTAAAATCGGACTATAACCGGCACCGTGGTACCGGTCCAGTTGATAAAAAGTAACCGGCCCAGCACTGGCCCGGTAGCACATGTCAATACCGTTTTTATACCGGAAACGGAGTTATGACGGTATCAAAGTATGTACCGGCCCGGCACCGTTTCGGCACCGGCCCGATACTACTATAAAATACCGTTTTTATACCGGCAATGGAGTTCTTCCGGCTTAAAAATTAGTACCGGCCCAGCACCGGACCGGTACCACTTGTCAATACCTTTTCTTCACCGGCAATGGTGTTTTACCGGCATCACAATTTGTACCGGCCCGGCACCACTTTTCAATACCGTTTTTTCACCGGCAATGGTGTTTTTCCGGCTACACATGAAGTCTTTTCCGATTTAATCTTATAGAATTTTGATAATTTAATAAGATATTTAATGAATTTCATGCCACTGCGTTTCTGAAAGTTTTTTCTTTAAAGCCAGTACCGGGCCGGTACCGTGCCAGCGGTTTATCTTTTACCTCCGTCCCAACGTATATTGTTATAAATGAATGTATTGTACTAAATAATTATTAACTTTGCCATTACATACACTACCGTCCGAAATTGTGCGAACTCTGCTTTTTCAACAACTATAAAACTGTTCAAATCTTCAAAAATATTAAAACTAAAATTTTTTCTTCTTTATTTTATTAAAGTTAATAAAATTCTGAAAGAAATGACACCTTGACAAAGAAAATATGTTAATTTTTCAATTAGATATCTAAGAAAAACCAAATTTTCAATGTTTTTACCAATTTTTTTATTTCTCTGGCAAAAATTAATATTTTTAAACGTTCTTAGGCTCATTAAAATCGTATTTTGTTGTGCAATTCAAATTATATAAAACAATTCATGTACACATTCTTCCCTAGCGTATGCAAACCGTGAAAGTTGGCTCATAAAATGTCAAAAAATTTAAATTTAATTCTACAATAAAATATAATGTTTAAAAATCAAGTAAATATATCATTCTAAACTTCTCTGATTTATGTAAGTAAATTTAAGATTTATACATTTTACTGATCATTTTTTGTCATATAAATATTAATCACAATTTTTTGACATTTTATGAGCCAACTTTCATGGTTTGCATACGCTAGGGAAGAATGTGTACATGAATTGTTTTATATAATTTGAATTGCATAACAAAATACGATTTCAATGAGCCTAAGAACGTTTAAAAATATTAATTTTTGCCAGAGAAATAAAAAAATAGTAAAAACATTAAAAATTGGGTTTTTCTTAGATATCTAATTGAAAAATTAACATATTCTCTTTGTCAAGGTGTCATTTCTTTCAGAATTTTATTAACTTTAATAAAATAAAGAAGAAAAAATTTTAGTTTTAATATTTTTGAAGATTTGAAGAGTTTTATACTTGTTGAAAAAGCAGAGTTCGCACAATTTCGGACGGTAGTGTAATTGAAATTGACTTTTACATAAGTTGTTTTCTTTTAATTTAGAACTTTTTGCAAATGGTTTTGGTTTCAAACTTTATAAGCGCACTTTGCATTTACTTCTCATAAGCAGGTTTAGGTTAGCGGATGTGGCGTCGACTTTGCAGTCCAAGGGTCCTGAGTTCAATTCCGCGTGACTTCAGATTTTCTGTTAATTATTAATAATGATTCATACACACTAAAAAAGAAATCTTGATTTTAGCCTATATTTTAGGCTGAATTTAAGGTGTAAACGGAGTCAGACCAACTAGACAAGGACAGACTTATGCAAAAAACATGGGCTTAATTTAAGGTGTAAACGGTTTAAGACTTTGTTTTTACTGTGTATGTTCCAGCATTCTCTTTAGTGTTTACAATTAAATTAAATAATAATTAATACTGTTTAATGTTTAAAAAATATGAAATGTGTTGTGAATATAATATACTGATCTGACACCGCGCCAGCATAACGCCGGCAGAAAATTAACACAGTATTTTTTTTAGTACCGGCCGGCGGAAATGCTAGTACCGCGCCGGTAGTATGTCGGCAATAAACCGGCATGAAAACACTAAAAACAAGAACCGGGCCGGTGATTTACCGGCACCGGGGCGTATATTTCCCGGGTTATCATTGTTGACTGGGCCGGCGGAAATGCCGGTATCACGCCGGCACCGGCAAGTCCGCCGCCGGTACCGGCCCGGTACCATGTCGGTCGTCGATTTCTGCCTGGGACGTTACATTTAAAAATGCGGTCGAATTCTTTTTCTTTACAAAGACAGTACAAATTTTTTTTATCTAATATTCTATTTAGTTACTTTCAAATAACTTAATACTATATGAAAATAACGAACAGCAAGTTTAAAATAACTTTGTAACAATTATAAATGTAAACTTATATTTTAGGAAGTAGTAAAAAACAATAAACATTTTTTTTCGAACTCACATGTCCTCAACTCCCATTTCTCCCACATATTTAATATTACGAAAAAAATATATCTGATACAGAGAAATATTATTTTATTTTCACTTACCTCATCAGCTGCGCAGGATATATGTCTCTTATTTAACACAAATTTTTCATAAACAAAAATTAAAGAATTTTAAAAATTTTAAGATGAATTGAACGATCACTCCGAATCAGGTTTAAAATAAAGCAATTTCTTTGCGTTTCGGCAGCGCAGCTGCCCTCTTCAGGAACTATAAAGTGATAAATTCAATGATTTATTTAAAGAATTTTTACTTTTAATAAACAACTGACACTGAATAAGTACTCTTTAAATTTTAATCAACGATAAGTATATCACTGATATCAATCAGCGTATATACGTTGAATAATCAGTGAAAATTAGCCAATTGATCAGCGAGATTTCGCGTATTTAAATTTAAAGAGTACACAGAGATTAATATTGTCTTATTATTGTATGGTACTCTTAATCTTAATATTGCAGAGATAAAACAGACTTAGGCACACATCATTACAATAATAATAATTAATTGTAATTATTACTACTGTTACAGTTAATAATGATTATTAAAATTTAGAATGATATACAATATTAATATTTAATAATATTATAGAATAATTACGTTAATACATTATTAATTTTCTTTTTTATTTCATTACTAAATATCATAAAACACAAGTTATATTAATTATTTATATTCGTTTTACAGGTGTATTGTGTTTTAGTCACATTTGTAAAATCTAACATTTCTTCATTCCAGAATTGTAAAAAATCACACATTTCAACTTAAGATTTGTTATAAAAAACAATTTGTCTTTTCTTCTCTTATAAAATAAAAATATTCACTTTTGTACAATATAACATATTGACAAAAAAATTTGTTTGAAAATGATACCTTCTCCTTTATTTTATTAAAGTTAATAAAATTCTGAAAGAAATGACACCTTGACAAAGAGAATATGTTAATTTTTCAATTAGATATCTAAGAAAAACCCAATTTTCAATGTTTTTACTATTTTTTTTATTTCTCTAGCAAAAATTAATATTTTTAAACGTGCTTAGGCTCATTGAAATCGTATTTTGTTATGCAATTCAAATTATATAAAACAATTCTTGTACACATTCTTCCCTAGCGTATGCAAACCGTGAAAGTTGGCTAATAAAATGTCAAAAAATTGTGATTAATATTTATATGACAAAAAATGATGAGTAAAATGTATAAATCTTAAATTTACTTACATAAATCAGAGAAGTTTAGAATGATATATTTTACACTAATATTAATATAATAATATTATATAATAATAATAATATTAATAATAATAATAATAATATTAATGTAATCTACTTTTTAATTAACAGAAATTCTTCCTGGTCTAATTCTTATTGGGCCTAAACTTTATTTAATCTAATCTGCAGATGGTCTAATTAATATTTGATCTAAATTTCATCTGGACTAATTTTCATTTAATCTAATTTTTATATGATATAATTTTTAAGTTGCCTAATTTTTATTTACACTAATCCTGATATAACCTAATTCTTATTTGGCCTAAATTTTTCTGGTCTAAAGTTTATTTGGACTAATCTTTATCTGACCTATTTCTTATTTGGTATAATTTTCATCCAGTCTATTTAATAAGTGGTCGAATTTTTATTCAATCTAATCTATATTTGGTCTATTTTTTATTTGATCTAATTCTCATTTGGCCTAATCTTTACTTTACCTAAGATTTATGTAACCTACTATTTATTTAGACTAATTATTATTTGACCTAATCATCATGTAATCTATTTCTTACCTGGCCTAAACTTCATTCAAACTAATTAATAAGTTGTCGAATTTTTATTTAATCTAATTATTTTTCGATCTATATTAAATGTGAACTAATTCTTAATTGGTCTAATTTTTACTAAGCCTACGACTTATGCAACCTACTATTTATCTGATCTAATTATTGTTTGAGCTAATCGTCAGTTGGCATAAATTTCATTTGTTCTAAATATCATTTGGCCTAAAAATTCAAATGATTTTTTTGTAAGTGAGATGCGCTTCTATTAGGTAGTTGGTATATGTTTGAATTAATCGGTAAAGCAGAGTAGGTGGCGCTCTGATTATCTTCTTTGCCAATGGGTAAATTTTTCTCGAAATTTGAATGGTTTATTAACTTAGTTCATTTTAGAATCATATACATAAAGTTAATTAAAGGTAATTAATTAGTAATAAAAATTAGTTCATAGCAATTGAGGACTGTTGCATTTACAGGAGAAAATAATCTTTATTAAAATATATTGTTCTCATTTTTTTGAGATTAATTAATAAGAAATAATACTTGAATATATGAATAAGTAAGTTTTCAGGTTTAATTAAAAAGGTGAGATTTTTACTTTGTATAACATAATTATTAGTCGTGTATTAGGTAAGTACAATTTTATAAATTAATATTTAATTTAGGAATTAAAACTTGGGATGTCATTATATTTAAAATAAAAATTGTTTATTTAAAAAGTGTTAAATCGGTGTTTATAATTTATAGATTACGTAAGTATATTTAATATTATTTATAATATTTGGAAATTTTTTTATTTTTAAAAATTATTTTCTGCAAATTTAATAAACCAATTATTTATAGAAAATAGAAAAAAATCTTAAAATTTTTAAAAAATGTAACAATGAAATATAAGAATATATTTCAATTTTGAATTTAAGATTTTCAAAAAATATTTTCAGTTGCATTCTAATGTTCTAAAAATGTATCAACAATTTTTTTTAATATTGATTTTTTTAATATTTGCATTTTTTTAATGTATTTTGACACCAAACATAATTTTTTAAATTAGTAAGAGGCATTTTTTTACTTACTTTTTTAATTTAAAGTTTAATTATTTATAAATAGTAATAGAAAATGAAATTGTTGTCATTGATATCAAAAGTCGTAGTAAATAAACTTCACAAATAAGTGTTTATATATAATATAATCATCTTCATTTTAAGATATCTATTTTGTTCACTTTATAAAAATACTTTTCTAGTGTTACATTACATGCAAACATAATTCTATAAATAATATTTTTAATATGTTTGTTTATAACAGTAATAGTTCATTTTTTTTCTATAAATATATTCTTATGATTAAATTTACTGGGTTCCTACACAAAGCACATTTAACTCCTCGAATATTCTTATAATGTTATGCACACAAACTACATATTATTCTATGTCCGCATGGTAAAAATGCATGCGTTTTAGGATTCACTTTGCAAATGCAGCATAGCGTGTCATCATCATCATCATCATCATCTGTTTTAGAAAAATAAATAAATGGATTATTAAAAGGTTGAAGAAATTTTAATTTTTATTGTTTTATTTTAAATGTTTGAAATTTTTATGATTAGGCAGCATTATGTGTGTTATACATTGTAAAAAAATTAATTAAATTAATAATTCAAATGACTTAATTGAGTATAAAATTTCAAACAAAATTTTACAAAATTTCTTTCATTTTTTAAAGTTATTGCTTTCTTAAAACAGAATATTCGACAAATTTTTTTATTTTATCCTTGAAAAGTTCAAACAGTATGTAGAAAATGTAAATAAAAATAAAAAGTTACCATCTTCATTTTCTGCTTCATCACGAACTTGCTCCTCTACATACATTGTTCTGAATAACATTCACAGCAAGAGGATCGTTGACTTCTACAAATTAAATATGACAATGTAATAAAATACTATTACGTACTACTATCATTATTATTAGATACATTTAAAAACAATATTATTACCATTTCTGTTGTCCAAAATAAAAAAATAATAAATAGCTTTTCTATATATTGTTGAATGTCGATAAATCAAGCCAATTGACATTCATCCTTACTTAAAGGCAACTCACTAATTTTTTACTTTACAAGGGGAAACTACGAGGTGTCGATTTTTAAAAAAATTGAAACTCTGTGTAATTAAACCTTATTATATGAGGTTTCCTTGGGTAAAATATTAGGACGCACTGCTTTTTTGTTTTCGAGAAAAACGCGTTTAAAATTTTGCGAAAATTCAGGCGCTCCTCACATACACCGTTGCGCGAGTTTCCACATATGGTCGGTTGGTCTAGTGGTCAGAGCAGTTGGCTGTTACTTTCTTTTTGCGGGTTCAAGTCTCGGACTGGGCATTTTTTTTTCTTAATATGTCATGCATGTAATTTTATACTTACAGTAAATTACATAATTTTAAATTATTTAATTCTTTTAAATAAACATTTTTTTAAAAATATTCAAATAATTTAAATAATTTTATATAAATTCAAGTATGTATATAAAATATAAAATTTTTGGATCTCTCTACTTATAATTTACAATGAAACGCAAGTATAAATTAAAATAAAAAGATGTTTATTAATACAATAAATTATACAATAGTCTATCCTGCTGGTGTCTGAGGATCGCATGTTCCTGAATGATAATTATCATAAAAACAGGGGAAACAAAAAGTTTGAAAGCAAGAGGCACATCTTATAAATGCAGCAGTTTTACAATTACACGGATTTTTCAAAATTTCTACAGGGAAACAAACTTGGTTAACATTTGAGAAAACCTCACGTTCATCTGTCAATTTTGACGCGAACCAAGCGTATTTCAACATATTTTCGAAGATTGGAGAAGATAACTGGTGGAGAAGAATAGCATGTATTTTAATGCAATCTTCTCTGCCAGTTATTTCTCTCTCTTGCTCGATCAAGTGTGTACAATTTTGCAGTCTTTTAATAAAGTTTTTGACCTGCCTATAGAAGTAAACGTCGCAAGGTTGTACAAGTGGAGTACATTTTGGAGGTATCACTTTTAAAGAACAAGTCGGCAACCCTTCATCATCCTGAAAAATTTCGTCGTACATGGATATGTCAGTTTGGCCTCCCCAAGAATCTAGAAGAAAGAGAAATTTCTCTTCTTTTACATAAGGTTTTATAATTTTTTTAAGAAATCCTTATACAAAGAAGTTGTCAGTTTTCCTGATTTTGAAGCTGTGACTTCAACCTGCGTGTACTTTTTACAGTACTCCTGTACTGTCTTTTTCACTCTTAGTCCAAATGATCCTGTAGTGGCCTCCTGCAAACACACGAAAACCTTTGGCAGCAATTTCCCTGACATTGTGATAGTATACTGTGCAGTATACGAGTGAGTGGCTTTGTTCATGTCTTTGCGTTTTACAAAAACGGTTTTGCAGCCCTTCTCCGCAAGACTCCTGTTGTATACGGACTGATATTGACAACCTGTAATTATTTTTCAATTTCTGTAACACAATAGTTATAAAAATTTTAAATTGAAATTTAAATAGTATAAAATAATAATAATAATTTTTGTATAACTTTATTTTATCCAAAAAGAATGAAATATTTTTATTGTTATTATTATTATTATTATTATCTTTTTACTATTCATAAAAATAATTAGTTTATATAACTTACCAGTCTAATCGGTATTCAAAATAAATTGTTTGTCAAAATTTGGCGCCACCGCTCGGACTTGCTTTCGAAAATTTTCAGCATGCTGCAACGTTTCCTCCAGTGTTACAGTTTCTTTTTCTGACACAAATTTTGTAACCTTTCTTTGTCGAATTTTGTGTCGACATTTGAATTTGATAACCCATCAAGTCGACGCTTTGAATTCTAAATTTTCAAATTGACTCGCTGCAGATAGAGCCCACTGCTGCAGATTCCTCGTCGTAACTTGCTGGAAATTTTCACGTGCTTCCTTAAATCTGTCGTAAGTCCAGGAGTCAATAAATGCGTATTTTTCTTGTGATGTTCCGCCTTTTTTAATCTGTTCTTCCCATCTTTCCAAATAACGCATACTTTTTAAACGCGAACATCCTTTTTTTGAAGCGTCTTTAAGGACCAACTCGGATTTGCTTTTGCCAAATTCACCACTTTAATTTTGTACTCCAAAGGAACATGATCTTCAATTTTTTGTTTCTTTTCTTCTGGTTCAAACTCATCCGAAGATTCACTCTCTTGAACATGTTCAAACAGACCTTCTTCATCCAACTCATTTTCCATAATTAATTCTTCAGTTGTTATTATTTTCTTATCTTGCATCATGTCTATGGTGTTATTATAAATTTCTTCTCCAATTTTTTTCGCTTCTTCTGACATTTTTGCAGATGGTTTTTCGGCAATGAGATCTTCTTTTGTTAATAAATTTTGAAAGTAACACACAGCATCTTTTAATTGTTGCTTTGAAACAGTACTTGCACTTTGCTCACTTTTTTCTTCATTTTCCAAATGAGACACACTTGGAGAGTCTTCGGCCATTATAATTGTTTTGCGAGAAAACAATCAATTTCTAACAATTCTACTATCCTAACAATTTTATTCAACAATTCTAACAAAATAACAATTCTAACAATTTCTAACTATTCACAAAAACAATAAAATAACAAGAAACAGAAAAAGACAAAAGTAAAATTTACGCAAACGCTCTCTATAACCTTCCAAATTCTTCGCAGTCTAATACACGACTGACTATTTGACAGGGAGGCAAAGGGGAGGCAGGTATGCAAGAAAATATACCTGAGGAAGGGACCTATTGTGACTGCTCAAGCAACTGTCACACACTAACGAAACTGTTAGAAAGATAAGTTTCTAACAGTTGGAGTCAGTATCATTACGGCGTAATTTTTTTTCTGTAATTGTTAGATTTAACACAAAAATTTTTTATGTTATTTTTATCTTTATATATCATTGATTTTATTTTTTTTACATAATTGAAAAATGCTTTTGTGAAAAATAACATTTTGAAAAAATAAAGAAAGTTGTAAAAATTAAATATTGTTATATTTTACATTTTTTAAAAAAAAAATTTTTTACTCTCACGTGAGTAAAAAATTATTGTTATATTTTCCAAAAAACTTTAATTTAAACAATTTGCATAAATTTGAATAGGTCTTGTATAGATTCATTATATCTTTCTATAGGCCTCCCATAGGAATTCATATAGTTTCCTAGGTAGGATCCTACAAAGAATGTCACAAAAATAAAAATTAAAAAAATTTTTGATTGATTCATTTTTTTATTTATGTATTTGTTGCCTTGCTTGTTTTTCGATTTCTATTGAAATCAAAAAACAAGCAAGGCAAAAAAGATTTTCTTCAAATTGTCTATATGAACTACAATTGAAAAAATCTGAATATATATTATTAATTTTACTTAATTTAACTATTTAATAATAGTTATACTATTTATACTATAAAAAAGTTAAAAACATTATTTGTTATTATTATTTTTAATAATTCTTTAATTGGATGTATTCAATATAAATATTTCTTTTTTAAAATAGTAAATAAAATATAAGCTTAAATTAAATGAAAAAAATTTTAAAATCAGATTAATCTCAATTATGTTGTCATGTCAACAAAAAAAAATTTCTTATAAATTATTTCTGTACAGCACTAGAGCTGGGTCTGGCTAGACCTTCCAGATTAGCATCGCTAGACATGGTCTACAAATTACAAAATAAAAATTTTTTGCTATCTATTACTTCTGGCCAGCACCAAACCTGGGTCTGGCTAGACTTTCCAGACTAGCATCGCTACACACAGTCTAGAAATTCCAAATTAAAGAATTTTAAATATTTATTACTTCTGGCTAGCACCAGATCTGGGTCTGACTAGTGTTTCTAGACCAGCGAAGCTATTCAGAGTCTGATTAGTGGCTGAGTAGCACCAGAAGTGGGCCAAGCCAGACCTTCCAGACTAGCGATGCTAGACGCTTTCTAGATTGCGCCAGGTTTGACTGTAGACGTTCCAGAAGATTTTTCTACAAATACATTAATAAAAAAATAAATACTTCAAAAATTTTTTTTCATTTTTTGTGACATGTTTTGTAGGATCTTCCGTAGGAAACTATATGAAGCCGGTACCATACCAATCGTCGACTTCTACCTAGGTACTCTCAATACGGTAACATATTAAACTAAACAATAATATTACATGAAAGTTTTATAATATTACGGTAATATTTTAATATCATCTTGTTGTTATATTACAAGTATTTTATATAATATTGTGATATGAAGTTATTGTTACGTTTTATTTAGGTAGGTATTTAAGTATATCAGTTTACAAATTTTACACAGAAAATTGACATACATTTATGCTTTTAATTAAATGTTATTTTAACTTTAACGTAATTTTTTTATAGTGTCCATATAAAAATTGAAAAAAGTATTAAAAGTTATTTAATATATGGACAATAGACGGACAATACTTTTCAGGTAAGTGAAAATAATTATAAAATAACTTTTCTAATTTAATTTTAGGTAACTACTAAATTGATTAGTAGTAGTGCTGTACCAGTTCTAAAACAGTTTGACCTTGAAACCCTTTTTTCAACCCTCTTGGCCCCCCACCACCCCCTAATTTGCATATTAACCCTTTTGATAACCTCCCACCACCCACTTTCAACCCTTTTGGTCAACCACCTTTTGAATTTTAACCCGTTTGGTCACCTCCCGTCACCCCTTACCACCCACTTTCAACCCTGTGGGCTACCCACCTTTTGAATTTTAACCCTTTTGATCACCTCCCACCACCTCTTACCCCACCTTCTTTCAACCCTCTTGGCCACCTACCACCCCCATAATTTTCATATGTATTTTTAAACTTTTACCCTTTATGGTCGCCCATCCACCCTAATTTGCATAACCCTTTTCAGTATAAACATATACGGTCCCAAAAATTCAAAAATCATAATTAGAACCTCGAGGAACAAAGGGTTCGCGAGATACTGCGCGGGACTGTGGGTGGTTGGGAGTGGATGGCTGTGGGTGGCGCACAGTGGATGGCTCAAAAGTGAAAGGTGCGCGGCAGATGTGCGTGTACGGTCACCGAGGCCCGTTGGTAGTCCATGCATCAAGTGGGGTTGGAGTTCAGTGGTGGGATGTTGTGATTTGCATATATCTTTTTTAAATATTACCACCCACTTTCAACACTCTTGGCCTCCCACCACCCCCCTAATTTGCATATGTATTTTTTAAACTTTTACCCTTTTGGCCACCTCTCTAATTTGAATGGATCTTTTTTAAATGTAATTTGCATAACCCTTTTCAAAAACAGTTTCTTAATACATATCTATAATTCTCGCGGGAATTTTGAAATTTCTTTTACCAACCCTTGAGATTACCAATGAAGGATAAGTTTCCACATTACCATAGGTTGATGTTACCGATTTATATTAAAAGAGGGCGCCAATGCTGGTGGGAAATTTTGAATTTTACCCTTTTTTTCATGGAATATTATATTTATTTTACATATAACTATTTTATATATGAATATTTAAAAATTAAAGTTTTTAAAATAAATATTTTCTTTAACTCAGCATAGTTGAAAATATTCTTTTTCCTAACTTTCTATTTTTTTGACATCTGTACCATCTTGCGTCAAGGTTGATGCATACCTGCATGTACCCCATCATAAAAATTTTTGGCTACATTCTATTTTTATTAGTATTTTCATACTTTTTCCACATTTTTTTCCCCAGTACTTTTTACCTCCCCTCATTTTACAATGATTTTGTTCACCAAAATCTTAAATGAGGGATGTCACTTTTAAAAGTTTCACGACTGAAGTAACATCGTGTAAATTCGTTTCTGTGAAAAAAAGTTAAAAATTCTTTTTTTAATTCTTATATAATTAAAAATTTTTTTTTCAAAAATATAAAAAATGTGTAATAATATTGAAAGTGATCCAAGAATTGAAAATGGGAAAAAAGTTCGTTGTTTAAGGATAATCAACCCCGCGGGTTGATACCAAAATACCGTTCTGATCTACTATACGCAGCTGAATCTTATGTATTGTCCTTACGGCGACTGGAAGGTAAATGATGTGTGCTGGAACTTCTAAAATCTTATATCACGGTGGAACAGTGGGGAAAAATTCATGTATAGTGTGGACTTTTTACTATTTATATACGCTCCAGTGGTAATATTACATTCAATGCGTAGAGCATTCACTTTCAATATTTTTACAGGTAAATCAGAGGAATGTTTTACATTCGGTGGTAGTTTACGAGCAGTGAATCCCAATAAACTAGCAATAGAATCTATATCTATATCTATCTATATCTAATCTATATCTTTAATTTCATAACTACCAGTAGGTATAGTAATCTCAATATTATTTATATAAAATTTGTTGCAATTTTCATCAATGTTAGGAATTGAGTTATATGTAAATAAATCAACAAGTCCAAGTGTATAATTTTTATTAGGTGAAAGTTCAATAGGTGGGAAGTATGAAGCCTCCAGAATTGAAGACTTTCCCGTTAACGTTAAAGTAAAAGAGTCATTCATGTTGGACATCTACTTTTATACTGAAGGTTATAATTGTTTAAATATTCTTATATAGATTAAAACTGTTCTTAACGTTAAGTTGCTTACTTAAGAATTTAAGACATGAATGACCACATATAAATGTATCGAAATTTTGATATCTCTCATGATTATATTTTATATAGCTACCAACACCTAGATAAACAATGAGATCCAATGGTGGTGAAAAATTTTAAAAACTATCAAAATATTCAGTTTCATTGTTTATCTTTTTATATGCTACCCAATGTGTTCCAGGACCTTCTTTATTATCAAGATTAATTATGGCTGATTCACATTTATAAGGTCCTGTAATAGGTAATTCATTCCTCATAAAAACTCCACGAAATTCAGGTATTTTCATAAGTTCAGCATATTTAAGTAAATCATAGTCGGTTAGTGCGCGGTGAGGTAGCTTCAATATTAGTTTTTTGAACACTCTTTGTATATTTCAATCCATTTCCTTGATGTGGTTTAATAAAAAGACCAAGTCCTTTACGATAGGGTTTCAAATATATACCCTTTCCTATAGCAATGGCCTCCATTGTTTCATTATGTCGATGAGCTTCTGAAAGTTGTTTTTTAGCAACATTAGCATCATTTACTGCTTTTACAATACCACTGACTCCACCACTAAGTGCTCCTAATGCACTAAGCCCGGTAAAAATTGGTATTAGCGGTAAAATACCGCCAATTTTTGAAGGTACAGGAAGATTTCGAGGTGATGAAATTTTACATTTACTACCAAGATTTTTAACTGCATTTTGTGCACCAATCATTGCTGTTTTAATAGTGTCCGTTGCGTTATGATTATTTTTCATATTATTTTTAGCAGCATGAATAATCTTCCCTAATGTCATGCGTTTATTTTTCTTGGAAATTGTATTCTTCTTCTTCTTCACAATCTTTTTCTTAATATTATTATTAATTTTTAAACCCATCCCAAATTTAGATTTAGCTTTCATTATATTAGTTACAGCTAATGCAGCTGATTTTTCACTAATTTTAGCGTCCTTGGAAATTACTCGTTCCCACGCCTTTTCAGCTAGTATTTTGTCTGCAGTATTTCTTGCAGCCACGTCTTTATCTTTTGAATAGGCTATATCATGCTCCTTACAAGCCGTATCCAAGGGATTTATACCAGGATCCCCTCGTGCAAGACGTTTTGCCAACTTTGTTCCAGGTCCACAATATTGATAACCAGGAATGTGACACTCGAATGGTAATTTGTTAATTAAAGTATTGAGAAATCCTTGACTACTGCAAGAATTTTTATTCACTTTATCGTGAGCTTTTTGTGGACCTTCAAATTGTGGAAAAACGAATGCACTTCTTTCTCTGATTATACATCCGAATGGTTTAGGATTTGAAATTATATATTTATATTCAAAATCATTACAGCAGCCGAAATATAAATTTTTGGAACAAGTACTTAGTAAAGTAGATGGCATCGAGTTTTTCCCATTCAGTGAACATGAACAAGTTGTTACACCTAAAGATGCAAAAACTAATTCAATTTTCATTTTTGATGATATCGCTTGTGAGAAGCAGGACAATGTTAAAGCGTTTTTTTGTATGGGGCGACATGTTAACGTCGATAGTTTTTATCTTTGTCAAACAAATGCTCATATTCTAAAACATCTTGTTAGAGATAATATTAATTTGCTTGTGCTATTCAGACAAGATGAAAGGAATCTCAAGCATGTTTACAATGATCATGTTAATACAGATATGACGTTTACACAGTTTCGAGATTTATGTTCAGTATGTTGGAACTCTGACAGATATGGATTTGTAGTTATTGATAAAGACAGAAATATAAATGATGGAAGATATAGGAAGGGATTTGATTGCTTTATTCAGTTATAAATATTAACCAATCCTATAAAGATTGAAAATTTTTAAAACCATGTAAAGAAAGAAGAAGACTTTGAATCATCTTTTAAGACTGCCATTAGTAAAGATACACCTTTCAACAAATCTATTTATAATGATGATGTAACGTTTTATGATCCTATTTATGAAGAAGAAGAAGACATGCAAAATTTATCAAAAGAAAATATAATTGATAGATTGCCCAATCAAGAGAATCATAATATTATGATGCCTTTCATGAGCAAGACATGTATAATATTAAAGACACAAGTAATGTGATTGATACTATAGAAGAAGAAGATTCTGATAAATTAACAAAGAAATTTCTACAAATGTTGGACAAAAATAGGAAATAATATATAGATATGGTTTATGGAGTACGTAAACTTCCCGACGGTACATTTATGATTGGTGATACGCAAATTAATTTTGAAGGTTCTTACATTAACCTAGTTGGGAAGAAAAAATATTCTAAAACGGATAGATTATTAGAACTCATATTCCGTCAAAAACCTGATCAGAAGTTAACAAATGCTAATGATTTCGTAAACTATAAAGAAATCCTGCGTAGTACGAATGCATATATAGAAAGAACTATAGCCCAAATAAACCTATTCGTAGTAATAAGACTTTCAAATATACTAATGTTATTGCAAAACTTTTGCTCAAATCTGGAGATTCTTATTTGAAGAGAAAAACTCAATTACTGCAATTTATGACGGTTAGGAAAGAATCATATCCAGACAATGTCTATTGGGATGATCCAAACGAGATTGTTGATCGTTTACGCTTACTTGTCGCATCACAACAGGCTGTCAATTCAAGTCATAACAATGAAATTATGTCAATAATTGAAGAATTACGGGAAGCTCAAATTATATATTAAGAGTGAACTTGTAAAATCAAAATCATTATTATATTGAATATTGTTCTATCAAGATCATTTTTTGTTACAAATCCTTGAACATGGATGATAAAAAGTTAACAGTTGTGACAGAGTTACATAGGCAAGCTAGGAGAAATTATCCACGTCGAAAAGTAGAAATGCGTGGAATTGATGAAACCTGGCAAGCAGATTTAGTTGAAATGATACCTTATTCAAAAGTTAATAAAGGTTTTAAATATATGTTTACAGTTATAGATATATTTTCTAAGTATGCATGGGCTATTCCTGTAAAAAGTAAAAGTGGAAAAGATGTTTCTGAAGCTATGGAATCTATACTTGTGAATGGACGTGTTCCTAAAAAATTGCATACTGATAAAGGGAAAGAATTTTATAATTCTGTATTTTAAAGTTTAATGAAATCATATAAAATTAAACTGTATTCAACTTATAGTAATTTAAAAGCTTCAATTATTGAAAGATTTAACCGCACATTAAAAAATATGATGTGGCCACAGTTCAACTTACGAGGAAATTACAAATGGGAAGACATTTTACCATCTCTTGTTAAAAAGTATAATAATAATAAACATCGCACTATCGGAATAAAACCTAAGGATGTCAGCAGAGAAGATGAAAAGAGACTGTTGAAACGCATATCCAAACAAAGGAAAATTTTATCTAAGAAAACAAATTCAAAGTTGGTGATAAAGTGAGAGTTAGCAAGTATAAGAATGTTTTCGAAAAAGGATACACACCCAACTGGACAACTGAAATATTCACCATCACTCAAGTAAAATCAACAAAGCCGGTAACATACAAGATGAAGGATTATCAAGATCAACCCATCGAAGGTGGTTTCTATGAAGAAGAAATTTCCAAAGTCAAATATTCAGATGTTTTTCTTGTAGAGAAAGTTTTCAAAAATCGTCATAATAAAGTCTATGTAAAATGGCTTGGATTCGATAATTCTCACAATAGTTGGATAAATAAATCAGAAAATTAAAATTTTCTAAAAGTTAAAGTTAACTTTTAGAAAAGTTAATGTTAACTTTCTTAAAATTTACATGCTTTTTACATATAACTTTTCAAAAAGTTAACTTTAACTTTTTATATTTTTTATATAGAAAAGTTAAAGTTAACTTTTAGAAAAGTTAAAGTTAACTTTTAGAAAAGGTAAAGTTAACTTTTGAAAAAATTAAAGAAAAGTTAAACTGACTTTGAAGTAATGTTAACCTAAAATGTAATAATGTATTGTATTTATATTGAAGTTATTTTTAAATAAAATTTGTATAAAATGTAAACTATTTAGTGAATTTCTTTATTTCCTAATTGTTAAACTATATTAAGGTTCTATTAAATAAAGGTAGACAAAGTTTCAGAGTATATAGAAAAAATTTTTCATTTATTTAAAAAGCAATGTGTATAACAACATTTATAAAATATTGATCAATATAATAAATAACATCAATAAATATTCATAAATATAGATAAAATTACATTTTATTCTTTTCTATTGTTACATCCCGAGCGAAAGGCGAGGTTGAATAATATGTTTATTTCAAATATAATTTAAAATACAAGGGAGGCAAGGTAGGCTGATTACAGTCAGATTAGTAAGTTCTGACTATTTATATTTATGTGAGATCGTTGTTATCTATGGATCCTATGGGGGTCGCCTTTATCAATTTATTTACTTATTTGTTAAATAATTATCTCTTTATTTATAAGCTTTACGAATTTAAGTATGAAATATAAATAAAACAAAATACATTATAATCAGTAGTTTCTGATTTTATTTCAATTAATTATTTGAAAAGCAAATGATATAAAAGAGTACAATTTATTATGTGAATACAAGTACCAAAATTTATTAAAATGTGGAAGTTTTATAAATAGAAAATTAGTACTTACAACTACCTCTTATGAGGGCCAAAAAACAAGATGATTCAAGTGGTTGACACTTGAGAATTTAACGCAGCGGTGTTCTTTCAACTTCACACAGAATCGTTGTTTTACACACACTGTCTTTAGTTCGTAACTTCTGATATTTCACTTGGTATTTTAGAAATAGTTCAAAAGTTAGACTAATACGACGGATACATGCAAATTTCAATAATGTCTCACAATTCAGTTTATAAGAGAACTTATTCTATTGAACACGAGTTTACTTAATTTTAGAATTTTGCAAGATTTGATAAAATGATTAACCGAAGGGTCTCTCGACAGAACAATAATCTCTTCAATACACGTTCATACGTTTTTTAGGTGATTATGCTATTTTTTAAGAATATACTCGCAAGCCGGGCGATCAAGAGAACTTACTCTATTGAACACGAGTTTACTTGTACTGTTGGACTTGAAAGATTTTACAATTATCGAAAAAGAGCAAAATACTGACGTATTACTTGACGGGAAGTGCGATCTTAGAACCGGAGAACTGACGACGCCCCATACTAATTGCAGGGTTTTTATACTAGCAAAATCATCCTTCAGTGGGAGAAAATGAGCAGAGATCACGTCCTGATCGAATTATAATTTTACAATCATGAAGACTATTTCTTGGATCTAATAGATATAGGTCGGCATATGCATCTACAGTCTTTTCTATAGGAGTATTGTATTGCAACGCGAGGCGAAAGCTACCCTGTGGTCACGTAGCATAAGCTTATGTGCTTGCGCCTCGCTATGCAGTATATGAGTCATCCCACATAGCACAGTATTTTGCTGTAAGGCTGTGGTAAGGGTTAATCGTAAGGCTTGTAAGCTTACGCGATAGAGCTGTGGTAGACTTAAGGTGAACTCAAAAGTTCCGCCCAGATGGTAAGCTTACAAGTAAAGGTTGAGGTAAGCTTACAATAAAGGTTGAGGTAAGCTTACATGTAAAGGTTAAGGTAAGGTTACATGTAAAGGTTGAGGTAAGCTTACATGTAAAGGTTGTGGTAAGGTTACATGTAAAGGTTGAGGTAAGCTTATGAGTAAAGGCTGTGGTAAGGTTATTATTAAGTTGTCAGGTTGAGGTAAGGTTGTGGTAAGCTTACAAAGTAAGGCAAGTTATATTCAAATAATAATATTAATAATAAATAAATATTCAATAAAAAATTTTTTTTGCCTTATTCTATTTTGGGAACCTATCATTTCGCAGAAAGTTTTGAAAACAAATTTGGGAGGAGTAGGATTCGAACCCGGGACCGAAGTATATATCTAACAACCTAACCAACCGAGCTAAACGGGGATCTGATAATGAGAAAAGTATTCTCACTTTTAAAGTGGAACCAAGAAGATAATCAACTCCTTAAAAGCAAGATTAATATTCACATTGTCAGTTCCCCGTTTAGCTCAGTTGGTTAGGTTGTTAGGTATATCACTAAAGATAGTTCTCGTGTGGAAGTTAGGTTTAGCAATTAAAGCTTCTACCCCATACCTACCCTCCCACTTTGTCACGAGTTTTACGTTTACGTGATTACGTACATTCTCCATTGTCTTCCCATACACCGCATTGTTCATTAATTTAAACAAGTTTTTCTCGAATTCATTACTAGCCTTTGTTCGTTGACTAGTATTGAAATCGACATAATCTTTAAGCCAAGTTGATTGTTTAAATTGTAAAATGCGATGGATGTGAACCAATTTAAGCCCATTGGCTAATGCTTGTTTAAGTGCACGATAATGGAGAATGTATTTTCGTTTAGGTTGGAGAGTAGTTAGAAGCTTTTCTTGCTTTGACCCTGGTGGTTTCAAGTGTTCAGGATAAAATGGGAAATCATTATGCATATTATGTAGTTCTGTAGGATAATCTAAATCAACTTCCAAAGTATAACCTATAGTTGCATCATCTGCAACGTTAAAATTAAAGTTATTGTTAAATTTTAAAACCCACTTGAAATCACCATAGGGAAGAGACTGTATCATGGCCCAACCATACAGATTATTAGCGTCTAAATAGACAATGTAAAAAGTCTCCTCATTGACATTGTGCTCTTTCATATATTGATTATTTGCTTTGGCATAACGATTTGTACATTGACTTATGCCCCCTCTTATACTACGTTCAATAAACATTATCATATCATTGTCAGTGAGCAGTTCTAGTTTTACATTTGTATATTTTAACATAGCATCCCAAGTAAAACCCGGTGTCGTGTAATAGTGTGCAGGATCTAACCCGTATGCTTTTAAGCATTGTTCACGGAAATTTTCAAATACATCAGCAAGCAGCAAGATTCTGACCATACTTGCTGAGCATGTAGATATTCTTGATCTGATATATTTGAATCATTCAATGTACTATAAAAACGCTCTTTTTGGGGTAACTGAGTTTCTTCGAGTTTTTCCTTAGAGTCAAGATACTTGTAAGGAAAAACTCCTTTTCGGGTTAATAAATTAAGTTTATTATCGCTATAGGTTGAAAAGTTTGATTTAACAATTTTGTATTCGTTTAAATATGATGCTAATTTGTCTAAAGATGATGCCATAAATCTAAATGAATCTATGAATCTAAATTTAATGAGACTTGCTTCAACATGTTTTGTAAAACTAATATATTTTTTCTTATTAATGAGAAGAACGTCAACTTTACCTTCAAACTCATTCGCAGTTGCTTTAATAATAAAATGTGCATCATAACCACTTAAATTATGGAAGACTACAGGAACTATTCGGGAATCTTGATAATTGACATTACAATCTTCATGGGCTGCACCTCGATACACCCCAGTTAGATAGCAATGATCTCTAACTTTTACTTCTCCATGCTTGATAGTTTTCATACAAATATGACAAATATTTGCTATTTTAAATGCGGCTTTTTGATCTGCATTTAGAGTATCCATTGCAATATTTACCATAAATGTAGGTTCAATTTCTTCCGCCAACTTTTTCAACTCTTTTGCAAACCATCTCGTCGGATCTTCTTCATTCCTGGGTGATGCCCTGTATTCATTTAAAGAGTCATCATAACTCTTAAAATAGAATCCCATGCTGAGAAGTTGATGTTGTTGAATTTCTTCTGTGTGACATCCCATAGATGAAGAATTCTCCCCTGGAACTAGTAGACTCTCGCAATCTGCATATATGATGAATGGTACTTTTTCTTTATTACTAAAGTTCTTCAATTGAATACTGTTAGATCTAGGTTTAGGTAAGATGATTTTGGTGTTATTCATTTTCAGGCAATCCTCAGTGTGCTTAGTAAGTTTTTCGTTGCTTCTGAAATAGTGAAGACAACGATCGCAAATAAATAACGCATGCCCATCTGTTGAGACTTGGTTATTTATTAGACGCGATAAAGATTTTATCCAAACATAGTGATATTTGTTGGAAATTGAGGAATCTTCTTTATCATCATCCTCATCAATGTAGTGATCATCAACGCGTAGAAGATTAACATGTTTCGGCCGTTTCTGCGAGGTTAGGTGTATTGGCGAGACTGTGAATTTCCCCTTTCGTTTAACAAGACAATAAACGTTTACTGAAATATTGTTAAGCACTTCAAATCTTGCAACGTTATTGAGTGCTACGGGGAATTTAATATTAGTGAAATTTAAATGATGTTGAATATATTTATAGTTTTGCAAACGAGATGGGTTTGAAGAAGCTTCATACAATGCCGATAATATTGCCCACTTGAAGCATTCATTATCCTTTTCATTTCTAACATTGACACAGGCACGTTTAGCTTTAATAGATGGCGGTAGATCAATGAAAGAACCAACACGCAAAGGATTGTATTTGTTAATATTGACAACTAATCTATGGATGTTTTCCAATAAGTTGGAAAGGAAGTAGTGGAAGTGAAGAGAGTGGGGTGGGGTATAGTTCTCGATGACAACAGCTTTTTAAAGATGTCTGCCGAATACGATGTTGCGAAGATTCACTTTGCTCGTTTAAGTATAACTGAAACAGAAATAAAATTACAATCAATTTGATGCATATTAAGATAAATGTTTGCAAAAGACATGTAAATTGAGTAAACTTACAAAGCTGCTACACAATTTGGCAATGCAAATGAATGTTTATCTCTTGTAGGAAGATAACTTGCTATTTTTTGAACTAAACAGTGTATTTATAACAGAAAAAAGGATTATGATTAATTTGATATAATTTATACATAAGAAATTATAAATAAGATTAAATTACACTGATACTCATGGTAATGCTTCTTCAACAAAGTTTTGTACTGGAATGAGACCTCTCAAGAGGATTGCTGTAGATATATGACTAGTGCCAGAGGTCTGATGCTGCTGATTCTGGAAGCTAGAACAGAATGACTTTCCTTGCCACGGGAATCGCCTGAGGTACATGTAGTCCCCACCATACATAACATCCCACCACTGAACTCCATCCCCAC
Source organism: Leptopilina boulardi (assembly GCF_019393585.1). Taxonomy (NCBI): domain Eukaryota; kingdom Metazoa; phylum Arthropoda; class Insecta; order Hymenoptera; family Figitidae; genus Leptopilina; species Leptopilina boulardi. The sequence continues at coordinate 1,080,546 of NW_026137888.1, forward strand.
TTGACGCATGGACTACCAACGGGCCCCGGTAACCGTACGCGCACATCTGTCGCGCACCTTTCACTTTTGAGCCATCCACTGTGCGCCACCCACAGCCACCCACTCCCAACCACCCACAGTCCCGCGCGGTATCTCGCGAACCCTTTGTTCCTCGAGGTTCTAATTATGATTTTTGAATTTTTGGGACCGTATATGTTTATACTGAAAAGGGTTATGCAAATTAGGGTTGATGGGCGACCAAAAGGGTAAAAGTTTAAAAATACATATGAAAATTAGAGGGGTGGTAGGTGGCCAAGAGGGTTGAAAGAAGGTGGGGTAAGGGGTGGTGGGAGGTGATCAAAAGGGTTAAAATTCAAAAGGTGGGTGGCCAACAGGGTTGAAAGTGGGTGGTAAGGGGTGGAGGGAGGTGACCAAACGGGTTAAAATTCAAAAGGTGGGTGACCAAAAGGGTTGAAAGTAAAGTTAATATGCAAATTAGGGGGTGGTGGGGGGCCAAGAGGGTTGAAAAAAGGGATTCAAGGTCAAACTGTTTTAGAACTGTTACAGCCCTACTACTTTGATTAATGCATACATTTGCAATCTTGCAGTAAACTTGCACTGTCAGTTTGCAGCAAGTTTGTTGATTAAGCTTGCCACAAGATTTAGCTTGTGATTTGTAGGTTGCATATTTTGCACGGCAAGCTTGCTCCAAGGCAATAATAGAATAAAGATAACGATTTCAAGTATGTATGGAATTTGCTTTAAAATTGATGCTGCCGCCAAACAATATAGTAAAACAAAATGCTGTATAGATGTCTCGGGGATAAAGTTGCGTAAGTAAATCATATTTTTTAAAAATTATCTCAGTCAAAAATCCTTTTGTAAGTTTTTTCGTATACGAAAATTCGTGCTAAATAACAAATAGGGTAACTGCACCAGTGGTGGATCATGCACCAGTGGTGGATCAACTGCGAGAAAAATGGTCATTTGTGTTTACACGTTTGTAAGTAAATGAACCGCAAGTGTCGGTAATTGTTAAGAAAGTTATACAGATCAATATTACAATTTAAAAAAAATTTTAAATTCATCGCGAAGAAAGCAAGACAACAATTACTAAAGTGGTGACAGAAAACAAGAGTTTTCCTTAGCATGTAAGTTAAGAGTATATTTTGGAATAGAAAGCTTTGGAGCCATTTTAGGACAATTTTTAATTCTTTTCACAATAGGGGGCATTTCGTTTCATCCCCATAGAGCCCTGAGAACAATATTTACGTCTGTAAGTAGCGCGTGTCCATTGTTTTGGGGTGATCCACACCTGGAACCAAAAAAGTAACAAAATCTAGTGGTGGATCAGTCCTACTTTTCGCATGTTGACGCATTGTTTTATTGAAAATTTTATGAGTTAAATTTTAGTTAACACTAATTCAAATGTTTATTAATTGTTAACACCTGATTTCAAATTGTTAAATTTTTGTTGAATTAAAATACCCAGAATTAATAAATGTTATTTATCATTGAAACTGAAGCTTTATGAGTTTCTATTTATTTATTAGCAAAAATTCTAATAAAAAGATGATTAATTAACATTTAGTCACATTATACCTATAGAAATGAAAGAGGAGGGGATATGGATAGGAAAGTGAATTTGAAAATCTGTCCGTAAAGCCTTATAAAAGTTGCAAAACGTCTCAGTCTCGTAATTTTGAAATGCAATGTTTTTTAGTATGATTTTTTAAGTGATCCACCACTGGAGCAATCTATAACCATGACTGGTGCAAACAGTGATCCAGAATAGGATCATTGACAAATTATCTTTGATGGAGCATTAAAGTAAACGTAGGTGTCAAAATCAAGTCTAACCTTGAAGGAAATGTCTATTGGAACTATCTGGTCCATAATACTATAAAGAATAACCTCGAATTTGTCTAAAAGCAACCTATACAGAACTTCAAAGTCAAAATAAGAAAGTTAAGGGGCTTAACTGATCCACCACTGGTGCAGTTACCCTAGAAATATTTGAAAGTGTCATTTTTTCGTAGACTTAAGTGCATACGTAAATTAATACAAAATGATGCTCCATTTTTTGGTAGTAAATTTCACCAAAATTAATTTTATTAACAACTAAAAAATAAATTTATTGTTTCTTTGGTATAATGTTTTACTTTCATTCATTCTTTCAACTTTACAAAAGTCGAATTTTTATTTCGTTTCGATATTTGTAACGAAACGAAATATAGAATTTACATTTAATTCGGTTTTGCTAATTGAAATGAAAAAACCGCTGCCAAGTTGAAGTATAAATTTTTTGTGTTCATATCATGAACACTTTGCTTCTTCATGGAGATTTTTTGTGACCAATTTATGGTAATGCAAGAATAGAAGGTTTTTCAAAAATTTTCAATTTCAAAATGTTAATTACTGTGAATAAAAGAACAGTCAAAATATGCGTTTTGAAAAACTCTATAAAATTACAGAAAAATATTTATAAATGTCCCAACAATTTTTTTAATTTATTGTTGAAAAAAACATTAAGGGGTTACACCTTTTTGATCCGCCCAAAAAATGCGCTTTTTCAACAATTTTTATTGAAGAATAGAAATTTTTTTAAGAAAATTAAAATACAGTAGAGTATTACTACTCTATATTACTACTCTTGAACAAAAAAAATATTTGTTTTTTTTTCAAAAATATCGGTCTGATAGATGATATGGCGGAGTGCTTCAAAAATGGATTGCCGTGCGGTGGGCACTATAACTCGGTCCAGAATTGAGCTAGATAAAAAAAGCATTAGTTTCTGCAACTCAAAATCTAGAGGAATACGTATTCGTTTTAAAAAAATGCATTTTTCGCAAAATGGCATCGTTTTTAAGGAAAAGGTGCTTAATTTTTCCAAAATTTCGTTACTTAAAGTTGTCTAGAAAATTTAAATATTAATATTTCGAAAAACCCGTACGTATTCCTCTAGATCACAAACAAAATAAAAAAAACTAAGAGGATCGATTAAAATTTGTGGCAGCTAGAGTGCCCACCAATTTTTCAAATGCTCACTTCAAGCTTACATGGTACTGTAAACATACACAATAAATTCGTTATAAGTTTACAAGGTAAGCTTACAGTAACGTTGACATGTATAAGTTTGCAGTAAGCTTACAGTACACTTACGATATTATAATAATAATTATAATAATAATATGATACAACAATACATTTAACAACGAAATTTTTTTCTTTTACAATAATGCTCGTTTTTCGGTAATTAATTAATTCATTCATTCATAATTTTACATTATTATTATAAAAGAAAAATATTTAATTGATGACAGCAATACTGAACATATTGTCGAAATTATTTTCATTTCTTCCTTTTTTCATTACAATATAAAAGACCGAAATTGGAGGAAAATTTCGTTCTTCCATTCAACCGATGCTCATTGGAAATTTTTTTATTTCCAATTTAAACGGATTGTGTGAAATTATTTTAAAAACCACACATTCTATAAATTATCAAAATTTCCTGACTTTTTCAGGTTTTCTAGGCTAAAAAATGGAATTTTTCCATTTTTTTTGGCAAAAGACAAATTTATAAATTTATCAAGGAATAAAAATATTTGGGTACATAAATTTATTTATTTCTTTTCATTTGGTCATTCAATAAAGGCTTCAATTTTTGAAATCATTTCGTTAAATTTTTCTGATCAATTAATAAAAAATTTCTTTTTACTAATTTATTGGTATAATTTAACTAAATCAGAAAAAACTCAGTCACTGATTCACATTCGTTAAAAATTTACGATTTTCCAGGTTTCAAAAATTAAAGTTGGAAATAATAAAAAGAAATTTTTACTTGAAACATAGACAAAAAATATATTCTTAAAAATTCAAAAATAAAGAAGAGTATCTTCGAAATACCAAAAGTTAAATAAAATTACAATTCACAAACAATTAAAATTGAAAAAACAAAATTTCGAAAAATAGAAACTTAGAAAACCAACTTTTAGAAAAATCCCACTTCAGATTTGTTAAAACTCTAATTTAGAAAAGTCAAAATTTAGCAAAATTAAGAACATGACAAAAAAAATGTTGATAAATAAGATAATAAAAGGAACAATTTTTCAAATACCTAGCAGAAATTTAGAAAACTAATCTTTGAAAAATATAAACTTGGAAAATTAATTTTAAAAAAGTGTAGTTTAGATTTGCTACAATTCAAATTTAGAAGAGTAAAAAATTTTGAAACTCGCAATTGAAATGGAAATGAATTTAAAAATGTAAATTTCGGAAAAATAAAAATGAGATAATAAAAATTGTGAAAAATAAAAAAAAGGGGAGATTTTTAAATACCGGAAATTGAATAAAATTGAAACCCTCAAACAATTGAAATTTAAAGAACTAAATTTGGATGAATTGAAACTTGGAGAAATAAATTTCAGTTAAGATTCGGCAAAATATAAATTCAGAAAACTTGGAATACAAATGAAAATTAAAAGAATGGAGATTTAGAAAAATGGGAAACGGAAACTACCTCAAAAAATATTGTAAAAATCAACAAATTAAAAATAGAATTTTGTAAATACAAAAAACATAGAATAAAGTCAGTCTTCGATGCAAATTCGTTAAAACTTTGCTACTTTGCAGGTTTTAAAAATTAATTCCCTGACTTGCAGGTTTTCTCAAGTTTCAAAAAAATTCCCTGACAATTCCAGCTTCTCCAGGTTTCCAGGTAGCGTGGCAACGTTGAAGGAACATTGAGCAATAAAATTTTTTTTTTATAGTTAATAACGTATTTTTTTGACTAAAAAGGTTGCCATTAGAAGAATTTTATTATTTCTTTGATGCGTCTGCCGCTTAGTGGAGAATTTTATTTTATTTTTTTGGTTTTAAGGCAATTTTCAGAATTGTCTTCAAATTTACTCAATTGAAAGAAAACGAAACAAAAAAAAGAAAGCGTATTGGTTTTTAGATTTTCTTTCGGTTTTACGCTTTTGAGAAGGTCTTTGACACCCGCTGCTATTGATCCATTGAACATTTTTAACACTCCGTCTGTAAACGTTTTTTCGGCACCTTCCGTCTGTAAACGGGGGTATTTCGTGTCCAGCTGTTTTTTTTACTGTATTATTGTAATCGAAAAATTTCAAAAAAAATATGTTATAACTCTTCAAACCTTCAACTTTATATATCAGTAATAAAAAAGTCGAAGTTTATTTTTTATTGTCAGCTCCATCTAACGCTTGTCAGAGAATTATTAACAAAAACAGTTTTGGCCTGGACACGAATGACCCCCGTTTACAGACTGAGTGTTAAATAAATAGTTTTAGATGTTCTTGTTTTTTATGCAGCCAAAATGTTGCAGTACTACATTATCAAAGGCAGCGTCTTTTTGATTTTTAAGCGCAGCTGGCTTCTCTTATGATGTTGACTATTACTTTTTTTCCTATTTGTTTTTAAAGTAATTGATTTCTTAAAAATATTATTAAATTATGTTTAACGTCCGACATGTATAGTAATTAAAGGTTTCGTATAAATTAAGGGGTTAGACCACTGTGAAACTTTCAAAAAATTGAAATTTTTTTTTTTGCTAATAAGGTGCCTTAGGGTCTTAGAAATAATAAACAATAATCATTATAGCCAAAAAAAATTTTTTAGAAGCTTATTATTTTACATCCATGCGGTGTCCTGTTAAGCGCACAGTATGTCACAGAAACGTATTTGTCTTTAAATTTCTAAATTGTTTTTAAAAGCAAACGTTAGAACATCTGTAGAAAAGTTAAAACTTTCAGAAAAATCATATGATACTTCAATTGATGAAAGTGTTGGACATCGTCTTATGTATATAATTTTAATGATATTTCCATACATAAAACTTTAAAGGCGTTTTTCTCAAAACCATGTTTTTCAAACTGGCCGGTAACTTTTCTCGTAGAATTTTTAACCAAATTAGCTAGAAAATGGTTTACAGCTTCAAGATAACATTCTCTATGGAAGTACGTAGGGTTTCTTTTATCAAAAACTTTCTTTTTATTAACTATTTTGTTTCGAGTATTTACCAAAAAAGTCGAAATTTTGATTAAAACACGTGCCATTTTCACAAAAATTGGTTTTTTCAATATCCCCTACGTACTTCTATGGATTTTCAGTTATAAATTCAGAAAAAATTTAGTTTTTTATGCTAGGTCGAAAACTCGAAAAGATTTTCTACCGACCGTACACCTCTACATAAAAAATGGTTTTTTTGTATCAACTGTCAACGCCGCCATTTTTGATTTTTTACCTTTTAAAAATAATTTTTTTATAGTTCAATATGTACTTAACAATAATATATAATTGGAAATTTAATTCATTTTATTTTGTTCTCGGAAAACAATCTTAAAAATGACTCTGATTTTCGGACTTCACAGTGGTCTAACCCCTTAAAACGATAACATTCGGACCATTGTTGTTTATTAAAGTTTACTTAGAAATATTGCACAGCCCTGCATCATTTCGGAAGAGCAAATGCGACAAGGTGTATCAGAAGGGATATTTTGCGCTGAACACGAATCCGGAGTCCAAAATGCTCCAGGACGTCAAGTTTTTGAGAAAAATGGGGTTGAAACTCCTAAAAACAACGTTTTTGGCACTTTTTGAAAAATTGTAGGGCAAAATCCTGACGTGATAAAAACTTCGCTCTCATTAGAAATTAAAGCTTAATTAATTTGCTTCAACCCTTTAAGCAGGGGGTGAGTTTTTGTCCAGGGGTGCAACAACGTCAAAATACTAGAATTCTAGAGGATAAAGAAACGATTATCGAAATGGAAAAAACACGTGTTTTTTAAAAAGTATGTTTTTTCTCTTTTTTTAACCTTTCCTTTTAATTTCTTTAGAATTCCAATATTTAGTATTTTGACGTTTTTGTACCCCTGGACAAAAACTGACTCCCTGCTTACAGGGTTGAAGCAAATTGATCGACAAAGGGCTCATTTAAAAAGGCATGAATTAAGCTTGAATTTCTCGTAATAGCGAAGTTTTTATCACGTCAGGATTTTGCCCCACAATTTTTAAGCAAGTTGTAAATTCAGATGTTCATTACATAAACATTTTGCTTCCTCTTTATGATCAGCAAAAAAATTTGCTTCCTCGTGGAGAAAGCAAAATTTTATTGCCAAAATGTGAATTTTTGATTTTTTAACTTTCATTAATTCTTTAAATTTACCTCAAATGTATACTTTTTATATATCGATCGATTCGTCTTGACGTAAGGAATACAATTATTTTATATATATATACTTCAATTTACAAAATCACAAAATTTTATAGCCAAAATGTGAATTTTTGATTTTTTAACTTTCATTAATTCTTTAAATTTACCTCAAATGTATACTTTATATATATCGATCGATTCGTCTTGACGTAAGGAATACGATTTTATTATATATAAACTTAAATTTTTCTATTTAAAAATTTTTGGAAAACAGACGATAAAATTTTTTTTTTGGGTATTTTTTCCTTTGGTCAGATTTGAGATATTAATATGATAAATGAACCTAACAAATTTTATCTAATTCCATTAAAACCTGTTAAAGTTATCTTCTAAACAAAAAAGGGATCCACACACACACGCATACATCCGGACAATTGATCAGGATCTCCTATAACATGTTTCTATAAAGAAAAAAAATTTGTTTTCGTCACTTTGAAAAGTTTTATAAATGAAAGAACAAAGCTTCCTCCACGAGGAAGCAAAAAGTGCCAAAAACGCTGTTTATAGGGGTTTCAACCTCATTTTTCTCAAAAACTTGACGTGATGGAGCATTTTGGTCTCCGGATTCGTGTTCAGTGCAAAATTTCCCTTCGAAAACACCTATTCGCATATGCTCTCCCGTAAAAAAGTTTCAATTTGCAGGCCTGTGTTATATAGGATCCACAAATATATTTCGATGAGGTTTATATTTTTTTATAACTTGTTTTAAAATAATATTTATTATAATACAATAATTTTATTGTTTTAAATTGAAAATAAAAATATAACTGTTAATTTTGGAGGAAATGTGCCATAAATTAACTGAAGATAAAATGATAGAATAAAATTACAATTCGACTTTAACTCTTTTCTTATTCATTAATCTTTTTTTGCATTTTGTGCTTATTCTCCTTCATCGTCGAAATCGAAAAATTCTTCCTCTTCCTCTTCTTCTTCTTCTTCTTCTTCTTCTTCTTCTTCTTCTTCCATTTCAGAAGCAGAAGCATAATTAGAAGATTCATATAAATCTTCTCCCAATCTTGCTGCTTCTGCTTCTGCCTCTGCGATGATCTCTTCTTCGGTATGATCCACACCTGCAGAAATAAATAAATATTTTTATAAAAAATAAAAAGAAGTGATAAATTGTGTAAAAATAAAAAATACTAGATATGAAACGTTAGCTGCTACATTCAAGAGTAAATGGGTGATTCTACGAACGAAGGACGAAAATCAAAAAAATTTGCACACAAAATTTTTTTTCATTTTTAAAGTCTAAAAAGTACATTAACTTCAAGTTATTGACACTAACAAAGATATCTGAAAGTGGCCAGACAAAATATATTAAAAATTACAAATGTTATGGTTATTTATAAATAATTTATCCAGGACATTAAGATTGTGTAAAGAAAATTGTCATTAATACAAAAAATAATGGATGAATTTCTATAAAATTTTTTACTCGGGGGTTTTCGAGGTCGCTGATTACGAATCCGATGTTAGATTTCCAAAATTCAAAATGGCAGATCCAATATGGCGACCGACAATAAATGGGAATTTTTTGTCTGTTACGAACGAATTTCGTAACTTTTTAAAATTTTCAATTTTAAATAAAAGATACTTAAATTCAATTAATTATTGTAAGATTTAAATCACATAGTGATTTAAATACTTTTCCTACTTATAATAAATTACAGATGGAATTATAAATAATATAAAACACAAACATACAACACAAACACAATTTTTCAAATTAATTTATAAATAAATTAAGAAACAAGTAACTGCTCACATTTTAGAATTGTTAAATAAATTTCGAGAATATGAAGAAATAGAAGGTAAAGAACCTCAATATAGAATAAAAAACTTAATTTTTACAAAGTTTCGCAATTAAAGTTCAATCATTTTGCTTTATGCAGAAATTGGACGATTTTTATTTCTGTTGGCCCAGTAATATTTATGTTGTATTTTGGTAGAGATTATTGAGTAAATCTTTTTTCTTTTTGACAATTGTGGCATTTCGTATTTGGGTTATTAAATTATTTTTATTTCATAAAAAAAACATCCAAAAGTTGGAGTTTATGTTATGGGTAAAAATTTTTAGACTTTCAAGGTGAAAGTATATAAAGTGCATTGCATTCATTTATTTATTTACTTAAAAACTTTTGGTTCTGAATAATGGACATTTCATATCTCAATATTTAATATTTTTATCATATTACTTTTATACTCACGTATTGCAATTTCAGACATCAATTCATGATGTTTTATTATGACCCTGTGTGGACATAGTTCGGTGAAGTCTTCTCCCTTGACACGACTCATTTCCGTCCATTCCCTTTCTATATTCTTCGTCAATTTTCGAACTGAATTATTAGAGAACATGAAGCTGCACATCTCTTCTCTGGTTACAGTTTTTCGTTCTTTCAATACAACTTTCGTGACATAATCGTGCAAAATTTTTGTTGCTTTCATTTTTTCAATCATTACGATGAGTGATCGAACTTCCAGCCAATCAGCACACAGTGCAGCATTATCTGTTACTGTAAATAATAATAAGAATAAAAATAATAATAATAATAATAATAATAATAATAATAATAACACAACAATAACATGAAAGGGATGTGCTGTGTCAGATGACACATAAGGTGGTTATTAAGGAAGAGGAGGATTTTTTTAGGGAGAAATCGGCAGTTCGACAGTTTTTCTTTGAAATTTGCGACTTTGATTTCCATATCCAATGTATAAGTGAATGAGGAAAGGAATTCAATTTTGGTAAATAGGTATGAGTGATGAAGCTAGTTGTCATATGACTAAAAAAGTTGTAGTCACCGTTCAAGAAAAAGCGGATAGGTTGTAAAAACTAGGAAGGGTGAAACTGGGGATCATGTGCTGTCCACGATGAAATGTGAGTAATAGTCGTCTGATTTCAACGATGGTTTGGATATGACCACATAACAAATTGCAAGGGTGCGTTTGCGGATTGCAAAAAGAGACCTAGTTCTTTTTTACGCAAAAAGATGAGCGATGGTAATATGTGCAATCCAATAATCTCTTTACAAGTTGATTGTGTGTAGTTTTTAGATTGGCTCTTGAAAACACTAAGACTTTCCTTCAAACTTGGAAAAAATATATCAGAAGAGAATGGCATCTTTTTAAGAACAGAAAACTTATTTTTTATCTGAAAATAAAACATTAAATAAGAAAGTAGTCTATAAGTAGTGATAACAAATTTGAAGAAACAATTGTCTTTTTTGCATTACAGTGTCAGAAAATGAGGATTTTATATTTGTGCCAAAAAGATTGACACTTTATTCTAATTTTTGATCAACTTTATATACAATAATTGTTTCATTTGTATGTTTAGGCACAATGAATTTAACGTTATTATAATTGAATTACAATTTTCGAAATGATCTCAATATGGTTTTAAAAAACTGTCAGTGATTATAAAATTTTCAATTTTTAGAGCTCCATAAACAATGTGTTTGTAAAGAGCCCGAAATCTGATCTGAAAAATTCTAGACTTTTTTGTTTATTCTCTGCAAAGAATAAATTTATGGTCTACGAAAAGGGACCTAATATATTAAAAAATCATTTTTCACTTTCTTATTAATCCGATTAGAGTTTAACACGCTCTTTCACATGGCGATAGCGAAAAATCATAATTAGTTTAAAATTTTACAAATAATGAAGACAAAATTTATAAATTTATATCTCTTCAATGTTCCTGTTTTTTTAACAGCTGTTTTTTGGAAAACTTATCTCCGCATGTAAGGTCCGTTTTCGTAGACCAGGTTACATGTATTAAACCTTATATTAAAGTTTAACTTATAATCATATTTCTTCAACTTTTAAATAAAATTAATTTTTAAAACAATAACTTTGTGCAATATTAAACTTGCTAAATGTAACAAAAGATTAGAAAGTAATTGTTCCTGCTTATTTGTAATATGAAAATTATTTCAATCAATTAAATATTATTTTGTGTTTATTACACAATTTTTAAAAACATATGTGAGCCCTTTTCGAAATTTACAATTTCATTGTTAATTTTAAGTGCGTCTTGATATTTGTAAATAATTATTTAACTCTGATATGTACTTACTTGTTTCAAATCTATTTGGACAATAGGGTCCCATGACCATTATCGCCTCATCTTCAGTATATCTTACTTTTAATATATCATCCATTCTTTCTAGAAAAATAATTTACGCTAATTAAAAGTTTTATGCAACTTTACAATTCTAAAAATGTGGGTTTGTCTTTTTATTTAGACGTAATGCAATTTTTTTTTCAAGAACTTTTTTAAATATGGGACATTCCACGTCAACACGGACAGAACTCTAAACAAAAATGGTTTTGATGGATTTAAACGTTCTAGGGCTTAAAAGATTTCTACATTCGTGTACTTTAAGATGCCGATGGGCGTTTTTTAAAAAATTTCATTTTTGGTGCCAATAGAGCTGTCAAAAGTCAAAAAGTCGAGAAATTTTAAAATACTTTTATGAATTAAAAGCTAAAAACGAGGTATATAATTCTGAAACTCATTATTTAACAGTTTTTAGGGTCACTGATTATAAATCTAAAGTTTTTTTTCAAAAATTCAAAATGGCGGATCCAATATGGCGGACAAAAGATCAAAGAAGCAGAAAGAATGGTTTCTTTGCGGAAAACATATTATTCGATAATTTTTAAGGTCGCTGATGAAGAATCTGATGTTATTTTTTAAAATTTCAAAATGGCGGATCCAAAATGGTGGACAAAAATTTTAAAAGTAGTTCAAAAATTCATTTTTTTGCTTGAAACTTTCCATATGAAGGTTTTTGAGGTCGCTGATTACTAATCTGACGTTAGTTTTTAGTAATTCAAAATGGCGGACAAAAATTTTAAAAGTAGTTCAAAAATTCGTTTTTTTCCCTAAAACTTTCTACACTCAGAAAAAAATTCGTTTGAAGCAACCAAATTTGAACTACTTTTAAAATTTTTGTCCGCCATTTTGGATCCGCCATTTTGAATTACTAAAAACTAACGTCAGATAATCAGCGACCTCAAAAACCTTCATATAAAAAGTTTCAGGCAAAAAAACGAATTTTTGAACTACTTTTAAAATTTTTGTCCGCCATTTTGGATCCGCCATTTTGAATTTCTTTGATGAGACATTTGAAATGTCACTTAATTTTTACAACCTTACAAAGTGGGCAACTAAGTCTTTTGTATAAATGTTATACTATTGCAGTAGTGAATCACTTTCGGTTTGTAAATTATCAACTACTATCATTAATTCATTACAGTGAATAGGCGAAATATATTATATACACACGTAAAGCGCTGCGATTTTCTTCCTCTTGTTGTTGAAAGGCTCTTGACATTGGTGAATCTGTCATAACTTCTAATAAAAAAAATACATTTACAATTTTTATTATGTTTCATAAATAATAATCTTTATTTAGTTTAAAATACATTTAACAAATATAATTGTTCTTGTGCATAAATTTTGCTACTTTTTTTTATTAAAATCATGGCCCTTGTGACTTTTTCCTCGTTTTTCAACAAGTTTTTTTATAAATCCTAAACCACATTTATGATCGATGCTAAACATAGTTCAATGGAATATATTGTCTTTTAAATTAATTATGGATTATTGTTAAACTATATTTAAATAGCTTTTTCTATTATTATTCAACAAAATGTTTTTTTTCTAATATTTCCAAATGCCATTTCTACTTATCTCTTTAAATCACGAGTACAGTCGATAAATGAGAAATAATACCTACAAATATGTATTAAAATCATTGTTTCTAATAGACAAACACATGGCATTGGAGAAAGCATAATATTTATAGTCAATTTATTGTACTTTAGAAGTAAAGAAACAAAAAGTTGAGGTTAGGAGATTGACAGGCGCAGGGATGTCAACCACAATTAGGCTGTTCAAGTTTGGTGGAGGTAAATCCAATATGTCGATTTCCCGGAGGACAAACAATAACGTTAGCTCTTATGGGGACAATCTTCTTTTTTTTATTTATCATGTTAAAACAAAATTTTCGAACCTATGTTTATTAGGATTTTTATTTTTAATTTACTGTTTAATGGAATAATAAAATTTATAAAAATAAAAAAATTATTTCTTTTAATTCATTAAATAGTAAATTAAAAATAAAAACTAAAATCCTAATAAACATAGGGTTGAAATTTTTGTTTTAACATGATAAATGAAAAAAAAAGATTGTCGCCATAAGAGGCGCTAAATTTTAAACGTCAAACACCAGTAAATTCATGGAATGTCAAACTTGTTGAAAAACGGGTAAGAACCATGTTTGTAAATGAAGCAACCCATACAGCACATTATATTTCCTAAACATTTTATGAATATTTCATTGAAAGATTTGAAATATTTCAATGCAAGGTTCATGAAATGTTGAGGAAAACAGGAAAATGTCCGCCTATAAGAAATATTGCCGTGCAATTTTGCTGAAATATTACACTTTAATACTCCTGCAATATTACATATGAAGACTCTGCAATATTCAGGAAACATTTCAAAGAAAGTTAGAAACTTTTTTAAAATATGAAATCAATCGTTACTTTCTAACATGTTCAATACCTTAGGATCCTGGAAAATTAAAAACTACTGCGCAGCTGTACAGGCCATAGAAACTGAGATCGACCAGTGCGCATCATTTAAGTTGGAAATTTTCTACAATATTTTAATGAAATATTTCAGCAAAATTACACGGCAATATTTCTTATAGGCGGACATTTCCCTAATTTCAGTAATATTTCAAGGACTTCGCATTGGAATATTTCAAAATTTCAATAAAATATTTCAGAAATATTTAAGAAATATAATGTGCTGTGTGGGAAAACAAGGTAATTTGCATTTATAAATGAAAATTATTTATATAAAAAATAAATTTGTATTGTATATGCTCCTTAATAAATGATTCTTATAATTTTCAGTGAAATGTTAGCGATTTACAGCATATTTTTCTCTGTCTCAAGTATACGTTAATTTCAAGGCCTCCTCAAATCATAAGGTATTTCAACTTGGGTCGTCCGGTGACGCCATTTTTCAAAATAGCGGATTGACGGAAGACAGTCATTGACTGCAGTCAATGGAACCAAGTCAGTTTTTTAAACATAACTTTTTAACAAATAATTTTTTTGTTTATTAGTAAATTATTTTTTATTTATCGAGACCCATTTTTTAAAACAATACAATTGTCAAACCGGTTTTTATTGTTTTAAAAAATGGGGCTCGATAAATAAAAAATAATTTACTAATAAACTTATGTTCAAAAATTAATTGTTAAAAAGTTATGTTTAAAAAACTGACTTGGTTCCATTGACTGCAGTCAATGACTGTCTTCCGTTAATCCGCCATTTTAAAAAAGTGACGTCACGCTACGACACAGGTTGAACTACTTTATTATATTCTTTGCAAGGCCCTTGCCACCCAAAGAGTACGCATGTTGGCAGCAAAAATGTTCCACCTCTTGCTAACTTGGAATGCAAGTTTCAAAGGATGAGATATTGCAAGTTTGCAGCAAAATTGCAGAAATTGTATTAGAACATTATTATATTATTATTCAATTAATTAATTATTTATCAATTTAATTTTAGATACAAATTCCCTTTTATATTTGGTAATTTGGCTAAATGGAAATTCGGATGATTAGGTATTCGAATAAATGAGATTTCGGTAATTTGGTCATTTGGATAATTGGAAATTCGGCTATTTGGCAATTCGGATAAATGGGCGTTCGGACATTTGGGTATTCTGATAAATGGTCATTCTGACATTTAGCTTTTCCGATAAATGGGCATTCGACATTTTGAACTTTGGTTAAATGGGAATTCGGTCATTTGGGATTTAGGAAAAATTCATGCGCCTCCAAATTTGCAGCCAACTTGCAATGTAATAATGCAAAACTGGCAAAGCAAGTTTGATGCAAGTTTGCTGTCAACTTGTTTGCTGTATGGGCAGTTTCATGGAAGGACTGGGAAAACCTTGCCAAATGCTGGGCTATGATTTCTGCTAGTCTATTAGTCAATTTATTATTAACATTTTTCAGATATTTTATTGTCTATTTATATTTTTAAGTCTTTTAACTCAAAAAATATTTTCAATTTTGTATAAAACGTTTTAACAATTTAATTTACATTTCTTTGTATAGATTATTAACATTAAAAATATCGTTTCATCACTAAACCAAAAGTCACGACTTCATTTTCTGATTTCTTTTATGAATATTTATTATTATTTGTTGTGTTAATTAAATTTTTAATCATTATTCACATTTTATAGTAATGAAGTAGTAACTTTTTTTGAACTTCAATGTTTTAGGTTATAAATAAAGATTTGTTGAATGGTTGAATCAGATTTCAATTTTTCTATATTTTTTTGAAAACAGGAAAGTTATTATAAAATTTATAAGTTTGTTTCGTGTTTAAAAAGTCATAATTAAATATTTTATACACTTACTTGTATCAAAATCAATTTACAAGAAGAATAAACTTTTATTCAAGCTGATGAAATGTCAAAAGCTTTTAAAAACAAAAGCATACGCAATTTGCATAAACCTTACATGAGGGTAGTGTTTTCAAATGTATTTTTTGCGGTAAATAAGAATCTTGATTCTTTATTGTTTCCTTATGTTTTTTATGATTGATGATTTTTTAAAAAATTGAGTTATATTCCTTGAAAACATTTTTTTCATATTTGTTCTGAAAAATATTATGGCGAAAAGGTGTTATGAAATTTTTTGTTTTAAAAAATGTTATATTAAATTATGCCTTTTGAAACGAATCCCGAATAAAATGAATGTCATGAATTTTTAAATCAATGGGTTAATTTCTTTTCTAGGAGTGTAATTCTTAAAAATTATTCTTTATAACACAAATCTTGAAGTTTCAATTTCTCTAGTAGAATAGATACTAAATCTCTGTGAGCAGAGATTGTAATTATTATTTTAAATAATTATGTTTTAATAGTTTTATAATTTTTATATATAATTACTTATTTATAAATAATATTTGCAATAAACACGAAAAGTATAATAATTATAATATATGGACGTTCGTATTAAAAAGGACCACTTTGCCGGTTTGGAGTTATGTATATGGGCATATTCCTTTCTTGATTTGGAAAATTTTGAGTGGTTTTAGAGTCTTATAGATGAAAAATTCGCAAAGCTTTAAGACTAAAGTTGGAAGTGTCAAAATACTATAGTTTTGAGAAAAACGAGTTTAAAGTCAAATATATTAAAATGTCCCCTGTCGTGCAATAAAAACATGCCACATTGCTACAATTTGTTATATAAAAGTTTCAAGTGTCCGAATTTTGTATGCAAAATGTGCTATCCGAGAGAAAAGTGGGGAAAAATATGATAGGGTTGAGCGGGGTGATTGTGACCTTCTATAGGAGGTTTCATCCTTGAATATAAACTTAAAATATAAAGTCTTTTTTAACAGAAAATAAAAGTGTATTAAAATTTATATCATCCAATTTTGAAAAATTAAGTTGTAAAATTTAAAAAAAAGATATTTTCATCCACGTTTTGTGTCTTTTTCTTTATACGCACTGAAGATTATAAATTTCTAACCAATTATCATAAACATGTGCAATATAGCTTATTTTAATCATAAAAACATTTAACAGAATTCTACTTTGATAAAGTTTGTTGACAACAATTTGTTTAAAAAATGTACACTTTGTTAATAATTTTTTCTCAAAAACATTATTCAATACAATATTCCCAAGTGCGAAAATCAATACGGGCCAATACTGGCAACTGTAGTGGCGAGTCTTGGCAGTCAATCTAGGCCGATAGTGGGTCGATTCTTGAATGTTAATCACGGTTGAATCTCGGCAGCCGTGGTTAACATCCTCGGAGCCACACCAATATTGGCGCAAAAACTAAAAATAACGAAAATATAGAAGCTAAAATAAACTAAATAAACGTTGTTATACGATGTTATATTATTACCTAATTAATAACATAAAAATATATTTTAATAAATAACTATTAATAACATAATTCAATTATATGTATTAATTTAAATAATTAAAAATATACTTTAAATTACGTAGAATATTTATTTATAATATTTATCAATTAAATATGATATTTTCAGCCAGTTATAAACGGAAAAAATATTTTTTAATCTTTCAAACTATTATTGTTAAAACATATACAATTTTCCCTTATTAAAATTTAACTACATTTATTTTCACTTGTTTCAATAATAGAGTTCTATTTCTCTTTGCCGTTATTGCGCCATCATTGGGCCGAGATTTGGCTCATAATTGGCAGCCATAAATTGATTTTAAAATATTGGATACTTTGGCCGTTATTGTGTCATTATTGGGCCGAGATACGTCACGTCGTTAGCAGTGATAATTCGCGATTGTTGATTCTTTACTTGGGCCATTATTGCGCCAGTATTGAGCCGAGATTCGATTCAATTTCAGAAATTAAAGAAAAACGAAGAATCGGTGTGAATATTGGTGCATTAATGGGCCGAAAATTGGCCGAGTTTCAAAAAATAGGGAAAAACTGACTATCAGTGCCAATATTGGTTCGTTAATGGGTCGAGTTACGTCTTGTTTTTGGCAATGTTAATTTGCCATTACCAATTTGTTATTCGGACAGTTAATGCGCCATTATAAGACCGATATTCGTCCCAATGTCCGCAAATTACAAAAATTGAGAATCAGTGCCAATGTTGCGTCATTATTGGGCCGAGATTCGGTCCAATGCTGTCAATTAAAAAATTTCATGATCGGTGCCAATACTGGCACAGTAATGGGACGATTTGAATGCCAGTGTTGGCCCAGTAATATCTACCGTATTTCGGCAGACATTATTGAGCCAATCTTGGCTCGTA
The DNA here is from genome assembly GCF_019393585.1 of Leptopilina boulardi. Lineage (NCBI taxonomy): Eukaryota > Metazoa > Arthropoda > Insecta > Hymenoptera > Figitidae > Leptopilina > Leptopilina boulardi. Next base: position 1,098,634 of record NW_026137888.1, read on the forward strand.
TTGGCAGTCATGGCATTTCGCACTTGAGTATATAATTGTCAACAACATTCAGAAGAGTAGAATTGTAGTGAATGTTTCTAAGATTAAAAAGAGTTGGTGTTTATAAAAAAATTGGTTTTTGCGGCCTAACACGAGTTGAAATCTTTAATACATATGGGGAATTTCACGTTACATTTCGGTTCAAAATTTTAATTCGGGCAAACATATTTGAGAGCTTCCGTGCGAGTACGGTAGGCCCATTGCTTCCTCATTGTGGATCAACTGTGAACCCACTACAACACGGAATTTTATATTAACGTTTTGTAAAATGGATGTATTTTATTATTTTTTCTCAAATTATATTTCATGACATGTTCCCAAGTGCGAATTGCCAGGACTGCCAATACGGTCCAATATTGGGCCAGTAATGTCAGCCGTATTTCGGCTAACATTACTGGGCCAATATTGGAGTTTAAATTCGTCCCATTACTGTGCCTTTACTGGTGCCGATGTTCTTTTTTTTTATTTGACGAGACTGGCCCAAATCTTGGCTCAATAATGGCGCATTAACGACCAAGTAAGGAGCCAATAATGGCAAATTAAAATTACCGGTAACGAGACGTGTCTCGTCCGATTACTGGGCCAACATTGGCACTGATGCTCACTATTTCTAATTTGCTGATACTGGCCGGAGTTTTGGCCCAATAATGGCACATTAACGGGCCAAATAATGAACCAGTAATGGCAAATTGACATCGCTAATAACGAGACGAATCTCGGCCCATTACTGGGATAATATTGGCACCGATAATAAATTATTATAGAATTTATAATGGCAAAATAAGAATTGCCAATATCGCGACGTGTCTCGGCCGATCACTGGCTAAGCATTGGCACCGATCCTTAATTATTCAAGGATTTATAATGGCAAATTAGCATTGCCAAAATCGCAACGTGTCTCGGCCGATCACTGGCACAGCATTGGCACCGATCCTTAATTATTCAAGGATTTATAATGGCAAATTAGCATTGCCAAAATCGCGACGTGTCTCGGCCGATCACTGGCTAAGCATTGGCACCGATCCTTAATTATTCAAGGATTTATAATGGCAAATTAGCATTGCCAAAATCGCGACGTGTCTCGGCCGATCACTGGCTAAGCATTGGCACCGATCCTTAATTATTCAAGGATTTATAATGGCAAATTAGCATTGCCAATATCGCTACGTGTCTCGGCCGATCACTGGCTCAACATTGGCACTGATGCTCACTATTTCTAATTTGCTGTGACTAGCCGGAGTTTTTGGCCCAATAATGGTACATTAACGGGCCAAATAATGAACCAATAATGGCAAATTAACATCGCTAATAACGAGGCAAATCTCGGCCCATTACTGGGATAATATTGGCACCGATAATTAATTATTTTAGAATTTATAATGGCAAATAAGCATTGCCAATATCGCGACGTGTCTCGGCCGAATACTGGCTCAGCATTGGCACTGATTTTCTACTATTCAAGGGTCGATGTATATAATGGCGAATTATAATTGCCAGTAGTGCGACGTAGTTCGGGCCAATAATGGCAAAAAAAATCTGCCAAGTGTTTATCGTTGTTTACGAGTGCTACAAGACATGCGCATGTGTTTACGTAACCTGAAACTGTAACACATAACCTAAAACTGTTGTTTGCCGAGTAATTTACTTTTTATAAGTAATTAATATATGCCAAAAAAATGACCAGTTACAAGTCAGTGAAGTATCGGGCCTTAAAACGATTACTCGAGAAAGATAGCAGTGATGAATTCGAGCCGCCAGATAAATTGATGAACTTGTCTCTAAGTGGATCGACTTCGGATTTTGTCAGTTCGGAGTCAGCATGTTCAACAATGGACAATAATTTAATTCCACAATATGAGTAAGTTATATTATATACAATATAAAAATAATTATTTTTATCTTATGAATTTTACAATTATATATGTGTATCTTACAATGAGAAATAATTTTTTCCAGATCGGATCGAAATATGGGAAAAGTGTGTTTGTCAGAAAATCTCCCTTTGCCAGAAAAATCAGATTCACCACCTGTTCCATCTGCAGTTGATGTTGATAATTTTGTGTTGCCCATTGTAGCTTCTCAGAGGTAAATGTTTAATAAATTTATAATATAATTTAATTTCTTGAGATTATTCTTAAAAAAGTCAATTGAAAAATTATTTTGTCTATTTTTTCTTTTTTTTCCTTTAAATAACTCAAATATATTAACTTTAAAAAAATTCAGTTTATTAATTAAAAATGGTCAATTTTAATCAATTTTAGTGACGATTCTCTGTCAGCTTACGATTCTGACGAGATGAAGGAGGCAGAAAAAAACTTTGCAGAAAATTGCAAATTGGACCAAAATGGCCAAAATGACGCAGAAGAACCTGAAACATTGCGTTAACTTTAATAAGCTCATTGTAAGCTCCTTATTGTACCTTCAAAAAGATAAAAAAAATAAAACGTATTTTACTTAATTTTTTCGTATTTTTATTATTTTAATTAACTATTAAAAATTAATAATTTATTTCATTGAAAATAATTGAGCCGATATTGTCCCATTATTAGTCGCCAAGATCGAGCCATTAATGTCTGCCGAGATTCGGCTGCCGAATGTCAGTCAACACTTAAAAACTAACATTCGACCTAGAATCGGCACCAATAATGGGCCATTAATGTCTGCCGAGATTTGGCTGCCGAATGTCGGACGACACTCAAAAACTAACATTCGACCAAGAATCGGCACCAATATTAGGTCAATAATGGCAGCCGATTGTCGGCCGCCGACGTCCAGCCGTGGTAAACATCCAAGAGTCGGCCCAGTCTTGCTGCCAACACTCGGCGCCATCGTTGCCAATACTGGGCCGATATTGGGCCGTGTTGATTTTCGCACTTGGGATATGGACAAATCCACGAAACTTTTAATTTTTATGATCCTCGAATTGATCACTTAAAAGTCTATTATTTTAAATTAAAACTCCTTTTATCATTATATTTAACTAAATTATATACAAATTAACATTTATGTACAGCATTAGTACAAAATATTAATTTGCCAATTACTTTTATTAGTGCAAAATTGAAAAAGAAATGAAATTTCATTTGAAACGCTTATAAAAGTTTATTTTCTTAATGATTTTATCTTTGAGGCGCGTAAAGTACCTCTACAGATGCAAGAAAATAGTTAACAATCATATTTTTTATAATTTTTTCACTATGCCATTATTATTATTATTTATTTTAAAAAAATATAATTATACGTCTTCTTATGCAAATATCTATTGCGGCGTAAAATAAAAATAAAAATTCAATAAATTGGTGAATAGATAATAATAATAATAATAACTAAAAAAATAAAAATTCAAGACCTTTTTCATTCATGTGCCTCTAATTGTACTCCTGTAAGAGCAATTTAAATATGTTAGTAAAAATCGTGATTTCGTTTAAATTTATTCATTTATATGAAAGGCACAACTACAAACATACTTGAAACAGATCAATCTATAATGTGATTGAAGCATTTTCTTACAACTGTTTCAAAAAAAATTGCCGCCCAAGGATTTTGAATATAATCAATGTTTTTAAGTTAAGAATGCCCAGTGAGCACGGAGACACAAGTTGTTTTCAGGACGTCTTTAAGACATCCTCACAATCTCTATGTCTGGCCAAAGTACGTCCTAAAAACACCTTGTGTCCCTGTGCCCACTGGGTGTGCTTCAAGTTTTAAAACTTATATTCTTAAGGGCTAAAATGGGCAATTACAAGATCAATCTTCTTACAAATCCGTATAATTGTGTAATTTTTTCTGCTGATTACGAAAATCACATAGAAAATTGTTAAATTATTCATTCACAGAAAACACCTGCTTTCAAATGGAGTATAAATTCCATATTGAATTTGATTCGCAATAAAAATGAAACTGAGATGCGCATCAAATTGAGTATGAAAATTATACTCAATTTGAAACCATGTTTTTTCGGTGTTTGTATGGTAAAAAGCATAAAAAAACCCATAAAGATCATTTCTTTCTGTTTTTTGCATTTATCTCAGTAAATGTAAACAATTTGAAAAAATACTTTACACAAAAGTTATAGTTCTCAATGAAATATGTTTTTTCTGTTCTGTGCTCTTTTTATCAGAATTGTATATTTTTCAAGAAAAATGAAATAAACTGCAAATTGGTTTGAATAAAAAACAATTTTACATTCCTTACTTTTTCTAAATTCTGACGTGCTACGTAATTTCGGGAAATGTGATCGTGTTCAGCAGACAAAATTGCATTGGAAACCACCCCGATATATGAAAAATAATAACAAATGTCAAATTTGGTAGGTCTGTAATTTCTTAACAATAACGAGCTAAACATTGACGGTGTGAGCTAGGAATAAATGGCAGATACAAATTTGTAGTTCTAAAATATACTTGAACACATACATGAATTAAGTTCAATGTGCCTGTAAATTAAAAAACAAAAAATTTTATTGTTGAAAGTTTAAGGTTTCGTGGATTTGCCCATACCCAGCAAACTCATGTAACATGCATGTAACAGTTCTATGAAAATGTCAGCTTATTCGTGTAACTTGTTACTGGCATAATTTTTGCAGTGAAATTATTATTATTTTTCAAATATGAGTTGTAATTTGATTAAAAAAATGTTAACAAGGAAGCACGGTGTTCAAGAAATGAACATAGAAACAACTTCCCTTATTAGGAGATAATGTTCTTTTATAAAGAAGGATCCATCTTTTTGTTTATTTTATAATAAATGAAATATTTAAATTTTTTATCAATGCGTTGACTACTGGTTTTGAATATATTTACTTAATCATCATCATCATAATTGTTATTATCTTATAGCAAAGGGAAATGTGGAAAATATTGAAGAAAAATCTGAAAATAAGAGAAGTCCAATTCTTGGGAGAAAAATGAGTCCAATCCTTGGAAGGTAAAGAAGTTCAATTATTCTAAAAAAGAAACGGTCCATGCAACATGAGTTTTTACCAAAAAAGTAGTATTTCACTACGGGACATACTTTTTCTTTTCGGACGCCGAAAATTTTAGTGGTGTGTTATCAAAAATATTTTTTCCATTATATATTATTTTAAATGTTTATTTTAAGTTTATTAATAATAATAATTAATAATAACTGTAAATTTAAATGAAATATTAAAAAGAAATAATTAAAAATTGAATTTTTAGTTTTAAATCTTTTTGGTACTTTTTCCGCTTCAATGTTAGGGTATGTTTAATCTGTCTTAATCTATCTATCATTTATCTATCTACAAAGATTTAAGCAAAAATTCTCATGATAAAATTAAAATTTGGGATTTCTGGCAAAAGTAAGCACTGCTCAGTTTATTTAATTCAACAATAAGATTTAGAAAGTTAATGTCATAACTGTAGATTTATAAAATAAATAAAGTACAAGTACTCGGAGATGAAGTTTCTCTATTCCGGATAAACCTTTAAGGGAATATCTATAATGGCGGCGAATATTGAATGAATTGGGAATTTTGAAATGGTCAAAGTTTTGGGAAAGCACGTAAAACAGATATTACCCAGCCGAAGAGTGGAAAATATTTGCTCAGGGGAATCTAGATTTTGTCAAATACACTGCCGCTACTACTAAAACTGTAGATGATAATCTTCGTTTGGTTAGTGTTTATTATTGTTCTTTTTATATTTTATCTTAAAGAATAGCACTTTTACTCAAATGATTTTAAAATATAAATTAAAACAAATTTCGTGTTAATGAATGAGTGTGGAAATGAAATAATTTTAAAAAATGTAAAAACTATTTAATGTGTCATGAAATGAATAGATATATAATTTTAATTCAAGAAGCAATTTCAGTATTTAATGAAATTAACATTTAAATTTTAGTATTTTCTTAAATTCAAAATTAAACATCATTCTAAAACAAGATTAAAAATTTTATTTTTTAGCGTTTAATGACATTGAAATTTGAAGACTTTTTTTTTTTTTGGTAAATTGATTATTGAACTAAAATTGACGCATATATTATGGTAACGCATAAATATTGATTTTAATTTTAAACAATCGACACAAATTTTAAGTTTTGCAATTATATATTTAGAAGAATCTCAAATATAACATTATTCAATGAACCATAAGTATTCAACAAAGTACAATTTGAATATAGGAAAATTGTGTTCATTTTGTACTTTTGAAAAAGTTATAGAATATAACATTATTTTTTAAAAAAGTCGTTTTTTTGTTTCATGCAATCAGAAATGGTTAATAATTTTAAGCAATTGAAACTTATTTTCCATACAGTCTGGCACTTCTTGATATCTCCATTGTTTGTGTTTCCTCCAATTCGTGTATAATCACTTGTCTTTCTTTTTTAGTCTTCTTTTTTTTCGCAGTGGCTCTACTGCATGCTCTTGGATTTGTTTCTTTTAAATTTATTCATAGTTTCGATTCGCGACATTTCAATCTAAATGTGAATAAATTTATTATGATTTTTATTTTCTAACTTTAAGGGAAGGTTCTCAATGTGGGGATGTCGAGACAAACAACAAACAAAAATTTGAATTTTTTCCCTGCAACGATTATGACTCATTGATTTACTTCTTTCTACAATTACAGATATATACTTGAGATTTTAAAAAATATGTTTAAATTTAAAAAAATGCAAAAGTGGTGGTCAATATAGTGAACCTAAAAGAGGATGTTTCTTTAAATAATTAAAACTGTGGTCAATCTGCAATCTGTAATTTTGAATTAAAATTATAGAAAGAAAAATTTTTAAAAAGTAAACATGTTCAATATTAGGTTATACCTATGAAGTAGTCAAAAAGTTTAAAAATGACAAAATGGCGGATACTGTTTTAAAAAAGTTTGATTTTTGCACCATTTTTTTAATGTTTAACACCTTACAAAACATCTTCATTGTTAACAAATTTACCATATTAGACCATATTATACATATATTTTGTTCTCTAAAAACTAATTTTAAAACAACTTGAATTGCTCTATCCTTGAAATGGTAGATGTACTAAATGGAGTTGGTTACTAATATTTTAAACAATTGTTCAATTTATCTAAATAAGCGGATAACTAAATTTTGTCATAAAAAGTGTTTCCAATGTCAAATTATAGATAAATATAATCTAAAAAAATTGGAAGATTTAAAGGTTAAAGGCCTAAGCAGAATAGATTCTTGAACGGGAACGCAATCGTGAACGGAAACGTAAGAATGGGTGAGAGAAGAATAAAGATATTGGCTATCCTTCTCTTACACATTCTTAAGTTTCCGTTTACGATTGCGTTCCCGTTCAAGAATCTATTCTGCTTAGGCCTTAAAGCAGAATAGACTCAACAGTAAACGCAAACATATGGGCTAACGCATAAAGGTCTAAGCAGAATAAAAAACGTAACCGTAATCACAATTGTAAACGGAAGAATGAGTTAGAGAAGGATAGTCATATATTGTTGTTTTTCTCTTACTAATTCTTCCGTTTGCGATTGCGATTCTGTTTACATTTCTATTGTGCTTAGGCCTTAATACATTCATGAAAGTCATTCGGGAATGAGATGTATGCAGAGATGGGTAAAAGTGCTTTTCTGGAGGTTTTCTACGTATAATACATAAATGACGTATTATACGTATAATACTGTAGAAAACCAGGTTTTCGACATAGTAGCCGCATCAATGGCAACATAACCTTTTTTTGTTATTTACTTACTGCTTTATTGTTGATAAATAAGTATTAATTAATAAATAAAATATTTAAATTTTGATCAATTGAGAACTTTCAGTTGAGTTAAATAATATTATCTTATTTGCAATAATTTCGTAAAAAATGTTAACATTTTAAATGTGCTTTAGTTCTCAATTTAGAAGAGAAATACTAATATAATTTAAATTTTATCAAAGCATCGATAATTAATTTTTGCTAATATCAGAACTATTGAAAATTCGAAACTAGCAGATTTAGGGTTGTTTCTCAAAATTAGCTTTATATATATATTACACGTGTAGAAAACTCATGCAATCCCAGGGACTTGCAATATTCACAGTCAAAATTCACGTAAATTTTGAAGTATCAAAATTAAAGTTATTCAGGAAAATAAAAAAAATTACGTTATAATCTGAAATAATATTAATATTTTCCTTCTATAGAGGGCAACAATTTTAGATCCCAAATAAGGCCAGAAAAAAGTTAATAACCGTTAACAACATTAATTTCGATAAGTTGAAATTTGACCAGTCCCTCCTCTTAAATTACATTTAAATTTGTCTGCCATCATAATTCGAAAACTGATTGATTTATTTTAAAAGATCTTATTGCATTCTATTCTGGGGAAGTTTTTTAGCTCTAATATACCAATAAGTTTTATTTTTATGTTTACTGTGATTAATTTAATGTTAAAATAATAACGTTTTTTCAATGTTTTATTTTCAAAAGCTTGTCATTTTTTTAAATTTTGATAGTTTTGAGTTATTCGAAGTTTGTCCGCTAAATAAAATTCGACTGAAGAGAATGCATCAAAAAATTTTGTAATCGGACCATCAGTTTCGATTTATAATGGCAGCCAAATGTCAATACAATTTTAAAGTTTGGATAAAGCACCCTCTATAGAAGGAAAATATTAATATTTTTTGAGATCATAACTTAAATTTTTTATTGTCCTAAATATTCATAAAAACTTATAAAATTAATTAATTATTTAAACTTATTATATTTTGAAACTTTTAAGAAAGAAATGTTTAAAAAAACCTTCAATTTAAGATTTGAAATTAAAGTGCTCAACAACTGCAGTTTTTATATTTCAATATTATTGTTAACTCAATTTTTTAAAGAAATGATTAAATAATGTATCCTAGTTAATTTTAAAAAATTGTAATATCAATAACATTAAAACATAAGAACTACATGTATGAATCTGCCGAAATTCACTACAAAAATTAAAACTTTTGTAGAAAATCAGAACAATTTTGCTATAACAGTGAAATGTTTGGTACAACAACAAAATGTTTCCTATTCTTCTATTATCGAACATATATCTTGCTCAACAGCAAATTCCCTTTATACGTATAGTTCTACTTTCCAATTAATTATTTTTGACAGTAGGGGAAAGTCGGTAAATGGAACCGCCTAAAAAACATATTTTAAAAAAATTAATTGCTGGAATAAAATCTTAATTCTAACTTTTTTCGCTGTTTTTAATATCTATCTTTAATATCGGATAATATGGAAAAAACATTATTTTATATTTAGATTAAATGTTTTTAAATGGTTCAATTATTATTAATAGTTGCTTTTGCGTGAAACAATAGAAACTTTTGTTTAAAACTTCAAAAATTTAATAAAATTAATCATTTTTTCCAATGACATATTATCTTATCAAGTGTTCATCAAGAAAGAATTTTATAAAATTATAAAGATTTTAAAAATACAGTTATTTCATATTAAAACATTTAAATTTTCAAAACGTACACATTGTACAATTATAGTGTTAAAATATTGTAAAAGTTAAAAGTCAACAAATACCATAGGTGGATTATGAAAACTTCCGTAGTTAACACAGAGGCTTTAATTACAACAAAACAATGTTGTTAAATAAAATAAGAAAAATAAATTATATTATTGTTACCTTTATCAGTATCCAAAACTCAAAAACTAAATATAATTATGCTTAAGATAAGCAGGAAAGAAAAATAAATATTATATTTTTTCTTTTATCTGGAACTTCTAAAATTGTTACAACAAAAAAGTCAGTCGTCATATGACATTACCAAAGATAAACGGTGTTTTCTGATCGGGTTTGATACATTCATAAAATTTTAATTCGTTAATGTTTTCTCTATGAAGAAGTAAAAAAATAATTTAATTAAATGCAGTAATAATAACTATTGATGTCAAAAATATTAAAATGCACAATGATATGACGTGCGAGTGATCGTATATGGATCATTCTCTTAAAAAGAATAAGCTTTACATTAATATTTAATAGAATAAAACTTATCAACAACCTCAAAAATTTACAAATAAGTTTCGAAAGAATTCAAAAAATGTTAAAACTCTCGTTTATCATATTGAATCCGATATTTAATGTTTTCAAATATGAACATTAAATTCGTAATCAGAAGCTTCAAAAATTTCAGTGACAAAATCTATCAAAATGATTGTCTAAATTAACTATTTTTTTCCATAATATTTTTATAACAATTTGTTAATGGATGTATAATATAATTGTACAATTCATAAATTGATATAAGTAAATTTTTATATTTAATGAGAAGAAATATCTTTGTATGATTGAATTAAAAATTAATATATACTCATTTTGTTTGATTCTAACAATTTAAATATTGAAGTAAATTTAATATCTAAATTGTGGGTTATGTTGATCATTTCAAAATTTGAAAAAATTATATTGTAGAAACAAAATTAAAATACGATTGAGAATCGTAAATTGTAAATTAATTTGAATCCTATAATCCGATTCACAACCATATTATATGGTTAAATGAAGTTTTCCTTTTCTTGGACAGTTATTCGACATATTATGCATACCATATAAAAATAATTAATAATATTTATTATTTTAATAAAAATAAAAAATCAGTTTTTTTTAATTACGAAATGGAGTTTTTATAATAAACTAAACAATAAATCGATGAAACAGTAAAAAACTAAATTACCAAATTTGTTGAATTTTTGTTTACATTTTTTATATGTTACGAAAACGAGTCTATAATGGCATTAAAAAAAGAATTAAATACTAGAAAAACTTCACCAAATATTTTGTTATAACTCTTTACAGATCAATTTAAAAAAATAGTATATATTGCTAAACAAATGATATAATTATATTACAGGTTATAAACTAATAACTTCTGTTTGAATAAAATATACTTTGTTTTCTGTCACAAAGTAAAAATATTTCAAAAAATATATCACTTTTTATTTATTTCCCGTATGATCTTATTGAATAATTTTAAATACTTTTGTATAGCTAGCAGAATTTTTATAAATTATATTTATCTAAAAAAATGTGAACAAATAATATTTACTTTTCTAGAGAATGACCCTTATACAACATTAATTATTAATTAAAATGCACAATTTTCTAAAAAAAAACAAATTAAAAAAATTATGAAAACAACCATATTGATTTTTCTTAGTAATAAAAATTTTACTAAATTAATAACAAATAAAACATAAAGTTGTTAAGTATATTTAAATTACATTTTCTATAAATTTAAAAAAAAAATTTAATAAGATTTATTTTATTTCATAATTAAAATAATATAAATTATATGTCAAAAAAATTATAAGACATAAAATGAACTTTATAAAAATGACTTCGACGCTCAGAGTCGAAAATTTTTTTTCACAGGAATAGATTAAATCATATCAAAAAATGTTTTAAGTACAAAATATTTTATTGCACATTTTAAACTTTTGTTAACCTAAAAAAATTACTGTAAAATCTTTTAAATAAATAATTCAATTTTTTTATTCTACGATAGAAAATTATTTTCTATGCTGAGCGTCGAAGAAATCTTCATGGAGCTATAAGATGACCATTGCACAAAATAAATAATTGATGAAAAGTAAATTTAATTAATAAAACGATAAATTAAAATTAAATGAGTTACCTTTATTTTCAGGAATTACCTTTTATTTTCAGGAATTACCTTTTATTTTATTATCCTTCAATGAAATGATTATCTCCAATCTCACTAATTGATGATTAATTTATTTCCCAAAATTCAGACAAGCGATATAAAAATGGAGTCCTTTTCGACATTCATTTTTCTTAACAGGGAAGAAATTGTATGCTGTCGACACGATTCGTCTTAAGGGTACGGTCACACTATCTCATGCATGCAGAAACATTTGGTCGTGAATGTTTAGTAACTTTTTATTACCGAAAATTCCGATTGTCACTAGAAAGTTACTAACCATTAACTAAATTTAATTTAATTGTGAACGGACTCACTCTCATGCGTTGCCATGGTAACCTGCAGGCAGCCAAAAAGGTGTGAGATTGCCTTTATGGAGCGGTCACACCTCGCCTGCAGGAGCAGTTGCCAATGGCAACCGTGTAAGAGTAAGAGAGATGGAAAATCTTTTATCTCTCTTACTCTTACACGGTTGCCATTGGCAACTGCTCCTGCAGGCATTATGGCGCGAATGCAGAATGCAAAGCAGAAAACCATGGGTGCAGAGAAGAGATAGAAAGATATAGCTATCCTTTTCACTCTCATTATTTTCTGCTTTGCATTCTGCATTCGCGCCGTCATGGGACTGAAGCCTTACTCCACCCTTAGGGTGCAGTCACATAACGGCGCGAGTGCAGAATGCAAAGTTGAAAATCATGAGAAAGAAAAGAATAGCGATATCTTTCTATCTCTTTTGAACTCATGGTTTTCGGCTTTGCATTCTGCATTCTCGTCGTCATGGGACTGCACCCTTATACTTGAGGGTTTCTACGTACCCATCTCTGGATGTATGCATTAGAAAAGGCCAGAGATATATTTTTGTTCTTTTTTATCTCATAAATAACATTCGAGATCCTAGGCTGTTTCGAAATTAGGATTTTTAGCTCATTTTTGTTGAAGTGTATACTCGGGAAGTGTGCAGTGTTTTTTTTCACATGGAAAAACAAGGACACTGCATACTTCCTGAGTATACACTTTATCAAATGTGCGCTAAAAACCTCAATTCGGCTCTGTCAGTTCATTGATATATTTCCAGTTCAAGATATGACGTCAGAGGCCAGGAGGGACAAAAAAGCAGACGACACGTTATAATCATAAGGTCAACGCAAAATAAAAACGTAACCAGAATAATGAGTTAGAGAAGGACAAACAATATGTCTATCTTTCTCTAACTCATTCTTCCGGTTGCGTTTGCTATTACGATTCCAGTTACGTTTCGATTCTGCTCAGGCCTTTATGCAGAAATAAATCTGAAGTCACTTTTATTAAATTTACTTATATCTTAATCACTTGAAATGATTGTTGGCTTGAAGTAACAATAAAGTGTGTTTTATTAATCAAATGTGTTATGCATGTGAACCAGTTGCCTGTGTATATTCAAAGATTTGTCAATAAATTTAGAAAATTAATTATAATTACTTATAATAATCATAAGTAATTATAAGACTTGATATTTAAAAACACAGAAAGTACGTGTATAAATTTGAGGTTATAAATCAATTTTCCACTCATCTCTGAAATACTTTCTGTATATTAAGTTTCTTTCAGTTATTCGAAACAATTAGTAGAATTTAAATTTATTTAATAAACATTTCAACTTACCGATTTATTTTCAGCACTCATTATTTAGTACAAGTTAAAAAGAACCGACAAAACATAAACAAAACTCTGAGGGACACTCACAAGGAATAAGCACTGTACAAACCATTTCACAAACATCATCATTTTACACTTTTTTGTAGCAGAAAACGTTTTAAAGCAAAATTTGCTACATTTTTCAATCAAATCATCTTTCTATCACTATTTTAAAGTGTTCTTACATATTTAAACAATTATTTAATATTATATTTTTTACAAAAAAAATTCTTTGTTTAAAACAATTTAAAAATACCCGACGTGCAAATGACTTTTCACGGTGCAGAAATAATGTTCATCTAATCGAAATTTGAGGTGTAAAAGCACCTTTACTATGACGACCTTAGTTATGGTCAACGCAGAATAGAAACGTAACCGCAATCCATGTAGAAAAATTTGTCCGTTCACAATTAAATTAAATTTAGTTAATGGTTAGTAACTTTCTAGTGACAATCGGAATTTTCGGTAATAAAAAGTTACTAAACATTCACGACCAAATGTTTCTGCATGCATGAGATAGTGTGACCGTACCCTTAAGACGAATCGTGTCGACAGCATACAATTTCTTCCCTGTTAAGAAAAATGAATGTCGAAAAGGACTCCATTTTTATATCGCTTGTCTGAATTTTGGGAAATAAATTAATCATCAATTAGTGAGATTGGAGATAATCATTTCATTGAAGGATAATAAAATAAAAGGTAATTCCTGAAAATAAAAGGTAATTCCTGAAAATAAAGGTAACTCATTTAATTTTAATTTATCGTTTTATTAATTAAATTTACTTTTCATCAATTATTTATTTTGTGCAATGGTCATCTTATAGCTCCATGAAGATTTCTTCGACGCTCAGCATAGAAAATAATTTTCTATCGTAGAATAAAAAAATTGAATTATTTATTTAAAAGATTTTACAGTAATTTTTTTAGGTTAACAAAAGTTTAAAATGTGCAATAAAATATTTTGTACTTAAAACATTTTTTGATATGATTTAATCTATTCCTGTGAAAAAAAATTTTCGACTCTGAGCGTCGAAGTCATTTTTATAAAGTTCATTTTATGTCTTATAATTTTTTTGACATATAATTTATATTATTTTAATTATGAAATAAAATAAATCTTATTAAATTTTTTTTTTAAATTTATAGAAAATGTAATTTAAATATACTTAACAACTTTATGTTTTATTTGTTATTAATTTAGTAAAATTTTTATTACTAAGAAAAATCAATATGGTTGTTTTCATAATTTTTTTAATTTGTTTTTTTTTAGAAAATTGTGCATTTTAATTAATAATTAATGTTGTATAAGGGTCATTCTCTAGAAAAGTAAATATTATTTGTTCACATTTTTTTAGATAAATATAATTTATAAAAATTCTGCTAGCTATACAAAAGTATTTAAAATTATTCAATAAGATCATACGGGAAATAAATAAAAAGTGATATATTTTTTGAAATATTTTTACTTTGTGACAGAAAACAAAGTATATTTTATTCAAACAGAAGTTATTAGTTTATAACCTGTAATATAATTATATCATTTGTTTAGCAATATATACTATTTTTTTAAATTGATCTGTAAAGAGTTATAACAAAATATTTGGTGAAGTTTTTCTAGTATTTAATTCTTTTTTTAATGCCATTATAGACTCGTTTTCGTAACATATAAAAAATGTAAACAAAAATTCAACAAATTTGGTAATTTAGTTTTTTACTGTTTCATCGATTTATTGTTTAGTTTATTATAAAAACTCCATTTCGTAATTAAAAAAAACTGATTTTTTATTTTTATTAAAATAATAAATATTATTAATTATTTTTATATGGTATGCATAATATGTCGAATAACTGTCCAAGAAAAGGAAAACTTCATTTAACCATATAATATGGTTGTGAATCGGATTATAGGATTCAAATTAATTTACAATTTACGATTCTCAATCGTATTTTAATTTTGTTTCTACAATATAATTTTTTCAAATTTTGAAATGATCAACATAACCCACAATTTAGATATTAAATTTACTTCAATATTTAAATTGTTAGAATCAAACAAAATGAGTATATATTAATTTTTAATTCAATCATACAAAGATATTTCTTCTCATTAAATATAAAAATTTACTTATATCAATTTATGAATTGTACAATTATATTATACATCCATTAACAAATTGTTATAAAAATATTATGGAAAAAAATAGTTAATTTAGACAATCATTTTGATAGATTTTGTCACTGAAATTTTTGAAGCTTCTGATTACGAATTTAATGTTCATATTTGAAAACATTAAATATCGGATTCAATATGATAAACGAGAGTTTTAACATTTTTTGAATTCTTTCGAAACTTATTTGTAAATTTTTGAGGTTGTTGATAAGTTTTATTCTATTAAATATTAATGTAAAGCTTATTCTTTTTAAGAGAATGATCCATATACGATCACTCGCACGTCATATCATTGTGCATTTTAATATTTTTGACATCAATAGTTATTATTACTGCATTTAATTAAATTATTTTTTTACTTCTTCATAGAGAAAACATTAACGAATTAAAATTTTATGAATGTATCAAACCCGATCAGAAAACACCGTTTATCTTTGGTAATGTCATATGACGACTGACTTTTTTGTTGTAACAATTTTAGAAGTTCCAGATAAAAGAAAAAATATAATATTTATTTTTCTTTCCTGCTTATCTTAAGCATAATTATATTTAGTTTTTGAGTTTTGGATACTGATAAAGGTAACAATAATATAATTTATTTTTCTTATTTTATTTAACAACATTGTTTTGTTGTAATTAAAGCCTCTGTGTTAACTACGGAAGTTTTCATAATCCACCTATGGTATTTGTTGACTTTTAACTTTTACAATATTTTAACACTATAATTGTACAATGTGTACGTTTTGAAAATTTAAATGTTTTAATATGAAATAACTGTATTTTTAAAATCTTTATAATTTTATAAAATTCTTTCTTGATGAACACTTGATAAGATAATATGTCATTGGAAAAAATGATTAATTTTATTAAATTTTTGAAGTTTTAAACAAAAGTTTCTATTGTTTCACGCAAAAGCAACTATTAATAATAATTGAACCATTTAAAAACATTTAATCTAAATATAAAATAATGTTTTTTCCATATTATCCGATATTAAAGATAGATATTAAAAACAGCGAAAAAAGTTAGAATTAAGATTTTATTCCAGCAATTAATTTTTTTAAAATATGTTTTTTAGGCGGTTCCATTTACCGACTTTCCCCTACTGTCAAAAATAATTAATTGGAAAGTAGAACTATACGTATAAAGGGAATTTGCTGTTGAGCAAGATATATGTTCGATAATAGAAGAATAGGAAACATTTTGTTGTTGTACCAAACATTTCACTGTTATAGCAAAATTGTTCTGATTTTCTACAAAAGTTTTAATTTTTGTAGTGAATTTCGGCAGATTCATACATGTAGTTCTTATGTTTTAATGTTATTGATATTACAATTTTTTAAAATTAACTAGGATACATTATTTAATCATTTCTTTAAAAAATTGAGTTAACAATAATATTGAAATATAAAAACTGCAGTTGTTGAGCACTTTAATTTCAAATCTTAAATTGAAGGTTTTTTTAAACATTTCTTTCTTAAAAGTTTCAAAATATAATAAGTTTAAATAATTAATTAATTTTATAAGTTTTTATGAATATTTAGGACAATAAAAAATTTAAGTTATGATCTCAAAAAATATTAATATTTTCCTTCTATAGAGGGTGCTTTATCCAAACTTTAAAATTGTATTGACATTTGGCTGCCATTATAAATCGAAACTGATGGTCCGATTACAAAATTTTTTGATGCATTCTCTTCAGTCGAATTTTATTTAGCGGACAAACTTCGAATAACTCAAAACTATCAAAATTTAAAAAAATGACAAGCTTTTGAAAATAAAACATTGAAAAAACGTTATTATTTTAACATTAAATTAATCACAGTAAACATAAAAATAAAACTTATTGGTATATTAGAGCTAAAAAACTTCCCCAGAATAGAATGCAATAAGATCTTTTAAAATAAATCAATCAGTTTTCGAATTATGATGGCAGACAAATTTAAATGTAATTTAAGAGGAGGGACTGGTCAAATTTCAACTTATCGAAATTAATGTTGTTAACGGTTATTAACTTTTTTCTGGCCTTATTTGGGATCTAAAATTGTTGCCCTCTATAGAAGGAAAATATTAATATTATTTCAGATTATAACGTAATTTTTTTTATTTTCCTGAATAACTTTAATTTTGATACTTCAAAATTTACGTGAATTTTGACTGTGAATATTGCAAGTCCCTGGGATTGCAGCTGGATTCGAAATTATGTTCGACAGACGTAACCTCAAATTTATGTCGAATTTTTACTGGGAAATCCTCCCCTCCTTAACCAAGAAACAAACATTACCTCAAAATTTAGCTCAAATTTTGAAAATATTTTTGAAAATATCCTGCGCAGTAATATTCTTAAGCGTTTACGACTGCGCAATAATTTTTAGCATGCATAAGTGAAGAGTCTTAATAATTATAACTTATTAAAATTTCAATTTTTTTTCAAAAAGATTTTTAAACAAATGTTCTTGTAGAAGAAAATAACGTGTTCATGTTAAAGTACTTGTACATGAAACGTGCACAAAAATATGTACAAGAACATGTACATTTTCTTGTTCAGGATCTTTTACAAGTTCTAATACAATAACATGTCTTAATTCCGGATGCTGAACTTGTTCAACAACATTACTTGAACATGTACAAGTTCGTTAATGAACATGTACAAGAACTTGTACATTTTGTTGTACAAGTTTTTTCAGCCGGGAACATCAATCACAATGAGCCTAGAAGGAAAATTAATCTAACGCTCGATGTAAAGTTAAGAATATGATTTCAAAATTATTCAGAATGCGTAACTTTACATCGAGAGTTAGTTAACATATAAAATTTACATTTTTAAAACATATGTCTTTATACCAAATAAGATTGCTTCGTATACGGAACCCTCGATTTCAGTGTGAGTGTAACTCGCACTTGTCCAATTTTATTTTCAATTATAATAGCCATTTTCTTTTAAAAAAATGTGAAAAGAATATCAAATTAAAAAAGGAAGAAAATGAGGTAGAGAAAAAAATTAAATAGAACAGAGTAACGAATAAAAAACTTATGGGAAAAGTCCACTTTTTTTCAAAAAAATTTCTTTTTCGAAAAAAACTTAAAACAACTTCTTATCATGATTGTTAAATTATTTCTATAATCTGCATATAAAAATACGTTAAATACATAAGTGTACCAATTTTAAGCTCTTCAGGTTGAGTCCACAATAGACCACGATAAACAGATCAGCTTTGCAAGATATGCTCAAACAGCTTGTTAAGATTGGCACGTAGACAGTTGCCAATTGCTGAAAACGAAAACTTGAACACTGCGGCCCATGTTCCGCGCGTTCCTGTAGTTCAATAGAAATGAATTAAAAAATATAGATTGTAAATAATTATAATTCTTAAATATTGATAATGTAATATACATTTAATTTAATTGTAAATTATAAATAATTTATAAATTAAAAAAATATATATATTTCTAATATAAAAATTAAAAAAAATTTCTTTTATATAAAAATAATTAATCAAAGATGTCCAGAAAATTTATAAAAAAAATTAAGGTTTATAAGATTCAAAGTAAATTTTTTTAACTATCAATTTAATCTAAAAATATAAGAATTTCTTTAAATTCGAAAATTTTCCAAGGCGAAAAAATAAATTTTAAGCAACATTGAAGGTTAAAAATTTAAATATATTTATAATATGCAAGGTTTTCAATGTTTCCAAGGTTAAAAAATAATTTTACGTTTAATAAGAGGTCAAATGTTGTAAATAATTACACTTTTTTTATTATTCAACACTAACACTACTTATACATAAAAATTATTTTTCACGTTGAATAAACAAATAAAATCGTCGGATCAAGAGGAACGTGGAACGAAACACTACCTTTTTGGTTTTGTCAAGTTGGCAACGAGCTAAGCAAGATAATTCTCTTAACAAGCTGTTTAAGCATATCTTTGAAAGCTGATCTGTTTAACGTGGTCTATTGTGGACTCAACCTCATTTTAAAAAATGTGGTTGCTAGGGGGGGTACATAGTCATTTTTCGTAAAAATTCATGGTTTTTCATTGACAACGCTATGATAATCAATTCCAATCAGGTTCGCCGTATTTTTCCTGTAATCTACTTGCGAATATATACACTGTAAAAAATTTAGGGAGTTAACAGCACAAGGAGTTGGGAGTTCGATTTTTCGAGTTAAAAATCAACTCGAAAAAGGAGTTAACCAAGAGTGGAAGGGAGTTCAATATTAACTCCCTTTTGAGTTATTTTATAATGGAGGATCATATTCTCCAAGTCGTGTAAGGAGTTAAAGTTGAACTCCCTAATTTGAACTGCCTTTGCTTTAACTCCCCAATGGGTGGGACTTTTATAGCATCCTCTGGGGAGTTGAAATTCAACTCCTTTTTTTATAGTGTACCAAATTTCAGCCCTTCAGATAAATTCTTGTGGCCACTAGGGGGGTTCACGATTTCAAAAAACCGGCACGGAACCCTAAATAGATATTGTATTTAAACATGCGTCCTGTTATTTCACTCAGCAAGAATACAATGTTCGATGTGGTAAATTTACATCGTTATACGTAGTAAATTAACACAAAACTTGTAATTTTACAATGTCAGACGTTGGAAACTATTTGCTTCAAGTCCGACGTAGTAAATTAACATTCTGATATTAATTTACTTTACTTGTGTAACTTCTTAACATAAATAAATCTCTCAGATTATATAATAACATACGGATTATAAAATTACGCTGAGGTTATGTTTTAATACCAGTCTTTGTAAGATTACTACGTCAAATGTGAAGCAAATAATTT
This sequence comes from Leptopilina boulardi, assembly GCF_019393585.1. Classification (NCBI taxonomy): domain Eukaryota; kingdom Metazoa; phylum Arthropoda; class Insecta; order Hymenoptera; family Figitidae; genus Leptopilina; species Leptopilina boulardi. The sequence continues at coordinate 1,118,954 of NW_026137888.1, forward strand.
CCAACGTCCGAAGTTGTAAATTTATAACGGAATTTTTTACTGTGTATTTACAGTGTATCGAGATTAAGATAAAATATGCAGATAATTTAATTCAAAACCAATTTAAACCAATCATAAGTTCAGTTTATTTAATGATTTTAATATTTGCAAAGCCATTAAAAATTAAGCCTTAAAGTGGAAAATAATGGCGGTTGGCGCGCTTGGGGCGCAGCCCCCTAATATAAATACTTATCATAGTCACTCAAAAAGACATCTCCTGAAAACCGTAGTTGTCATTTCTCATGGAATTTAACATGCTAAATTAAAAAATGCAAGCGACATTGTTTTATTACATCAGACTAATCGGATATTCTAACCTAAACACGTTAAAAAACCATTTTTTTAAACATTCAATCATCTATAAAATCATTGAAAAAAATTTTTAAGCAATTCAAATTTTAATAAAAAGTACTATTATTTGCCTTTTAAAATTTCTTTGGCTTGCTCAGATTCTATTATTTTAATTATACTTTACATACCTAATCTAAAAATCGAAAAATTTAAAAATTATTTAAACGAATAAACTTATTGTTTGCTCGTTTTTCGAAAATATGACATTGAATTCATAATCAACGACCAAGAAAACCCCCAAGTTGACATTCATATGAGCTCAGCACAACTTTTTAAATTTAAGTCCAACATTTTGAACTTTAAAATCTGATATAATCGTAATCAGCAACCCCAAAAACCTACAAATAACAATTTTTAGTTCAAGTATTTTGCAAAATTAGTTTTCCTTGTTTTTAAGTTTTTACTTATAATTTTTTCTGGAAGTCAAAGTATAATCTCTTATGAAGAGAATAAGCTGTTGCAGATTTAAATTAAAAAAATCTATTTGTATGAAATAGGAATTTCTCTCATTCTCAGTACACTGTCATTTAACATCGCATATTACGGTATGTTCTTCGTTATTTATATAGAGGAAAAAAATGATTCATGTTTATCAAATTTTTCCTTCTTTTTTGTTTATGCATACCAAAAATGAAGCTAAAAATAGTTTGCAGAATATAACCATCAGGTTAGCATTAATACAATTAGGTGTGTAATAGTTAAAGTTTAACTGGTAGTTTGAATTACTTAATACAATAATTATTAATATTATTTGTGTTTTAGATCATGACTCGTATATATCATGCAGGATATATGTACAAGAAAGACTCAAGAGTGAAAAGATCTTCTGTGTTTCGGTACATACTTTCATATTATTTTGACTAAATTCAAAGCAAAAAGTTATTTCAAAAGATATAATTGTTTATTTTAATCATTGGTACTTTTCTACTTTTAAAATTGTTGTGATAGTAATGTTAAATTGAGTCGCCGGAAAGTAAAACAACATATAAACTTCTGACTCCCATTGAATTAACATGGCCGTCAGAATTTTATGTGTGGTTTTACTTTCCGGCGACTCAATTACCTTTAAATGGAAAATATTGAAAAATAAGAATATTTAGTTGTTTTCAATAATGAAGACCTCCTGAGTATTTTTTTCGAAAAATCAAAATAATTTACTGACAGTTTTTTATTCGAACAAACGATCAAAGAAATACAAAAAAATTATAAAGAATTTTAAAATTTGGACAACTGCACTGATAAATTTTTTTGACCGAAGATAGCAAAAACAGTATATTATGTGGTAAGCGAATAAAGTAAATTTTAAGATGTTCATAAACTACGTAGCCTGTTACTAGGGAAGAGAGTTCAGTGAAATACAACCTTGGTCTTCGTAAAGGGAAATGTCATCGACTCAAACTGCATAATGTAAGGATGGTTGTATTAAAACAGATCCAATAAAATTAACACCAAAATAAATTTAGACAGAACTTTAATAAAATAAATAATGTAATTTACAATTCGCGAATATAAAATGTGTCATGTCAGACTTCGCCATTCAAACTGATTCTCTTCCCACTCTCGCTCTCGCCCCTTCCCAAGGTCCCCCCTTATCACTCGTCCCTACTCTCCGCACATTATCTTACAATATTCGACCAATCCTGACCACTCGTCCGTCCTCGGACGTGAATCAGCGAGAATACAATCAATAAAAAATTTCCGCGTTAAAATTTGACTTTGTCGACGAACATACAGAGCTATGTCATATTACTTGATGTCCAGGGCCTCATATTGGCAGGTTCCCATACACCCTCATATTTTTTTTGAGTCAACTGAGAACCCTGTATGTCCGCAACGACATAACGATCATTTCTTAAAATCTTAGTGATCACATAAGGACCCTTGAACTTTGGACGTAATTTTGGGGATATCCCTTTCGTGTTATCAAAGTTCCGAATCATGACGTAATCACCAAGCTCGTATTTATGCGCTTCTTTTCGTTTTTTGTTTACGTACTTTTCATTATAACTCTGATTCTTTTCGATTTCGGTACTTGCTTTATTTCTCAATTCTTCTAAATTTCTACTAGTTTTATTAATTTCATTTTCAACAAATTCTTTTATTTCATCCGAAAATTTGCCTCGCTGGTCCACCCCGAATAACATTCTACTTGGTGTTTCACCCGTAGTTTTGTGTACACAATTATTTATCGCATACTCAACCTCGTTGACAACTTTCGGCCACGTTTTACCACTATCATGCTCACTTAATTTAGCCAACGTCGGTGCTAAAAAACGATTCGTACGCTCAACCTGGCCGTTCGCTTGTGGCGATGCGGTAGCTACTTTTACATGTTTCACGTCGAACTCCGTCACAAAATTATTAAACTCTTCTGACGTAAAGCACGCGCCCCTATCAGATATCAACACTCGTGGTTTGCTATAAGCTGCGAAATATTGTTTTAAACAAGTGATCGCTTCCACTGACTTTGTCGACTTGGTCGGGTACAATTTAGTAAACTTTGTAAATCCATCTACTACTACGAGAATGTGCTTTTTACTGGGAACTCGAGAATCAAAAATAACCTCATGATCTATATGTATTATCTCAAATGGTGTATTTCCCTTCGGAATCGTTTTCACAAATCCCTCGGCCTTGCCTAACTTAGGAGCAAAAGCGATGCACCTGTGACACATTGCAACATGTTCTTTAATTTTTTGTATTAATTCCGGGAACCAATAGGTTCTGCTCATCGCTTCATACATTTTATCGATGCCTACAAGTCCTGTCTCCTCATGATATTTAAATAACAAGTTTTTCTTCATTGAGGACGGTATATAAAACAATAACTGACCACTCTTTTTTCTAAATACAACGCCGTTTCTTGCTTCGAAAAACTTTTCTTCTGAATTCTCTAAACGCTTTGCTATTTTCTATATTTTTTCGTCTTTCGATTGAGCGAAAGCTAAATTTTTTTCAAAAGTATTATCTTCAATGACGTGAATGCAATTCGCCCTACTCAGGCCATCGGCATGAGTTATACGTCTGCCTTCGCGATGTTCTGTCGTACAATCATAATTTTGGAGTTCTAAAACCCATCTTTCAATGCGCGTATTTATATCTTTTTTCTTCATGGCTAGAGTAAGCGAATTGCAATCCGTTATTATTTTAAAAGGTTTTCTTCACAGATATATTCTGAATCTTTGCAACGCGTAAATAATAGCTAGCATTTCTAGCTCGAAACTATGATATTTGCTTTCTGCTTTAGACTTTCTTTTCGAAAAATAAAAAACTGGATGAAAGTTCAAGTCCTTTTTTTTGCATAAGAACTGCGCCGAAACCGAGTGCACTTGCATCGCAGTGCAATTCAGTCTCGCCATCAGGGTCGTAAATTGCCAAAATCGAGGCTTTGACTAATTTATTTTTTAACCTTTCAAATGACTCGAATTCACTTTCTCCATACTTGAACTTTACTCGGGTTTTAGTTAAATCATACGAAGGTTTTGCGATCGTAGAGAATCCTTCAATATATTTCCGGAAATATGACGCCAGACCCAGAAACGATTGAACCCCTTTGACGTTACTTTTTATGTACTCAAGTTCATACAATTTACGTAACCGATCATGATGTTTTGACTCTACCTCTGGATTTATTTTCATCTCCTTCTCCTCGCTCATCCCTTCCACGTCGATATTTAGTACCTCTCCTACAGCCTCTTCATACCCTGTAGATCCCTCAATCATTCTCAATCCAAACTGTCTCAACGCATCTCGTCCTAACAAAACAGGAGAATACATTGTGTCATTATCAACCACCAGTAAATCAATTGTTCTACTCTTATCGATCATTAGTACATTTATTTTAATAGTCCCCAAAACATTTAATTTAGATTTATTTATCCCTACGTAGCTTTCACTCTTATTCGCAACATTCTTTATCAACTCAGGTTTAACTAATTTTTTCTTTATAAGACTTACCGCGCTTCCGCTATCCAAAAGAGCACGCACAGACAAATGGTAAATTTCATTGTCGGCTTCGATATCTAACTCTAAAGTCATATAAAAGTCTTCTTCCCGAGCTGGTTGGATGTTGGCCACCTACGATGATTGTTTCTTGCTGCGCTGAGGACAATCTTTGATAATATGCTCCGTAGGACCACATTGATAACAAGAACCCTTTTTTCTTTCCGGTTGATCACAACTTGTAGCAAAGTGACCAATCTTACCGCAGTTGTAACACTTCGTAATTTCATGCTTTTTCTTCCTGTCGTCTGTCACCTTTCCCTTAATGTCTCCACTTGCTGATCCTTCCCCCACTTTTGTCACCTTCGAAGTTGACTCCTTGCTGTTACTGCTAGCGTGCAAAGATACTTTTTCGAATGTTAACATTAATTCATCTATTCCCTGAAACCGATGAATTCTAGCTTGGTCCCTCAACGAAACATCAGGGATGCCCTCGATGATATAGTCCACTCTTTCCTCCTCATCAATTGGTACTTTATTGGCCAAGATGATTTTATCATGGACATATTCGCTGAAAGATTCCTCCCGTTTCCAGATTCTTTCTTCGAACCTTTTCCTCAGGAGTGTTTTATTTGGTCTCCTGTAGAACATTCTCCTCATAGCTGCGAATAACTCCTCTATTGGCAGCTCTATATGTTCCAGTTTGGAGTGGAACCAGGTGAGAGCTTTCCCTTTTAACTTCGAGCAGAGCAAAACTCGTGTGACGTCATCGTACTGTCGACACTCTTCGGATGACGTCGCTTGCGGTTTCATTTAATCCACCAATGCCATCATTTTGCGAGGAATCACTCATCCTGAGTGTATGTGTCCCACTATTTGATTCAATCGAGGAAACTTCTCTATCCAACCGCTGTAATTCCATCGTAACTTCTTCCAGTTGCTTGGTGATGGCTTCTCTTTGCTGAATAGCTGCTTGTCGTGCCTGGAGACGTTTTTCTTCTTTTTTTCTTGCTTCTTCGATTTTCTTATTGGCGGCTGTCAATCTTTCCAGCAATTCTTCATTCTCCAACAGCACCGCATCTGCATCGTATTGACCGCCATCTTGTTCGTCGTTGTTGCTCCGTGACCCGTTCCTGGTAGACTCATTCATCCAATTTCCCTCTGGATCCATTTCATTCAAGCGCATTGAGTTCGGCCTTGTTCCCCGTCGTGCTACCTCCTAGAGACTTTAATATCTCTTTCAGCTCGAGAACACACTCGGACTAAACGAACTTCAGTTTTTTCACCAGGTTTTCACTCACAGCACTGCTAAGATCCAGAGTACTCCGAAAATCACCACCAGAACATGAGGGAACACAGAAATCACAAACGGTTCCGATTCGCGTTCATAGAAACCGTTGGCAACCGACGCCTTGGCGAGAGACGCGTCGCGTCAATTTTGATTTCGAACATTAAAATTCTTTAAAAAGGCTGACTTCTATCCCACTTCTGAGACTGTAAGGATGGTTGTATTAAAACAGATCCAATAAAATTAACACCAAAATAAATTTAGACATAACTTTAATAAAATAAATAATGTAATTTACAATTCGCGAATATAAAATGTGTCATGTCAGATGTCGTCATTCAAACTGATTCTCTTCCCACTCTCGCTCTCGTCCCTTCCCAAGGTCCCCCCTTATCACTCGTCCCTACTCTCCGCACAATATCTTACAATAATTTATATTAACTGAAATTAATAAATTTATACGACTATTAGTTTCACCGTTCACTGAAGATTTCTAAAAAAATTGATAGGAAATTTTAAAAAATGGTTTTGTAAGGTCACCGAACCTTAAACTTTGAAAACCTGGAATTTGAACGTATAGAAAAATCTTCTAAGGCTAACTTGATTCTACCCTGAGCGCTTTGTTTCAAGACTAGCAGCTACCTAGAAACTTTGGCCAGCGGCTAGACAAAAATGTAACGCTACAAGTGGTTAGATTCTGGTCAGTCAGGCTAGTCAGATTGTTTCGAGAGAAAATAGTCAAATTCTAAAATATTTCTTTTCGAATTTTGAACCAGCCATTTTGAATTTTTTTAATTTATCATCGAATTTGGTTCCAATTTTAAATTTCATAATAAGTACTTTCTACACCTTAAAAAAAGTAATCTTCATTCTAGAGGATTCCTCTAAATGTAATGCATATTTTCCTCTTAATTTTGGTATCAAAAGTAATAATCTTAATTTAGAAGGATTTTCCTCTCGAAAAAATCCTCTTAAAGGAAGAATAATATTCTAATATTTTGACAAGTTGAAAATAACCGTAATACACAGGCTTTGAATAAATTATTAGACAATAATGGTTATGTATTGATAATAATAAGTACAGTTTTGACACATTGAATTAAATGTTGATATCAAAACCTTAACAAAAAAAAATTCCTAGTGTTATTAATGTCAAGAGAACCAATAATTTTTTTAAATTTGAATAATATAATAAATATTTAATAAGATTTAATTATTTACATTCAAAAAAGGTAAATTATAATAGATTCCTGGAATAAAGAATGAAGTATTGGTTTTTAATTAAACATTTCTGAAAAAATTTCTTGCTTTTTGCTGAGCATGAATACATTAGATTTAATTACAATAATAATAAAAAATGCTATAGCCAGTTGCAAATATCAAACAAGTTCGACGCAAATATTTAAGAAAATTAGTAAGAAATGAAGATTCATCGAGAGTTTATATTTTTGGTATTTATATCTCCATTCAATATATCCACCCAGATTTAAATCATTTAGTAAATCTTCGAGTCTCTTTTCCATTTTGGTCTTTCGATTTATAACACCAGACTATTATGACAAAATACGAAAATTGACAGTTTCGAAAAACAAAAGCGCAAATGTCAAACAGGAAAAAAATGTAATCGATATCATGTATTTACTTTTCCTTTTTTCAAATATACTAAATTTAAACAGGAAAATTGTAATTGAAGAGGAAAATGCAAAAGTACTCCTTTTGTCATTGTTCCATTACAACAAAGAATAAAAATATTCTACAGTGAAATGGAATATTCGTATTTTAAGAGGAAATATTCAGAGGATTTAAGAAGAGGAATTTTCCTCTAAATTTAAGATTACTTTTTTTTGGGTGTAAGATGTCTGTATACTGGTCTCAAGTTACCCATGTGGAAATATTTACGTGAAAATCTACGCGTTTCTTAAGCACGTAAAATTTTGGGTGGTATTTTATTTGAAATAATTACACTTAGAAATGAACGTGGAACTTAATAAATAAGAAAAACCTTTTAATATTTCTAAACGGTTACATATTAGTAAAATTTAATGTCATTTTTGAATAACTTTTATTGTATTAAATGACTTTTTTGTACACGTAATACAATATATTAAGAAATTATAAAATATACATATTCATAAGGGAAGGTGGGTAATGGGAGCTTTTAAATTTCAAGTACACAGAGACTTTGAATTTCGTGGAAATAACTCGGAAAACTTGAACAATCTTCCTGTATGTCATACGAAGACAAACGGTCACATTTCTGACAGATTTGTAGAAACTACAAGGAAAAATCAAGTTTTCGAGTTTTTCTTCTTAAATGGAAAATATTTCCGGAGATCAAAGTAAATGGTTTAAAATTTATTATTTAATTATGTTTTGTGATTTTATTAGAGATAAATATGTGTAGATTTAGATACATGAATAAAAATAGAGGTAATAATTAAATTTGTATATGTTTTTCTTCTCTTTTTCAAATTGTGGCCTTTGAAAATTCTTTGTGGTAATGGGAAAATTGTGCCAGCCAGCAGAGTTTCGTTACCTCGATATGGCTTTTCTTATTTTTTTGAAAATTAAACAAGATTCATTTATAAAATTTGATATTGTTGCATACTTAATTGCTAAGAATCAATATCTGTGTTTTATTGTCAAAAATCTGTTATTACTGGATATTCTAATACTAAAGAAGCTATAGGTCTTTTTTATGTCTTAAATATTTTGTAAAATGTTCATCTGTTGAGAACTATTGACAAAATAAGAAAAATATCTAAAGAAAACAAAAATGATATCATTTTATTGGAATTTCAAGTGAGAGCTCCCCATTACCCCACAGGTGGGGTAATGCATTTTTTTAGAAAACATTTTTTTTGTAAACTTACTTTTTTGTTCTTAATTTCCAATTAATTATAATTAAAGATAAATAACAAAAGGAGTAAAAAATGACCAAAACAATATTTTATTATAACAATAAGTTGGTTTTTTTAATCATTGTCCTTGAGGGGCTCCAATTCCCCCACCTTCCCCTACCATGTATAATTCGCGTAAGTACATGGAATTCCACATAGATTTTTACGAAAATAATATAAAGAATTTCTACATTTATTTCCACGTAAACATTTTCGCCTGGATAAGTACTAACAATAAGAATGTAATTTTTGCAATTATTTATTGGTTGATGATTTTTATTTTTTTTAGAAAATACTCTTATCAGTGAAAAATTAATACTTTAAAAAATATAATATGCCATTTTACAAACATTTTCATTTAAAGTTGTTTTAATCTCATAGTTTTGAGTATTTATATATAGGGGAGGACGGGGCAAGAATAGTTAGGTAAGACGTTTTCGAATCTAGCGACCAAACCTGAATTTGTGTCTGCAAACGAGTAGTATTTCTGGAAAGCCTGGTTATTTGGCTATAATTTTGCTATACATTATTTTGCTGTAGACTGCAATCCCTGTGAGATACGAATGAAAAATTAAAAAAAAATTTTAACTATCCTTGCCCCAGTACCGGGGCAAGGATAGTTAAAAGTATCCAAATACTAAAAATGTCATAGAAAATCAGTAAATTTTCGTTTTCTTTACTTTATTGAATTTAGACTATTCAATATTGATATGTCAAGTATTAATAACATGTTTTGAACATTTTCTAAATATCAATTATAGCATTAAAATTCATCTGAACTAGAATCTGAGGTTTAAACAATTTTCTTCAGATGATCACCAATTTCTTGGTCAATAAGCTTCGTTTTCCGTATATAATTACACAACAATATGTACACTACCGTCGGAAATTGTCGGTACGGCTAACGTGCGAGGAGTATAAATTTGGTGCTGACTTTAAAGCAAGATATTTTAAGTTAGAAAAAAGATAGAGACTTCTAACTGAGATGGTTTGAAAGCTGATAAAATTCAGCTTCTCAATGTATATCAAGAAATTTTTTTCTTTTTTTTGGTATTTATTACACCGAAAAGATTTTAAGAAAAAATTATGCAATTTTCTACTTTTGTACTAATGTTTTTTGACTCCCGGCATAATCTAGAATAATGCATGGGAAAATTTGACAATTTTACAACATAATCTTTAGGGTCTTAGCTTTAATTTGCATTTTTGGAACTTAAAAAATGTTTAGTGGTTCCTGAAATATGTTAAAAAAGGTCCGAGCATGTTTTCCTACAATTCAGCCGTCAATCATCACTTTTCGCCGCCTCGCTGCTGCGTTGTAAAAAAACATTCTTGAACATTTTTTAACATATTTCAAGAACTACAAATCATTTTTGAAGTTTCAAAAAACCAAATTAAAGCTAAGACCCTAAAGATTGGGTTAAAATTTGAAAAGCAAAAAATATTTTGTAGTTCCTGAAATATGTTAAAAAATGTTCGAGAATATTTTTCTGCAACCTAGCAGTGAGGCGGCGAAAAGTGATGATTGACGGCTGAGTTGTAGGAAAACATGCTTCTAGATTATGCCAGGAGTCAAAAATCATTAGTACGAAAGTAGAAAATTGCATAATTTTTCCTTGAAATCTTTTTGGTGTAATAAATACCAAAAAAAAAGAAAAAAAATTTCTTGATATACATTGAGAAGCAGAATTTTATCAGCTTTCCAACCATCTAAGTTAGAAGTCTCTATCTTTTTTCTAACTTAAAATATCTTTCTTTTAAGTCAGCATCAAATTTCTACTCCTCGAACGTTAGCCGTACCGACAATTTCCGACGGTAGTGTATATCAACCTAAAAGGAACAATTAAACCTTTTTTTATAATTTGCAGTCGCATTAACAGGTTTTTATCGAGCCGTAATAGCTCTAATTATCCTTGCCCCATAAGCCCATATTTCAATTTTTTCTAAATTTTAAAGAACGACGTGAATTAATTTGAAAATAAATACGATATTCGTGTACATCAGGAAATTCCACTCTGGAAAACACTTACGTAAATAAATATTCGGAAGCACTACAAAACAATAGATAAACACTACGTTGATATTTTAGCAAAACAGACTTTTTACAAAAATTAACTCTTGACTTCGCAAATGGTGGCAGATTGACTTCCAATTTTTACTATCATCTATTGGTGTTAAGACGCAAATATACTATGAATGACGCGATTTTTGAGCAAACCGTCTAAGCATAACAGCAACTAACTATCCTTGCCCCTTAACTATCCTTGCTCCATCCTCCCCTATATATATATATATATATATTATATTTAAAATTAATAGATGTATTCATCGAAGTAAACGAAACGGAAAAAATTGTATAGCAATATTAAAAAAAATTGGTGAATACTATGTTCTTACAGGAGAGCATTCTTGTATTCCCAATATATTTAAAATTAATAATGAAAGAGCAAAAAAGGAAATGGCAAAATTGTGTTTACACCTTCATCTATCGTTAATTGATATTTACAATAGTGTAATAAGAAAGTAAGTATGTAAGCAAATTATGCTTTTTTATCAATATATTTCTATCAGTATTACACATTTTATACAACATAAATAGATTCTTAAGTTACTAGTAATAGTGAAAAATCGCAGTTATATTCACACTTACCTTAATACATTCTTTGTCGAAAATTTTCTTCTTCGGATGTTTTGATCAGTTAATAGAAATGCAAAAAAATCTTTTTTATTTTCATAACGATTCTTGAGATTGTTTATGTTTGGGAATATAATATAGTATCTCAAAAATTTCTTCTTCTTCTGGTAAATCAATTATTAATTTTCTTTTTTAATGCTTTTTCAAATATTTGTGTTTGCCTTTTTCTTTTATTTTTATACACGTTTCTTGATATTAGATGATAAGGCTTAAGCCATTAGGTTTAAAATCTCGATTTTCATTTTCACAAGTGTTTCTTTTAAATAATGCCTACTCTATAATTCGTTACCTTTTATTCAAAGTGATGACAATTTTTTAACTAATAATCATTAGCCTCAATCTATTGTAAATTCCAATAAATTAGAATTTATTATACCATTCTTTAAATTTACTACATTAAAATAAATTATAGCAGGGTTTATTTATATGAATTTTGCTTTTTCTCTTTTATGAATTTTACTATTAATTCGGATTAAACTATTCATTCTATTACATATTATGTTGCGTAGATTAAGAAAAATAAAATATGCAATATACGAGAACACAAGAATATATTGCTACAATGTAATAAAGAAGTGTGGTTCGATATAGGTTCACAGAACCTACTAATAAAATATAGTGAAGACAATTAGAAGAATGTTCGGGATAAAGATGGCGCTTCAATCGTATAAAAAAAACAAAAAAGCGGCAATTGCGATAAAACTTAAAATGCTTAGCATATTATTTACTTTTTCTTTTTTTTATTTATCTTCGTGATACAAAAAAATAAAACAAACAAAATTCAAAAGAATTTTTAATTACTGAAACACCATTTTTAAAATATAAGATATTGTAAAATTTACAACTTAAATATTTTATTATATCATAGATTCAATAAGGAGAAAAAATCAGTAAATTTAAGATGGAATCCTATGAAACAAATGATGTTGCGTATAAGAAAAAAACATTTTTATGTCCAACCCAAGAATTTATTTGACTTATCGAATATTCTTCCTAACATTGAAGAGTTTAAAAACATCTTAAAAGGCGTTGTGACTCTTAAAGGAGGAACATCATTAATATTTTCTAGTGACAAACTTTTAAGTCATCTCAATCAACAACATGAAGTTTATTTAGATGGAACTTTCAAAGTATTTGTTATATCAATTTAGTATTTTTTAAAAATATTTCTATTAATAAATCTATTATTGCTTCCTCATGGAGGAAGCATTGTAATACCGAAATTCTTGGAAATCAATTTTTGATGTATCTTTATGTTTTTCGACATCAGGAATCAAAAAAATCTCATTAAAAAAAAATTTAATTCCGTGTTTCAATCTAAAGACATTCAATTTTTTAAAATTCGAAAAATATGTTTTTTGCTCTTGACATAAAAAATGAGGGTTGCCACAAGTCAGGGAAGTCAGGGAAATTAATTTTTGTCAGGGAAATGTCAGGGAATTTAATAAAAAGTGCTGGAAAAATGTTGTAAACCTACATTTCCATTAAAATATTCATTTGTTGTGAATTTATATAACAAAATAACAATTTTGAAGAATTATTTGTAGAAATTTTATTTGATCCAAGTTTTATTTAATCAAAATTTTATTTAACACGAACTTTTGATAGAATTTATATTTGATAGAAAAGACGAAAATGTCAGGGAAAATACAAAATTTTTGTCTGGAAGTCAGGAAAATGTTGGAAAATTATTTTGAATTTATTGTGGCAACCCAGAAAATGTATTGACACCAATGAGTATTTATTTACAGTTTTGTAGAGTTTTTCAAGACGCATATTTTGACCTATTAGCGAATATTATACTGTTATTTTATTCGTTATTCATTTCTGCAAACGCCGAAAAAATACAACTTAACACCTTTTTAAATTTATTACAAAATTAAATAAGTTACCATAAATTGATCACAAAAACTCTCTATGAGGAAGCAAAGTGTTTAAATATAAACGCAAAAAATTGATACTTTAACTTGGCAGCGGTTTTTATCTTATAATTATTTCACAATAATTAATTTCTAACGAAAAACGTATCGTCTATATATTGCGTCACATTATTGTTACCATTTTTTATTACTCCCTGTCTAATATGACACACTTTTACATACATTAGTGCCATACTTTGCAAGTTGTATTATTGATTAATTCCTCTTCTCTGTCAAATGTGACATAATATATGAATGTTTTCAATGTTTTATACACTGCAAAAATGGGTGTCTTATTTGGAGTCACTCCTGTAGTCATTTTTAAGACGTTTTGTGGGTGCCTTCAAGTGAGACATTATAAATGCCTTATTTGTGACGCTAGAAGAGTCTTTCTTACAAACTGAATATACTGGTGGATACATAACGTAAAATCATATTGACAGACGTGTCAAAATGGATCAAAAAGAACAAAATTTTAATTTTATTTTAAAATAAATTTTTAAATAAAATGAATGTTTCATGGCGTGTCTATGCGTGTATTCTTCTTATGTCTCACGAATTTATATGTTTCATGAAAGTGTTCTATTGAGGCTCAACAGAAACAAACAATGTCTCAAATGTCCAGCGACTTTGCATTAAAGACGGTTAGATCAGGACGTGTATCCTAAAAAAATATTTTCAAAGTGTCTAATGTCTTCAAATAAGACGTTTTAAATACATCCTTTTTTGCAGTGATAGTATTTAAAAATAAGAAAAAGTTATATTTAAATGCTTTCTTTTAGGTGTCTCCAAAAGTAGCTAAAGTTTGCCAACTTTACACAGTTGTCATGCGATGCATGGATAAGGTATTACAATTACAATTATCATTTCTTTAAAGCGTGTAACGTTTAATAGTTCTTGTATACTATAAGTTTTTCTTATAAGAATCGCATATATAGAATCTTTTGTAGGATCCTACAGTCACTTGTAATGAATCTTTAAAAGAATTTTCAGTAGGGAATGTACTAAAAGTTAAAAATTTACTTTTTTTAAGGTAACTCTTTCTAAATCTGACTAATTAGGGTCATTTGGGGAAAATGTAAACAGCAGATATTGCAGCTTAATTTACAGATTTAAAATTAAGTTCGACCCCAATATTTTAACCTCAGCTCACCTGCAACAGGTTCTGAGTATTGACAATTTTTTTTTTGACAATTGTCAAAGCCATACTCCAATTTGTCGCTTAATGCATGAAAGATTGAAAATCAAAGTTTTACTGTTTCAGTATTTTGTCTCGCATTTGAATAAAAATGAACTAAAAATTCAAACTAAAATTTCTAATTATTCCTTATGAATCCCTCAACAAAAGCTGACTTTGATTTTTTAATCAAGTTAATTCAGTTAATAGATAATTAAGTGTTTACATTTACCTCGAGAATTCGAAAACTCGGGGTAAATGTAAACAGAATTTCTGCTGCATTTTAAAAGAAAATAATTGAATAAATTTGCTTCTATTTCACAATTACATTATTTTGGCCCTGTAAAATTACATAAAAAACGAAATTGGATCTTCTTTTATATCTCCTTCGTGTTAGTCAGTTGCAGGTATAGACCTGCATAGTATTGCATAGTGCATTTACGTGTTTAAAATATAGGAAAGCGATTCTTCACGATTAGTGAATAAAACTCAGGTACGTAGGAATCCTAGAATAAGAGTGAGTGATTGATTGGTTGATTGATTGATAGATTGATTGATGGATTGATTTATGGATTGGTTGATTGAGTAATTGGTGGATTGATTGGTGGATTGATTGGTTGATTGGATAATTGATTTATAGATTGGTTGATTGGTGGATTGCTTGATTGATTGACTGATTGATTGATTGATTGGTGGATTGATTGGTGGATTGATTGGATGATTGGTTGATTGAGTGATTGATTGGTGGATAGATTGGTTGCTTGGATGATTCATTTATAGATTGGTTGATTGAGTGATTGATTGGTGGATTGATTGGTTGATTGATCCGCCATTTTGAAAATTTTAAATTTGTCTTCAAATTCGTTTTCAGTGACCTCAAAAACCCCCGAGTAGCGAGATTCAAGCAAATTTGATCAATTTTTAACAATATTTTTGTTTGTCCGCCATTTTGGATCCGCCATTTTGAAATTTAAAAATTCGATTTTAGAATCTTATTCACAACCTTAAAAACTTATTTTCACCAAGTTGAATGAAAATCTATTAAAATTTATTCAAGTTATTCAAGTTTTTACATTACTAGTTTTGTTATGGTAATGATTGCTTATTTTATATGTTGCATATCAATCAATTGGTTCAGTTATTTTACATCTACCAAGAATTTTTTTTCAGTTTTTACATCCCTTTACACAGTAGTATACTTGGGATAACTTTTTTCTTAAACCTCTTTAAACTACAGGGGTGTTTACATTTACTCCGAATTTTGGGAAAATTTCAAAATCTCGGGGTAAATGTAAACAGTCAGTTTCAAGCGATTCAAGTTGATCAATATTTTTTTGTACCTCATAAAATGTTTCTAGGGAAGTGAAGTAACAAGTTCATGCAGTAGAAAACCGGAAGTATTGCTTTCTAAAATAAAAAACTTACGTTATTGTCGAAACTAAGCAAATCCGTTTACATTTACCCCAAATGACCCTAAATCGAATTAGAATATTTTCAAGTACATTTTTATTTCTTTTTCTAAAATTTATTATGCTTCTCTACAACTTTAAATCTAAAAATTTTAAATATTTATATTTGTGAAATAATTATAAAAAATAGAACAAGTTCCTAAAAATTTAGGAACACAATTTATGGTTAATTAAAAAATTTGTACACTTTTACAGAAATGAAAGAATACATTGAAAAACGAATTATTTGATTCAAATACTCGATTACTTGACTATTATGAAATAAATATTTATTTTGTGTCAAATAATTATTATTTGAGACAATTAAATGGTATTTGTTTCAAATACAGAAATTATTGGTTTAAATCCGAGTCTATTCTACATCCTTACCCTATTGCAAATTCCCATATGAGATCTCGTATAAAATCACTTATGGTTACTGATATGAGATATTACATAAAATCTTACGAGAATCCTATATGGACACTCATGAGAAAAATCTCATGAATGTCCATGTAGGATTCTATATGAGATCCCACATAGGAATATGTAGTAACTTTGAGATATATTTTAGGTTTTAAACATACAATATTTTTGATTTATATAAAATCAACTCAAAATTTTGTCCGATTTTTTGTATCTCTTACCGTTTTTGAGATATTTATAATTTTTATTTTTTAAATTTTGACCCTATATGGGATCCTTTATGGAATCCTATATGGAATTAACAGAAGGGTATACTGTTCTTACAACCTACTTAAAGACTCCAAATAAAAAGATTTGGATTTATCTACCTTTTTTGATGCGTAAAGTAGAACTAGTAATAGAACTTGAGAGGAGTAAGATAGGACTTTATAAAATTTTTCAAGTCCTACTTAACTCCTTCAAATAGGAAGAATTGGAAATATGTGTCAGTTCAGAGGACCTAAATTGGCGTATATTTAGAGGCGTTAAGTATGAGTTAAATTTCGACTCGGGAATACAATTTATTTAATTCAAATAAAAATTATTTGGTTCAAGTAAATATTAATTTGATAATAGTCAAGTAATCGAGTATTTGAATCAAATAAATCTTTTCTTCAGTTTATGCATGCTTAGGTATATTTTCTTTGCAAAGGATAAAAAATTAATTCAACCAAATTTAAAAATTGAAGTGTAAACTTCACATATAAATGTTCATATATTTATTATATACATTTTCAATATTTCTGCTTATTTATTTCTTTTTCGATTCTACTCTTTATTTTTGACAATTGAAAAGTTTTCTTTATTATAATATTTATAACTACTTTTCTCCAACACTTCTTCTTAATAATGGATTTTGAGGGTCTTATTGAATATTTAGCAAAAGTTTCTTATAGAGCGTTGGAGCTGTTTTCATTTTGATGACGCATCGAAATGCTGTTTTATATAAAGCAACATTACTTCAGATTCAAAATTTATGTCCAAATTTTAAATTAAATCTAAAACATGCTATGATGGATTATGAACAAGCTCCTATAAAAAGTTTAAATGAAGTATTTCCATACATTCAAATACATATCTGCTGGTTTCATTCAAAAAAGGTAAAAAGAATGCATCGTTTTTTCTTTAACTTAGATTTTATAATTACTCATGTATTAGCGTAAATAAAACTACACTGTTAGAAAAATCTGTATTAAATTCAATATGTTATATATGCAGGAAATATGCAATACTAGAAGTGAAATTTAATCTACAGTTTCATAAAATTTAATATACATTTTCTTTAAATTTAATGCATTTTATGTTACATGTTTATTGAATGTAAATGTATATTAAATTTAATGAAACTGTTTATTAAATTTCAGTTGTAGTATTGCATATTTGATTCAAAAACAAAATTATATTAAATTTAGTACACATTTAATGTGTCAGGGTGGCTACAAGTTCAAGAATTCGGGTAAATTAAAAAAAAAATTTTCTCGGTGAATTTTAATTCTCATATAGAAGACTTTACCTAACGTAAGCGCTTGTTTTTTAATTGCTTTGTTTACAGATACATTGTTCAAATGAAGTTTTAATTTCCTGAATTAATTTTTGGTTTTTCACAAATTATAAATTTTGTGTTATTCACAATTCAATTCATTTAAATATAAAATTATCTCTCTGATATTCATATTCTATTAATTCAATATAATTTTTACATAATTAGGTAATATATTTTTGATAATTTGATTTTTTGAAAATTTCATCAACAAAATATTCGAACTTTTGAGAATTCAAAAATGGTTTATTTACTTAGCTTTTAAATGTACGATTAACTTTTGTACTCTGAATCCTTGTAAATAACGGTTTTTGGTTAATGATGCGTTTATTTTCAAATTTTCCAAAAAAATGCGTACTTTTCGAGATAATTGTAAGTTTTTATACTTTTTGAACACTCTGTACGTATATATTTATTTTTAGCTTAATAAAATAAAAATTTCAGATTTAAAAACATTTAGCATAAACTTGCTAATTTATACTGCTAGATAGCATTTTGAGATTTTTAACTGTAAAATTACAAATTTTTTGTAAGCATTAAATGAGAATTCGGATGCAATTATGCTAAAACTGGTATCCAGTTATTAGTACCCTATTGAAAAAATATGACCTTAAATACGACCGTAATAAGGATCTTAATTATGACCGTAGTTACAGTCCTAAACACGCCTGTGAATTTGAAACAGGATTTACAGTTTCAATTACGATTATTATTATTACAGTACTAATTACAGTCGTAATTGTGGTCATAAATACACCCGTTTATAAAACAATATGAATTTTTATAACGTTTTTAAAAACATGAAAAAATATTCTTCAAATATAATTATAGATTATAATAATCATACAATTAAGACCGTAATTACGATCGTTATTTTTTTTACTTATGGACTTTTGCGAAATCTATATACAGATACAGTGAAACCCACGTATATAGGACCCGCATAATTCGGATTTCGGCTTTCCTCGGATTATTTTCCGGTCACTTGAATAGAATATACGTGGGTTTCACTGTACTTTGGCTTCCTCATGCCAAGGTTATGCGGGGTTGTTAAAAAAAATAGGAATAAAAAATAAGCTGGCAAACTACTACCAGCCCCGATCCACTAAAACCTGTTAACCCTTCTTGGGAGCCCTTTATCCACCCTCAAAACCGTCGGGAAGACTTTTGCCTTTGAGGATGGCACTCCAACTCTGTCGTACAGCGACTTCGTCTATTCCTGTGGACATCCTGCGTTACCAATTTTAAAATAATAAAAACGAAAATCCAGGTCTAAGCGGAATTAATAGCACACCAGAAAAATAAATTTTAAATTTAATAAAAAAAGGCCATATTTGTTTAGAAAAACATCCCGTTTCCTCCCCTTGTGAGGTTCTTTTTGGCCTCCTTGTATGCTTCTTTAAGCAAAGGATCTCTTTTAGATCAGGTATATGTCCTCCTAGCTTTGTGGCATGCCTTCCCGTGTTAAAATTTTGCCATGACTCGGATCGGGGCCGGATTAGGCGGGAATTTGACGCTTCGCCTGATGTGTCCCTGATTAGGAAATCCACATTTTCTCGTGGCCCTAATCTATCCTTGAACAGTCTCTTTTCGGGACCAGATTATTATTCACTGCCAGGAAATTTCAACACGGGTTTCTCAAAGAGGCCAACTCCTCTGACCACTAGTGTCATAATCTCTGCTTGGGGAATGTGCCATTGCAACGCGGCATTGACGCATCACAGGCGGTGACGATTATATTTCTCACCGCCTGCACTTACGCATCAAGACTGTTCGGCCTCCTTACCCAGCCCAACTCTTAAATTAAGCGTGCTTCTTGAAGGGATTGTCTGAACTTCTCCTTATCGAGTCTCTTGGTGTTCCACAAAGGGCTTTTTCTACTATGAACATCCTGTCTTCAACCTCCTCGTGTGTCTCCCACTGAGACTGAGAACTCGATGTACTGGTGGTTACTTGCGGTATAATCCTCAGAGACCCGCCAGTCGTTTATGCGGCTAAATATTTTAAAGGATGCGATCGTTAGATCTATAATAGATCCGATCGCATCTCTCCTAAACGTCCATATATTTCCTCGGTTTACAGCAATAAGGTCGTTCCCGGAGATCATTTCTCCAATTAGAATTCCTCTTTTGTCGAGCTTTGTTTCGACCCACTCCGGCGATTTTGCATTAAAAACTCCGGCGACGATAACATCCAGCTTGGATTGTTTAAGACTCGATTTCAGGTCATTTATATTGGCTACGAAGTCCGTCAGTGAGTCATTGGGTGAGAAATAACAGCTATACATTCGTATGTTAGTTACTTCCACCTACACAAACCCACTTCTCGTCTCCAGGAACTTGTCAACCCGCAATTCTGGGTTTCATACCTTGATGGCGGCCCTCTTCGCCTTGTCCTTATACCAGGGAGCGAGATCGCTTTCCTAATACAGCTCACTGCAGAACAGGATATCGATCTCATTTTCCCTGGCTGTTTGAATCAGGAAAACCTGTGCATCCTTACTTGTATGCAAGTTGACCTGAAGAAGCTTTAAGAATTTGTCCTTTTAAGCTTCTCCAGATCCTCCTTGTAAACCGGACAGGAAATTCTTCAACTTACATGGTAATTTTTAAAATAACGAAAAAAATATTTTTTGAAATTTAATTACAGATTTATAGATCACTTTTTATAAACGTGTGTAATTATGACCGTAATTATGACTGCAAATCGGGTTTCAAATTTACAGGCGTATTTAGGACCATAATTAGGGTATCTATGATGGTCGTAATTACCGTGTTAATTAAGATCATTTTTTCAATAAGGCATAAAAATTATTATTACAAATTAGTATTAAAAATAACATAAAAACATAAGAACTGCATCTGTTAAGCAGGTCAAAAATAATTAGGTGTCTATTTCAGTATAATTTGAATGCTGGTAGATCGGATAATAGAAGTTTTACTGTGAATGTTTCTCATCCTCGAAATTAAAATTTTTCTTAAGCTTTCTGATATCAGTCTTCATTATAACTTTACTTTATTTTTCGATTATTTAATCAAATTATTTCTATAATTGTTTATTATAAAATTAATTTACTTTACATATCATCAAGTATCGACTCTTAAGGGAGAGCGACATCCTGAGATATTTTTTGAACCGGTTTTTCATGATATTTATAAAACAAACGAATAAATTATAAGTAAAATTCAGTTTTGATGAATTTATTTATTAACCGCGTGTCCACTAAGAAGTATGAATAAAATTCCTTGACTTTTTCATAAACTTTTTCCAACTTTTCTTTAAGAAATATTTAATTAAAAAAAAATAAAAAGTATTAAATAGTGAAAAAATTTTAGGATAGTAATAGTATATTACGTTACGAGGGCAGAAAGTTCTAAATTCCTGTATTGCGCAACAATATGCCCGAGGCGAAGCCCAGGGCATTATGTCGCGCAATGCAGGGCTTTCGAACTTCTGCCCGTGTAGCGTATACTATTTTTCTTAACATCCGGTCGAAAGCACGTTTAAAAATTCACTTAAACTTATTAAATACAATTCAACAACGTTCCAGCTTCCAGCTGAGAGGCAATTAATGTGCAAATCATTAAATACATATTTGAAATTAATTTATCTCGTGAAAGCTTTGATTCGTTTTGTGATCACTATTTAACAAAACGTTTTTTCCTTTCTATCAAATTTCGATGCATGCCCGACATTTGGCAGCATGAGCGAAGCGACTGCTGCTGGTCGGGGGGCAGGCATCGAAAACACATAGAAAATTTTTTAATAAATTTCAAAAACAACTTTTAAATTTAAACGACGTTTTAATTCAGCCTTTCATTAAAGTTTTTGAGTAAAAATTGTCAACTACTTTTAAAATACTTTTTATGAATTAATAAACTTATATAATACTTTTTAAAAAATTATTTTAAAATAAGAAGGAAATATTGACATTTATTTGAAGAAACGAAAAATTAGAGGTTGTCATTAAAAAAATAAATGAATAGTCAGTTTTTAAAACATTTTTTCATATTTTTTCTACGAATAACAAAAATAATTTCTCAATTTATTTCTCACATTTACTTATTTTATTTTTTATTTTTAAAATCTTCTGGCAAATAAAAAATATTTATAATATTTTAATGAAATACATAAATCATGTATTTAATATTGGAGTTTTTGTTTGAATCTGAATTGAGAATTAGAAAAGAATTAGAATTGAATTTCTTGATTAGTATTAATTTTCTTTTCTGAGATTTTTCTTTTCTTCAGAATCTGGTCGCGAATAAATCTTATTTATAATATTTTCATTACATACACAATTTATGTATTGAGTACAGAAATTTTTACATCATTTACATTTTCTACAGGATTTAAAGATCCTGAAGTTTGTCCGTTGTTATTAATTTCCTCTTCTGCGGTTTTCCTTTTTTTTAGTTGTGGCTCATTTTGTGATTCTTTGAACGCAAGTTTGATCAGTGTTTTTAACGTGAAATGTTCGGGTTCTTTTGATTTAATACATGGCAAAAGTATTTTTTCATTTTTTGCAGTTGTAAATTGATGTGTCGATGATTCGGGTTCCTTTAATTGATCTAGTTCATCAATTACACTAAGCTACTGCTGGGTTAATTCGAAATTGTCAAAAAACTGATCATAATCTGCTGCTGTTGCAAGTGACTGATCTTTGTTTTCATTGATTTTTTTAGCTGAACATATTACCTTACTAGTAGATGGTTTAGAATTCTTATGGGATCCAGTTTGGTATTAAGTATTAAATTTAATTGTTATTATAATAAAAACCTTAGATGCTAAATAAAGAAAGTATGCTGCATTGTTGATGAAATCCATTATTTCCTGCCATTTAAATATCAAAGATTTTTTTGGCTTATACCTTTTAGAATTTTTCTTCATATAGCTCTTCAAATTTTCAAAGGTACCAATGTCAATGTTATCTCTCGTGTTTAATGTTTTTTTAACATTGACCACATACTCCACAATGTGGAAGGTTTCAACTTTGAACTCAAGTCTTTAAAATACACAATTAAATTAGATTCACTTGAGCTTGAAAGTGAATTTCTGTGCTCATCTTCCCATGCTTTGTAAGCATCATATGCCAAAATGTATCTGTCTGCAGACTTCTTTGGCAGTGTTTCATTTCGAACAATTAATTGTGCTTCGACGTCAAAATTTCGAAAAACTTGTTCTTCATCTGACGTCTCGTCAGATGAAATCATCTCATTCATCTTTAGTAACAAAATAACAATAGTACGCACTCCGGCACAACAAACTTTTAGGTTAAGTGTTACAATGCGGTAATCTCGCGCGCAAGCTAGAAACTTTAATATGCGTCGATGCTTTCTGCATTGCATTCCAACATTCACACTCGCTCTAACAGAGGGCGCTAGTGTGCATCCGTTAATGCAGCAATGTTACGTTTTCTGATTCGAAATCGATGCCGAACGTTCGTACTTTCAACCAGGATGTTGAGAAAAAACGTTTTATTTATTAGCATTATATAGTTATTCTTACAAAATTTCTTCCCAAAATTTTGCTTTTTTTCTGTCAAATGCACAAAAATTAATATTTTTAAATTACTCTACGTACTCTAAAGCAAAATTTATCACAGATTCAAAGAAAATTTTAATTATTGTTTTACGTTAATCAATTTGCTGGAATCTTGCCTACCGATTAGGTCTGTTTCTGTAGTCCGTGGTGAAACGTGATTATGGTCATGTTTAAAGCTTTATATTACAAAAAATGTAATTAAAAATTCAATTAAAAATACAATTTTTAGATATTTTTTATTTTTTCATGTTTTTTTACTTTATGACTATAAAGACATAAATATACAAGAGCGAATAATGATGGATACCACATTTTTCTGCAAAAAAAATGTTTTCTTCATTAATTAGTCATTTATTGATTTAAATCAAGTGTGTTTTATTTGAATAACATTTTTATTTCTCAGTCGTTTGTTTTCTAATAAATGCTATAACATTAAACTAATATTAAGAAGATATATTAATTACAATTATATACTCGGGACGCATGAATATTTATTTATTTATATACAAATCTCCGCGGTCCAATAAGGACCATAAAAGGATAACAAAAAATAGAGAGAAATATAGAAAAATTTCAATAATACATAATAATACATAATAATACATAATACTAATAATACAAAATTTACATAATAGAATCAGTTATGATCCCTCATACTAATTACATAGCGATTAATACACTTGATAAAGTCAGTTTGCGATGTAGAGAATATGTCTAAGTCGGAATTGAAATTATTTATTATCTGGTTAATATGAAAGCAGGCGAAATGAATAGGAGTGTTACTAACTAGCACTAATTTGTCACGATCAATGTAAAAAATTTCCTTATTACGTGAAAAAAACGGGGAATTCTAATGTTGATTAAATTAAGAAGTACAGTACAATCAATATAATTACGAAGGATTTTAAATAAAAATATGATTGCTGCTAAAATATGTACCACATGTCAATTAACCGAACAGTCATTTAAGCGAAAGGCCAATTAACCGAATTGTCAAGTAACAGAATCGTCATTTGACCGGATAGTCACTTAACCGAATTGTCATTGAACCAAAAATCACTTAACAGAATTTTCATTTGACAGAATTTTTGATCGACCGAACTAACATATTACCGAAATGTCGAGTAACTGAATTTCCAGAGAATAGAATTGTCCTTTAACCGACACGGCAATTAACAGAAATGACAATAAACCGACACGCCATTGAACATAAATGTCATTTAACCGACATGACAATTACCCGACATGTCACTTAACCGAAATAGCATTTTACTGAAACGTTATTTAACTGAATTGTCATTTAAATGACATAACAAATTAAAGAATAGTCATTTAACCGACATGACAATTAATCGACTCGTCATTTAACTGACATGTACAGTAACAGAATTGTAATTTAACCCAAATATGACAAATTACCGACATGTCATTTAAACGAAACATCATTTAACCAACTTAACAATTAACCGACATATCCAGTAACAGATTTGTAATTTAACCGTAACGCTATTTATCGTCTCGTCAAATAAGCGACTCGCCAATGACCTGAATTGAATGAGCATTTAAACGACACGTATAATAACAAAAATGTCAAGTAACAGAATTGTAATTTAACCAAAACGTCAGTTAACCGAAATGTCATTTAACCGACAAGTCATTAATCGACACGTCATTTAACAGAATTGTCGTTTTTCCGAAATGTCATTTAACTTACACCATTTTAGTATGTGAGTTCACTTTATATTAAGTACATAGTTTTGTTAGTAAAGTAAACCTAGGAGGCACTATAATATAAGAAAGTGTACACATCTCCCTCTAGGTTTACTTTACCGACAAAACTACATACTCAATAGAAAGTGAACTCACATACTAAAATGATCTCTGTTAAATGACGTGTCGGTTAAATGACAATTCGGTAAAATGACGTTTTGGTTAACTGTCATTTCGGTTAAATGACAAATCTGTTAATTGACGAGTCGGTAATATGACATTTCGGTAATATATTTGAGGTAAATGACATTTCGGTTAAATTGCAATTCTGTTACTGGACATGTCAGTTAATTGTCAAGTCGATTAAATGATAATTCGATAATTTGTCATGTAGTTTAAATGACAATTCAGCATGGATATTTCTCTACGAAATTTTAGCTGAAAATATTACCAGTCAATCGAAAATTGCGAATCTAGGTTTCGAAATTTTTGATGAACTCGACACCTACCCTTCGAGCAGTGTTGGGTTGTTCTAAGTTTTTAAAATTTTACTGAGCTGTACATTTGACTTTCGCAGAAAAATTACAAAATTAAAAAGTTGACGTGAGATTTTGGCAGACCCCTCCTCCCTAACTTGTGCTCACGTAATAGCTATATCCAAGTTTCCTTATAATTCTTCCCGTTTAATAAAATTTTTCTGTAAGGTAAATACTTTTTCTTTTCAGAAAAGTTTGGAAACCAGTAATTGTAGCCACTCTGTATTAGTACATTATTTAATCATTCTTTAAAATTTATTCTTTTGTCTGTCTACCCTCATAGCATCCGGGTATTCGAAACATCCAACAGATGTTCTAGGGATATCATTTGATCTTAATTACCTTAATTACTTTTTGTATGTCTCTATAAAATTCTGAAATATCAGTTATTGTGAGGGTAACCAAATACTAATTAAATTCGGTAAATTTAAATTAAAAGGATCTATTTGCATAAAATGAATCAGATTATATTTATTATTTTCAAGTCTTTTCGGAGAAAGTGGAATAGTCTGAAGTTAAAATACAAGAACGAATTAATTCTGGATTTAGCGGGTTGTCTTCCTTTAGCACCGCCTGAAAGATTTTTGGAAGTTGTCAAAATTATTGAAACTAAAAAACAATTGTATGATAGATCTTCAGACAAAAAGCTTGAAAAATTTATTAATTATTTGAAAAATTATTGGTATAAAAGAAGAACAATGCTCTGCGTAGGTCATCTTCCTCACAGGACTAATAACTTAAATGAGTCATTAAATCATCGATTAGGAGTAAAGCTAGGCGGAAAAAATCCTGGAATTTGGAAATTCCTGTGTACGTAAACAATTATAATAATCATTTCCATATTTATTAGGGTAAATTCGGGTTTGTTCTGCTGTCGGCTAAGTACGTTTTTGTTAATAACATTTTAAATAATTTTTTCTACTTTGAATTTTAAAAAAATATACTTATCATTTACAGATAAGGATAATTTTTATTATTATAATATTATTGTCGGGTAAGATAGTAGTCTAACTTACCGCACATCAGACGAATTCCTCAATTTTCCATTGACACTTTAATTGTAATTTATTAAATGTTTTCATTAATTAGTAATTTAAAATAATCTTTTTTTATTCTTGAATGTTTTCTTCTTACTATAAAACAGTTTTTTTCCTTAAACAATATAATTAAGTAACTTTTTTTCAGTTCTTCTTCTTTGTGGTTGAAGTTATTATACTCTTCCCTATATAATAGGGGTAAAATGCTTGTAAAATTTTTACAATACCTTAAAGAACAAACTATCATAGTGTTTTAAAGATAATTGTTACTATAAAATAACAATTATAATACGATTCACTAGTGGTTTCACAATTTGATTATAAATGTTAAAAATTGGTATATTCATATATTTTTACCTGTCAAAGCATTCAATAATTTTTTTTAGAACTAATATTATAATTGCACTTATACTATGTTTTATTTTATGTTATGTTTAAATTTTTATATTTAATTATCATTTACATTACACAAAACCTATTATTTCTAATATAATAAGTACAGTTATGTTTTCTGTACTTGTAGAAAAATAACATTATAATTTGTAAATATAGTTCTCTTGAAGCAAGAAATTATTGATGAAGAGATTCGTCTAAATAATCTTCTTCAAGGAATCATTCCTGGAGAACCGATGCGCAATAGTGACAAACTTCGAGATATAAAAATATTTTTTGCACGAAGAAATCTTGCTGCTGGAGGGTATTTTCTCCCTTGTTTATTGTAAATTAAAAGCTTTTTCAGTATATTGTTGTTCGATGCGTGTAAAATATAGTGTTCGTAAAAAGTTCATTATACTTTTAATGTTTTTTTTTCTTTTAATAGAGTATATATTTAAGAAATTAGAGAAATTGAACGTATCAACTTATATTAAGAATCTGTATAGAAGTCTTTCATGTCAGTAGTAGTAGTAGTAGTAGTAGTAGTATTATTATTTATAGTATATATATGAGGCATTCTTTTTCAACGCGGACACCCCCCTCTCACCCAAATTCTTTTCATTTTAAATTCATGTGTAATGGCTTAAATTTTAGTTAAAGGAATATACTTTTGAAATCTGAGTGGCATATTTCCAAATACAAAGGGCTAAAAAGGCCTCAAACTTACTGATTACTTTTTGGATTGTTCAAAATGAATTAGAGTAACTTTTTATTGGTAAATTTAAAGAATAACCTTTATATTGGATCCTATATTTTGTTTTTGGATATATGCCACTCAGATTTCAAACGTATATTCCTTTAACTAAAATTTAAGCCATTAAACATGAATTTAAAATGAAAAGAATTTGGGCGAGAGGGGTGTCCGCGTTGACAAAGAATGCCTCATATATATATACTAGGGGGCTATGCCCCCTGCGCGCTTCTCGCGCCAACCCCTATCCCCCCTCCTCTCTTCCCCTCCCCCACCCTAAATTTAAAGGTTAAGATCGTTTCAAGACTCTGAATATAGCTTCAAGTCCCCCCCTCCCTTTTCTTCTACCCCCCTCCTTCTCTTGACTTGCGGCTATATTCAGAGTCTTGGAACAGCGGCGGCGTTGGCGGCGATATCTTTTTATAATATAGGTAGATATATTTTACAATGATTAAATGTTCTCTATATTAATTTACAGATCCTTAGAATCATTTTTGAATGATTGCTCAAATGCTTAAATTCCTATAAGTCTAATCACATTGGAGTTATATAACAGGTAACAGACCTTCATTCCTTTGTCCTTTGCATTAAGAGAAAATTCCTCTTTTTGTTTTTTTATTTCTCTTAAAATACATGAATTTGTAATTTCATTAATTTTAGTATTTTTTACAGCAATTTCTTTTTATATATTTAAAAAGTTTTTATGTTCGTCTCTTTTGTTGTTTAATTAAAATATTTGAATAGATACACTACATATGAACAAAAAACTACCGCGCAGTCTACACTGAAAAAAAAGTTTGTGAATCATTAATTGATTATTATGTCATTTTGAGACAGTATACATTTTACGTTGAAAGTTACTTAAAACTTTTCTTAATAATTTAAAATTTTAATTTAAATACAAGTCATGGAATTTTTAGAATTCAGTACTTGACCAGTTGTTTTTAATTTAATTTAAATTTTTTATGAATAGGTTATAAATACACTGAAAAAAATTCCTAACACCTGTATACCAGGAATTGACTAATTTGCCTGGTTACGAGAGGAACCCACTAGGCAATCTTGGTCAAAGTTGATTTCGACAATTAGTCCGAATGACTAGGAGACCTTATCAGAATAACCAGGTATCTTAGTTACATTGACTAGAATTACTTTTACTAAATAAACTTTAGCAATATTGGCTATAGATACATGTCATATTAACCAAAAATCTTAGTTAATATAACTAGGAAACAAGGGGTCAATTCTACTAAATCGACTTTGACAATATTAACCAAGCTACATAACTGAATTGACTAGGATTCTTGGTTACGCTGACTAGATTTAAAGTTGCTATGGTTAATAGTCATTAATGCGAAGCAAACTTTTTTCAGTGTAGTTCGTAAAAATTAGATTTGGTTTTATGAAAGTTTTCAAAAATGTCTTTTACTATTGGCAGAACGATCTGCGCAATTCGAATACATACATTTTTAAAAAAGATTGATTAAAACAACATTATACAAAGAAGTTAAAAATTATAAGACACATCGTAAAGTCGTATTAAATAAAAATTTGAATTCGACCAAGCGCCTGATAAATGCATTTTCGTTAAAATTTTAAAATAACGAATCTAATTAGACGAACTTTTTAAAATTTATAAGATTCACCTACATTTCTTTACCTGGGGTTTTCGAGATATTTACTGTTTGCTAATATAACTTTATGTTCATAATCAATTTACCTTAAAAAAAGTTCAATTGAATGAACAAACTTTTAAACTTCAATTTTCTTCAATTCGTCAGCAAAATTCAATAGACGAGTTGATTGAATGAACAAACTTTTAAACTTCAATTTTCTTCAATTCGTCAGCAAAATTCAATAGACGAGTTGATCATTTTGTTTGAATTCTCAACCTACGAAAGCTCATATTGGTACGAATTGAATTGAATATACAAAGGGCTTCACTGAAACTTGCTTAGTGACAAATACAAATTGGACCTTGCCAAAAAAAGTT
Organism: Leptopilina boulardi; assembly: GCF_019393585.1. Lineage (NCBI taxonomy): Eukaryota > Metazoa > Arthropoda > Insecta > Hymenoptera > Figitidae > Leptopilina > Leptopilina boulardi. The sequence continues at coordinate 1,148,664 of NW_026137888.1, forward strand.
AATTCATTTCAATTCATCTGAATCAGATTTTTTTATTAGGTATCGCATTGAACTATTTAGGCACTAAATTATTAAGGGGGTCACCCCGTGTGATAGGTTCAAAAAATCGATTTTTTTTGTTTGCATAAATTTCATCTGTAACATATGTAGAGTATGTGCCCACGTGAAAAAGTTATCGGGAGTCTCCCGGGAGTCGCTCCCGGGAAATTTTCTAAAAATCTTTTTTTTAAATTTTTCATAAAAACTGATCAAATTTATCAAATATTCAAAATTTCCCGGGAATCTCCCGGGAGACTCCCGGGAAATTTTCCAAAAATATTTTTTTCAAATTTTCCATAAAAAAAGATCAAATTTATCAAATATTCACATCAATTCGGCGTTCAATATTTTATGGGAGATGACAAAACCTAATGTCATTTTTATCTCCGCGCTTCAGGAAAATGCCAAGTGCGTAAATCAAGATTAACCGGATATCCAGGTTAATTTTGATCGGTTAACTTCTTTGGGAAAGTTAACCGTGAACAGAAAACTTTAAACCCTAGAAAATCGCAAATTTTCTAATAGGTAACAAGGTTCACGGTTAACTTTCCCAAAGAAGTTAACCGATCCAAATTAACCTGGATATCCGGTTAATCTTGATTTACGCACTTGGCATTTTCCTGAAGCGCGGAGATAAAAATGACATTGGGTTTTGTCATCTCCCATAAAATATGGATCGCCGAATTGATGTGAATATTTGATAAATTTGATCATTTTTTATGGAAAATTAAAAAAAAAGATTTTTGGAAAATTTCCCGGGAGTCTCCCGGGGGCTCCCGGGAGATTCCCGGGAAATTTTGAATATTTGATAAATTTGATCATTTTTTATGGAAAATTTAAAAAAAAGATTTTTGGAAAATTTCCCGGGAGACTCCCGATAACTTTTTCACGTGGGTGGGTAAAGCGATTTTTTGATGTACAACATCCTTTAAAAATTTTAGCACTAATAAACCAGCGTGTTCAAGCGCGCGGTTAAGAGTACTCAAACTTTCAAACGCGTTTTTCTCGAAACTACTTTTTTCTAACTGGCGTTTATGATATCTCAAAAACCACTTGACCGATTTTTATCAAATTTACAGGGCATGTTCAGCACATGTGTGGCTATCGCCCGAACTAGGATAATTAAAAAGGGTCAAGTAGTTTTCTTCTTATACGTTAAAATAGATACAAAAAATCGTAATTTTTGAAAAAAAAATCAAAGCCGCATAAAAAATTCAATTTTTAATATTTTCAAATAAGCCTATTTCCAGCGATAGCTACAGCCCTACAGATTAAAATGCTATTTTGCTTTTTGATTTTGGATCAGTCAATCAGTCGAAATCGTGGACGATGATGGACAACTGTCTAAAAATGAAAGTTTTTTCCTTGTTTTATAAGTCGAAAAGATTAAAGTATTTTTACTTGACATAGTTTGTACTTGTTGTTGAAATGTCACTAAATGTCCAGTAAAAAATTTGAAGTTCTATGTTTTCATAGTTTTCAAAAATAACCCCCTTAAAAGTTATCTCGTTATAATCGGTATCTACTTATTTAAAAAAAATAAAATTTTATGTTTGATAACATAATTTTGTTTTGTAAATAAATATATTACAAAAATATTCTAGAATTCACGAATATGTACAAATTAAAAGGAAAACAAAAAAATTCGCAAGTTTTTATATTCAATGACATAAAATATTACCGATCCTCTACAACTGAATCTATTACCCAAACTTCTTACTGTGCGTTTCGTTACCAAAAATGTAGAGCAAAAGTCATTCTTTCCGAAAATGGCATATGGAAATTAGAAGGAGTTCACACTTGCAGTCAAAAAGATGAAAATTATATTTTAAGAAAAAAAGCTGAAAATGAAATTCTAAGCTTATGTCAAACGACAAGCAGAAAACCATCAGAAATTTTCGAAGAAGTCTGTAAACGGTAAATATTATATAAATAGAGTTTTGTAATACATTGTGAAATGATAGAAAAAATTTTCACGACAAATTTTTTTTATTATACTGTCATTTATTAGTTGTAAGCATTTTTTACTTTATAATGTTAAATTAAAAGTTAACTCTTCACTTTTAAACATATTTATTTAATTAAAAAATTAAAAAACTACAAATAAAATCTTTAATGCACTCTCGAAACGCAGCTGGCTGCACAAAATAATGCTTTCTTAACCGTCACTCGCATTAATCTGTTTGACTTCCTCTTTTCTCTTACAATTTACTTGAGGACCTTTTATTTCGATTAGATTAACTAAAATAATTTGACCCCGTAAATTTAAATAAATAAACGCTAACAATAAAGTGACCACAAAAGTTTGTTAGATTTTGTGTACCGTTTTTGAAATATCCAAAAAATTTACTTTTCAAAATATCAAACTTTTTAATAATATATGATTCCGTGTAAGATCCCACATGAAAACCCACAAGGGATTCCAAGTGGATACTTACATGAAATCCAATATGGGTTTCCATGTGGAATCCCATATTGCTTTTTCCAATCGGGAATATATTCTTCTTTTTAAAAATAATGTAACTCATTGTATGGTCCGAGCAATCAAATGTTTGGTTAGAACAACCAAACTTTGGTTAGGCTAACCAAACAATTCGGTTGGCACAACCAAAGTTTGGTTGTACTGACCAAACATTTTTTTCAGTGTAGTGTTAATAGAATGTTTAATAGAATGAAAATTTGCACAGTTTAGTGTTAAAATAACACTACATAATTGTTAACCTAACTCTCGATAGTAGTATTTTAACACTACATGTGGTACTAAAATAGCACTACTATTTTCTGTATTATGTTAGAAAAAAATGAACCCTTATCTTTCCTCTAAAATTTTTATTTTGACAAACAGTCAAATCGTTGTAAAATCAGTTCTTTACATTTTTGGTTCAATGTACAATAGTTCTATGTATCCAAATAACAAAATACTCCGTGTTTGATTGAATTTATGATATTTTGTAACATTTAATTATTATTATTCCACAATAAGAACCCAATAAATTTGAACTAATAAGTACATTTTTGAAATGTAAGATATAGCTCCCGAAGAAAAATTATAAAAAGAGATGATTGTGTCAATAAAATATTAATTCCATCGTTTTTCACTCTTTTGGTTGTCGACTTTTAATATTACATAATAGAAAAATTTTAAAAATTTGAATTAAAAAAAAAAATTTAATTTCTAAAATCACCTTTCGTTTGGGGCAATGGAAGTCCTCAACTAAAAATCAAAATAATTTCATGTATTTATTTAAATATATTATTTTATCAACAGTTTTACATTTTCAAAATTAATTAAGATTTACAAAACACAACTGCAGTTTTTTTAACTTTGAAATAATCCTAGTTAACACATATGCTTCTATTATGCCACAGGCAAACAATTGTGTTAAATAATAAAAACATAATCAAATTCTATTTTAATATCAATCGGCATAAAAATTTTCAAAACTACATATAATTATGTGTACATACGATAAGCACAATACAAAAATAAAAATTTTAACCAATTGCTTTGTGTTTAAAAATGTTGAGACTGTTATAATAAAAATTCTAAAAACACTTTTTTGTTTATTGTTTACACAAAACTGTCACAAATGTGATAGTCTCTTTTCATAAAACATTATCGAAGGTAACCAAATTTTTCCGAACGATTGCCAAGACCTAGCAAACGAAAAAGAATTCAAAAAAATATATCGAATACGAAAATGGGCTCAGTTAATCCCGCTTTGCGACAAATATGAATTGGACATGTTTTTGAATTCATTTAAATTTGTCTGAAGCGTATTGCGAAGTTCTATTTGTTTTAATTCTCTGAACAAGCCAAAAGAGATTTAACCACATTAGGATTGGGACGTGCAGCATTTTTAATTTTTATTTGAAATCCAAAAATTTTTGTTCTTAAATTTTTAATTTATTTTTAAGAATATGAACCTTAATCCAAGTAAAAATAATGATAATTAAAAATTTTGTAGGTGTTTGAACAATTTATTACAATTTTTATTATTTCTTTCAGTAATTATGCCAAATTTATTTATATTATTTATATATAATAATCCTTAATTATAAATATTGCTTTCTCATGGAGGAAGCATTGTAATAACAAAATTTTTCAAATTCGATTTTTTTATGTGTCCTTATGTTTTTCGACCTCACTCTCTAAACCTGAATCAGTGAAATTCCACTGAAGATCAGTAAAATTTGACTGAGTATCAGTGAGTCTATTCTCGCGATTTCAATCAATTAAATTTCACTAAAATCAGTTAAAAATTACTGAAATATCAGTCATTTTTCACTGCTTGTCCAATTAAAAAATTACTGAAATTTTCTGTCACGCATATTAAAAATTTACGTTATTTTTTAACCGGACAATCAGTGAAAAATAACTAATATTTCAATCATTTTTAACTGATCTTCAGTGAAAATTCACTGATTAAAAACGCGAGAATAGAGTCACTGAAAATCAGACAAATTTCACTGCTTTACTTTTAGAGAGCAGGAATCCAAAAATCACATTAAAAATATGTCGTTCCGTGTGTGTGTGTATATATACAATACATTTTCATAAATATCTCGAATACTATAAGATCTAAAGGGATAAATTTTTCTTAAATTGTATGTCTCACTGGCGGACAAATAATGTGAGTACTTTGAGCCATACTAAAAAGATTAATTAGGTATTATTTTTTTGCATTTTAAAATTTTTGAATAATAATTTTTTTCTCATAACTTAAAAAAAATTTAAGACACCAATGGATATATATCTCTAGTTTTGTAGAGTTTTTCAAGACGTATCTTGATAATACTAAATAAGTTACCATAAAATAATCACAAAAAATCTCCACGAGGAAGCAATTTGTTATTTTTAAGTGGTAATTCATTTCTATTCTTTTTAATTCGTTTTGAAGGATCAGAAAATTAAGTTAATTTGAATTCGCGAAAAAGCAATTCATTTCTATTTATCTAAATTTGTTTTCGTTTGCTGGGTATAGTGCTTTACATCGCAAACCCTATTAATTATAGGAACTAATTGTAAATTTTAACTTAGTATGTTCCCGATAAGGAGGCTGGAATTGAATGGAATTAAAAATTTTAATTCGGATAATCCCCTGTTTTTTTAATTCCATTTATAGAAAAAAAAATATATGAGTTTCTATTCACATTTAATTATATTTTATAAAAAATAACAAAAATAAGAATCGAACCGAGTTTTTCTTGCTACAAGTCTGTGAACATGACCAATCAACCACGTAAACTTAAAAGTATATTTACAAAAAGAAACTTCAAATCAAACATAAAAGGAATTAAATGGGATTGAAAAAAGTTGAAATGAATTCCAAAAACGGAATTAAACTTTGATTATATCACATTATCATATGTCGATAATACAGAAGAGCAGAGTTTCAAACATTATGGCATTGAAAGGAATAAAAAAATAAAAAAACCAATTCCACTTTTGCAATAGAAACTTTTCAATTTTACCATTTCGAAATAGAAATAATAGAGATTAAAAATTTACAAAATCTATTCCTCTAAATGGAATACAACTTTCATTTGGAATATAAAATAATTAAATTTTTCAAAATTCTATCCAGTTTCAGGATATTCAAAAAGGAGGGAATTTTCGTATTAAATAGAATTAAAACGTTTACAATTTTATAGAATATAAGAAATTTTTTATTCTTTTTAATTCCAGGCTTTTTACCGGGTTTATACATTAGATAAATACAAAATAAACTAATGGTGAAATTTTACAGTTACAGTATTCGATTATCATTTGAAGGTCTTCGACCACGCATATATGCTATCAGAATGTCACAACTCTTACAGATTTCTTCTGATCTAGAATTTTTTGAGAAAATAAATAATGAGGAATTTTGCGTAAAATTTATTGACAATTGCTCTGTGGTATTGAAATTAAAAGATTTATACGAAACGTGCGAAACGATATATTTTGATGAGACGTTTAAGGTAAATAAAAAAGTTGTACAACTTTTATTATTTTACTAAAATTTTAATTGCAATTTCCAAAAAGAAATTTTTATTTCCTTGTAGAAAAATACTTAGTAGCTTTTGTAGACAATATAGTCAGTTTATATAATAAACTCTTTCATATTTTTTAAAAATTTCTTTTCTTTAAAATATGTAATTTTTATTGTAAATACGTTTTCATTTTAATCTTATTTTAATTTTCAGATAAAATTTGATAACTTCAGCTTAGTTTTTTTGAACATTTATGCTAAGCAACAAAAAGAGGTAACTACTAATGTTATTATTAAAATATTTCATTATTTAGCCTTGCTGAAATTAATCTATTATCTTATTGAATCGGTGGTGATCTTTCTTTTCATCAAATAGGTACTTTTTATTTGCTCAAATCATTCTCTGCTTCAAGACTTATTCTTATCTATTCTAATCCTTACTTTTCAATCTGCCTCTGTATTCTTATCTATACTTGTAACATATTTTGAAGTATTCTGTCAACTATTTAAAAATTTATTAACGTAAATCATTCTTCATCTGTTTTAATTCTTTGACTAATCTGCTAATAATGTAAAGCAAACTAAATTATACTTATATTTAAAAAACAATAAAGATATTACTTTATTAATAAAAATCTTATTTCATAAATAAAAAAATGCATCAATCAAGTTAATATCCATTATTACAATTTTCTACCTTACATTTTTTATATAGGTTTATTGATATTATTAATTATTAAATTATTCTAATAAAATGTATCTATTCAAAATATAACATTTTAATTTTATAACCGATATAATAATGTTTTTTACTCGAATATAGTGCTTCATCGCTTACACGATTATTACATCAAGAATAGAAGAAAATACGTGGAGAAATGCTTTTGAATATATAAAATTTCAGTTAACTGAATTAAAATTAATTGTGGGACCCCTTATTAAAGATATAATAGTGTCAGCCATAGAGATTTTAAAAGCTGAATATACAGTATCATGGTTTCATACTCGAGAGGTAAATAGCATAGTCATTACACTGTCATTTTTTTACTCTTGTTTAGCCTACTGTGTATTTTGTCATAGTGTACTTCTCTTCATTGGCCAGATCTAATTTTTTCCTCAAAACTCAAAATAATTAAAAAATAAAAGTTAAGCTATTATTTTTCATTATTTATTAATTATATTTTTTGTTAAAATTCGAATTTATTTTTAGATATAAAGAATGAAAAAATTTAGGTTTTTTTTTAAAAAAAAGGAAAAAAAATGCATAATTTTTATTGCACAATCGTAGTTCTTTAACAATTTTTTTTTATTTTTGATAACACATTACAGAAAATTACTAATTTATTAATTATGCTCAAATTTCCGATACGTTACCATATTATGCAAAAAATTTTCTATGTTTAAAAAAACAAAGAATTTTATTAAAAAATTGTCATTGATAAATAAAATGTAAGATAAATTTCTTTGTTTTTAATTTATAAAAAAATTATACTTTTGTTGAAAATTATGATTAAGAAATATAAATTAAACTTAATTGTTTGATTCTTCATTTTAAAAATAACTTCAAATTTTTTCAAAAAGTTATACCTGATTAAGAAATAAATAAAAATATGAGATTAATTTTTATTTTTGATTAGAATTTTTAACAAAATATTGAAGTTCTTTTAGAAATATAGAAAAAATTGGCTTATTTTATATTTCTTGAATGTTTATGATGTTTAATTCATTTAAAATCTTGGCGCGTTTTGTCGTTCTGAATCGGAACGTATTTTATTATTTTTATCATGCATATTTAAAGTGACAGATTTGACAAATCATTCTTTTTTTAATAATAATTAAATAATTATTAAGTTTATTATTAAATTATTATTAAGACTCTTAAGAAGTCCATTTCTCAATTTTAAAATGTTTTTTTACAATTTTATTTGATTTATCAATTTTGTCTTACTTTTTACATAATATCTACCTAATGTCTACTTAAATGTCTAAGGAATGGTTAGCAAGGAATGGTTAGCAAATTTCATGGTATCAAAAAAGATAAACAGATATCACTTTCACTTATTTTGTTTATGTTTTTCGACGACGTTTTTACGCCAATAAGGGAAAAAACATGTAATAAAAGAAGTGTGAAAAAGTGTTTTAAATTTGTCCTTTTAAAGCAATTTATATTGTACTGGTACATAAAAAAATTACAAACATTTTTGTTACTAATATAATATTATGGCTTAAGAATCTTATAATAATCTGCGACTTGCGAAGAAAAGGCTAGAAATAATGTCAGAAAATAGGGTATAATAAAAACATCAAATCTCATGTGACAGGGAATGTTAAAAGGGATCTATTTGTCAAATTCGCTTCAGAAAAATTAGCAAATTACTTTTTGCAATTTTGAAAGTCTTATTTTAGATTTTTAATTAACGATCCCCAAAAACTCTTGAGTAACGAATTTCAAGCTATAAAAACGTTCAGTAACATTAAAATCCCTTGGTTAACTTCAAAGTCTTCTTTTCAAAATCTTATTTTTGACAAATAAGAATCTCTTAACTTTACCTGTCGCATATTATATTTTATTGTCTTATATTGTATTTTATTCTAGGTCATTAAAGATGTGTGGATGGAAAAAAATCTTTTGAAAGATGATAACTATTTATTAAGTACAGCTCTTTGCTTACCATTATTGCCAAAAGATATGATTTTAAATGGATGCAGTTATTTACAAAACTTGTCCTTAAAAAGTAAAAACCAAGATGAAAAATCATTTGCTCAAGAAATTTTTTCTTTGTTTTCAATCATTTTAGATTTTGTAAGCGTTGTAAACACTAATAATTCGAGATACGATACTATTCCTACAGTTTGTAGGAAAAATTTTGAAAGGGTCCTTTCTGCAAAAACTGCAGGAGAGTTGTTTGGTAAAATATTTTTTCTTATAATTTTTGAAATTTTTTTGAAATCATTTGTTGCCTTCAAAATTTTATTGCTTTTTTTCATAATAATTATACTTTTTTTAAATATATCCAAAATTAAAGTATTCATTGATATCGAGAAAAAAACAAAGAGACACGTGCATTCTGAAATTTCAAAAAAATCCCGAGATGTTTGGCACAAATTGCTTTATACTGAAACAAGGTATTATACTTTTATTTAATTGTTTTACATTTATTTATATAGATTTATACAAATAAATAAATAAATTTATCAATTTTTAGTTAATTTATTTGAATTAAAGACTTCTGGTTTGACACCAAATTTTGCGGATTATAACTATAACAGTAAATAATTTATTATTTTTTGTAGGTTTCGTAACTATCTAAATCAGCACTACCTAGTTAATTCATGACACATTTTTAATAACTTTTACAATAGTAGTTTAACCTATATATTAGTTTATTTACGCAAAATTAATTTACATAATTAAACTTTCATTTTCCATTTATTAAAAACTTTATTGGATCCATGCACTTTTTACGCTAATGTTCCTAAAAAGTAAAAACTGAGTAAAAATTTTTGCTTTAAAATGTTTTAGCAATAAATTTTACAACAGAATTAACATTTATTGCAAAAATTTAAGTAGATTATAATTATTTTGATAAAAATAATTTATTTATTTATCTGTAATTTTGTAATAAAAATTACAAATAAAAAAAAAGTTCAGCAATTAATTTTAAAAATACAATTTCATTTACGGGATAATATTTGGGAATTTTTTAATTAATTATCAAGAACCCATTTCAAATTCCCGATTCAAATGTAAATTATACTTTTACAGATTAGAGCTAAACGAATCCATAATTATTTTACGAAACGAAAGTCAAAAATTTGCAACTGTAACAAAACGTAAGTTTTTGATACATTAGTTATCACAAAAATAACAATGAATACCAATATTGGGTCATAAGCAATAAATGTAAAAAAGAGATAAATAAAAAATTTTCTATTGTCATAAGTATAGACGCGATTAAATTCACACATTCACAATTACATTCACATTTTATTCACATAAAAATATAGATATGTCATTTTTAAATGTTTTATTTATTATTTATTTATATTGAAAAAAACAAATGAATTTTATTTACATTTACTACAATTGACCCAAATATTAGATAATTAACTTCACATAAATTTTTTTAATTTCTTTAGAGAGAAAATCACAAAGCAAATCTTTAATTATAAGAAAAATGGATGAAAAACTGACTTCTTCTATTTGTGTTTGTTCAGATAAAACAGGTATTTATTATAATCAACATACTACATTCGAAACACTGCTTCTTCATACAGAATTTTCTGATTTTTATGAAGGCGTCTATAAATTAATTAGGATTTATTAAGGTGAGACCTAAGTGACTTCAAATCAATGCAAAAAGATACACATTTCGGTACACGTTTCTCAAAAACTATCTAATTTATAGCTTCGGGTCTTATTGCATTCAATTACAGATATATTAAGTATTGTAACCATTTGACTAAATATTTGACTATATCTTTAATTTAATGCAATCAGATACGAAGCGATAAATTAAACAGTTTTTGAGAAACGTTTACAGAAAAATAGCACTTTTTGCATTGATTGGAGGGAACTTAGGCATCCCCTTAAGCTCTTTCAAAAAGTAAAAATAATTTTTTTGTAATTTTTTTCTTAATAAATAAAATTATAATAACATTTAAAATCACTTGTAAAGTTTTCATTAAAAAAATTGTTAAATATTAAAATATAGCAGTACATTGTTCAAGACAAATTTTAAAGGGACATTATTTTGGTTTTCGTTGAGATTTTGTACGCATAAATGAAAATTATTGTCAAATATATATTTGGATGGGTAAAAATTTTACTTAAGAACTAATTTTATGAAAATTTTATTTGACTTTTAAACTGCACCGCGGAAAAAAATCAAGCTTCGTGCTTTTATTCCTTTTTTTGTTTTTCTAGTGATTTTAATTATAACATGTAATTATAACTGTCATATGAGCCGCCAGATATAAAACAAAACAACAAAATTTCTATAACGGTATTCGTTGGCCCCTGGTAACTTAAAAATAAATTTTTTCAAATTACTATCTTGTAGGAAATTTCCTTGCGCCTCTTTTTTCTTATCATAAATTTTTTTGTACACTGGAATCTGGATCGGTGAGACTTTTCGGGGATGGCTTTTCACTGATCAAGCGGGTCGTTCGCTCACGGGATTGGTCGACACTTAATCTCCTCTACGCCTCCCACCTTTCCTCGCCCACAAACTAAGTAAATAAACCTCACGGATCCAGATTCCAATGTATTTGTAACAATTTTTTGAGAAAAAAGCAAAAAATTAATTTTTCATAAAATCACTTTTAATTAAAATTTTCACTTTAATTCGTTCTAAAATGAAAAGTTCTGAATATTTTTGCATACAATTTACAGGGGTTATAGTATAAACTATCCTTTAAATGATCTTTAATAATAATTCTTAATTTTTTAATTTGAAAAAAGTTATTAATTTTCTTGTTGCTCAGTGTTACAACAGGGCTTTATATTTTTCAAACGCTTCGTTTATCTAGGGAATTTTCTCTGAGGACAAACTTCCTCTGAATAAAATGTTTATTGATACACAATAAAGATTTCAGTAAAGTTTTATTTTAATAAATAATTTTTTATTATCAAAAGTAAAAAATATTTATTTAGTAAATATATTTCTTTAGATTAGAAAGATTTACTTTTTCTAAGAAAGTTAATTGTTCAATAGCATTCGAGGACTGCGAAACTAAAAAGAAGCCAAAGAATAGTAGTAGAAATAAGAACATTAGAAATAGAGGAATAAAGGATAAGAATAATAAAAACATAATTTCGCTTGAAAGCGAAAAAGAAGAAGAAATTATAGATAATAATGCCTTTCATACAGTTTTTCTTGAAAGCGAAAAAGAAGGAGAAATCGAGGATAAGGGTGACGCGAACAAAATTTCATTTGAAAACGAAGATGACTCAAATGGTAATGATCAAAATCATTTTCTTTTGCAATGCAAAATGACGACTTTGATTTTTATATTCTTTTTACTTATATAATATCTAGTAATTACATTTTTACTTTTTAAAATAATTTTCAAAAATGTTATTTATTGTTGAAATAATCAAGGATTTAATATTGGCTCATTTTAAAAATTTTAAGGGGAAAATCTCGTGTAAAAAAAAATTTGTTATAATTTTTTTTCTTTCTTTAAAAATTAGTTTACTACCTATAAAATATGATTTGAAGTGTATCACTTCAAATGCTACGAAATGCAGTTAACAATGCAGACGAGATCCCTCTATCCTTTTGCTTTTTCTGTCAATACAATTTTATTAATTGTCAGTAGCAAGCACTGTTAGCAAGTGATAGTAAATCTTGGTTTTATTGTAATAGTTACTTTTGAACACATAATGTTTTCAAGGTAATAGTTAAAACACTATTTTTTTGTATCGAAAACTTTAATCGCGTTTGTCTCAAAATTTGTTTTTTCGCGCACCGTGCAATGCTGGTTGAGATTTGAGGCCTGTAGGAGGCACGGAGCAAAACTAAAGGCCAAGCTTTCAACGCCTGAAATTCCGCCATTTTGCAATATTTTTAATTAAAATAATTATTATACATAGCTTTTATTGTAAACTTTAAGGTATACTTTATTTCAATTCAAAAAACTTTACTATTTTTTTGTAAAAAAAAGCTTGAAAAAACGTGCATTTACACGAGTTTCCTGTCTTAGTCTGTACAATTTAAATTAATCTAGTTTTTATCAGGTATTGCTTTGTTTTCTGTGTTCTTTCACTTTTTTAATAATTATTTTGAAATAACTAATATAATTTTTTTTCTAATACAATCAGATGTATTTTTTATTATGTATCCATTTATTCCGATTTTTATCGTATCAAATTCGTCAAGTATCAAATTCGTAAATTTTCCTTTCAAAAACTATAGTATTTTGTCTAAAAGGTTTATGAAAATAGCATTGTAAAAAGAATGATTTTTTTATCAATTTATTAATTTAAAATAATATACCTTATTTTCAATCTCTTTCAAAAAATAATTAAATAAAAAAATTCATTATCTAAATATTGAACCTTCAAGGATTATTGTAAAAATAAATAAATTTTATATTAAACATTTCGAGTTATTAATAATTGCTTACAATTTTTGAAAATTATCATAAAACAGATGATTTATTTTATTAAATTTATTTTTTAATATTAACAGAGTTTACCGATAAAATTAACAAGAAGTTGAAGGACAATAAAGAATTGGAAATTGAGGATGAAAGTAAAATCGTTAATACAGACGACAGTGATGAAAATTCAAGCGGTAATATTAATACTAATTTTTGAAAATTATCATAAAACAGATTATTTATTTTATTAAATTTATTTTTTAATATTAACAGAGTTTACCGATAAAATCAAGAAGAAGTTGAAGAAAAATAAAGAATTGGAAATTAAAGATGAAGGTAAAATCGTTATTACAGACGACAGTGAGGAAAATTCAAGCGGTAATGTTAATAATAATTTTTTAATAATAAATAATATTCAAAACTATAGTCACCCTGCAGAATCAATGTGAGAAGAATTCTCTCCCGTTGTGTGCGAGCAGCTATCCCACAGTAGTGGTGTAAAGTCAGTAGAGACGTCTGCTGTACCTACCCACAGGTACAGCAGCTCGCCCAAGAAATTTTCCGTGCATATAAAATATTTAAAAAAAAATTAAAAATGAACAAAGTTAAAATTATAAGAAGGTTTCAATTTAGAGAATCAGTATTTTTATTAGTGTCAATTTCTATATAGATGTATATTAAAGAAATAATTTTAATTTTTTTTTATAATATTAATTCTCAATAATTTCATAAATATTACTTCAGAGTATTCAACTTCATTGACGTCGTTAGCATATTAAATTCGTCAATTTTATTCCATCTTTATGAGGAAGCTTTGTATTCAAATTATGTTTCAAATATTAGATTCAAACATTTTTATAGCAATTTAGTTATAATAAATAAAGTTTTGCGTTACATCGACATAAATGTTCATCATTATAACAATCTAATAGAATTGAAATTTTAAAATCATAAACTGAAAATACGTAAACATATATTGTTGGAAAATTAAATTCTTTTATTTTTTACACTTTGAGAATATTACTGTTATAAACGAATATGAAAACTTTAATTATTAACTGTTAAAGGATTTAAAAAAAACTTTTAATAAAATAAAATGCAAAAATTGCAGTTCTTATTAATAAAATTATTTCTCTTCTACAGTGGAATTTATACACTTACAAACTCCATCTGCTCACGATTCACAATCAGGTAGTATATTAACTTCAAATTAAGATAATTGTAATCGCATAAACTGTATCTGCATAAGTCTTTATAAAATAGATCTTTCATTGCACGAAATGCTTATTTAACCAAATTTTCACATACGTACGACCAATTTTTAGTAGTAAACAAAAGTATTGTAATACGTGGTTTGACTTGCTTAAAAATAAAAAAGTCATATTTTTGAAACATCGTTTTATTCAGTTCAACCAGTTCAATATAATAGTTCGTCAGTTCGCAAAAAATAATTTTCTCTATTCAAAATAATATTTGGTTAATTGCAAATTCTGTTAAATGAAAAAAAATTTATTGAAAATTTATATTTTATTTTAAAATATTTAAATGTGTTTAGATAAATCAGACAAGAGTGATGAGGAGGAAGACTTATCTTACGTACCACCGATTATTAAATACCATCACACAGGTATTAGTAATATTCTCCTTTATAAAAAAACAACTTCAGCAAATAAAATTACCAAAACTTTCTATTCAAAATCTCATGAAATTTAATTATAATTTTCTTATAGAAAAAACTTCTCAACAAGATAAAACTCTTCTCAAGAAAGACAATTTGTACGAAAAAGAAATTTCTCCGAAAACAAAAAATCCACAAAAGACGAACTCAGCCTTAATAGTCCTCCCACCAAATACACCAACTATTGAAATTGAAAAAGGTAATTGTCAGTGCTTTTTTTGTTTCTAGAAGAAAGTAAATTCTTTCACTTTAGCTATTGAAAAGTAACGTAATGAATTTTTAATACTCTTGTTAGAAGACATTTTTCACTTTAGCTATTGAAAAGTAACGTAATCAATTGTTTAATATTTATAGGAAGGCATTTTTACAAGTAACATGCTTAATGTATTCCATGCCTGTGTAGCACAAACAGTTTTTAAGATTTTAAAAATTTCTTTACAACTTAACATATTCTATCCTCATATTGTCATAAGTAAGATGCCATTCATTTTTAAAATAATAAAATTATTACTTTATATTTGTTGTATTTTCTTGTACACTACCATTGGGAATTTTGTGACCTCTGCTTTTTCGACGACTTCAAAACGGCTTAAATCTTAAAAACCATTGCATAAGTCTTTGTAAAATAGATCTTTCATTGCACGAAATGCTTATTTAACCAAATTTTCACATACGTACGACCAATTTTTAGTAGTAAACAAAAGTATTGTAATACGAGGTTTGACTTGCTTAAAAATAAAAAAGTCATATTTTTGTAACATCGTTTTATTCAGTTCAACCAGTTTAATATAATAGTTCGTCAGTTCGCAAAAAATAATTTTCTCTATTCATATTAACATTTGGTTAATTGCAAATTCTGTTAAATAAAAAAAAATTTATTAAAAATTTATATTTTATTTTAAAATATTTAAATGTGTTTAGATAAATCAGACAAGAGTGATGAGGAGGAAGACTTAGCTTACGTACCACCGATTATGAAATACCATCACACAGGTATTAGTAATATTCTCCTTTCTAAAAAAAAACAACTTCAGCAAATAAAATTACCAAAACTTTCTATTCAAAATCTCATGAAATTTAATTATTTCCAAAAAACTAAAGGTATTAATTTTATAATATTTAATATTTTTTATTAAAAAATAGATCTACGATTTAGAGGAAATACAAAGATCTCCTTGTCTCCAAAGATTCAGCTAAGAAAATCTGACACAGAAAAACATTCAATGAAAAAAGAAAATATTTATAAAGAAGACGCGCATTTAAAAAGCAAATCTTTACTAAAAGAAGAGACTTCACAAAAAAAGAAAAATTTTTTTATAGAAAAAACTTTTCAACAAGATAAAACTCTTCTCAAGAAAGACATTTTTCACGAAAAAGAAATTTCTTCGAAAACAAAAAATTCACAAAAGACGAACTCAGCCTTAATAGTCCTTCCACCAAATACACCAACTATTGAAATTGAAAAAGGTAATTGTCAGTGCTTTTTTTGTTTCTAGAAGAAAGTAAATTCTTTCACTTTAGCTATTGAAAAGTAACGTAATGAATTGTTTAATATTTTTTTAGAAGGCATTTTTACAAGTAACATGCTTAATGTATTCCATGCCTGTGTAGCACAAACATTTTTTAAGATTTTAAAAATTTCTTTAGAACTTAACATATTCTATCCTCATATTGTCATAAGTAAGATGCCATTCATTTTTAAAATAATAAAATTATTACCTTATATTTGTTGTATTTTCTTGTACACTACCGTTGGGAATTTTGTGACCTCTGCTTTTTCGACGACTTTAAAACGGCTTAAATCTTTAAAATTATTAATATTAAATTTTTGTATTTTTCTGAACACAAATCAAATTCTAAAATAGTTGACTTCTTGACCAAGAACATACTTTAATTTTCCAATTGAATATAGAAAAACCAATTATTAGTGTTTTTAATATTTATTTAATTTCTCTGGAAAAATGAATATTTTTTGACGTTTTTGGACTCATTGAAATGGTATTTTGTTATGAAACTTAAATCATTTAAAATAATTCATGTACTCGTTCTTTCCTAGTGTATGCTTAGATGCTTAGATATCTAAATAAAAAATTAACGTATTCTATTTGTCAAGGTGCCATTTCTTTATAAATTTTATTGGTTTGTGTAATATTAAAAGGAGAAAATTTTAGTTTTTATATTTTTAAGATTTAGACCGTTTTTATTCATCGAAAAAATAGAAGTCGCACAATTGACGACAGTAGTGTGAGGTCAATACTTTTGATTTAAACTTGATCTAAATAAGTGTAACAAATATATGACGTTTTTAAAATATGTATTATATAAACAATTAATTTATGAGTAAACATTTTTCAAGTAATCCAATCCCAAAAATGTTAACACAGGATTCTTTGAAATATCATTATCATATAAAAGGATAAAAAATAACATAGGATAACCTATGTATATATTTTCAAAAAAATTTTTTTTTGCTCTTTCGAAAGAAAAAATTTAATAATAAATAAAATATTTTACAAACAAATAAAATTAGAGTAATTCCTAACTTACCAATTTAAAGCTTATGCAATTCCATATCCAATGAGCTCTATATGAAATATTTTCAAATATTGGATTTTTAAAAAATAATTTCAATGTTTATTATTTCTTCAATAAAAATTCACTAATCGAAAATACTTCATATAGGGCTCATTTGTTGTGGTATTATATATGATTTTAATGGCTAATTTACCATTATTCTAATTTTATGTGTATATATATTTAAACAATTATTAATTAATATGAAAATGTATTTTTAGATACAACGAAGAATAATTTTAAAATTACTGAACGATCTCGAAGATATAATATTGTACATAGAAGAGTCTTACAAGAAATGAATTGGGAAAATCATATGCTACGCAGACAGGGCCCAAATTCCGGATTGCCGTCTGCATCACGATCACCACTAAATCGCAATCAGCAAACGCATTATGAACCAAGATCAGAATCTATCCGGTTATCGAGATCACCACATCACAATCAACAACGGCGTTACGAAACCAGATCGCGATCGCGGTCATATCAATCATTAAATCAAGAACCACGTTATGAATCTAGATCAAGACCAACATCACGATCCATCCGGTCATCGAGATCACCACCACATCACAATCAACAACGGCGTTACGAACCCAGATCGCGATCGCGGTCATATCAATCATTAAATCAAGAACGACGTTATGAATCTAGAACAGGACCAAGAACAAGATCCATCCGGTCATCGAGATCACCACCACATCACAATCAACAACGGCGTTACGAACCCAGATCGAGATCGCGATCATATCAATCATTCAATCAAGAACGACGTAATGAATCTAGATCGAGACCAAGATCACGATCTATCCGGTCATCGAGATCACCACATCGAAAACAACAACCACATTACAAAACCAGATCGCAATCGCGGTCATATCAACCATACAATCAAAAACGACGTTATAAATCCAGATCTAGATCTGCATCACGATCATACCGCCATAATGAACTACGCAACGAACCAAGACAATCGCGATCATACCGTAATCGGGAACATAGTTATAAATCTAACTCGACATCTCGATCGCGATCATACCGTAATTACGAACATTCTTAAAAATCTAGATCCAAACCATCTCCATCTTTCACAATAATAATAATAATAATTATTAAAAAAAATATTAATTTTTCAAATTTTATAATTCTATAATTAAAAAGTATATGTTTTAAACATTTAAGAAAAATAAATAAATATTAAATAAAAGAACTTTTGACTCTTTTATTAACATTCAGTGGAGAGACCGGTAAACTTCAAACTTTTTACAACTGACGTTGATACAAGCTATTTTTTCTGTCATTTAAAAGTTTTATTTTTTGACAATACCATTTATTTTTAAATTAGCAATATTGTCCAAAAATAAATTAAAAAACCCAAATAAAATAAAATTTGTAAGCATGAAATATTATAAGTCATTTATTACATATTTACAAAGAATGTAGGTTTTAAATTTATTAAAGTAACAGGTAATAATAGGTAAAATTTAAGTGTAGTGTTAACAATCAAACATAAATAAATTTCTTCTAAATTCTTTAGTTATCCATAACAATAAAATTTAGAAAAATTAAATTCAATAATTCAATAAATTTAATAAAATTTATTAAAAATATCACAAAATTTAAATTATATTTAACCACATGATTAATGAAAATATAATTCTGAAAGTTGTCAAAATCTAATTTAATTTTCAAATCAAATATTTAAAATTGCTAATGACAAATTACAAATTGCAACTATAATAATTAAAAAATAATATCTACATTACACATATTAGATAATTTAAAAATATGATGATACTCACTATCGTTGCTTGTTGTACAACTGATAATTTATCCACCGAAATAACAAAATTTTAATCTTCCATGCTATATAAAACTTAGAAGAAACCCGCTCCAGATTCGGCAAAATTGCTTTTAATTAATATGAAAGATGATTTACAACTCGATATGAAATTCTCAATATCGTTTCCTGATGTAAAACTAAAGATTCCTCCTCTGTAATAACAAAATTAAAACCTATAGTGCAATTTAAATTTACCCATAATTCCACCCTTAAATCGAAATAATACCTTTTATTTAATGAGAAAGATGATTTACAAGTGGATATGAAATTCTTATAACCGTTGCCTGTTGTTAAACAGAAGATTCCTCCTCAGGAATTACAAAATTCAAATCTATAGTGATATTTAAAATTACCAAGAATTCCGGCCAAGAATCGAAAAAATTCCTTTTATTAAATATGAAAGATGATTTAATACAGGATATAAAACTCTCAATATCGTTACCTGTTGTTAAACAGAAGATTTCTCCTAAGGAATATCAAAATTCTAATCTTTCGTACCATTTAAAACCAAAAAGAAATCCGCCCTAGATTCGAAAAAATTCCTTTTATTTAATATGAAAGATGATTTACAACTAGATATAAAATTCTTAATATCGTTTCCTGTTGTAAAACAGAAGATTCCTCTTCAGGAATAACAAAATTCAAATCTATAGAGCAATTTAAATTTACCAGAATTCCGCCTTTAAATCGAAATAATTCCTTTTATTTAATGTAAAAGAAGATTTGCAAAAGGATATGAAATTCTCAATATCTTTTCCTGTTGTATAACAGAAGATTCCTCCTCAGGAATAACAAAATTCAAATCTATCGTGTTATTTAAAATAACTAAGAATTCCGGCCAAAAATTGAATTAATTCCTTTTATTTAATATGAAAGATGATATACAACTGGATATAAAATTCTCATTATCGTTTCCTGTTGTTAAACAGAAGATTCCTCCTCAAGAATAACAACATTCAAATCTACCGTGTTATTTAAAATTACCAAGAATTCCGGCCAAGAATCAAAATAATTCCTTTTTTTAAATGAAAGATGATTCACAACTGAAAATAAAATTCTTAATTCCATTTCCTGTTGTAAATCAGAAGATTCTTCCTCGGAAATAAAGAAATTCAAATCTATCGTGCTATTTTCAATTACTCAGAATTCCGCCCTAGAATCGAATTCATTCCTTTTATTTAATTTGAAAGAAGATTTACAACTGGATATGAAATTCATATAATCGTTTCCTGTTTTTAAAGAGAAGATTCCTCTTTAGGAAATTAAAATTCATATCTATCGTGTTATTTAAAATTCCCAAGAATTCCGTCTATGAATCGAAATAATTCCTTTTTTTAAAAGAAAGATGATTCACAACTGAAAATAAAATTCTTAATTCTATTTCCTGTTGTAAATCAGAAGATTCTTCCTCGGAAATAAAGAAATTCAAATCTATCGTGCTATTTTCAATTACTCAGAATTCCGCCCTAGAATCGAATTCATTCCTTTATTCAATTTGAAAGAAGATTTACAACTGGATATGAAATTCATATAATCGTTTCCTGTTTTTAAAGAGAAGATTCCTCTTTAGGAATAACAAAATTCAAATCTATGGTGCTATTTAAAATTACCAAGAATTCCAGCAAAGATTCGAAAAAATTCCTTTAATTTAATATGAAAGAAGATGTACAACTGGATATGAAATTCATATAATCGTTTCCTGTTGTTAAAGAGAAAATTCCTCCTCCGGAAATTAAAATTCAAATCTATCGTGTTATTTAAAATTACCAAGAATTCCGTCCATGAATCGAAATAATTCCTTTTTTTAAATGAAAGATGATTCACAACTGGATATAAAATTCTTAATATCATTTCCTGTTGTAAATCAGACGATTCTTCCTCAGAAATAAATAAATTCAAATCTATCGTGCTATTTTCAATTACTCAGAATTCCGCCATAGAATCGAATTCATTCCTTTTATTTAATTTGAAAGAAGATTTACAACTGGATATGAAATTCTCATTATCGTTTCCTGTTGTTAAACAGAAGATGCCTCCTTAGGAATAACAAAATTCAAATCTACCGTGCTATTTAAAATTACCAAGAATTCTGCCCTAGAATCCAATTAATTTCTTTTATTTATTGTAAAAGATGATTTACAACAGGATATGAAATTCTCAATTTCCTTTCCTGTTGTTAAACAGAAGATTCCTCCTAAGGAATAACAAAATTTAAATCTGTCGTGTTATTTGAAATTACCAAGAATTCCGCCCATAAATCGAAATAATTCCCTTTTTTAAATGAAAGATGAGTCACAACTGGATATAAAATTCCCAATATCGTATCCTGTTGTAAAACTGAAGATTCCTCCTCAGGAATAACAAAATTCAAATCTATCGTGCTATTTAAAATTACCAAGAATTCCGCCCTAGAATCCAATTAATTCCTTTTACTTAATGTAAAAGATGATTTACAAAAGGATATGAAATTCTCAATATCGTTTCCTGTTATTAAACAGAAGATTCCTCCACAGGAATATCAAAATTCAAATCTACCGTGCTATTTAAAATTACCAAGAATTCTGCCCTAGAATCCAATTAATTTCTCTTATTTATTGTAAAAGATGATTTACAACTGGATATAAAATTCTCAATATCGTTTCCTGTTGTAAAACTGAAGATTCCTCCTCAAGAATCACAAAATTCAAATCTATAGTGTTTTTCAAATTTACCAAAAATTCCGCCTTTGAATCGTAATAATTCCTTTCATTTAACTGAAAAGATGATTTACAAGTGGATGTAAAATTCTCAATATCGTTTCCTGTAGTAAAACTGAAAATTCCTCCTCAAGAATAACAAAATTCATAACTACCGTGCTGTTTAAAATTACCAAGAATTCCGACCTAGAATCCAATTAATTCCTTTTATATAATGTAAAAGATAATTTACAACAGTATATGAAATTCTCAATATGTTTTCCTGTTGTAAAACAGATGATTCTTCCTCAGGAATAACAAAATTCAAATCTATCGTATAATTGAAAATTACCAAGAATTCCGGCCAAGAATCGAAATAATTCTCTTTTTTAAATGAAAGATGAGTCACAACTGGATATAAAATTCTCAATATCGTTGCCTGTTTTTAAACAGAAGATTCCTCCTCAGGAATTACAAAATTCAAATCTATCGTGTTATTTAAAATTACTCAGAATTCCGCCCTAGAATCGAATTCATTCCTTTTATTTAATTTGAAAGAAGATTTCCAACTGAATATGAAATTCTCAATATCTTTTCCTGTTGTTAAACAGAAGATTCCTCCTCAGGAATAATAAAATTCAAATCTATCGTGTTATTTAAAATTACAAAGAATTCCGGCCAAGAATCGAAATAATTCCCTTTTTTAAATGAAAGATGAGTCACAACTGGATATAAAATTCTTAATATCGTTTCCTGTTGTAAAACTGAAGATTCCTCCTCAGGAATAACAAAATTCAAATCTATCGTGCTATTTAAAATTACCAAGAATTCCGCCCTAGAATCCAATTAATTCCTTTTACTTAATGTAAAAGATGATTTACAAAAGAATATGAAATTCTCAATATCGTTTCCTGTTGTAAAACAGAAGATTCCTCCTCAGGAATAACAAATTTGAAATCTGTAGTGCAATTTAAATTTACCAGAATTCCGCCCTTAAATCGAAGTAATTCCTTTTATTTAATGTAAAAGAAGATTTACAAAAGATATGAAATTCTCAATATCTTTTCCTGTTGTTAAACAGAAGATTCCTCCTCAGGAATAACAAAATACAAATCTATCGTGTTATTAAAATTACCAAGAATTCCGGCAAAGATTCCAAAAAATTCCTTTTATTTAATATGAAAGATGATTTACAACTGAATATGAAATTCTGAATATCGTTTCCTGTTGTAAAACAGAAGATTCCTCCTCAGGAATAACAAAATACAAATCTATCGTGTTATTAAAATTACCAAGAATTCCGGCAAAGATTCCAAAAAATTCCTTTTATTTAATATGAAAGATGATTTACAACTGAATATGAAATTCTGAATATCGTTTCTTGTTGTTAAACAGAAGATTCCTCCACATGAATATCAAAATTCAAATCTACCGTGCTATTTAAAATTACCAAGAATTCTGCCCTAGTATCCAATTATTTCCTTTTATTTAATTTAAAAGATGATTTACAACAGGATATGTAATTCTCAATTTCCTTTCCTGTTGTTAAAAAGAAGATTCCTCCTAAGGAATAACAAAATTCAAATCTGTCGTGTTATTTAGAATAACCAAGAATTTCGGCCAAGAATTGAATTAATTCCTTTTATTTAATATGAAAGATGATATACAACTGGATATCAAATTCTCATTATCGTTTCCTGTTGTTAAACAGAAGATTCCTCCTAAGGAATAACAAAATTCAAATCTACCGTGCTATTTAAAGTTACCAAGAATTCCGCCCTAGAATCCAATTAATTCCTTTTATTTAATGTAAAAGATGATTTACAACAGAATATGAAATAATCAATATCGTTTCCTGTTGTAAAACAGAAGATTCCTCCTCAGGAATAACAATATTCAAATCTATCGTGTTATTTAAAATTACAAAGAATTCCGGCCAAGAATCGAAATAATTCCCATTTTTAAATGAAAGATGAGTCACAACTGGATATAAAATTCTTAATATCGTTTCCTGTTGTAAAACTGAAGATTCCTCCTCAGGAATAACAAAATTCAAATCTATCGTGCTATTTAAAATTACCAAGAATTCCGTACTAGAATCCAATTAATTCCTTATACTTAATGTAAAAGATGATTTACAAAAGAATATGAAATTCTCAATATCGTTTCCTGTTGTAAAACAGAAGATTCCTCCTCAGGAATAACAAATTTCAAATCTGTAGTGCAATTTAAATTTACCAGAATTCCGCCCTTAAATCGAAGTAATTCCTTTTATTTAATGTAAAAGAAGGTTTACAAAAGATATGAAATTCTCAATATCTTTTCCTGTTGTTAAACAGAAGATTCCTCCTCAGGAATAACAAAATACAAATCTATCGTGTTATTAAAATTACCAAGAATTCCGGCAAAGATTCCAAAAAATTCCTTTTATTTAATATGAAAGATGATTTACAACTGAATATGAAATTCTGAATATCGTTTCTTGTTGTTAAACAGAAGATTCCTCCACATGAATATCAAAATTCAAATCTACCGTGCTATTTAAAATTACCAAGAATTCTGCCCTAGTATCCAATTAATTCCTTTTATTTAATTTAAAAGATGATTTACAACAGGATATGTAATTCTCAATTTCCTTTCCTGTTGTTAAAAAGAAGATTCCTCCTAAGGAATAATAAAATTCAAATCTATCGTGTTATTTAAAATTACCAAGAATTCCGGCCCAGAATCGAATTAATTCCTTTTATCTAATGTGAAAGATGATTTACAAGTGGATATGAAATTCTTATAATCGTGGCCTGTTGTTAAACAGAAGATTCCTCCTCAGGAATAACAAAATTCAAATCTATCGTGTTATTTAAAACAACCAAGAATTCCGGCCAAGAATTGAATTAATTCCTTTTTTTTAATATAAAAGATGATATACAACTGGATATGAAAATCTCAATATCGTTTCCTGTTGTTAAACAGAAGATTCCTCCTAAGGAATAACAAAATTCAAATCTTTAGTGCAATTTAAATTTACCAAGAATTCCGCCATTGAATCGTAATAATTCCTTTTATTTAATTTAAAGATGATTTACAACAGAATATGAAATTTTCAATATCTTTTCCTGTTGTTAAACAGAAGATTCCTCCTCATGAATAATAAAATTCAAATCTATCGTGTTATTTAAAATTACCAAGAATTCCGGCCCAGAATCGAATTAATTCCTTTTATCTAATGTGAAAGATGATTTACAAGTGGATATGAAATTCTTATAATCGTGGCCTGTTGTTAAACAGAAGATTCCTCCTCAGGAATAACAAAATTCAAATCTATCGTGTTATTTAAAACAACCAAGAATTCCGGCCAAGAATTGAATTAATTCCTTTTATTTAATATAAAAGATGATATACAACTGGATATGAAAATCTCAATATCGTTTCCTGTTGTTAAACAGAAGATTCCTCCTAAGGAATAACAAAATTCAAATCTTTAGTGCAATTTAAATTTACCAAGAATTCTGCCCTAGTATCCAATTAATTCCTTTTATTTAATTTAAAAGATGATTTACAACAGGATATGTAATTCTCAATTTCCTTTCCTATTGTTAAAAAGAAGATTCCTCCTAAGGAATAACAAAATTCAAATCTGTCGTGTTATTTAAAATAACCAAGAATTTCGGCCAAGAATTGAATTAATTCCTTTTATTTAATATGAAAGATGATATACAACTGGATATCAAATTCTCATTATCGTTTCCTGTTGTTAAACAGAAGATTCCTCCTAAGGAATAACAAAATTCAAATCTACCGTGCTATTTAAAGTTACCAAGAATTCCGCCCTAGAATCCAATTAATTCCTTTTATTTAATGTAAAAGATGATTTACAACAGAATATGAAATAATCAATATCGTTTCCTGTTGTAAAACAGAAGATTCCTCCTCAGGAACAACAATATTCAAATCTATCGTGTTATTTAAAATTACAAAGAATTCCGGCCAAGAATCGAAATAATTCCCATTTTTAAATGAAAGATGAGTCACAACTGGATATAAAATTCTTAATATCGTTTCCTGTTGTAAAACTGAAGATTCCTCCTCAGGAATAACAAAATTCAAATCTATCGTGCTATTTAAAATTACCAAGAATTCCGTCCTAGAATCCAATTAATTCCTTTTACTTAATGTAAAAGATGATTTACAAAAGAATATGAAATTCTCAATATCGTTTCCTGTTGTAAAACAGAAGATTCCTCCTCAGGAATAACAAATTTCAAATCTGTAGTGCAATTTAAATTTACCAGAATTCCGCCCTTAAATCGAAGTAATTCCTTTTATTTATTGTAAAAGAAGATTTACAAAAGATATGAAATTCTCAATATCTTTTCCTGTTGTTAAACAGAAGATTCCTCCTCAGGAATAACAAAATACAAATCTATCGTGTTATTAAAATTACCAAGAATTCCGGCAAAGATTCCAAAAAATTCCTTTTATTTAATATGAAAGATGATTTACAACTGAATATGAAATTCTGAATATCGTTTCTTGTTGTTAAACAGAAGATTCCTCCACATGAATATCAAAATTCAAATCTACCGTGCTATTTAAAATTACCAAGAATTCTGCCCTAGTATCCAATTAATTCCTTTTATTTAATTTAAAAGATGATTTACAACAGGATATGTAATTCTCAATTTCCTTTCCTGTTGTTAAAAAGAAGATTCCTCCTAAGGAATAATAAAATTCAAATCTATCGTGTTATTTAAAATTACCAAGAATTCCGGCCCAGAATCGAATTAATTCCTTTTATCTAATGTGAAAGATGATTTACAAGTGGATATGAAATTCTTATAATCGTGGCCTGTTGTTAAACAGAAGATTCCTCCTCAGGAATAACAAAATTCAAATCTATCGTGTTATTTAAAACAACCAAGAATTCCGGCCAAGAATTGAATTAATTCCTTTTATTTAATATGAAAGATGATATACAACTGGATATCAAATTCTCATTATCGTTACCTGTTGTTAAACAGAAGATTCCTCCTAAGGAATAACAAAATTCAAATCTACCGTGCTATTTAAAGTTACCAAGAATTCCGCCCTAGAATCCAATTAATTCCTTTTATTTAATGTAAAAGATGATTTACAACAGAATATGAAATAATCAATATCGTTTCCTGTTGTAAAACAGAAGATTCCTCCTCAGGAATAACAATATTCAAATCTATCGTGTTATTTAAAATCACCAAGAATTCCGGCCAAGAATTGAATTAATTCCTTTTATTTAATATAAAAGATGATATACAACTGGATACGAAAATCTCTATATCGTTTCCTGTTGTTAAACATAAGATTCATCCTAAGGAATAACAAAATTCAAATCTATCGTGCTATTTAAAATTACCAAGAATTCCGCCCTAGAATCCAATTAATTCCTTTTACTTAATGTAAAAGATGATTTACAAAAGAATATGAAATTCTCAATATCGTTTCCTGTTGTAAAACAGAAGATTCCTCCTCAGGAATTACAAATTTCAAATCTGTAGTGCAATTTAAATTTACCAGAATTCCGCCCTTAAATCGAAGTAATTCCTTTTATTTAATGTAAAAGAAGATTTACAAAAGATATGAAATTCTCAATATCTTTTCCTGTTGTTAAACAGAAGATTCCTCCTCAGGAATAACAAAATACAAATCTATCGTGTTATTAAAATTACCAAGAATTCCGGCAAAGATTCCAAAAAATTCCTTTTATTTAATATGAAAGATGATTTACAACTGAATATGAAATTCTGAATATCGTTTCTTGTTGTTAAACAGAAGATTCCACCACATGAATATCAAAATTCAAATCTACCGTGCTATTTAAAATTACCAAGAATTCTGCCCTAGTATTTAATTAATTCCTTTTATTTAATTTAAAAGATGATTTACAACAGGATATGTAATTCTCAATTTCCTTTCCTGTTGTTAAAAAGAAGATTCCTCCTAAGGAATAACAAAATTCAAATCTGTCGTGTTATTTAAAATAACCAAGAATTTCGGCCAAGAATTGAATTATTTCCTTTTATTTAATATGAAAGATGATATACAACTGGATATCAAATTCTCATTATCGTTTCCTGTTGTTAAACAGAAGATTCCTCCTAAGGAATAACAAAATTCAAATCTACCGTGCTATTTAAAGTTACCAAGAATTCCGCCCTAGAATCCAATTAATTCCTTTTATTTAATGTAAAAGATGATTTACAACAGAATATGAAATAATCAATATCGTTTCCTGTTGTAAAACAGAAGATTCCTCCTCAGGAATAACAATATTCAAATCTATCGTGTTATTTAAAATTACAAAGAATTCCGGCCAAGAATCGAAATAATTCCCATTTTTAAATGAAAGATGAGTCACAACTGGATATAAAATTCTTAATATCGTTTCCTGTTGTAAAACTGAAGATTCCTCCTCAGGAATAACAAAATTCAAATCTATCGTGCTATTTAAAATTACCAAGAATTCCGTACTAGAATCCAATTAATTCCTTATACTTAATGTAAAAGATGATTTACAAAAGAATATGAAATTCTCAATATCGTTTCCTGTTGTAAAACAGAAGATTCCTCCTCAGGAATAACAAATTTCAAATCTGTAGTGCAATTTAAATTTACCAGAATTCCGCCCTTAAATCGAAGTAATTCCTTTTATTTAATGTAAAAGAAGATTTACAAAAGATATGAAATTCTCAATATCTTTTCCTGTTGTTAAACAGAAGATTCCTCCTCAGGAATAACAAAATACAAATCTATCGTGTTATTAAAATTACCAAGAATTCCGGCAAAGATTCCAAAAAATTCCTTTTATTTAATATGAAAGATGATTTACAACTGAATATGAAATTCTGAATATCGTTTCTTGTTGTTAAACAGAAGATTCCTCCACATGAATATCAAAATTCAAATCTACCCTGCTATTTCAAATTACCAAGAATTCTGCCCTAGTATCCAATTAATTCCTTTTATTTAATTTAAAAGATGATTTACAACAGGATATGTAATTCTCAATTTCCTTTCCTGTTGTTAAAAAGAAGATTCCTCCTAAGGAATAACAAAATTCAAATCTGTCGTGTTATTTAAAATAACCAAGAATTCCGGCCAAGAATTGAATTAATTCCTTTTATTTAATATGAAAGATGATATACAACTGGATATCAAATTCTCATTATCGTTTCCTGTTGTTAAACAGAAGATTCCTCCTAAGGAATAACAAAATTCAAATCTACCGTGCTATTTAAAGTTACCAAGAATTCCGCCCTAGAAACAATTAATTCATTTTATTTAATGTAAAAGATGATTTACAACAGAATATGAAATATTCAATATCGTTTCCTGTTGTAAAACAGAAGATTCCTCCTCAGGAATAACAATATTTAAATCTATCGTGTTATTTAAAATCACCAAGAATTCCGGCCAAGAATTGAATTAATTCCTTTTATTTAATATAAAAGATGATATACAACTGGATACGAAAATCTCTATATCGTTTCCTGTTGTTAAACATAAGATTCATCCTAAGGAATAACAAAATTCAAATCTATCGTGCTATTTAAAATTACCAAGAATTCCGCCCTAGAATCCAATTAATTCCTTTTACTTAATGTAAAAGATGATTTACAAAAGAATATGAAATTCTCAATATCGTTTCCTGTTGTAAAACAGAAGATTCCTCCTCAGGAATAACAAATTTCAAATCTGTAGTGCAATTTAAATTTACCAGAATTCCGCCCTTAAATCAAAGTAATTCCTTTTATTTAATGTAAAAGAAGATTTACAAAATATATGAAATTCTCAATATCTTTTCCTGTTGTTAAACAGAAGATTCCTCCTCAGGAATAACAAAATACAAATCTATCGTGTTATTAAAATTACCAAGAATTCCGGCAAAGATTCCAAAAAATTCCTTTTATTTAATATGAAAGATGATTTACAACAGGATATGTAATTCTCAATTTCCTTTCCTGTTGTTAAAAAGAAGATTCCTCCTAAGGAATAACAAAATTCAAATCTGTCGTATGATTTAAAATTACCAAGAATTTCGCCCATAAATCGTAATAATTCCTTTTCTTTAATGTAAAAGAAGATTTACAAAAGGATATGAAATTCTGAATATTTTTTCCTGTTGTATAACAGAAGATTCGTCCTAAGGAATAACAAAATTCAAATCTTTAGTGCAATTTCAATTTACCAAGAATTCCGCCATTGAATCGTAATAATTCCTTTTATTTAATTTAAAGATGATTTACAACAGAATATGAAATTCTTAATATCTTTTCCTGTAGTTAAACAGAAGATTCCTCCTCAGGAATAATAAAATTCAAATCTATCGTGTTATTGAAAATTACCAAGAATTCCGGCCCAGAATCGAATTAATTCCATTTATCTAATGTGAAAGATGATTTACTACAGGAAATGAAATTCTCAATATCTTTTCCTGTTGTAAAACTGAAGATTCCTCCTCAGGAATAACAAAATTCAAATCTACCGTGTTATTTAAAATAACCAAGAATTCCGGCCAAGAATTGAATTAATTCCATTTATTTAATATGAAAGATGATTTGCAACAGTATATGAAATTCACAATATCGTTTCCTGTTGTTAAACAGAAGATTCCTCCTCAGGAATAACAAAATTCAAATCGATCGTGTTATTTAAAATTACCAAGAATTCCGGCCAAGAATCGAAATAATTCCTTTTATTTAATATGAAAGATGATTTACAACTGGATATGAAATTCTTATAATCGTGGCCTGTTGTTAAACAGAAGATTCCTCCTCAGGAATAACAAAATTCAAATCTATCGTGTTATTTAAAACAACCAAGAATTCCGGCCAAGAATTGAATTAATTCCTTTTTTTTAATATAAAAGATGATATACAACTGGATATGAAAATCTCAATATCGTTTCCTGTTGTTAAACAGAAGATTCCTCCTAAGGAATAACAAAATTCAAATCTTTAGTGCAATTTAAATTTACCAAGAATTCCGCCATTGAATCGTAATAATTCCTTTTATTTAATTTAAAGATGATTTACAACAGAATATGAAATTTTCAATATCTTTTCCTGTTGTTAAACAGAAGATTCCTCCTCATGAATAATAAAATTCAAATCTATCGTGTTATTTAAAATTACCAAGAATTCCGGCCCAGAATCGAATTAATTCCTTTTATCTAATGTGAAAGATGATTTACAAGTGGATATGAAATTCTTATAATCGTGGCCTGTTGTTAAACAGAAGATTCCTCCTCAGGAATAACAAAATTCAAATCTATCGTGTTATTTAAAACAACCAAGAATTCCGGCCAAGAATTGAATTAATTCCTTTTATTTAATATAAAAGATGATATACAACTGGATATGAAAATCTCAATATCGTTTCCTGTTGTTAAACAGAAGATTCCTCCTAAGGAATAACAAAATTCAAATCTTTAGTGCAATTTAAATTTACCAAGAATTCTGCCCTAGTATCCAATTAATTCCTTTTATTTAATTTAAAAGATGATTTACAACAGGATATGTAATTCTCAATTTCCTTTCCTGTTGTTAAAAAGAAGATTCCTCCTAAGGAATAACAAAATTCAAATCTGTCGTGTTATTTAAAATAACCAAGAATTTCGGCCAAGAATTGAATTAATTCCTTTTATTTAATATGAAAGATGATATACAACTGGATATCAAATTCTCATTATCGTTTCCTGTTGTTAAACAGAAGATTCCTCCTAAGGAATAACAAAATTCAAATCTACCGTGCTATTTAAAGTTACCAAGAATTCCGCCCTAGAATCCAATTAATTCCTTTTATTTAATGTAAAAGATGATTTACAACAGAATATGAAATAATCAATATCGTTTCCTGTTGTAAAACAGAAGATTCCTCCTCAGGAACAACAATATTCAAATCTATCGTGTTATTTAAAATTACAAAGAATTCCGGCCAAGAATCGAAATAATTCACATTTTTAAATGAAAGATGAGTCACAACTGGATATAAAATTCTTAATATCGTTTCCTGTTGTAAAACTGAAGATTCCTCCTCAGGAATAACAAAATTCAAATCTATCGTGCTATTTAAAATTACCAAGAATTCCGTCCTAGAATCCAATTAATTCCTTTTACTTAATGTAAAAGATGATTTACAAAAGAATATGAAATTCTCAATATCGTTTCCTGTTGTAAAACAGAAGATTCCTCCTCAGGAATAACAAATTTCAAATCTGTAGTGCAATTTAAATTTACCAGAATTCCGCCCTTAAATCGAAGTAATTCCTTTTATTTATTGTAAAAGAAGATTTACAAAAGATATGAAATTCTCAATATCTTTTCCTGTTGTTAAACAGAAGATTCCTCCTCAGGAATAACAAAATACAAATCTATCGTGTTATTAAAATTACCAAGAATTCCGGCAAAGATTCCAAAAAATTCCTTTTATTTAATATGAAAGATGATTTACAACTGAATATGAAATTCTGAATATCGTTTCTTGTTGTTAAACAGAAGATTCCTCCACATGAATATCAAAATTCAAATCTACCGTGCTATTTAAAATTACCAAGAATTCTGCCCTAGTATCCAATTAATTCCTTTTATTTAATTTAAAAGATGATTTACAACAGGATATGTAATTCTCAATTTCCTTTCCTGTTGTTAAAAAGAAGATTCCTCCTAAGGAATAATAAAATTCAAATCTATCGTGTTATTTAAAATTACCAAGAATTCCGGCCCAGAATCGAATTAATTCCTTTTATCTAATGTGAAAGATGATTTACAAGTGGATATGAAATTCTTATAATCGTGGCCTGTTGTTAAACAGAAGATTCCTCCTCAGGAATAACAAAATTCAAATCTATCGTGTTATTTAAAATCACCAAGAATTCCGGCCAAGAATTGAATTAATTCCTTTTATTTAATATAAAAGATGATATACAACTGGATACGAAAATCTCTATATCGTTTCCTGTTGTTAAACATAAGATTCATCCTAAGGAATAACAAAATTCAAATCTATCGTGCTATTTAAAATTACCAAGAATTCCGCCCTAGAATCCAATTAATTCCTTTTACTTAATGTAAAAGATGATTTACAAAAGAATATGAAATTCTCAATATCGTTTCCTGTTGTAAAACAGAAGATTCCTCCTCAGGAATTACAAATTTCAAATCTGTAGTGCAATTTAAATTTACCAGAATTCCGCCCTTAAATCGAAGTAATTCCTTTTATTTAATGTAAAAGAAGATTTACAAAAGATATGAAATTCTCAATATCTTTTCCTGTTGTTAAACAGAAGATTCCTCCTCAGGAATAACAAAATACAAATCTATCGTGTTATTAAAATTACCAAGAATTCCGGCAAAGATTCCAAAAAATTCCTTTTATTTAATATGAAAGATGATTTACAACTGAATATGAAATTCTGAATATCGTTTCTTGTTGTTAAACAGAAGATTCCTCCACATGAATATCAAAATTCAAATCTACCGTGCTATTTAAAATTACCAAGAATTCTGCCCTAGTATTTAATTAATTCCTTTTATTTAATTTAAAAGATGATTTACAACAGGATATGTAATTCTCAATTTCCTTTCCTGTTGTTAAAAAGAAGATTCCTCCTAAGGAATAACAAAATTCAAATCTGTCGTGTTATTTAAAATAACCAAGAATTTCGGCCAAGAATTGAATTATTTCCTTTTATTTAATATGAAAGATGATATACAACTGGATATCAAATTCTCATTATCGTTTCCTGTTGTTAAACAGAAGATTCCTCCTAAGGAATAACAAAATTCAAATCTACCGTGCTATTTAAAGTTACCAAGAATTCCGCCCTAGAATCCAATTAATTCCTTTTATTTAATGTAAAAGATGATTTACAACAGAATATGAAATAATCAATATCGTTTCCTGTTGTAAAACAGAAGATTCCTCCTCAGGAATAACAATATTCAAATCTATCGTGTTATTTAAAATTACAAAGAATTCCGGCCAAGAATCGAAATAATTCCCATTTTTAAATGAAAGATGAGTCACAACTGGATATAAAATTCTTAATATCGTTTCCTGTTGTAAAACTGAAGATTCCTCCTCAGGAATAACAAAATTCAAATCTATCGTGCTATTTAAAATTACCAAGAATTCCGTACTAGAATCCAATTAATTCCTTATACTTAATGTAAAAGATGATTTACAAAAGAATATGAAATTCTCAATATCGTTTCCTGTTGTAAAACAGAAGATTCCTCCTCAGGAATAACAAATTTCAAATCTGTAGTGCAATTTAAATTTACCAGAATTCCGCCCTTAAATCGAAGTAATTCCTTTTATTTAATGTAAAAGAAGATTTACAAAAGATATGAAATTCTCAATATCTTTTCCTGTTGTTAAACAGAAGATTCCTCCTCAGGAATAACAAAATACAAATCTATCGTGTTATTAAAATTACCAAGAATTCCGGCAAAGATTCCAAAAAATTCCTTTTATTTAATATGAAAGATGATTTACAACTGAATATGAAATTCTGAATATCGTTTCTTGTTGTTAAACAGAAGATTCCTCCACATGAATATCAAAATTCAAATCTACCCTGCTATTTCAAATTACCAAGAATTCTGCCCTAGTATCCAATTAATTCCTTTTATTTAATTTAAAAGATGATTTACAACAGGATATGTAATTCTCAATTTCCTTTCCTGTTGTTAAAAAGAAGATTCCTCCTAAGGAATAACAAAATTCAAATCTGTCGTGTTATTTAAAATAACCAAGAATTCCGGCCAAGAATTGAATTAATTCCTTTTATTTAATATGAAAGATGATATACAACTGGATATCAAATTCTCATTATCGTTTCCTGTTGTTAAACAGAAGATTCCTCCTAAGGAATAACAAAATTCAAATCTACCGTGCTATTTAAAGTTACCAAGAATTCCGCCCTAGAAACAATTAATTCATTTTATTTAATGTAAAAGATGATTTACAACAGAATATGAAATATTCAATATCGTTTCCTGTTGTAAAACAGAAGATTCCTCCTCAGGAATAACAATATTTAAATCTATCGTGTTATTTAAAATCACCAAGAATTCCGGCCAAGAATTGAATTAATTCCTTTTATTTAATATAAAAGATGATATACAACTGGATACGAAAATCTCTATATCGTTTCCTGTTGTTAAACATAAGATTCATCCTAAGGAATAACAAAATTCAAATCTATCGTGCTATTTAAAATTACCAAGAATTCCGCCCTAGAATCCAATTAATTCCTTTTACTTAATGTAAAAGATGATTTACAAAAGAATATGAAATTCTCAATATCGTTTCCTGTTGTAAAACAGAAGATTCCTCCTCAGGAATAACAAATTTCAAATCTGTAGTGCAATTTAAATTTACCAGAATTCCGCCCTTAAATCAAAGTAATTCCTTTTATTTAATGTAAAAGAAGATTTACAAAATATATGAAATTCTCAATATCTTTTCCTGTTGTTAAACAGAAGATTCCTCCTCAGGAATAACAAAATACAAATCTATCGTGTTATTAAAATTACCAAGAATTCCGGCAAAGATTCCAAAAAATTCCTTTTATTTAATATGAAAGATGATTTACAACAGGATATGTAATTCTCAATTTCCTTTCCTGTTGTTAAAAAGAAGATTCCTCCTAAGGAATAACAAAATTCAAATCTGTCGTATGATTTAAAATTACCAAGAATTTCGCCCATAAATCGTAATAATTCCTTTTCTTTAATGTAAAAGAAGATTTACAAAAGGATATGAAATTCTGAATATTTTTTCCTGTTGTATAACAGAAGATTCGTCCTAAGGAATAACAAAATTCAAATCTTTAGTGCAATTTCAATTTACCAAGAATTCCGCCATTGAATCGTAATAATTCCTTTTATTTAATTTAAAGATGATTTACAACAGAATATGAAATTCTTAATATCTTTTCCTGTAGTTAAACAGAAGATTCCTCCTCAGGAATAATAAAATTCAAATCTATCGTGTTATTGAAAATTACCAAGAATTCCGGCCCAGAATCGAATTAATTCCATTTATCTAATGTGAAAGATGATTTACTACAGGAAATGAAATTCTCAATATCTTTTCCTGTTGTAAAACTGAAGATTCCTCCTCAGGAATAACAAAATTCAAATCTACCGTGTTATTTAAAATAACCAAGAATTCCGGCCAAGAATTGAATTAATTCCATTTATTTAATATGAAAGATGATTTGCAACAGTATATGAAATTCACAATATCGTTTCCTGTTGTTAAACAGAAGATTCCTCCTCAGGAATAACAAAATTCAAATCGATCGTGTTATTTAAAATTACCAAGAATTCCGGCCAAGAATCGAAATAATTCCTTTTATTTAATATGAAAGATGATTTACAACTGGATATGAAATTCTTATAATCGTGGCCTGTTGTTAAACAGAAGATTCCTCCTCAGGAATAACAAAATTCAAATCTATCGTGTTATTTAAAACAACCAAGAATTCCGGCCAAGAATTGAATTAATTCCTTTTACTTAATATGAAAGATGATATACAACTGGATATGAAATTCTCAATATCTTTTCCTGTTGTTAAACAGAAGATTCCTCCTCAGGAATAATAAAATTCAAATCTATCGTGTTATTTTAAATTACAAAGAATTCCGGTCCAGAATTGAATTAATTCCTTCTACTTAATATGAAAGATGATATACAACTGGATATGAAATTCTCAATATCATTTCCTGTTGTTAAACAGAAGATTCCTCCTAAGGAATAACAAAATTCAAATCTTTAGTGCATTTTAAATTTACCAAGAATTCCGCCTTTAAATCGTAATAATTCCTTTTATTTTATGTAAAAGATGATTTACAACAGGATATGAAATTCTTAATTTCCTTTCCTGTTGTTAAAAAGAAGAATCCTCCTAAGGAATAACAAAATACAAATCTGTCGTGTTATTTCAAATTACCAAGAATTCCGCACATAAATCGAAATAATTACTTTTATTTAATGTGAAGTATGATTTACAAGAGGATATGAAATTCTTATAATCGTTGCCTGTTGTTAAACAGAAGATTCCTCCTCAGGAATTACATAATTCAAATCTACCGTGCTATTTAAATTTACCAGAATTCCGCCCTTAAATCGAAATAATTCCTTTTATTTAATGTAAAAGAAGATTTACAAAAGGATATGAAATTCTCAATATCTTTTCCTGTTGTATAACCGAAGATTCCTCCTCAGGAATAACAAAATTCAAATCTATCGTGTTTTTTAAAATTACCAAGAATTCCGGCCAAGAATCGAAATAATCCCCTTTTTTAAATGAAAGATGAGTCACAACTGGATATAAAATTCTCAATATCGTTTCCTGTTGTAAAACTGAAGATTCCTCCTCAAGAATAACAAAATTCAAATCTACCGTGCTATTTAAAATTACCAAGAATTCCGCCCTAGAATCCAATTAATTCCTTTCATCTAATATGAATGATGATTTACTAGTGGATAAGAAATTTTAATATATTTTCCTGTTGTAAAACTGAAGATTCCTCCTCAGGAATAACAAAATTCAAATCTACCGTGTTATTTAAAATAACCAAGAATTCCGGCCAAGAATTGAATTAATTCCATTTATTTAATATGAAAGATGATTTGCAACAGTATATGAAATTCACAATATCGTTTCCTGTTGTTAAACAGAAGATTCCTCCTCAGGAATAACAAAATTCAAATCGATCGTGTTATTTAAAATTACCAAGAATTCCGGCTAAGAATCGAAATAATTCCTTTTATTTAATATGAAAGATGATTTACAACTGGATATGAAATTCTCAATATCGTTTCCTGTTGTTAAACAGAAGATTCCTCCTCAGGAATAACAAAATTTAAATCTATCGTGTTATTTAAAATTACCAAGAATTCCGGCCAAGAATCGAAATAATTCCTTTCATTTAATGTAAAAGATAATTTACAACTGAATATGAAATTCTCAATATCGTTTCCTGTTGTTAAACAGAAGATTCCTCCTAAGGAATAACAAAATTCAAATCTTTAGTGCAATTTAAATTTACCAAGAATTCCGCATTTGAATTGTAATAATTCTTTTTATTTAATATAAAAAGTTGATTTATCTTTTGTACTATTTAAATTAACAAGAATTTCGCTTTAGAATCGAAATAATTCCTTTTATAACATTATGAAAGATGATTTTCAAGTCGATATGAAATTCGCAATGTCTTTCCTTTTGTGGAAAAGAAGATGCCTCGTCAGAAATTATAAAATTTTAATCTTATGTACTATTTAAAATAAAAAATATATTTTCGTTTTTTGATTATTTTCAGTCTTTTAATTTGAAAAAAATTAATATTGATCAGCTTGTGCGCGTATTGCTTGAAATATATGAAGAATCTGCATACATTTCTTGCAATTTACGGAATGTTGTGTCTGTGCTATTTTCGAACGAACTGCATATGCTTTAATAGTAACAGATTTCTTTCCGTGATATTCTTATGTTGATGACAGTTTTACCAATTTTATATTTATAATCTCAGCAAATATCATTTTGAGGCACTTGAAGTTTACTGTTTATTCATATTTATCTAGAACTCAAAATGTTAGGTAGGAAAAAAATGCCAAACTTTTTAGTGTGATGTTTTTAAAATATTATGTAATTTGCAGGTTTATTTTTAATGGAAGATAATTGTTTAGTATTTGAAAAAAATTAAATCTTGCTTTTTGACATTGTTCCAGAATAGAGAAATTTTTTATTTGTCTAAGAAGTTTCTCCTTTGTTTAACAATTATAAAACTACTGTTCGCAGCATCAGTGTCTGTTTTTATATCTACAGACGTAAACATTACCAAAAAATATGCTCTTTTTCAGAGTATTACCTTGTAATTGGTGGATTTCTACGTGTTTCATATTTGTATAAGTAGATTAATATTTGAAGATACAAATAGTGTAAACAAGATTTTAATATTACACACAATTTTGTCTATGATGGTAGTAAACAAGTTCATCTCCCTCTGTCCTATACATATAATTAACAATTACGATCTTATTTAATAAGTTTTATTTATTAGTTAATTCATGGGTAATATGAAATTCTTAAACCTTTGCCTAATTGCTCTTGAAATGTTAACCTAAAAAATGAAATCAATCCTATCGACTTTAACCGATTGTAAGATTCAAATTATGTTTTTAATATTCATAACATTTTTATAGACGTTGCACGAAATGCATGTAATGAATTTCTTTAGAATTATTAATGTAAAACCTAGTCGTCAAATGTAATTAAATTACCAAGTTATTTATTAGATAAAAACAATATATAATAGTTATGTTAAGTATATATAAAAAAAATTCAATTTTTTACATTACTAAAATAATCTACATGTAAAAAAGCAGTAGTATGTAAAATTTCATCTCTGTAGCTCGAAGAATGCAAGCGCTGAGGGTGAGTTACACATATTTTTGGATAATTTTTCAAAAATTTCGATTTTCTTTTGAATATGATTATTGTGATTATCAAAACTAATTACGTTCGCTACATTTTTGTACAAAAATTTCAACAAAATTTGAGCCCACTAGGTCAAAAAGTGTTGGACCATATCAGGCAATCCAGCCAGACCGGGTCAACATAATCATCAAAACTGTTTAAGATAAATGTTATAGAAATTTTTTTAGTTCGAATCATTTCATTAACAAAAAAGTTTGTAATTACTTCTCAAGGGATTTCAGGATTACTGTTCAGGAATATGATATCAGATTTTAAATATTCAAAACGACGATCTATGTATAGATCGTATTATTAAAAGTCAACCTAAGTTTGTGAAAATTAATATTCGATTGATTTGGAGGTTTCTTATTATGACTTCGATGTCCGAATGGTAATACTAATTTTACCTTTATTCTGCAATACCAGCTCCATATAATTATCCTTCTGTTTTTTTAAACATTTTTACGTTGCGAAAGTTCATAAAATTGTTTCACCACTATCGTCAATACAACATTTTATGAAATGTTTCTACAACTACAATGTCTATTTTAATCAGCTACTCCGAAAGCCACCTAGCAACAAGTTACATAAAAATCCTTAAAATTTTTTATTTTGTCGTCACTCCCTAGCAACAAGTTTCGAGTAAAACCGACTAATTTTGCTTCCTCTTCTCCTAAGGAAGCTTTGGGTTGGAGATAACTTGTACATGTTATCTCTAACACGTTTTGATGGATTGTCCTAAAATTTTATAGGCTTATTGCAGTCATCAATATCTATGGATTTTTAAAAATACGCACATAATTTTTTTTATGTAAATTTAATTTTTTTTCTGATTTCTTGCATTAAAACTAATTGATTAACCTATATAATGTTTATATTTTACTTAAAATCTACCCAGATTGCACGGAAGCTTGCGGCAAGCATATCGTGCAAGCTTACGGCGATAACTTGCAGCAAGCTTGACAGAGCTAGCCAAATTTCCCACCCGTGGCAAGATTTCAGTGAGAGGTTGTTGTAAGCTTGTCAGGAAAGGTTCCTGCAATCTTGCCATGAAAGATTGCTACAAGATTGCTGCAAACTTACTACGAACGATTGCGGCAATTTTGCCGTGAAAGTTTGCTGCAAGCTTCCTATGCAATTTTTCAAAAAGTACTTTAAAAATTAAAAAAAAATTATTTATTTTTTTTTATTAATTATATCCTGCATATTTTTACTTGGAAACTTAACAATAAATTTTTCGAAACAATTTTGAGGGGACTGAGAATTGAACCCATTGTCGACGGACGCTAACCAAAGACCCTAACTGACAAGCTAAACAACCAAATATCTGAGAAAAAAAATGTTGCTCTTAACACTTAACTGATTTTTTTCAATTCATAAAATCAGTTGTTTCGAAAAATTTCTCGTTAAGTTTCGAAGTGAAAATAAGCAGGGTATAATTAATAAAAAAAATAAATAAATAATTTTTTTTAATTTATAAAGTATTTTTGAAAAATTGCAGCCACTTTTCAACAAACTTGCTGCAATTCTCCTCGAACATTGCATAGGAAGCTTGCCGCAATCGTTCGTAGTAAGTTTGCAGCAATCTTGTAGCACTCTTTTATGGCAAGATTGCAGGAACCTTTTCTGGCAAGCCGTGCTATGTGGGAAGCTAAATGAGTTTCACATTCTTGTTAAGCGGTCCAATAACACGGGGGTACGGTACTCCTGCCGAGGGTACAAGACACATCTCTGTGGGGCTATGTAATGCATTGTAGAAGAACTACAGTTTATTCTAGTAGGAGCGACGAAATATTTCTCTTAATAGTGTGAAATTCAAATTTATGCAAATTGTTTAAATTAAAGTTTTTTGGAAAATATAACAATATTTTTTTACTCACGTGAGAGTAAAAAAATTTTTTTTTTCAAAATGTAAAATATAACAATATTTAATTTTTACAACTTTCTTTATTTTTTCAAAATGTTATTTTTCACAAAAGCATTTTTCAATTTTGTAAAAAAAATAAAATCAATGATATATAAAGATAAAAATAACATAAAAAATTTTTGTGTTAAATCTAACAATTACAGAAAAAAAATTACGCCGTAATGATACTGACTCAACAGTTGATGCAGAAAATAATATATTTTCAATACTTACTTATGTATTTTCTAAAAATAGTGAGTATTTTAATTATATATTTATTTATAATTAATTATATTATATGAATTTAATAATTGTACAATTATTAAATTAAATAATATTAACAATTATTTGAATATTTTAAAAAAAAACTTTATTTAAAAGATTTAAATAATTTAAAACTATGTAATTTACTGTAAGTATAAAATTACATGCATGACATATTAAGAAAAAAAAATGCCCAGTCTGAGACTTGAACCCGCAAAAAGAAAGTAACAGTCAACTGCTCTGACCACTAGACCAACCGACCATGTGTGGAAACTCGCGCAACGGTGTATGTGAGGAGCGCCTGAATTTTCGCAAAATTTTAAACGCGTTTTTCTCGAAAACAAAAAAAGCAGTGCGTCCTAATATTTTACTCAAGGAAACCTCATATAATAAGGTTTAATTACACAGAGTTTCAATTTTTTTAAAAATCGACACCTCGTAGTTTCCCCTTGTTAGACATAAAATTTATGCCCATACAGGCTAGTATCACATTTTGAATAAAGGAATTGTGAATTAATTTAAAAAAATTTATTTTTAAAACTAATTTTGTAGGATTCTGGAGAACGCCATAAAAAATTATCTTAAAGTTACTATACAAAAAAATGTTTCTAAAGTTCGCATATTAAATAACTAATTACTGCTGTTTTCGACAATTATTCGTAAAAAGTTTGTATTATTTAAATTGGGTTTAATTTACCCAATATAAAGTGATAAGATGAATTTTCTAATTTTCTTATTACTTTCTTAATTTTTACTTTGAAAATATAAAAGATATCAAATTAAATTTAACAATTTTCTGTATTTTCGTGAATTTTGCAAGGTTATATTTTATAGAAGGATAAATTGAAATCAATTTCTCGTATTTAAAAAAGAACTCTGATATTTAGCCAATAATGTGCTTAATTTAATTTCATATTTTCAAAGTACATAAAAATAAGGAAGTGCTAAGAATAATGTAAATTTAATCAATTTTAATTAGTTTACGTTGGGTAAGATTAAAATTTTTATAGGCTGGTTACACTAAGAAAGGTAAAGTTGAGAACGGTTACATTGAATATTTTAAACTTTAGAGTAAAGTTGTTAGTTTTTCTTGTTTGCGCAGAAAATTCAAAAAGATTGTGCATGGCATATGCGCAATTTTTAATGCTGTTTAAAATAACCTAGGATGTAAATGTATTTCAACTTTCTTAAGAATAGTAAATTACCTTCATTTTCCATTTCATTAAAATCTTGCTGTTCCTCATTATTACGAACATTTACTACGACTATTGAATCAGGAGAATCACTGTCATCATCTTCTATAAAATCATGAGAAGCATTACTGCTATCACTGACATCACATGAAAAATTATGAAAAGTATTTTAATAAATTATATGAGACAAAAATTGTTTAACATTTCAGCTTAAATTTATTCACTAAATGATTGTATAATTTTTTTATATAGAATTATTAAATAGGCATAATTATTACGTATATATTACTTTCATCATCTGAAGAAATTTCCAATTTGTTAATAATGAGTTCATTATCTTCTTCTCCTTGAATTTTTTCTTCATCCACATAGTGGGAAATGCCTAAAATTATTGGTTTAATGATGTTGTGTATGCCTATTTTTAAACACTCTTCAGCTGAAATATATTGTCCCTCTAGGTTAGCCCAAGCTTCTAAAATTCTTTTCATCCCATATCGTTCTGAAACTTTAGCGTTTTGGAAAGTGCAGGCAACATTTGTTCTTAATTTTTCGTTTTCAAAGTGTGTTCTACTTTGAAGTTTTAGTAGTTTTTCTGTAAATAATAATATATTTTTAAAAACTATAAGAACGCACACCTGTTTTTTTATCATGAAGGACAATCTGCTTCTTCAGGGTGGTAACGAGATTCACTTTATTAATTTTCAGTAACATTTTACTTCCATTAAAAAGATTTTTCCTGACAAAATTTTGTGTATAGAAAATTAGAATTTTTTAATGAAACAGGTAAAAAGCAATTTTGTCAATTAAAAATTATGTTGAGTGAAAATTAGTTTCAAAAGAAATTCTCTCCAATGATATACTACAAAAAATGAAAATTAGTGTAAATAATAATTATATATAATAAATCTCCTTAAAATAAAAATTATATCTAATTCTAATACAATTTGATATGTTAAAATATGTAGAACTTACTTGTAAAATTCGAGGCATCTAGATAAGTTCCAATTTTTGACTGTAAGCGACCTGCAGATTTTTGAAAAATGTCAGCTACGTAGTATTTTTTGTCATAGACAGAAAATTTTTCAGGTTTCACTCCTTCTATCCATTCTGTTCTGTAATAATCGAGTAATGAATTAACCATAGGCAACATTTCCTCTGTTACATCACGCTCAATTGCATTAAATTGATTCTAATGTGTCTCGGAGGTAAGACTGGCAAAGCTAAAATTGACATAAGGATTTTCCTAACTTCCTCGTTTCGTCTGTCTTCTTTCAAATGATTTCTTAAATTCAGCTTTACGATCTTCCTAAAAATTTCCTAAAAAAGACAATTTACTTTTCCTTAAAACCGTTTCTTTTATTCATTACAATAAGAAAAGTTTACATATAATTATTTTGATTTTAAGTTATATTCATTTTTTCCGACTACTTTCGAGCGAATTTATCGTTACTTAAGGTCAAAAATTCTTACTTACAGACAGTATTAGAAGAATAAGAAAATTTCATAAAGATATACTAGTAAGATATTTTTTAAAAATCTTTTGTACGTTTCTGAG
Organism: Leptopilina boulardi; assembly: GCF_019393585.1. NCBI lineage: Eukaryota > Metazoa > Arthropoda > Insecta > Hymenoptera > Figitidae > Leptopilina > Leptopilina boulardi. Next base: position 1,192,997 of record NW_026137888.1, read on the forward strand.
ACAATTTAAAAAGTTATTTTCAATTTGAAAATGTAATATGTAGAAGTCAACAAAAGATTATTAAACAGGTTGTCCAGCAAGAAGTACAAAAAAATTTTCCCTGACTTTTTACTAACCTTTTTCTGACTTTTCTTTAAGGGGGCGCCTACTTTATCGTGTCCAAAAAATCGATTTTTTAAAAGTTTTCTTAACTGAAAGTACAACTATCAGAGAATATGCTCTTAAAATATTACGTCAAAGTACAAAGTATTTTTCGAGTTACAGCTTGTAGGGCCTGGCGCGCGACTCCACTCGCGGTCTCGTTCATCGAGGCCTGTGACTGCCGTAAGTTTTTAATAAACAGTTTTTCAATCTTTAAACTCGTTTTTCTTAAAACACTGTTTTTGTAGTTTGCGTACACGATAGACAAAAATCTATTTAACCGATTAAGGTCTACCTGGGCTTGTTTTAAAGATAAAAAGTGTCTCTTCTGTATGAACTAAATTTGTTTTTGATAGAGTTAAATTTATTGCTTTCTTTTAAAGAAAAAATGAGATATTTTTTGGCGAAAATTAAATTTTTTATTAAAAAGTCATGTAAAAATGTCAGTTTTTACTTTCTATTGAAATCTTTTAATTCATACAGAAGGCAATAATGTATATTTAAAGAAAAAATTTTGTTTTTTTGTTTTAGATAAGAATTGTGGACCCTAGGTTGTACGCAATGGGAAAATTTCAGCAGCGAGGCGTTATATATATGGCGTTTATTTTATTATTAAATTCTATTTTCATTTAATCAAAAAATTATATTTCAAAGATTTAAATATATAAGAAAACATACACTAAATCTCGCATCGATTTATTTAAATGTGTTTGAGAAAAAAATTCCTGAAATGTACGCAGTTTTCTACCTTCTAAAGTAGGCGCCCCCCTTAATGCCTATTTAATATTAAAAAAATGAAATATATTAAATATTAAAATATTTTTAAGATATGAACAATCATTGTATTTATTGGCATTAAAGACTTTTTCCTGCACCAACAAATTTAAAAAATGATAAAAATGTTCATTGTTGTCTTTATAAAAAGTTCCCTTACTTTCAATTAAATTCCATGACCGCTGGACACCCTGTTAAATAATATCTTACTAGTGTACCTTTATGAAATTTTCCGATCATTTAAAACATTTAAACTAGTCGAGAAAAATTGATATGAATTAAAATCAAAATAACTATATATAGCTCTTTCTATTATAAAAATTATCAAAAATATAATGTTAAAATAATATCAGTTTCATAGGTAAAGTAAGAAATACATTATTATAATTTTTTTTAATTCTGAAGGACAACGTAATTAAAGGTAAAAAATATTAAAAAATAATTGAAATTTATAAAAAAATTACTAGTTTATTACCTCCACGTAATGGTATATGCTTCCAAATTTTTCACATTCAGGAAATTGTTCACTTATAGTGAAATTTAAAGCCATTGTAAAGGGAATTACCGCACTCGACATTGTAAAGTTTGGTACCCTAGTTTTTAATTGTTCAAAAACAGATGTGTAGGCTGCTTCTGTTTTGGAACTCATGAGTGCCCAAGCACATGGCATGACCTGTTGGAATCAATATTTGATGTAAACACAGCTCTTTTTTGACCTTGTAAACTGCATTAAACTCGATTATGTAGCAAAATTAAAATTAAGAAATCTACAATTTGAAAATTTTTTAATCATATTCCTATGGTGGTATACAAATGATTTTATCAAATTTAATAGGGTTTACAAGAAGTTATAAAGGAAGTTCAAAAACGTCACTTTTAGGGACCATACTTTAATTACATGACGCATTTTCTTTGAAATCGGAACCCTTTCTCCACATGTAACAGATTTTTGTATACATTAGCGCAATGTTTTTGCTATGTGTAAGAAATAGCTTAAATCCCCCTCCCCAATGAAGCGTTACGTAATTAAAGTATGGTCCCTCAAAGACTCATTTCCTATAAAAAAAATATAAATATTTTTGAACTACCTTTTTAAGCAGTCATATTTAATTGATTAACATATTTTGTCACTCCTATTGCGCACTTATTGTTATACTTACATACTTTCTGTTTCGATATAAAATGGAAACCATTTGATTGCTTAATAGGATGACATGAAACGTTTTAAAAAATTTTTTGGTTTTTTGTCCTATGTGTTCTTTTATCTTAACATGGTGAATAATATTAAATATTCGTCCTTCATTGTAAAAAAGGATTTAGAAAAAATAAAAATGGAAAAGATGATTTATATAAAGTGTATCTTAATGTTTTTTGACGTGAATTAGTGCACAATGTTCATGTTACATTTAACCGAACTTATTTATACTTACAAAGGTTTTAAATTTTCATAAATTTGCTTATTGTTTGTTGGTTGTCTTTCTGCCATTGTATATAGTTCCTTTTTGAAAGTAGCTTGGTTTTCTGCATCCTCATCTGGATCTTGATTATGCTTCCCTTTTGGTTGAAATACACCAAATTCATTGACAATTCCTCGACCCATACATTGCATTTTTCTATGAAATTGGCATTTTAGATAACTGTAATAATACAAATTATTTTAACCTCTTTTTAAAGTTTTAAATCCAAATTTAAAATTTACGCATATACATAAGTAAAGGATATAATTTATGGCAAGTCACAGTGGGCCAGGATCGACAAAAAGTGGCCAAAAGTCCATTTTTCTGCAGGTGTTCAAAAACATTTTATTTTCAATTCGGATACCTTAAAGCATCTATGTACGAAATGCCAAGAGTTAAGGACCCTTATTATAAAAATTACTAACGCCAAAACTTGAAAATCTCAAAAAATTCCTGCATAAACATAACTATACAAAAGTGAAAGTTTTAGATGTCAATTCTTAAAAACTTATGGCAATGTTTTTTACCTATGTTAAGTACATGTTAAATAATGTAAAAAAAATTGAAAACGGTAATTTTAGTCCTGCATAATTTTTGTTTTAATACTTTTAAATGTAAAATTATTGTAATTTTCACTAATGTACTTTTTTGCGTTCAATGTATCTCCGTGTATCCGCGCGATAAAAAAAATTCGAACATACCGTTTGTTAACTTAAGATGCCTACTTTCGTAAAAATCCAAAATATTTCTTTAAATATTTTTAAGTGTAAATTTTTTTTTTCATTTTGATCGGTCTACTAAATTGTTTGGTTTGAAAAACTAAATAATTTGTTAACGTATGACATTCGTAACCAGAAATATTTACGAGAACAGCACATGCGCAATTAAACACTCAAACCGTTCGGTTCGGAGAACCAATGATAATTTGGTTAAAGAGGAGTTTTTTTTGTTACACTACCGTCCGAAATTGTGCGAACTCTGCTTTTTCAACAACTATAAAACTGTTCAAATCTTCAAAAATATTAAAACTAAAATTTTTTCTTCTTTATTTTATTAAAGTTAATAAAATTCTGAAAGAAATGACACCTTGACAAAGAAAATATGTTAATTTTTCAATTAGATATCTAAGAAAAACCAAATTTTCAATGTTTTTACTATTTTTTTTATTTCTCTGGCAAAAATTAATATTTTTAAACGTTCTTAGGCTCATTAAAATCGTATTTTGTTGTGCAATTCAAATTATATAAAACAATTCATGTACACATTCTTCCCTAGCGTATGCAAACCGTGAAAGTTGGCTCATAAAATGTCAAAAAATTTAAATTTAATTCTACAATAAAATATAATGTTTAAAAATCAAGTAAATATATCATTCTAAACTTCTCTGATTTATGTAAGTAAATTTAAGATTTATACATTTTACTGATCATTTTTTGTCATATAAATATTAATCACAATTTTTTGACATTTTATGAGCCAACTTTCATGGTTTGCATACGCTAGGGAAGAATGTGTACATGAATTGTTTTATATAATTTGAATTGCATAACAAAATACGATTTCAATGAGCCTAAGAACGTTTAAAAATATTAATTTTTGCCAGAGAAATAAAAAAATAGTAAAAACATTAAAAATTGGGTTTTTCTTAGATATCTAATTGAAAAATTAACATATTCTCTTTGTCAAGGTGTCATTTCTTTCAGAATTTTATTAACTTTAATAAAATAAAGAAGAAAAAATTTTAGTTTTAATATTTTTGAAGATTTGAAGAGTTTTATACTTGTTGAAAAAGCAGAGTTCGCACAATTTCGGACGGTAGTGTATGTCAAATACATTTTGTTAATTTCAACTAAAAGTGCTCAAGCAAATTATTTTATTTTCATTACATTATTCTTTTTCTGAGAGACAGGCTTTAGAAATGGTTTTATTTTTAAAGAAAGAAATTTTAGAAAATATTTCTACCGATAATGGTATTGAAACGGGTGTACAGTATATATTAAGAAAAATGAATATTGATTCAAACACTGTAAATTGTTCTAGTTTACGCAATTTGAGACCATGCGTTTCAAGTCTCACATCAAAACGAAAAGCTAAATTTGAGACGAGACTTCAGGACCTAGTTCCTCTAGTTCTCAAATTAAGTCTGGTCGTCCGAAACTTAATTTTTCGGAAATGTCAGATCGAACTAAAAGACGAGATGCTATGCAGGTAAGTGAAATTTGTAAGAATGATCCTTTAAGAATATTAAAGGCTGCAGAGGCTAGTGCGAAAAAATCTAAGATGAGGGAATTATCTGCGATTATAAAGAAGATTTTAAAGTCTTCTGATCACTTACAAATTGAACGCCAATTAATCTCAACATCCTCAGTAGTGCCAAAGTCTGCTGAAGAAGCATTGACTTTTATACTAGACAATAATTTATCAAAAGGCGTCTATACAAATTTGCGTTTAGCATCAATTTCAAGTGGAGCAGATATTTGGCCAGCTTATAATAAAATCAGGGATGTCAAAGCTCAATGCAGGCCCCCTAAAGAAGAAATTGTAATTACTGAAAAAGAAGCTAAAGTCAGCCTTCAATCTATTTTGAGGCATACAGCAGAAAGAGTTGTTCAACTTCAAAATGAAGTTATAATTGAATCTTCAAAAAAATCAAATTCAAAAATTCTTGAATCAGTATTCATTTTTTCTTGGGGATTTGATGGAAGTACTGGTCATTCACCATATCAGCAACGTTTTTTATCTCAAGAATTGGACGCAGACTCTAGTACTAAAGCAATTGATGGAAGTTTGTTTGTTACCACTTATAATCCATTAAGATTAACAAGCTCAACAGGTATTATTCTTTGGAATAACATAGCTTCTCAATCTGAAAGAATGTGTCGACCAATATCAATTAAGTGTGCCAAAGAAACTTCGCAGCTTATTTTAGAACAAAAACGGTTAATAGAAGATGAAATTGAAAAATTAGAATATGTAGACATTGAAATTGGAGACATTTGGTTACGAATACATTTTACGTCATGTTTAACTTTAATAGATGGTAAAGTTCTAGCAATTATTACGGACACGAAGTCGATGCAAACATGCCCTGTCTGTCATGCTACACCAAAGCAATTCAATGATCTTAGGAATAGAAACAATGGTACATTTTCAGCAAATGAAGAGAGTCTTCAGTTTGGAATTAGTCCGCTTCATGCCTGGATTAGAATTCTTGAATGTTGCTTGAATATATCCTACAGAATTAATATAAAGAAATGGCAAGTAAGATCACCGACAGAAAAAGCTGAATACGAACGTCAAAAAGCTAAAATCCAGAAAATTTTAGAAGAGAAAATTGGAATAAAAGTAGATGTACCAAAATCAGGTGGTAGTGGTACTACCAACGACGGCAACACTGCACGTCGCGCATTTGAAGATCCAGATCTTTTTGCTGATTGCCTGAGACTGGACAAACAATTAATTCGCAATTTTAAAACCATTTTAATTGCTTTGTCCTCTCATTTACCAATTGATCCAGTACGCTTTGATAATCTATGTTCTTCAACCACTGATATTTATTTAAAGTATTACAGTTGGTATTATATGCCTTCGACTTTGCACAAAATTTTATTTCATGGATCTGAAATTATTAGCTTTAGTATTTTGCCTGTCGGAATGTTAGGCGAAGAAGCTTCTGAAGCACGCAATAAGAACTATAAACATTTCAGACAATTTCATTGCAGAAAAATTTCTAGAGAAGCTACATTAGAAGATCTTTTTTATAGATCTATGGACACTACTGATCCAGTTATATCAACAGTTGGACTTATTTCTCGTTTGAACAAAAGAAAAAAATTACCTCTTCCTCGTGAGGTTATTGATTTACTCGCAATTCCCGAAAATGAAAACATTTTGAGTACCAATACGCGCGAACAAGATAGTGTTGATTCTGATGATAACAATGATGAAACTGGAGTTTTAAGAACATTTGAATTGCTAGATGGCGTGATACTCGAAAACGAAGAGATTAATTAAATTTTAGAACAATGCGATTAACAAAAAATATTTTTTTACGAATCTAAAAAAAATTAAAAAAGCACAAAAAAAATAAAAAAAGAACAAAAAACTAAAAAAAACAAACAAAAAGTTAAAAACTATAAAATAAAAAAATATGGGATCCTTAGGTACCTATAACCTCCTCGCGGTGGATCCTGGAAACTACCTTTTTAAATTATATGTGTAGGCCAATAATAGGTACATTAATTTAATTTTAACAATACATGATAGTGAATTCGTAATTAGCGACCCCAAAAATCCCCAAATAATACGTTTCGAGCGTTTTGATTGATTTTTTAAAAAAGTCATCCGCCATATTGGATCCGCCATTTTGAATTTTAAAAAACTGACATCGGATTCGTGATCAGCGACCCCAAAAACCCCCGAGTAACAAATTTTAAGCTATTTAATGGATTTTTTTAAAAAGTCATCCGCCATATTGGATCCGCCATTTTGAATTTTTAAAAACTGACATCGGATTCGTGATCAGCGACCCCAAAAACCCCCCGAGTAACAAATTTTAAGCTATTTAATGGATTTTTTAAAAAAGTCATCCGCCATATTGGATCCGCCATTTTGAATTTTTAAAAACTGACATCGGATTCGTAATCAGCGACCTCAAAAACTATAAAATACCCTAGTTTTGTTGTACTAAAAAATTATCTTATAATTTGGGCCACTTTTTGTCGATCCTGGCCCACTGTGCAAGTGAAGCAATAAGTTTGAATTTTAAATTCTTTGTACACCACAATTTTTAGTTATTTTCAAATGGGCACTGGGACGTATAAGATGTCTTAAAGACTTACGGTTTTACGGCGTGAATGTCTAAATTTTACTTGATGACAATAAGTATTACAACATTTGTATTTTAGTAACCAACAAATTTCAGTAGATGGAAAATTGACTCTTACGATTATTGAAATCTTTAAGAATTATATTTTTATTTACTCTTTTACGAGGATAATTTTGTAGGAGTTGCATTGTGTTCTTCGTCAGCTTTTCGACATTATCTAGATTTCCCATTATTGCGATTTCGTTACTACCATCGATGATGACTCTCTTGAATTTTTCCTCGTTTAGTTTACTTATGTTCCATCCAGGGTATCGAGTTTTTTCTTTTGTCTTTTCTGCTTTTGTCACGGTGAAAGTGATGTACTGGTGATCGCTGGCAGTGTAGTTTTCGATCACTTTCCAGTCTTGAATGTCGCCAGCCAATTTCTCGCTCACTAGGGTGATATCAGGGATTGTTTCTGCGAATCCTGGTCGCCGAAAAGTTGATGTATTTCCTCGGTTAGAAACTATTAATCCAGTTCTAGAAGCCATTTCGAGTATACAGAGCCCTCGTGTGTCTAGTTTTGTCATACCCCAGTCCGGTGATTTTGCATTAAAGTCGCCGCCTATGACAAAAGCACCTCCTTTATGCCTGATAAAGTCTTCAAGGTTATTAAGCTTATTTGTGAAGTCAGAGAGGCTTTCATTTGGTGTGAAATAGCAGCTCACAAACGTGATTTCACCGTCGTTCAACCAAACGTAACCATCATCAGCTCCGTGACTTTTGATTGATACTGTGAGCCAGCAGTTTTTATCATTTGTATACTGTTCGCTGATAAGTGCTATATCAACGTCCAGTTCGAGGGAAAATTGAGCGAGGAGATCGTCGGCCACTCTGCTTCTGTGAAGGTTTCCTTGGAGGATTTTCACGGCGCTCTTCTTTTTGTGGTTTTCGCCTTTTCGAGAGCCTCTCTGAAGACTGTGCACTTTCCAGAGCCGGCCAGATGTTTCGTGAGTTCTTCGTTTATACCTCGTTCAACGCATAAGTAGCACTGTGGTTGCTTGCTGCAAGCGCCTTTTGTGTGTCCCTCTTCACCGCAGCCATAGCAACCGGCTTTCCTATCTGGTCCTTTGCAATCCGTTTGGTGATGTCCATTCCTTAGGCATCTGAAACATCGGGGTACTATCGTTCTTAAGCGAACTCTGCAATTTACCCATCCAATCTTGATTTTCGCAGTATTGAGGATCTCGATTGCTGCTGACTCATTCAAAGTTACTATTGCAAGTTTTTGTTGTCTGCTGTTTTCCTTCGTTACGAAGACTTTCGTGCTTTCAGAGAGGGTTTTGGCTTCTCTTTTCAAAGCAGCGAGTACCTCTTCTTCTGTGGTGCAGGAGTCGAGATCTCTGATTTCTAGCGTTGCTTTTGGATCCAGGCTTCGAATTTCTGCGTCGGATCCAAGAGTATCTGTCAAGGCTTTGCTAAGCTCTGCTTTCTTTTCAACGTCTTTACCTAGTTCCATGAGAACGCATCCGTTCCTGCTTTGCCGGATAGATTTGATTTGAATCTGCATTTCATCAGGTTTTATTTCGCTGTTTCGAATTATTTGAAGCACATCCGAGTACATTTTACCTTCGCTAGGCTTTATCATGATTGCTTCTCCTCTCGTTCTAAGCTTCAAGTTTGGGTTCGCCAGAATTCCTGTCTTTCCAGTAGAGGCGCCGTCGGTTTTTGTCTTCTTATGGGCTCTTCTCTCTTCTTTTGTGGGAATGTTGATCCATTTCTCGAGGTGAGTCGCTTTCTTCTTCTTCTCAGAACGATCATCCTGCTGGGGTGGACTTGAAGCTGTGCGCTTTGCTCGCTGACTAATAGGAGTGTTAGATTTTTCCGCTGCAGCTTTGATTCGCCTTCTTTTCTGTAGAATTACTATTTCCTCAACTTGCTCTACTTTTTCCACCATTTTTGGTACTCCATCCTTGATTACTCGCTTGATGTTCGGTTGACTTTGCAGGGCTTCAACCATCACTTTCAGTAAGTTTTTCATTTCTCCAAGAGCGCTCACGATAGCGATCTCTACCTTCTCGTGCTCTTCTTCGCTTGTCATATAGGATGCATCAACAGCCAAGTGGTCCACTGATAATGCACTGCAGTAAGAGGATTTCGACGCTGTAAGGCCTGCTTTGTCACCTTTAGCCGCCGCTGCTGGAGCATCCGAACTCTCCTGCAGCATAGACGAATTTTTTCCTGTATTTGACATTTCCATAGTTTTTTTTTCTTTTTTTTTGGTTGACCCGTACGTGGGTCAGTCGTCTGGTTTTGGTTCACGCCGGCTATTTGATTTCACCGGTACCACCTATATCTAGGAGGCGTGCCCTTATCCACCACCTAGGGACGCGCCCGATGGGGGACCAGCAAAGAAAACCCCAAGAGACAAGCAAGTTCGCACAAATTTGGACAAACTACTGTCTCCCTCCACTTGGAATGAATTCCAAACGGACACGGGTAATAATAATAATAATTTTTTTTTTCTTTTTTTTACGAGGGAAGTGGAAAATCTGCATAACCTTGGAGGCCTACTTCCAAGTCAGATACCTGGAGCACGTACTCCTAGGTTATGTGGGGATGACCGCTCTTGTTCTGGTCGACCCACTAAAAACCACACCCTTTTTGAGACTTAAACTCCACTTGCGGAACTGCTGTTAGCTTTATACATCGCCAGTGGAAGTCTCCTTACCGTTAATCTCGGTCCTAAATCCTTAACTGAGTGCTGGCGCTAGAAGAAGGAGAGCCAGTTAAGGTCTCCCCCGTCCCGCGTGCACGCCCAGCCGAGCAGCAGGATTTCTCCATGTCAACCTCCTCCTATCGTCCTCCTTCGTCCTCATTACAGTTGTAATGAAGGACTCGACGCTCCTCCAAGAGTCCGCGCTCTGCAACATAATAGAAACCATGTTCTCGGGTGTGACTTCAGTGCCCACAGCCGAGAACATGGCTAACCTGAGTTCACGCCAGTGCCCGCAGAAAAAGAGCGTGTGCTCCGCGTCGTCAGTGTGTATTGCTTCGTCGACACCCGAACCGATGCAATACACACATCTCGCTTCTGCTTCTATTTTAAAACGATAAAAATACTGTCCGAAACAACCATGACCTGACAACGCTTGTGTAAGGTAGTAGCCAACTTCACCGTGTTTCCTATCTAACCATGTGGCGAGGAGGGGAATCAGGTGGTAGGTCCACCTACCTTTAGACTCCCCATCCCATCTCTCCTGCCATTTCTGAACGAGTCTACTTCTGGACTCTCTGCGTATTATCGCTTTGAGTCTATCGCTATGCTCTGAAGTACCCGCCAGATCTTTGTTAAGAAGGAAGATCTCCTTCCTTTCCATCGCCAATAAATCTATTGGCGGTAATCCATCGAGTACCAGAACAGCGCAAGTAGACACCGTTCTGAAGGCTGACACAATTCTCCGTGCCGGGTCTCTCTGGACCGCGAGGAGCCTGTCAGAGATGCTGTGGAACTTTAGGGCCGAAGCCCAAACAGGGGCAGCATAAAGCTGCTTTGATTGAACCACAGTCGCCACTAGTCTACGTTTCTTTTCCCTGGGGCCACCGATATTGGACATCATCCTCGAAAGGTTTCCCATGCAATCGGTGGCTTGGAGTGACGAGATGTTAATATGTTGTCCGAAACTCAAACGTTTGTCCAACGTCACTCCCAGGTACTTCAGTTTTGTCCCCCATGAAACTACAGATCCTCCAATTTCCAACCGCGGGAATCGGAAGTCTCTCCGGTCTGTGACGAGCAGAGCCTCGGTTTTCTCGACAGCCATTTTCAGGGCATGTCGGTCCAACCAGAACCCTATTCGTCGCAGACTATTATCGAGTTTTATCTGTAAAAGATTTATCTCGTCCGCACAGCATACTAAAAGCACGTCATCCGCGAACCCGGTTAGAAACGTATCTTCCGGTAAGTCCAACCTAAGGAAACCGTCATACATGACGTTCCATATGGTAGGACCTACTTTCGATAATTGGGGAGCTCCGCATGTCATCTCTTCTTTGATCTGACATGCATCGCTCTCGTACACAACCCATCTATCGCTAAGATAGTCATCTATCATTCGCAACAGATAGGTTGGCACCCCTTTACGTTTCATCGCCTCGATACTAATATCCCATCTCGCGGAACTGAACGCGATCCGTATGTCTATGGCTCCTCTGAGCCTTTAACCTGAGGGTCGTCCAATTTTAGGACTTGACGACTCCCTGGCTTTTCCCTCTGAGGCTTTCTTCTTCTTTTTCTTTTTGGCTTCTTGCCAGGTCTCAGAGTCGACCTGGGAAGAAGTCTCTTTCATATTTTCGACTTCTTTGTCAACGGGCGGGTTTTCCTTTACGGCCAACTCGCCTGTTTTGCCTTTTTTTGGCCTCCAATTTCAGGGGGAGTCCTCGAGGCATCTCTCTTTTTTCCTTGTGTTGCCGAAATCGGAGTCGCCAGGGGCTTTAACCTTCAATGACTCCGATTTCTCTTTTGAGAGAGGGAGTCAGCCTCCTCTAACTTTCGTAGGAAGCTCTCTCCCTCCTCCTTTGCATCTTTTATTATGCCTCGAAGACTCCCACTGTAGAGGTAAGCCTCTTTGGCACTGTTTTTCACTTCCTTGGAGTTGTTTTTTAGCATCCCGTCTCGCACTATTTTCAGTGCTTCGACGAGTTGCTCAACAACCTCGGACTGCCTCTCCAGAAATCCAAGGACGGCACGCCATCCTTCGACCTCCGGGGAAGCAGTCCGCAACTCCAAGTTCTCCATTTTTTTATCTTTCTCAACGATGGTGGTGGGTAGCTCCAAGCTTTCCACCTCCATCTTTAATATATTTTAATAATAATAATAATAATAATAATAATAATAATAAAGATCTATGTATCTATCTATCTATCTATTATTATTATTAATATTTTTTTTTTTTTTGCGTAGGGAATTTTGGGAAAATCTGTTTACAGATACCTTGGCTTCCGCATGCCAAGGTTATGTGGGGTTGGTAAAAAAAAGGAGAACAATAAACAAAATAAGCTGGCGAACTACTACCAGCCCCGACCCACTAAAAACCCGTCAACCCTTCTTGGGAGCCCTTTTATCCACCCTCGGTACTGTCGTGAAGACTTTTGCCTTCGAGGGTGGCGCTCCAACTCTGTCGCAAAAGCGACTTCGTCCATTCCTGCGGACATCCTGCGTTACCAATTTTAAAATAAAACGGAAATCAATGTCAAGCCGAATCAACAGCACACCAGAAAAGAAAACATTAAAAAGTCAAGAAATAAAATAAAAGTAAATTAAACAAAATCAAAGATAAAATTGTAAAAAGACAGATGAACAAACAAAATATAACATAAAACTGTAAAAAGACTAAAATAAATAAATAAACAGAAAATTGTAAAAAGACAATAAAAAACAAAATAAATAATAAAATGAAAAAATAAATAAAATAAATAAATACTGTACACTGTTAATTACGCCTTTCTGTGGCCATCGAGATCCTTTCTCATCATAACAGAGATGATAAAGGTCTCGATGAGCCGCCAGTTTTCCTGGGACTGGATCATCAGCGCTACCATGTTTTCCGGTGTAACTGTAGCGTTTACACCGGTGAACATGGCCTGCCTCTCCAAGTCCCATCGACTGCAGGCGAAGAGGGTGTGCTCTGCGTTGTCCACAGGAAACTGGCAGTAAGCACACTCCTCGTTTTCTCTCTTCTTAAAGTGCTGCAGGTACGAGTTAAAACACCCGTGACCTGTCAGCGCTTGCGTCAAATAATAGGAAACTTCACCATGTTTCCTACTTAGCCAGGTGGCGAGTGTCGGTATAAGGCGATAAGTCCATCGACCTTTTACCTCCCCATCCCATCTCTCCTGCCATTTTTCTACGAGCCTGCGCCTCGCTTCAAAGCGGATGCGGTCCTTGCTGGGTCGATCTTCCTCTTTAGAGGAATTCGCTTCTTTGAGAAGGAGGATAATTTCCTCCCTTTCAAGCGCCAAAAGATCTGCTGGCGGGACACTTGCAAGGACCTGCACAGCGCTCGTAGATACTGTCCGATAAGCAGAGGCAATACGTGAAGTAATGCATCTCTGCGCGGACAGCATCTTTTTACAGATGGTTGAACATCTGTTTGTTCTCAGGGAGGGGGCCCACGCTGGCGCTGCGTAAAGCAGCTTAGCGTGGGCGACACTCGCCACCAGTCTCCTTTTCTTCTCACGGGGGCCTCCAACATTTGGCATCACCCGTGCTAAGTTAGCCGCACATTCGATCGCCTTGTTCGACGCCGTAGCCATGTGGTGATGGAAGTTTAACCTTCCATCCAGTTCCACACCAAGGTACTTTATCTGTCTCCTCCACTTGACCTCGAATTCGTCTATCACGATTCGTGGGGATTTATAACCACGTCTGTCTGTGACCAGCAATGCTTCGGTCTTTTCCAGGGCCATTTGAAGATCTGGTTTCCAGCCAGCATTTTGCTAACCGCAGACATTCGTTCACCAATGTCCCCAGAGCTTCCGCCGAGTCGGCAATGCACACGATCAACGCGTCGTCCGCAAAGCCGACGATTAGCGCACCTTCGGGCAGGTCCATTCTCAGGAAGTCATCGTCGGATACATTCCATAAAAATGGTCCTACCCTCGAGCCTTGAGGGGCCCCACGCTGCATCTCTTCCTTAAGAATGCAGGCGTCTCCCTCGTAAATAACCCACCTGTCGCTTAGATAATTATCCATTATCCGCAACAGGTAGGGCGGTATACCTTTCTGTATCATCGACTCGATGAGATCTTCCCATCTCGCGGAATTAAACGCGTTCCGTATGTCGATTGCTACCAACGCGCAGAAGCTCTTCTTTTTATCTGGACCCAATTTGTTTTTCCCTTCTCTGGCGAGGTCCACAACTGCCTTTATGGCATCAACTGTGGACCGACCTTTGCGGAATCCAAATTGGTTATCGGATAGACTATTCTCTCCGGTCAAGTGAAATTGCATTCTCTGCAGAACCATGTCCTCTAGAAGTTTGCCCATCGTATCCAACAGGCATATAGGCCTGTAGGATCAGACCTTATCTAGAGGTTCTTCCTCTGTGACTATGCAAGAACTCCAGTCCTTCCTAAGCCATGGCTCTCCAGGAGCAAACAGGGCTTTTATTACCTTTCTGACCCGATCGGGATTGTCCAGGCCGGGGGTCTTTTGCCTCGTTACTAATTTCTTAGTAACGATTTTAAAAGCCAGACCCCATGGGTCCATCTCGACGTCCTCGATTAGGTCCTTCCAGCTACGGCGTCGCGACGCGCGGATCTCTTTGCTGAGGTTCTTTTTGGCCTCCTTGTATGCTTCCTTGAGCAAGGGATCTCCCTTAGATCGGGTATATGTCCTTCTTGCTCTGAAGCATGCCTTTCGCAAGGAGGCCAACCTTTCTGACCACCAGTGCAAGGATCTCTTCTTGAGGAATGTGCCATTGCGACGCGGCATTGACGCATCGCAGGCGGTGACGATTATATTTCTCACCGACAGCACTTCCCCATCAAGACTGTTCGGCCTCATTACCCAGCCTAACTCTTGAATTAAGCGGGCTTCTAGAAGGGACTGGCCGAACTTCTCCTTGTCGAGTCTCTTAGTGTTCCACGAGGGGCTTTTTCGACTAGGAGCTTCCTGTCTTCTGCCTCCTCGTGTGTCTCTCACTGAGACTGAGAACTCGATATACTGGTGGTCACTTGCGGTATAATCCTCAGAGACCCGCCAGTCGCATATGCGGCTAAATATTTTGGAGGATGCGATTGTTAGATCTATAATGGATCCGATCGCATCCCTCCGAAACGTTCATGTTTTCCCCCGGTTTACAACTACTAGGTCGTTCCTGGAGATCATTTCGCCGGTCAGAATTCCTCTTTTATCGAGCCGTGTCTCGCCCCACTCTGGAGACTTTGCATTAAAGTCGCCAGTGACGAGAACATCCAACTTGGATTGACGAAGGCTCGATTCGAGGTCCTGTATGTCGGATTCGAAGTCTGTCAGTGGATCATTTGGCGAGAAGTAGCAGCTATACATACGTATGTTAGCCACCTCCACCCAAACAAATCCACTGCTGGTCTCCAGGAACTTGTCAACCCGCAATTCTGGGTTGCACACCTTGATGGCGGCTCTCTTCGCCTTGTCCTGATACCAGGGATATTGACTAAATATTTAAATTACATTTTCACTCAACTTTCGGTACAAATTTTTAATAAATATTTAATTTAAATTTTTAGTCAACTTTTACGCCAAATAGTTCACGAAACTTTAATTTCAATTTTTTTTATTTTTTTTCAAACCGCTTAATTACTTTTACCTACTACAATTTACATTTTTTTTATATATTTCCTTTTTCCAATAGAAGGGTCCTTTCGAGGGTCCATCAGGTTTTATGACTTTTTAATGCAAAATAAAAAATTATTTAAATTTAAATAAATATTTTTTTAAATGTTATATTTGTAATTTATAGATTTTAACGATTCCAATAATGTAAAACATTATGTAAAAACTCTAAAATTACATAATGATTATACAATAAATACTCTATTAATTAAAATTAATTTTCAATAATTTAAAAATATTTGCAAAAAATTTTATATCGTTGTAATTGTATTAACATGTACATTACAAATATAACATTTAAAATTTATTTTTTTCAAATGCAACAATTTTTAATTTTGCAATGAAAAGCCATAAAACCATAAAAGATCCTGGCCTATACTTTTCTTTTT
Source organism: Leptopilina boulardi (assembly GCF_019393585.1). NCBI lineage: Eukaryota > Metazoa > Arthropoda > Insecta > Hymenoptera > Figitidae > Leptopilina > Leptopilina boulardi. The sequence continues at coordinate 1,208,942 of NW_026137888.1, forward strand.
GTCCTTTTCTAACGTACATATAATATACATGGAATCACGTTTGTAAGACAAGGACAGAAATAAAGGGAAGGCGTCAATGACTACGACTATACTTTTAAAGTCCCTACTTCAAATTTGTATTTATTATTTTACAGTAAGCTAGTTTCCTTATAGTAGGGGAGCCCATGATGCTAAATGGGGATTTACTCGAGCGTCGTTGGGACGAAGATATTTTGTAGTTTAGATAATAAGGAAAAGAAAAGGTTCTATAAAGTTTTCCTTTTTAGTGGTGGGGGAAGCGTCTATAAATTTTTAAAAATATAAAAAAAAACAATTACATGGAAATACTCGAGCGTGTCAGATATTAGTAGTTTAGATACTCCAACGTGACTGTGATACCAGAGGTATGTTCATCTGACGGTTTGCGTGGTGGTGTTGGCACTCCGGATGGATACAAAGTAAAAAAAAAAAATTTTTCTTCGAGCGCGTCAGATATTTACGGAAGATGTTAAATGAACCTTAAAAATGCTCCCATTCAAAAAACTGACGTTTCGGAAGTGACGCAAGCTCGTAGCGAATTGTTGAAAATGCAAAAAAAAATCGCCATCTTGAAATACTCGAGCGTGTCAGATTTTTATACAGATGGTTCATCTGGATGCTCCAGTCATGATACTCCAAAATCTGACGATTATTTTGAGGAATATTCTTAATCTGACAGCTGAGAAAATGAAAAAATTTTTTTTTTTAATGGGAGTGACCTCAAACTTTGTCGCCATATTTGTGTCACTTTTTAATGCCCCCCCCTTCCCATCCTCGTAGACAAACGTAAACTTTTGTGGAACCCCCCCTCCCTTTCGCAACTTCCTTTTTTTGTATTGGACTATCCTCCACGAAAACTAAGGTACCATTTTGCTCAACTCTCCGACCCCCTTACCAGGCTAAGTAGTTTATGAATGCTTCCTAACCATAAACTGTGACGAATAAATCATGTAAAATTATAGAAAAATGTAGTGTTTAATTTTTTATTAGAAAATAATATGGATTTGAAAATGGAATACATGAAAATTTTTTCAATCATCATCTTCACCCGAAGAACTGTCGTACTCTAAATCTGAGAATTCAATTGGATCCTCAATATTATCTGCAGTTTCCGTATCTGTAACAAGAAATCGTTATAAGCATTGACAATTTATTGATTTCATAAATTACGTATTATGAAAGTATTAAAAAGAAATATACCTAAATCTGAAGTTTCATCAGTAACTGGTGTTATAACAACATCCTCGTATGCATCAGGTAATTGATTTCCAACGAACCAAGTCATTTCATATTTTCCATCGACATTTGTCCACCCGTAATCTGTTGGTGACATGTTAGTGATCGCTTTTTTGTGTGCATTTCTCCACAAGCATGCAATGTATTTTGTTCGCAATAAGTGCTGTTGTAGCTCAGATTGGCATGGTGGCAAGCAACAAGCATCGTAATTACGGACATTCAATGAAAAGGGCTTCGACTTATCCAACACTTTGTAGGTCTTATTAAAAATTTCTATTCTGGCTAGGTTCACATCAGCTAATTTTTTGAAGCCATACAAGTGACAGATAAAAGATTGTAAAACGTGAAAAGAATCTTTTATATTATGATCTTCTGAGCCTACATCTGCAAATGTTCTCTGAAAATCATTTGAACCCATAAGAATTTGCAGAGGTTTTTTTTTGCCTCGTCTGTAAAGTGCTGGATTGAAGTCGCATCCTGTAAGCGCATGAAGAGCTGGTAGCGCTAGTGAAATTGTTTCGCCGAGCTTAGCATAGAGAGCAGATACGTCAATATAACGGCGTGCATTGCTAACTCCAATATCCATCCATATTTTAACTGTTGCTTGAAGATATTTCATATTGGCCAACATGATTACAACTATATCTGTGTCTGAAGTTCTGATTGAAACATTAGAATCTTCTTTTATTTGACATGCCAAAAATACAATTTTTGTATCTGCTTCCTCATGATCAGGACATGAGAATTCATGATCGATTGTTCGTGTGACTTTATTATCTGTAACTGAATATGCGTAACACATATCATGATTAAGATATATTGTTTTGTTACCAATAATAGTAGCCATCTCTTGATCAGCCCAATGATCAATTAAAAATTTAACAAGAGCTTCTTTGAACTTGATGTTTTTCAATTCTTTCGCAAAATCTGCTGTTCTTGTTTGTTGAGGACCAGAGATGTAGTAATTCTTCGAATCTACATTATCTCGCAAACCGTGCTCGTTATCTTTGATCGAAGGCGCGAAGTAACGATCAAAGACAATGATTGCACGATTTGTTGAATTACTGACAAGACATTGTAGTATCTTCTTTGAAATATCTCCAAAACTGCGCGGTACTTCTTTGAAAGTATGTAACAAGAAGAATCCGTCTACAATAACAAAATCAAAATAGGACGGTGGTAGATCTATTTCGACAATGTGTTTTTCTAACTCATTAACCAGTACCGACTTAACAGTTTTGTTAAAAGAACCATCAATATGGCACAGCGATAGTGGAACTGGAGTTATTGGAAAACAGAGTACTTTCTCAAGATTTACGTCCGTGTCTAGTGATAAAGCCAACAATCGACCGAATAAATCGCGCTGCAATTTAACTTCATGTACTTTCTGACCGATTTTCATAACTTTTTTTTTCTTCAAACTCGCGAATGTCAAAACAGGATTTTTTTTCAATGCCTGATGAAACCTCTCGGAATTCGTATTACATTCTGTAATGAATTGGTCTCGTAGAAAAGTTCCCCTTGACATTACGTTTAACAAGCTGTTTGCTATTTCCGAAGTGGTAGCTTGTCCTGTTGAAATATTGTACAAGAGATTTTTATCTAGTGAAGAAGAAAATGGGTTTGTAGTCTGCTGGATACTGTTAGAAAAAGCATCAATTTGTTTACGGTGTTTTTTTATTCGATCTGGGTGAAGGTCTGCAGCAATGTCTTGATGACTCTTATTGATTCCTGCACGAGTTAACACATGTGATATTATTCTAGTTCGAGCTCCATGAGTGATTGCCCATCGTTGTCTAGCACCGATAGAGTTAGTAAGATTAACAATTCCAGTGAGTCGACGTGCGGCATCACCATTTATCGTTTGCTCTAACGTTAAATCTACCGGTATCCGCGAAAAAGGTTTAGCGGTTCTTCTAATACCAAACGAGCCCTTTGTTATTTCGGCTCGAAGACCTGGATGTGTCTCATCTACATGTTGCAGCTGATTGAGGTAGAATGACAGCCACCGACTGTAGTTCTGCTGGTTGAAGTGGAAAAATAAACAGATGATTTTTCCAAGTCCATAGATGTATAAATCTAAATCTCCTTCTCTAATACTTTTAATAAACATGTGGTAAAGATTTACAAAGTCGATATACATCGCGTAAAATTGCGCCGTTTTAGCGTACTTGCCTTCCAATGTGTCTGCATAATATTTTTCATAAGAGCGAATCAAATTTTGTAATTCTACATTTTGTACTTGTGGAGAGGTATCTTTATGCTCCATAAATGTAGTGAGATATTCTAATACTGATTCCTCGATTATCACTTGTTCTTTTTCCAAAAATGATTCAAAGTGTAATTGCTGCAGAACTAATGCCATTAAAGGATGTAACCTTCTACACCTGTTATAATTTTTTCCTGTAATAAAACCTCCAATTGAACCATTAGCTATCAGGTCACATTCGGTCATGATATGGCTTAGACCACATTCTTCAATAAACGTGCCAAGTGCTTTGAAAAAAGCCAACTCAACGTGAAAAGCCCCCATATGAGTAAAAATATTGTTGAATTTCGGGGATTCTTGAGCTTGAATGCAATAACTTATTCTTGCAATAGCTAGGTCGTAGGTGATCTGAATGTATGGTGCTTTACATTCTTCGGCAACACTTTGACTCATTTCTAGAGTTTTCAAAACAGTCGAGTGTTTGGTTGGAGATTCGTTTATTGGTGTGAGATAAGAAATTTTTTGGATTGGTGAATTATCAATTGAAATCGTGCTGTAATATCCCACCCACATTGGCACATCTGATATTTTATGTAAATGCAACAACATCCACGTAACATCCAATTCTCTTGACATCAACAAGTTGTCAGGAGTTTTATTGAGACGAGATATATCGAAGTCATTCCAGGCTGCAATTTTGACTTTTTTCGTAAAAGGTTGCATTTCCATTGGTACCTCTGTGTAAGTTCGGCGATTTCGATTTCTCTTTCTAAAAACAGTCGCAGATTTTGGAAAATTACCTTGCACAGTCTCGTCGGTAGCTGCTGATTCTAAAATATTGCCTTGTGCAGCTTCATTGTCAATCAAATTTTCATTTTCATCGAGAGTTGGAGGTGTATCAAATGTTGCATCATTATGCTCAACAAGATTTTGATAAATTATTCCTACCGTGTCGTGTAGAGTGTCTGAACCATTCACTGTTTCGACAAAACGGTCAAAATTATCAAATGCTACTCCAGTATTTAAATCAGGGCGACGTAAAATATCTTCAGGGCAAACGTTGGTACTGTTAGCCGTTGAAAATGACAGCTCAGTCTCTAATTCTTCCAATGTAGTATAAGAGCAGCAGTGTCCATATTTCGACAGAATATTGATGATTTTCTTACTATTACACATGCTCTTCACAGCCAGACCTAGAGTAATATGCTTTGATGTTTTGATTTTGTGGCTCATAGTAGCATAAAGCAGATCTTGCCCAAGCGAAAAGATAGTAAGTTCGTTTTTATTTATTCTTTTTTCACGAGCCTCCTTCGACAAATGAGAAACATTACCAGAAATCAAAGTTTCTAAAAAGCATTTCATTAAGTCAGGTACATAATCGAACTCTCCTTTAATCAAATCTTCAGCTGCAAATTCATCAGGTAATTTTGTTTTCGTAGAATTAAAAATTTCTTCACGAAGTTTATGTGCAACAGACCGAATTGTTTCTTTAATTGTCATTGATTTAAACAAATCATTGAACGCTAGAATATGAGCACTAAATGGAGCAAGAAACTTTTTCTTCTCAGCATAGATTATCTTAATCTTCTGGTCAAAAGTCTCCATTAATTTTCTTTCCAAGTGACGATCGGAAAATGAAGTACTGCTTATAGAATCAGATAATGATTTAGACTGCTCCACTAGCAATGTTTGATATTCTTTTTTAACATGATCAAAAAACAAACATTCATTATTTTTGACTACATACTCTTCTAGCATGTTACATAACATCGTATATGCAGTGTTTGAAGCCTTTCTCCTTTTTTGAAATTCACTTTCACCTACTTTTGAAATGTCTCGTATATACTGGTCTTTGCAACATTTATGATACGGGATATTAGAATGATCAGAAAAAGAACTGATCTTTTCCAACATTTCAATGTCATTAAATTCCGTGGCTGTACTTTTTAACAATTCAACTGTTCGGAATTTATTAACAGCTAATTTAACTTCACGGCCACGTAATCGTTTGCGAGATTTGTCGCAAATGAAACATTTTAATGGTTGTAAAATGTCATCATTGGCACTATCATTGATGTAAAAGTGATCATCAGAATCATCGAAGTCCCGTTCAAAGTTACTCGATTCTCCCGCCCTGAAAATATTTTACCTATAAGAAACCAGTTAATTTATAACATTAACATAAAAATTAGCATTAAGAAATAGTTTTTTAAATTAATTTAAAAATTAATTAAAACTTTTAAAAAAATTAAATCGTTCTATAACAATTTGAATAACTTTTTTTAAACATTTTAGGGTAAGTGTGTCAATTACTGCGCAGTTCTAGTCAAGTTACTTTTGAATAGAAAATCCAATAAAAATTAAATTAAGAGAATAAATACATGTCCAATTGAAGCTATAAAACGAGATGTATTAGTAAAAAATTTATTTTATTATTTTCTAAGAGGATTTTGAAATAAGTTGACTGTACTAACTTTATTATAAGAAAAAAATATAAAATATAAACTCATATTACTCGTCTGTCGATAAACCAGCAGCCTCAGTTGTTGTGGAAGTAAGAGGAACATGTAATTCGGAACTCTCCCCATGAGTAACTTCCAGCGCATTATCACTTTCCCGTTCTGATTTTCGAAAATCATCAGGTACTTTGATAGCAGTAAATAGTTTATAACACTGCGCGTGATACCCTTGATTTATTGATTCTTCTGATAATTCAATGTAATCGTACTTCGACTGTTTTTTCCTAACAACCGGTTTGCTGCGACGATATTCCAAAACCGTCTTACACTTTTTTATTGTTTCTGTTTTAAATTTGATAATTTTTTCATCTTTATCTTCTCCACATAATACACATTTTATAATATTCTCACTCATGTTTGCGATATATTATAAATTTACATTTTCTTATTAATAAAACTTACTTTATAATATAAACAAACTATAACGTCATACACTCAGCTGCGTTGTTTTGTGATCAGCTGTAATAGTGTCATGGCGACGGAGAGCAGTGGCAGAAATGGAGATGGTGCGAGAGAGTCAGAAATAGGAAAAAAGTGAAACGGAAGATGAGGCACGGAGTGGGGAATGCGTGTTGTACTCGAGATGCGCGCTTTAATCTCCATAGACGATTTTCATTACTTCGGCTTCTGGAAATCGTCAGATTATATTTTATTCGTGATTCTTATGTTATTTCCTTCAAATTAAAAAAAAATTTAACCGCGCTCGAGAATGTCAAGTCAACGTTTTTTTTTTTCAAATTTATAACCCTCCCACTCCCTTACGTTACGCTCAAATCGTCAGATTTTTTAAATGTACATTTTTTAGCTAGTAATTAACCCACCTTCCCTTAATCTGACGCGCTTCAATATTTCCGACGATCGATTTTTTTTTACTAATCTGATGAGCTCTCCTAGTCGCACGTCTTGATAAAAAGAGTTAATACTTGGAAGAGGTACTTAACAATATGCAAGGTATCTCCCCCTGTGTTCATCTGCCGCGCTCGAGTAAATCCCAAAAAACACATTGGGCTCCCCTACTATTACATTTAGTTATAAGAAAGCATATGTTGAAAACCTATTCTTACCACTGTGTTAACTATATATTCAAATAATATTTACATACGAATTTTTTGTTTAATTAAATATTTGCTAAAGCAAATTTTATTAATTGAATACTTTAATATATGATAATTGGACTACAAATGTTTTTTGATCAATATAAGAATATACCTATTTTAACTTTACTTGTTAATTTTTAAAAATTATAAAATTTTTTTAAAATAATAATAATAATCATCAACAAAATATGTTGATAAAATTGAAAAAAGTAATAAGATCTTCTATTTTCATAAAACCGTATTCTATTTTTAAGATCTCAGTTAGGTTAGTTTAGCTCAGGGGTTAGGTATTCGGTTTGCGTTCGTTACGTTGTGAGTTCGATTCCCTGCTTTTGCGAGATTTTTTTCGATAGGGGTAAATAAATATAATAAATTGTAAAAATAATAATTGAGTATGTGTAACGTAAAGATAAAAAAATGTTGTAGGATAAATGATTTTTATTTATTTTTTTAATTAAAAAAGATTGATTTTATCTTAATTTTTAAATATTTGTAGTCAGAATTCATGAGAAGTAAGTCAGGAATCTTGAAAACTATTTTATAGAAAGAAATGTCATTTAACATCACAAATAGTCACAGGGTTTAATGATTTATGGTATGGACAAAAAAAAGGGTCAGCTCCGACCCTCATAAAAAATCTGACTACTATTGACGATTCTTTGACTAAACCTCACTTATTGTGGTGTGCTGTGACTGCAATCGTAACAAAAACAATCTCAAAACGTCAGAGATCCTGACTAATTTTTTGACGTTCTGTGATTTTATTTTTAGCAGGGAAGAAAAAAATTATTTCAACATGCACAATTTTTCTTAATCGAAAATGTGTTATTCACAAAACTTGAATCTCAGTTTTTGACCTCTGGGCGTCGTAACTTTGTCCGCCATTTTGAAAAAGGGTAGAAAATTTTTGTTTGAATATTTCGCAAAATATGACTTGTACAAAAGTTTACCTTTCAGTCGCATTGTTCCTGCGTCAACGAGAAGCACCAAGCACAACTGCGCTTGCGCCGCGATATTACTCTCATTGGTAGAATAACGCGCTTCTATTTAAATGCTGTATATTAAAGCATTTTAAATAGAAGCGCTTTATTCTACCAATAAGAGTCATATCGTGGCGCAAGCGTAGTTGCGCTTGGTGCTACTGGTTGGCATCTCTTAACTGGTGATTCATTCGAGCTTCAACTGCCAAGCAGGTATTAGGTATGTGATTTCAGCAAAGCAAAAAGATTTTCTATCGCGTATTATCTTTCTTGTGCTTAATGTTTCGTTGTGTCTAATATGTTTTATAAAGTTTGATTTTTATAATACCAGTTTTAATAATAATAACATTACTAACTATAAATATTTAGAAATTATGAATGGTCTGTGAGGATGGCAGTCTACAATCGACATTGCCCAGATGGAAATGAAAATACATGGGATAACTTTGAATACTTAAAACACAGTAAAAAAATGGATTTATGTAAGTTAATGTTTAAATGTAAACAATTTATAATATTTTAGTAATGATGTATTTACTTATATAATTTTTGTATAAAAATTTTTTTTAAGTATATAACCAAATTTGGTGTATAAGCAAATACAATAGTTACTAAATATTTTTTAAATGGGAAAATAGCACACATTTCTGGATAATATTATTGCAAACTTGATTTGTTTTTTTTTAAATTTTTCATATTCAGAAATTTTTAAACTTCGGATCCACCAATATAAAATCGAGAAAATGATTGAAAACCGATCTTACTTTTGGGTAAGACACTTTATTGTTAAAAATTTACTAAATGTTTTTTAATAAATTGAAAAATCTTTGAAATTTTATTAGTCATAGAATTTTTAGAATTCAGTATGTGACCAGTTGTTTTCGATTTTACATAAAAAATTTTTACGAATGAGTTATATATATAGTATACGAAAAATAGTGTAAGTTTATGAAAATTTCTAAAAATGTATTCTAATTATTTTAGAGTGGTGCTGCGCAGTGTTGCATCGCCCATTTCTTTTTAAGATTATATGACTGTTAGGTCTGCACAGTGGCCAATTTCTCGAAAAACCTGGCCAAAAATCGAAAAATGATATGATTTCAACCAAAATTGGTATACCCATATTTTTTGGGCTTCTGAATTCAAATTTTACATTGGTTGTGTCAAATTCAAAATGGCGGATCCAAAATGGCCGTTTAGATTTTAAAAAACTTTGCTAAAAATTAAAAAATGGTACGATTTTAACCAAACTTAGTATACTTACGTTTACTGGGTTTCTGAAATCAAATTTTACATTTGTTTTATCAAATTCAATATGGCGGATCCAAAATATTTGCTGGTATTATAAAATTGCGTAAATGTGTTAGAGCTTATTTTTTTTAAATTACAGACAGTGCTTAAATTTTAGTTTAAAGCGAATGCGAATGAAGAAAAAGTCAGTCTTTCACGTTCAGTTGCACCGCCGGCCGGTGCAACGCGCTGTCGGTAAACCGCGCTTAGTGAAATAAAAAGTGATACCAAAACTGCAGGGGCAGCTTGGGGCAACTGATTTCAATTAAAATGAATTAAAAATATATTCTAGTTTATGATAATACCAGGTAGAGCGCGGATATCGGTGGATATCACAACTATTTTCATGATTTACGTTGATAAAACAATACAAAAATCGTCGCCATGAATAGCGATGTTTAATGTCATTTTTTAAAAACTGTACGTTTTAAATGTGATTATAAATACATTCAACATATTTCATACACCTTTGTTAATAATTCCCAAAAAAAGATATTCAAAAATCTGCTGTATATTAGTATATTTTCACTATTTTAACTGTGACGAAAATTTATAGTTATGAAACGTTCTGAGTAATTTTTTTTCGCAAAATTATGCAGTGAACCCTCCTTTATAATATTCAACAATAAAAAGTATAAATTTCTAAAAAAAATTTTTGGACTTTTGGCCAGGTTTTTCGGGAAATCGGCCACTGTGGTCTGTAATGTTAATTTGTCAGTAACTTTTCTCATAAAATGCTGAATGGATTGAGCTGAAATTTTGTAGATGAATTTAAATTATGATAAGAAGTAGTTGTGATGTACGAAAATACTGATATATTGTCTAATAAATATAATAAAAGGCATTAAAATTGTTAGAAAATCGGACATTATTAACCCCACATTTTCTAATTTAGAATTATATTATTTAAGTGTTTTATAATAATTATTTAACAATATATCAACATTTTCGCACTTCACAACCATTGTTTAACATATTTTAAATTCCTTCAAAAAATTCCAGCTCAATCCATTCAGCATTTTACGAGAAAAGTTACAAACAAATTAAAATTACAGACCTAATGGTAATATAACCTTAATACTCATGTATATGTCTCTGATTTTTGTCTGCTAGTATATTTTACATAAAAAATGTGAATTTGAAATTTAACAGATAATATACAGTAAATTCCTATTTTAAAATTGACTTTAGTAAAAGTATAATTTTTTGCATATCTCGCAGATCAAAAAGTGTCAGTTATTATGTTTTAAATCAGGAGATTATTTCTTAGAAGTTGTGAAAAATTTAATTATGTAGTATATAAGGACAGTTCGTTCTTCGTTTCTTATCACTAGTTTCAGTGTTAATAGCGCGCATCTATATATGTTTAGAGTGTATTGTGTGAATATATATGCGTCACAGTTAGGTTATATGCATTATAATGTAGGTAATTATGTTTAAATTATAAACAAATATCGAACTGTGCGACGAAAAAATACTATGTAAGTGTTAAGTAGTGCGCAAAAATAAAAAATAATTCTCATCGAAATTTTGATGAACATTTTTCTTAACTCTAGTAAAAGTAGACCTAAAAACTTACCTAAAAGTAAATGACTAGTTTACGAAAATTTTAAAAACTTTTTTTTCTGTCTAAACGTTTTACTACTAAATTTAAACAAAAATTTTAATGTTTTACGTTAACAGGCCTTAGATCGACATTAGAAAGAGAAAAAAGTCGTTTTAGTCAATTTGCATTACAAGAAAAGTCTATTTTCTTATTTTAATAAATTTAATTAGTTGATATATATTTTATAATTATCAGCAATTCCTATTAGAAATTCAATAAAATTTATTGATTCCTTAATCAGATTGTTTCACAGGAACATTTTCAACAATTTGTTTTAAACATGTGACAGTCGTCAACTCACTTACATTTCTCGTTTTAGATACTATGTTTGCAACCAATATAAAAGTGATCAATGTGGGGGTCGAGGTATTCTAAAGAGTGGAGTTTTTACATTAAAAAATGAACATAATCACAATCCAAATGATGAACATCTAGAAGAAAAACGTTTTAAAAGTGATCTATATATTAATGTAATAACAAGAAATGATAGCTTCAAAAAAATCTACAGTGAAGTTCGTCTACGGTAAGTATTTTAGAAAAAAACAAATAAAAGGCTTCAATATAATGACTCACTTTCCCCCAACATTATAAAAATGTAATCAATTCATAATTATTAAAGTTAGAAAGAGCATTTTTAATTATCAATGCCTGATTTATTTTTAAAAAATTATGAATGCAATTTTGTTTTATACTTCTATTATTAAAACTAAGTTTTAATAAAGCTAAAACTGACACCTAATTATTATTAGTATCAAGATAATTTAAAAAAAATTTATGTTAGCAATGACAAATAAAATTAATAATTATAATAAAATTAAGTCGGTACTGAATATTTATCATTATAGTTATCAGCACCAATTTAATTTTATTTATTTTTTATTCTATTAAGTACAATTTATTAATAATTAAAGAAACAGAAATTAAATAAAGAATTACAAGTTTTCTACAATATTTTCTTCATTTTGTTCTATCGTTAAAAAGAGACTCATTGTTGTAACTTGTAAATCATTATTAACGTTAAAATTAATGGTCAACGACTTTATGCAGAATAGGTGCTGTATATAATATAAATTAACCCAAGTTCTTTACACTTTGATGGAACATTATTTTCTTTCTTTTGTAAAATAAATTAAATATCTTTCAAAATCATTAACTATTTTTTATAATTAATTAAAATGTATAATGTATTATTTACTCTTATTTAAGACATTCATCTGCAGCAGTCAATTGGCCTTTTGCTAGATGCGAAAGCATTAGGTATAAGTGGCGTTTAAAACATAAAACACCACAACCACCAGCAGTAGCATCTTTATTAGAATACACCGACATCGTAAATTCAGATGAATGGAAACATTTAGTAGAATATTCTGATGGATCATTAGACGTTGCCATAAATATTGCTCAAGATTTATCAAAATCTGTGCTTTTTATAGATCCTGTCTTCGCAAATTCAATGTGCAGGAGTGGTTCCATATTTTTGGATGCAACTTTTAAAGTTGTGCCCACCTTATCTGATGGAAAACAATTTTTAACGTTGATGTCAATTCGATATAACCATGTTCGTATTATATGTTCTTCTAATTACTTAATTAAATAATACTAATAATTAATGATTATATTTATACTTACTTTGTAATTTAATTATTTCTCTTTTTAACTTATATGTATATAATCCTTCTGTACACTCTTTAATTCTTCAAACTATTGTAATTACATTCTGCAGGCAATCCCTTTCGCTTGGGCTATAATGGAAAAAAAATCAAAAAGTGCTTATATTGCAGTTTTCCAAAAGTTAAAACAACTGTTACCTGATTTTCAAGTAAGAGAGGCAATAATAGACTACGAGAAAGGGCTGCGAAGAACATTTGGGAAAATATTTCTAGTTAATATTTGGAAGGATGGTAAAGGGTAAAATTTTGTAAAAAATAATTCAATGATGATATTATAATTCTAGCAATAACCAATTAACAGCAATATAAATGCTATAAAACAACAATTTTGCCACGCCAAAAATAAGTTGAATAGATTTTTTGCTTTAAATTATGATCAAAAAAGTTGAATGGCTTATTTTTCAAAATTATGGATAAGGATAATCCAAAACATTTATTAAAAATAAGGCCGTATCTGGATAAGCAGGGTCCTGCGGCCCTCGCTCAAATTTCGTCGATATTTACAGGATCAATTAGTCTCAGTATGAAACTTTTTTTCGCCAAGTTTCAACGTCTAAAAATAATTTTGAAAAAAGTTATGGCATTTTTAAAAAAAAATAAAAATTGGATTTTCTCTTAAGCGTTTATAGTTTTTTAATCGGGTAAAAAATATGTTATAGGGGAAGCAAAAATGCATCTAACCAAAATTTGGCGACCATTTTTGTGCAGTGGAAGAGGTAAAAAAAATATTTTTTTAATGTTTATATTTTTTAAAAATATTAATTGACTTGGCACAATCACCATATTTTTTTCCTACATTTTTTAACATCCAAGAAGCAACATATTTTTTTGGCACCACGATCTGAATGGTACTTGCCAGTTAAAATTTAAAAAAACTTATTTTTGGCCTTTAAAATGCATGGTATCTCATGAAAATGGGGGGCCAACATAACCGGGCAAAAAATATGTTAGAAGGAAAGTGTGACGAAACTATATATATATATATATATATATATTGAGCACTGTTAGTATATCTGCTATATATAAGAAACAATAAGTCTTGACTTATATGTCCAATAAATGCACAAAGGGTGTAAAGAGTCAGTAATGACGTAGACATATGTTTTACACCTAGATTAGATATGCTAGATTTATGTATAATGAATGCTCAAGGAGTGTGACTAAAGTAAACAAAATGAAGAGAATCACATAATTTATTTGATATATTATAGCTTGCATAATTTCATATACATAGTAATATAAATCCTCCACTGCTAAAACTGTTATAATTGAATCGAATAGATTGGCGGAATACTGTGCATATGATTGTGCACTAAGAGTGTTGCAGAACTAGTAATAGTAACGAAAAGTACACGAATAATAAATGTTATTGCATTTATGATAAGTTAGATATACTAAACTTATGTTAATATAGTTTTATATAATTATAATATCAATGAAAAAAGTGCCGTGCACTAAAAATACACTTGACTTTTAATAATTGCCTGTTATTTTACTTAATGTTTCACAGTAAAAAGTAAATCTTATATTTAGGTTAATCTTAAATTAAATGATTCTTGGAAATCAACATAGTCTTAATTTAAAGTGAGCCTTGTATGAATTTAAGGTACTCATAAATCTGAATTTACAGAGTGTTTGAAATTCAACTCCCTTTGAGCCTTAATTTATAAAAGCTAAGTCTTAAATTCAGCTTGGGGCTGCTGCTTCTACCAAAAAATTGCCTTCAATATAGCACATAAAAAATTCTGAAAATCAGCTTACATACTCCCTTTTTAATAACAAAAATAAAGGGAAAGCGGATATATGGACCCAGTTTTTGGTCAACTTTGCCTGCAGGGCAGCAGGCGCATATAAGAAAAAACATGGGAGATCAAATTTTAAAAGATCAAAAAGGTGTTTATTTTTATAATAAAAAATTTTTTATTATAAAAAATAATCAGATAAAGATGCTAAGTAAAAAAAATATTGTTTTCTTTATGTTGATATTAATAAAAGAGTGTTTATCTTTATTTATTTACTTATTTTATTTTAGGTAGACAGAGGGCTTGTTCGTTATGATGGAATAAGGAGAATGCTTTTTTCTGCTCCTTTTTTTATATATAAGGGGAAAAAAATATTCTTCCCATTAAGATGGGTAGAATTGTGCCTATCTACGAGAAAAAACTATGCGGAGCAAAAATAAAAAAAATTCTTTCAAAAAGTAATAAAGGTCTTGAGACTTTAATTTTCAAAGGTTGCAAATGGAAAATCAAAAGAAGACTAAATAAACTAATTCGAGTAAGGGATAATTTATAAAAATTATATGTCAATAAAATTATTTGTTAATTTATGTGTTTTTTAGGTTTATGACTAAAAGCAAAAATAAAAAAAGAGAAGAAAAGACTGTTCTGTAATAATCTTGTCTCTGTAGATGAGTGTCATCTGTATTATTTTAATTCTTGTTTTTATTATTATTTATTTATTATTATTTTTTTGTTTCTTTTCTTTTCTTTTTTTTTATTTATTATGTTAGGAGTAGAATTTTCTCTAGCTTTTTTGTTGTCAACAATCTCTTCTTTTCTCAATTATCATTGAAATTTTTGGTTTAGGAAGTTGATATTCAAAGGCAAAAAATTGCAAAAGTTCTACGATATTTTGTTGTCCGGTGGGTGGTTCAAATTCTTTGAAGGATACATTACTGTATATTTCTGTTATACAAGGGATTGTAGATGTTGTTCCTGTTTTATCTGAAGTGTTTGACATGCTTAAAAAAATAAAAGAAAAATTTATTTCTCTTCTTCAGTGTTTTGAGGGTTAAATTGAAATTCTGTCTTTTAAGCATTCATAACACAGCCCCACAAAAAAAAGTGTCATGTACTTTTGACCGGAATACCCTAACCCTATGTATTTTGACGCGCTGAACACGAATCCGAAGTCCGTTTTGCTCCATCACGTCAGGATTTTTTTCTAACCTCAAAAAACATGTCGGGCTTTGAGAAGTAGGCGATTTTTTTAAAAATTGATGTATTAACTTCAAACTTGGTAACTGGGGGTTTTTTGTGTCGCTGATTACGAATCTGAAGTTAGATTTTCAAAATCCAAAATGGCGGATCCAATATGGCGGACGAATTTTGAAAAAATTTTAAGATTTACTTCAAACTTGGTATCTAGGGGTTTTTGGGTCGCTGATTACGAATCTGATGTCAGATTTCCGAAATTCGACATGTCTGATTCAATATTAAGGAATTATTTTTAAAAAATTGTCAGATTATTATGAAATTTGGTATCTACAGATTTTCTAAGTTGCTGGCAAGTAACACTAGGGAAGTGCCATACGACGATTTTTCTGAAACTTGGCAGTTTTGTAGTTTTTTAAAAACAATTTAACACGTATGTTTTGTTTTTCCCCAAAAGTTGATTTATGGGGGGGAACTACCCCTTGAATTTTTTTTTGGTAGGGGGACTATTATAGGATATTATAAATCTGACATCAGATTCGTAATCAGCGACCCAAAAAACCCCTAGATACCAAGTTTGAAGTAAATCTTAAATTTTTTTCAAAATTCGTCCGCCATATTGGATCCGCCATTTTTGATTTTGAAAATCTAACTTCAGATTCGTAATCAGCGACACAAAAAACCCCCAGTTACCAAGTTTGAAGTTAATACATCAATTTTTAAAAAAATCGCCTACTTCTCAAAGCCCGACATGTTTTTTGAGGTTAGAAAAAAATCCTGACGTGACGGAGCAAAACGGACTTCGGATTCGTGTTCAGCGCGTCAAAATACATAGAATTAGGGTATTCCGGTCAAAAGTACATGACACTTTTTTCTTTTTTTGTGGGGCTGTGTAATTGGTTTCTGTTACTGATGATTCTTTATTTTGTTTCGTTTTTCTTTTAATGCCTTTCATGCTATTTATTGTTTTATTTCGTTTCTTTAGAAATATTAGTAAAATTATTAAAAGAAGTATTACTATTATTAATATAATAATAAAAATTTCTTCTAAATTATAGAAAATATTAGTATTATAAATTTGATTCTTTTTGTGTAAAATTGAAATTTCTTCTTTTATTGGTAATTTATCAACTATTTCAGTAAATAATTTGTTAGAATTATTTAAATAATTTGTTTTTAAGGGCATGATAAAAGAATCTGAAGCTTCTAATGAAAAAGGAGATTCGTTTAAGTGTTTGTTTTCTAAAGAGTATGTAGAATTTAGAAGGGTTAGATTGCAAGAGTGTTGTATTCTTAAGATCCCAGTATTTTTTAACTGTAGGTTATATTGTTCGAGATTTTGACATGATATTTGAATTTTTTCTGAGTATGGAAGAGAGTAAATCCATCCGTTATGATTTTGTATAGGAGTCCAAGTATTTTGTGTTTCTAAATGGATTGAGTATTTGCATCTATTACTCATTGGTTTAATAAGTAATTCTGTTTCACAGATTGGGTATTTGAAAGTAGAAAATGTTGGAGCGTTTGTAAGACACAGATTTCCGTCTGTTGTGTTATAACAAGATTTTTTAATGAATCGTTAGTTATTGGTAAATATATTTGTTTATCTTCTGTTATTGCTATATAAGATAGTTTAGATAATATATTGATTGAAATGTTTCTATTGGTATCTTTTGTAAGAATAGGTACTGAATGTATTTTAAATAATTGAAATTGAGGAGAAGATGGTATGTGTGTTGAAAGATTAAAAATTAAGTGATTTTTGTAAATATGAAGATTAATTCTTGAGAATGGTAAGATTTTTTATGTATAAAAGAAAATGTTTTCCATGTTAAGGATAGGGTTATTTTTTGGTGGTGTTGGTAAAATGTTGGGAAGTAGGAAAGAATCCCAAAATCCATTAGAAATGTGTAAAAGGCTTTCAAGAATATCTAGAAGGAATTTAATATAAGTATTTTGAATTTCATGTATGACATTAAAAAAAGTTGTTATATTACTTCGATTACGTTTTCCATTTTTAATATATTCACGACATGTTATTATTGGGTAAATTATTTCTGACATTTTTGATAAAAATTTGTTTTCATATAAAAGTGAGTTGTTCTCTTTTGTATTGAACATATTACTGTTGTTTGTTATTTGTGAAAACAAATTTTTAGTATTTAAGGGTAACTCGTTTGTCCTGTTTGGTAGGATATTAAAGATTCTTTCTATTAAATTACTTATGATTCTATCTTTTACGGTAAATTCAATTTCTTCTTCAAGTGAATCGCAGTTTTTACAACCTTCGCGTAGTTCATTATAAATTATTATCGTTATATTATATTTAACATGAATAAGTTGAGTAATATTTAGGTAGGAGATGAAGTGGAATTCTTCGGATAGAATTTTAAAGTCAATGTCCTTTTCAAAAAGAAATCCTCCAGGATGAAGAAAAGGTGTATTGATGTATTGTGAATGGGTTGTTTTTAAAAGTAACAAAATTAATAGAGGATACATTTTGAATCTGAAAATGAAAAGAATGGGAAATCTAAAATTTTATTTATACATAAGTAGATTTTGGTCGGTTTTTATAGAAAGGTTTTAATAGTCGAGATAATGCAGGAATTCTACTTGGAGAAGGGAGTTGTGTGCTTTTGTTAGTTTTGATTATATTTTTATGTCTTCGGCATTCTGTGGTTGAGTGTAGAATAGTGTAACAGTATTTACATGAATTTCGCCACTATACTAATTTTGGACGCGGGTCTGTTTGAACTTCCTGATATTTAGTTTTTCTTGTATCAAAATAGTTATAGACTTCATCATCACAAAGATCATAGGTTTTTATTGATAATTGTAATAAGTTAAGTGCACCTTTGTTTTCAGATAATTCTTGTGTTTTGCCTGTTTGTATTATTAGGTGTTCTAAGACCATTAATTGCGTTACAAAATATGTGTCTTGACTAACGTAAGATGTGATTTGAGGTGGCGGAAGGCCATATTTAATTAAAAAATCCGAAAATATTTTCATATGGTTAAGGATGTGCATAGAGTTGCGTCTGGTTTTTCTTGATCTTTGAGTTTGGCGTGGTTCTTCGTAGGTATGATCCATTTCCTATTAAAATGGAAAGAATCAGTCAAACTTTAAAATATTGATTAGGTGGTCTGTAATTACAGTTTAAACATTTTTTGAAAGTTTTAGTAGTGTTACTGGTTTCTGGTTGAAAAGAAAATTCATCTTTATTACATTTATTAATCATTTTCGCGTTTCTAATTAATTTCTTTTCTGGGTGTATATTTTGTATAGGTTTTTACATCCGTCTGTCTGTCGTCTGTAGTCTGTCGTCTGTAGTCTGTCGTCTGTCTGTAGACACTTTTTTGTCCCCACGATAACTTGAACAAATCTTAACGAATCGCTTTGAAATTTGGTATACTCTTTCAACATGTAAAAATGAAGCCTGAGTTCGTCGGACAGACTTATCCGCCCAAAAATTCAAAAATTATTCAAATTTTGAATTTTCAAAAATTTTAATTTTTCTCAAATTTAAAAAAAAAATTTTCTTAATTTTCCATAAAAATACTACTAAAAATAAACTTTATTTCCTTCAACACTTTTCGATGGACATTAAGGGGGGCGCCTACTTTAGAAGGTAGAAAACTGCGTACATTTCAGGAATTTTTTTCTCAAACACATTTAAATAAATCGATGCGAGATTTAGTGTATGTTTTCTTATATATTTAAAACTTTGAAATATAATTTTTTGATTAAATGAAAATAGAATTTAATAATAAAATAAACGCCATATATATAACGCCTCGCTGCTGAAATTTTCCCATTGCGTATAACCTAGGGTCCACAATTCTTATCTAAAACAAAAAAACAAAATTTTTTCTTTAAATATACATTATTGCCTTCTGTATGAATTAAAAGATTTCAATAGAAAGTAAAAACTGACATTTTTACATGACTTTTTAATAAAAAATTTAATTTTCGACAAAAAAATCTCATTTTTAAGGTTCCGTACCCGAAGGGGGAACCCTATTAATGAGACTAGTGAAGCAAGGCATGTACCCCCCCCCCCTAGCGGCCACACGAATTTATCTAGAGGGCTGAAATTTGGTATACATATGTATTTTGGCGTGTAGATTACAGGAAAAATATAGCGAATCTCATAGGAATTAATTATCTAAAAATGACTATGAACCCCCCCCCTGGTTGCCACATATTTTTACATAGAGAGCTCAAATTTGGTACTCTTATGTATTTTTACGTGAAAATTACAGGAAAAATATAGCGAACATGATTCGGATTAATTTACATAGCGTTGACAAGGAAAAATCAAAAATTTTGAAAAAAGCGTTTAATCCACCTAGCGCACACACTATTTGACCAAGACAGTTTATATTTGGTATACTTACGTATTTTTGCGTGTAGATTACAGGAAAAATATAGCGAGCACGATTGGAGTTGATGATCATATTGTTTTTAAGGAAAACTCATATTTTTAGAAAAAATCATGGATTTTTTGAATAAAAAAAGAAGAAAATTTTATCTTAAGGAATTTAAATTTATACATTTTTACGTATTTTTACGTGTAGATTACAAAAAAAATATAGCCAGAACGATTAGAGTTGATTATCATAGAGTTTTTAAGAAAAAACTGATAATTTTTTATAGAAATCATGAATTTTCTTCAAAAAACAAAGAAAATATTATCTAATGGGCTTCAAACTTATACATTTTGATGTATTTTTACGTATAGATTACAAAAAAAATATAGTGAGCATGATTGGAGTTGATAATCATAGCGTTTTTAAGGAAAAACTGATAATTTTCGTTATATGTGACTATGTGTCTATCTATGTGTTTTTATGCTCACATTACAGGGAAAATTAAGCAAAATTGGAATTTTTCCACATGCCTTCACACTTTAACCCCTTAAATTTTAGGTTTAAGGGTACGGAACCCTCGGTTTTAATGCGAGTGTAACTCGCACTTGTCCGATTTTTTTTCTTTAAAAGAAAGCAATAAATTTAACTCTATCAAAAACAAATTTAGTTCATACAGAAGAGACACTTTTTATCTTTAAAACAAGCCCAGGTAGACCTTAATCGGTTGAATAGAATTTTGTCTATCGTGTACGCAAACTACAAAAACAGTGTTTTGAGAAAAACGAGTTTAAAGATTGAAAAACTGTTTATTAAAAACTTACGGCAGTCACAGGCCTCGATGAACGACTTTTTTTTATGGGTAGCTCTTGGATAAGACGACATTTTACTGATAAATGGTAATTTTAATGGTAGGTGTAATAGTAGATAAGCGCAACAAATTATGAAAAGTATTAGAGACCGCGAGTGGAGTCACGCGCCAGGCCACGCGCTTTATTGCGTTCTACAAGCTGTAACTCGAAAAATACTTTGTACTTTGACGTAATATTTTAAGAGCATATTCTCTGATAGTTGTACTTTCAGTTAAGAAAACTTTTAAAAAATCGATTTTTTTGACCCGATAAAGTAGGCGCCCCCCTTAAAACAAAAAAGTTATTCAAATTTTGAATTTTGAAAAAATTCAAATTTTTCAATTTTTTAAATTTTCTACTATTTTTCCCTAAAAATACTCCTAAAATGACACATTTTTTTTCTTTAACACTTTTCAATAGAGGCTACAATAAAAAAGTTACGAATTTTTTTTTTTTTTTTTTTTTTTTTGTTTGTTAATAAGTTCTGACATTTTTTTCCAATTCTTAACGTAGAATGAATTTTGATTTACTTTAATAAATTTTATGATTGTAGGTAGTTTTTTTTATGTAGCATTTGGGCTTTATAACTTTGAAAGTAACAATAGTTTTAAATTATTTTCATTCCGTCAGTGCCGTAAAAAACGAGATTAAAGTGTCAAAAAATCCCTTTTTTAGCACTTTTTGAAGCAGTGTAAATTGGAAACTTAACATAATAAAAATCTCCACGCGGTCTTGAATGAAAGCTTAAACCTTTATTTTTAAGTTCCATAACTGAATGATAATCGCGCAGAAACTTATTTTTTATGTAATCACTATTTCAAATAGTCAAAATAGCTAGGATAGAGAGCACTTGGTAAAAATCGATTTCCGTAACCGGATATATTTGGATCTTGTCACATGGAAGTTCATTACATTTTTATTGACGTATCGAAAGTTGGATTTAAAAAAAATCAAAAAGGCGTTCTAAATATTCGAAAATGGAGTGAATTTTTTTGATTTTTTTCCTCAGGAGTTTTCGGTAACACTAATATTTTTCAGATACGTCAATAGATACGTTATGAACTTTCAAGTGACAAGTTCCAAATAAATCCAGTTACGGAAATCGGTTTGTACCAAGTGGTCTCTATCCCAGCTATTTTGACTATTTGAGATAGCGAATACATGATAAACAAGTTTCCGCGCGATTATCATTCAGTTTTCAGTTTTGGATCTTAAAGTTAAATGTTTAAGCTTTCATTTAAGCCCTCGTAAAGATTTTTGTCATGTTGCGATTCCATTTTACAGTTCTTCAAAATATGCTAAAAAAGCTATTTTTTGACACTTTAATCTCGTTTTTTACGGAACAGACCGAATGAAAATTTTTTTTTCGTATATTCTTGTTCAGTGACACCTTAACTTTCAATAAGCACAAAAAATTTAAATAAACGCAACTTGACCATTTTTTGTAACCCAGTGTTATCCATGCAACATTTTTTCTACTATAAAGAAATCATTGCGAAGTGAAACAAAAATGGTTATAATAATAGACATGATGATGATTATAAATGTTGCAGGCAAAATTATAAACAATTATAAATTAACAAAGTATAAAATTTGATATTTTTTTGGAGAAAATTCATTTTTGAACAAACTTTTTAGCAAATGAATATTTCTACATTTTGGGTTTTTAAAACTCTTATTACTATTCTTAAGTCAGTTATTAAAAATTCAAAATGGCGGATTTAATAGGGCAAATGAGTTTTTTGAAAATTCATCGGAAACTCTTGAAACTCGTTACTCGGCGGTTTTTGAGACATTATATTTACATTGTTAAGTTATACCATACGAGGCCAAATTAAAAACGCCTTTAAGACGTCCAAAAGACGTCTTTAATTAAAGTCTAAAAGACATCCTTAAAAAGACATCTTCAAGACGTCTTTGGAATAAGTGTGCCCACTGAGAGGTGATCCAATTTATGATAAATTGTATAAAATACAACCTTTTCTAAATCTACTAAATAAAAAATTTAAGAAATACTGGAAACAAAGCAAGTTCCAAAGCATAGACGAATCTATGATTAAATTTAAAGATCGTAGTAGCATAAAGCAAAACATGCCAGCAAAACCTATAAAATGCGAGTATAAATGCTGGTATCATAGTTCCACTCTTACGCCGCCAGATGGTGATAATTTTCTTTCTCACAGTTGAGATCAGTCTTGAATACTATAAAAGCTGAGACTCTAACTCAGAAGGTGTATTGCAAAGCACATTTTTTTTCATTTTTGATGAATTGCAGTAATATTATTTGATTTTTAATTTTTATAAACTGCCGTCTGCCAACTGAAAATTCCTATATGAAATCTTATATTGTTTCGTTTATATAATTCTATGTAAAATCTTAAATATAGATATTTCAGAATCTACATGTAAGATTTTTTGTAATAATTATTCATTCAAGAATCGAAAAAAGATTTGATGTATGGTTTGATATAGGAAAATTTCTGGTTAAGGATTGAGCAATAAATTTTGGTATGTTTTTCAATGAGAAAACACGAAGGAAATTGACATAAGAAATTGAAGGAAAAAATAGGACCAGAAAAAATTGTAGGATTTCACATAGGAATTTACATAATTTATTACCTAAGAATACGTTTATAAAATTTTACAATGAATCCCACTTCAAATTATGTCTCAAGTTCCTATATGATTTTTCATAATATCCTATATTGTTTCTTACATGACACATAGGACTTTATGTGGATTTTAATATATGAATTTATGTGAGATCCAATATAAGATCCTACATGAGAATTTTCAGTAGGGTAGTCCAATCATATACTCCAACCAATCGCTTGACAAAGAAGATGTGCTCATTGCAGCACAAAACAAAATAAAAAACAAAGTTCTTGGGCCTATGAGCCAAAGCAAAATATATTCCTGAACGGGAACGCAATCGTCAATGGAAACGTAAGAATGGGTGAGAAAAGAATAAATATATTTGCTATCCTTCTCTTACTCATTCTTACGTTTCCGTTTACGATTGCGTTCCCGTTCAAGAATCTTTTCTGCTTAGGGCTTATACCATTTGCTCAGTACTGTTATACCTATTACCTAACCAAAATTACTTCGTCTTATATCATGCATAAAAGATATTTAAAATTCTGCAAATTGACTAATTAATTTATATAACATTATATGTATATTATAGTTACTAAAATTAAAAAATTTTAAAAATTAAAAAAAAAGAAAACGAATTAGTAAACGATTTTATGATTGTTATTATGACAACGTGGTTTTGATTTTCATAATTTGAATCATAGATTTGTAATCAGTGATTTTAAAAACCCCTAGATACCAAGTTTTAAAATATTCGAGCACTTTTTAAAAAATGTTCCCGCCATATTAGATCTGCCAATATGAAATTTTGAAAACTGACTGATTGTATTCTTTTACCATTTCTGAATCCGCCTTTTTTATTTTTTTAAATACAACTTTAGATTCGTCAATAGAAAAGTTTAAAAGTTAGAAGTTTGAAATAAATCCAGTTATAAAAATTGATCTTTACTAAGTGCTTTCTATTCTATTTTAAATTTTTGAAATAGCGATTATATGATACATAATATCATTCACATTTCACTTTAGAAACAAAAAGTTGAAGAACTTTATTCCAGGTAAGTTGGTTCAAATTCTTAATTTTTTAATTTTAATAACACAAAAAAACCCGAACTGAAAGTAAAAGAACCTACTTTTTAAAAAGATAATAATTATAAAGATTTTAAAATAATGTCCTTAAAACTTTATGAGAGTGTTATCAATTATCATTTAATTAAATTTAAAAAAATGAGAAATCCACTTTACCAGAATTTCTTTTCCAAAAGCTTCACTTATTTTTGTTCACAAAAAATTAAAAGGCATTAAAATAAGCTGCAACGCTTATTATTTTAATTCAATTTTGCTTATTTTAATTCATTTTGGTATTAAAATAAGCAAAATTGGATTAAAGTAATAAGCGTTGCAACTTATTTTAATGCCTTTTAATTTTCTGTGTTATATATGGTTTCGTTGATATTCTTTTATAAAAAAAATAATTTATGTAATACT
The DNA here is from genome assembly GCF_019393585.1 of Leptopilina boulardi. NCBI lineage: Eukaryota > Metazoa > Arthropoda > Insecta > Hymenoptera > Figitidae > Leptopilina > Leptopilina boulardi. Next base: position 1,233,802 of record NW_026137888.1, read on the forward strand.
TGCATAAAAATGCCTAACTTTTGACGCATGGAAAATCTGAGAAAAAATGCGTTTTTTAGTAGAGGATGTTATAAATACCACCGAGCATGTGAATATCACTTCTGGTACTTTTATTCCACGATCTTACGTTTTGTCAAACTTTTTTAACACACTAGTTTTTTAGGGTTTCGTGGCCCATGGCCGAAAGCCTTATAGTTTCACTTTGGCGTCCGTCAGTCCGTAGTATATTTTGGGGCACCACAGCTCCCAAAATCAAATTTTAGGGCACAGATCTCAAATTAAAATTTTGGGGCACCACAGATCCCAAATTCAAATTTTGGGGCATTTGAAAGTTAGAACACATTTTCTACTTCTATACATTTTTTCTATAAATTAAATATTAAATATTACATTTTAAATATTAAATTTTTTTTATTTTCGGTAGCTTGTTGATTCGGTAAAAATGCATTCGGTACAGTGGTATTCGGTAAAATGGTCATTTGGTAAAATGGTCAATCGGTAAAATTTTTATTCGGTAAAATGGATTCGGTAAAATGGTTGGGAACCTTTTGGGGCACCATAGCTCCCAAATTCAAATTTTGGGGCCCCACAGATCCCAAATCTCCATTTACTGAATGGACATTACATGTCCCATTAGTTAATATGCCCCTATAATTGACATGTCCCAGTAGTTGACCTGTCTCAGTAATTGACATGTCCCAATAGTTGACATGTCCCAATAGTTGACATGTCCATATAGTTGAGATGTTCCTATAGTTGACATGTCCCAGTATTTGACATGTCCCTTTAAAGCGCCACGAAACCCTAGATGTAGGTGCAATTGCGCCTAGTTCTTTTCCTATTTTTTTACATTCTCATCATAAATGATAAGGTTGAATTTACATGTTAATGTAAATGCAGAATGCAAAACCGAAAATAATGAGAGTGAAAAGGACAGGGATATATCACTATCCTTTTCACTCTCATTATTTTCGGTTTTGCATTCTGCATTTACATGTAACTCCACCCTAAAGCTTTTTTTGTAACGATTATTTGAATTACGTAGTGCAAAATGCACCGAACGCGCAATCTGTCGAGAAAATTACTAAAAGTGACAGAAATCTCTTTAGCTAGTAGTTTTTACTTTTGCAACATTCATCTTCAGCTGGTGCAAAAGGCACAATGAGTTGGAGCCGAGGATGAAGTCCGATTCTGTTATCGACGTTAACGCGCTCTGAAAAATTAAGGTGTGATTGGATAATTCTACAAAGAAAGAAAAAAAGGCTACGATAGCCAGAGACCCAAGTAGTAACTGCCTGAAAGACTAAAGTAATAGAATTAAAGTCAACATAACTTCAGTCACAAGTAGGCCGAAAGTCACAGAGCGCTCGTTTTACGTTACAAATTTAGAAACCAATTAAAAACAAATAAATTTAAATATAATTAAATGATAATTTCAATTTCTTTCTACATATTTACTTGTGTGTATGAGAGATCTATACGGTTTTTTGATTTTTCAATTTTTAAAAGATGCTAAAAGATTTAATTAACTAAAACGTATCAAAAACTCATATAAGATTTAAGATTTATTACTATTATTTATTATGTCATTAACAATAAAATTTATTTATAATAAATAAATATTAAAATTTTTAATTAATTTTGATAAGGGAGAGTTGTCCTATGTTTTTCAGAGCTGGTGTTCGCGTCGAACTAATAATTTTGTAGTGTGACATATTGACACTCACTAAAGTAATTATTTTAGTATTTTCAAAAAAAGTGTTTTCTTTATATTATTAATTCAACGCGAATATCAGCTCTGAGAAACACGGGGGGCCGACATAAGACCACTCTCCCCTATATATATATATATTAAAATATTATTGAAAAAATAGTATAATTTTCATTTATTTTTTTATAAATGATATTTAATGTTAAAAAATAATTTAAAATTGTCTTCCATTTCTATTAGCGACACCTCTTCTTCCTCCACGTGATTCTCTCCCAGGCCTTCCCTCATGTGACACAATTTGTCTAAAAAATTGTGCCAATCTATAAATCCTATCATTTTCTTGATGTTGACGTTGACGTCGAACTTGTCGACCAGCTCTCTCCCTATGTCCTATAATTTATTTAAATCAATTATTAAATTATGTCATTAACAAAATAATTATATAGGCCATTGAAAAGTGAAGTCACATAAAATTGTACAATCTTTAGAGTTGGCTCATGATCAATCTTAAGGTCAATTTTTAAAAATTATTTTAATGACACATCTCTCATTTAGAAAACATATATGTCAAAATTTCTTTATCTTCTTATATAATATTTTTAATTTTTAGTTAATCGATTAACTATTAAAGTTAATAAAAATTATATATTTTATAAACAAATAATGTTATCGTAATTCTGACGTTACTACATAAAAGTTGACAGAATTCCGCATCCAACGAGCCCTATATGAAGTACTTTGGATTATTATATTGTTAATAAACATTTGCAAACATGGCAATTGTTTATAAAAAATCCTCTAATCCAAAATAGTCCATATAGGGCTCGTTGGATGCGAAATTACGTCAGCTTTCAATTAATACCTTTAGAATTGCAATAACGTTATTTATTTGTGAAATATTTCATTGCTTATTAACATTAATTAATTAATATCTCGAAAATAACAAAAAAAACATCTGAATATTTTTTGTCGTTAAAACACACAATTTAACTTCCAAAGAAAATAAATAAATGAAAAAAGACCTGACTTAAAAAACTGTCAAAAAAATTCTTGATTTTCAAAAAAAGGGTCAAAATTAGAATTTCGTGAAATTTAAAAAAAAAATTCAACCCTCTCCCTCTCCGACAGTTTTTGAAAAAACCTAACAATACTGCGTGGTTACATTACTCACCCCTAGGGCCAAAATATGTGCAAGTTACAGCCCGATCCGATCAACTTTTTTTTACTTAATTCGCTACATGAAAATTTTCAAATATGAATTCATGAAAATGTCCAAAATGTACTTCTTTGGACCTAAGCTAATTACAAAAAATCCTGACATGAAGGGTCATTTTAGAGGTGATATTTAAATGCTGCGTGAAAAAACCCACAAGAATCACTTTTTTATTGTAACAGACTGACATATAATTCTGCAGGCCTGTATAATAATAAAGTAAACAATTTTTCAAGTACGAGTTACACTCGCTTAACTAGGGTTCCGTTCACAATTATTTAAATGTTTATATATAGTAAAAAAAATTTTCTTTCAATTTGCTTGTAAATATGTGATTTGTCGCGAATATAACTAGATTATGCAATCTAATTCCAATCTGGTTCGCTATAATTTTTCTTCAATCTACTCGCGAAAATACGTATGTATATCAAGTTTGAACATTCTAGTTCCAAAACTGTAAAAGTTAAGGGGAAACGGTTTCTTAGAAATTTCGAGTTTTTGGAATATAATTATATTCTGTTCAATCCAATTCCAATCGGATTCGATATAATTTTCCTTTAATCTACTCGCGAAAATACGAATGTATACCTAATTTGAGCTCAATTAATTGAAATGGCTAGGTTTTAGAGGGAGGAACATGATTTTGTGGACAGATATGAGTGAAACCGTAAGGGTTCCGTTACGGTTCGCTGCGTAAACGGAACCCTAAAAATAAATACTTTTCTTTAAAACATCTATTTTTAAATTATGTTAGGGTCCAATTCAAAAGACAATACAGATTTTTAAGGGAATTATCCCAGTAATTTTTTCTCAATATGTATTTTTTTGCTAGAACAAAAAATTTTTTTTTCAATATCAATGGAATAATAATTTTATATTAAATATATTCCTATTCATTAAATGTATATCAAAAAACTATGGTGCAAACATAACTGATATAGAAACTTAGTTGCACAACAAGTAAAGTTTTCAAAATATAAGACGAAAAAATTACTAGAGTTTCTAGTAATTATTCTAATAGTTACCCCAAAAATTATACCAGTAATTATTCCCAGTAAATCTTCTAGTAATTATTTTTCCTACGAATAAAAATTCTGAACTTTAACAATAACATTTCATAAAACTCAATACCTCTATCTCGAGCATTTCCTCTTTGCGAAGATGTACCTCTCCAATTGTTAAAATTTGAGCCACTATTATTTGAAAACTGAAAGGAAATTTATTTAAAAATGATTATTATTTCACATTTTTTAAAAATCATTTACATTCTATTAAAAAAAAAGTATTAAACTTTATTACCCCTAAAATGGAAGATTGGGATAGTTCGGCACCACACGCGAAATTCAAGGTACACCCCTGGCCGGCCGAGATAAAATTGGGTCTGAGACCATAACCATAATTCAATTTATTGTCTAACAGTTTTGAGTCACACTTCGTGTGAAAAACTTAAATTATTTACAAAATTTATACCAGGGAAAAGTAAAAATTGAACAGGAAAAAACCAGAAATTTATAATCTTAAAAATTATCGCCACCCTGATAATGCAAAAATTTAAATTTTCCCTTTTATACTGTATGTTTCGAAAAAGTAAACCATAAATTGAGATTTTTTTCTTGAAAATAGATCAAAAATAGAAATTCTCTTTTTTGCTAAATTTTTACAAAAAATTGAATTAGAAATTAATTTTTCCCCGTTTCGTAAAGATAAAGCAAACCTTCATATTTCCCCTTTATTGATCTAATTTTATTTGAAAAAATATTAAAATTTTAAATTTTTGTTATCACTCTATTTTTTCCTAACAATCATGCAAAAATTGACATTTTCTCGTTTTTACACTATAAATTAATAGTAGGTATAATATTAAATTAGGGCGTACTTGCGTTTGCGGAGACGAAAAATAAGCAACGATTTATAATTTTTTCTCACAGCCATTTTAATATAAATTTAAAAATTTTTTCTATTCCTAAAAATAAATTATTAAAACTACAAAAAGGAAAAATTGTTTTGTTTTTTTCATTGTTAATTACGATTCGTAGAAGGCGCTAAAGTAGAGGTCTAAAATGTGTAATGTTTTACTTTACCCCCTGTAGAGTCGCTCCTGACAGTCCAAAATCAAAAATTTTTTTAGTATCGTTGAATACCCAGTGGACTACTATCATGAAATTAAACATTATAAAAAAACAAAATGGCGTCCTTTTAAAATCAAAATTTATAAAATCACTGTTTTTTTCAGTTTTTGGCTAAAAAATGGAAAAAAATTTAATTTTCCAAACTTTGATAATTAGTCTACTGAAGAATATGTTTTTTAACAACATGCAAAAAAGAAATTCTCAAAATCTCGTTTTGATTTTTTTACACGAGGTACCAGTTGTAAAAAAAACTGTTTCGAGAAAAAAGAGTTTAAAGTTTATGTTCACAATGTTTTTGCTATAATTTTTGCGTACATGCAAATATATATTCGTCTATAACTTTTTTAAAAATCCTAATTTCTTCATAATATTTTACACGCGTATTTTTGACAATATAAGGATTAAAAATATGTAAAAAAAATTTTTGTTTTAAACGCAAGTACACCTTAAAAAAATTTATACAAATTTACCTGATTAAACGTAGGCCTTGCTTCAAATGATGATGATGGAGATATATAATTTTGAGGTACATAATTAAGAGGAACATTTGATGTTGATGCAAATAGTCTTGGTACCCCATTAACTGATGGGGGTACAGTATTTAGTACTGCGCTTGATGTTGATGGAGGAATAAAATTTGAAGGCGCAATAATTGTTCTTAATGGCGATCCGAAATTTGAAGGCGCATTTGATATTGATCCAAATAATATCGGTTCCCCATTAGCTGATGGGAATGCAAACTGTGGTGCAGCTCTTGTTTGAGAAACAAAAGTTGACAGAGCTGATGATAATGATGAAAGCGCATTTGTTAATGATGAATGTGGTGAAGTTCCAGTATTTGGAGGCGTATTTGATGTTGATAAATTTGGTAAAAGTCCAGTTTTTGGAGGCACATTTATGTCTGATAGAGGACTAGTTTCCTAAAAATAAGTCAAAAATTGAAATTTTCTCGTTTTGACACTATAAACTAATAGTATAATATTAAATTTAAACAAATTTATACAAATTTACCTGGTCAGACGTAGGCATTGCTCCAAATAATGATGATGGAGGTATATAATTTTGAGGTGCATAATTTAGAGGCACATTTGATGTTGATGCAAATACTCTTGGTACCCCATTATCTGATGGGAATACAATCTGTGATGCAACTTTTGTTTGAGGAACAAAAATAGTATTTGGAGGCGCATTTATATCTGACGGAGAAGTAGATGTAAGTGAATATTTTTGTTCATTTATCGTCTACAATAAAAAATAATTTTTAAACTTTTAAACAAATCAAAATAAACACATGAAACAAATTAAAAACTAAAAATGCCAACAATTATAAATAATAATATTCAGTATATAAATTTAAATAAAAAAAATTATAAATTAAACAAAATTAACAAATATCAAAAAATTAAATTAACCATATAAAATAATAAAATAGATATTCTTACTTTGCCCGTATCACAAATTGCAATTTCTTTCATCCCCTCTTCTATTGGAATTAAAAAATCTCCAAAAGTGACTCTGCTATAGGATAAATTCTGTTTAAAAATAAAATTTTTTTGTTATAACATAAATTGAAAATACTTTTAATTTTTGAAATTCATGATAACAAAAAATATGAATATTTTTAACACTATATAAATCAAATTAGTTTATTCATTATATTTATAAATAACAAAAACTTTCTCTGGAAAAATTCTAAGTTTTTAAATAATATTACTCGCTATTTTGAAGCAAAAAAACTAACCAAACAAAAACAAATCTTTCTTGAAACTCCGCTCAAACAGGCAACAATATATTATTTTTACATAAAAATAATATTAAAAAATTAATGCTAACTAATTGTTTAATAACAATCTACTTATCTAAAATACTTCATATAGGGCTCGTTGGATGCGGAATTACGTTAACTTTCAATTGCTAACTTCAGAATTATGGTTAAAAAGGGGTAAATTTTGAATTAAAAAAAATTTCCGCCATTCGAAGAAGTAGGAAAAAACCTTACGAAATCAAATAGATAAAAATTTTTTCACCCTGTTTTACAATAGTTATAATTTTTCAAAAAATTCAATGCTCAGATTTTTGCAATTTGACTAATTCAATAATTTCGCCCAATAAATATAAAAATAAATGGTTGAAATTATTATAGAAAGTATTTAAAAACTTATTTTCCTGTTTGTATTAAATAATTATTTAAACAATAAAAATGTTAAATTGTAATAAATATTTAATTCGGAAAAATAAAACATTTAAGAATAAAAAACATAGTTATGAAGCAATAAAATTTTATTCATTTTTTTATTCATATTTATTGTGTATTTTTTATCATACGTACCAATAACAAGTTTGCGAACATTATTTTAAAAATTAATTATTTTTTCTTTGAACAAAAAAATTTCATGTCTTTTTACAAATATATAACAAATTAGAATAATAAAAAAAAACTATGTTTATAATTAAATTTTTTTTTTATTATTTTAATTATCATTAATATAAATTAAATTCGTCTTTAATTAAGAAAAAATAAATAGAAATTTAAAACGTAATTAAGTAACTTTTACGACTCTTAAAAAAGCTTACTATTAAACAAAATTTAAAGCAATACTTTAAAAAATCCTTGACTTGAAATTAAATTCCCTGTCTTTTCCGAACTTCAAAAACTTTCCTATACATTTCCACTCTTCTTACTAGCTCACCACCTTATTTAACAATAAAAAATGTACTAAAAAACAATAAATTCTAATTGTGAAACATCAGAGGCAATTCAATCACCACTTTTCAAACCTTGACAGAAGTTATTTAATATTTCTTAAATATATAAAATTCCAATCGAAATGCAACACATAACCCAATCAACATATAAGCTTGCACGATAAGTTTGTCAGAGTAACAAAATGTCCTATTGCTGTAAGTTTGTGCAACAATCTTGCTGCAAACTTTCCACGCAAGTATAATGCTTAATTATGTCAAATTAAATTTTTTGAAATGCAACTTATATTTAAATATATAATGAAGATTTTAGAGCTAAAGGTAAAAAAAAATGTACTGCGTTGCCACAAGTCCAATAGAAACTTACGCTTGCAAATCTTACCAGCACGCATATGCCAACAATAACAAAAATTTAACCCTAAATGTCAATTTTAAGAAATTTTTGTTCCTTACACCAGGGAGTAGTATAAGGAGACCGAACGCCATGCGCGGAAAGTGGCCGCATTTTAAGCGTGTTAAAATTTTATCACAATTCAGTCGTAATTTATTTACTAAACGATAAACCGCACATGATAAACAAACTAAAAAAGCAGAGGTTATATCATGCTTTCTTGTTTACAACGATAGTGTCAGCCTCTCCGAGTGAGGCGCTGCTATCGACAGAAGTGTGCCCATGGGAATTACGATCACCAAAAGTGCGGCCACTTTTGACGCGGATTCATAATGGCCGTTCGGTCTCCTTATACTACTCCCTGCCTTACACTTCGTTTTTACTGTTACGTTCACAAAATCTTTTCAAAATCATTATTTAAAATATCTAATAATAATGATAGTAATAATTATATTATCTTAGTGTGGTATAATATTGTGTAAAATGCATAATATTGTATAACCTATTGTATGGTATGATTGTTATTGCATTATTATATTAAACCTAAAATTAATACGAAATTAAAAAGTGCAGTATAAACCAATACGGCAATTAAAGTTCATAAGAGGTCAAGACTGTCACCACAGTACGTGACCATTAAAAGTCGTTCGCTTCTATAAAGAATAAGAGTAGAAGACCGACACAATGTAGCATATTTTTCGCACTCTGTAGACACATGCATATGGTGTCATACGAGGTCATCGCGGTCAATCACCTGATCAAAGAATCTGAATCGATTAAAGATCAACTAATCTTAGAATTGACGTATATTAATTATTTAATTAATTAGTATTGTTCTTATTATATTCCATTATACAAAATTAGTGTATGTTTGTATGATTGAATGTTTGTATGATTTTATTATTAATTTCACAAAAATAAGAACTTTTACATGACTTACATATTTATTTATAATTATAAACAATTAATATTTTTTAATATCTTAATTAACTAAAAATAACTGGAATATATATAAGTCATGTAATAAGATCATTTTTTTCCAAGAATTGTCTGGAGGAGAGGAACCAGTTATAAAGCAAATTAATTCAGATTGGGTAACAGTGACGATATAAATTATTTAATATGTTGATTGGCTATTCAAAATCGTCACAACGTCACCTTTGCCCCGTCACCCCTATACCAAAGGGTATAAAAGCCTGGAAATTCTCCTCCAGAACCGATACATTTTTCTGCGACAGTTTACTTCAGACAGTTGTCTGTATTTCGGTTTTCTGTGGCATGGTCCATACGAACCATTGTACTCGGTATAATTTATTTCGGATTCTGATGTAAAATCTGGTCAAAGATCGGCATTCGAGTATTTTTACTTTCGATAAAAAGATAACCAAAATCTCGTACCCGTATTGACTTCCAACCAATTCTAAACCTTGTTAAAATATCTAAACACATAATTTATTCAACCATACTACGTATACATTCCTTCGAGGAAAGCACATAAGTAAGTTGTGAGTAATACTTGGTTGTAATACTTTATTATACCTATAATTTAATTTGATTTTATATTTGAGTTCTTATTATAATAAACTAATATTCTCTTGCATATCTTTATATTTTATTTTCTCTTAACCTTTAATACTCTTTTCTGTTAAATAAGTAAGAACAATTTCATAACGGTCCCCATAGGGCTGAGGCAAGAAACATTCCTACAAATAAATAAAAATAAAGCACGAATATTGCATTCGTGTGAAATATTTGCTAACGACTTCCGAAGTATAAAATACCTTTTGACTACGCTTACCTTCAAAATTAAATATAAACGTAACAGTTAGCAAATTTTCTGGTGGCAGCGGTGGGATTCCTGCCAAAAATTTGACATTGTTCTTAATTATAAATCTATCAGGTTCTTAACTCTGACAAGACTAATCACTCAAAATTATTACCTATTCTATCTCTGTTTTTCTTGATTTGAAATTGTGTAATTGTTAGAGAAATTTATATATTTTGTGTGCCTGTTCAAATTTATAATTTCATACATCATAACCCATTTGAACACTTCTTTAAAAAGAAGCCATATTCGTGTCGATTATCACTTGATACAAAATTCTATCATTCAATAAACATTCATTTATCATCAATTCTATTAAAAAAATTTTATAATAAATAAAATAAAAGAATCAATTTTATTTTATGTATACTTTGAAAATTTTATTTGGATTTGGTTTGAATTGCACTTACCTGTCAATAAATCAGAATTAAACACCAGCTTTTTATTGTTCGTTTTACTAGATTAAGTTAATTTTAACGTATATTATTATTATTTTTTTATTTTTATTTTGACACTTGAGTTCAATTGCTCGTGTCTTTAATTTACTTTTAACTTATTTTTAATTTAGTTTAAGTTACTTTAATTTAGTTTTAATTACTTTTAATTATTAATTTAAGTTATTTTTAAGTTACATTTAGTTGACACTTGAGCTTAATTGTTCGTGTCTTTAGTTTAATTTAGACTAAGTAATTTAATTAGTATCTTAAGTTAACGAACAATAAATTGAATTCATATTATTGCTTGGTTATTTGGTAAAATTTAATTTAATTTTAGTTAATTTTAAGTTAGTACCTTGAATTCTTGAGTGTACTGCTCGTATTCAAGGGTTAAGTTACTTTAGTTACTTTAGTTACCTTTAGTTTTATTATAGTTTTATTTACCTTTTTGCTTGAGTGTACTGCTCGCATTAAAAGGAAAAATATTATAATAATAATAAAACAGAAAAGGAAATATATACATATTGCTTATCTTTTTTTTGTTTTTTTTTGTCTTAGATTCTTGAGTGTACTGCTCGTATCTAAGGCATCTTAATTAATTAATTAATTAATGGATTTATTAACAACCAAGCAATAAGTTAAATAAATTAGTTTAAAATTAAAATGATTAATTATAACCAGGCCAATTCAAATGAAATCTAGAATAAACAAAAAACGAGATAAAAGAACTATCGAATATAAGTGGAAAGAAATACTAGCGAAATTGATTCTTGATTTTCCTCAAACCATTTTTGAAATAAATTCTACCAAAGTAACTAAAAATAAAGAAAATTTTAATTCGTTAATTACTGAATTAAGAAAAGAACTACACAACCACACCAAAAACCTCAAAGCGGAATAAAACTTAAAAAGTATTCAATTAAAAATAAAATTATTATATGTATTCTAGTAACATTACATTAAACACTATTTTTCCAAATTTAGAAATCGCATCAAACCCACATTTTCCTAAAGGAAAAATTCGAACTCTAAAATACGCCAAATCTTCTCTCGAAGAATTAACTGCAGAATACGATCTGTCCAAACCTATTTATTCTTTACACTACACAATTGGTTTAGAGCACGATAAAACTTTTTACGTAAAATGTGTTGTTAAAGATTATAATCAAAATAATTATTTTCAAGAAATAGGAGACGGTGAAAAACGACTAAAAGACGCTGAACATTCTGCAGCTAGAAAAATATTAGAATCTCTAAATAGAGTGTATTATTTTAGTGAACAGAAAAAGAAAAATTCAGAGAAAATTTTTGTTATCTCACTACCTCTTGAAAATCCTATTAGACCAAAATTTAAATTATATAAGTGGACTAATTGTTGTGAATATTGTTTCCAGCGTGGTCACACCCACTTATTTTGCTATAAATATAAATCTAATCCTAATAATCAAAAGGAAATTGAAAAATAAACTCAAACTTTTTATTTTAATAACCCTACTGAGATACATCTTATTTTATTTCTTCTTATACGTATCAGTAATAAGTACGTGCAGGAAATTAGGATTAATGGTCATTTTACAATAAATGACACCACCCCATAAAAAGAAACGCAAATATTATCAAAGACACTTTCGATCCCTTTTAAACATGACTGACGAAGCAAACAACCATCCAGGTGAACTTGGAGAACAACATAACCCTCAAAATAATGATGATAATACACTAGGTACCGAAATCGATCATAATGTAACTACTGAAATGGTCACAAGTATGGCAGAATGCATAGCGTTACAACAAGGTATTTTGCATGTACAACCTTTTGACGGAAGAAATATGCGTGTTCATGATTTTATCCAAGACATTTATAATGGTGCAGCTTATGTACCAGCAACTTGTCAAAGAAAGTATGTAAAAGCAGTTTTAGGACGTCTTAAAGGTGCTGCTAGAGATAGTGTACGCGACCATCAATTTAATACCCTAAAAGACTTAATACAACATTTAAAGAAAAGATTTTTGCCCACAAAATCATACCCTTGGTTTTTACAAGAAATTGCTTCGATTCGCATGAGAAGAGGGGAAGGAGTAAATGAATTTCATGATAGACTCTCTCTCCTCTGCTCAGGTGCTGAAGCTGCCCTTGAAGAAAAATATGGGGCTGAAGCCGAAAATATGTATTCTCCTTTACGAGATTGTGCCCTAGAAGCGTTTATTCGTGGTTTGCCAGACGACATGTCATCTAACGTAGATATGCGTAACCCTGCAAATATACAAGAAGCTTTGCAAGCAGCTCTTCATGTGGAAAATAGACAAAGAGAACAATTTAGCGGACCAACTGCATATCGCGTATCAAGACAGGATCAACACAATTCAGGTCCCCCTATGCGTGACAGAAGCCCTAGTCCAAGTCAACATTTCAGGTTAAATCAAAATCAACAACCAGCAGTAAGCATTTTGAAAAATCCTTTTCCACAACCTTCTGGTTCACAATATCCAACATATCCTTACCCTTATCCTTATCCTTACTTTAATCCTTATCCATACCCCCCTTATCCACCACAATTTTCACCTTCTCATCAACCACCTAATCAAGCATATAATAACCCTAAACCATTTAACTCTTCAACACCACCCCGTTCATCATCCCCAATTCCTCAAAAACGTCCCGAAAATTTAAACTACAACTACGCCCGTCGGAACGACGCAACGACGAGCGATGTGAAACCAGAGCGTCGTATGACGGTGAAGTTCCTCGAAAACTCGGAAACATTTTCCAAGCCAACGGAGAATGCTGTGAGTCCCCAGTCATAGAAATTTCAGCTCCTGAATTTCGAAACGCTAGAGCTCGATTTTTGATTGACACAGGCGAAGACGTAAATCTTATAAAAATAAATCAATTAAAAAGAGCATTATTAATCGACCCGACAGAAGCCATAGAACTTTCAGGTATTACAAAACTCAGAGCCAAAACTTTAGGTACTATAATTTTAACTATCAGAAAAACACCCGTAAAATTTCAAGTTGTTATGACAGATTTTCCTATTACTACGGACGGAATTTTAGGCCGAAATTACCTTCGACAGGAAAAGACCGAAATATCATTTTGGCATAACCCTACAACTCACCACTGTGGATAGTACCAAAGAAACCGGACGCCCAAGGTAACAAGAAATGGCGGCTCGTGATAGACTTTCGTTCTTTAAATGAAAAGACGATAGGGGATGCTTATCCCCTCCCTAATATCACGGATATTCTTGATCATTTAGGGGAAGCAAGGTATTTTTCCACCTTTGACTTAGCGTGGGGTTTTCACCAAATAGAGACGAGTACATTAGAATGCCATTTGGACTAAAAAACGCCCCTGCTACTTTTCAAAGACTAATGGACCAAGTCCTTAGAGGTCTCCAAGGTGTAGAATTATTTGTTTATCTCGATGATATTGTTGTTTATGCTAAAGACCTAAATGAACACGGTAAAAAGATTAAAAGATTATTTTCAAAATTACGTCAAGCTAACTTAAAATTACAACCAGAAAAGTGCGAATTTTTGAAACGTGAAGTAATATATTTAGGTCACATTATAAGTAACGACGGATTAAAACCCGATCCTAAAAAAATTGAAGCTGTAAAGAATTTTCCCACACCAACAAATGTACGAAACATCAGACAATTTCTCGGTCTTGCAGGCTACTATAGGCGATTCATACAAGATTTTTCTAAAAAGGCAAAACCATTATCTGATTTATTAAAAAAGGACAAAAAGTTTATTTGGGCTCCTGAACATGAGGAAGCTTTTAAATTACTTCGCAATGCCCTTTGCGAAGAACCTATTTTACAATACCCTGATTTTAATAAAAAGTTTACTTTAACTACAGATGCGTCTGATTATGCGATTGGAGCGGTATTAAGTCAAGAAAAAGACGGATTTGACCACCCTGTAGCTTATTTATCACGACTTTTAACAGGACCTGAGAAAAACTATTTTACAACAGAAAAAGAATGTCTCGCAGTTTTATACGCTGTAAGATATTTTCGTCCTTATTTATATGGCCGAGAATTTTTATTAGTAAGTGATCATGAACCCTTGCGTTGGATTGATAGTATAAAAGACCCTGGTCAAAGACTAGTTCGTTGGAGATTAAAATTAAGAGATTACGAATACACCTTCAAATATAAACCAGGAAAATTAAATTGTAATGCAGATGCTTTATCTAGAAATCCTTCCGAAACAAGCGACGATTTACAAAATAAAGTATTCATGATGACAAGATCAACAAAGAAAAGTTTAGAAAAACCATCAACTTCCAGTAAAATTCCAAGCGATGAAAAAGAAAAACTAAAAACATTCTCTTAAAAGAACTAGACGACACAGAAAGTGAAAGTGCTGCTAAGGAAACAGAAGAATCTGACCTAAATGAAGAAGAACCAACCAGTTTACATATTCCTATTTGGAAAAGAAGAAAAAGTGTTTTTCCTAGTTTAGATATAACAGCAGATTCCGCAAAATTTCCTACTCCACTTAAGAGCGCACCTGCTCTTACAAATATAGAACCTTCTTTTCAAGAAATGGAACCAGAACAAAGTCAGGACAACAACGAGCCAATCACCGATCAATCGATTGTTCCAATCTCCTTAGAAGGACCTCCGCAGGATGAATCAGGTACTAACAGTGAAAATGATGATTTTCAACTTAACGAATCCTCTTTAGATAGTACACGTCAACAAATAAGAGATGAATTACAAAAATCATTTGAAAAATTTAATCAATCTCTAAAAGAACGCGAAGATAAATTTTCACAAGAACAAGATTCTATTTCTCTTAAAAGAATATCTGAAGGAGAGTCAGATGAAGAACTGTTAGAAACTCTTAAAAATTTAGATCCTTATGACACAGAAAATGAAGATCACGAATTAGAAAGTCGAATTGAAAAACTTATCGAACATACCCAAAAACAAACTGGACTAACAACATTAAATACAGATAAAGAAAAAGAAGAAATGAATGAAGAAGAAAATTCAATAATACCTTCTAACCCACAAATTACATCAACCCCTTTGCCATTACAAAGCTTAGCTACTCCACTAACAACAATACAACCAAAGGCCAGATCTACACCATCTGTACGTCAAAGAGTTTTTCCGGAAACTATTCAAGAAGAAAACGAAGAAAATTTGACTATAATGAAACCAAAGGAAAATGAACAACAAATAAAACACGTAGATAAACAAAACACGAATGATACAACTCATCCCAATATACAAGAAAACACAGCTTTTTACCCTACTACATTTCAAGAATCTATAGATAAACCAACCAAACCAATTTTAGATAACGATCTGCAAAATTCAATAAAAGGATTATATGTTCGAAATTTAAATATTCAAAGTTGTAGAGAAAACCTCACTTATAAGCGAGATAATTACGTACACTTTACTTCTGCAAATTGCGAATTTCTTACATCAATAGATAAACTATTCATTGATCTAGGAATCATAGATCCTGAAGAAATAAAACTACAAAATCCAAAATTAGGTCAAATTTTGATTACTTCTTATGGAAGTTATAAAATATTTACAATTATAGTTAAAAATAAACATTCCGATAACTTAAGTAAAACTAATCTCGAAATTTGCCTCAAAAATTTACAGAAAATATTAATAAAAGAAGCAATAAAAACACTACGATTTTCTTTATTAGGAAACTATTTGGATTCTCTAGGACCAACTCAATTTTCCGAAGTTCTAACCAAAATTTTCTATTTGGATATTGTAACCATAACCCTATGTTATAGTAATGTTTTGATTCCACCTTTACAAGACCGTTTGAAAATAATTTCTGAAATGCATAAAAGTCTTATAGGAGGTCATAAAGGTATAACCAAAACATATCGAAGAATTAGAGAACGTTTTGTTTGGTCAGGAATGAGAAATGACGTCACTGATTTCATTAGACATTGCAAAACATGTCAGGAACAAAAGGTAGTTAGATCTAGAATAAGAGAGCCTATGCTTATTACTGATACGCCGATAGATACTTTTGATAAAGTTTCTCTCGATACCGTAGGTAAACTTCCAACTACCCCTGATGGCAATAAATACATTTTAACGATTCAAGATAATCTATCCAAATATTGTATTGCTGTACCCGTACCAGATATTTCCACTACTACAATTGCACATGCAATAGCAAGAAACCTTTTCTCACAATTTGGTGCCCCTCGCGCAATATTAACCGATAGAGGTGGTAGTTTTGTAAGTAAATTAATGAGTAACTTATGTCGAATATTTGGAGTAAAACAACTAACCACTTCTGGATATCGCCCTCAAACCAACGGGTCATTAGAACGAAGCCATACAGTCTTAATGGAATTTATAAAACACTATGCAAAACATTTTGACGATTGGGATCGTTTAATACCATTTGCAATGTTTTCCTACAATACCTCTGTTCATGAAGGTACAAATTTCACCCCCTATGAATTAGTATTTGGAAAAATTGCTCGTGCACCAACTGCATTTCCTCAAGATGAAAAATTAGTTACCTATGGAACTTATCTACGAGAATTAATAACACGACTTAATGAAATAAAAATATTAGCTGCTAAAAATTTAATTCAAGCCAAAGGTCGTTCTAAACTAAACTATGATAAAAGTTGCAAGGAATTTCAAGGTAAAATTGGCGATTTAGCTTATATTCAAAAAGAACCTAGAACCAGTAAATTTGAAAAGCGATACCATGGCCCTTACAGAATTATTGACATAACCAACATGCATAATGTCATACTTGAAGGAGAAGATGGTCAACGATTTCAAAAACATATGGACAAAATCAAGATAGCCTATGAATAAAATAATAACTCCTACTCTGTTTGAGCAGATTCAGATGTTAGAGAAAATTTTTAGAACTCTAACACTGATAATTGCTTAATCAGCTTGGAAGCAAAATTCTTCAAAAAAAAAAAAGAAGAATAAATAATATTCTGGTATGAAAATATTATTATTTTTACTAACCAACTAAAATCCTTAAAAATAAGCAAACGAAATATTTATTATGAAAAATAGATATCTGTTCTATTTTCAGCTACAATATGAACAACCAACATCTTGATGACGAAATAACCCCCGGACATTTAAAAATCTACGAGTTATTGGAACTCGAAGAACTCGATACAGAAGAAATAAAAATCGTGCTACAAATAATTACAAATTATTGTTATATTTTCACAAACACTATTACTAGACCAATTGAAGAACACAAAATAACAACCAAAAATGAAAAATTAATAAAAAAATCTTATAAAAAGATTACAGATTTTTCTGCCCAACAACAAGAAAATATATTTTCTCAAATTACTACACTATTATCTATAGGAACAATTATACCATCTGATTCAAAATACAACAATGAAATTATTGTTTCACGACAAAGATTATCACTTACAGAAGAACCACAATGGCGAATAACTGTACCCCTTACATCACTCAATCGGAAAATTATTTCAATAGAACCTGCTTTTCAAAAACTCTCTGAAATACGGGGATTACTTAGTAAGAATTTATATTTCTCAATTATGAATTTAGAAGAGCTATATGGTCGAATACTTCTCCATCCAGAAGACGCATCAAAAACAGCATTTACTACACCAGTTGGAAAATATCAATTTACATCACTTTTACCTTCGATAAAAGGATCTCAAGTAACATTTATTAATTTGTTGCGACGACTGTTCCCAAGATGGAAAGATGAAAACATTGTTTTTCTCCCTCTTGGAATAATAATAGCTAGCCCGAGCTTAATTGAACACAAGAAAATACTTACTAATACCTTTCATACTCTACTATATCACGTTATTACAATTAACCCAAGTAAAATCAAACTATTTCGATCTATTGTTGATTGCTATGAATTTGTAAACCAATCCATGGGAATACAAAATTTTGTGTATGAACCCCAAACCTATACAGGTAAAATATTGCTTCAATTAGTAATGAAAGAAACAGGATTCGACACCATTCTTTCTGAATACCATAAAACTCATATTACACCTTTAAGTAATTCATCTAGAACATATAACGGACAGGAACAATTCTATGGTTATCACGATAAAATTGGCCTTGCCATTATACACTCTATAAGAAGATTTAAAGGATTCATTACTAACAATTCTATCCTTTTTTATGACGGAAGAAATAGTTTAGAATGGTTAGAAACTATATCAAGAGGTTTTAAACACATGCAATGGCTTCTAGACATAGAAAAAGTCAATTGGAGCTATATTCCCAGCGACGAAAATTAAAGAATAAAATACCATTTTTTTTACCACTGTTATTATTTTCAGGTTACAATGGAGGAAAATCGTCTAATTTGTAATGAGGAATATACACGAATATTTGAAGAATTAGAAACAGAAAAGTTGAGTTCCAAAGAAGTTGAATTTGTAAACGAAATAATATTTTTGTTTTACCCACTTTTTGCTCTACATTCATTTGAAACTTTTCCTCAAATTCGGCACTATATTGACACTATTAATCATTTACCATTTCAAGAAAGTTACAATCCAATAACATCATATACCCAACACCAAAAGGAAGATCTTTTAGAACAAATCGATCACTTGTTATATGCAAAAATTTTTGAAAAATCAACATCACCTTATAACAATAAAATTTCTGTGAGACTAGTATGGATACCTCATACACAACGACTTACTTACAAATTTGGGACAGATTTCACAACATTAAATTTACTAATACGTGATACTATCTCACAACAAACAACAATCGAAGACATTCGAATGAAAATAAATGATGCAAAGAAAATATCAATTATTGACTTAATGGACTTATACTCTCGAATAGAAATAAATCCATCGGACACAGACAAAACGTCATTTATTACACCAGTAGGAACATATAAATTCACCCGTTTAGCACCATCAATTAAAAATGCGGAGAAAACCTTTTTAAAATTTTTAGAAATTGTATTTCCTCCTATGCATAGAAAAGATATAATCTTTTTCCCTAAAGGAATTCTTATTACAAGTAAAAATCTAAAAGAACATCAAAATACTATAAAAACAGCATTTAATATCTTTTCCGAAAATGGAATTACTATTCAAGCAGCTCAATGTAAATTTTTTGTCGACAAAATTGATGCACATGACTTCATAGATAACGAGTTTGAAACTGAAATTCCAGAAATAATAACCTACCCAATATATTCAGGACAATTAATATTATATTTTCAAATTTTGAAAGAAAAATTTCGAACAATCCTTGCTGAATATAAAGATAATGAGATAAAATATATAACAAAATCCTCTCGAACTTTTCAACCAATAGAGAAAAATTATAGCTATCACGAAAAGGTTTGTTTAACTCTAGTTCACGCAAGAAGAAGATTCAATGAATATATTGGAGAAAACTCTATCTTATTACCACATGGACATGATGCATTTGATTGGCTAGCAAACCTAAATATAACAAATAGCAGACTATATCGTTGGATTCTAGAATTAACTGCAGATGAATGGATATTAGTGCAATATAATTGAATAAATTTTCAAAAATTTGATATAAAAGTGAAAATATATATATTTTCTTCTTAAAATTTAATAAAAAAGGAGAATAAAAATACAAAACTATAAAAATCTAAATAAAGAAATATAAAAACTAACACTACTTGAAAGAAAATTTTAATCCTAACAACCATATTTTTTATCGACGAAGAACTCGTTTCTCTTCATATTTTTAAAAGGCGGACTCCACAAGAGAAGAACGTCCACCATAGGTCGCTGAAAACAAAATAAATAAAAAATTATTAATACTACAGAAAAAATACATATACAGGTAATTTAAATACGTATATATTTTTTTTTATAACCCACCAATGACCAAAAAGACGTCGGTTTAGAAAACGGACCATCCGAAAATTCTTCCACCAAAACTAAAACTAGGCTGTTCCTTATCGGAATCCAATCAAGTCCTTCTCGACCATTTGGTAACTCCGTAAGTAAACACTCTGATGCCTCATTATTAATTTTCCTCAATTTTCTGTCCTTCTCACGGAGCATTATATTTCCCGGATGTACAAAATTCCACTGAAAATAACATACTAATTAGCACACTAAACATTTAACTAAAATTAAAAGGAAAATTTAAATCTCTTTTAAAAATATATAAATAAAATAATAATAAACAAATTTTTTTTATATAATTTCTATATATTTAAACATATACAACTTTACACTTACCGGACGCCAATAACCTCTCCAGTAAATTTTACCTTCAGGCTGCATTTTTATATACTCCTGACTCCAAAAAATTTCTCCATCAAATTGATCAGGTAAATCCTCCCAAGGAACACCTGATAACCGAACTTGCCCAGGAAGACTATCGGTAGGGTCAAATGGTTCCCAACAACCAACATTAAAAATAGTCCTACAATCAAATCCAAAAATATTAAAATTAAAAAATATATATATATATGTATAATATAATAATATACCCATTTATTAACTTACTATATAATTTAATAAAACAAACAAAAACAAAACAAAAAATTTTTTTTAAATCGCAATTTACATGTCTTAGATCTCAAAATATCGTGTCCCGTTGTGGTGATCAAATGTTCCTATTCACATAAACTACAATAAAATGACATTTAAAAATTATAAAAATTCATTCTTTTTTTTTTTACTCACCCCTTTTCAGTTAGTTCACCTGTTCTCACCTGGTACCAAGAAGAAATTAGTCGATTAATCCCACACTTAAAAAAATGAAATGAAGAAACTAAACTATTTACATCTTCCTTGGAAAGATACCGACACAATAGAGGAACTTTGCCCACACCCTTAAAATAATCTGACACTAATGTTAAAAATTCTGGAAATTCCTTTTTTATTAATTTTTCAAATTCTTTTCGTCCTTCAGAACAGTCACTTAATTCACTATCACTAATATATCCACTTATAAACATAAACATTTTACTTATTTCTAAATCATCTGATTTTTCTAACACACTCATATTAAAATTTTTATATTTTTTGATCCTCACGATAATCCAGTCAAAAAGACACTGCAACAAATTCAAATACGAAACACCATACTGACCAGAGCATCACAGTGTCAGACGACAAATTTCTTTGATACTCACATTGTATATATAACGCATAATCATAACATCGACGGTATGATAGTATGCGAGAAGGCAAAGAAACTTGAGAATTTAACTTATAGAATTAATATTCATTTAAAATATTTTATAAAAAAAAAATGATATATATACGTATAGTACATGTATAAAAAAAATATATATATATATATATATATATATATATATATAAATAACAATTAAAGTAAAATTTTTTTTTTACCTAAAATGATTAAAATTTGAAATAAAATCTATCAATTATATTAAAAAAAAAAAAAAAAAAAAAAATATTTAATAATACTATTTATTATTTATTTAAACATTAAAAATGCATTATTTAAAAAAAAGGGAATTATATATGTATGTATGTATATCTATATATGTACACCTGTATATATAGTCATATATAATTATATGATTAATTCTCCATTTTCAAGAATTTATATAAATAAACAATATAAAATTACATATTTTTCATATACAAATTTTTTTTTATTCTATCCCCTTTTATTAAAATTAACTGATATATTATAATATATCAGTGTTCTTCGCCCGCAAGCCATCAGAAGCGCGCCGAAGGAGCAGAGGTTGAGAATACCGGAACGACCTTGATAGAGAGAACGACTGCCTATAGCGAACATTTTTTTTAAGAGCAATAGCAAGTGAAAATACAAACTTGCTAGAGCTCTCGGCTCTTACGGGGCCAACCAGGGTTCAAACCCCGGGACCCCCAATATTTTTTTAAATTTTTTTTTATTCCTTTATTTATTTATTTTTTTTTTTTACTTAATTATTTTTATTTATTTTAATTTTTTTCTCTTTATTTTTGTTTTTTTTTATTGATAAATTTTTTTTTTTTTGATAAAATTTTTTTTTTATTACTTTCTTTTATTTTAACAATTTTTTTTTCTTTTACAGTTTTCTTACATATAAAAATCTTATAAACTATCTATAACTTCTAAAATTCTTATAATTATAAAATATAAAAATTAATATTAACTTAAAATTGTTCTTATAAAAATTATAACTATTTACTAAAACTAAACTTAATATTATTGTCCCTCCTCATTATTTTCATTTGCATTATTTTCATTTTGATTTTCATTATTTCCTATATTTTCATTATTATTATCATTATTATGAGAAATGAATGTGTCAATGGTCTACCGGCGTGGAATCCCTACCATAATTAAAATCCCCCCTAGAAATCGCACATCGACTCTTACAGTCCAAATAGATGCGTGTAAGGAGAATCTATAGTGATTTCCCCACTTGGTGCCCAAGGTTGTGTCCCTTCCTTGAGATAAACTTATTTTATTTCTATCTATTAAAGTGATTTAAGGAATGTAGACACTGTGATTTAGAGAAAATCAGTATTATTGAACAAAAACAATTATTTTTAAAATTAATTGATATAATGGTAAAGCAGATTCAATTTATCAAAATTAATCTTCTCCTTTGATTTGATTTATGTTATTCTTTACTGTACAAACTTATACTGAACTTTAACCATTATAGCGCCTACCTAGATTTAGTTAATATTTTATATTTTGTATTGTTACTTACGTAACTATTAGAATTTAGGAGTACTTTTGTACGAAAGGGCATGTCCCGTTAATAAATGAAATGAAATGAAATGAAAATTATCATTATTAATATTATTATTGTTGTTGTTGTTTGGGGGTTGCGGTACAGGAATCTGAAACAAAAATAGCAATAATATATATACTACATGTTGTAAATGATATATAGTGGGTAGTGGCGAAGATAATAATGAATAATAATAAATTCTATTTTCATAAAAAAAAGCCACCCTAAAAATTAAAAAAAAAAAATATATATATATATATATAGGAAAAAACAAAATTATATACTTACAACACGAGTGACTCGCGACACCGGGAGGGACTCTGATCCCTTAAAGGACGCTAGTGGCCTTGGCCTTCGTGGCAACGTGTCCCACGTTTGCCACCCCAAGAACCACTGATCCCTGTCCAGGAACTCTCCCGACCCCCAAAATTTGGGCAGCACCATCATTCTTCTTCTGCCCTCAGGTACCTTGTACCTGCACAAGGGGGCACACCTCTTCTTGGAATCGGAAGGTTCCTCTTCCGGTTCCTCCCTCCTTGGCATGTACCCCCCACATGCTGGACACAAGAAACCTGAAAATAAATACAAAATATCATTTATATATATTTTTTTTTTATTTATTTTTAAAATAAATTACACATTATTTTTTTTTAACATATACTTACAGCTGAGGACAGTACTGCCAACTGCAATTGGCCCCCTCCTCACCTTGCCGCAAACATTGCACCTGAAACCTGAAAATAAAAACAAAATAATATTATATTTAATATTATTATCTATCAAATATTAAAATTTTCTAAACTATAATAATCTTCATTTCAATTATATATATATTCATACTTACTTTCAGACGAAGACATCCTTCACGTCCAATGTCACACTGATCACAACCAGATCACTGCGTATACGTTGTCCAAATCTCATAAACATATACAATTAAAAATTGATACACATATACCAAATCAAAATCTATATGTATATCAATGTCTAATTTACTATACGTAAATTAGTATGGTAAAATAATAACGATAAAATTAAAAAAAATTATTTTACAATAAACAATTAATTAATTTTAACTTAATTAACATATATTATATTCGTTATTATAAAATTAACAAATTATTAATTTTAATAATTTTCTAATTAATAATATTGGTGATTTTTACAAAAGAATAATTAAAATAACTAATTATTTATAAAAATAACTTATTGTTATTATTAATATTAATATTATCGATATTGTTTTTTTTATTATTTTTCTTATTTATTTTACAGGTATAATTTTTTTTTACATAAAAAATTATAAATTTTAAATCATTTGTAATAAATTTTTTTTTATTGCAATTAATTAAATAATTAACAAAAATTTTATAAGTAAAAGAAAGAAAATAAAATTTTTGAATAAAATATAATAAAGAAATACAATGAGAACCTAAAATGTAGCATCAATTCATGGTCACCAGCCAGCATTTTCCTCACACCTCATAATCTAAACATCACGTACTCATAACACCGCCGAGTCTGAGACACCGGTCAATGAATACCACAGTTCGAAAGAACCTTCAAACTTAAAGAATCTCAATTCATTTTTCTAAAATAATATTTCATTATTATAATTAATAATAAATTTGTTAATTAATAACAATATTTTATTTATTAATTATAATAAATAATGATTGTGTTCAGAAATGACAATAATACTGAAAATACAAATCTTCATAATTAAATCTATATTCTCTTTAGTTATCATTTCCTCTTTACTACACCTCTCGTATATAGTAACCTTGAGAAGGCAAGGCCGATATACGCTCCGCATGTAATACACCTTACTCTTAACAAACCGTACCGCTGTATATTAAGCTGCATACAACCTGCGCTATGAAACCCACAGACAAAATTCAACCCCAACCACCCCTAAAATTTTTCTCCCTATTATTTAAATTTTTTTTTAAATAAATTTTATTATTGATATTAAATATTATTAATATATATTTTTTTTTTAACAAAAAAAAATAATATTTTAAACAAAATAAGGAAAAATAATAACACCAGAGACGATGTTAACTCTTAAGAGGGGAAGGGAGTGAATAATAATTTAAAAAAAATTTTTATACCCATTTTTATTTTAAATTTATTAATATTATTATTAATATTAATATTCTAATTTTTATGTATAATGAATTAATTAATTATCATGTAATTTATTTGTTTATTATATAATAATAATAATTATTATTATTTATTTTATTTTTGTCTTATTTATTTTTGATTATTATTATTATTTATTATTATTTTAATTTAATTTTAATTTAATTTTTTGTTTTTTTTTATTATTATTTTTAATTCTTTTTTTTATGTATACATCGATACTTGTATATATATGATACCTCGCGGATTCTCCAAGGTAGCCTTCCGCCATGATGATAAGAGCATTAAGGGGAAGCGGCGGAAATGTTTAGATGACACAAGAAGAACACAAGGTGAATCCTCTCACCCTACAGTGTTGCCAAATTATTAATATTAAAATTTTTATTTTATTTATTTATTTTTTTTTATTATTAATTCTTTTTTCTCTTCATATTTCAACCAACAATATTTAAATGAATATTTTTAACAATAATAATTTTTTTTTATATATATAATAATAATTTAATTTTTCACTCAAAATTCTTCGAATTTTTCTGCCATATTGAAAATTTTTAATATGACCTATGACATTAATTTTCAAAAAAATTTTATTTTTCAATAACTCATCAAACACGAACACAACCATAATTATTTTTTTTTACCATAACATTTAGTCATACCATAAAGCATATTATTCTACTTTATGAATTGGATTTGAATGTGTAATTATATGCACCCATGCATATATGCATTAGTATTGTTTTATAACTATAATATCAAATTAATATAATTTTGCCTTTTCACAGATTAAAACATAAAAAGATGTTATTTCAATGGAGTTTCCTTATTATAGTCACTACAATATACGCAAATCCAGAAAATTACAAAATCACTATATTTGACAAAAATCCGGGATTATTTTATGAAAGAATAAAAACAATAAGATTCATTCAGACCTATTGGAGATTGACAATTTTTATTGATTTTGAAAAATTACAAAATCATTTTCCCATGAAAACATTGATAAGAGAAATTGACCAAATATTTATGGGACGTTTCACGTTAAGCGGGCCACCCCGATGGCCAAAATTGAGAGCTTCCAAAAAAATCGCTTATACCCAAAAATTATTCATATATATAAGTACTTTCAAAAAATATGTGGCCTTTTGAAAAATCTAATATGGCGGCCCTAATATAACCTACAAATGTGTCTAAAATTAAAAAAAGAGGCCTAAAAGTGCTAATAAAAAGGGATTAAATGAGGAAATCACCTATGTATTGGCGGTAAAATTAGCACTAGGATACATACTTTGTATTCCGCAAGCAATACCGGTAATTTGATATTAATTTTCAGAAAATAAATATGGCGGATCCAATATGGTGGAAAAAAAAATTTTAAAATGCATCGGATTTGCTTGAAAGTTGTTACTCGGGGGTTTCTGAGGTCGCTGCTGCCGAATCTGATGTTAATTTTCAGAAATTCAAAATGGCGGATCCAATATGGCGGACAAAAATTTTTTTAATTCATCAGATTTCGTTGAAAGTTGTTACTCGGGGGTTTTTGGGGTCGCTGATACCGAATCTATTGTTAATTTTCAGAAATTCAAAATGGCGGATCCAATATGGCGGACAAAAATTTTTTTAATTCATCAGATTTCGTTGAAAGTTGTTACTCGGGGGTTTTTGGGGTCGCTGATACCGAATCTATTGTTAATTTTCAGAAATTCAAAATGGCGGATCCAATATGGCGGACAAAAATTTTTTTAATTCATCAGATTTCGTTGAAAGTTGTTACTCGGGGGTTTTTGGGGTCGCTGATACCGAATCTATTGTTAATTTTCAGAAATTCAAAATGGCGGATCCAATATGGCGGACAAAAATTTTTTTAATTCATCAGATTTCGTTGAAAGTTGTTACTCGGGGGTTTTTGGGGTCGCTGATACCGAATCTATTGTTAATTTTCAGAAATTCAAAATGGAAGATCCTATATAGCAGACAAAAAATTTTTTTAATCAAATGATTCGGTTGAAAGTTGTTACTAGGAGGTTTATGGGGTCGTTGATAAAGTATCTAATATTGGTTTTTGGTTTTTAGAAAGTTTTATATGGTGCGTTAAAAAAATATTTTTTCTTAGTTTGCCCCGTGTAGAAAATAAAGATACTTTCTCCATGAGGAAGCAAAAATTAAAAAACATCAATTACTTCATCCTTAATTGGTTTAATAATTATCTAATTAAGTTATTATTGATATTTATTAATTTTTTACGGCGCGCCTTGAGAAATTAATTTATGTAAAAAATAAAGAATTTTCGTGAATTTATTTTGCCAAATATTTGGTTTAATGAATATTATTAGACTCTTTTTTAGCCTAAGTTAATTTCAATATTTGTTTACATGTTTTAAATTTTCATACTCATTATATGAAAAGATCTTGAAAATTATTTAAATAAAGTATTAAAAAGTAAAGGAAACAAATAAAGAAATTTTTATCCACAACAATTATTATGTATTATTATTATTATTATTTAAATCTTGACGTTAAGTTTGTGTTTCGAATGTAGTTTAAATTGCGCGCGCCATTTGTTTAATTTACGCTGTTGTCTGCTAGATGTCGATCATGATTGTATTCATTTCTATCTCGCAACTGACATTGAACCTCAATACATTAAATAGACGTGCTTTTGTGGCTATTCTTTTTTACGTCGTTAACCATTGACGATTATTTAGTGTATATACCTTCGTAATTTCTACTACGTTGTAGGTTTGTTTCGAATTTCAGTTTTTTCTAATTTTCAGAGGATAAAAAAATTTTTTTTTGTTCTTTGTTTTTTTAAAACACTGAATATTGACTTCGGACACATTTGAATCAGTCCTTTTTAGGACTAAAATAAGTAGTTTTATAAAACTATTTTCTTTTTGAATTATAACATTTTTTTCCCTTATTTTGCAGATTTTTTAATAATACAGAATATTTATTTCAGATAAATATTTCAATCAGTCCTTTTCAGGACTAAATAAATAGTTGACTAAATAAATAGACCCCAAGAACCCCCGAGTAACAACTTTCAACGAAATCTGATGAATTAAAAAAATTTTTGTCCGTCATATTGGATCCGCCATTTTGAATTTCTGAAAATTAACAATAGATTCGGTATCAGCGACCCCAAAAACCCCCGAGTAACAACTTTCAACGAAATCTGATGAATTAAAAAAATTTTTGTCCGCCATATTGGATCCGCCATTTTGAATTTCTGAAAATTAACATCAGATTCGGCAGCAGCGACCTCAGAAACCCCCGAGTAACAACTTTCAAGCAAATCCGATGCATTTTAAAATTTTTTTTTCCACCATATTGGATCCGCCATATTTATTTTCTGAAAATTAATATCAAATTACCGGTATTGCTTGCGGAATACAAAGTATGTATCCTAGTGCTAATTTTACCGCCAATACATAGGTGATTTCCTCATTTAATCCCTTTTTATTAGCACTTTTAGGCCTCTTTTTTTAATTTTAGACACATTTGTAGGTTATATTAGGGCCGCCATATTAGATTTTTCAAAAGGCCACATATTTTTTGAAAGTACTTATATATATGAATAATTTTTGGGTATAAGCGATTTTTTTGGAAGCTCTCAATTTTGGCCATCGGGGTGGCCCGCTTAACGTGAAACGTCCCTTATTAATTGTGCAAGACCTTTTACTGAGCCATGTGAACAGACCTTAAGACCTCATATATTAAGAGAAAAGGTCGTTCGAGCAAATAATATGTTTTAAGATGCAACACATTTATTAACTAACCTCAAAGAAACACCAATAGATATGGAAAATTTACCTATAACAATGAGAAAACGTAGATCCCCTTTAGACTTCATTGGACAAGCATTAAAACCAATAATAGGTATATTAACAACAGAAGACGGAGAAATTTACAACGAAGCTATTGACGAACTTTACGAATTAAATAGAAATTTATCCCATCTTGTTGGAAAACAAACTCACATAATACGATCTGATTTACAAAAATTATATGAAGAAGCAGACCGTCATTCAGAAGTTTTAAATCATGTGCGAAACAATCTGAAAGGTTTAAACGCATTAACTGAGTCATTAAATCGCACTCGATACTATATTTATTTAGCACAATGGACTCAAAGTCTAGAAACACAACTAGACCATTTTATCCATGCATTGAAAGAAATAATACAAATAATTCTTTCAGCTAGAGAAGGAAAATTCCACCCATCATTGTTAAATAGTGAACAACTTGTAGATATTAAAAATCGATTACAAACAATTAATAAAAATTATGATTTTCCAATACAAGGATCTAGGATTTTAGCAGAAGAAATATCTACTTTGGCAAGAACAAAAACAGGTTACCATAAAGAAAAATTCCTAATGTTAGTAGATATTCCTTTATTAAACAAAAATATTTATAAAATATATAAAATACATTCCTATCCAGTTCCTCAAAATATTAAACCACAAAATTATTCCGCATACATTATTCCTGAAACACCATACATAATCATATCTGAAGACCGGCGATCATACATATATATGGACCAAGAATCTCTCAATACATGTATAAAAACAGATACTTATGATATTTGCGATAATAATCAACCAATATTTGAAATAAATGCTTTAAAAACATGTGAAAGCCAATTACTACTCGAACCAAATGAAAAAGCTTTGGATTTGTGTGATATACGATTAAAAATAAATACAAAAACCTATTGGAAGCAAGTTACTACACTAGGAGGATGGTTATTTTCTACTCCTAGCCAAGAAACTATGACTATAACTTGCCCTGATAATTACGAACGACGTATTAAAATTTCTGGATTTGGATTATTACGTCTCGGAAACACCTGCGTTGGTAGAAGTTCCTACATAATTATAACTGGAGGATCTATACAAAATACTGGGATAGAATATCTTTATCAACCTGACCTATCTCTAAATATTTCTACCATAATATCAAATACAACAGACCTAGACAACATACCAATATTAGACGAATTTTTAACAAAGGATGAATTATTCCAAACAACTAAATGGGATCTCTCTGAAGGAACACCCCTCTCAAAAATTGAGAACCAATTAAAAGTTTTAAGCACTCATCAAAGAAAACCTTATTCCAGTTTTTATAGAGACTTATTTAGAGGTTTATCTATGATTGGAATAATTATTAGTGCACTCACCACATACTATGTAATTCGACTAGCAAGAAAACCTTGAATTTTTTTTTGAAAAAAGGAATATAATAATATATCGACTCTAAAAACTTTACTAACCAACTAACAATTAAAGAAAATTTTGCATGCAAATAAAAAAAAAAAAAAAAAAAAAAAAAAAATTTTCATTCATACTAACTAACCTAATTAAACAATATAATATAAAATTTCATACATTAAAATAATAAATAAAATATGTTATAAATAATTTTTTTTTATTATAATTAATATTCAATAATTTTAAAATATAAAATTATAATCTAAACAATAAAATATAAACAAAAGGGGTAAGTATCCTATAAACTTTTACGCAATATAGATATTAGAATTCATCCTCTTTAATTAATCCGCAAGTAGTTTCTATATATATATAATATATCGCTTTAAGCACATCTTACCTTTACACTGTATTCTTTATACCAAGCATGCTCATAACTTCCGCCTATGTCTTCTTTTTATCCTGCAATTATTTTGTTTAATTCACATATTTCGAAATCTAAAATTTTTTAAATAAATAATTTTTATTTATTTATTTCTTTTATACAAAAAAAGAGAGAAATAAGAAATTTTTGATTAAAATTGTTAATAAAATCATTTTATTTTATTTTTTTTACATGTGTAATAATAATTGTGTATAAAAATCTGAATAATTGATCAATTTGTTTTGAAAATGTAAAAATTTATTATAACTGTTTTGTATTTATAAGAATGAATATGTGTGTATTTTGTTATTAATTTTATTATAAATGATGCGAATGATACTATTTGACCCATTTTGTCACTAACGTCTGAAACAAAAAAAATATACTTTTAATAATTAATTATTTTGCTATTAAAATTTTCTTTTAAATATTACAATTATTTTATAAGGAAAAGGAAAAGGAAAAATTTGAATACATACTGTAAATTTGAAATTCTGGTTCTGCGAAGAGAAATGAAACGATGGCCGTCATGGTATTCAATAACAGGAAACAGAGGACGAGAAAGGTTAAAATTTTGGCGAGTTAAAGATGAGGCCTCGTCTTTATCAATAGAGATGGATTCTCTAAATGTAGTTTTCTCCTCCTCTGGTTTAATTAAAAGAGAAACACCTGGATCCATTTCCATCGATAAGGCTAGTTTGTGTTTCCTTTTTCGAGCTAGAAATTTAAATATAATAAAATTTTAAATAATTACATTTTTTTTATCCTAACAATACAATCAAAAAAATTAATTGTTTTGTAATTAATATTTTCTTTTTGGCACAATAATCAAAGTCAATATTTACCTGGTTTATTGTCAGTAATCCGCAACTTTGACATCATTTTTGTTAATTCGTCAAGACCACCATGTTTCCGCTTTGCTCCTAAACTATTTTTCGATCCTGAAAACAAATCAATGTTAATTAACTTATAATTATTTATTGACATTAAAACATCACATACATATTGTATAAAAGGGGTCCCTTAGCATCACTCGCACCACTTCGCCATACATCTGTAACAAAATTGTTTTTTTTATTTTATTTTATCCTTCACATATTTTTAATACCAAATAATTAGTATCAAAATGTAAACATACTAACCTCAAATCCTTCCCACTGAAATTCCATGACTGGTCAAGGTATCTCCCGATCTTAAAACAAAATCCCTAACCAGCCTTGATGTAAATCTTATTAATACACCTTTTCTTGGTTCAGGTAAATAATCCATCACTGTTGCTGTATCCCTGGAGCCAATCCTCAAAATATTGTCCATGACATTCGCAACCTCTGTACCAGGATCAACCATTGGCAAGCCCCACATAGTGAGATAATAAATGGACATATTTTCCTCAACTGCTGATACTCGATTTGCCAGCTGAGCCAACAACCTGGTTATTTCCAACCAGCTGCTATCAACAATCCGAGTTCTGTTTGTTGCATCAGTTCTTAAAACAACGTTATTAAGAATTGGGGAAGTTCTTCGACGATGGCGACGGGTACCACGAAAAATGGGACCCAAATATGATGGTTGTGTTGACACATTACCGGAAGAGGAAGATTGAGCAACACACTCTAGTTCTGCAGTACCTGCCACATTAACAGCATGGTCTGCAGAAACAAAACTTGTTCCACTTGTTTCCCGAATCTCAGAAATCGAAGTATTAGTTACTTGATTTCCTGGATTTTCAATCAACGCGGAAACTACTTCTTCTTCTCTTGAATCAGACACCACGACTTGATCATCGTCACTTAGAACTACCACGGGCTCTTGATCTGCACGAGACATCTTCTACTTCAGAACTGATCTGTATCTTGAGATATTTAACACTGCCAATGCTCATCATACCATGGGATTTCGCTCTTAAGAGAGGGATGAAAAATTTTGATGAAGTCATTTATATAAACTATTTTTATCACGATTTCAAATACTCAAACATCAATGGAAAGCCGATATATCAAAGATGAAGTATATACAAAGTCTCGGTTGCATCCTCTGCACTCATTATCTCCAAACCCCCTTCCATTTACTTACTTACCCTGTCAGTGTCCCACGTTCCATAAACAAATGCCATTCCACTACATCACCAACCGAATTATTGTTCAAGAATACCAAAATTACACATAAATTAATATTCAGATCTAAGCATGGTTGATCTTACGTTAGTTCAGACATTATCGAGGACGATAATACTTTAAGAGGGGAAGATTGTTACGTTCACAAAATCTTTTCAAAATCATTATTTAAAATATCTAATAATAATGATAGTAATAATTACATTATCTTAGTGTGGTATAATATTGTGTAAAATGCATAATATTGTATAACCTATTGTATGGTATGATTGTTATTGCATTATTATATTAAACCTAAAATTAATACGAAATTAAAAAGTGCAGTATAAACCAATACGGCAATTAAAGTTCATAAGAGGTCAAGACTGTCACCACAGTACGTGACCATTAAAAGTCGTTCGCTTCTACAAAGAATAAGAGTAGAAGACCGACACAATGTAGCATATTTTTCGCACTCTGTAGACACATGCATATGGTGTCATACGAGGTCATCGCGGTCAATCACCTGATCAAAGAATCTGAATCGATTAAAGATCAACTAATCTTAGAATTGACGTATATTAATTATTTAATTAATTAGTATTGTTCTTATTATATTCCATTATACAAAATTAGTGTATGTTTGTATGATTGAATGTTTGTATGATTTTATTATTAATTTCACAAAAATAAGAACTTTTACATGACTTACATATTTATTTATTTATTATTATTAACAATTAATATTTTTTAATATCTTAATTAACTAAAAATAACTGGAATATATATAAGTCATGTAATAAGATCATTTTTTTCCAAGAATTGTCTGGAGGAGAGGAACCAGTGCATTTCCCCACTTTTACCGAGAAACAACAATGACTCCTCCCCATCAGATGAATTCTTATTGGTCATTATAAAGCAAATTAATTCAGATTGGGTAACAGTGACGATATAAATTATTTAATATGTTGATTGGCTATTCAAAATCGTCACAACGTCACCTTTGCCCCGTCACCCCTATACCAAAGGGTATAAAAGCCTGGAAATTCTCCTCCAGAACCGATACATTTTTCTGCGACAGTTTACTTCAGACAGTTGTCTGTATTTCGGTTTTCTGTACTTTAATATTTATCCCATCAGTAATAGATTCGTTTATTTATTCCGAAAGCGGATTCGGGCCTAATTGTCAAAATTAACAATTATATGGCATGGTCCATACGAACCATTGTACTCGGTATAATTTATTTCGGATTCTGATGTAAAATCTGGTCAAAGATCGGCATTCGAGTATTTTTACTTTCGATAAAAAGATAACCAAAATCTCGTACCCGTATTGACTTCCAACCAATTCTAAACCTTGTTAAAATATCTAAACACATAATTTATTCAACCATACTACGTATACATTCCTTCGAGGAAAGCACATAAGTAAGTTGTGAGTAATACTTGGTTGTAATACTTTATTATACCTATAATTTAATTTGATTTTATATTTGAGTTCTTATTATAATAAACTAATATTCTCTTGCATATCTTTATATTTTATTTTCTCTTAACCTTTAATACTCTTTTCTGTTAAATAAGTAAGAACAATTTCATAACGGTCCCCATAGGGCTGAGGCAAGAAACATTTCTACAAATAAATAAAAATAAAGCACGAATATTGCATTCGTGTGAAATATTTGCTAACGACTTCCGAAGTATAAAATACCTTTTGACTACGCTTACCTTCAAAATTAAATATAAACGTAACATTACAACTTTTTTTACACTTCTTTTTAATTTATTAAAATACGAACACTAGAAAACGAAAAAAATTCACTATGCTAAATCTTCTTTTTAATAACATAGAAACATTTAACAAATATTTTAAATCTGGGGTACCAAACAACCAGAGTTTTCCCTTAGAAGGTGAGGAAATTATATTTCCATTCTAGGATTAAATATCTAATTTAAATCAATCAAAAATGAATGAAAAAAAATTACTAATTATTTTCACTTACTTTACTATTGTCCGCCATCGATACAATGTAATATCAAGAAATCACAATCTCAATCTTTCCTTTTCAATCTTAAGGCAAACGCACAATAGTTTCACGAACGAGGTATGTTCACTTTCGGCCGTATATGCCTACACTTTTCTATCCTTGTCTTACGCACTGTATGCTTGCTCACAATGAGTACAAAGTTGCAAAGAAAACAGGTTTCTAAAAAACGACAGGACAAGCACACCTGTTTTGGTCCAAAACATGAAAAACTGTAGTGATTCACGTGCACCTCTTAACTGCAATGTTTTAACCCATGAAATTTAATCTTTAAATTAAATGTTTAAAGTTAATTTTAATGTATTAATCAATGAAACTAAACTATTTTATAAACAGGTTGAGAACTTTTGCATGTTCACTTAAAAGCCTAAGCACAATAGCTTTGCCAACGTGTTATAGGGTTGTCATGGTAACATATAAACACTGTAATGGAGCGTTCACAGCTCGGCTGCCTGCGCAGGCAGTAGTATGAGTAAGAGAGACACAAATATGTTTTTTCTCTTTTACTCCAATTGTCTATCTCTGTTACTCTTATTGCTGCCTTCGCAAGCAGCCGACCTGTGAACTTAACATGAGAAAAAACATTCTTTACTTTTCCATGACAACCACGAAGTAATAATGAGATTTTACTCTATACGGGATCTCGAGAAAATATGGCCCCAGTTAGGAAACATAATGACTTGAAGTTTTTTATTAAAAAATGTTTTATTAGTTCCTTAGTTTAAAGAAATGTATATAGAA
Source organism: Leptopilina boulardi (assembly GCF_019393585.1). NCBI lineage: Eukaryota > Metazoa > Arthropoda > Insecta > Hymenoptera > Figitidae > Leptopilina > Leptopilina boulardi. The sequence continues at coordinate 1,269,616 of NW_026137888.1, forward strand.
ATATAAAAGTGAAATTTTCTAATTTTTGATTATACACATGAGAAAAATCATTACAAAATATAAATATGCATAAATTGTATAAAAAATATTTTTTCTTTTTATGTCAATATTACAGTGTTAAGTGTAAAAAAATAAACAAAATATAACCTAAAAATCAGAAAAAAGCAGGCGCAAAGCGCCTACATCTAGGGTTTCGTAGCTTTTTAAATTCAGATTAAAAGTTATCTGTATATAGGCGATTACACGTAATAAATCTCACGTGGAATCGCCCATATATAAAATAATTTTTAATTTTATTATTTGTAAATTACTATGGTTGTCATGAAAACGGTTGCCGTAGAAACGGTTGCTTTAGTAACAGTTGTCATGGAAATGGTTGATATGAAAACGTTTGCTATGGAAACGGTTACCATGGCAACCGCAACCATACGAGTGTACGACGGACTGATGGATGGACGGTTGCTATGGTATCTGTTACGTGTTAAAATGGCAACCATATAAGTACGACGGACAGACGGATGGACGCCAAAGTGAAATTAGTACTGATTTGTAAAACGAAAAACCTTTTGCATCATCAACATATAAAAAACCTCAGGTAGTTTACGTACTCAACCCTGCTTAAAAACACTATGCAACCAACACTAACTAGCGAAACACACCACTGTGCGGACACAATGACAGGAGTATACAACCGAGAATATTAAATATAGCGACCAGGATTTCAATAAAAAATACACCTGAAACGACTTTTCAATATGAGTCACCCATCCAGTTTTTATATAGAGATCTATGGTATTCGCGCGTTATGTATCCACTGTTAATTGTAATAAACATTGTGTTTACAGCTTTGCTGCAAGGGGCGCTTGTGCTGCGAAGTTCTAAAACTTCTATCATATTCCCTAAAGGCGCTTGTATACCTCACCGATCCCGAGTATACTTCTGTCGTGTACCATTGGAGTAAAAGGGACAAAAGATATTTCCGTCTCTTTTACTCCAATGCCAATGGTACACGACGCAAGTATACTCGGGTCGGTGAGGTATACAAGCACCTTAAACATGGGATATTGAATACATGGAGTGAAGTCTTCTTATTAGTACTTTGTGATAACAACTCTTTCTAAATAGCTAAAGGCTTTAGCAGAATAGTTTCGTGAACGTGCTGACGTCATAATGTTATTCAAATGGGTGACGTCACACGTTCACGTACACGTTTGCTCAGCCAATGTAGAGTCAGCATAAGGCCCTCTATAGAATGGAGCTAAACGCAACGCAGACGCGATGCATCCCCATTTGCTTAGCATTGCGCTGCCTAAAGGCCTTTCTCCAATAGGTTCCTAAATATTTACGTTGCGTGACTGACGCGTTGGTTCGCAAGCGCAGTGATGTCATCAAAGCATTGATACCAATCGCGAACAAAAAGTTTGGTTTATGTTCCTCCTCTCCCTGTTTCCCAACTTTACAATTTTTAATGCAAATGTTTCTCGACTGAAACTAAAATACTTTTATAAACAGGTTGAGAACCTTTTCGTACTTACTGAGCGCTTACAGCGAAAATCTGGAAAACACATTTTATGGCCTAAGCACAACTGAGTCGAGTACGCAAGTCGGATACGGGATATGTAAGTTCCCGCAACCGACTTTAATTGTGCGTTGAATAAACAGTTTCTCAATGTTTCCGCAACCGTTTTACAACGAACAATTAAAGACGGTTGCGGGAACTTACATATCCCATATCCGACTTGCGTACCCGACTCAGTTGTTCTTAGGCCTTTATTGTTAAAATTAAAAGTTACTATAAAGTCACTAAATTTTCACTGTAGCAGGGTGCATTAGGTTGGATTTACATGTTGATGTAAATGCAGAATAAAAAACCGAAAATAATGAGAGTGAAAAGGACAGGGATATATCACTATCCTTTTCACATTCATTATTTTCGGTTTTGCATTCTGCATTTACATCAACATGAAAATCCAACCTTAGGTTTCAGTCCCATGACGCCGCGAATGCAAAATGCAAAGCAGGAAATAATGAGTATGAAAAGGATAGCTATATCTTTCTATCTCTTCTGCTCTCATGATTTTCTGCTTTGCATTCTGCATTCGCGCCAAAATGGGACTGCACCCTTAGTTGACGAAAAAATTATGACAAATGTCGAGTGGAGACAATCGAAAACAACCAGGTAACTTTCCAAATGCGCCACTGGACAAATACGCCACCGGTCAATTGAACCACTTTTGCTATAGTTTGTTGAGAGTGAAATATCATTTGTTAAAAGTTTCGACAGATGGAGCTACGGGATATTTAAGTGTACTGTTTGAAAGATGTGACTAATGTGATAATTGTTTTGTTTATTAATAAATATAATCAATAAAGTGATATGTAATTTAATTAATTTTTCATTTTAATTAATTATTAATTAATTAATTTCTTATTTCAATTAATTAGTTATTAATTCACAATTATTTAGTAATTAATTAATCTTTTATTTTAATTTATTATTAATTATAATAAAATAAATAATATAATAATAAATCCTGTAATGCGTTTTGAAATATTTAAGAATAAAAACAGAATCATTTAGTAGAAAAGTTTAAGGTTATGATTACCAAAACAAAGTTTATGTTTATTTTTCGGTATGGTTTCAAATTTAAAATCAAATATCTTCATATTTGCGGCAAAAATAAATATTGTGAAAGTGTCAAGTGTTTTCAGTTTATTCTTGTGTGTATAAAATGTCAAAGTTAATTATCGTTTTGCGAAATAATAATTGTATTCGGTGTTGTTCAAATTGAAAAACAAAACAAATTTAAATATTTGGCAGATAATTGCAGTGTAAAAATTTTATTTGCCATAATTGTTTAATAATATAATTAATAAAGTGATGTGTAAATTAATTAATTAGTAATTTAATGATTTAAGTGGTGTGATAATTGATTAATTGAATCGTTAATTATTTTATTAATCAAGTGATTGAAAAAATACTTATTTTTTAAACCGGCAATTGAAAAACATTATTATTTGAGTTGTGAATTAGTTGCATAAAAAAATAAAAAATAAATTAATTAAATAATTAATTAGTGAAAGCGAAAAAATAAAATTTATGAAGTGTCTTCAAATATTAGAATCAATTTTTTGACAGACAATTACAGTTTAAAAATATTTGTCTGGTGTTTCCAGCTTATTCCTGTGTATGCAAAATGTCAAAGTTCATTTTCATTTCGCAAAATAATATTTTTATTATATGTTTTTAAAATTAAAAAAAGGAATAAATTTATATATTGGCAGAAAATTACAGTGTCAAGTGTTTGTGATGGGATTTTTCAGTAGATTTGTTTGTTTAAAATGTGAAAGATAATTTTTATTGTGCTAAATAATAATTTTATTGTGTGTTTTCAACTAAAAGTTAGGAAAAATTAATCTTTTGAAAGTCAATTACAGCGTTACAAATGTTTGTGTTGTGTTTCTAGTTTGTTACTGTTTTTGTAAAAAATTTCAAAGTGATAAATGTTTGTATTTTATATTTCAAGTTTTGCAGTTTGTGTAAACAGTGGACATTAGCAAAATACAAGTCAAACTCAAATATTATTTACTAAAAGAAACATTTACATAAAAATTATTAACATAATAGGTCCATTGAATCGCAGCTGGGAAATATAAGGGTATTTTTCATCAGAGGTAAGTAATAATAACACAGCCCCACAAAAAAAAAGTTTCGTGCGCGGCAGACCAGACTAGTCATTTCCTATGTATTTTGACGCGCTGAACACGAATCCGAAGTCCGTTTTGCTCCATCACGTCAGGATTTTTTTCTAACCTCCAAAAACCTGTCGGATTTTGAGAGGAAGGCTATTTTTTTTTTAAAATTGATGGATTCACTTCAAACTTGGTATCTAGGAGTTTTTTAGGTCGCTGCTGACGAATTTGAAGTTAGATTTTCAAAATTCAAAATGGCGGCTCCAATATGGCGGACGAATTTTGTAAAAATTGATGGATTTACTTCAAACTTGGTATATAGGGGTTTTTTGGGTCGCTGATTACGAATCTAAAGTTATATTTTCAAAATTTAAAATGGCGGCTCCAATATGGCGGACGAATTTTGTAAAAATTGATAGATTTATTTCAAACTTGGTATCTAGGGGTTTTTTGGGTCACTGATTAAGAATCTATACGAATCTTTCACATTTTGAACACCTTGCAGGGGATTCAAAATGTGACATTTCATAACAGTCTACCAAAAAACATTTTGGAGTAGCCATGGCTACTCCGAAATGTTTTTTGGTAGACTGTTATGCAGCGGGAACTGTAACTTTTTCTTTTGTAATGAATCAGTTTACTATTCTTAAGAACTGACAGTTAGGTCTCATTGCTTCGTAGAGATCAATTTGGCAAATGCACTAAACTTTTTTCATTGAGGTAATAATGTGACAATAAGATGTAAAAGTTAAATAATAAATTTTTAAGCAATGAGATACAAAGGAACATTAATATCCTCCATCCATCACTATCTTATTCCTTAAAAATACATTGTTTACCTTGTACGTTTTGCACTTTTATTGTGTTTCGGCACAATACTAATCCTGCTGCTTCGATAAATGTAGTAGGCGATGACAACTGCCCCAAAAGGGGATGTGTAGAATGATTCGCTTCCTGTTTATCGAAGTAACGAAGCCAGCGTAGGCGCGCTGCCCTGCAGGGGGACGTTAGGGTGTGAGAATGATGCCGTAGTGTGTCTGACGACGAGTTGACTTTGTCCTCGCTCTCATACTTAGGCCTGGGGAGGTATGAGGGTTATCACCCCTAGGACGGCGGACTCACCTGCGAACGTGCCAGGATCCCTAACGTGCGGGTTTTCACATAAATCATGGCTTCTCAAAATCAAAACAATAATAAAACTCCAAAGGCTTTAAAACTTAATTTTGCAGTATCAACGTCGGAACACTTATGCGACAGCAATGCAGATGCATTTTGTTACATATGTGGACAATTCGATGTCCCCAAAAATCGTAAATCAATAAATGAAAATATCAAACAGATCTACAAAGATTGTTTTGATCTTGAGATAGCCAATTAGGATAAAAATTGGGTTCCACACAAAATTTGCAGTTCCTGTTACACAATGCTAACTCGTTGGAATCACACAAAAGAAGATAAACTAAAGTTTATAAAGCCAACTTTGTGGGAAAAACCATTAAATCAAAAAGATTGTTATTTTTGCAACACCAATGTGCAAGGATATAATACCAAAAATAAAAAAAACATATTGTATGTGAACGTCTCAACTGTAAAAAAACCAGAAATTTCATGCAATCCACCTTCCTCTCCCAAAATCTTGCAAATTGACAGTTCAACTGAAGATGTTCTAGATTTTGAAAATAACGACATGAGAACCAATGATGAGGACGATTATTACCTTCCGTATGATGAACAGGAGATAAAGATTCCACAAGCATTTAATCAAGAAGAACTTAGCAATCTCATTAGAGAATTAAAATTACCGAAGGATTGTGCAGAACACCTAGCATCAGTGTTAAAGAAGAAAAACTTGTTATCAAAAGGCACAACAGCTAGCTTTTATCGAGACAGAGAAAAATAATTCCGACAATATTTTACAAAAGATGAAAATCCGTCGTTGGTATATTGTTCAGATGTTGTCGGACTCATGAATAAATTAAAACCAAATATATAAAAAGATGAAAATTGGAGACTATTTATTGACTCTTCGAAAAGAAGTTTAAAAGTAGAACTACTACATAATACTAATATTTATGCCCCAATTCCAATAGCGCATTCAACGGAAATGAAAGAAAACTATGAATATATGAAACTAGTTTTGGATAAAATTAGATACCGAGAGCACAACTGGCAAATTTGTGGAGATTTCAAGATTTTTAGCATACTACTTGGACAACAATCAGGTTTTACAAAAACACCATGTTTCCTGTGTTTGTGGGACAGTAGAGATCGAGCAAATCACTACATTAAAAAACAATGGCCAAAAAGGAATTCTTTCGAACCAGGTTCAAAAAATATAATAGAAAATCCCCTAATCGACCCTTCAAAGGTGATAATTCCGCCCTTACACACGAAACTAGGAGCAATTAAACAGTTTGTCAAAGCCTTAGATAAAAAAGGAAACTGTTTCAAATACCTGGAACAAAAGTTTCCAGATATCTCTGATGCGAAACTAAAAGAAGGGGTTTTCGACGGACCACGTATTCGCAAATTGTTAAAAGATGAGCAATTTATCACCAAGATGAAAAAAAGGAGAAAGCCGCATGGCTTAGTTTCAAAGCAGTTGTCGAAAATTTTCTGGGTAATCACAAGAGTGAAAATTGGGAGCAAATAGTTAGTGATATGATTAAAAACTTTGGTAAGTTAGGATGCTTAATGAGCATAAAGTTGCATTACTTAGACTTGCATCGGGATCAATTCCCTGAAAATTTGGGAGATTACAGTGAAGAACAAGGAGAACGATTCCATCAAAATCTGAAAGAATTTGAGCGTCGTTATCAAGGAAGATGGGATGTAAATATGATGGCCGACTACTGTTGGATGCTGAAAAGGGATATTGTACCTGGAGGCACCAATTTGAAAAGAAAACCATTACACAGATCCTTTGAGGACAAAAGAGTGCGCTACCATAAAAAGACGTGAATACCTTACTTATGTATATAAGAATTTCCATTTCTAGTTTTGAAAACCTAACTTCAGATTCGTAATCAGCGACCCAAAAAACCCCTAGATACCAAGTTTGAAGTAAATCCATCAATTTTTACAAAATTCGTCCGCCATATTGGAGCCGCCATTTTAAATTTTGAAAATTTAACTTTAGATTCGTAATCAGCGACCCAAAAAACCCCTCGATACCAAGTTTGAAGTAAATCCATCAATTTTTACAAAATTCGTCCGCCATATTGGAGCCGCCATTTTGAATTTTGAAAATCTAACTTCAAATTCGTCATCAGCGACCCAAAAAACCCCTAGATACCAAGTTTGAAGTAAATCCATCAATTTTAAAAAAAATAGCCTACCTCTCAAAATCCGACAGGTTTTTGGAGGTTAGAAAAAAATCCTGACGTGATGGAGCAAAACGGAATTCGGATTCGTGTTCAGCGCGTCAAAATACATAGGAAATGACTAGTCTGGTCTGCCGCGCACGACACTTTTTTTGTGGGGCTGTGTAATTTATGTTCACAAAAAGGCAAAAATAAATAAATTAATGGTGCCCGGAAAGCGCCTATTTAAAATCCTCTGTTTCGGCCCTAGCGCACGAACGAAATAGGCAGCGAGACGGGAAAATCGAGCGATTGACGGTCGAATTTTTTTTCGTGCACGCTCGTCCTTTTTTTTTAATTACTGGCAAACCCGTCAACATTTTTTATTGTTCTTGAAATCAATGGAAAGCTTAGATTTCAAGGAATAATTATGTTAAAGGACAATATTTTTCGTCGATTTTCCTGGACCATGCAAGAGGTTAAAGTCAAGGTAGAAAATAAGCAAAAAATTACAATTATTTTTTCAACTTTGTAACATGATATATTTAAACCTATTTAAGCAATCTCATTCAAATAGGTATCATTTTTTTCGAAATTTAATAAGCTTTCCAACGCTATAAGGGAAAAGTCTCTACGTTAATTTCCCTCAGAGTTATCTTTATTTTCACGCGAGTATGTTTTTCAGTAGTCTGTAATATTATACGAAAAAACCTTATTTAATTTATGTAGCTATATACATAGTATAAATTTTTTTGTAACATTTGTTACTTATTTTATTGAGGAAAATAGGATCAACCCACCATACTACATAGTGTCATCTCTGAATATTTTTAATAAATGTTTTAATTTTCTACTTCAACTTCACATTTTCCATTCATTAAAAAAATTGAAAAACGTGATAAACGTTTGAATTAAAAATCTATATTAATGATCATTGTATTTTATCAATACGTTCGCAGTTTGAAGTTAGTCGTTTTTTTTGTTTTTAAATACTTTTTCTGGTTTTGAATGATAAATTGATGCATTGAAAATCATTGAATATTTTCGAAGAATTTTATCAAAAAATTTGAAATTAAGGTCATTCTCTCGAAAAATTTTATCAAAATTTTTAAAAATAATTAAACTCTTCCGAGAAATTTTATCCCAATTGCATTGGAAGAAATTGAATTCTCGAGAAGAGTTAAACTAGTTATGAAAATAATTCGACGCCCCCGTTGATTAAATTTTTACTAAAAGTCGAGTGTAATAAAATTCTTCTAAAAGTTAATTTAATTCGGTAGGTGAACACTTTTTCTAAAAATTAGTTTCTAATGCTTTTTTTTCTAAAAATAGCCATCTCTAATAAAATCAGTTTTCAAAGAAAAAATTTTTTAACAAGTTTTGATTTCCAAAAAATGTTTCTTTCCTAAACAATATTTTTAAATTTTTCTAAAACTAATAATTTATTTTTTAAATGTTTCTAAAAATATTACAATTTGCAATGAATGTTCTCAAGGATTTATGTTATGCCCAACATTTCGAATCGAAGTTGCTTGCGAATTACAGAAAAAAGTATATTTCATTTTCAGCTGAACTGTAATATCAAATTCTGTTGCATCGTATAAATTTTATTATAATTTGAACTTTGTTATCAAAAAAAGCATATCAGAAATTAAACTTTGTTAGATAAAAATTTTTTTAAAATTAAACTTTGTAAGGAAATTTTTTTTAGAAATTACACTGTTAAAAAAGAATTTAGAAATTATTTCTTAGAAAAAGTGTGCCCCAACAATTTAATTTTTATTCTAATCTAATCCTCATTTAAAAAATTTTACATTATGATACCTTCAATAGGACATAGGATGTATGTAGGACATCCTTAGGACATCTTAGGATATCTACGTCCGTTCTAAAGACGTCCAAAAGATATCTCATATCCTAGAGACATCCTTAGGACACAAAATATCTTTTGGATATCTTTCGAACGGACATAGATGTTTCTAAAGATGTTCAAAGGACGATCTAAAGACATCCCATGTCCCAGTGCCCATAGGCCGTTATACTTTTAGGATATCCCAGTTATTTGTGATTTTTCATTGAACTATAAATAATCAAAATAACATCTTAGAATAAAATTAGTGAATAAATCTTTTATATTGATAAAACGTGAACACTAAATCTAATACATAAAGAGGCAGTTTTTCCGTGTGGTTTAAATTCAATCTTCTGAAAGTTTAAAGGTTCTCGGAAGATGAAATTTAACCTACACGATGAAAACAGTGAAGTTGAAGAAATTGAAAGAAAATAATTATAATTATTACCACATAATTAATTTAAGTAAGTCATATAGTCCAGTTTATAGAAACACTGCACAGTATAAGCATTCCTATATATGAAAAAGCAATATGGACAACCATATCACTATTTTATTATAAAATATTCCAGTGTTTCACAATTTTTGAGAAAAATCACTTATAGTTTATTAATAGAAGTTAGAACCTATAAAGTTGATTAAAATATTTCTTATTTGTATACTGAAATATAATTATTAATTCTTACATACAGTTTCCACAAATTTTGCGAACCTCATTTCTTGTAACAATTCAATGAAATTACTGTAAACTCACCGACGGAATAATTATGATCATTTTGATTTTTTTCAAGGTATTCTCCTTCCTCTGCTTGTTGAGGAAATTCATTCCCGCTTGAATCCTCGACTTCTACTTCGATAATATTTTCTTCTATTTCAGGATAATCCCTTGATGTCCCTGACAATTAAGAATAAAATATTTTACCAAAAAGGGTGAATTAAATTATGATTATCATATTAGAAAATATTTACTGATAAAATTTAATTTTTTTATTCATTAGAATTTACATCGTTATAATAAATTTAGCTTCATTCTAACTTATTCGTAAAAATTCGACTTATGTAACTTATTCATTTTTTTTTAACAATACGACAACTGTAAGTAAATTACATTCATATTATTGTTACATATAAAGCATGAAAATATTAAGATTCGCGGTAAAGAATCGCCGCCAAGTAAAAAAAAGATGATTTGTTATTAAAAAAATTATTTTCAGTAGCACAAAAGTTGAAATATAGTAAATATTTAGTATTTTTATCTTTTTACAATTTTTTTTTATTAAATATTTATTCATTTGACATTTTAAAACAAAAAAACTTTATATTAATGAGTTTTCATACTCTACCGAAAATAGTATTTTCTCATTAAAAAATGTCTACGTGGACAATTATGGGAGGAGGGGGGGGTTTTCAAAAGTCCACGATTGTCCACGATGGGGGGAGAGGGAGTCAAAAAAGTGTTAAAAAATTATCCACATGGTACATGCACGACCCCTTAGTAATATTAATAAAATCAATCAATATTAAAAGTTTAGTTATAAATTTTACTTGATAAACTTCTATTTCACTAATTGTTTGCAAAATTATAAAAATTTTTGGAATCAAAAACTTTTTGCATCAAAGATGTTTTGTTGGGATCAAATATATACACAACAATAGCAAATTATAAGGAGTTTTACCTGCTTGCGGTGAAGATCCGGGATCCATTGTCTTTGGGGTAAATGGTATTGAATACTGAAGTTTCGTCGATTATTTATAACTTGCAATAGAAAAATAATTCATTAAGAAATCAATTTTTAAACATTTTGATTATTTCTATATCGTGTGATAAATAAACATTTTTACCAATTATTAATGAATTACATACACCCAGACACATACATAAAAAGTAACATTGAATTCGACTTAACATTTTTTCTATATCTGCTTTTCAAATTTTCTTCATTTTCATTTAGAAAATTTAAAAAAATCTTTTTATCACAATTTTAACGTTTTCCAAATAAAAGTATTTACAAAAAATTCTTTTTGAATTATGTAACACAATGTAAATAAAATATACAAAAAAATACATATTTAAAAACATTTCTGAGAATAAAAAAAATATTTCTAAAACTTTAGTTAAGAAACATTTACAATACTTTAAAATTTATTAAGAAAGACATGAAATAAATTTTTTTCCTCCACCACGTGTTTTCCCGTAGATTAAAGAAGAAGAATATTCTTTAACATTTACGTATCAATTAGATATTTTTTAGCTTACATACTTCCCTAAATTTATTTATTATAAATTGACATATTTACCTCATATCTATGTCCAAAAAATCCATAAAATTTCAATATAACAATCACTTACAATTGATGTCTCTTTTTCCTTGAGAAATGTATTTTAACCTTTTTTAGTAACTTTTATAGTGATTCCGTAGACGCTTGCGTTCCGCTAATAGGACTTTTGTTTCCACGAACTGCAGTGGCGCTTCCAATATCCGTTTATTATATTTTAAATGGTGGATAGTTGCTTTTTATGATGAGAAATTTCTTTTTCTTTATAAAGAATAAAATTTGAAGGCAAAAAAAATTGTAGGTAATATGTATTTATGAAAAACTTCTTTATAAAAACATATCGACGAACTAATATATGACTATTAACAAATAAAGGGTACAATGACAAAAAGAGTCAAACGCCAATTCACTGTTCTTACAGGAAGTGAAAAAAACATATTTAAAAATTGTGCAGGTTATTTAAAAAGATTATTTAAAAACCGTTTCAAAATATTATTATATTTAATAAATATACAACAATTTGTTCAAAGAAACCTACATATTAACGAGAAAAATAAAAAGAACTGTTGTGCTTCAAGGTCATATCGACTGCAAACATTTTCTTTAAATATTAATTGTGAGAAACATATACAATTTAAAGAAAAACTGGAAAATTAGTTTCTTTCTATTGAATTGACGAATTGAATAAAAAAATAGTTTGTTTTCGAGAAAATTACGAATTAAGTGCTTGCTTTACAATTGATCAATACTTTCATTTTTAAATACAATTTTTTGTCAACAACTATTATAACCATAAAAATGCATTTTTTCCATTACTTTTAAAAAACATTTCACCTCCATGTGGTTTTCTTAACAATATCTTTTTTATTAATTGATTTTTTCGCACCTGCGTGACATTTTAGTTTTTGTAAAATGCAATGTTTTTAAACTTTTTATGTTATTAATAATTTTATTGAGTTAATACTTTCCATTGTTTTTCAATATGTTTGTAATAAATTAAATATGAGGTTATTTTATTATTTTAATTTTTAATAAAAACTGATTTAAATACGCATCAAAAAAGCAGCTTCCATAAATGTCACAGTTTCTTATCCCCCTTTGTCACGTCACATTTCAAAAATTTTTCACATTTATGGAAAATTATCTAGAGATTTATTTCCTTTAATAATTTAATTATTAAATTAAATAAATAACCATCAATCGATGAATATATAATTTTTTCTCAAATGTTTTTAATGTTAAAAAATACAAAATGAAATCAGGATAAAATTAAAATTTAGTACGCACTATCATATTAACAGGATGCCAATTTTTTTATGGCTTCAAATTCCGTCATTTCCCGGTTTTTCGTGGTCAATTTTCTTGGGTCCCGTACACGGTAGGAACCAGAAATTAATTTCGGTATGGCAGCATAAGCATGTACCCCCCTCCTGACGCTCACAGTTTTTAACCTTTTGAGCTCAAATTTTTCAAGCATATGTATTTTTGCTCGTAGGTTTCAGGAAAAATATAGCGAACGTGATTGGAGTTCATTTTCAGAGTGTTTTTCGCGAAAACCTCGAATTTTTTGGCAATTTTGACAAAAGCGTGTGTTTCCTCCCTGGCGCTCACATTCTTTTATCTAGAAAGTTGAAAATTTACATACTTATGTATTTGTACGTGCAGATTAAACGAAAAATATAGCGAAAAAGATTGGAGTTGATTTTCATATCAATTTTTGCAAAAAATCAGAAATTTTAAATAAAAGTTTTAAAAATATCGAAAAATCGAAAATTTTTTCAGCAAAAAATAGAAATTATTGACAATTGAAGCCGCGCGTCGAAGAGGGATTTAACTCATTTTTTATCGGATTTTAACTGTATGGAAAAGTAAAATATATTTAATATGCTCTTTCGAATTCTGCAATAAAAAATGTATAATTATAATATTATAATAGCGATCATTATAACTAAAAATTGGTTATCGTGGAAGAAGGATCTATCTGATTTCGACTGTCAATTGTTTTTCAATAGGTTATAATTAATCGACGCATTAAATTATCAGAAATGTCTAGGAAAAGAAAAAGTAAACCTTCTGAATGGAAGGACAACAAAAGAAAAAAACTCAAAGATGCAGGAAAAGCATATGAAACTCGAAAAGGAGTATCGAAAAATGAGAAAATTAGTTCTAATTGTGTAAGTAACCACATTGTAGAAGAAGGATCTATCTAAAAAATGAATCTGTCGTTATTATTTTTTTTAAACTAACAAATTTACCCATTGTATCAATCAAATGTAAAATTTTTAATTCTTTTTTATTAAAAATTGAATTTAGTATTTAAACTTAATATTTTATTAATTTTAATAATATTATTGTAAACAATCTTTTAAAACAATAATAAAAGTAATTTGTTGTAAATTACTATTTTGAAACGGAGAATTTGTATATTACAGGATTGTAATTTGATATTTGAATAATTTATGAAATACTTCCGAGAATTAATTTTTATACTTTTTGATAATTATAAAAGTAATTAAAAAATATTTCCAATAAAAAACTTTAATGAAAAGATGATTTATGAATGAAAAATCTTGGTATCGTGGAAAAAGGATCTAAGTGGAATTGTTACTTAGATCCCTCTTCCATTGTAAGAAATAATTGTTCACTTTTTTTTCGTAATATGAAGAAAATATAAAAAAAATAGATTATAGAACAGTTTTATAGACGTCTTTTAAAACATTTCAAATAATTGTTTGCTTAAAATAACTCAATTTAACTTTTTTTTCATTTTTCTCAAAACTGACTTTTTATGGTTAGATCCCTTTTCGACGCGCGGCTTCAATTTTCAAAAAAAATTTTATTCACAAACCTTTAAATTCATGAGAAAATTTAATTTTCAAAAATAAGTTTTTAAACAACGAAAATATATACTGAGGAAATTCCCGGTTGAATTATGAATTTCCCATTTTTTCCCGGCTATTTCCAAAACATCCGAGACAATTTTCCAAATCCCGGTAATTTCTCGGTGCCCTACCCAGTTGAAAATCCCTGTATACAAGATCATGCATAGTTTTATTCACATGATCATAAAATTTATAGAATTGTGAACCAATATATTAGAATATTTTTAGAAAAGTTACGGTGCTATGTGGGAGTAATATTACGCGGTAATGTTACTGTAATGTTGCAGCAATATTACGCGGTAATCTGTAGTGAATAAAAATTGCAGAAAAAAGCATATCAAATGATTAAATAAGGATAGTTTTTCTTTCTTCCTCATTAAATTTTCACTTTATTAAATTTTTTTTATAATCGTGTAATATTACAGTAATATTACTGTAACATCACAGTAACATTACCGTGTAGTATTGCTGTAATGTTTCTGCCATATTACGATAACATCGGCCGATAATATTACCATCGGGTGGACATTTTAATATTACAGTAATATTACGTGCTACTTGGAACATAAGTTTTAAAGTTATGATTGAAGAAATACTTAGGCACATTTTAATACCTCTAATAAAATAAAAATTTATTTAAAAATTTTCATAATCGAGATAAATTTCATTGTAGTTTTTAGCCTTTTTAAAATACTGAAGGTTTAATCTTTGGATAGAAAAATTGTATATTTTATTGATGTAATTGTGTAATCAATTTACGATGACTAATTTCTTCCTTTATTCCTGCTCCAACGTAACTTACGTCTTTCTTCTGCTCTCCCTTGTTTGTCGTCTGAAATTGTTGTTCATTTGTTTTTACGATTGATCTTATTTAAGCTCATTCTCATACTTTTTTATTTTCAACAAATATTTTTATTTTTTACTGTCAACATACAATTGAAGAGAAAAAAATATATATATACATATATACTCTCTTGAAATGAATCAGTGAGAATAAGTGAGTGAGTGAGTGAGATTCAGTGAAATTTAATTGAGAAATAAATGAAATTCTAATTTCAGTAAAATTTCACTAAGAATCTGTGAAATTTTATTGAATTTTCAGTCAAATTTCACTGAGAGGGATCAACGGCAGACTTCTAGTTCATTAATCAGTGAAATTGCACTAATTCAATTTAAGAGCATGCACTGAGAAAACGATTTATCTGATTCAAACAAATTTTGCTTAAATCAAACTTAAAATATATATTTGCTATACAATCAAACATATTATTTAAGTTTAATTGAAAAATATTTTTTGTTTCATTTAAAGAAACAATATATTAAATTCAAACTTAAGTTATGGTTGATTTCAAATTATTTATAATCAACTTTCAAGCTTGAATCAAGCATAAAGTTTTTAAACATATTTTTTGTTTAAATTAAAGCAGAATGTTTGAATTGAACATAATTATTCAAACAAAAAATATTTTTGAACCAAAGCAGTAGATCTTTTCTATATATTAATTGGGATAAAGCTTATAAACTGTTTTTAATTAAGCAAAATCAGTTAAAGTTATTTTTTGTATTTGAATTAAGTATAACGTTTTCTCAGTGTGTGTAATTGAATTTTCCAATATATATGTTAATGGGATATATATGTTACGGTTAAAGTGCGAAGTCCGGTGAATGTGCACATTAACCGGTCAATGTGCACATTCACCGGGCATTTTGGTAAAAGTGAGAAATCGGACATTTGGGGAAGATATTATGTACATTTACCAAGTAAATTGGTGATTGTACACATTGACCAGCCTTGGTTGGTAAATGTGAAAATTTGAAATGAGTGATTTGTTAAATAATTTTTTTATGCATATAAAATGTGAAAATGTAATGAATATTATTATTAATAAATTGATAAGATAATATTAAATATAAATTGTATTAAAGGAATAGAATTATAATAAATGAAAATGAAAATTATAAACAGAAGTAGGAAGACAAATATAAATAGAAGTTCAAATGTAAATACATATATTAATTGATATGTCAATTGTATATGAATCAAACTTTTACAAATAGGATAGATTTGTAAGCGTTAGTTATTCTTCTAGTTTAATTTTGACAGTGACACTGTGCGTACTGAATTATATTTATAAACCTAAAAATGGCTGAAAATGTAGAAATGAAAAAAATATTTAATGAATATGCAGCCGAAATTATTCAAAATAAAAATTGTGTATATTTGTCGGATGAGGAATATTCGAAAGTACTAAAGGAAGTGTGTGCGGCTAAATTGAAATCAAATAATTAAACCTGCACCGAATTTCGTCGACTTCAGTGGTATGATGTAATTACCATTGGAAAAGAGAGGAAATTAATTCAAAGTTCAACAGTCACCTACCTACTGTTGCCCAATTTGGTGAATGTGCACATTGACCGGTTAATGTGCACATTCACCAACTTCGCACTTTAACCGTAACATATACATTAATTAAAAAGCGAGGGTTTCTCCGAGAGAATCATATAATAATTATTCACGTAATATATACTTGAAAATTTTTAAGAGGAATTTTATTTAATAAGCTATTTAACTCGAAAATTTTTAAACTAAAAAAATTTTAAATTAACATTTTTTTTTGTTTAAATTCAAATTTACTTTTTAATTTACTTATTTTACATTACAATTTTCGAATATATATTACGTGAATAATTATTGTACAAATATTAATAATTTCATGTAAATTTATTTAATAAACTTTTGAAAAAATCTCGAATTAAAATTATTTTTTGATTAATTTAAATATTGAGGTTAAATCTTTCAAAATCATCGTCAATTATTATTAGTTTCGAAATATCAAATATAATGTAATTCTCTATAATAAATAATATAAATGAATACACATGATTGTAATATAAATAATCGAGGACAAAATATACATGTTGATCAATATGTAATGAGTACTTAAAATCTTTTATTTTAATTTTTTTCTATGGTTACAAACTAGAAAAAAATGTATTTGAGAAGCGTTTGACGTACGAATGTCAAATTACATGAAAATACTATATTATTTTGGGATGAAAGGTTTTAATTTGAAAATTAAATAAAGTCAGCTACTATTTAAACTCCTTTCTTTTTATCAATAAACTTCTAACTTCTTTATATTTGAAAGATTCCTTTTACAATAAAACTATTTCTGCCAACTATTAATGAATATGATTTAAAAAAAAATTAATTTTATGTTTAATAGATTATTTCTGTGAGTGTAATTCAGGACCAAAATTTAATTATACTTCACATTGATGAAAACAATTAATTTTTACTCTATGTAAAAGATAATTGTTTATTGGAGTAAACAGTTATTAATGTTACGATTACAATAAAAATAATAACACTCACGTGGATTAAGTAATGAGTAAATTTTTATTTTAAAAATTAATTGGTGAATATAGTAATGATTATAAAATAATAAAGGGCATTTGAACCATTATGACGTAACAGTTTGTTCAAAGCGTTTGTTTTAAGACTGTGACATAAGAGGCAAAATATAACTTCAAATTTAAAAAAATCAAAGTTCTACATAAATGTAAAATATTAAATGCTGTATATACACTGTAAAAAAATTAAAAAGATGACGATCACCGAAGTTGTGAGTAAAAGTTTTCAAGTTAAAAAACAACTTCAAAAAGGAGTTAATCAGTTGATTAACTCGAAAAGCATTAACTCCCTCAGCATAAATTTAACTCACAAATCGCCAACTCCTTTCACTTGAACTCCAAAAAGGGTGCAACTATTATAGAGTCCCCTTGGGAGTTAAAATTTATCTCCCTTTTTTTACAGTGTACAAAATACTGTCACAGGGTGTCCAGCGTCCGGGAAATTCGGGAATTGTACGGGAAATGTTTTTGGTGAAGAAAATGTACGGGAATATACGGGATTTTTTCTACTACCGGGAATCTTTTTTCCAATAAAATTTCAAATGTTAATGAATTTTAATATTTATTGATGAAAATATTCACCGATTTAAATTTTTAAATATTTACAATTTTATTGAATGTGTTACGTAATGCAACATAAATTAATATTTTAATAAGAAAATTTTAATAATAAATAAATTATAGTAAAATATAATAGAAAATTATAGAAAATTTCTATTATTATTATTACTATTATTATTACTATTTAAACTTCTTTAATCAATTTTGAGCCTGGATTCTCATCCAATAGCTCGGGATCATTTTGGTTATTATTTATATTAAATTTTTAGAAAAATAAGAGAAATTAAGGAAATACACAATTTTAAAGATTAAAATTTGTTAGTCACAACCTTATAAAGTGACATTAACAAATTTAGGAATCATAGGTAATTTAAATTGGAAACACATAAAGAATTTTAAATTTTATACGATTGAAGAATAACTGCCAGCTTTAAACGGCAGTATTCTTCGGAATTGGGAATAATGAAAGATTTTAATAGATTTTAGGAAAAGATTTCAAAAAGAAATAAACAGAAATAATAATTATAATTTTTTGACACTTACTTTTTATTTAATTAGTAGAAATTTTCCTGTAGATGTAAAATTATTTCGAAATGTAAATTTCTCCTTCCTTCAATGGATTTGATAAATTATAAACTTGTTGAAATTTTAAATTTGATACTTGTAATTTTTGAGAAGAACTTGTAGAATGGAGTTTTTTAGAATTTAGATTTTTAAGAGATGAATTTGAAAACTTGAAATAATTTTTTAAAAACTTTGAATGACTTGGAATGACTGACTATTGTACAGAAACATAGGTTTTTAAGGGTTTGTCCCTACCACAATTTTAGAATTTTTAAATTGGGGGAAAATAGCAAAAAAGGGGAAATTTCTTAAAGGCGGAGAAAAATCTTAAAGAGGAGGAAGATTTTTCATAGGCGTGAAAAAGGGTGTTGAGAAAATTTGCCATTGGGCCCTTTAAAAGAAAAAATGGAGAAATTCAAAAGAAAATGGTGAAAAACTCATTAAGAGTTTTTTTCTATTGGGCCTTACTGACCCAACCTACTCAGGTAGGTTGAAACTATGGGTTGGGCCTAAGGGCGAAAATTCATGAAAATGGTAGGGAGGAATTATCTTGAAAACAGAGAGATTTGAAATAATAGGGGTTTTTACTTATGGAAGGAGAAATATTCATAATTTTACATCTTTTTACAATATAGCTAATTTTTGTTATAAACAATATGAAATTTTTACTATAAATTATTATAACAATTATTATTTTAATTTTACAATATAGTTTTTGAATTATAGAAATATCTTAATTTTTAACGAAGTTACAATTTCCTAGGTTAGTTTATTTATAATTTTTATTATTATTATTAATTTTCGTTATTTTATTTAATAACATAACCTAATTTTTAATTATAATGAAAAATTGTTTAAAATTTATTTATTATATATTGTTTAATTCTAATACTATTTAACTATTATTAATTTTCATTATTTATTATTTAATTTTTATTATTAATTAACTTTATTATTATAATTTTCTATAATATTAATAATTAAACAATATTTAATTATAATTATTGAAGTTTTATCCATTATTTTATACAAACACAATAATCATTATTTATAAAATCAATGAATTGATTATTTATTTATAAATTTATTTAAAAATTATTAATTTAAAATAATATTTAATATGGATTTTATATTTTTCCATTTATATAATATATATATATATAT
Organism: Leptopilina boulardi; assembly: GCF_019393585.1. Taxonomy (NCBI): domain Eukaryota; kingdom Metazoa; phylum Arthropoda; class Insecta; order Hymenoptera; family Figitidae; genus Leptopilina; species Leptopilina boulardi. The sequence goes on from NW_026137888.1 coordinate 1,289,325, forward strand.
ATATATATATATATATATATATACACGCATACTTATACATATATATAGTGTCGATATACACACATATATATATATATATATGTATATTTTCATTCATAAAATTCATAAGTATATAGGGTCATTTGGGGAAAATGTAAACAAGGGGTAAATGTAAACAGCAGGTATTGCAGCTTAATTTACAGATTTAAAATTAAGTTCGACCCCAATATTTTAACCTCAGCTCACCTGCAACAGGTTCTGAGTATTGCTAATTTATTTTCGACAATTGTCAAAGCCATACTCCAATTTGTCGCTTAATACATGAAAGATTGAAAATCAAAGTTTTACTGTTTCAGTATTTTGTCTCGCATTTGAATAAAAATGAACTAAAAATTCAAACTAAAATTTCTAATTATTCCTTATGAATCCCTTAACAAAAGCTGACTTTGATTTTTTAATTTCGTAAATTCAGTTAATAGATAATTAAGTGTTTACATTTACCCCGAGAATTCGAAAACTCGGGGTAAATGTAAACAGAATTTCTGCTGCATTTTAAAAGAAAATAATTCAATAAATTTGCTTCTATTTCACAATTACATTATTTTGGCCCTGTAAAATTACATAAAAAACGAAATTGGATCTTCTTTTATATCTCCTTCGTGTTAGTCAGTTGCAGGTATAGACCTGCATAGTAGTGCATAGTGCATTTACGTGTTTAAAATATAGGAAAGCGATTCTTCACGATTGGTGAATAAAACTCAGGTACGTAGGAATCCTAGAATAAGAGTGAGTGATTGATTGATTGATTGATGGATTGATTGGTTGATTGATTGGACGATTGATTTATGGATTGGTTGATTGAGTAATTGGTGGATTGATTGGTGGATTGGATTGATTGGTTTATTGGATAATTGATTTATAGATTGGTTGATAGAGTGGTTGATTGGTGGATTGCTTGATTCATTGACTGATTGATTGATTGGTGGATTGATTGGATGATTGGTTGATTGAGTGATTGATTGGTGGATAGATTGGTTGCTTGGATGAATGATTTATAGATTGGTTGATTGAGTGATTGATTGGTGGATTGATTGGTGGATTGATTGGTTGATTGATTGAGTGATTGATTGATTGGTGGATTGATTGGATGATTGCTTTATGGATTGGTTGATTGATATTAATACTAATTCTAATATACGTTTTTCTATATCTTGGAATTTAAATACTTTGATTACTTTCTCCTTAGACCTTTTAAAAAAATTATTATTGAAATTTTAGAAAGTTTATAAACTTATGTTTTATAAAGAGGAAAAATTTCGCACTATATTAATTGTGTTGATATTCATATTTTCTAAATGTCAGTGGGCAGATAAATTTAGTCCAATTTGATCAATTTTTAAAAACCTCTTTCGCGATATTGAATCCGCTATTTTGAAAATTTTAAATCTGACTTCAGATTCGTATTCAGCGACCTCGAAAACCTCCGAGTAGCGAGATTTAAGCAAATTTGATCAATTTTTAAAAATATTTTTAGGTTCATCCGCCATATTGGATCCGCCATTTTTAAAATTTTAAATTTGTCTTCAAATTCGTATTCAGTGACCTCAAAAACCCCCGAGTAGCGAGATTCAAGCAAATTTGATCAATTTTTAACAATATTTTTATGTTTGTCCGCCATTTTGAAATTTAAAAATTCGATTTTAGAATCTTATTCAGCAACCTTAAAAACTTATTTTCACCAAGTTGAATGAAAATCTATTAAAATTTATTGAAGTTATTCAAGTTTTTACATTACTAGTTTTGTTATGGTAATGATTGCTTATTTTATATGTTGCATATCAATCAATTGGTTCAATTATTTTACATCTACCAAGAATTTTTTTTTAGTTTTTACATCCCTTTACACAGTAGTATACTTGGGATAACTTTTTTCTTAAACCTCTTTAAACTACAGGGGTGTTTACATTTACCCCGAATTTTGGGAAAATTTCAAAATCTCGGGGTAAATGTAAACAGTCAGTTTTAAGCGATTCAAGTTGATCAATATTTTTTTGTACCTCATAAAATGTTTCTAGGGAAGTGAAGTAACAAGTTCATGCTGTAGAAAACCGGAAGTATTGTTTTTTAAAATAAAAAACTTACGTTATTGTTGAAACTAAGCAAATCCGTTTACATTTACCCCAAATGACCCTACGTATATAATATTTAATATTTTGTGAAAGTTACAATTTTTAAAAAAAAGAATGCATTATTTCTTAAATTATGTATTAAAATTTATATACATATACACTCATAAATTGTGAGGCATAGCACAATAAGATCATATACTGTAGATCTTATCTTTTCGGACCTTCGGTCGCCTGGCCCAAACAATAGCGGAATGCAGTAAACTTTATATTGCGGGTCTCTATGTTGATTTTTGTATTTTAGATAAATTGAGTATTATAAAGATATAATTTCAGAGAATTTTCAAAATCAACATTCAACCCTCAATATAATGTTTACGAAAGATTATTACTTTTGGAAACATATTATCTTGTTTTTGACAAAAGAGGAAAAAAAAATTATATATAAATGTAGCCAGATGTAACAAATGTAAAATTCAAACATTTCAAATTTTAATTATTGAATATTTTTAAAATAACTGAAATTTACAAGAGCCACAAATAAGGTTTTGTGAAATAATTGAATTTCAAGAAATTTAAACTTGAAATTTTTGTAAATTTTATTTTAAACGACGAAAACGTGGAAATTAGATTCGAAATTTTCAATAAATTGGACGAAAAATTAAAATTTCTTTGAATTCACTAATTTTAAAGTTCAACCAACTAAACGACGTTATATTATGGCTGAAAAACTGAGGACCGAGTTGAATTGTCTCGAGTTGTATTTTTAAGCGACGAAAACTTGGAAATTAGATTCGAAATTTTCAATAAATTGTACGAAAAATTAAAATTTCATTGAATTCACTAATTTTAAAGTTCAACCAACTAAATGGTGTTATAATGAGGCTGAGAAACCGAAGACGGAGATGAATTGTCTCAAATTAAATTTTTAAACGACGAAAACGTGGAAATCAGATTCGAAATTTTCAATTCATTGAACAAAAAATTTTAATTTCTTTGAATTCAATAATTTTAAAGCTCAACCAACTAACTGGTGTTATAATGAGGCTGAGAAACCGATGACCGAGTTGAATTGTCTCGAATTAAATTATTAAACGACGAAAAAGTGGAGATTAGATTCGAAATTATCAAGTCATTGAGCGAAAAATTAAAATTTCTTTGAATTAAGTAATTTTCAAGTTCGGCCACCTGACCCACGTGAATTGATTACCGGTAAACTCTGCGAAGTAGCTCCGCGGAATTCCCGCAGAGCAGCTCCGCGGATTTTCCGCGAAATTTCCGCAAATTTTTTTTTTGCATAATAATATATTTATGTTATTATTTAAAGTAATATAATATTAAATGCAATACATTCTATTTAAATTACGTTTTATACTTTAGTTAACAACTGAGACAAGATTTACTGTTAGACACGTCAATTTTTTGAAAAAAAATATTGATAACCTTTAGGATAGTTTCGTGGTTACAATCGGTAAGGATTTTTTAAGGATTTTAACATTTCAAGACATGATGAAAATACGAAGCATTATAAGAATAACAAATCGATGCCACTCAAGAACTAGGCAGCAGCAAGAATACAATTTTTTGGGGAAGTTAAACATGTCGTATAAAATTTTCATATTACAAAGCCATCAATAAGTAACGGTAACGACCGGGAAATCATTTCTTTTTCCAAACCTTTTTAAGAGCTTATAACCTGTATTTAGATTATAATGTTATTTTCTGAAAGTTTTAATTGTAACCTAATTTAACCCTACTAAAAATTAAAATATATAATGAGTGAAATAAATTTTATTAAATAAATAGAAATCAGTATCATATGGCAAATGCATTTTTATTTTTTTATTAATAAAATTTTTATATGAAATGAAGTTTATTATTGTCTTATAAAAAGGATAAATACAAGTAAAAAACTATTTAATCTATTATATATTTAACTCTCTTTAATGCAATAATCTGATATCAATTTTGGGATTACTTTTTTAAGTAGAAAAGAAAAATACATACATCTTTACCGGCTATAACCGTGAACCTATTTTTATAGTTTTCAATTTTTTGTTAACAAAATTAGTGTCAAAGTCTTCTCTCACTTGTTAACTAAAAATTAAAAAGTAATTTTAAGTAGAATATACTCAATTTAATTTTATATTATTTTAAATATTAACATAAATATATTATTATGCAAAAAAAAAAATTTGCGGAAATTCCGCGGAGCTACTTCGCGGAGTTTACCGGTAATCTTTTCACGTGGGAATGGCGTTATAATAAGGCTGAGAAACAGAAAACCGGGGTAAATTATAGCAAAATTATTTTTTAAACGACGGAAATGTGGAAATTAGATTCGAAATTTACAAATCATTGAACGAAAAATTAAAATTTCTTGAAATTCACTAATTTTAAAGTTCGACCAACTAAATTGCGTTCTATTATAGCTGAGAAACCGAGGACCAAGTCGAATTGTCTCGAATTGAATTTTTAAACGACGAAAACGAAGAAATCAGATTCGAAATTTTCAATTCATTGAACGAAAAATTAAAATTTCTTTGAATTCACTAATTTTCAAGTTCTACCAACTAAATGGCGTTATATTAGGACTGAGAAACCAAAAACCGGGTTAAATTATCGCGAAATGATTATTTAAACGACGAAAACGTTTAAATTCGACTCAAAATTGTCAAGTCATTGAACGAAAAATTAAAATTTCTTTGAATTCAATAATTTTAAAGCTCAACCAACTAAATTGCGTTATATTATGGCTGAGAAACTGAGGACCGAGTTGAATTGTCTCGAATTGTATTTTTAAGCGACGAAAACTTGGAAATTAGATTCTAAATTTAGAAATCTTTTATCGAAAAATTAAAGTGTTTTTGAATTGACTATTTTTATAGTCAGTCCAACTAATTTCCGTTGTTTGAAACTTGGAAAACCGATGACCGAATAGAATTTTTCCGAATTCTTTTATCAATGAACGAAATCGAAGATGACGATAATTGAATCTAAATTTTTAAAATCACATTAACACGTTTCTTCTTTCTTGAATTCCATATCTTGTTTATTTTTTTTTTGTAGTCCTGTTCACTCAACTTCTGTCTTCTGTGGGTTTGGCCATTACAATTTTTCTTCTGATTCCCTCGTGGTTTGTTAATTTTGGATTCTAGTTTTCCGAGTGTCAGGTTTCCTGTAATTTGTCAAGAAGTAATTGGTTAATAAAAATTTTTATTTGGTTCATACTTTTTTTAAATTAAAAATTTTTGATTGTTTGTTTAACTAGTTAAATGATACTTGACAAAAATGAAGATTTTCTACAGTATAATCCTGAATTGTACTCATTCCATTAAGGACTTGTCGAAAAAGAAATTTCTTGTTGGCTTTAAAAGAATATTATGTATGTTTTTTTGTTTCCAATATATTTTCAATTTTGATAATCTGGCTTCATCAGTCCTGACTAGCTTCCTTATTCTGTAGTTGAATTTCTTGACCTCAATATACGTTTAATCGGCGCCTTTTATTCAACCGTACAATTTTGTCCATCGTTGAATTTATCCCCATCCTTCTTTCACTCATCATAGGTCAAAAGATACGTTTAAACTTATCTGCAATAATAATTGTTTGTTTTATTTTTAATTAAAACTATTATTATTATTACTTACCTCTGATGAAAAATACCCTTATATTTCCCAGCTGCGATTCAATGGACCTATTATGTTAATAATTATTATGTAAATGTTTCTTTTAGTAAATAATATTTGAGTTTGACTTGTATTTTGCTAATGTCCACTGTTTACACAAACTGCAAAACTTGAAATATAAAATACAAACATTTATCACTTTAAAATTTTTTACAAAAACAGTAACAAACTAGAAACACAACACAAACATTTGTAACGCTGTAATTGACTTTCAAAAGAATAATTTTTCCTAACTTTTAGTTGAAAACACAGAATAAAATTATTATTTAGCACAATAAAAATTATCTTTCACATTTTAAACAAACAAATATACTGAAAAATCCCATCACAAACACTTGACACTGTAATTTTCTGCCAATATATAAATTTATTCTTTTTTTAATTTTAAAAACATATAATAAAAATATTATTTTGCGAAATGAAAAGGAACTTTGACATTTTGCATACACAGGAATGAGCTGGAAACACAAGACAAATATTTTTAAACTGTAATTGTCTGTCAAAAAATTGATTCTAATATTTGAAGACACTCCATAAATTTTATTTTTTCGCTTTCACTAATTAATTATTTAATTAACTAGCTAAAAGAAACGCGCGTACACGCGCGTGGTATCTATAATTTTTTATAAAAAATTAAAAATTTATTTTTATTTGACGAAAAGTTATCGGAATTTTGATCTCTCAAAATTAATAATGTTATTTTTGAAATCGTTACTGTATTACTATTTCAACATTATGGTGTTATAATAATATAATACCTATTATTGCACAGTAAATGTGACCTTTAAATTTTGTACTCAAATAAAGATTATATGCTACGATAATCGAATTGTTAGCAATATATTTAATTCACCCATCTCAGGGTCCATGCAGGGTGAATTCCTATTTTGTTTACCACAAGGCCCATGAACTTAAAATCGCTTTACAATGTTAAAAAGTTCTGGATTCTTTATTTCGTCTGTGATTTCAGCACATATCATTTTATTTAAAGTTTCTGAATCGCAAATTTGTGTACGTCAACATATAGTTAAACGCACATGTGGCAATCCACGCTTTTTTCTTCTATATGAAAGACGATACATATAAAATTGTAAATGAATAAAATTACAAGTACCTTGAGTATGCTTAAGGTTAACAGTCCATCCAGGATCACCAGAAGAAAACATTGTAGGATATGTCATGGGATCAAAATTTTCCCTAACAATAAGACTAGAAATTATTTTCTTATTATTTTCTGTTGTGCATACTGAATTTACATCAACATGTAAATCCCTCTTCAATTACTGTAGATAACTTCTTCATCTTACAGGACAAATTTTTTTCTTTGGGTATTTTCTTTTCATTCTCAGTTTCAGTAGACAGAACTCTGTGGTCATTTTTACTGGGAAAAGTCTTTAAAAAATATGAAAGGTTTAGTTCACCATTTTGAAGTTCTTTAGCTCGATTTATGAAAAGACAATTCCAATCATTCTCTACAAATAGAAATCCTAATATTAGACATTCTAACTGCCGGAAAATGATTTAATTAATTATTTTCAAAAAATGATATCAAATGCTTGCTCATTATATTATTATCAGTTTCATAAATTAATCTTTTAATTTACACTGTTAACCAATACCCTACTGAAAATCCCCACATAGGCTCCTATATAGGAAGCCATATGGTTTCCTATACAAAATCGTATACGTAATTGGAACATGAATTTGAATAGGAAATTAAGTAGGAATTATCATATGAATGCACATTATATCTTAATATCATGCGCAGTAGTTTTCTTCAACTTTTTCAGCTGCGCATTAAATTTTTTTCATCTCTGTAGTCTATCAGGAACCTCTACTATTGAAAGATATATATCTTAGAGTTGAAAAAAAATTCATATTATAGGAATTGAAATAGGAATATACATAGGAATGTACATTCCTGTGTGGATGTGGATTCATATGATAATTCCGACTTAATTTCCTATTCAAATTCCTGTTTCAATTACGTATACGATTTTGTATAGGAAATCATATGGTTTCCTATATAGGGACCCATGTGGTTTCCCATATGGAAGCCTATGTGGGAATTTTCAGTGGGGTACAGATGTTGCAAATGCTATTGCATTATACTTCACACTTAACTGTATTAATCGGTTGTTGATCAACATTTACAAAAAATTCTGTTGGTTTAAAAGGAAACAATCTAATTAAATATTCTATTTGATGAATATTCAAACACCCTGCATTAAGGCTATCAAAAATATAAAGTCTTACTCTATCGTAATAAACACAAATCCAATGACCAGAATTGTTATCACCGCTATAAACTATTTGAATATTTTTATCTCTTTCTCTAATTGGAACAATTAAATCAAGCATTTGTAAATACAAAGTACTTTGCATAATGAAAAAAGAATTAGAATCATTTTTTAATAATTCTTGAAATTTATACATATTCATATCATTTAACATTTCATTTACATTTTCAATAATTTTAAAATCGTCATTACTTAAAATAAAATACTCTTCTATGTTCGACATGGTATCCTTCTTCAACTTTTAAACTGTTAATAAAGCCATTTTTCAAAACAAATCGTTTATTTTAGTTTATTGCTTTAAAAAATTTACTTACATGTGTTTCACCTATAAAATATTTCATTAACTATAATTCAGCTAACTAATGCAACAATGATAGTCTTACATAAACGTGAATTAGCGTTGTTTAAACTTTTTCCATATTATATTATTTTCGATAATGATTATTATTTGACTTATTTTCCTCTGCACTTTTTATTAATATTCAAATCAATATTCAACTCACAAACTATTATTTAACCCATAAAACAAATTCAACCCTTAAAACAATATTCAAACCTCTTTCTATTTAAATACTTTTCCAAAAGCCAGCATCCTCTATTATCAAACAGTCAAAATTTTTTTTTCAATATCGAAATATATTCAATACCAATGTTATCCAATATCATATTTTATTATCCTCAAAATCCAAATATCTTTAATGCCAAAATTATCCAATAACAAAAAATTTTTCCAAAAGCCAACTTCCACTATTATCAAACAATCAATATTTTTGTTGCATTATCAAAATATATTCAATACTAATGTTATCAAATATCTTTCTTTATCCTCAAAATCGTAATATCTTTAATGCCAATGTTATCGAATACCAAGAAAACTAAATGGATTGAAGTATTTTTTATATGAAACATTTAAGACAACCAAAAGAAACAAATATTTTCTATACCAATATTATGCAATATCCATGTTTTATGCATAAAAAAATTATTCAATAATCAATGTTTTATCTTCAAAATACATATATAATTATTAATACTATACAAAAATAGGAATATATTTTTTGGGCCCAATACAAAAATGAAAAAGACAAATATAATATAACAAGATTCAACACAGTTATTGATAGACAAATTGCAGAAAAATATTATAAACTATATAATAATCAAGTTAAGTTACCTGAGACTATTAGAAGCTTTTTTAGCGACACTACTACAATGTTGTTGCAACGGTAGACTTACATCAGCATCTTAAATCAGCAGTAGCCGTTTCACTCCATTGAGGAGAAGTGTTATACCCCTACTCTACCAATCCGGGCCTATGTTAAGTTCTCGCGTGAGGCAGATATTACGGTAGGCCTGAGTGGCGTCCTCGGGGACAGATGTTGGTAAGTTGAGTATGGATACACCACTTCCACTCACGGGGATTAAACGGTTATTATCTATATCGCATATACAATAATAAAAAAAATTTCCCTCAACCCAAGACTGTTAGGACGAATCGAGCGATCACAGATTGGGTCCTAAAAAGGGAAGTGGTATATCCTCACTCTATCGGCCTGTCCCGGGCTCAGACCTCGAGTATGTCAATTACAGCGGGGGCTTGTGTGGCGTTCTCGGGCTTAATGACAATATTATTTTATGACGCTTAATGAGTTTTTCAAAAAAATTATAAATTTTTTAATTATAAACATTGTTTAATTTATTTTGACATATTCGTTTTCCTCAGAAGTTCACGATTACGAGCATATATTGCTCCAATAATAGTAAATGTTAATATTGAAAAGTTTTATAATTTTAGTTCAATTCAATAAACCTACATGATGTGTTTTAAACCGATTTAACCCAAAGGTGCTGGCACCAAAAATTTTCTTCTTGCTTCTTATTCTCCAGTACATATAACCACATGGTGGTTGTTCGGGCCGGGCTGGTAAAGTGGGGGACACAACTTCGCCTTACAGGACAGTATTTAAAAGGTCACGGACCATCTTATGAACCCTCAACCGAAAGCTGTTTTGACAAAAAAAATTTCAGGTAGAAACCTTCGACAACCCTAATTATCAAAGTAAAGATATATATGTATATATAATCTAATAATAATGAGAAAATTCAAGTACTAAGAAAATGTGAATGAATGAAGGAATGAATACAAAGATTATTATTCTATAATATATTTTTTATTTTTTTATGCAACTAATTCACAACTCAAATAATAATCTTTTTCAATTGCCGGTTTAAAAAATAAGTATTTTTTCAATCACTTGATTAATAAAATAATTAACGATTCAATTAATCAATTATCACACCACTTAAATCATTACATTACTAATTAATTAATTTACACATCACTTTATTAATTATATTATTAAACAATTATGGCAAATAAAATTTTTACACTGCAATTATCTGCCAAATATTTAAATTTGTTTTGTTTTTAAATTTGAACAACACCGAATACAATTATTATTTTGCAAAACGATAATTAACTTTGACATTTTATACACACAAGAATAAACTGAAAACACTTGACACTTTCACAATATTTATTTTTGCCTCAAATATGAAGATATTTGATTTTAAATTTGAAACCATACCGAAAAATAAACATAAACTTTGTTTTGGTAATCATAACCTTAAACTTTTCTACTAAATGATTCTGTTTTTATTCTTAAATATTTCAAAACGCATTACAGGATTTATTTTTTTCACTTCATTATTTAATTATTTAATTGATTAATATTTTATTTTTTTAAACGGGTTTCGTAGGCCGTGCACGGATACGGTACGGCTTGTACCAAGAGATTACGGGTTTCTTCTCTGGTGTTAATTCCAAGGTAGGAGAGGGTGCGATGTAAGGAGCACTCTCTAAATCGCGTAAGAGATCCTCCATTGACTGAGTACAGACGTTGGTGGAGATTGGCCGTGGCGTATAACGTTCCGTACGGACGTACGATGGACTGTACGGCTCGTCGGTTACGGGAAGCTTTTGTTGAGTGGCTTCTTGGTTAGCCAATCGTTTTGCTTGTTTTTGTAAAATGAATCTTTCCTTTCGACGTCGTCGGTACTCAAGTCCGGCTTGACTTTTTTGACGTGCAGTGCGACGTTGGCTCATCTACGGAAGGAAATGACATGGTGAAACCTTTGGAGGTCGCAGGTTACGGTATCCGTTACCAGATTTGCTGAAGTGTATCCTCTGTATCGCAGGTCCTGAGGTGGCTGCACCTGGAGGCCACGTCCCGCATCTAAAACGTTCGTGGAGATAACGTCTTTGCGGTAATGGCGCTTTGCGGCTCTTGCACAGTACGTAAACGCTCGTAAAGAGAGACTCCCCGTACGTTTACGTTGGCGAAGCGGCACCTGGTGGTCACGTCACGTGACGGCGACGTGGAAGAAAGTACTCGCCGTATTACGGATTAGAATGAAGGATGGCTCTAGAGGCCTAACGACTCGATAAGAGTGGCTTCCCGTATCGTTAGGCGGGAAATGAGGTGACGTCACTAGGTGGTCCCTGTGTCCGTACCCTAATCCGACTCGTAAAGAGTGACTCCCCGTATCGGATTAGCGGGCCAGAGGCTCTTTGCGGCTCTACACGTAACGTAAACGCTCGTAAAGAGAGACTCCCCGTACGTTTACGCCAGTGAGGCGGCACCTGGTGGTCACTACACACACTGAAACGACTCGATAAGAGTGGCTCCCCGTATCGTTCGGTGAGGGAAGTTCAAAGATTCAAAAACTTACCGTGGTAAGTGGAGTACTGCTCTGGTTGAGGATGCGTGGCGAACACGTTGTCCCGGGTAGAGGCAGGTTTGAAAGAATACTCTGGTGAATATAGTAAAAAAGACTTTATTCGATAGAGGAGCGAAATGATACAAAGTGCAAGGTATCGATCGACTGACGAGTGATTTCGCAACTCAGCTTATATATACTTATCACGTCATCTTGACTGTGAGAGAACTAATTTTAACATACATTTTGACTAAAAATCACTCGTAGCGTTAAAATTATAAACTAAAATTTATTTTAGAACTTAGAAATAAACGTTCATACTGCTAGTAATACTCTAATGAAAAATCGCATGCATACATAATTTTATTCTAATTTAATTAACTAATTTTAGTGAAAAATATCACGCCAAAGTAGCCGGAGAATAGGATGCGCTAGGAGGTTAGTGATGGGCCTTAGAAGTTTTGACTATGAGGAAAAAGTAGGAGGGTAAAAGGAAAATGGAGGATACTATGCGTGTTTTTGAAACTGAAAAATATAAAAGTCGATTAAGATTTTAGAAAAATATAAGAGCTAAACAGAAATTATAAACGAACAATATTGCATTAATAATCCTATATACTATAACGTGATTTTTACTTGATTGATTATTTTTATATTATTTTTACTTTAATTTTACCAAAAACTATTAATTTTAAATTATATCTTCTCACGTTACTTTATTTTTAATTATTTATTATTTTTAAGACGCCAAGTTATTTTTATGGAAAATAACTAAACCATTCTATATTTATTTGAATATAATATAATATCCGCCTGCTGGCTCAGCACGTCATTGTTTTGTACCAATGACCCGCGGAGAGTGGGGGGGAAAGGATAAAGACACAAGTAAAACACTTCACTTAATTTGTTTCATTATAATTGCTTTAATTAATGACTTTATTAATTCAAGTATTCGGCAGAAGGCCGAATAATAACCGACATCCACTTTTGTTGACGAATGAAAATTATAATTTTTATTATTGATTTGACAATAATGCCGATCTGGCTGACAAATTATTTATTATACTCGGGACTCACCGTCTATACGACGCCGACCCCTCAGCGAACCTCGTCCTGACATTATTTCTTTTTTTAATAATTTCTACACTATTATTTTTATCAAAAAGAAAAGCGGCTTGTCGCTTACTACACTTCGAGAATGAGAATGACTAAAAATGGCTGACCTGTCACGCTAGTCGGCGTCTCTTTGTGCGCTTTCTTTTTAGAGGTGAGTCCCGGTGAAAGTAATTAATTACAACTTTTTCTTTATCGATAATCAATTTATCACGAGTCGATATTTTTCATGAATCCGGAGGGTAAAGTAGAACGCTACCGTGCCACAGCGCATCGTAGCGCTCTCTATCCAAAATGGCCGCTCCCATTGTTGTGACAGCTGAGTATACAAATGAATTTTCGTCTTCCTGGTGCTCTTCTTATTCGGGAATCTCTTCCAAATATATACACCAGGAAGCACTTCCCTTGTGGTACATCGAACATCATTAATAATATTGAAAAGCTGACTCATTTTGTTGAATCGGAGAATTACTCCGATTAATGTCCATTTTTTCATGAAATAGAAAAATAATAAAATGATAATGTGGACAACAATTTACTGTTTCCTTGAATCGATCTGGCGAGTCAGCAGGTATATTTAATTTTATTCAACTATTGCTTAATTTAACATTTAATATTTTTACAATTCTCTTGTTATTTTATTACTTTTGACAAACATACTGATTTTTATTTGTTTTTAGAAATGATGGTGATTCCCACCCTGGAATATTTATTTACTATTTATCCATAAAAAATTAAGGAATATTGTGACGAGCATAAAATGCCGCGTCACAATACTTATATTTAGTATTAGTATTATATTATATAATAATATTATACTATATACATATATGTAAATAATAATTATTATTTATGCATATTGATAATTTCCATTTAAAGGAATAAACTATTAAAGAAAATAATTCCTAATGTACATATATACATATACTTCATGCACGTATATATGTATTAAACCTATATAAGACAAGATGGAACCTCGAAACTATTTATTTAACTGTTTTTTAATACAAAAATGCATCAGTTTTTGATGCGGGTCCCAGAAATTGAGAGTAGTGGCATCGGGCCTTGTCGCGTTGGAGAGAAGTAGTGAGAGTAGAGAAGAGTGGGAGGTGCGAGAGTGAAAGAAATGGGCCGCTCGGAGTGAGAGTAGCCAGCGAATGGAAAAGCGAGGAAAACTGAAAGTGAAAGGGAGGAGCGAGAAAAGGATAATGGAGGAAAAATACACAGCCAACGCGTTGTCAATGTCTCGGCCAAGGACAGGAAAGCATAAAACGTAAGCAATGCTAAACTTTTATAAAAGTCTAGGATTGCCGACGCTATACTTTCCCGTCACCACTAACAGTGACGTGTATCACTGTGTAAGCTTACCTTAACTTTACAGTGTAAGCTTACTGTAAGGCGGAAGTTTTAAGATGACCTCAAGTTTACTGCAGGCTTACACGGTAACCTTACAAACCCTACAGATATCGTTACAGTAACCTCCCAGCAAGAAGTCGTGCTATGTGGGACTTCTTAATTATTTAGCTTTAACAGATTTAAATTAATAATAATTTTTAAGTCTAAATGTAAAATTTTATATGATTAAATAAAAAATGTAATTAGAAATTTGAATACCTTATAGAAAAATTTAATTAATATTCAGGGTTTCTATGATGAACAAAAAATTTTAACAAGAAAATATTATTTCGTCATTGTATACTTTTCTCCCATGTAAAGAGATTGACTATCTTCAAAAATATACACAGGTAGATAAAATAATTTTAAATTTTATATGTAATTAAATAATTAAATTTATCACTCGGTCGCTTTAGTTAAAATATGTAATTATTTTACGGTTTTTAAATTTTAATTGAAAATTTTATTGATGAACAATAATAGACAATACTTAACATTTTACTAAAATAAATAATTTGAAAAAATTATCAACATACTTTTAAACTTACACCATTTTATCAAGTCCTTGTCCTCTTATTGTTGACTGTTTCAAATAATTCTTAAAGTTAGAAATTACTCTATATCTACAGAAATTCAGCTGAATAAAAAACGAGTCACTTTTATTTTCTCCAGACATTACAATAAATTTCTTAACTTGAAAAGATTTTTATTAATTTTTAACTAAAATTTGCTTTTTTCTATTATTATAGTTCTCATTTTAATAGGTATCAGACCAATATCAGCTATGATTCTTTATATGGGTCGATGCATAAGGCCAGGTGCGGAAATTTACCTGTTTCAAAAAATTTGAAATGTCTGAGCGAACAATTAAACAAATTATTAAGAAATCAGGACGAAACTCCAAATGAAAGTGAGGTGGATAGTAAGATTATTGAAGCATATTTGAAACGAATACAGACGAGCAGTGGGGATGTCGCCCTTGTATTCGGGACTCCCTCACTTCTTAAAAAGAATAAGGTGTTATATCTTGATGTTGGATTAAAGGTATAATTGATACGTAAATTTCGACAGCTATTTATATTTTAAATCTAAATTTTTGGTCTAATAATTGCTCTTGGATTTATAAAATTATCAATATAAACATTTTTTCCTTAAAAATAACCTAAAATTTTTTTAAAAAGGTAAACTTAAACTTACTTAAATTTAACTTTAAAACTTTTATTTATTTGTCACATAAATTGATGGTTTACATCTACATTAAATTTAAACTTGAAAATTTTACTTTTCTAAAAATAAAATTACGATTCTTTTATTATAAATTTGAGTGCATTTAAATAAAATTATTCAATTTCCTTCTCTTTAAATATTATAATTCATAATTTCCTATTTGTAATTCATAAATTCACAATTTCGATGTTAATATTTTAATAATGGAGATTATATAAGTCAACCACTTAATAATTTTCTTTAGAAACTGCAGCACTAACGGCTTAAAATTGTTAATTGTGCAACTGCTCTTTGGTTTGCCCTATGAATTTTATTGTGCAATTAATTTACCAAATGTAAATTTAATTTTATTTTTAGAATTTTTATTTGATGTATAAATTGGTGTAATAAATTTTTTAGATACAGATTACACTAAGCAAATTGGAGGTGAACATTATAACGCTTATGGTAGAACAGGCAAAAAGAGTAAGTTCGATTTAAATATTTAATGATATTGAAAATGTTATATTTTTAATAGATAGTCAAATATTTAATTTAGCCAATAATTTGTATTTATTTAATATTGAAAAATTTTAATTTAAAAAACAAAATATTTCATTATAACACTTAAGAAATATTTATTTCTTTGTTGTTTAAGTAAATTTATTACTACAAATGCCCACAATATTATTTTTATTGAAATTTCAGGGAGCTGTTGCTTTATGCGTTATTAGTGAAAAAATCAATGAAGAAATATTCGAAAAAGTTTTTCTGAAAGTTAAGAATATTAGTTTAATGAATACAGAAAATGAAGATGAGCTTATGCTCCAAGTAATGGATGGAATTACAAAAAGAAACCAACAACTGGACGTTTCAGATGAGCCATTTACCACAATACTGGGACCTTACAATGTAGATGCCATAGTGTCAGCGAAGAAAATATGAATTAGAAGAAAATATGAGTGAATTATAAGACTTCACTTCATGATTTTCAACAAATAAATAAATGATAGTATATGTGTAACGAGTGTGAGCAGTTGGCGTTTTTTGAATAAGCTCTTTTTGGAACGAACTGTACGCGAGGCGAAGCTTCACCGATAGCGAGTTCCAAAAGCAGCAAATCATCACACAAGTTACTAACGATTCTTTTTATAATAAAGTGCAAAAACATGGTGTTATTTTAACGCGTGATACACTTGGTGTTAAAATAACACTACTAGAACCAAAAGGGCATGAAATTACGAAGATTACTTAATTATATTAAATTTCACTTAACTAATCTTTTTTGCAGATTATAATGTTACAATCGCGATCATCAGATTACGTAATTCCCTGTAGTTTTCTGGCAGCAGCAGTGTCAAAGATCGCATAAATTCTCTCAACAGAGAGGCAAAACGCCTGAAAGCCAAAGAGTGCTTAGAATTAGGTACATTTATTAAAAAGGAATTCAAAAAATTCGGCGAAATTGTATGCGTTGATGAAACTTCTCCATATCGACGAAGCAATATTTTTTAAGTTTGTCTTTTGCGGATGCAAAAGCAAATATTTGGAAAAAAAATTGACCACACTATGGATCTTACTCGGTAATTCCAATAGATATATAAATATAGATATATGTATAGGTGTATACAATAGGATACTTTTACTTTTGTCTTAATCTTAATCCAAAATCATAAATTTACTTAATTTCTGGCAAAAATTCTTGAATTATAAATAATTTTAATTGAAAATTTTATAGAAGTTTTTTAAAAATTATGAAAAAGACATTTAAAAGAAATATTTTTTGAATTAATTGAATTTTTTAATATATTTTTAATTAAATTAAATTGTGAACAAGTGGATTTTAGAATTATTTTAAATGAGCTTTCTTTTCTTCTTTTAATAATTAAATTCTCAAAAAATGTGTACTCAATAATTATCAGTTTAATTAATTAGAAGAACAATTTTAGTTAAAAATTTTAGAAATCATAAAAATAATTTTAGAGAAGTTATAGAAGCAATTTTTATAAATTATTCAGTTTGAAAAGGTTTTAAAATGAAAAATTTTTGAAAATCTTAATTCCCATGGAAAAATAATATTAATCGAATTTCCAAATTTACGACATAAATTTCTAATTTTGTTCTAAAATGACGATTTTTTAAAAATTTGGAAATATTTTCAATAGAATTTGTTATTTACTTTATATTTTTCTTTAAAAATCCATTTTATTAGGAAATTTTTCCAATTCTTTGTAAGAAATTGCAATTCTGACCGGAAATGTTTTTTCTTTAATTTTGAATATATTTCTAGTAGTGCATATTTAATCATAATTAGAATATTCTTTAGGATACAAGAAAAAGTTAACATTCAGTCTGGAAATCAAGGGAAAGTCAAATCAAATTTTTGTAGCAACGTTAAAATTCAATAAAATTTTGAAATACTTGTACATCAAGTTCATGAATAATCTACAAATTATTTCAACTTTTCATATTTTAGAATTGAATTAGTGTTTTATTTAATTTATATAGATAGGTTGACTTCTATGCTAAGGAAAGAAGCGGAAATGATGGAAAAATTCACTAGTGGACAATCAGTCAAAAATTTCCATGTGATTAAAGACATAAATACAGAAACATTAAGAATTAATGACATTGGAAACATGATGGACGTTGGTAAATTCTTTTTTCATAATACTTTAAGGGCAGCTGGGAGAAACAGCGGTTTCGTGGTAGACTTCTCATTTAAAAAGAAAACAATATTTTGGGTCGGGATTTTTTGAAAAATATATAGGTATATATAGCTTCTTAATCAGTTTGCTCCCATTTAATTATCCTGACAAATCTGAACTCGAAAACTCAACTTATTAAGGAGTGAGACAACAAGCGGGAAACCACTTTTTTGGAGGTGTTTTACCCACATACCCTTAATATAATCTGTATTATTGTTAAATTTATTAGAGCACGATAGATTATATTTTTGCATACTTAAAAGTTTGAGTACAGTTAATTGCAGTTTGAGCTATTTTAAACTTTCTGACCCTCATATCTCTTAATTTGTTATTGATTTTTAATTTATCATTCTACTATGTTAACAAAAATATTGCATACGGTTATTTACAATTGATTCAGATAAAGCACATTTTCTTTTATGAATGCAGTCGGATTTTATTAAAACTGTACATATAAGTTTGAAAGAAATAAAGAGAAGTTATCTGTGATAAGTTAAAAATTTAATAATGTTAAATTATAGAATAAAATATTGCTAATTAAAAAAAATTTACATGATTTCCAAAAAATAGATGAATCGGAAGATGAATTATTACCTATGCCAACCCCGACAAACAATATCCTCACAACTAACATTGAAGAAGGTAGAGGCAGAGGCAGAGATAGAGGTAGAGGTGAAGCAACTGTGGAAGGAAGAGGTACAGGTGAAGCGTCTGTGGAAGGAAGAGGAACTGGTGAAACATCTGTGGAAGAAGGAGATAAAGGTGAAGCATCTTTGGAAGGAAGAGGTAGCGGAAGAGTTAGAAGAACAACAAGAGGAAGTAGGAAAAGAAAAACCGGTAATTAAGAAATTTTAATAATATAATTGATAGAGATGTGCAAAAACCTGGAATAGCCAAGCCCGACGAGATGTAATGTGTATTCGAGTGAATTTGAGCATATTAAACGTTCATTTTACATTGTTTTGTAAAATTACTAACTCAGTCAACAAATAAATGAATGATTACATATTTTGAATTAGAAACTCATGAAAAATAGTAAATAGCTTACAATCATTTGAATATTTAAATTCAATTTTCACGAGTATTCGAATTTACTCGAGCTTTTTATACAGCTCAGCTCGAATTCGGCTCGAGCTGCAATTGATAAGGCTCGACTTAGCTCAAAAAAGGAAAACCTCGACAAAATTCGAGCTTTCTGATCACCTATAATAATTAAAGATTTAAATTTATTATTCTAATAAGAAATTTTTTTAGTAGTGTAATTTCAAATCTTTTATACACAAGAATGAGTCTTTGAAATCTCTCCATTTATTAACATAAATAAAACAATTTGTAAATTGTAAGCACATATTTTATTGATTGTTATACATAGTTAAAATATTTGTAAAAATATATCATTGGTTTTTCTTTAATACTGTAAGAATTATAATTTTAAAAAAATATTTTAACCATTTATTCTTTAATACAAATTATACTTTTGAAAAAAGTTTGTATATTTAATTTTAAAGTCACTCAAACTTGAAAGTAAATACATAAATAATTTTAAACCGTTTAAGACTACAGAAGAAGAATTAGAAAAATGTTTAAATAAAAAATGATATCTAGTGTGAAAACTCCATTCTGTGAATGGTTATAGAGTGAAGTTTTAATACATTGAATTAATTTTATTCTTTTTGAACAAAAACATCGTAACCAGGTAAATTGTTATTACCTAGAAAATTACTCTTACATATTTTTATAAAATGATTTTCTTCTTAACTGTATTTTAAAATTATGATCACACTATAGTTTCATTTTTTTCATTCAATGCAACTCAATTGAAAAACAAAAGAAGTTTAAAATAAATAATATTATGAATAACTTACAAGGTTAAGAATATTTTTTGTTTTCTTTAAAAGTAACTAAATTCGGATGGTATAATGGATATCCAGCATTTCATTTTATAAAAAATTAAATTTTTCAATTAATTACAAGAACTAATGTGAGAGAAAAACCCCATATTTATAACAGAAAAAAATTAGTCTTAAAATTTTCCACATAACAGGATCGCGCAAAAATTTTGACAATGTTACAAATTAAATTCGTTTATCGAAATTAGAGCTTTTTCATCTAAGCTCACCATGTTTTAAATAAACGAGTAGATAATAATTTCTTTTTATTAACATTTTCTATTCTCTCCCACAAATTACAAATTTGGATTTTCTTTTACATTCTATAGAATTGCCATTACCGTCATCTTCATCGGAGTCATCTTCTTCGTCAGGGTCATCTTCTTCATCGGGATCATCTTCGGATTCTTCCACAGAGAGACGATAATCTACTATTGAAAAAAAAGATTTTTATTCCAAACCAAGTACAAATTATCTTATTCATAAAAAGATATTAATCTTTAAAATTTGTTTCTTTCAACGTATGTTAAATAATTATTTACTATCATTCTTTTCTTTCATGTTATGAAACATTTGATTATCACCACATTTTTACAAATTATAACTACCAGTAAAACATAATTAATTAATTATAATGAATATATAATAAATACAAAAACATTTTGTCAGTACTATAGTAGATATTTTCGTTTTGTCATGCATAACAATTAATTTTCTTTATAATAAATCGTTTATTACTTAATTTTAGTATTTAATTAATGAATAAAACATAAATAACATAAAACTCGACATAAAAAAATTGTCACCGTGATCATTAGTGTCATTTTACGTTATTTTGTAGTAATACTGATGCAACATGGTGATAATATTATTTATTACTTTCCCATACTTGAAAAAACGTATACTTTAAGAGAAATATTATTCTAGCGTAATTACATCAAAATTATATTAGTATTGTAACATTACTCCGGAGCCGATGAAAATTATCACATAATTAAAGAAACAATGTCCATCCTCAAAAACATTCACGAAGTAAGCTGAGCATAATATCGTTCCATTAATCCAAATAGCACAATTCAAGAACTTTCACTACCTGCATAAATAATTACCTAAATTGCAAGCTTCATTTTTGGTCGATTTTCATAATTCAATTCACAGGTAAAATTTTGCATTCTTTTTACAAATGAGTTCATAAAATTTCAGAAACATTTACAGCTTGAGCTTTATTTAATAATTTTATTTATTATTTTCCGCGTTTGACACAACGTCATCGTAATTAACTAACAAGATAACAGTAAACTCATCATTATCAATATATCTTCATAAATTCGACATGTTTACCACTTTTATATATATGAGGTTCACATCATTACCTACAATGTTCATAATGAAATTGCTGTCAGTGATACACAACTTCCTGTCAAAATAGAAAAATTACTGACCGTCATAAAATCCAATCCAGTTAAATAATCTTCCTAAAATTGAAAAACTACTGAACTTCAATTTGCTGTCTTCCTTTCCAAAAAAGACCAACAGTAGCTTCTTTTCGATTCCATTACATGCATAAACTGTGCAGTAAAATAAAAATTTCAAGCACAGTTGTCGTAAGATTATTATTGGAATAGAGAAAGCTATACTGTTGGTTGCTTCAGCAGAACTCCATCGAAATATTCAAAAGCTAGGATACTGTGGATCGCAATGATCTACAGTTCATCTTATAATTATCAACTGACTTCAGTTCCAAACCCATTTAGGTTATATTACTTGAAACTTAGGTAAATTATAGCTTTGCCGATTTGTATATGAATTAATTAGCTTTAAGTCCATAACTTTATGAATACCTTAACCATTTTTAGCATTTACTTTCACCTCAACACCTTTAATGTTCCTGATGAAATTGCTGAGAAAAATTCAACGTTACCTGTCCGAAAAGAGAAATATCTAAAGATCAGTTGGTCAAAATTCATCGCTACTTGTTGAAGTACGAAATTGAATAATATTATGGAAATTGAATACCCACTGAACTTCAATTTGCAGTTTTTCTTTTCCAAAGAGACTAGCAGTTTTTTCTTTCAGATTCCATTGCTTGCATGCACTGAGCAGTAAAATACAAATTTCAGGCACAGTTGCTGCAAGATTATTATTGGAATAGAGAAAGCTGTTGGTCTTTTCAGCAAAAATCAACCGAAATATTCAGAAGCCAGGATACTATATTACTAGATGTTATGGTAAATTCCAGTAGTGTAGTAAATTTATAGTAAATTATACGTAAAATTAAAACATTAGTTTGAAATGTTGTTAACTTTCAATACGTAATACTTAGGTAAATTATCTGATTATTGTTTTATTAATAATGTAGTCCTTTTTGAGTGTAAAGTTTTCTTATTTTTATTAACAACTATTAGCATTGACGTTTACATTAGTGCCTTCAATGTTCCAGATATGATTGCTGTAAATATTTCTTTGCTTCCTGTTAAAATCAAGACGTCTCTAATAATCAAGAATTATATGCTCACCGAACTTCAATCTGTCTTTACATGTTTTAGAAGAAACCAACAGCTGCTTTCTATGAATTCCATTACTTGTAGGCACTGTACTATGAAATTCAAACTTCGTGCAAAGTTGCTGCAATATCATTATTGGAATTTAGAAAGATATACTGTTGGTGTTTGCAGTATTCATCAAATTAAATGTTCTGTGGCGGGGACTATGGCTTGGAACTTATTTCAGTTCATCTCATCATTTACAACGATTTATGACAGCAAAATTGCAGTTCTCCACATCTAGGAATTATGGAAGCTATAGTGCTGGTGGTACAAGTTTCTTGAATCAAAATATCTGGCCGCAGGGACAATATGGCACAGATAATAATTCTCTTATCCGCAGAGGAAGAAAATTTCAAGCAATAATAACAAAAATAATGTTACTGCATAATATTTAGTGCGCAGCTCTAGATACCATAGAAAACTACTGCGCATTAAATAATTATCCCAAATCCAACGCATATTAATTATTTGACACCAATTTTCTGCAAACCTGCGATGCCAACTTTCGAGTTTACCATTGCAAACTTGTTGGAAATTATTGTGCTATCTCAGTGGTTATTATTGAAGTTTTTTTTAATAAATAAAAATCCTCATATCAATTGTCAAAATGACACCTGATGTAAAATATTTTGCTGTCAGGTTGACAAATTTACCTCTAAAGTCATTTTCACATTGCCGTTTTTTTGATTAAACAAAAAAATTCTAGTAGCATTGTTAAAATGACACCTGGTGCAAAATATTTTGCGGTCAGGTTGGCGAATTTACCTCTAAAGTCATTTTAGCATTGCCGTTTTTTGATTAAACAAAAAAATTCTAGTAGCATTGTTAAAATGACACCTGGTGCAAAATATTTTGCGGTCAAGTTGGCGAATGTACCCCTAAAGTCATTTTCGCATTGCCGTTTTTTGATTAAACAAAAAATTCTAGTAGCATTGTCAAAATGACACCTCTGGTGTAAAATATTTTGCGGTCAGGTTGACGAATTTACCTCTAAAGTCATTTTCGCATTGCCGTTTTTTGATTAAACAGAAGGATAATGATAATAATAATAATAAAAGTATAAATAAAAAAAATAATAGTAAAAACATTTTAAACCTAATATTAATGATTCTAGTTCTAAATGTTATAATTTTGCAGAAAGAAAATTGGAAGATTTAAAAGAATTAGGGAAAAAAAAATTTAAAAGTGGTAAAGTTTTTGATTATTTAATAATTATAATTAAATGAAAATATAATAGAAATAATATAATAATATAATGAAAAATATAATAATTATTTATTTTATAAATATAAAAAAATTTATAGTATTTAAAAAAATTCATTTCAGAAAAGGAAATTAATGAAAATAAAAAAGAGGATTGTGAAGGTTAGTTCAATATAAAAAAATTATTTATGAATATTTAAAAATACATTTTCATTTTATATTTAACAGGGTATACAGCAAGTATAAAAAAATTTAATGAATTTTCTTTGAAATTACCTGACTTTTTCCTAACCTTTTTCAAATTTTCTTCAATATTCTTTAATAAACATTTAATATTAAAATAATGAAAAGTATCAAATATTAAAGTATTTTTAATATAATAAAATTTTTTTTATTTATTAACAATATAAATTTTTTCTTGCACTAAAAAAATTAAAAACTTCATAAACATTTTTTTTGGGCAAATTTTTTAAAATTTCCCTGACTTAATTAAATTTTCTGACATTTTCTTAATTTTTCATAATTAACAAATTTCCCTGACATCTTTGACCGCTAGATAGCCTTTTTTATTGTACGAGACCTTCGTGCGCTTATTTTTATTTTTCAATCATTAAATTAATTTATATTAATAAAACAGTAGTATAATGATGTTTTATGTTGACATTATATTCGACTAATTTTAATTTATTAATTAATTAATATTCGTTACGCACGTAACGCATAACGCTTTAGCATGATTTTTTTAAAATAGGAATAATAATAATTATTATTATTATTACTATAATTATAATAATTATTGTTAAAAGAAAATTGTTTAAAAGATATTTTAAAAGATATTAATTTGTTAAATTAAACTTTTAAATAATGATAAATAAAATTTAAAATTCATCTACACTATACGTATTATTTTTTTATTTCAACTTCATTTTTATTTTTTGTAAAAATTTTTTTTTCATATTTTATTTTTTTGGAAATTTTCATTTTATTTTTTATAAATCTTAAATTTTTCAAGTGCTTTTTTTAGTTTTTTAAAAATAATAATAATAATTCATTAACGATAATTTATTCATTTAATAATAATAATTAATATAAAATTTTTTAAAATTTATCTATATTAGTATACGTATTATTTTCTTCTTTTAATTTTTTGGAATTTCTATGTTATTTTATTTTTCATCTATTAAAACTTTTTCAGATTCTTTTCCAAGTTTTTTTTAAAAAGGTTTAAAAATTCTAATTTATATTTTATAAATTTGCAATGATAAAATAATTTATTTAAATAAAGATATATATAACAAAAGAAGATCAAAAAAAAAAATATTCACTTCGTTCGCATTTAACCAAATAGTTAAAATTGAAAATTTATTCAGCTCTTTAAATTATTAAAAGAAAAAATTAAAAAATGTTTAGCTTTATAAAGAACTTTTTTATTAATGAAAATGAAAAGAAAACTGAAGAAGTAAATGAAAATAAAAATAAAAAAGAAAATGAAAAAGAAAATGTAAAAGAAAAAGAAAATAAAAAAGAAAATGAAAGAAAAACTAACGAAGAAAAAAAGAACAAGATGAAAATTTAATTCAAAATATACAAAAAATAGACAATAAAATAAAAGGAAAGCACACTGAAAGAAATTTAAAACGAAGGTTGAAGGAAAAAGAATATAGGAGGTAAATATTTTTAAAAATAATTTTTTTTACGAAAAAAATATGTTTATTTATTTTTAAAAATTTCAAATTTTTTCAAATATTTGATTATTATTATATTAAATTGAAGATTTTTTAAAATATTTTATTATTATATTAAATTTGCTGAAAATGAACATTTTTTAAGTTAAATTTTTTAATTATTTATTTATTAATTTTTTAAGAATTTTCTATAGGGTCAGGTGGTGTAAATGGGGACAGTCAGTTTCATGCGTTTAAAGATTATTTAAATTTTTTCTGCTGCATAAAATTAATCTTGGGAATGTAAATAACACATTGAAAAAAAACCCCCGCCAATATTACCTTTTAAAGGGAGAAACTTACGTAATTTGTGAGAAATAGGGAATTTGTCCGCATTTACAGAAATTTATTTGTTTTTCATACATTCTAAAATTTTTCGAAAAATAAATTATTTTTATTATTAAATTAAAAATTAATTATTAATAATTAATTTTTAAGACACTGTTTTAGGGATTGAATTATGTAATGAATTAATAATTAATATTTATTTTTAGAGAATTTCAACGACAAAAATTTCGAACTAGTCGAGGTGAATATTGGAAGTTCAACCGAAATGTGCGAAACGCAAGAAATTCATATCCATCACACCCCTCATACCCAGCACATTTACCATATATACCACATACATCGTACTCAACACAAACACCATACCCAAGGCGGTACCCAACAAAAAGACAATTCCCTTTACAAACACCGTACGCAGAACTATCACAATACCCAACAGAAACACCGTATCCTTCACAAACACAATTTCTAGCCCAATCACAATATCCAGCACAAACACCGTACTCAGCACAAACACCGTACTCAACACAAACCCCGTTTCCAACACAAATACCGTACCCAACACAAACATCATACCCGATGAGTCAACCATACCCACCACATCCATCATCCTTTCATCATCGTGGAGAAATTTTTTTAATAATTATTAAATTATTTTTTTTGGCTAGAAAAAATTATTGCCAAAAATATATTGTTAATTTTTTTTTTATTTTAAGCTAAATATATATAGAATTATATAGAATTCATTATATTTAAACTTAAATTTAAATAAACAAAAAATTTTTAAGCAAAAATGGAAAATTTTTATTTTTAAACTTTCATTAACTCTTTTAATATAAATAATAATAATTTAAATATATATCATACATACCAATCGATTTATTATAATGCAAGGAATACAATAATTTTATGTTTAAACTTGAATTTAAACAAACACAATTTTTTTATGTATATTAATTTCAGTGTTAATGCTTCCTCCATGAGGAAGCAAATTTTTTGCATCATATAATGAGGAAGCAAAATGTTCATGAAATGAACATAAAGGACACCCTACTTGTTTATTTTCTTTTCTTCTTGTTTATTTCTTCTTTTTCTTGTAGATTTTACTGAATTTGATTTTTTGTCGATGGATTCTTCTTCATCGAATTGTTTTTCTTGAATTTGTTGAAATTTATATGATTTCATACTTGATTCTTCATTATTGGATTCTTCTTCACTAAATTCTTCATTATCAGATTTTTCTTCATTATTGGATTCTTTTTCATTAGATTCTTCTTCACTGGATTCTTCTTCACTAGATTCTTCTTCACTATAGTCTACTTCACTATAGTCTTCTTCATCAGATTCTGTATATTTGTAATAATTTTCATATGTGTAATTAATTTTATTAATGTTTTCAATATTATCAACAGGGTTACGAGATACAGCGTCAGCATTTACATTCATTTTACCTGCCTTATGTATTACATCGAAATCGTATTCAGCTAATTTTAATCTCCATCTTGTTACTCTTGAGCAAGGGATCTTTTGAATTTTGAAACCATACTAATGGTTTATGATTTGTGACTAATGTAAATTTTCTACCGAAAAGATACGGTCTAAAATGTTGTACACAATAAACTATGGCTAGTGCTTCTTTTTCGTATGTATCGAATTTTCTTTCATTATCGTTTAAGGTACGGGATGTGTATGCAATTGGTTTATCTTGTCCAATTTTACCTTGAGAAAGTATGCCTCCAATGGCATATCCTGATGCAACTGTTGTAAGGACAAACGGTTTTGTAAAATCTGGTCTTTGCAAAAGGGGTTCTTCACATAGTTTTTCTTTTAAATTGTCAAAAGCATTTTGTTGTTTTTCAGTCCATAGAAAGGGGATATCTTTTTTAAGTAGTTGTGTTAACGGTGTTGAAATTTTTGAAAATCCGTTAAAAATCTTCTATAATATCCGGCTAGGCCTAAAAATTGTTTTATATTCTTTTCATTTTTTGGTGTTGGAAATTTTTGTACTGTTTCTATTTTTTTGGATCTAGCCTAACTCCTTCTTTATCAATTATATGAACTAAATATGCAACATCTGTTTTAAGAAATTCGCATTTGTCTGGTTGCGGGTGTAGGTTTGCGTATCTAAGTCGGTCAATTAATTTGTTGAATTTTATTTCGTGTTCTTCTAAAGTTTCTGCATATAATACTATGTCGTCTAGATACACAAAGAGGTCATTTTCGATTAATGAACCTAAGGTAATGATCATCAGTCTTTGAAAAGTACTAAGGCCATTTTTTAAACCAAATGGCATTCTGTCAAATTCATAATGTCCATATGGGGTTGAAAAGGCAGTTTTATGGGAATCTTTTTCGTCCATTGGAATATGGTGAAAACCTGTTGCTAAATCAAATACTGAGAAATAACGGGCATTAGATATTTGGTCAAGAATTTCCAAAATATTCGGTAACGGAAAGTTGTCGGAAATTGTTTTTTCGTTTAATTTTCTGAAGTCTAATACCATTTTCTTTCGCCGTGAGAATCGAGTTTCTTGGGTACTAGAAAAATTGGAGTATTATATGGTGACTCACAGTGGTCTGAAACCCGGATTTAGCTGGACAAAACCTCAAAAAAAAAGTTTAAAAAATGCTTACTTTAAGAGTTATTAGAGTCAATAATTACAAATCTAAAGTCCAATATGGCGGACAGAAAGTTTAAAAAGTTAACGGATTTTAATGAAACGCGGTACTTGAAGGTTTTTTGGGTCGCTGATTACGAATCTGAGGTCAGTTTTAAAAAATTGAAAATGGCGGATTCAATATGGCGGACAGAAAGTTTAACGATTTAAAAATTAGGAATTTCAGTTTTTAAGATTTAATATTTTTAAAAATAACTATATCTTGTTAAGAATTTCATGCTTTACATATAATTAATAAAATTTATTATTCATAAATATAATTAAAAAATTATGTCTAATATTATAATTACTCCAAACTTTAACTCATAATCAATAATCTGAAGAAATTTAATTAAGTATTAATAATTCGTTCGATATTTTAAATTTGCCTTTTTCAATTTAAAAAAGCTAATTTAATATTTGTACTCAACAAGCAGGAAAACCTTCGAATACCATGATTTCTCAAAATTCAATAATTTTTTTATATTACTGTCAGACAAATTAGATCCGCCATTTTGAATTTTTAAAAACTGACCTCAGATTCGTAATCAGCGACCCAAAAAACCTTCAAGTACCGTGTTTCATTAGAATCCGTTAACTTTTTAAACTTTATGTCCAACATATTGGATCAGCCATTTTGAACTTTTGAAAACTGACCTCAGATTCGTAATCAGCGACCCAAAAAACCTTCAAGTACCGTGTTTCATTAGAATCCGTTAACTTTTTAAACTTTATGTCCAACATATTGGATCCGCCATTTTGAATTTTTGAAAACTGACCTCAAATTCGTAATTAGCGACCCAAAAAACCTTCAAATACCGTGTTTCATTAAAATCCGTTAACTTTTAAAACTTTTTGTCCGCCATATTGGATCCGCCATTTTGGATTTTTAATAAATGACCTCAGATTCGTAATCAGCGACCCAAAAAACCTCCAAGTACCTTGTTTCATTAAAATCCGTTAACTTTTTAAACTTTCTGTCTGCCATATTGTATCCGCCATTTTGAATTTTTAAAAACTGACCTCAGATTCGTAATCAGCGACCCAAAAAACTCCCGAGTAACAAGTTTCATAAGAAATAATCGAAGCAATTTGGAGAAAACAGTTTTGTCCAGCTAGATTCGGGTTTCAGACCACTGTGTGACTGGGAAGGTTTAATAATTTTGTTTTTTAAAAGTTCGTTCACTTGTCTAGTTATTTCTTCTTTGTGGACTGGTGGATATCTGTATTGTTTTGTTATAATTGGTCGATCGTCGATAGTTGGAATTGAATGCACTAAAAGAGGTGTAGCTTCTAATGGTTCGTCGGGTAGTTGGAATCTGTCAGAATTTGTTGCAATAAGTTTTTCTACATGTGATAATTCTTCTTTATTTAAATGGTCAAGTCTTAGTAGTTTTTTAATGTCTTCAATTTTTTTATTAGAAGAAATATTATTAATTTGGTTACTATTGTTATGTATTGTATTTATAGGTTCTTTTGGATTTTTAAAAAAATATTTTTTACCTTTAATTTCTAAACATTTTAATGCGTAATTTATATTAACATTATTTTTTAAAAAAAATTCTGAACCTAAAATTCCGTCTTCTGTAATTGGAACGTTATTTGGAATTAAATGGAAAATTGTTGGGAAACCAAATATATTTAATTTAATATTTCCTAGTGTGTATTTAGGATGATTATTTATTCCTGTTAATCTTAATATTTCGTCTTGTTCAATTTGAATTCCATGGTCGATAGTATTTAATTTTAATAAATTTCTACCTGCTCCTGTATCTATCACTATATTTGTTGGACATTTTAAACCCTTAACTGTTGTAGTTATTGAAGGAATGGGGTTGTCTGTACTAATATTTATTTTTATTTCTTTTATATTTCTTTTCTGTGAAAATTATCTTCTTTATCTTCTTCATTATCTTCTTTTAGCGAGCCTCCCGTGCAGCACCTGTGTTGGGGAGGGGTCTGGAGTTTTCCTGATTTCGTGGTTGAAATCTTTGTTGTGGTTGATATTGTTCTTGTTGTGGTCTGTATTGTTGATTTTGTGTTTGTTGGTTATTGTATATTTTTTTACGACATTCACTGATAAGATGACCAGGTTTATTACAATAGGAACACTCTTTTTGAGTTTGATAAGTATTATATGGAGTATTCCTTTGATTAGGTGGATATTGAGAAGATCTGTAATTTGTTTGTTCATATTGTCTATTGTTAGGTTTAGGTTTCCATTGTTCTTGATATTGTTGATGTGGGTTCCATTGATTTTGATAATGTCGATTCTGATTTCGTGGATATTGAAAAGGGTTGTTGTACGTTTGATTCCAATTGTTTGTTCTGTTTGCACTTTGGTAATTAAAATTTTGTTTTAATTGACGACAAACTATGGCTGAATGACCTATTTTGTTACATATTTGACAGATTAATTCTTCCCTCATGATGTGGATTTTATCTTTTTTAGTTTCTAATTTTTCTTCTCTGTTCCTATGGGAAGATCTTAAAGCTAAAGCTGCTAATTTTCTTTCAACTTCAATAGCATTATTTATGACATCTTTAAATGAATTTACGTCTTCTAATCTGGTTTCAATGTCTGTTTTTAATCCTCTAATAAAACAATCTAAAATATCTTTTCTAAATCCAGTAACGAAATTTTGATCTTCTCTTCCTTGATTACTACGCCTATGTGAATCTAAAATTCTATTTCCTATTTCCCGTATTCTAGTTGCGTAAGAAATATCTTTTTCGTTTTTCCATTGATAAATGCTTCCTAATTCACCCTGTAGTTGGTATATAGATTTATTTATTTATGTTATAATTAATGTTATTAATTCATTAATGTTATCATAAGAATCATTTAATAAAGATTGTCGAGCTTCTCCCCTAATTTTTGTTGTAATAAGTTTTGTTAAGTTTGCTTCTGCATTTTGGGGTAATAGGCTTTTGGCTTCTTTACATGATGAAATAAATTGGTCTAAAGGTATGTTATCGCCCGAAAAAATTGGTACTATTTCTAAGGCATCGCGAAGTGAGACGACTTGATTATTAAAAATCGTTTCTTGTGATTCTGGCATTATTTTTCTTTTATAGTTATCGGTAATATTTATAAATTTGTTCTGTTTGTCTTTAATTAATAGTTCTAAAATATCCTCTTTATCTGAAATTGATTTGTCTAAATTCTTATATGGGGTTCTTATATTATTTTCTGAAGGTTCTGTTTCGGATTCAGATTCTGATTCAGTATTTATTTCTAAGTTATCTGGTTTTAAGGTTGTTTCGATTACGGTAGAAGAAAAGTCAGTTAAACTTAGTGAATTTGTGTCAATAGATTCTTCAAAATTAGTTATTGTTTCGTCGTTTGCAGTATTGCCACTAATTATAACACTATTATTTTGTCTAGAATAAGGATGTGGAGAATCAGTTTTTCTATTATAAGTTTCAAATGCAGTTTGATTATTAGTTAAGGGAGAGTCGGTAGTGGCGAGACACGTTTTGTTTTTTTGTTATAGCACTCACATTTTCAAGATTATCAAGCCTGTATATATATCCATGGATAGGTGTGACTCCATACTGCAAATTTAAGTTATACAGTTACAGAACAGATATTGGAAAAAAAAGTTATTGCCGATTTACGATAATGTCTCGCGACTACCGACATAAAAAATCGTCCGTAGTGGCGAGACACTATCTCAAAATCAGAGTCTTCATCGTTCAAACGTCACAAAAACAAAGGAATCAAAGAGAAAGAGTATAATAATTGATGCCTTTAAATCATAATATTGTTTCATTCAATCATAAAAATACAGGCAAATATTTTTCTCATTGTGAGCCGCTAATCCATGTCACAGTTATTAAAAACATATAAGCTTTTCTTCCTGTTCATCTTTTTCAATTTAAACTATAGTTATGAAAAATATTGTCGACAAAACGTACAAAAATTATATCAAATTCATTAGGACATGTACAATATTATTAGATTAAAAAAGCCACTGCCGACAACAAGTGTCTCGCCAATGCGGAAACAGCATTTTTCGGTAATGACGATGTACAATCCTATGCATCGAACAATAATTCATAGTGCTCTGGAAATTTTGAAGGAAACTTAAATACTAAAGACTCAAAACATTTAACCCTTCAGAAAATTCCGGAAATTTTTATATATTATCACTTATACCGATGGGAAATAAAACTTTTAAAATATCTTGAAACTGTTTTTAACAGTATAGCGATATTTCGTACATCAAAAACGTATGTATCATATTGAAAAGTTAAAGCACAATAAAACTTGACTTTCAGACCAGAAGTGCCAGCACAGTCAGTTCAGCTGTCTGAAATATCCTAATGTCTCGCGACACCGGCTGTCTCGCCACTGCGGACAACGCCTTAGTATTTCATTTGCTAATAAAGGATTATTTTGAGCTTGACTACGAGTGGTTCTCTTTTCTTCAGACATTGGTTAACATTTTTGAAAAAAGTAAACAAAATTTGTAAGTGTATTGTAATGTAGAATAAAAATTGTCAGTTTTATGTTTTCTAATTTTTGTATGTGTGGACAAACATATGTGTAGACAAATATATGTGTATACAAATATATATATAATATGATGGATAAATACGTTTATAAAATAAGTAAAGGATTATTTGATTGTTTTTGTTCATAAATTATTTAATTAAAAACAACAGTATTTCTTAAAAACTTGCAAATTTTATTTAGAATTAATTATTTATTAATACTGTTGAAAAAATTTTAAGCAACAATTTTTTTATTTTAAAAATTTGTTTGTTTATAACTTGTTAAACAATATTTTGATTAAAAAAAATTTATAGAAAAAATGTGTTTAAATTTTATTTAACGGTGTTGCAGGGCCAAGAAATCTCACTGTTGCCAACCCACTCTCCCCCACTTTCATGTATTTTTCCACTTTAACAATTATTTAAAAAAAATCAAGGCACTTTATCGAAAAAGTGGGCTTTTAGCGCCAAAATATATTAAATAAGCTTTCGAAAAAACTTTACCCGGTCCTACAACGATGTTTCTACGAGCCGGAATATTATTTCTACTATGACATTTGACACATGACAGCTGAGGTGGCTTGTGAATGAAAATGGAGGTGGCACGACAGGTTGCCTACGTAAAGGCATATCACTATGATAAAGTAGAGTAGAACTTTATTTTGGAAAAAAATACAAAAATTTCTTTTTTTGTCACAATTTTTTAATGAAAGTATATAAAATAACATAAATTAGTGAGTGTTTGTTTATAAAAATTATAAAACAAATAAATTTCGTCAAAAAAGAAAAAATTCTTTAAAATTATTTTGAAAATTGAATATATCAATTTACTATTTTTTGAACCAATTTTTTATAGTAATTACATTAAATAAATTAAATTAAAATTACTAATTAGTAATTTTTTTGGCTATAATTTATTAAATTATTAATTATTATGAAAATCTAAAAAAATATTTTTCTAATTTTTTTTTCTCAAAATGTACAAATTAGTAATTTTATTTTTTAATTATTATAAAAATTTGTCTGCAAAATATTGTCCAAGAATTAAAATGACCAATTTTTCCATTTTTGAGGAATAATTTATTAAATATTTAATTACTAATGTTTTAAAAGTTACAATTTTTAGAAATTAAATTATATCTAAAGATCTCAAAATATTTTTTTTAAATAAGTTAATTTGTAATTATAAATTGAGAAATTTTTTTTAATTCGATAAAATACATTTATTTTACATTTTTCATTAGGTAAAATTATTAAACATATGTTCTTTTGCATATTTTCATCGTTGAGTTGTGACAGAAAATAGTATTCTTATTATTTTCCATACCGAAATAGTTTCCTATGTTAGCATAGTGTTCCGCTTTTACGTAGGCAACCTGTCGTAGTACATTCGTTTACAAGCTACCACAAGCTGTCAAGTTTTGTACGAAAAATAATATTGATACTCGCAGAATTTTTGTATCCTATCAGAGAAATTTTTTTTCAAATTCTTGTTTAATTTAGTTTTTCGATAAAGAGCCCTTTTTCTACAAAGCATCTAGTTTTTTATAAAAAAATTAGAAAAGTGCAACATTTTTTAATAATACTGTGATGTTTTGGATAATTGAATTAATATTATTAAATTATGAATTATTAAAAATTTTATAAATTACCATTTGGGAAAATTAAATTGTATCTCATGTTCATTCAATTTTTTTATATTAGTTCATTAGAAATTATTTTTCAAGTGAAAATTATTTTTTGTAATCTAATTACAAATATCTTCGATTTCCTTTCTAACTTATCGATAAATTGCTTCCTTACATAAAGGGGTCACAGATGGCGCAACACAGGACCTTTTTGTCGTCAAAGAGTTTTATATTCTCTATATGACGCATGTATACTCCACACTTTAAGGGACACTCTCACCTCTTGGCTGCCTGCCTGCCTGCCGTAGTTATCATGGCAACGTGTAGGAGTAATAGAGATAGTAAATTCAAATTTGGATTTTCTCTCTCTCTCTCTTACTCCTACACGTTGCCATGACAACTCCTGCAAGCAGACAGCCAGCCAAAAAGGTGTGAGTGCGTCCTTAGACTATTAATATTAGGAGACACCTGTTTCTGTCCGCCTTTCAAAAAGTTCTAATAGACCTTTTCATGCTGATCGTTCTGTCCTTATCTAGCGCATACAATGACGCATGAGTTGGAAGAGGACAAAATGATCAGCATGAAAAGGTCTATTGTAATTCTGTCAAATTTAAAATTTTAAAATGTTAAAATAACCTAAATGCATTGGATATAATGTGATATTATTCAAACATCTATTTAATAAATGGAGTTTATTGTCAAATTTATTTTCAACAAAAAAGCAAATTGTCTAAAACGCATTTACTAGAATCATAAAAAAGTCTAAATTTTTTTATTCAAACTTTCAAATGATAAAATAATTGCACAACCCAATGTATGTTATTTATAATTTTATTATAACCTAATTTTAAAGGGTTATAATTTTTAATTATACAAATTGTATTTAATAAAATTTGACTTTTTTATGATTCTAGTAAATGCGTTTTAGACAATTTGCTTTTTTGTTGAAAATAAATTTGACAATAAACCCCTTTTATTAAATAGATGTTTGAATAAAATCAAATTATATCCAATGCATTTAGGTTATTTTAACATTTTAAAATTTTTAATTTTACAGAATTACAATTAGAACTTTTTGAAAGGCGGACAGAAACAGGCGTCTCAATATTAGAATCCAAGAAGAACTATTTGCCATGCGCGTACGTTCGCGCACTGGGCAAGATTTTCAAAACCTTTTAGCCGTCAAATGAATAAACGCTGAATTTCTATGTGAGAGAATTTTTTATTGAAATTCTAACAGCATTTTTAGTGAGGTTTATTTCAATAATGTTTAAATTGAATAGAATTCCCAGTATGTAACATTACTATAATATGAAAATGTTCACCTGATGGTAGTATGATTTTATTTAGAAAATAATTACGTTATTCATAAACTATTAGAGTATGAATCGTTGATTCAAAATATTTTTAACATTATAATTGACAGAATTATAAATCAATTTAAAAAATTTTGGCCGGAGTAGAAAAACGCACGCATGACACAATATCAATTACAGTGGGAATGTGTGTGTGTGTGGTTTCTAGGCAGGTGCATAAATTTTCCCAAATTCTCAGAAAATCGAATTATTATTCGTTCGAAATATCGAATAACTATATGTGTTTGATTTAAAAAAAGTTCAATTACTCATTAAATAGAATTTCTATAATTCAAAAATCCAAAAAATCGAATTTTTAAATTTCCGAATTTTAATTTTTTTGAATAGACAAAAGTTCGAATGGGGCCATTCACATACTTATTACGTGAT
The DNA here is from genome assembly GCF_019393585.1 of Leptopilina boulardi. NCBI lineage: Eukaryota > Metazoa > Arthropoda > Insecta > Hymenoptera > Figitidae > Leptopilina > Leptopilina boulardi. The sequence goes on from NW_026137888.1 coordinate 1,325,738, forward strand.
ATGTTTAGGGGGGACGGGGGTAAGCAAAGTGTCACTCTTTAATCAAATTTGCTACACTAAACTATAGAAAAAATATCACGCAGGGAAAAAGGGGTCTAAAATATCTAAAATATCTATCACGTAATATGTAAATGATCCCAATATTAATTTATTCGAATAACCGAAAGTTCGAATTTTTATTTATTAGAATAGCCAAAAGTTCGAATTCAAATTTATTCGAATAGCCAATAATAGTTCGAAGTTTTTTTTTACATATAATGAGTTTCCAGTTTATTTAATGTTTAGAAAAAGTAGATTATACAAGCGTGGGAAATTAAAATTTTTATGAAAAGTACAAAATTTTCCATACTGATGTAAATTTCGCGCGCTTGTCCAATTTTTCAAAACATTAGATAGATTGGAAACTCATGTGTAAAAAAAACTTTGAACAAATGCTAATTCTAACTATTGGTTATTCGAACAAATTAAAATTCGAACTACTGATTATTCGAATTAATTTAAATTCGAACTATTGGTTATTTTAATTAATTTATATTTGAACTATTGGCTCTTGGAATACATAAAAATTTGAACTTTTGGTTATTCGAATAAATTAGTATTCTATTTTCTGTCTTTGGAATAAATTTGTATTCAATCTTTTGTTTATACGAAGAAATTTTAATTCGAAAATTTAAAAATTTGTTTTTTAGGAAATTCGAATTACAGAAATTCTATTCAATGTGTATTCAAACTATTTTTAATTCGAACATATAGTTATTTGATATTTCGAATTATTAATAATTCGATCTTTTGAAAATTTAGGAAAATTCGCGAACGTGAAACATGAGTTAGAAAAGGACAGAGATATATTCGTTTCCTTTTCTATCTCATGCATCTCGTTCGTGAACGACTTTCGTGAACCTATTGTGCGTCGGCCTTATGCGTTGCGCATTACAAGGTTTCTGGGAGGTCCTCTCTCCTTAGAACATAAAGGCCTAAGCACAACTGCTTCGCGAACGCAAAGCAAGAATTGGAGAAGGACAGAGATATATCTGTGTCCTTTTCTATCGCATAACCTCGTTCGCGGATTTATTGTGTGTTAGGCTTAACTAATGGAAAGAGTGTCACGAAGAAGCAGAAGTTCTCGAAGAGGCAGAAGACTGGGGTCGCGAAGAAGGAAGGCTTTGCTAATTCAAATGGGTATGTTTATTTTCTTACTCTTTGTATTATTGCTTTTTTTAATAGTAGTATCACATTCTCATAAAAAATGAGGTCTTAAATTTTTTGTTTTTAAATTACTTTTCATTTATAACTTTTTTCTTTTCTCTTCCTACTTTTATTATATTATTAATTTTGTTTCTAGTCTTTCCGTTTTTGCTTTCACTTTTATTTATTCATTCTAATTTTTTTCTTACTATTTTTCTACTATACTTCATACGTTAATTTTTCATATTTGTTCATAATTTTATTTCTTTTTTTATTTCAGCGACAACACGAGACAATGAGCAAGGTGGTGAAAACCAGGGAGCAAGAGTCGGTGGTAATTATGCATTTTTTATGAATTTAGTAATAATTTTGGATATTTTTAAACTTTCCTGTTTTTATTGTTATTGTTGTTTCTTATTTTTCTAACCTTTTCTAACAATAATTAGAAATAAGTTCTTTTTATTAATTTCTATTTAATTTATAATATTTGTTTTTATGTTTATCCCAAATATTTTTGTATACTCAATCAGAACCTATAGTTGATCAATTAGCTATAAGTAATAATTAGTACTTTTAATAAATAATTTGAAAAAGAACTTACAATGTTAATAAATTTATTCACAATTTTGAGTAATAATTTCTGAAACGTGCCACCTAAAACTGAAAAAATATATTTTTTGTTGAAATGTTTTTTTTCTTAAAGTATTTTATATGCACAATCACCCCCTAAAACGATTTTGCAAAAAAAAATTTTTGTTATTAACAATTTAATATTTTTGACGCTTTTTTTAAAAAAATTAATTTCAAAGAAATTTATTGATCGATTTTAGTGATTTAAACGGCATTCTTCTTGTCTTGAACCATAGTTTTATTGATATTTTTTTGGTGCAAAAATATTGATTTTTATTGCAAAAAAAATTGTTTATTTATAAACAAATAGTAAAAAACCATGAAAACAATCGAATTTCAAAATGTAAAAAATAGCTTCATATACTTACAACTCTTCTGAATAATATTCCGTCGAGAAAAAAAATGGCACGCATTCGACAATTGGTTTATTTGAACATTTTTGACAGCGCGCATGGCGCATGTAGTACGTAGTGACAGGAGTCGCGCTACATTCAGCTAGAACTCTAATGTAGGTATTCATTCTACAAAGTCTGTGGAAAAATTAATTTTATTATTAAATTATAATTTTCAAATTTTGATTTAAAAAGAATGTTTCAAATTGTAGTTTACATATTATTATTATTAAAAAATTGAGTTTTTTTTCGATTATTGGAAGTGAGAAATGAAACACCAAATCACTTGTTTGGCTTTTTTTTGTGATTTGGTGCTTCATTTCTCACTTTCAATAATCGAAAAAAAATCGAATTTCTAATACCAAATAATGGAAGGAAAAAATATTTAATATTATTATTATTAGTATTATTATTGTTATTATTATGTATAATAAAAACTTATAAACATTTTAGCTGAATTTATTGTTTTTTGATGCATATTTTTATAATGATTTTAATCCAATTTTAGTTGCAAAAATAAAGGTGAAATTATTACATTTATTAAATTTTACAAGAAACTCAAAAATCGGTCCCGTTTAAGTATAACAACGATGAAAAAAAATTCGACTTTTTTTGGGTCAAATTTCAAAATTTTTTTTTAACTATGTAACACTTTTAAAAGATATTTTTTTTGAACAATAACATTAAAATTTTAATGAGATCCAATTAATTGTCTGAGAAATATTAATGTTTAAAAAATTATTGCCAAAAATTCCAATATGGCATAACATTTAAAATTTTGAAAATTTTCAAAAATTCTTTGGGACCTCTATTTCTTATATCCAATATTACAATTTTGCAAAATTACAGACGAATCCAAAGACTCCTTGCAAATCGTGATATTTCTGACGGAGTCTTACCGAATAATAAAATTAATAATAATAATAATATGTAAACTCAAATTTGAAACATTCTTTTTAAAAAAACATATGAAAATTATAATTTAATAATAAAATTAATTTTTCCACAGACTTTGTAGAATATAATACCTACATTAGAGTTCTAGCGGAACGTAAAGCGGCGCCTGTCACTCACTACGTACTACATGCGTCATGTAGTCAAAAATGTTTAAATAAAACAATTGTCGAATGCGTGCCATTTTTTTTCTCGACGGAATATTATTCAGAAGGGTTTTAAGCAAATGAAGCTATTTTTTCATTTTAAAATTCGATTGTTTTTATGGTTTTTTACTATTTGTTTATAAATAAACAATTTTTTTGCAATAAAAATCAATATTTTTGCACTAAAAAAATTTCAATAAAACTATGGTTCAAGACAAGAAGAATGCCGTTTAAATCACTAAAATCGATCAATAAATTTCTTTGAAATTAATTTTTTTAAAAAAAGCGTCAAAAATATTAAATTGTTAATAAGAAAAATTTTTTTGCAAAATCGTTTTAGGGGGTGATTGTGCATATAAAATACTTTAAGAAAAAAAACATTTCAACAAAAAATAAATTTTTTCAGTTTTAGGTGGCACGTTTCAGAAATTCTTATTCTATTATAAACTTTCTTTACAAAGATTAAACTATGAATCCATTGATCGACTATTGTTTCCGATAGAGTGTTATATTTCTCTTTTCTATTCTTGTTACTATTTTTATTTTTTCTATTATCATTATTATTGTTATTCCTTAATGTATTTTCATTTTATTTTAACTTGACTTCCTGATTATATAAATTACAAAATTTTTATTCATTAACCATTTTTCCAATTTATATATTACAATATCATTTTCTGCTGCAGGTGATCAAGATGGTGATATCGTCGAGGGAGGTGGACGACAGGGTGACGGCGTTGTCCCACTGGAAGTTGGTGGCGGCAACGACCAACAAGGTGGAGGTGGTGGCGGCGTTGTCCAACTGGAAGTTGGTGGCGGCAACGACCAACAAGGTGAAGGTGGAGGTGGTGGCGGCAATCAACAAGGTTGGTATAATATGATAATAAATTACATATAAGCCAAATAAATTGAATATTTGGTACTAATAAATGAAGGTTTAAACCTTCATGAAAGTTATTTTATTCAATAATTATTGAAAGCAAATAAATATTCATTTGGACGAAAAAAAGTTTTTTTAAAGAACTAAAAATTTATTGGTGCCGAGTATTTAATTAATTTTTATTAGTAATAAGTAATTGTTGTTGCTCTCTAAAAATATATACAATTTAAAGAAAAACTTGAAAATTAGTTTATTTCTATTGAATCCATGAATTGAATAGAAAAAAATTTGCTTTCAAAAACTTGTTTGTTTTCTAGAAAATTATGAATTAAGTGCTTGCTTTGCAATAGAGCAGTACTTTCCATTTTTGAATTCAATTGTTAACAACTATTATAACCATAAAAATACTTTTTCCCCATTACTTTTAAAAAACTTTTCACCTCTATGTCGTTTTTTTAACAATATCTATTTATTTTTTATAACAATAACAATAAATTCTTCGAGGTATTATTAATATTTATTTTTATTAATCGATTTTTTTTAAATTATTCATAATATTATTGACTTATATGAAAATCTTTTTTATTAATACTTTATTGAATGTGCAATTAAAATTATATATAAATATCGTACAGTTTTAATTGTTCCTCATGATTATATCAAACTGCTAAACCAATCATGATTCTATAAAAAAATGTCTTATTAGTTAAAAAAATGTTTAAATAAATAGGTTGTAAATAAGTATAAATTCGACAGTAGTCGGCCACTTTTAAAAAAACCTTAAAAACCAATTATTTTGCACATTCAAAAGCATAGACTTGTTTACGATAATACTACGAATGATTAGTAACAAACAATTTTTTTAACTTATATAGTATCATGACTATGCAACATTAATAAGTGGCAGACTACTATCTAGTTTACCCTATTATTTACTTTTGTTTTTCAATAAGATTGCAATAAAGTAAAGAGGCTATTTTATTATTTAAATTTTTATTAAAAACTGATTTAAATACTCATTAAAAAAAGAAAATCCTTTTACACAAATTTATAAATGAATTTCTTCGATTTTTATTATGAAAAAACTTTAATTTCGACAAATTCGAACTTCAAATACACCCAGAAAAAAATTAATTTTATTTAAATAACCGATTAATTGTTTATTATCAAATAAATATTTACTTGGCTTAAGACTGTAAAAATAGGTGTCTTTTGAAATTTTAAAATAAAAAAAAAGTTACATTTTTTCCCGACTTTTAAATAATTAAATAATTATAGTTTGATTAGGGTGTCCCGAAAATTATTTTTTTAATATTTTCTTGCTGCCGTCTCCTAGAATTGTTCCAAATGGAAAAAGAGACCCGTATTTTTTAATTTTAAAAACGGATAATATTTAACGGTGCTACCAGGCCCTTGAATTTTTGCATGTATTTCATATGGGGAAAAGCTGCTTTTTCGTAAATTTGCAATACTTATGTTAAATCTTAGAATTTTTAATTTGGCAAACAACATTTTTCTTCAGGGGTGTTCAAATTATGAAGTTCTAATAATTATTAAAAAAAAAATAAAATAAATATTTTTATAAAGCAGCAGAAAACCCCATAAATGCAAAAAAAGTTAAATACATATTTAAAAGTGTCGGAAATGACAATAATAAGAAGACATTTGTTAAAAAAATGAAGTTGTTAAAAAAAATTGTTTAAACAAATTATTGTTGTTATTTATTTCTTCAAAATAAGAATATAAAGTTGCAGATTTTTTTACATAACTCAACTTACATTTTTGACAACACTATGCAACAAGTAGAAAGTGATTGTCACAAATTTACAATAAGAATTGTTTAAACAAATTAATATTGTTATTTATTAATATTTTGAATATGATTTTATGATCTTGGAGTTTTCTCTAAATTTTAACAACTTTCGTTGCCAGCTATAACTATTAGTTTATTAGACAAAAAACTCCAAGTTTATAAGTTTAAGTTTGATATATTAATAAATAACAATATTAATTTGTTTAAATATATCATATTATTAATTTTTAACAATCACTCTTTACTACTTGTATGGTGTAGTCCACAAGGTAAGTTTGAATAATTAGAAAAAACTTCAACTTTATATCTTTATTTTAAAAAAATAAATAAATAACAATAATTTGTTTAAACAATTTTCTTAACAACTTTCTTTTATTTTAACAAATACTTGCTATTTTCATTTGTTTAACAACTTGCACGCGGAATTAAGAATTCATTAAAACGTATTAAAATAATTCGACCCACTCTAAAACTTTTTGCAATATTTTCTTCTTATTTCCAGCTACGTGTGATAAAATTTTTATTTTTTTAATTCCCTAAATTAAAAAAATGAATTTGCTTATAAAAAATTAATATTTTTTTAATAAAATTTCACAAAAAAAATTTTTTTAATTCTTCAAAAAAATCATGGAAAAACTGAACTTTTTTTCTCTTAGCAAAATTTTTCTAAAGTTGTTAGCTTTAAAGATACACACGATTAAAAATAAATCTACTTTTAAAAATCTGAAATTTTAATAATTCATTAATAGAAAATTTGACAATAAAAAAAAATACGTGTACATTTTTTTAAAAAAGAATGGAAAAAAAGTGTTTTTAGCCGAATTAAAAATTTGAGTGTGAATTTCACGTGGTATCGTCCATATATTCTTTTAAATAATTTTCAGAAAGAGCGTTGATACTTCCGCAAAATGGAAGTGATCGAGGTGAAGGAAGCGCTCGAGGAAGGGGAAGAGGACGAGGAGATGGAAATAGGAGAAGTCGTGGAAAGTGGAGAGGTCGTGGAAAGTGGAGAGGTCGGGGAAAGTGGAGAGGTCAGGGAAATTGGAATGACCAAGGGAATTCTTCAGGTCGGGGAAATGGAGGAGTGAATGTCCCCGGTAATTATTCTATTCTTTGAAATTTTATTTCTTCTTTTGATTTTAGGGGTCATTTGGAGTGCATGAATATCTCATAAAAATCATTTAACAGAATTATTATTCTTTCAAATTGCTATTAAACAGAAATTATAGAATTTGAATTATATTTTAGGCGAGGTTCCATTATATCGAAATAACATTGTGAGGAATTTTTACATAACGAATTTTAACTATTACTAATTTTTAGAATAACGAAATTTATTGTGAAAGAAAATTTATTAACAGATAGTTTTGTTACGTGTAATTATTATTAAGTATAATTTTTATGTTAACGAATTTTTATTGAACAGAATTTTCCTTTTACGGAGTTTTTCTTTAAACAAATTTATATTTAAAAGAATTCTTATTTAACTAAATTGTATTTTTACGAATGAATTTTTATTTGAAATAGTTTTCAGTGAGTCGAATATATTTAAATGTTATAATTTACATTTCAGCGAACCTACATATATTCGAATTTTTATTAGTACGAACTGTCATCCCAAGTAGCATCTAATATTACTGTGATGTTAAAGTGTTCCCTCGATGGTACTCTCTTAATTTGAATCAGTGAAATTTTTACTGATTTGCATTCAATAACTGACTTCTAACTATTTCACCAGTGAAGTTTCACTGATTTGCAGTCATTTTCACTCATGAAACAGCTAGAAGTCGGTTACTGAATACAAATCAGTGAAGATTTCACTGATTCAAATTAAGAGAGTAATATAACGGAAATGTTACTGCAATATTCCAGTAACATTACAGTAACATTACTGAGTAATATTACTATGATGTTACTGGAATATTACAGTAACATGTCCTCGTTATAATACTATCAGTCCGACATTTTAATATTACTGTAATATTACGTGCTACTTGGGATACGACGATATACAAATATTAAAACACCGAATTCTTATTTGTCCTACATTGCAATTGGCCAAATAATCAGAAACTGAAGAAAATTGTGAGTGATCAATTTTAAAATTGGTGCCAAAATATTTCTGCTGGTTGATTATTTGGTCAATTGTATTGTAAGACAAATGAAAATTCGATGTCATAAGATTTGTATTGTATGATATTTCGTATTAATACAAATTCGAACAATTGTAGGTTCGGTGAAATGTAAATTGTGACATTTAAAGATTCAACTTATTTAAAATTTTTTCAAATAAAAGTTCCGCAAAATTGAAATTCAGTTGAATATGAATTCTTTTAAATATAAATTTGTTTAAAGAAAAACTCTGTAAAAGAAAAATTCGATTCAATAAAAATTCGTTGACCTAAAAATTTATACTAAATAATAATTACATGTAACAAAACTTTCAGCTAATTTTTTCCAGAAATTAGTAATGATTAAAATTCAGTCATTTACAAACTCTGATGATCTCAATTTATTGTAAATAGTAAGTCAAACAAACAAGAATTTAGTTAACTATTAATTCTTTATATCAATATTCCTACAAATATTATTTCAATGTGATGAAGCTTCACATAAAACATCATTTGATTTTTATAATTTTTGTTAAATGTTAATTCGAAACAATAAATTTCGATAGAATTATAATTCTGTCAAATGATTTTTATGCGATAATCATGCACTTCGTTCATGTAGGCCCAGATCAAAGAATCTTTGACGCGCGAATTCGTTGGCCTCTAACGCAGCCGGAGACTCACTGTACGCGAGGCCAATGAATCTACGCGTCAGAAATTTATAACCGGTTCTTTATGTAAATTATGTAAAATTTATTTAGTGTATCAGAAAATTACTAATATGATTTAAAAACAAAATAATGAATAATTGAGATTTTTCTATTATTTAGATTTTTCTCTTTGACTTTGAAGCCTGTTATTATTGCTTTGTTGTATTTTAAATATATTTCATATTATTTCCTTATTATTTTTTATTTTTTTTAGTCTTCTTTTCTTTGGTATTTTCTGTTCACTTTTTATTTGACTTTTATTGCTTTATTGTTGTAATTTATGTTCACAGGACAAGGAAGAGGAGGGGAAAATAGGCGGGGGGGCGGTGATTGGGACAATAGAAGAAGGCGCACCAATTACCAGAGACCGGGACAAACTATATACTGTCAAACAGTAATTTACAATTAATGTATTTTTAAAAATAAAAAAAAAACATAATTTTTTAATAATTTAAGTTTTCTTCATTTATTAAAATATATTAAATATTTAAGGATTTTTCAAATTCTTCTTAATACACTATCATTTTTAGAATATTTCAATTTTTAAATAAGGACTTTTAAAGGATTTTTCATTTACTTTTTAGTGTCAGAAAGCATTTTTGAAAAAATAATTTTAACATCATTTTATTCAAAATTAAGCCTTATTTGTCAGTTGTGACCAACCCATTTTGAAAAATTTCCGAGAAATTCTGATTGGAAATTCCAATAAACTTTTTTTTAGAAGAAAAATAATTTTTTTCTACAAAGCAATTTTAACAATTATAAAGTTTAAACTCAAGGAAAATATACATGTCCTTAGGATTATTTTCTATTTTTAGTTAGTCAATTATTATTTGTACATAAGAACATTATTAAAAATTAATTTACTAATAAATTTAAATGAAGTTATATAATTAATAAATATATATTTATTTTTTTAATTTTATAAATTACATTATTGTCATATATTATTATTGCAAATTTAATACCAAAAAAGGACAACAAGTTATTTTTTTTTAATTTCTAATTTTTCAAATCTCAATAACTTTGGATAATATTACCAAAATGAGTTTCATAAGAGGTAAAAAGATGGCGTCTTAAGAAGCACTATAAACTTTAAAGAAAAGAAAAACAATTAAGTACCAAAAAAGTTACTTCTTTCAATATCTTTATTTTTAAAAATGTTAATAACTTTGGCTAATTTTACCGAAAAGAGTTAAAAAAATCAAGAGATGCGTCCTAGGAAGGCACTACAAAACTAAGTAGAAAGTCTCTTCATAATTGATTCAGTGGAATTTCACTGATTGATCAGCTAGAAGTCTGCTACTAATCCCTCTCAGTGAAATTTGACTGAAAATTTAGTAAAATTTCATTCGTTCGCAGTAAAAATATCACTGATTGAAATCAGTTATCGACAAGGTTACTGATTCAACAGTGAAAAACCACTGATTCTCAGTGAAAAAACTTGATGAATGAGGCTCAAAAATCACTGATTAGACGGACATTGGCGGACATATTTGTCCGCTAATGAGATCTAGAATTTTGAGAAAATCGTTCCTTTAGCTCTTGTAGAAATGTAATATTACAAACATAACTTGTAACATCACAATGACATTACAGTAATGTTACGTGATACTTGGGTAATAAAATTGCTCATACGTAAGAGGAAAAAAACTGCAAAAGAATTGGATTCCTCTAAAATTGAAAACATTTTTTTCTAAATTAAACTATAGAAAAAGGGGGGAGTGTCATGGGGCGTTGCTGTTCAGTATGGGCGTCATGTTTGGTGTATATAGAAGACACTGGCAACTTTGACAGATCGTAATGGTTGATGCAGGGTAACATTCTGTCTAAAAAATTCCTCCGTTGCATTTGTCACTTTATATACTTCTTCAAAAAATATTTAAGTAGTATTTCTTTTAATTTTTTTAATAAAAAAATATACAAAAAGTATATTTTTTACATTTAACAAATTCTTTCAACCTTTTAAAAGAAGTAGCATTTTGGATTTGAAATTTAACCAATTATTGTCAGAAGTCGAGTAGCACGTAATATCATAGTAATATTACTTGCAGTAATATTACACGATTATAAACAAAATCTGATTCAGTGTAAATGTAAAGAGAAAAAAGAAAACTTCTCTTTAATCATTAGATATATGAATTTTGCTGCAATTTCTATTTATTCTAAATAAAGGTGTTATATTACAATATAACATTGCTGCGTAACATTACTGTAATGTTAATGAAAATACAGTAATGTTAATTGTTACTTTAAAGTTTCCACAGAAACGACGTCTTTTATTATAATTCATTGGAAAAAATATGAGTTTTCAAATGTAATTATAAAAAATTAATAAAAGAGGTCGTTTTTGGGAACATTGAAAAATAAGGTTTATTTTTGAAAAAAGTCACTTAGTCCAGTCGTCCTGTAAAAAAATTGGTCATTTTCTGCCAAAGTTGATACCTGACTTTTGACTGTTGATTCATACAGTGTGGGGCGCTGGTATATGTGAATCCCTATATGTTTCCCACTCGAGATTTTTCCAGGGCGTTATAAACTATGACAAAGGTGCAGAAAAACGGTTTGTCGATAACCGTTTTTTCCCATTAAATTTTAGGGGAAAAAGTTGTGATTGAAAGTTATAGAGCTCGGAAATACCTGTAAAATGGCGGGTCTTAAATGAAAATCGGTTCATTTCTTTATTTGCAAATAAATTTAAACCACTAAAAATTTCGATTTCTTAATTCTTTGATCATTTTTACAAAAGTTGATAAACTTTTCTCAATCCTTGATAGAATTTACCTCTCACGACCCTTAATAAGTGTATCAAAGCTGAACCCGATCGGATAAATTATTTATGAATAATTGCATTTGTTAACTAAAAACATGTTTTTTTAATGAAATTTCTACACTTTTGGCCGGATGAAAATCAGTTTTCTTTGTCTTATTCTCTTCAAGAAAAGACAATTTATTAATCACAATTTGTGGCTAATTGGATTTTTGCAAAAAAAATGGTTTTTTTAGATGGGGAAAGTTTTTGCTTAGAAGCAAATTAACTCCGGCTGATTTTGAATTTAAACATTCAAATTCCCAAAAGTTGTTATAACTTCCAAACAAATGCATGAATTTTGATCTTTTTTTTAAAACTTGTCTAACTTTTTCTCAAAAATTTAAATATGCAATTTTTTTAGAAAAAGTTACAATATCAAAAAATTTATAATTAAAAAATTAAAAAAAAAATTTTAAATAAGTTTTTTTTCAAAATTTTTAATGTTCAACTTCTAGAATAATAAAAACAACAATTTTTTATTACTTTCATAAAAAAATTGAACTTTTATTACAATTCAATCCTTATGGTACTCGTTTTTTGTCCAAAATTGTCTGCTGCGTGAATAAGCGGCTCAACAAGAAGAGATAATTGGCCTAACTTTATATCACATAATCAAATATGCAATTTTTAGTTTGTACAAAAAGTTATAAACAATGTAAAAAATTAATTATTAAAATAAATTTTTTTTCATTTTTTTTTATTTTAAACTTTTTAAATAGGCCATTATTGTTTATTTATTTTTTATTGATAGAAATAATAAACAATTATTGTTTTTATTATTCAAGAAGTTGAAAATAAAAAATAATGAAAAAAATTAATCGCCATTTTTAGTGGTTTGAATTCATTTGCAAGTAAACAAATCAATCACAACTTTTTCCCCTAAAATTTAATGGGAAAAAACGGTAATAGAAAAACCGTTTTTCGGCACCTTTTGACATTGTTTATAACGCCCAAGTGGCAAAATTAGCTGTTGGATTTATATAGAGGTTTATACTACCGCCCACACTATATGAATCAACAGTCAAAAGTCAGGTATCAATTTTGGTACGAAAAAATACAGGATGGCTGGACTGACTATAAATCTGAATCTGTAAAAATTCCACTGATTTCAATTCAGTGGACGAGTTTTCTTTAACTCATCAGAGGAATTTCACGAAGAATCAGTAAAAACCATTTGATTCAATAATTTTTTTAAAAATATTTTTGAAATAAATATTTTAAAATTCACTATATAAAAACTACAATAGCTCAACTTTTGTAGAAATTATGGCAATTTGAATAAATCAAGGTATATTAATATCTAATTTTTTTATTGTATCAGTTACAGTAATTTTTAATCTAATAATTTATTAATCAGTAGGTTTAATATTATGCTTATTCCTATTGCAAATTTAGAAAAAAATATATATATTAGGAAAAGGTATATATATTAATTAATATTATAAACAATAAATAATTCTATTTTCAAATACTATACTTTGAAGGTGGAGAGGGGGCAGATTTTCTTTTTACGGCTCTGAATTTAAGTGATATTTGAATAACAGTGTGTGTTTACAATATTAATATTTGCATTTATAAAAAATTTTCGAATTTTGTTTGAATACTCTCATTAAATATTTGAATCATTGTGTAGAATTTCAATCATAAAATTGTCTTGAAGATTAAATAAAAGCCCTTTCCTGATTAATAGTATATTTATCTATTTCAATTTTTTTTTTATTTCTGAATGTAATTATTGTTGTTACTACAAATTTAATATTTTTTTGTTTAAAGTGTGAATATTAAATAGTGCTTAAGAAAATATTGCAGTTTTGTCAAAAATTATTTTCTATATACATAATTGAAGTCTGACGCGCAGTTTGCCCATCCTAGTGCCATTACTGACTTATGTTTATTTTCATTGTGAAAAAAGCAGGTAGCGCTAGCATCTTATTATACATATTTATCTAATTTTCACCTAAAAAGAAGGCGAACGCATTCAGAGTGAGTGAAAAATTATTAATTAGAAGTTTTTTTGGCTGATAATTAGAAAGTGTCAATAGTTTATATTATTAGTTGACACTTTCATTAATCATTTGAAGATGGGCAATTCTCGTAAAAATAAAAAATTAACTGCGGGGAAAATGCCAAAATCGTTGAATATAAAAATGGCTAAAATGAGGTTAGTTTAATAAATAAAGATTTTCTCCTTTTTTTCTTTTTGTAACATACACTTTTCGCTATATTAATATATATATATATGTATATATATATGTGCTTTAGATATAATGTATTCTTTATGATTGTATAGTGAAATCATAGAAAACTTTTATTTTATGAATTACAATTATATTTCAAATTTGTATTTTATTAAAAAACTATAGCATTATAGATAGACACGTGCTATATATCTTGTGTGTATATTCTAAGTCAATTACATTTAAACAATATACAATCAATCTTCACACCATATAATTTATCATCTATTTTAATTTTTAAATTTAAAAAGTAAGTAAAGATGAAATTAATTAACTTATAGGATAATAAGCATTGTGCCCAAAGATAAACCGTCAATCAATTTGATGTCAATTTGTAATAATATAATTAATGATTAAAATTTTTCAAATATTTAACGAAAATTTATTGATGATTTCCTTGAAAGTGTTAATTAATTGTGCTATTTAATTTTTTATATTATATAAAATATATATATATATTTTATTTTTAGGTCATATTTTATAGGCTTATGTATTGAGAATTATTATTCTCTATCAAATAGAAATGCTGAATTTTTTCATTGTTTCTGCATTTAAAAAAAAAACAAATTTTCATTCGTCTGGCAGTTTTGAGACAGGACATACATTAAAAGGGAATTCTACTTTGTGAGCCGAAAAAGTAGACTCATTTTTCGAAATTAATTATGAGAAAATGAATTAATTTATTAAAAAACAGCCTACAAAAGTACATGTCTTAAAGTACAAAAAAAATTTTATTTATTAAAAAATGACAGCGCATTAGATCTCGAAGTAAGCCACTAAATTCTCTGGTAGGGATGGAAAAGTCGACTTCGGCTTTAGTCGAAAATCGACGTCTGACTCCAAAAAGTTGATTTTTCGTTGTCGGTCTTCTTTGAGTCGATGTCGATCTTGATGCGTCGACTTTTTCGATTAAACCCATTTCAATTGAATATTATTGTTGAGTATATATTGAACTACAAAAAAATTATTTTTATATGTTAAAAATTTGAAATGGTGGTGCTAACAGTTTATCCAAAAAAACCTTTTTTATGCGGCCGGTAACTTTCTTCGTACAATTTTTTATAAAATTAGCTAAAAATTGGTTTACATCTTCAAAATAGCATTCTCTAGATAAGTACTAGGGAATTTTGAAAAAGCCGATTATTGTAAAAATGGCATGTGATTTATTAAAAATTTCGATTTTTTTGTGAAAAAAATTTATACAAAATTATACCATTTTTACAAAAATCGTTTTTTAAAAGTGTCCTACGTAATTCTCTAGAGAATGTTATTCTGAGGTTGTAAAAAAATTTTTAGCTAATTTTATCAAAAATTGTACGAGAAATAAAGCGGCCGCATAAAAAAGGTTTTTTTTCATCGACTGTCAGCACCACCAGTTTAATTTTTTTAAAATATAAGAATAATTTTTTTGTAGATCAGTATATACTTAACAATAACATATAATTGGAATTTTGATTTCTTTAATTCTGTTTTCGTAAAAAAATTTTAAAAATGGATTCGATTTTCCGTTTTAACAGTGGTCTTTAAAATCTATTTTTATAAACGATATAAAAATAAAATCTTTTAAATTAAAAAAAAATTTATGAAATACTTATGAAATAAATTTATATATTAAGAATATTCATAAATGAGTGTCTACTGGTCCTGGAAACTTTAGGAATTTTAACTTTTGTTCTCGAAATTTTTATATTTTCTATTACATTCAAGTAATGAAAACTACTAGGGTTCAAATTAAATGTTTAAAATTTTAGAAATGTCCTGGAAAAATAAGAAATCAGTCCTGGAAAAGTCCTGGAATTTTAATATAAATTTTCGTATTTATTACAAAATACAGGTAAATTTCTTATTTTTTACATACAGTTACAATAAATAATTATTTACTTCAATAAACAAACACATAATTAATCACTGATACTTTATTTTATATATAAAATTAAAAATTTTTTAAATATAATTTTTAAAAAATCGACAATAAAGTTGACGTTTACAGAAAAAGTCGAGAGACTTAACGTCCAAATTCGACTTTTTGTTTCTTTTTACCATACCTATCTTCTGGTGATAGCATCGGGCGAACTCGTACTGATTACAATTTTGCACCTAAACCGAAAACTAAAATTTTTTCTTGAAATTTAGCTCAAAATTTAGTGCACATCGAGCCATTTTTCGGAAAAAAATTTTTTAAACAAAATGGCGTTAATTTGATAACTTTTTTCACTTTTTATACAAAAAAATATACCAAAAAAAGTCTGTAATAAGGACAAATTTTTATTTTTTGAAAAAATGGCTCGATGTACACTAGAAAATCTTGTTTTGAAGCTACAGTAAAAATTTCAAGTTAATCAGATAAAAATTGTAAAAGCTACAGATACACTCGTTTGAAAAACATGGTTTCGAGAAAAATGCGCTTATAGTTCATCCCTTTGAGTCATAGTGGTCAATATTATAGATGAAAAAAAATAAGGAGCTCACAGATGTACTTGAAACTTGTTACTTGGGGGTTTTCAGAGTCGCTGATTACGAATCCAGTATTAGTTATTTTAAAAATTCAAAATGGCGGACGAGAAAATTAATAATCTCTCGGATTGACTCTACGACTATATTCGAAAAATTGAGTTTCGGACCCTATACACTATTTCCACCTCTATAATTATGTTTGAATATAATTTTTTGATAGTTAACCCTTTGCCGTTCATGTATACCGAAATGTCGTCTAGTGAAAAAAAACAAGATTGTTTATAATTAATATTTATTCTATTTAGAGATTTTCTAAAAGGAAATTTAACATTAGATTCAATTGAAAATGTATTAAACATTACGATTTTGAATTATCTTTAAAGTGATTCAACCATTTAGCTACCTGCTTTCTTGGTTAAAAAGCTAGCAACGATAAAGGGTTAAGGGAGGTGTTTAAGCCAATAAAAATAATCTAAAATGTTAATTCACAAGGTAGAATATCACCGTGGAATATTATCAAAAATAATATTCTATACGAATATTATTATGTTATTATTAGAAAACATTACGTACTGATTGCCTAGTTATATTTTTATTTAATTTATTTATATTTTTGTCATATACTATTTTAGTTAAACAAAAAATATGTTTGAAAATTTTGTGTAATATGTAATTTATCGAAATTATTAAATTATGTCTAGGGGAGACTGGGTCAAACCGGCCATACTTTCGGTTTTTTTACTCTTGGGAACGCTTGTTTGAAAAATCATTTAATTAGTCAACTTTTTCCCACAGACACCTATACTGTATCTTCTATCGTTAGTTGCTGTGTTAACTTTAAAAAATTTTGCAAACTGGACGGTTTACCTCACCCAGTGGGTAAACCGGCCACTTTGGTTTTTTCATCTACAATACTGAATTCATATAATCTACAATAACAACAAACATGAAGAAACATTTATTAACAAACGTTGTAATATTGAATTGATTACATTTTAATTAAATAAATATTTTTTTCAATAACGAAAGGAAAATGTTTGACAATATCAAGGAGACATTATTAAAAGGTCTAATTCTAATTGGAAGATAATTATTTTTCTTTGAAAATAAATATTCGAATGAAATAAATAGTTTTTTAAAATAATAATCCGATCGGGAATCTTCGTGAAACTCTAATACAAGGAAATAAGTATTGGCCGGTTTGCCCCACAGGCCCATTTTTAGAATTAATGCTTGTTTAGAAGAAATGCTATGTAAATTCTTTAATGTATGTTGTTGTTAATTCATCAATTTATTCAATCAAAGAATATATTTAAAATAAACCTACACAGAAAAAAATATATTCTAGATTTAAAAAAATTTATACTTAAATAGGAGTCAAGAATATTCATTACTTAAAGTAAGTGAGAAATATTCTTGCAAGAAGAATATTATTTATATTGAAAGAATATTTACCACTTAATTAATGTGGTGAATGTTCTTGGCGTCTATTTAAGTATATTTTCTAAAATCTAGCATATATTTTTTTCAGTGTAAAATTGTCATAAGTACATAATTTAAAAAGAAATAGTTTGAAAAGTAAACAATTTTTTTTTAAATTGTTAATATTTTACAAATTTACTCTTTTTATACTAGTTAACAATTTTTTAAAGTTCATTTAACGTGGAATTATAATAATTAAAATTAATAAATAAATAATTATGTATTAGATTGCAGAAATCACAGCCACGGTCTAGAACTTCTATCAACTGGTACTATTTCTAGAATAAATTTAACTAATTTAAAAGTATATTTTAATATTATTAAATACAATTTACTTTGGATGTTATAAAATTTACACTGGAAATATCGAATTTTTATAGCATGTTTTACATTTTCCACAGTTAATTTTTGTGTACAAATCTCTTGAAGTTTTTTTCAGCGTAGTACAATTTGTTATTCAGAATTGTTTTTTACACAGTAAATTTTACTTCTTCTAAGATAAATTTTTCTAATTTTTATGAAGACATTTTTTTTTTAAATAATAAAAGTTATTCTAACAATAACAATTTTTAATACCAGGTTGCCACAAGTCATAAATCTATAATATTTTGAAAATATTAGTATAATTCATATACCGCAAAATGGAGTGATAAGCGCCAATGGGGTGTTAAGCAACAAAACTCTTTTCAATTTCAAATAAAAATTTCACGCATATTGTTCTTCAATCGACCACTTATATGCTAGGTTAGGATGCTCCCTACTAAAAATCCCTGTACAAGATCTTGTACAATTTCCTGTACAGGATTAGCAACTGAAAATTGGAACAAGTTCATAAGCGAGATCTTGTACAAGATCTATTGAAAGATCTTGTACAAGAAAGATACTTGTACCTGAAAATGTGCATGATCTTGTACATATTCTTGTACAACTTCATGTATAAGTACTTGTATATGAACAGATTCATATTCTTGTACATGTATAGTTATACAAATTTTTTTTTTAATAAAATTTAAGATTTTGATAATTTTTAACCACTAAGATTCGTCACTTATGCATGCTAAAACTATTGCGCAGCTCTAAAGGTTAAATTTAACTATTGCGCAGCGTTTGAACTTTTTAATTTTTAATAAAGAAAAACATAAGTAAAGATGTACAGGAACATGAACGTGTTCATATACAAGTACTTGTACATGAAATTATACAAGAATATGGAGTTACAAGATCATATACATTTTCATGTACAAGCCCACATAGCACAATATCACACTGAAAGTTTGTGGTGAGGGTTATTGGTGAAGCTTGTAATGTTACTCAGTATACTTGTTGTAAACATAAGGTAGACTAGAAATTTCCGCCATCACAGTAAGCTTACACCTAAAGGATACGGTAAGCTTATACCTAAAGTCTACGGTAAGCTTACACCTAAAGTCTACTGTAAGCTTACACCTAAAGGTTGAGGTAAGCTTAAATGGTAAAGCTGTGGTAAGGTTATTATCAAGTTGTAAGGTTGAGGTAAGGTTGTGGTAAGTTTGCAAGGTAAGGTAAGTTATATTCAAATAATAATATTAACAATAAATAAATATTCAATAAAAAAATTTTTTTTTACTTTATTCTATTTTGGGAACTTATCATTTCGCAGAAAATTTTGAAAACAAATTTAGGAGGATTAGGATTCGAGCCCGGGACTGACGTAAATACCTAACAACATAACTATACATGAAAATGTAAGTATATGATCTTGTACATATTCTTGTACAATTTCATGTACTTGTATATGAACACGTTCATATTCCTGTACATCTTTACTTATGTTTTTCTTTATTAAAAATTAAAAACTTCAAACGCTGCGCAATAGTTAACTTTAACCTTTAGAGCTGCGCAATAGTTTTAGCATGCATAAGTGACGAATCTTAGTGGTTAAAAATTATCAAAATCTTAAATTTTATTAAAAAAAAATTTGTATAACTACCCAGATAACACACATACTAGTACGGTAGTAGTATAATACTAGTACGGCGTACTAGGCGTACTGGTACTGTACCAGCCATGTACCTTCGCACGGTACCAGGTACTGTACTAGTACGGCATACCGGTATGCAATATCGGTAGAATATGAGTACTATACGAGTACGACGTACTGAAAACTTTTGTGACTTAGTATAACGTACTGTTATTGTACTGGTACAATACTAGTATGATGTACAATATAAAATATTATATACCCTCCCCTTTCTCTTCCCACAATAGTATTTTAATTATTTTAATATATTATTAAAAGAAAATCTGTGGGAGAACTGAAATAATAATAATTCATTTTTAGTTATTTATTTTTATTCAATAATTTTTTTTTATTTATATGATATATGTCTTTGCATATATTATATCATATATGTAACTTGTATTCTCACTTATCTTAAAATATCCGGTGTTTTATATATTATTTTAATTACTTAACTTTATCAAATATTAATTGATTATTTATTTACATTTAAACATTATTTCAAAAGAATTTTAAACTCGATGTTTAAAATTGCTTTGAGATTTGCTTTAAAAAACATATTATCACATCCTAACCTATAAATATATTATATGTATAAGAATAACTATAACGAAATAACACACAATTATGAATTTAAAAATATATCAATATGATTAAGACCGAATTTATGAATTTATCTCAATATAAATGTATAAAAAAGATTATACATGTAAAAGATTTTGATGTTTTTCAATGAAATAACACCATGGTACAAAGCGGCATGTCAAAATAAAAGAATATAAATCTTATATGGATCGATAATTGAATATAAATTTAATCTCGGATATTCAAGATGAGTACAGAAGCACAAGTTACAAACATTAAAACTCTTTTGCTGCATATCATAAACGACTTTTTTCACCAACATTTAATGCACCGTTTTCAGTGACGCGTTCATATTTGACAATTGTCAAGAAAGTGAGGTTCGGTTGGCATTACCAGCAAAGATTCCCAGTACGACGTACCAGTATTATACTAGTTTTATACCAGTACAAAATAATTATATATGTCGTACCAGTACGGTACTAGTAGAATAAAAGTATGTCGTACTGTTAGAATTATAAAATATGATTACTCGATAAAAGTATAGTACTAGTACAATACCAGTACGTCGTACTTCTGAAATAAGAAGCACAACATACTTGTACGATACAAGTATAATACTGGTACGTCGTACTGGGAATCTTTACTGGTAATGCCAACCCAACCTCACTTTCTTGACAATTGTCAAATATGAACGCGTCACTGAAAACGGTGCATTAAATGTTGGTGAAAAAAGTCGTTTATGATGCAGCAAAAGAGTTTTAACGTTTGTAACTTGTGCTTCTGTACTCATCTTGAATATCCGAGATTAAATTTATATTCAATTATCGATCTTTATACGATTTATATTCTTTTACTTTGACATGGTGCCATGGTGTTATTTCATTGAAAAACATCAAAATCTTTTACATTTATAATGAGAAAAATTCATAAATTCAGTTTTGATCATATTGATATATTTTTAAATTTAATTGTGTGTTATTTCGTTATAGTTTTTCTTATACATATATAACATATTTATAGGTTAGGATGTGATAATATGTTTTTTAAAGCAAATCTCAAAGCAATTTTAAACATCAAGTTTAAAATTCTTTTGAAATAATGTTTAAATGTAAAGAAATAATCAATTAATATTTGATAAAGTTAAGTAATTAAAATAATATATAAAACACCGGATATTTTAAGATAAGTGAGAATACAAGTTACATATATGATATAAATAAAAAAAATGATTCAATAAAAATGAATTATTATTATTTCAGTTCTCCCACAGATTTTCTTTTGAATAATAAACGAAAATAATGAAAATACTATTGTGGGAAGAGAAAGGGGAGGGTATATAATATTTTATATTGTACATCATACTAGTATTGTACCAGTACAATAACAGTACGTTGTACTAAGTCACGCCGTACTAGTACAGTACCTGGTACCGTGCGAAGGTACATGGCTGGTACAGTACCAGTACGTCTAGTACGTCGTACTAGTATTATACTTCTATCGTACTAGTACGTGTGTTATCTGGGTATACATGTGCAAGAACATGAATCTGTTCATATACAAGTACTTATACATGAAGTTGTACAAGAATATGTACAAGATCATGCACATTTTCAGGTACAAGTATCTTTCTTGTACAAGATCTTTCAACAGATCTTGTACAAGATCTCGCTTATGAACTTGTTCCAATTTCGTATGCATTATCCTGTACAGGATCATTAACAGAACTTGTAAAGTTCAGTTGTTGATCCTGTACAGGAAATTGTACAAGATCTTGTACAGGGATTTTTAGTAGGCAGCATCCTAACCTAGCATATAAGTGGTCGATTAAAGAACAATAGGTGCACAATATGCGTGAAATTTTTATTTGAAATTGAAAATAGTAAGGATAAGTACAAAATGATTATCTTCTGAAAAAGAAACATCACTTTTTGTTATCCATTTGTTTATAATAATTTTATTATTAACAAACTGTGAGCTTAGAAATTTTTTAGACTTGTTTATGTATAAGGAATATGCCAAAAGTAAATTAACTCTTTATTCATTGAAAAAAATTAAATTTAAAAACTCGCGAAAGAAAAGGTGGTTGGCTGAGTGACCCATTGTAACTCAAAAGGTTCAGATTATATAACTAAATGCTCAACCCGGAACCATTCGGAGTAGCCAGATATCAGGGAATCAAGGGTTTTAACGTAGGTGTGATAGAGGGTAAAAGACAGGTGGGAAAAGTGTTTGCATGGGTGGGGAATCAGTATTAGTGTGTAAATGGTACAAGCGATACACTGAAAAAATGTTGGGTGCTCAGCACGGCCAAAGCGAGTTTCCAATGTTTTGGGCGCACAGCTCGCCTGAGATTTTCCATTGATTTTATGTAAATTCTTGGGGGTGCAGCACGCCCAAAACCATGGGCACCAACTTTGGACGTGCTGAGTGCCCAAAATTTTTTCAGTGTAGGAATAGGCGAAAATAGTGTATCAAAGTCATGACTGATGGAGTTGGTTTAAATATGTGAATTTTTACTAAATGAAAAACTTATTTTTATAAAATTTGTAAAGTTTTAAATCAATATTATAATGTCATATTATCCTTGCTTTGTAAAATAAATTATGCAACCGTAAATACTAAAGAAAACTACTGCGCAGGCCTCAAATTTTAAAAAATTTCTATTAGGTGACAATGAAAAAATGTTTCATTTATTATCACCAACACGTATAGTGTTGACAACCGGAGATCATATGGAACTATTCAGTGGTAAATGTGACTGGAGGATTCATCAACATGAAATATTATTTTTCTTTTAACAAGACATTTATTATTAATAAACAATACATAAATAATATACTATTATATAATACATAACAATTATATAAAATAAATATTGTAAAGTATGCATTATAGCGTTGAACCAGAATGAGCTCATGTCGCAATAAACTCTTATTATCAATCCGACATCACCACAATTTTATCCTGTCTCCGTCAATAAGGCCAACATTGCCTTATTATATTTAAGGCTCAAATCGCCTTCAATTTAAATAATCGGATCTTGTATCGTATAAATTAGATTTTCTACAATTATTTTATTCACACGCACACCAACTGCGATGAAGTTGGAACCTTCTCCTGGTTTGTGTTCTTCTGTTCTCACCCCTGTTCTTCTTCTTCTTCTGATGATTGTTCAATCACAACACTTTTCACTTAACACTTTCACTCGACTTTATATTTCTATGGCATCTCTCTGATAAATAAATTTGTATTTAAAATTAAATTAAATGTTGCAAACTCTCTCATTTCTCGTAAAATAAAAGAACAATTTTTAATCAACTAGACATTAATTATTTATCTTTATTATAATAATAACATATTAGGATGTCCGCTGGAGGCGTGGTTTAATCATTTCGTCGTTTGAGGGCAAAAACATTCCATCTCAAATTTCAACTTTTTGTCTACTTTTGGTTACCTGAAACATAACAAACAGTCGGTTAATAATCGTAATTTTTAGATCTGAATATAAATATAACAACCCAGTGTGCATGGGGACATGGGATGTCTTTAGGACGTCCCTAGGACATCCCTAGGATGTCCATGTCCGTTCAAAAGACGTCCTAGAGACATCTTATGTCCTAAAGACGTCATTTGGACATAAGATGTCTTTAGGACGTCTTTTGAACGGACATGGACATCCTAGGGATGTCCTAGGGACGTTCTAAAGACATCCCATGTCCCCATGCACACTGGGTATAAACTACAATTTTCTAGTACAACTTTTTATTATTTTTGCTTTTTTGTTATATTTCTGTCAACCTTAAATAAGCAAAAAAAGTTGACATTCTAGATAGCATGTTTTTCAAATCTCAATTCAAATAATTCAATTGGCATGTTTCTGCCCCCAATCGACGATGTATCCTACTACGATCAGTAGTTCCATTTTTCGCTATCATAGTTAGAAGTATTTCTGATTGATGGAAGTTGGACAATTATCCTACTTCTAATAGATACAAAAATTATCACAGAGAGCGATTCGTAGTAACTGACAACTGGTCACATATAACATCTTATACAAAGAATTTTAACTCGTCAGACCGATACAACATCTTGTATTTATGCAGCCAGCTCGGTATAGCGTTGGCATAACTCCGACTTTTCTGTATGGATAACAGTTTTACAAAGAAATTCAAAAATCATTTCCGTGTTTCCATACACCACCTACAATTTTCAAAAATCGGACAAGTGCGAGTTACACTCGCACTGAAATCGAGGGTTCCGTACTCGAAGCGAACTTATTTGGTATAAAAACAAATGCTTAAAAAATATTGTTGTATGACTAATAATATAAGTGATACGAAGATGAACAATTTTCTTGAATTTTACAAAATTGTTCCTTTTTGTATCACTTATTTTATTTGACATACAACACATATTTTTTAAACATTTGTTTTTATACCAAATACGTTTGCTTCGAGTACGGAACCCACGATTCCAGTGCGAGTGTAACTCGCACTTGTCCGATTTTTTTTATTTTAGAGCTGTAACGACTGAAGAAATAAACTCAATCATGTTTATTAAATTATTTGTATAATCTACACATAAAAATACGTGAAAATAATAAATTTGAAGCCCTATAGATAAAATTTTTTTCGTTATTGGGAGAAAATTCATGATTTTTTCTAAAATTATCAGTTTTTTCTTGACAGCATCTGAAAATTCAACTTCAATCATCCTCGCTATATTTTTTGTGTTATATATACACGTAAAAATACGTCAAAATTTATAAATTTGAATCACGTTAGATAAACTTTTTTCGTTTTTTTGCAGAAAAATACATTTTTTCCTTAAAATTATCATTTTCCTTTAAAAATTTGATAAAAATTGATCATCAACTCCAATCGTGCTTACATTTTTTCCCTATAATTTTCCTGTAAAAATACATTTATATACTAAATATGAACTGTCTGGGTTGTATATTGTGTGCGCTAGGGAGAATAAACCATTTTTTTTTAAATTTTTTATTTATCCTTGACAACGCTATATTAATTGATCCGAATCAAGTTCGATATATTTTTCCTTTAATTTTGACGTAAAAATACGTAAGTGTGGCAAATTTGAGCTTTTTATGACAAAAGATATGGCCGCCAGAGGTACATAGTCATTTTTAGGCATTTTTCGTAAAAATTAATGGTTTTTCCTTGACAACCCTATGATAATCAATTCCAATCAGGTTCGCTATATTTTTCCTGTAATCTACACGCGAAAATACATATGTGTACATATGTTTGTTCAACTGTGGCGCTCGTGCAGCTGTTTGAATCGCCAATACGATTAAAACTTAACAAGTTTTTATATTTCCTGTTGACAATTTTGTAAAGAAGTTCAATTTTCTGTCTGCCTTTTTATTTTCCACTTATATTCATTTATTAAACTCAATTTACCGTTACTGTGTTCACCTGTTGATTAAATGTTTATTATACACAACATATTTTTACAAGTTTTATAAAAAATACTGTTTCTTTACATGTGTTTTTTAAGCAGGGTCAAAAAAGGTTAAGCTGGGGATGGATGGTAGATAATGTCATGTTCTTGAATATAGAAAGGAAATTATATTTTGTAACAAAAGTAATTGCATACTATTGTAATTTTGTGCAATTATATTAAAAATGAAAATGCTTTTTATTATTAGGAAATGGAGGTTTGGAGAACAAAATGAGAATGAGAGGAAGGAAATTGATAACTCTTTTGATTTGATGACGGAATCCCTAATACGCGAAGCGAAATTCAAATGTAATGAAGACAATCGTTCTGGATCTGTAAAAACTTTGTCAGTGGAATGTTTGGAAAATGATTCAAATATATTTAAAAAATGTGAAATCACTGCAGAGGAAAATAGAACTTCCACATTATTAAAAGCAGTTAAAGATGAAAAGGTTCATACATCTAGCATCGTCAGAGGAACATTTCATCAAGGTAATACAAGTATTTTTGGAGAGGTAAGTGTCGGCCGCCAATGTACTGCAAACGCTGCTGTTGCAAACGTAATGTGCAAAATAAAAAATCCCCTATTCTGGACTTCAGAAGCAGTCGATTCCGTGTTAAGAATTGGTGACGAAATATACCGAAAAAGTATAGAGCTGAGGGGGGATCTTAGTGAAGGTGAGGAAAATCCAATGTATTTGACTGCTTCTGAAGTCTTTCCATATATTCGTATAGATTGCATAGATTTTAAACTAACCCTTCAAGTTTCAGAGGTAGGTCATGTGTGGCAAAATGTTTTTGGTTGTCTCAATCTGAAGGATAGGTTAGAATTATTCCTTGTAACAGACAGATCTGCAATTTTAACATCAAATGGAATCTCGGTTGCTCTTGGAAAAACTAATGGAAAAATTTGGTTGTTTGATACACATGCAAGAGATTCTAAGGGTCTTGCAAGTGGATCAGAGAATAATGTAGCATGTCTTATGATTTTAGAAAATGTCGATAAATTATTTCAGGTTTTAGATAAAAATATACCGCGTTCTACAAAAGAGGGTGATAGAAGGAACTGGTTTGAATTGCATCAAGTTGAAATTGAAAGCTCGGTTCTAGACACTACAAATGTAAGTAAAGCGTGCACTCACATAGAAATTACAGAACCCCAAACAGTGAGTAAGAAGCAATTACCAAGAATAATAGATAATCGACGTATAAGTGAGGCTGAACAATGGAAGTACAAAAGTTTATTGACGGACACGAAAAAGACAAAAAGAGAAGAAACCAAGGCGATGTCACATCAACCGATTGAACCCATAGATAGGAATGTCACCAACATTGATAGTAAAATCCAGGATTCCCATAATTACTTAAATAGCCCTCCGCAACACTCAGATAAAATTAATTCTTTTTGTCAAAGTTGCAGTAATGAATCTGCATATATGGGAGACATTGAAGAAAGTATAAGTTCTCCATCAATTGAATCAAGTGAAAAAACAGGAGATAGTGAGTTTGGTAGTAAAGTTGCAGATAGTTTGGATAAAGAGTCAGCTAAAAATGTAAAGGAAAACATGAAGCATGATGAGAAAGATGTTGATCCAACGGAAGTATTACTCATGAACTGGGCTACAGTATGGGGGGAATTGTCAAAACAACTTGCTACTCACAAAAATGCAGATTGTACTGCAGAACATGTGAAATTAAAAATCCATAAGCGAGAGGGCAACAGATTATGTCATTTATATCAATGTGATAAGTGTCCTTGGAATACTAAAATTTGGTCTACACCAAAAGATGACAAGTTTCTAGACATAAATGAAGCAATAATTTTGAGTGCAATAAATACAGGTAATGGATATACTCAAATGAAAAAGATATTTTCAACAGCTGGAGTAAAATTCATGAGCAATGACACATATATCAATCGTCGTGACAAAGCTTGGAATATTATGTCGAATTCAGTGAAAGAAAGCATGAAACAAGCTGGTAAAGAAGAATTTGAATTAGCTTTACAAAGTGGAAATGTTATAGATGGAATAGGAAGAATACCAGTAATAGCAGACGGTAGTTGGATGAAGAGGTCATATAGAACCGGAAGTTATAATTCACCTGCTGGTATGGCTTTCATTATAGGATATAAAACAAAAAAGATACTGTGGTGTGAAACGAAGAACATGTACTGTTCCATTTGCGATAGAGCATGGAGAGTTAATAACAAGCCGAAGTATCACAAATGCTTTAAAAATTGGAGCCGTGATTCAAGTTCGACAAGTATGGAAAGTGCAATAATTGTAAACGGTATGAGAGAAAGTGTCAAGGAGCATAATCTAATATATGAGACGCTAATTGCTGACGGTGATAGCAGTGTCCATAAAAGAATAGAAGAAGCCGATCCATATGCAGAGTATGGGGTATTGGTAAGAAAAGTGGAATGTTCAAAACATTTACGAAGATGTTTTCGAAATAGTGTAAAAGACATCGCAAAAAACAAACGCGGACGTATAGGGAAACCTCGAAAAATTGTTGAAGCAAGTGGAGAAAAATGCATCACTGAAGTAAATCGATTACTCCAAAGAGTGTGGGATTCTGGTAGAGATTTTGATGATGAGTGCATTTGTGAGGTCCGTAATGCCATTGATGTCATTCCTAGACATGTGTTTGGGGATCACAGTCTATGTATTGGAAACAATCCACTTTGTGATGGAACTGCAAAGGCTAATGAAGTTAATCAAGTTAATAATCTTGAGAAATGGAGTTTTGTAACTGAAGTTGAAACTACTATTTCGCGTCTTAGTGCAAATGCAAAAAATTTGTTATTAAATATGGATACGAATGTGGTGGAAGCAGCTAATGGAATTGTTGCTGAAAAAATCGGAGGAAAGCGTATAAACTTTGCATTACGAAATGAATATGAAATTCGTGTCCTAGCTGCGGCATTGCAGTTTAATAATCGAGACGTTGTAGTAGGTTATTACAAAAGTAATGGAAAGATTGTCCCAAAGACGACACAGGATTGGCACAACGCAAGTACAAGGTATTATCAGCAAAGAAAAACTTATGATAATAAAAACAGACAAAGAAGGAAAAAGCAATATCATGACAAAGATTACGGTCGAAATGCTGAGCAAACGCGTATGGATAAGGAGACGTACGATAAAAAGTTAGAGAATCATAATAATGAGGTAAGGAGAAAGATGGAGAATCGAGATCAACATGAAAGAGAAACTCGGGGACAAACCGAGAATTCCAAGTGGCGAGTTCTGAGAAGACAATTTGTGACTGGAAGCTTTGCCAGTAGAATATGTCGAAAAAGAGAATATACATCGTGTTCTGCAATTGTAAAAGATATACGAATCCCAAAATTTTTATCAACAGCTCCAATATTGTGGGGTA
The DNA here is from genome assembly GCF_019393585.1 of Leptopilina boulardi. Lineage (NCBI taxonomy): Eukaryota > Metazoa > Arthropoda > Insecta > Hymenoptera > Figitidae > Leptopilina > Leptopilina boulardi. The sequence goes on from NW_026137888.1 coordinate 1,354,978, forward strand.
GGAAAGATGAATTAAATGCTAAAGTCAAATTGGAGCAAATTGTAGATGATGAAATTTTAGAATGTGGCTTATTTATTCATCGTACTGTTGAAGGTTTAGCAGCCTCTCCTGATGGTATTTTAAGTAAGAATGGAAAGATTATTGAAATAAAATGTCCTTATAGTGCAAGAGAATATAAGTCAATCACTGAGGCTTATAATAATAAAGTAGAAGCAATTAAAACTTTGTTTACGAACAACAAATGTGAAAAAATTAATAAAAATCATGCGTATTATTATCAGGTACAAATGCAATTAAATGTTGTTGGCGCGGAATCTTGCTACTTCTTTGTTTGGATACCATCAGATTACAGACTTATAGAAATAGAAAGGGATGACGAACTTTGGAATACTGAAATGTTACCAAAGTTAAGCCTTTTTTACTCAACATGTTTATTACCTGAAATCATCGATAGTTGTTTGAGCAAAGGAACAAAAATAAGAGATCCGCCTCATATTATTAAAGCAAAAGAGAAACATGATATTGAATTTAAACGTAAACAAAATATGATAAAAATTGAAACAGGTATAGATCACGTTGAAAGCAATAACACATGTTATGAACAAATAAAAGGAGATTTAATAGAACCCGACGAGAAACTCGAACATGCAAAAACAATTGATGTAATGTATGAAAATAAGAAAAAAAGAACAAAAATTTCAGACTTATCGAGCGACACTGAACACTCTGACAATGAATTTATTGACATTGTAAATTATGAGAGTAATATAACCTCAACTAAAAAGAGTAAACGGTTTAAAAGGCAACCAAACTACTTAATTGATTATGAACAAGATTATAAAACAGACTCTACTTCCGATAATGTAGATGGTAAAAATGTTATATTAAAACAAATAGAATTAAGTGCTAATGGTGAAGCAGAAATTATAGAAGTTATAATGGAAACAAATTGTCCATTACATTTGGTAGAAGACAATGAAACAATGTAAATAACACACTTATCGAAAAAGAAATTCACAAGAGTGATATTATGTTGAATGAAAAAATTGTACGACAACGATATCCACCAAAATACTTGATGGATTATGAACAAAACTATCAGACAGACTCTTCCTCCGACAACATAGATAGTAAATCTGTTTTAGTGGAAAAATCTGAATGTAATGCTCATTTAGAAGTAGGAATTCCAAAAGAAATAATACAAACAAATTGTTTATCAAACTCTGTGGAAGTTGAGAAAAGAGAGTTCATGACAAACAATATAAATATCAAGCTTACCCAATCAGAAAATCACATGAGTAATATTACGTTGATTAAAAAAATTGTACGAGAACGAAATCCACCCAAATACTTGATAGATTATGAACAAAACTATCAAACAGATTCTTCCTCCGACAACATAGATAGTAAATCTGTTGTAGTGGAAAAATCTGAATGTAATGCTCATTTAGAAGTAGGAATTCCAAAAGAAATATTACAAACAAATTGTTTATCAAACTCTGTGGAAGTTGAGAAAAGAGAGTTCATGACAAACAATATAAATATCAAGCTTACCCAATCAGAAAAACACATGAGTAATATTATATTCATTAAAAAAATTGTACGAGAACGAAATCCACCCAAATACTTGATAGATTATGAACAAAACTATCAAACAGATTCTTCCTCCGACAACATAGATAGTAAATCTGTTGTAGTTGAAAAATCTGAATGTAATGCTCATTTAGAAGCAAAAAATGCGGAAAATTGTTTGTCACCTTCTGTTCAAATCAATGAAAGTGAGAACTTGCCGTTCAATGTAGATAATACATCTGTTCAAACAAATAATTATGAATTGAGTTTCAGTTCAAATAAAAGAAACAAACGAACTATAAACAGACCAAAATATTTGCAAGATTACACATAAGATTATAGCTTTGATATTCATTCAATATTCTAGGTAAATATGAAAAAGAATATTCTATGATTCCATAACATTAAGTTACGATTCTAGTATATACCATGATCAGCGCAGCTGATGTAATGTTGTAATACGTCAATATTTTCATTTATATCAATTTGATAACCTTAGAAAAACTGTGGTCTATAAATTTCCTCGCGCAAGGTTTGTTATTGTGCATAAATGTCCTTGCGTGCAAAGCGCGCAAGGTTTGATAGTAAGCATGAATGTCCTTGCGTGCAAAGCGCGCAAGGTTTGATAGTAAGCATGAATGTCCTTGCGTGCAAAGCGCGCAAGGTTTGATAGTAAGCACGAATGTCCTTGCGTGCAAAGCGCGCAAGGTTTGTTATTGTACATAAATGTCCTTGCGTGCAAAGCGCGCAAGGTTGGATAGTAAGCATGAATGTCCTCGCGTGCAAAGGGCGCAAGGTTTGTTACTTTACATAAATGTCATAAATTTGTACATAAATTTAAAATCGTGCATAAATGTCCTTGCGTATTTTGGGGTGTAAAGTAGACCGCCTCCTCGTTGGTGCACCCTGGGTAACGCTAAATGGTCTACACTCAAATAAACTTAACCCTTTTGTCCATTAAATAGCTTAAGATGGCAATAGGGTAGGTTAAAACAACTTAACGCATGTTCGCAAAAATTCTTATTCTGGGGTTTTTGGGTCGCTGATCACGATCCTGGAGTCAGTTTTTCAAAATACATTAGTATCAAAGTCGATATAATTTTCTAAAAATTTTACTCGGGGGTTTTCGGTGTCGATGATTACGATTCTGAACTCATATTTTCAAAATACATCATTTTTTATCTAATATGTCGGACAAAAATTTTGATAAATTTCCAAATTCGATAAAATTTCTTAAAAACTCTTACTCGGTGGTTTTCACGGTCGATAATTACGAATTTGAATTCAGATTTTTAAAATTTAAACTGGCGGATCCAAAATGGCGGACGAAGTTACTTGGAAATTGATGGAGTTTGATGAAATTGGTATCTAGCGAATTTGAGATCGCTGATTACGAATCTGAAGTAAAAATGAAACAATTCAAAATGACCAAGTAGCACCTAACATTACTGTAATGTCACTGTAATGTTACATGTAATGTTAGAAATATTACAATGTAACATTACAGTGACATTAAAATGTCTGCCCCCAGTTAATGTTACAAGTAATGTTACAGTGGAATTACAATGTAATATTGCTGTGATGTTGCAGTAAGATTACGGTAATGTCACAATAATATTACAGCAATGTCAATGTAATGTTACAAAGAAATATCGTAAAACTCAGTATAATAACAGTTTTATCAACCTTCTTTGCATTGTTACTGTGACATTGCTGTAATATTACTGTGACATTACGTTAAAATTACATTGTAATGTTACTGTAACATTACTTGTAATATTAACTTGGGGCGAACATTTTAATATTGCTGTAATGTCTCTGCAATGTTACATTGTAATATTACTAACATTACATGTAACATTACAGTGGTATTACAGTAATGTTACTTACTACTTGGGTGGTAGACAAATGTTTTTAATGTTGTTATTTTTAATTACATTTTTAATTTTTACCGCGAACAGTACTTTAATAAAGTACGTGACCACTTTAGGGGGGGGGGGTTATGTTCATAATCGCGATTTGAAACACGAGAGGGGGTGGGGGTTTCGAGAAAGTAACGTTACTAGTGAAATAGACTTGACTGTCAAAAGAAATTATTTAATATATAAGTAATAATTATGTTTTAAAGTTTTAAAATGTTTACACATTTTTTTAATACGTATTGGAAGATATAAAAATTCAAAAATTCATATTTCTTATTGTCATATTGTTATTTTTTAACATAATTTGAAATTTCTTGCTTTATTGAATAGTACATAACCCACGCTTTGATATTATCAAGATAAGAAGGGAGAAATTATTTTTTTTTTAATATTTTAATGCTTACTTCATTCATGTATTATTGGTTGAGATGGCCATTAATGACTTTTATTCACATTTTTCATGTTAAACTTTAATTCTGAAGAAATATTAAATAAAAAGAAATTTATCAATGTCTAATAGCAAGATAATTGCTAATTGACACCAGAGATTCAGTGCAATATTTGATATTTTTGTCCATATGAATACTGCACTGAATTTCATGATATCTTGTTTAAAATGCGACCAAAAATAGAGAAAAATAATATGAACGTTTTAAAAATAATTTAGAGCTAAAAACCAAAAATGATAGGTATTGGCCATCCCTCCCACCTCATGTGGCTATCTCTCCCGGACATTCCGGGAGAGATAGCCAAATGCACTTTTTAGAAAATGTAAATTTTGAGTTTGTTTCTATGAAAATATTTTATTTTACCTTTTGCTATCTTAAAGTTAAGTGTTCAATGTTTAATTATCAATAAAAGTTCAGATTAAAGTTGCTTTTTTATAAATTTTACAATCCTTTAAAAAAACGATGGCCATCTCCTCCGGACTTACCCTATATTGAATAATTTATTTATAATAAAGTTAAAAGAAAAAATTTCCACTTAGGTTTTAATGAAATAGCTCCTTATGAAAAAAAAATAGTTTTTTTAAACAAATAAAATTTGGACAGGTACTATTTTATTCCAGATTTAAGCTGTAGATAACGTTACATTATTAGGGGGAGAGGTGTTTGTGATAAAAGTCACGGTTGGTCACGAAGGGAAGAGGGGTTTAAGAAAGGTCGAAAAATTGATCACGTAGTTTATTCACGACCCCATGATAGTAAAATTACATTGTAAAATCACTGTAAGCCAATCCTGTTTCTAAGTGTGGGATATCCACAGTCATCCTACATCTATCCTACATCTATATGCAGTTGCTGTCTTCAAAATTGACAGAGTTATGAGTATTTAAGCGTCCATTGCATTGGGGCAGACTCCAAGACATGTTACATGACGCATGTTTTGTTTATGAAATAATCGTTTACAATTTATTTTTAAAGCAATATTTTCTGATACACTATTTGAAAGAGCGATTCCTGAGCCATAAGTAATGTTTATTGCCAAATTTCTTAAATTGCATTTTAATGTTTCAAAATAATGTCAATCATCAAGTAAAATTTTTGTACATCTGTTCCTTAAAAGTTTAAAGAGTTTTTCTGAAACTTGGTATTTTTAAAGTCAGTATGCGCCATAACTCAAAATGTACTGGACCCTTATGAAATTTGGTATACTACTTCTTAATACATAAATATAAAATAAACATTTAAAAATTATTGTTGAAAATAAATTAACTCTCTCTGTATTGCCAAAACAAAATCCTAAAAAACTTGAATTTTTTCCACTGAGTTCACTATACCAGCTTATAAAATCATCTTTATCCTTAGGCGCTTACGTAAGCGTATTTTTAATGGTATAAGCGTATTAGATTCCAGAGCGTTAGGTTGCGGGTTCGACCCTTACTAGCGATAGATATTTTAAAATCTGTGAAGGTACAAGATTTGGTTTAGAGTTAATATGCAGACAATAAAAAGTTATAAATTTAAGACAACACCCAATATGTATGTGACCTGAACAGTTGAAAGGAACCTTAGCCCGAAAACAAATTTTCGAGAAAAACGATCTCAAAGTTAACTAGTCGCATATTGAAATAGCTTGAAAATCCTTATACGGGGATTTTTGGGGTCGGTGATTACGAATGTGGCATTAAATTTTTAAAATTAAATATGTCGGATCCAATATGACGCCCAAAAAAATGTGAAAATAAAGTGGATTTGATTAAAATATATACTATAAGTTCATCAGATTTGCTTGAAATTCATAACATGGGGGTCTTTGGGGTCGCTGATTACGAATCTGGCATTAGATTTTCAGAATAAAAAATTTCGGATCCAGTAACTAGTTTTAAACAAATACGATCAATTTTTTATTTTTCATCCGCCATTTTAAATTCTAAAAATCTAATGCCAAATTCGTAATCAGCGACTTCAAAAACCCCCGACTAACAAGTTTCAAGCGAATCCAATCAATTTTTATGAACTTTTTTTCACTTAATTTTTTGTACATTTTTTTACTAGTTGTGTCCTACTTTGAAGTGCATTTGCAAAAAACTAAAAAAGCTAGAGACGCACCGACTATTCCATTGAAAAGAGCACATCTTTTCCTGCAAAAATCACCGAAAAAGTAAAAATAAATTTTTTCGAACATAAGGTTTCCTTTAACTGCCCATGTCACATATGTTAATTCTATAATTTTCACATTTTTACCAAAAGTCGAATAAAATTATTGGTACCCAAAGTTGGCCCGACTGGGTCTACCCACTGCTTGGCGGATATTATGTCGTGTCCAAGACTTGAAAAATAGTTCCCGACTTTTCGGTGAACTTTTTTTCCGTGTATTTTACAAATAATGGAATAAATAGTCATTTGTAGAAATTCTTGTAAAGAAGAGGGATTATTATTCATGTACAAGGTGGCAAAAGACCAACAGGTCAAGATATTCCGGAGCAAATTTTAAAATTGACCATTAAAGAAATTGTTAAATACAGTTGGATCTCCTAAACACTTTAATTTTTCATGCGCTAAATAAAACATTTGATAATGAAAATTTGATCAATGTGTATAGTCTTGAATGTAAAATAAATAAAAAATAAAATGTACAATTTTGAATTTACAAATAAAAGTTTGAAATGTATGAAATAATAATTTATTTAGGGGGGTAAAGTCATGTAAAATTACTTTTTTTGAAGAATATTTTTTTTCAAAAATTAGTTTGAAGTGTTTCTTATGGTCCTAAATTTTTACATTCGAATTCTAAGCATTGATATATCTAAAAGTCCATGAACGTACACGACCAAAATCAAATGTCCAAGGATAATGCGTTTAAAGTTTTTCATCGAAGTAAAGCAGATTTCCTAAAAATTTACATATTTCTAATTATCCAGATAAGTGCTTTCTATTTTTTTTCTCTGAAGACGATTTTCTTGGTTAGATAATCGTCTAAACAATGTTCATTTTTTTTATTAAAAACGTTGGACGCGTATTTCTCAAAACCTGTTTTTCCGTGCGCCGTTAGTTAGTTAGTTACTGAGTAACCGCCAGGAAGCTCAGTCAATTTTTAACCGATTTGGATGAAACTTGGCACGAACGAATATTCTTCAACTAATTGATCACAACATGAAGAGGCCCTTTTTTAGAAAAAAAATTTTTTCCTTGTTTTTTTTACCGATTGTTTATTAAAAAGTAATGGTTTTTTTCAAAATCGTCCTGAATTTTCAAAAAAAAATTTTTTCTTTTTCGCTTCATCATGTTGTGCGTAATTTTATATTTTAACAAACAAGATTTTTTTAATTTTGTTCAGATTTGAGGCCTGGGGATTGCAAGGCGCAAAATCAAAGAGGCAACTTCAAGCATGTGTTGTGCCGCCATTTTTAAATATTTTTGATCAAAATAAATTTTATGAATAAAACATATCATGTAGTTTTATATTTATATTAAGAAGACATAATAAACTTTACCGTTTTTCTGAAAAAAAAATCTTGAAAAAACGTGGTTTTACTTCACTTTCCCCCCTTAATTATTTTTATAACGAGTTTTCTGATTTTGTATTTTGGTAAGATTATGTAAATAAATTTATTTAAATAACAATATGTAGTACTGAATGAATGTGATGTATAAAAAGGGAAAACTTAACTTTCTGTCAGTCACATGGCGAGGGGTTTGCTCCCTTAGTTTCTTCTTTTATCTCTTTTAAATCGATTTGATTGGTTATTAATGTCCTATTTTAATAATTAATAGAAAACGAAAGTTAATTTTACTTTTAATGTGTTTGGTATAAATTGTAATAAGCATTTAAATATTTTTGAACCAGCTTGGAGTAATGTCTGATAGTGAGCAGTTTGTCCACTTTCGACCAACCACTTTACAATATTTGATGTCATTTAACTGTATTTGCCTCAAGTTTTCTCTGCAAATAGATGAAAATAATTATCGGAAACAAATTATAAACTGGAGCTTGAAACAAATTAAATTAAATTTTGACTTTTGCTATGTGTCCACGACACAAATACATGCCAGTTTTTTTAATGCTTACACCCCAAAAAAATTTTTTGTAAGGTTACTAACCCGGCTGAAAAAACTTGTACAAGAAAATGTACAAGTTCTTGTACATGTTCATTAATGAACTTGTACATTTTCTTGTACATGTTCAAGTAATGTTCTTGAACAAGTTCAGCATCCGGAATTGAGACATGTTCTTGTACCAGAACTTGTACAAGATCATGGATACGAAAATATACTTGTACAAGAAAATGTACATGTTCTTGTACATATTTTTGTGCACGTTTCATGTACAAGTACTTTTACATGAATACGTTTATGTTCTTGTACAAGAAAATTTGTTTAAAAAAGTTTTTGAAAAAAATTTGAAATTTTAATAAGTTATAATTATTAAGACTCTTCACTTATGCATGCTAAAAATTATTGCACAGCTGTAAAGGCTTAAGAAAACTACTGCGCAGCCTTTAAAGTTTTTAATTTTTTATTTAAAAGACATAAATGAACATGTACAAGAACATGTTCCACATCTGGTACAAGAAAATTTACATGAAACCTGCACAAAAAAAATATGTACAAGAACATGTACATTTTCTTGTACAAGTATATTTTCTTGTTCAGGATCTTGTACAAGTTCTGGTACAAGAACATGTCTCAATTCCAGATGCTGAACTTGTTTTATGAACATTACTTGAACATGTAAAAGAAAATGTACAAGTTCATTAATGAACATGTACAAGAACTTGTACATTTTCTAGTAAAAGTTTTTTCAGCCGGGAAATGCGTTAAAAAAGAGAAAGATCTTATCAATTACTTATTCGCATGTGAAATATCTAACAAGTAGGTGGGGAGGTGTCAAGAAGCTTAAAAAAATGTTCATACGTAATACTTGAATGGCCCCTAATAGATCTTCCACAATACGTCCTAAACGGGAATGCAAGTCCCTTATGCTGATTCTACATATACGAAACGTGCGCGATTTGCGCTGACGCGTGTTGCTAGCGACAGAGTGGTATACGTATTAAACTATACGTATATCACTCTATCGCTAACGTTACGCGTCAACAAATACGTATCCCACTCTGTCGCTAGCGACACGCGTCAGCGCAAAACGCGCGCGTTTCGTATATGTGCAATTAGCATTATGCTGATTCCACATATACGAAACGCGCGCGTGTTGCGTTTTTGTTGACGCGTAACGCTAGCAATAGAGTGATATACGTATAGTTTAATACGTATACCACTCTGTCGCTAGCGATACGCGTCAACGCAACACGCGCGCGTTTCGTATATGTGGAATCAGCATTAGAGTTGGTTGCGCGCGTAACGTTTTGACCAAGGAACTTGTACTTGCACTTGCCTTTCGAACGTATTCTAGAAGCTCCATAAGGATACGCTATATTTTAAAAAATAGCTAGAAATTTTTTTCAATAAAAGTATTGATATTAAATAAATAATAATAAAAATAAACATACTTGTCATTGCCTTTGCAACCATTTTTCCTTATTATAAAAGGTACCAACTAAAAATAGTTAATTATAATGACAAATATACTCAAATCAAATAATTCTTATTCAGAACAAATAAATGGTATTTGCTTCAAATACTGAACTTATTAGATCGAACACAATTATTCCTGAATCAAGTGAATATTCATCTGAGAATAAAAATGTAATAATAAAAATGTAATCAGTTATTTAAATCAAATAAATTTTTTTTAGAGCATCCACATAGCACAACACTTTTCATGAAGTTTACGACAAGTTTGCAATGCAAAGTTCAGAAATATGCAGCAAACTTGTAGTAAATACTAAAATGTCCGTCAGGTATCAAGTTTGCAGTGTAAATTTGCCGTAAACTTCCTGAAAAATGTTGTGCTATGTGGACAGAGTTTTGTCTGCATTATTGCTAATTTAACAAAGATTCCTTGTCATTGCATCAAAATCGGCATTAACGATAGAAACCTTGTTGTTTCCGAGATAGAAATTTTTTCAATGAAGAATAACAACAATTCCAAACTGTTCTTAGTCTAATTCCAAGAACTCTGTAGAATATTTAATAATAATTTTTAGTAATGAACTTCAACAAAGAATCTATTTGTAAAAACGTTTGTTGAAAAAACTGAAAAAGAAATGAAAAAAATATATTTTTTAAAAAATATTTGCAAATATCTTCCTCAGTCAACAAAAGTTATGAAATGATTTATTCAAGTCAACAAAATTTTTTTTATTCAATAACAATGCATAAACTTTTTTGTTTCTGTTTTCATTTTTGGTTCTTCGATAAACTAAACATATTATAGTAATGCTACGAGGTTTGGGCACGTAAAATACATCAGAAACGTGTTTTTTATAGTAAAATATCTTGTACTTTACTTTAAAAGTTTCATACCTAATTTATTTTTTGAAAGAGGTGAGTAAAATATGTATTTTACATAGAAATTCAGCGTTTATTCATTTGACGGCTAAAAGGTTTTGAAAATCTTGCCCAGTGCGCGAACGTACGCGCATGGCAAATAGTTCTTCTTGGATTCTAATATTGAGACGCCTGTTTCTGTCCGCCTTTCAAAAAGTTCTAATTGTAATTCTGTAAAATTAAAAATTTTAAAATGTTAAAATAACCTAAATGCATTGGATATAATTTGATTTTATTCAAACATCTATTTAATAAAAGGGGTTTATTGTCAAATTTATTTTCAACAAAAAAGCAAATTGTCTAAAACGCATTTACTAGAATCATAAAAAAGTCAAATTTTATTAAATACAAGTTGTATAATTAAAAATTATAACCCTTTAAAATTAGGTTATAATAAAATTATAAATAACATACATTGGGTTGTGCAATTATTTTATCATTTGAAAGTTTGAATAAAAAAATTTAGACTTTTTTATGATTCTAGTAAATGCGTTTTAGACAATTTGCTTTTTTGTTGAAAATAAATTTGACAATAAACTCCATTTATTAAATAGATGTTTGAATAATATCACATTATATCCAATGCATTTAGGTTATTTTAACATTTTAAAATTTTAAATTTGACAGAATTACAATAGACCTTTTCATGCTGATCATTTTGTCCTCTTCCAACTCATGCGTCATTGTATGCGCTAGATAAGGACAGAACGATCAGCATGAAAAGGTCTATTAGAACTTTTTGAAAGGCGGACAGAAACAGGCGTCTCCTAATATTAATAGTCTAAGGGCGCACTCACACCTTTTTGGCTGGCTGTCTGCTTGCAGGAGTTGTCATGGCAACGTGTAGGAGTAAGAGAGAGAGAGAGAAAATCCAAATTTGAATTTACTATCTCTATTACTCCTACACGTTGCCATGATAACTACGGCAGGCAGGCAGGCAGCCAAGAGGTGAGAGTGTCCCTTAAAGTGTGGAGTATACATGCGTCATATAGAGAATATAAAACTCTTTGACGACAAAAAGGTCCTGTGTTGCGCCATCTGTGACCCCTTTATGTAAGGAAGCAATTTATCGATAAGTTAGAAAGGAAATCGAAGATATTTGTAATTAGATTACAAAAAATAATTTTTACTTGAAAAATAATTTCTAATGAACTAATATAAAAAAATTGAATGAACATGAGATACAATTTAATTTTCCCAAATGGTAATTTATAAAATTTTTAATAATTCATAATTTAATAATATTAATTCAATTATCCAAAACATCACAGTATTATTAAAAAATGTTGCACTTTTCTAATTTTTTTATAAAAAACTAGATGCTTTGTAGAAAAAGGGCTCTTTATCGAAAAACTAAATTAAACAAGAATTTGAAAAAAAATTTCTCTGATAGGATACAAAAATTCTGCGAGTATCAATATTATTTTTCGTACAAAACTTGACAGCTTGTGGTAACTTGTAAACGAATGTACTACGACAGGTTGCCTACGTAAAAGCGGAACACTATGTTAACATAGGAAACTATTTCGGTATGGAAAATAATAAGAATACTATTTTCTGTCACAACTCAACGATGAAAATATGCAAAAGAACATATGTTTAATAATTTTACCTAATGAAAAATGTAAAATAAATGTATTTTATCGAATTAAAAAAAATTTCTCAATTTATAATTACAAATTAACTTATTTAAAAAAAATATTTTGAGATCTTTAGATATAATTTAATTTCTAAAAATTGTAACTTTTAAAACATTAGTAATTAAATATTTAATAAATTATTCCTCAAAAATGGAAAAATTGGTCATTTTAATTCTTGGACAATATTTTGCAGACAAATTTTTATAATAATTAAAAAATAAAATTACTAATTTGTACATTTTGAGAAAAAAAAATTAGAAAAATAATTTTTTAAATTTTCATAATAATTAATAATTTAATAAATTATAGCCAAAAAAATTACTAATTAGTAATTTTAATTCAATTTATTTAATGTAATTACTATAAAAAATTGGTTCAAAAAATAGTAAATTGATATATTCAATTTTCAAAATAATTTTAAAGAATTTTTTCTTTTTTGACGAAATTTATTTGTTTTATAATTTTTATAAACAAACACTCACTAATTTATGTTATTTTATATACTTTCATTAAAACATTGTGACAAAAAAAGAAATTTTTGTATTTTTTTCCAAAATAAAGTTCTACTCTACTTTATCATAGTGATATGCCTTTACGTAGGCAACCTGTCGTGCCACCTCCATTTTCATTCACAAGCCACCTCAGCTGTCATGTGTCAAATGTCATAGTAGAAATAATATTCCGGCTCGTAGAAACATCGTTGTAGGACCGGGTAAAGTTTTTTCGAAAGCTTATTTAATATATTTTGGCGCTAAAAGCCCACTTTTTCGATAAAGTGCCTTGATTTTTTTAAAATAATTGTTAAAGTGGAAAAATACATGAAAGTGGGGGAGAGTGGGTTGGCAACAGTGAGATTTCTTGGCCCTGCAACACCGTTAAGAGAATTATTTATTTTTAATATTAATTTATTGTTTATTTAAAAATTTTCATATAATTATTTTTATATTGTTTATTTAAAATTTATTAATTAATTATTGATTTTATAATTATTTGTTTAAAAATTTGTTAATTAAGTTCAGTTATTAATTATTTATTTATTTTATTTATTAACTGTTTATTTATTAATTGTTTATTGAATTATTTATTTAATTATTTATATTTTTAATTAATATTGCAAAAATTTTTGAAAAATGATCATTCATTTAATAATTTAACCCAGACCGATGCATCAAAAATTATAAGTTCTGTTATGTCATAAATATTATTTTTTTTACTAATATAAACTTATAATAGTTCCCTATTCTAATTTCCTTAATTTAACTTAGTTAAAATAACTAAGTTGGGAAGAGGTTTTACTAACTGAATGATTTAATATTATATAAAAAGTATTTATTTTTAAAGAATATAAATGTTTCTGACAATTTGTACAATCAAATAATTATGAAATCTACCTTATTTTATGTATTTGATGGGTTACCAAATCTTCGTCTTGTAGCACCTGACTTTCAATGATTTGGTCTTCTATTGAGGTTTTTTGACCGCTCGTAAAAGTTTGTTATTGACGGCTTTACTGTTAAAACTTAGATTTTTCACTTGCGTATATATTAGAACTGTATTTAACTTGATGGACTCTGTGCGTATAAATTCTGGGACTGTATGTAACACTTGCTATGACGAACTCCTTGTATATATTTTGGGACTGCCTTTGAAGTGAAAGGTCTCCCTTTATATAGGTATATTTTCCTATTTATTTTTCGCGGCGGTACCAGCTCGCCTCTTTGGGTTAGTTTCAAGATCGGTACCTCACATAAGTGAAATGTGTTTATTGCTTTTCTTCTATGTGTTGGTGACTCCGTATGTTGATTTCCATATTTTAATAGTACAAAATGTCAAGAACACTACATCCCAAATTACAATTTTTATATATTGATCATTTTAACATTAATTATGCTTATTACATTATTATTTTATTATATATTTTTGATATTTATAAATAATTGATTTAATCCAAAATATTCGTTTTATTTATAAATAATTGTTTATTTATAGATAATTGTTCATTCATAAATAATTGTTTATTTATAAATAATTGTTTATTTATAAATAATTGTTTATTTATAAATAATTGTTTATTTATAAATAATTGTTTATTTACAAATATTTGTTAACAAATATTTGTTTATTCAAAAACAATTATTTATTTACAAATGTATTTTTAAAAAAAATTAATTTTACATAAATAAATATAAAAAAAAGTTACGGTGACGTGACACCAATTGTACGATGTTTTGTATTATTATACTCAGAAATGAGATTAGGTAATATATCACACCACTTGTAATTTCCTCTTAAACTGAACTGAATCCACATTTTCCTATTGAGTGTTCGATTAAATCGTGCAACAATGGGTGCTTTTAAGTTACTATATGTTGAATAGAAATTAATTTTTCTCAATTCCATTAAGTTGTCAATGTCTGATCGCAATGAAGATGTAATTTGATAAACTAATCGCACTTCGTTCTCTATCATACGTCGAGCAAGATTTAAATTAACAGCGTCCTCTTGATCTTCAGCTTTTAAAACGTTGCAAATTCTTCTACCTTCAACGTCGTAGTTACCTTGTGAATTTATTTTAAAACCAAGTCCAGTCGGTCCAGGTGGTCCTCGCTTTGCTACTACACTTCCTCCTCGATTAACAGGATGTCCGAACACATCAATGCTCATTTTTATACTGATCTATAGTCGACTGAGCATTTATTAATATATAATTTCTGCTTCACGTAACTCTTCAATAATAGACATAATTTCACCGTCATGACTCGGAATACCAGCTGATCTAGATGCCGTTGGCAGTCTTAAACGGTCAACCAGTGCCGGCCCTAGCCTTCCTTGCGCCCTTGGGCAAATTTTTCCAGGCGCCCCTTGTATGGAAAGGAAATTCAGAAAAGTGAACCAATATTTGTTGTTATTAATAGTCCAAAATTTAGCCATTAGTGTATATATTTGATAACGATTTGACAATTATTTTCAGTATAAATTTTAACGAATCATTTGCTATTTCTTATGGGATTTAGCTTTTGTCAATGATTAATTTCCTATTGTATTTCAAAATGAGAAATTAATAAAAGCACTTATGTATTTTTGTAAGAATTCTATTTAAAAAGCATATGGATAATATTAAGTAAGATTCAAAGATTAAATATAACCTCACAGTACAAATTAATTTTTATGTAAAAATTTACATTACGACGAATGTTTAAACAGAAATGGAAAATTTATAAAAATATTTAACTCAGTTTAATTCCTAAAATCAACTTTTCGAGCCTTTTTCTCAGCGAAAGTTTGAATTAGAACAGAGGTATCTAGATTTTCGGCGATATCGTGTTCAATAGATAAAGTTGCTAAATTTGAAAGTTTATTCTGTGACATTGTCGATCTTAGGTACGTTTTAATTAACTTTAATTTCGAGAAACTGCGTTCACCACTTGCTACAGTTACCGGTATTGTTAATAAAATACGCATGGCTATCCATATATTTGGATACAAATCTTGCAAATTATGTTTTTTTATGAAGTTTAATACGATTAGTGGAGTAATTTTGACTTTAGATTTATCGACAAGAAATCCTTTGACACTCAACAATTCATCACAAAGTTGTCCACCTTCAATATCTGATTTTGAATTTATTGTTAATTTAATTTGAAGACTGTTACACATTTCTAAAAGTTCGTCTCGATCTGGCAGATTATCAACATTATACAAAAAACCCCAAATTTTTGAAAATTCATTAAGATGTTGAAATCTCTCTTTTATTGATGATAAAACTGTATCCAACAAGGGGTTAAAAAATTCAACTTCTAATTTCTTCTCTGGGCAAGTGATTGGTTCGTCTTTGTTTTTTTCATTAAAGATCCGCTTAACACGTCGTACCCTTTTTATTTCTTTAAAAATTGGTTCAATTTCAAGCTCATCTGCTAGTTCTCTTGCTGTAACAATGGCCTTTTTAAAACCTTCTTTTCTATAGTCTTCTAAAAAGTTGCAGCAGTTCTTTAACATTTCTACGCATTCGGTGATGTCCATATCCTTTGCTTGAAGCGATTTACTGACTATGTTTATTTGGAAAAGAATATCATACCACACAATCAGTGAGACAAGAAAGCTAAAGTCTTTTAATTGTTCGGCTAAAGTAATAGCTTCATGTGCTGTATGACTATCGCCACCTGGAATTTCAGATAAAGCCACTAAAGCGTCATGAATTCCACCGATTTGGTATCGAACTGCTTTCACACTACTGATTTTTGCTTCCCAACGTGTGTCAGATAGTTTTTTTAACGTGTATAGTTCAACGTGATCAGTCAAAATTTTCCACCGATTGACTGAAGCAGAGAATAATGTGAACAATCTCTGAAGTACACCGAAAAGAGTTACTGACTTGACTGAAGATTGTGCAGCATCAGAAATTACGAGGTTTAAATTATGGGATCCACAAGATACAAAATCAGCCAACGGATTTTCATCTAATATTCTTCTTTGCACGCCAACAATTTTTCCTTTCATATTAGATCCGTTATCATATGCTTGACCTCTGCAGTTTTCCGGTTAAAGTCCGAATGTCTCCAACATTTGAAGTATTGATTCAGTAAGACCTGCACCAGTCGTATCATTGACATTAATAAATCCCACAAAATGTTTTTTTATTTCTACCGTATCGACAGTTACATCTACAAATCTAATAGTAAGGGAAAGTTGTTCTTTTCGCGAAACGTCTGGCGTACAATCAGCAATGATTGAATAATATTTGGCTGATAGAGCATTATTTTTAATTACAACATTTACATTTTCAGCAATTAAATCTATTAATTCATTTTGTATCTTTGGCCCACAATAATGATCAACAATTTTGCCATCCACAGCAAGATTCAAATGATTTTCCATGACAGGATCAAACTTTGCAATCGTTTGCACTAATCCCAGAAATTTACCATTATTAGGCGTAAAAAGTTTATCTGAATTACCTCGGAAAGCCATATTATTTACACCTAAATATAAAACAATATTCAACAGCCGAAACAAAACACTTTGCCATCGCAAACTCTCTTTTTTAATAATTTTTAATTCCTCTTTATCGATAGTTTCTCCTGTTTTTAGCCTCATCTCTGTTTCTATCCACATTCGGTAAGCTTTTTTATGAGAAAGACTGTTCTCATGAATTGAAAGATATTCTGATAAATTTTTCCATTTATTGAATCCATCACCAACGAATTTTGAAATAGATTTGTTGTCAAAAAGTCGACAGCAAAAGCAAAATACGCAATCTCGCGAAAGAGAGTACACTAACCATCGTCTGCAAAGTACTTCGCCATTTGAAAGTTTTCTAGTATAATATGAGTTTGAAAAATGTCGACCTTCTCCATTTTGAGGGTAATTGTCAATTTTAATTTGATTTGGACCTCCTTTAATCAACTCATCGATAAGACTATTATTTCGAATGGTAGGCCAATTTCCACAATCAGACAACTGTAAAATCTCTTGTGAATTGTCAATAATATCCTCGTTTTTCGTATCTTGTACACTATTTAAATCTATTTCTTTATTTTCAATTTCATGTATGTCATTCACTAATTCCGTGGAAACACTTTCGGAAATACTTGATTCAGAAGGAACTTTTATACAGTCTTCAGGGATTACGTCTTTTCCTTTTTGAATTATATATTTTTTAATATCCATAAACTTTTTATCATGTTCTAATTGCTGAATTTTCTCCGCTTTTCGTTTTCTAAATTCAAAACCAGACGGTTTCTTTTTATCACTTGACATCTTGCTAATTTATTAAATCAAAATTATTGCGAATATCCTGTACGTAAAAAAATAAAAAATTATTATTATAAACTATTTCTAGAGTGGCCGACTCGACCCTTTGAACAACAAAATAATTCCTCATTTCTTTCAACTCAATTTTTTTTGCTATTGAGGAGTTTTTATACCAGTGTGACAGTGTGAAATATTTCTGTTAATATAATATATGTAAATAAATATAAAACACGAATAATACTAAGATTTAAATATATAATTGCATATCATGCATAATCGTTATTTTTTACAAATATTAAGCATAAACAAAATAAAAAGTTTTACAACAAAGGCAAAACACAAACATAAATATACATTTTCTCGATAAAGATCTTACCAGTGAATAATTTCAGTTAGGGAACTGGAATTTATAGGTTAGAAACTTTATGTTCATTCTTATTTCCTTCTTAACTTTTTGAATACAATTTTTTATCAGCATGTGCATTTGTTTCACTTTAAAACTTTCCTTGGTTTAGTTATTTAATTCTACAAATTAACCATAAATTTATAAAAAGCAATAATTGTGATGTTTATATCACTGAAAATACTTGAATCTATTATTTGCTACCTATTGATAAATAATCAGGGATGGGTGCGTAATATATTTCATATCAGCGTTGGGCAATAACGTGTCTGTGTGCAACTCTGGGACTAACGTTAGGGTGCGGTCACAGCATTTAAAATAGTTCGATATATCGAACTTTTGCATAACTTGATTCGTTGGATCTAACGGAATACTTATCTTACTATTAGATCCAACCGATCATGTTCTGCAAAAGTTCGATATATCGAACTATTTCAATGCTGTGACCGCACCCTTAGTTACTTATTGTCAGGTTGAGTTCACAATAGACGATATTGCTTTTTTATATAATAAATAAGATATATATTTTTAATAATCCTAAAATATTTAAATTAAAATTTCGGAAAGTTATTTTTAAGTTATTGAAAAAAATTTATTTAAGTCAAAATATACATATAAGCAACTTTTTTGGGCGCCCCAAATTACTAGGCGCCCTTGGGCGGCGCCCGACCTTGCGCCCCCCTAAGACCGGCACTGCGGTCAACTAATTCGTTCGGATCATCCCAATAAATATAATCAGTTTTAACATTTTTTCGAGCTATCATAGAACGAGGTAGTGAAGAACCAGTTATTGATTGTCTCTTTTTATTAGTTGCATTTAAAGAAGAAAAAAAAAGATTTGAAATAATATTTAAATATTTGAAACTTTTATCTTTTCGAACTGATTCAGAAGAACTATACTTCTTTTTGTGAGCATTTGTATTTAGGAGTACTTCTATAAAATTGTTTTCATCATTCTTACTTACCTTAAGCATGTTTGGTTTACTCTTAAATAAAAGTTCTAATAGACCTACGCTTTGCACATAACGTTTATCACCAATTTTAATAAATTGATTGTCAAAAATTATTGGTGAATCTCCAATCATAAATTACCCATCACTGACTTTACGTACTGCATACACCGTATCCAAACATTGCTTTCTGTTATGATTTAATAAGAACATGTATTTACTTAATAATTTATCACTATCATCTTCATCATTGTCATCATGATTTACTCCAGTTTCACTGATATTCTCATCAAAGTTTGAATATTCTTCCTCTTCAATTTTCTCATCATTCTTTTTAATTTTAACTCTATCTATCTCTTCACTCTTAATGTCAGATATATTAACAATTTTTTTTAAAGGTTGAACTATAGGTTTAAAAGTTTCATTTAATACTTGTTCGGCGTTGTCTTTTCCCAATTTAAACATGCGATGTTAACGTCGAATTGCTTCACTAGCTTTAGCAATTTGACGTAAATATTTTTTTTTCTTTACTATACATGTTGATATATCAGGATCTCAACTTCAACTAAGACAATTTAAACATGTATCTTTATTTATAGCAATACAAAACAGTCAAAACCTTTCCTGTACCTACCCTCATTTATGTTGCTATCTTTATCAATCTGTATTAATATGATCGTCATACACATGTTTCAAATTCTTTTCATCTTGACGAAAAAGAACTAGCAAATTAACATTATCTCTCACTAAATGTTTCGGAATCCTTGCATAAGACTGACATAGATAAAAACTATCAACGCTGACATGTCTACCCATACAAAAGAAAGCTCTTATATTATCTTGTTTTTCACAAGCAACATCATCAAATATAAAAATTGAATTTGGTTTTGCATCTTGAGGAGCAATTACTTCTTCATGCTCACTAAAAAGTAAATATTCAACTCCATCAACATCACTAACAACTTGTTCCAAGAATTTATATTTTGGTTGTTGTAGTGATTTCGAGTAAAGATAAATGTTTTCAAATCTAAGACCATTAGGATGTAATATTAAAGATAAAAGGACATTAGTTTTTTCACAATTTGATGGATCTCACAGTACTGCTCGTATGCTATCTCATAAAAACTACCATGACGTTTAACTTTCTTCTCATGTTGTTGAACAATCGAGTCCAGATTCATGACTGGTAGCTTTAGAAGTTATATCAAAAAAGATGTAAATACAAGGCTTTTATAGCTTTCGAATAATCATACTTTAGTATGATTATACATCATAGCTCTCGAGGTAAAGGTCTAGTAAACAGTGTTATGAATAAGTTACCATTTGAATTCCATCTACCTGGTTATCAATATTGTGGACCAGGCACAAAATTGGCAAAACGTTTAGCACGAGGTGATCCTGGTGTAAATCGGTTGGATGCTGCTTGTAATGAACACGATATTTCATATTCAAAGAATCGTGAAAACATTGAAGCAAGAAACGCCGCTGATAGGATATTAGCAGAAAAAGCTTGGGAACGTGTGATAGCAAACGATTCCAGTGTAGGTGAAAAAGCTGCTGCTTTAGCAATATCAGGAACAATGAAAGTTAAGTCAAAACTTGGTATGGGAGTTAGAAGAAAAAAGAAGAAGACAAAGGTGACTTCGAAGAAACGAACAGCACTAAGAAAAATTGTAGATTCTGCTAGAAAATCTATAATTCCAGGTAATGATGCTCAATCTACAATTAAAGCTGCTATTGAAAATGCTCGAAAAGCTATCAAAAAAGCAGGAGGTAGAAAAAAAATTTTAGCTCCTGGAATTTTACCAGTACCTTCAAAAGTTGGAGGTGTTTTACCACTAATTCCAATTTTTGCTGGATTAAGTGCTCTTGGAGCTATTGCCGGAGGAGCTGCTGGAGTAACAAAAGCAGTAAATGATGCGAGTTCTGCTAAGGAACAGTTAAAAGAAGCTCATAGACATAATAAAAAAATGGAAGCAGTTGCAATTGGTAAAGGACTACATTTAAAACCTTATAGACAAGGATTAGGACTTCATTTAAACCCTTTCTCCAAAGGAGCAGGACTTCACTTAAAACCATATTCAAAAGGTCAAGGAATGAAAAAGAGAAAATGTCTTTAAAAAAAAGTTGTAAGACTTCCTAGGGGAATTCCCACTATATGAAATATTTGAAAATTAATATTTTTTAAATTTAAATTAATTTTTTCTTAATTTGGTGTAAAATGAGTGGGAAGTGGGAGGGGTAATTATTATAAGAGGAATTTTTTTTACAGATTTATATTTATATAACTTTTTGGCAACTGCGCAACTATTTTGCACATTTAGAGTGGGGGATTTGTGATGGGGAAAATTTTTTTGTGGTATATAAGAGGTTAACTCTAAGGTAAAATTCATCATTCAATCTTCTCCGAGTTTGGTAAAAAGCATCTTCAGAAACCTGAAAAGCAACATGGATCTATCGAGAATTAACGCTGTTGGACGAATGGAGAAATTTCTGCCCACAAAACCGTTGTCAGAGTTGACTCTGGGGAGCCAATTCAAAGTAACGAAACTTCGTAAGGTCCAGACGAAGTATGGGGAAAGAATTGTTGAGGAATTGGAAACAAATTTCAACGTGTTCCTACCTGCCCGGTTCACCAAGGTTTTTGAAGTTGACAACGCCACCTGGTTGTCAATGCAGGAAGCAGCGACTGACAACAAATTACACAGCCCCACAAAAAAAAAAGTGTCATGTACTTTTGACCGGAATACCCTAACCCTATGTATTTTGACGCGCTGAACACGAATCCGAAGTCCGTTTTGCTCCATCACGTCAGGATTTTTTCTAACCTCAAAAAACATGTCGGATTTTGATAAGTAGGCGATTTTTTTAAAAATTGATGTATTAACTTCAAACTTGGTATCTGGGGGTTTTTTGTGTCGCTGATTACGAATCTGAAGTTAGATTTTCAAAATCAAAAATGGCGGATCCAATATGGCGGACGAATTTTGAAAAAATTTTAAGATTTACTTCAAACTTGGTATCTAGGGGTTCTTTGGGTCGCTGATTACGAATCTGATGTCAGTTTTCAAAAATTGATAATGGCGTATCTAATGTGACCGATGGAAGTCCATGTTGGATATGCCATTTTGAATTTTTGAAATCTGACATCAGATTCGTAATCAGTGACCCAAAAAACCCCCAGATACACTATTGCACATTAATTTTTGAAAAATTTCGTAAAATAATGTCCCCCTACAAAAAAAAATTCAAGGGGTATTTCCCCCCCATAAATCAGCTTTTGGGGAAAAACAAAACATACGTGTCAAATTGTTTTCAAGAAACTACAAAACTGCCAAGTTTCAGAAAAATCGGCGTATGGCACTTCCCTAGTGTTACTTGTCAGCAACTTAGAAAACCTGTAGATACCAAATTTCATAATAATCTGACAGTTTTTTAAAAATAATTGCTTAATATTGAATCAGACATATCGAATTTCGGAAATCTGACATCAGATTCGTAATCAGCGACCGAAAAAACCCTTAGATACAAAGTTTGAAGTAAATCTTAAAATTTTTTCAAAATTCGTCCGCCATATTGGATCCGCCATTTTTGATTTTGAAAATCTAACTTCAGATTCGTAATCAGCAAAACAAAAAACCCCCAGATACCAAGTTTGAAGTTAATACATCAATTTTTAAAAAAATCGCCTACTTCTCAAAATTGGACATGTTTTTTGAGGTTAGAAAAAAATCCTGACGTGATGGAGCAAAATGGACTTCGGATTCGTGTTCAGCGCGTCAAAATACATAGGGTTAGGGTATTCCGGTCAAAAGTACATGACACTTTTTTTTTTGTGGGGCTGTGTTATCTTTAAAATACAATGGAGGAACATACAACAATATTGAATTTCAGAACAATAATATTGAATCTCATATCTAACTATATGTGGTAAATTTTTTTTATGTATTTACACGTTTATACTTTAATAAAAAAAATGATATATTTTAATTTATGTTCTTTTACAAATGTAATATTTCACCTCTCTCTCACTCTCAAACAATAGAAATAATAACTATTTTTTGATTTAGTATAAAAAATATTTTTTATTTACGCTTGTTACACAAGAATTTTTTATAAATTTACATTTATACATTTTTTTGCTTTAATAATGAATATTACTAATAATACGAATAAACTTATCCAATTAAAAAAGAAAGATAAAAAAATAAAATCATATGTTTGTGTAAAAAAAATAAAAAAGAATAATGAAAAAAAGTTAAAAAGAAATCAAAATCAAAGCTTAAATTAAAAAAACATGATTTATCAAAAAAAGT
This sequence comes from Leptopilina boulardi, assembly GCF_019393585.1. Taxonomy (NCBI): domain Eukaryota; kingdom Metazoa; phylum Arthropoda; class Insecta; order Hymenoptera; family Figitidae; genus Leptopilina; species Leptopilina boulardi. Next base: position 1,378,422 of record NW_026137888.1, read on the forward strand.
AAAAAAGAAAATAAAGTGAAACTAAAAAAACAAAATCAATGCTTAAACTAAAAAAAACATGATTTATCAAAAAAAGTAATAAAGAAAAAAAATTAAAGTAAAAACATTGCAATTTTTTTACTTATTTAATCATCATAATCATCATCAGATGATATATATAACTGCATATTTAAATCTGGCATGGATAGATCCAATGGAGCGTTTAATTCATCAAAAATCTACAGTCCTTTTTCTTGTATATTTAGCTCACATCGTGGTAATGGTGGCGGTGGTAGTGGTGGTGGTGGTAGCATTATTAATTCTAATAATGATAGTTGTTTTTGTGGTGTTTTTATCGGGCTAATAAGTTTAGGTGGTGTACACGTTTTTTGTAAAACAAAATTGTCTAGCTCCTCTTGTGTATGTATTGGCGATGATCGTGGTGTTTTTATTGAATGTAAATTTGATTTTAAATGATTTTTTGTTTGAGGTCTTTTTCTTATTTTTCTCAATAATGTTTGTAATTTTGTTGGGTTAGTTTTAGATTTTCTTTCCTGTGTTTGTTTTTTTTTGTTGCGTTTTATGTATTTTTTGTTTTGTTTGTTGCGTTTCGTGGTTTTTTGTTTTTAATTTTTCTCCCTGTGTTTGTTTTTTTTGTTGCGTTTTATATATTTTTTGTTTTGTTTGTTGCGTTTCGTGGTTCTTTGTTTTTGATTTTCCCCCTTGTGATTGTTTTGTTTCTTGTGTATTGTTTAAAGGTATGTAATTTTCTATATATTTTGTTTGTTTGATTTTTCCCCTTGTGATTGTTTTGTTTCTTGTGTATTGTTTAAAGGTATGTAATTTTCTATATATTTTGTTTGTTTGATTTTTCCCCCTGTGATTGTTTTGTTTCTTGTGTATTGTTTAATGGTATGTAATTTTCTATATATTTTGTTTGTTTGTTTAATTTTTCCCCCTGTGATTGTTTTGTTTCTTGTGTATTGTTTAATGGTATGTAATTTTCTATATATTTTGTTCGTTTGTTTGAGTTTTCAATTGCCGTGAACTTTCGCTTACAATTATTTAACGATTGAAAGTTTTTTTCGTTATTCAGAGGAATAATTGAATTTTCTTTATTCAGTGGAATAATTGAATTTTCTTCCATTACTGAAGTGTAACTCTTATTTTGTATTTGCATTGTTTGTTTAACGTTTTCATTTATTTGGTTGAAAAAATTCTTCTGTTCTCGCAATTTTGCGATAGCAATTTGACATTCCTCAATTTCTCCTCTCAATTTTTCTTTTTGACGTATCTATAAAATAAAAAAAGTAATCAGAATCAAAATCTTTTATTTATTCCGATTATATGTAGAATAAAAGCTTGCTTATTATATAGTATAAAAATTACACTGAAAAATTATTGGTAGGGTGATGGGGACAAATAAAATTAATAAAGCAATTTTTAGGTTATTTTTCTATGAAGTTAAAAATTGAGGAAAATATAAACGTATAAAATTTTTTTTTCTTAACTGTATCAGTTTGTCACTGTACCTTTTACATGAGGACTTTTACAATACTTATGTTGTACCATTTTCCAAAATGATAAACATTCACCACATATTTTTAAAATCCTGTCAACAATTTTTCTGTGCACATACTCCTATGTTAAACCTAATGATTTTATATAACACATACATTTTAAAAGTTTATATACTTTACCTCATCGTTTCTTTTCTTAATTTCTTCTTCACTTAGACTATCCACTGGCCAAAGTTTTGAATTTATTATTTTTAAAGACATGACATTTTGCTTCAACGTCCGTGGGTCATTTAAACTTTTATTTTTTATTATTTCAGTTTTATAATTTACTATATTTTGCCCTTCTTCATATTTATTTTGCTCCATCGTTGGCAATTTTTATTAAAATAAAATAAACTTAACTAGCGAGAGCATAGAGGTAGTCTAAGGCAGTTCGTTCGTTTGATGTTTAAAAAGATATAACGTGTTTCCATAGCATGAACACCCTTAAGGCGCACTCACAATTTTCTCTATCGATTAATCGATTGCGATAGTATCATATCGTAATCGCAACCGCAACTGAAAGAATGAGTTAGAGAAGAACAAACAATTTGTCTATCCTTCTCTAAATCATTTTCTTCTAGTTGCAATGATGATTACGTTGCTATTTAGCGTTGGCCTTCATTTGACCTTATTATTATAAGCTGAGTCCACATCGACTGCACAAACGTAGACGTGAACATGCTGACATACACAAATAGATAATTTTCAAAATTGTCAGATCAAAATCAACCCAGTGTGCACGTTATGTAACTGTTCTAGAACAAAAAGTGTAACTTGTTCTAGAACAAGTGTTACAATTTTGTTATAGAACAGTTCTGGAACTGTGTTCTAGATCTGTTCTGCAACAGTTGTTCTGCCTCTGTTCTATAAGGAAGATGTACCATTTGTTCTAGAACATTTGTGCTTAATTAGTTCTAGAATTTTTAAGTAATGTTGTTGCTGCAGCGTTCTAGAACAGTGTTACAAAAATGTAACATAATAGATCTATCACTGTATTTTAGATTTGTTCTCTATCTGTTCTGAAACAAATATGTAACGAACAGATGTTTTATAAATGTGGTACTACTATATAGAGTGGCTCAAGACTGTTAAAAATAGAAATCTATAAAAATATTTAAAAAATCATTTCCATGAAATATTCCCTTAATATCACTGGGAGAATACTCCTAATATCACTGAGATATCATCATGAAGTGGACATTTTGATCTCCATTAAATATCACAGGAATATTCAAAAAAATATTCCAATGATACTTATGTGACGTACCGTGTTATTTGGGCACGGTTACTTTTTTAAGTCAAGGAAATTTTACTCAAATAAACTACAAATTACAATTTTACTTTTATTAAACTGATACAAAAAAACGTTCTGTAATTCTAGAATATTGTTATACTGATCGGTTACAGAATTGTTATAGAATTAAAATTTTTAAAAATTTATTTTGTTATCAAATTGTTACATATTTGTTCTAGAACAATGATATAGAACATTGTTCTAGAATTGTTACAGATCCTGTTACTGTTTTGTGCCACCAGGGGGACGACATTTTTACTGACCTGTTCCTCACCAGTTCTAGAACTTGTTCTTTTTTATTATAGAACAGTTACAGAACTGTTCTGTAACTTTGCACACTGGGAATGCTACATAGGAAAGAACGCTTTACATGACGTGTGCACTTTCATGTCACAACATCTAAGATGGCGCCACCGTAGAAACGCAGTGAAATAAATAAAGGTCTGAACCCTACAGGCCTAAGCAAAATAGGTTCGCGAACGTGAAACATGAGTTAGAAAAGGACAGAGATATATTTGTATCCTTTTCTATATCATGCATCTCGTTCGAGAACCTATTGTACGTTGGTCTTAAAGCTTGTAAAGGACTTTTTCCTTTATTAAATAAAATAAATAATAATAATAATAATAAAATAAAATTAGAGTTTCCAAAGAAATAAATATTAATAAACAATTACAAATTAATAAACAATTATAAATCAATAAACAATTACAAAGAATTCTTATCAAGGGCTAGAATAATAATAAACAAACATTAAAATAATAATAAACAATAAAAGCCAAAGTCTTTTAGTCCTTACAATTAATATCCGGAAATTAATATGGTCCTTCAAACAAAACAAAAAAAAAATAATTTGTTGGGCGCCAGTCCTTTCTTGGGACAAATCTCAAAATTTAAAAAGAGTAATAATCTATAACATAAATAGAACTAAATTCCAATAAAAGTAAAATTATAGAATAAAACAAGACAAAAAAAATATAGCAAATTTATCTAAAATTCAATTATCAGATTAAAGACCATGATTAATTTCGGGAAAGTTGCCGCTAGCTTAGACCGAGAAGGGGGGTTCGAGAAAGTCACAAATTACACTTAAAACAAAATAAATAACAATTTATTAAAAAAAAAGATTTCATTTTGATTTCACAAAATTTTTAAATATCCCGACATTCAACGATTATAGACTTATCCTAAGAGCCATTTTAAATATAATCTATATCATTTTTATCGCGACATATAATAACACAACACTAAAGAAAATTTTACAATAATTACAACAATCAATATAATAAAGAAAAGAAATTGCGTTCTTCAATAACAATTTCTCAGGTCAAAAACTCACAAACACCTGGTCAGCAAATTACAGAATTAATATATCTTTTAATAAAGAAACTAACATAAAACAACAAAAAAAAGGAGGGTAAAAATTAATAAAAGAATAATTTCAATTATTGCAAATCAAACATTACGATATAAAAATTTGGGAAATATTATCATAAGACAACATTATGATAATGGGACGAAATTAGCGTAGATCACACACTACGATAATTAAACACTAACGTTGGGAAGAATAATCTTTAAGATAATCTTTAAGATCTTAGCTTTAAAAGTAATTTTTAAGACTTAAAAAATATTGTTTCGTTTTTGAGATAAGTTGAAAAATGTCAGAGCATGTTTTTTACACAACTCAGCGTCAAAGATTAGTTCTTGCATCCCCGCTGCTTCGCCCGTTCCTTGCGCCAGGGCCGAATATGCGTGCGGGCCCCTGCTTGAAACCCGTCTTGTATTTTCTTACATTTACAGTTATTGATTATTATAAATGTTATAAATATTTTATTATTATTAATATTTATATTTTCATACTCATAAGATGAAATGAAAATTTTCAATTCAATTTAAAAATCTGTGCTATTAAAAGTTTTATGAATATGTAAATTATTTAAATGAAAAATATTGTTTTGATAAATTACGTTAAATTTAATTGAATGTTTGCAAGATATTTTTTTGGTTTTAACTAATTAATAAAGAACATTGTTACATTCTTGCAGTTGTTTCATTCTCTTCTCAATAAGACAGAAAAATTAATAATAATTCAATATGTCATACAAATGCAAAAGATTAACCATACACCGTTCATATTATTGTTTCCATAATTTTTACTAAAATAATTAGTACTACAAATTAAATTTTTCAAAAATTAATTACAAATTTTAAACAAAAAATTTTAAAGTTCTGAAAAAGAAGAACATTTTTCCAATTTGGTAAATTTTAAGTACAATATTAAAAAGTATTTGTTAAACTTTTAATTAACTAATAATAATAACATTTTTTAAATAAATTAATTAATATTCTAATAATCAATAACTGTAAATGTGAGAAAATACAAGACGGGTTTCAAGCAGGGGCCCGCACGCATATTTGGCCCTGGCGCAAGGAACGGGCGAAGCAGCGGGGATGCAAGAACTAATCTTTGACGCTGAGTTGTGTAAAAAACATGCTCTGACATTTTTCAACTTATCTCAAAAACGAAACAATATTTTTTAAGTCTTAAAAATTACTTTTAAAGCTAAGATCTTAAAGATTATGTTGTAGGAGTTACAAATTTTTCCTTGCATTTTCCTAGATTATGCAGGGAATCAAAAACTGGGTACGAAATTGGGAAAATTAGACGTTTTTTTTCGAAATCTTTCCAGTGTTATAATCGCTCCAGAAAGTCGAAAAAAAATTCTAGGTATATATTCAGAAGCAGAATTTTATCAGCTTTCAGGTGATCTAAGTTTCAAGTCTCTAGCTTTTCTCAAACTTAAAATATCTTAATTTAGGTGCGACATCAACATTTCATCCCGCGCACGTCAATCGTACCGACAATTTCCGACGGTAGTGTATATTCCGAGGGGTTCTTTTGTAAGATTAATTTTTGAAGTCGAATATAAACTATAGCGGGTTTTTTATGTAATGTTGACGAATGTTGTAGCTTCCTTTTTGTGTGAGGACGGATGTGACGAAACTGCGCATGTGCCTTGACTAATTCCAAACAGCTGAAGCGGAACCGGGAAACTTCTCTCCTTTTGAATTTGGCTCGGCAGGTTACATATAGGGAAATTCAAGTAAATTAATAACAAAATTTTAATAAACAAATATTTCGACCATGACCTGAGAAATTGCTGCAGTCCTCGGCAATCGTAGTGACTAAGGACTTTATTTACGTAACAAAAAAATAGATTTTTGTTTATAAAAAAAATGTGCCACGTCACAAGCTATAGCAGTAAAATCAATGTGATAGAGTCGCCACCGTAGAAAAGCAGTGAAATAAATGAAGGTCTGAACCCTATAGCTACAGCAGCGACATCAATGCGATAGAGAGAGAGAACAAGTCATGTAGAGAAATCAACAACAGCGACATTGTGGGAACAAAGTGAACGATAGCTGTAAACGTGAGACGACTATCATAAAGATGAGATCTATCAACATATATTCTTTATTGTGTCATTGTAGATTTATTTTATTAATGGGTTTTTTTCTTAAAAATTATATTAAAAGAATAAAAGTGGTTTACAATGTTCTAATTTTTTAATAGTGTTTCATTAAAAAAAGTTACAAAAATTTTCTTTATGTATGTGTTTATTTATTTTTCAGCGTAGTGTTTTTAAATCTTTTTTTTCGTTTGTTCAGCACTGTGATAGAGGTAACGAGGAAAAAGCTCCTTTAAAATCTTTCTCGATGTCTATGGCAAAATCTCTTCCTGTTGCATCTACGACATGTGACGTCTCTATTTTCGTATTGCAATCTATTCTTTGCACACCGCTTACAGGTTTTGTCATCCTCAAAATCAGAAACAGTAGGTTCTAGTGTTACTGGTGGAGTTGGAGAAGGATTTTCCCTATCTGTGAGCACTTCTTCAACGATCTCATTCGGCTAAAAAAAAAATATTTTTCAAATATCAGTAATTTTAATTTCATCTTTTAATAATTTAATCAATAAGACAAATAAGTAAAATCAATTACGTTTGTTGGCACTAGATTTAAAAATTCATCTCGCGTTAACCCCAAAAAAGCAATGAAGTTGTCGATTTCATTGTCGGTAATATTGAGGTTAATGAAATCTTCCGGTTCCTCTGTCTGACTCGCTGTATTGCGAACCCAAACAGAATTCGGTGCGTCGTGGCCGTGGTCATGAACATCCTCTCGTACAGAAGTATCATCATCGTTTTAAATAATATAAAAACCAACGCTGCTTGATTCAGCTTCTTGTAAATCGTTTACCTCATCATCGTCAGAGATCACAATCACGGTGTCTGCTTCCTGGAAATCATTCATCTCATCATAGTCAGAGATCAAAATCACGGAGTCTGCTTTGCTGTTTCGCTGCATTCTGGAGTGTAGTCGATGTCATAGTGCCGGTCCTCAATCCTGATGCTGTTTTTATAGATGAATTCCCCCTTACTCACAAGACTTTCCACTTCTTTCATATCAAATTGCGGTGGCGTTTATTACTAAATGTCAACAATAATGCTGGTAACATATTACCGACACTAGACGCGAAATTTAAAAATGTGTTAAAAACAGTTTAGGTGTAAAAATAAAGAATAATAATGATAACATATGTGTTATGTAAATAATAATAATAATATTAATATTTTATAGAATAGTGATAACGTCTTAAAAAATAATAATCAATATAAAAAGGTTCACACCAGTGTAGTGATAAAATAATAGTGAGCATTAATAAATTAGTTTAAATAATACATATAATAATAGTAATTAAAGAGAATTTAAATGAGAAAAGTGATAAAATAATAAAATTTATGAATAGTAATAACGTGAAATGTGTTAAAATAATAATAATCATATAAATTAAAAAACAGTTCAAACGTGTATAGTAATAAAATAATCATTAAAAAGAATTTAAATGTGACATAATAATAATACGTATATAATATAATAAAATTAAAAAAATACTAGTAACGTAAAATGAGCTGAAAGTGATAATCATAAAAATTTTAAAAAGTTTAAACGTGTATAGTGATGAAATGAAAGTAAGAATTTAGAAATTAATAGAATTGTAAAAACTGATTTAAGTGTGACAAGTGATAAAATAATAAAATTAAGAAAAATTGTTAAAATAATAATTTAACCCTCCGTCCGACACACGGGTCCAGCCAGACCCTTTTCGCTTTTAATCGTTAAATAAATATATTTTTAGTTTATCTATCGACTTGTGCTTATAGGTAGCTTTATAAAATCTCTTTAGCTAACGATTTATAAAAAAAATCGACACGAAAAATGTTCTTATACAGGATGTTTTAAAGATATCATAAATACATCCCCGAACCGACACTTGGTGTCTGTCTGGACCCCTATACATTTTGTATGAAAACGTATGGAATATAATGAATTTTGATAATTCTTTCTGCCTTTCTTTCTTTTATTTATTGTAATTATCTATAAATACTACCTTTTATACATTCTACCCTTGCTTAACACATGTACACTTAAATATTTACATGCACACAAATGTACATTAGTGTGTGTTCTTACTATTCTGCTATTTTTGCTATTCATTTGCATTAGTTTTATAGTGCACAACAAAAAGTACATTAGAAAATAAATATCAAACTTTGACTGATGAGTAATGAACGAACAACAAGTTAGTACCAAAAAATATATTTGACGCGCCAGTATTCACACGCACACAAGTGTACATTCGCGAGGGTTCTTATTATTCTGCTGTTTTTTCCTATTCGTTTGTATTAGTTTACCAGTGCGTTACAAAATAAATAACGAAAGTTGACGAATAAACATTGGACGAAATACAGTTTAGTGCTACAAAATATATTTTACGCGACAGTGTTTTGTGATTGCTTACTTTGTTCATAATGGGTGACGAAGTGCAATTTATTTATAATACGCGATCACGTAGTTGAAACCTCAGTGCTGATTTTCGTGAGCGATTGTCAGAGTCTTTGTTAAATGATACACAACAAAGAAATGCTGAAGGAGAGGAAAAAGATGATGATCCGTGCAGTGTCAATGTCGAAGATAAAGATATGGATTATGTGCCTGATAATGATGCATCGGATATTGAGGACGATATCGTGATCGAACCAAATGAATTATCTGACAGTGACGAAGAAGAAGAAATCGGTGAAGTGCATGTTGAAGCTCAACAAAGACAAGGTGCTAATAACAGTTTATACGGTAAAGATGGAACAAAATGGAATAAAGATGGACCAGGTGCTGCTGTCCGTATTCGTCAACACAACATTATGCGTTTTCGAGGTGGACCCAAAGAACAAAATTCGATTCCAATTGAGGTATTCAAGAAATTTTTTACAGACAATATTTCCTTCATTATCATCACACAAACGAATCGAAATGCAAGAGATGCTGTTGCAAAATGGAATGAACAAAATGCTAGTTCAAAACCAAGAGGTTGGAAGGATTTAACTAGCAAGATGCAAGATTCATCAGTTTTATGGCGTTCAGATGCTTTACCGATTTTCCGAGCAGCTATGTCTTATAGACGGTTCCTTGCATTGTCAGAAAAATATGGCATCAAAGTTTGGTGGGCATGTGATTCAAAATCCAAATATCCATTGCAAGGAAAATTGTACACGGGCAAAGATGCACGAGGAGAGCGTGAAGTAAATCAAGGTGAAAATGTGTTGCTACAACTTGCAAGTCGGTATAAAAACACCGGCCGAACATTGGTAGCTGACAATTTTTTTACAACATTGCAAGGAGCTATACGATTAGCTAAACTTGGTCTTGCATACGTTGGCACCATTCGAGTCAATAAAACATTTCTTCCTCCAGAAATGAAAAAGAATAATTCTCGTCCTGTGCTTTCAACTCTTTTTGGTTTTTATGAAAACTTGGTTTCGATTTGTAGCTACGTACCAAAGAAGAATAAGGCTGTAAATTGACTTTCCACTGTACACTACTCAAAGGATTGCGAAGGTGAAGCAATGAAACCAGAAGCAATTCTGTTTTATAATGCAAATAAAGTTGGTGTCGATTGCATGGATCAAATGGTTACCCATTTTACATCAAAGCGATCAACTCGACGATGGACTTATGCTTTTTTTTGCAACATGTTGGATGTTATGGCATTGGCTGCGTTTTGCATTTGCAAAGAAGTTGATGGGCTCAAAAAAAAGGATGCCAGACATAATTTTTTATCTACGCTCGCCAACTCTTTGGTACTTGCATACGTCGAAGATCGAATGAACAATGTTCACGTCATGTCTCAGTTTAGCACTCGATCAGGTATTGAATTATTTTTTGGCAAAAAAATCAATCTTCCAGCAACTGTACTATCTACTTCTACCAGCGGCGCTGATACACTCAAAGGGAAGAGAGACTGTAGACTTTGCTTACAAGGAGGCGGGAAGCTGCACAGAAAAACTCGTTTTTTCTGTTTAAATTGCCGAAATCCGGTATGTCAGCAACATTCTATAATCAATTACACTTGTTTTAGTTGCACTACATAAGAAAGTTCGTATCTTATTTTTTTATAAAATTGATTTTAACCCGCTTTGTATTCCGTAAACAACACTGGTATACTTCAAAATAAAATGAAAAAATAAACAAAAAAAAATTTTTTTACAATCCAATAAGTGTTTAGCAAAATGTTTTACCTGCACATATAGTTCAACATATGTCAAAACCACAGAGAAAGGTAAGAAATGAAAAATATTTATTTGATTAGTATAAAAATAAGCTTGAATCTATCATAAATAGCATGGAAATGTATTGGGGTCCAGCCAGGCACCATGTGTCGGTCCGAAGGTTATGGGACATGTGTCAGACGGAGGGTTAACAATTCTCTACGCAAATCTAGAGGAATAATTTCTTCTGATTTTTTATTTTGTTTTTGTATATTTTTTTCATTATTTATATTTAAAAGCGTCATTGACCTCGGATTTGTATACATCATACTCGTGTTTACAAACCCGAGGTTTATAAGTTTTCCGAAGTCGATGAGGGTTCTCCACAATCATTTATTTCACTTTTTGAATTTTTACATTTTTTTGTTACATTTATGCTTGCTTGTTGACAACCTTCATTGTTTTGATTATTTACATTTTGTGAATATTTGTCCTCTTGATTAACATTATAAGGTGTATATTTTGCATTTTCTACATAACCATTATTATAATTTTGACGCTGATTTGAATAATTTTGATAATTATTTTGTCTATTATTAAAGTTGTTAAAATTGTTGCTCGGATATTTGTTTCTATCATAATTTTGATCTCGGTAATTTTTATTTTGAAAATTTGGATTAAATTTAAAATTTGTATTGTTTTGAAAATTTTGTTGTCTATTATTCTCATTTCTTTTGTTTTGATAATTATTACCTTGATTATAATTTTGATTTGTATTACTATAATTAGGGTTACGATTAAAATTATTTGTTTTACTTTGATTTTTACTATAACGAATGTTTTCATTCCAAAATCGATTGATTAATTTTTCTCTAAAACTCAAAAAATTATCATCTTCTGGTTTAACTAAATTCCACCATTCTGTAGAAAACCCTTCTAAACATGTTTGAATAAAATATTTGAATTCTGAATTTAAAACACCATTAACTTGTATATAATCTCTAATTCTTTCAAAAAAATTATGGGCCTTTCCTGAGTAGTCCCAGAAAATTAAGGAGGAGTATATTCTCTTATCCATGAATTTTTATTAGAATTATCATTATTTCTTATTCTACTTATTGGAGTGAAAATTGTGTAGAAACTGAGTGGAAACTGTGGAAAAATGTAATTGAATTGAATAATAAAAGTATTTAGTGATAGATTTGTGCTGTATTTGTGATAAATTAACGTGTTATTATTAAATAAATAAAGTTTAAAGTGTAAAATGTTCGCGTAAGTGAGTTTGACAGGCTAGGGAATTTTCTAGTGACATCCAAATTGATGGTCGATAAAGAAGTTGAGCCGCCGACTTTGCACGGTAGGTGGCAGCATTCATGCTTTCTCGTTTTTAAAATTCTCTTTTTCAATTGTAAATAGAAAAATTAATTAATTAATAAGTTATATAGTTTCTATGTTGTCATTTTTTTAAACAATTGAATTTTTAAAGATTGTTTAATGTGATAAATTAAACTTGTATAATGGATGCAAATTGTTGTTTTTAAAATACTTTTAAATAAATCTTTTCTTTTAATTACATTTATATTAAAAATAAATAATAATAAAATAAAGAAAGATAAAAAAGTTTTCTTTATTAAAATTATGATTAAATTAATTTAAATGAATTTAATTAAAAAACAACAATTTGCATCGATTATACAAGTTTAATTTATCTCATTAAACAATCTTCTAAAATTCAATTGTTAAAAAAATGACAACAGAGAAACTATATAACTTATCAATTAATTAATTTTTCTATTTACAGTTGAAAATGAGAATTTTTAAAAAGAAGAAAGTATGAATGCTGCCACCTACCGTGCAAAGTCGGCGGCTCAACTTCTTTATCGACTATCAATTTGGATGTCACTAGAAAATTCTCTAGCCTGTCAAACTCACTTACGCGAACATTTTACACTTTAAACTTTATTTATTTAATAATAACACGTTAATTTATCACAAATACAGCACAAATCTATCACTAAATACTTTTATTATTCAATTCAATTACACTTTTCCACAGTTTCCACTCAGTTTCTACACAATTTTCACTCCAACTAAATGTTTAACCAATGTGTAACGAATGTACAACGAATTCAGCGTACATTCCGATTTTGAGATCCGCCAGGGTTTGATTTTATTTTTATTTTCAATTTTTTGTAAATACTTTTATTTATGCAATATTTTCAATGTTTCGTAATTTATTTTATTCCTGCAATATTTTCAATATTTTTCGTAATAGCAATTAAAATAACTTCATCATTAATATAAATTCTATACAATTAAATATGACTTTATTCTTTATTGTAAAAACATGCATTAATTAAATTTAAGCCACCATTTTTCATTTTGACAAACAAAAACGTAAATCATTGCATTTAATCAGAATAATGTTTCCACCCTCATCCACCCTCTAAACATTATTTTTTATGCAAAGACTTATGCTGCTTTAACAATGTATAAAAATATTAAGCAGGTTTAATGCAATGTAATAATAAACAAACTCTTAATATTACTCTACTTTTAGTTTTGTTGAAAATCTAGTGGCGGCCAAATATCAGAATGATAATATAATAATATTATGAAATTGTTCTTACTTATTTTGACAGAAAAGAGTATTAAAGGTTAAGAGAAAATAAAATATGAAGATATGCTAGAGAATATTAGTTTATTATAATAAGAACTAAAATATAAAGTCAAATTAAATTATAAGTATAATAAAGTATTACAACCAACTATTACTCACAACTTACTTATGTGATTTCCTCGAAGGAATGTATACGTAGTATGGTTGAATAAATTATGTGTTTAGATATTTTAACAATGTTTAGAATTGGTTGGCAGTCAATATGGGTACGAGAATTTGGTTGTCTTTCTATCGAAAGTAAAAATACTCGAATGCCGATCTTTGACCAGATTTTACATCAGAATCCGAAAGAAATTATACCGAGTACAATGGTTCGTAGGGACCATGCCATATAATTGTTAATTTTGACAATTTGGCCCGAATCCTCTTTCGGAATAAATAAACGAATCTATTACTGATGGGATAAATATTAAAGTACAGAAAACCGAAATACAGACAACTGTCTGAAGTAAACTGTCACAGAAAAATGTATCTGTTCTGGAGGAGAATTTCCAGGCTTTTATACCCTTTGGTATAGGGGTGACGGGTCAAAGGTGACGTTGTGACGATTTTAAATAGCCAATCAACATATTAAATAATTTATATCGTCCCTGTAACCCAATCTGATTAAATTGCTTTATAATGACCAATAAGAATTCATCTGATGGGGAGGTGTCATTGTTGTTTCTTGGTAAGAAGTGGGGAAATGCACTGATTCTTCTTCTCCAGACAATTCTTGGAAAAATGATCTTATTACATGACTTACATATATTTCTGTTATTTTCAGTTAATTAAGATATTAATAAAAATATTAATTGTTAATCATAACTGATTTATACTGATTTTGCGAAAGCTTTTGATAAGGTTGATCATGCGATTCTGGTGTCGAAGCTAGAGGCTTTAGGTTTTTCAGTGGATTTCATTATCTGGATTAAGAGTTATCTTGCTGATAGATATTCATCGGTACGTGTTGGACATGAGTTTTCAGATGTTTTTTTAGCGACCTCTGGTGTACCCCAGGGATCGAATCTTTGACCACTTTTTTTCTTGCTTTTTATTAATGATATCAAAACTATATTTAAACATAGTTTATGCCTTTTGTTTGCCGATTACCTTAAATTATTTAAAATAATAACTTGTGCGCAAGATGCTATTGATCTAGTTCAATCAGATCTTGATCAGCTTTATAATTGGTCATCAAACAATAAATTGTTTCTTAATATAAAAAAATGTAATATAGTCTCATTCAGCAGACTGAGAGAATTTGAACAGTATCAATATGTTATTGATGGTGAAATTCTTTCAAGAGTGTCCATGATCCGAGACCTTGGAGTTACGCTAGACTCAAAGTTGGATTTTAGATCACATATCTTAAATGTTGTTAATAATGCGACTAGAGTTTTGGGCTTTGTCACCAGAAACGCTTCGCGGTTCAAAAATGTCTTGGCGTTAAAGGTATTATACTTTTCATTGGTTAGACCAATTATTGAATTTGCTTCTCTAATTTGGTCACCTTATCAGGAATATCTAATAATTGCTCTTGAACGTGTTCAAAATAAATTCATGCTATTTGTTGCTAGAAGAACGGGGATACCATATGATAGATATAGTCATGATTACACTGAATTAAGACGTATATTGGGCATTCTTCTATTGAGGGACAGATTCTTATTTACTGATTTGTTATTCATGTTCAAAAATATCAATGGTATTATAAATTGTCCTCCGCTTCTATCACTACTTAACTTTGCTGTCCCTTGTAAACCATCCAGATATTCAATTTTGTTCAGGCAGTCAGTGCAAAGATTAAATTATATAGATAACTCTGTTGTGATCAGAATTACAAGAGAAGCCAACGAACACCATAATAGCATAGATTTTTATGGTATTTCTTTAAGTTGATTTATAAGCAACTTGCGTACTGAGATATTTGGTACTAATTGAGAATTGATGTTTCAATGTTTCGCCGAGTCATTGCATCTTATATTTTTATAATTAAGTACATTTGTACGAAAGGGCACTGCCCGTGTAAAATTAAATAAATAAATAAATAAATAATACATAAATAAACATGTAAGTCATGTAAAAGGTCCAATTTTTGTGAAATTAATAATAAGATCATACAAACATTCAATCATACAAAAGTAGTATAGCTATGTCACTACGAGGACATAGTTTCGGCGGCTGCCGCTAGATGGCGCAACTGTCGCATACCGTCGGTCGGTAATACCCTCAGTCGGTAAGGTAGATTCCTGACATGAATTCACCTCTGTTGGTAAGGTAGGGATCTGTTTTACCGACCAAGTAGGGTACCCACCCCTGGGGACTACCCTTCCCTTGGGACTTTTCAATCGATTGGGGGTATCGTATAATTAAATGTTTAATTTTCATTATGTTTAAATTATGTTCAAACTAACTAATAAGAATAAATATTGAATATTATAAATTATTATGTTATGCAACCCCCCCCTGCTTGTTTGTCTTGTTACATATTTTTTCAGTTATACATTTTTATAATTATTATTCTTATTTAATATTTAGTTAATTTAATTAAATATTTTTTAATTACAACCAATATTATAAATGATTTTGCAAAATGTTTTTTTATGTAAAAAAATAAATAAGCAACAAATAAAATAAATAAAATAAATAAAATAAATAAAATAAATAAAATAAATAAAATAAATAAAATAAATAAAATAAATAAAATAAATAAAATAAATAAAATAAATAAAATAAATAAAATAAATAAAATAAATAAAATAAATAAAATAAATAAAATAAATAAAATAAATAAAATAAATAAAATAAATAAAATAAATAAAATAAATAAAATAAATAAAATAAATAAAATAAATAAAATAAATAAAATAAATAAAATAAATAAAATAAATAAAATAAATAAAATAAATAAAATAAATAAAATAAATAAAATAAATAAAATAAATAAAATAAATAAAATAAATAAAATAAATAAAATAAATAAAATAAATAAAATAAATAAAATAAATAAAATAAATAAAATAAATAAAATAAATAAAATAAATAAAATAAATAAAATAAATAAAATAAATAAAATAAATAAAATAAATAAAATAAATAAAATAAATAAAATAAATAAAATAAATAAAATAAATAAAATAAATAAAATAAATAAAATAAATAAAATAAATAAAATAAATAAAATATATAAAATAATTAAATTTTTTTAATTAAATTAAAAAAATTCATTCAAACAGATGATCTTGAAAATATACGCACATTTAGAATTGGTTCTAATGCGCAGGTTTCTCGTAAGCCTCGCCCTGTTAAGATTGTATGCTGTGGCGCACACTAGGCTGGAGCAGGGGGAGCGGCCGCTCCCCCTGGTCTAAGGGTGGGTGGTGTCCAGAGGGTGGATAAAAATATAAATAAAAAATTAAAATTTTACATATAAAAATGAGCTGAAACATATTGAGTTGAAAAATTGCATGAACACGCGTATTTTTAACTTTGATTAAACAATTATCAAAATGTTTTGTTTTTAGAAAAAGGGTGAAACCATTTGTAAGTTACATGGGAAATGACACTTTACGCCTTCATGCAATTTTTTTTGCTTGTCAGAATTTTTGCAGGGGGGGGGGTCCCAAGAAGTTAGCGCCGCTCCCCTTCTCCGAAAACCAATGTGCGCCACTGATTGTATGTGAGACGGAAGAGAAGGCACAAGTAATTCTAAAAAAATTTGTAAGTGTCAAAAGAGACTCAACACGTTCAAGGGAGTTGGAAGATCTTTGGATGTCGAATGACAGGACGGTTATGCAGAGGGAGGAGATTAAGAGAGTGAGGGAGGAACTAGAGACCCGTCGATTAGACGGAGAAATGAATGTGTCAATGGTCTACCGGCGTGGAATCCCTACCATAATTAAAATCCCCCCTAGAAATCGCACATCGACTCTTACAGTTCAAATAGATGCGTGTAAGGAGAATCTATAGTGATTTCCCCACTTGGTGCCCAAGGTTGTGTCCCTTCCTTGAGATAAACTTATTTTATTTCTATCTATGAAAGTGATTTAAGGAATGTAGACATTGTGATTTAGAGAAAATCAGTATTATTGAACAAAAACAATTATTTTTTAAATTAATTGATATAATGGTAAAGCAGATTCAATTTATCAAAATTAATCTTCTCCTTTGATTTGATTTATGTTATTCTTTACTGTATAAACTTATACTGAACTTTAACCATTATAGCGCCTACCTAGATTTAGTTAATATTTTATATTTTGTATTGTTACTTACGTAACTATTAGAATTTAGGAGTACTTTTGTACGAAAGGGCATGTCCCGTTAATAAATGAAATTGAAATTGAAAATAAATAAAATAAACAAAATAAATAAAATGAATAAAATAAATCATATAAATCAAATATGGGGGCCTTCTTGAACCCGTTGTATATACGGCCCTGGGTGAAAAAAGTTGGTGGCAATTTCTGACAGAGGGGGTCTAGGGTATATAAACGGGAGCAGTAGCCTGGCATTTCACTTCTTGAACCACTGGACGACAAGCAGCAAGATGGAGCAACCGGAGGAGAATCTAAGTCAAGCGGAAACAGTCATTCTTATTTCAGACGACGACGACGACGACAAAGAGTCTCATGAACCCATCTTCATCGATTTATCGAATATCATAGAAGATAATGCCCAGTTTTATGATTTGGCTCTCGATGAGTTTCCGATTAATGATGCCGCCGTTGATGATGACGTAGTGGAGGCTGTCAATGTCGTCTGGGTCCGAAATGCTTCAACACAGACGTCACAGGAGGATTTTTTAGATTTAAATATTACCGGAGAAGCTATAAATGAAATGTTATTGCATGTTGGAATTACTCTAGAACAATTCCAAAACATGGAAGATAAAAATGTAATTACTTTAAAATTTTGTGATTATTAGTAACGTAAATTAAAGTTTAAGCTAAATTTCAAAACAAAAAAATTTTTTTTAGACTGTTGCGTTTAAAACAATACAAGGAGAAGTGCCTTTTCCAACACCACCGACAACACCAGACGCAGCAGTTTCTGATGATGAACCATCGTGTCATCGATGTTTAAGGATCATCATCGACCTGATAGACATTGCAGTTCATCACACCATCGTCACCACTACCACTATCATCGTTTACATAATTAATAACCTAAAAAACACTGCACTAACAAACGATTACTTACACATTCGCATACACAAAACAACATTTTGCGATTAAAAAGAAAATTTTAATAAAAGATGTAAAATTTGCAATATATTTCTTTCTATTAATTTCACAAAATTTAAAAAATAATTAAAGTAAAATAATAGTATGGAAAAATCTCTGGCGCTACTCTAAATCTAATATGTCACTGGTCTATTTATCATGATGATCGTCCCTAGTTTTTAATTCTTTTCTAGTTTGTCTCCACGGTGGTGATGCTATTCCTTTGTTTCCCTCGCGATTTTTGACGCTAATATTGAATTTTATTAATTTACTTTATATCCAATGCGGAAAATGCTTTAGACGTAAATTTTGCAGTCGACATTGTTCGACAAGGAGAAATCGTCACCAATATGACGAAGTTGAGACAGCCGATTGTCAAAATTGTCAAAAACGTAGGTTATGCCATCGACCAAGACGTCAAGATGATCCTGACTACCATCACTTAGACATCTTCATTCGAGGAACCATCGCTAGCATTCTTATACCAGAGAATAAAAGCAACGAAAAACAAAAAAAAATATCACATACTTTGTAACAGTTTATATCACTTTGTAACGTTTTTTCAATTATTAAAATACACTTATAAAGAAATATTTTAAAAATCTTTCAGAAATATACTTAATACTGCAACGAACATAGAAATAATATTTTTAAAACATAAATAAAAACCTAAACTAAATTCACTGGCATACAATTTCGTTCATTGGTCTCCTCATGCTGATAGTCGACTCGTATTCTCAACTTTGCTTCACCTTCTCTCCGCAGCGGCGCCATTGTACCTTTAAGGTGTGACTGTACCCAAATACATTTATTCGTGGACAAGTTGAAGCGCATTGGTGTTGTACTATTGGAAATAACCAACAAGGTAGCACTCTTATGGATGCAGCTTCACACTTATCTTACTTTGGAAACACGCTCTTGATTAGTTTAAAGTATGAAATGACTAGGAAAGTGACTGTCTCTTCAAGGAAATTCGTTTTTTGTTTTTTATATTATTGAAAAGTAACCATGGAAGAAGACCAAAAAATCAACGAACCTAAGTATACTGTTACTTATCGAACGGAGGTAATAAAAAGAATTTTTCTCACTGATCCACGAAAGATAAAACGGGCACCAATTGTTTTAAAAGTGCTACACTATCATATACTGCCAATCGACGAAAAAACAGCAGAAATGTGCGAAAAAATAGATGACCAGGTAAGATTAAACTTTTAAAGGAATGTAATAAAAAACTTTATGTTTAACATGATTAGCATGTGATTTATACAAGCTCGTCTCTTTCTTAAACTGAAAAGCCATTTCTAACATGGTGGTTATTCCAAAATATAAAATCAGTATAAATAAGAGTAAATCAAACTTAATCTTTTATATCAAACAGATCCTTAAGAAAGAGAAAATTAGAGAAGAAATCAGACAAATGGAGATTTCTCTCTTGAAAATTCGTCAAAAAGAAAGTCTGCTCGAAGAAATGGGTGAACAGTTGCGACAAAATTGTAATACTCCACAAATCAACAAAAGATTAGCAGATACATGGCTCATTTCATTTAAATTGTCATATTCAGCTTCCAGAAAAGTTGAGTTGGAAAATTTTGATTTTAAGGTTGAAACTAATTTTTTTATACAGTTTAACATGTTAAATTAAAAAAATAAATAGTGGTCACAAAATTAAAGTCATATATTTCTTATGGCAGACGGTTTTTTTGGCAGAAATCGTCATATCTTATAAAAAAAATTTTCTGTCAATTTTTGATAAAATAATAATACTAAATATAATTCGATTTGACTGGTGATAAATATACTGAAGTTTTTGGGGTCGCTGAATCTGAAATTGAAGTCAGATTTAAAATATTCAAAATGGCCGATCCAAAATAGCAACCATGAAAATTTAGAAGTTGATTCGATTCGCTTGAAACTCGTTACTTAGGGGCTTTTTGGGTTACTAATTACAAATATGACGTCAGATTTTCAAAATTTAAAATGGTGGATCCAATATGGCGACCCAATATGGCGGATAATTTCAAGACTGATGCGATTCGGTCGAAATTTGTTTCTCGGGGGTTTTCGTGGTCGCTGAATTCGAATTTGATGACAGATGAACCCAAAAATCTTAAATACGATGAAATCATATTTTTTTGAAAGCTCTGTTTGGAACCTTATTAGGCCTATAAGTGATTTTTAACTGGACTGAGAAGGGGTTAAAAATTATATAGGCAAAATGCAAAATTTATGTCCTTATACATTATGAATATAAAACAAATAAACATCTATTCATTTCGCCGAAGGAATTAAAATAAAAATTTTTTGAGGGTGGGTTATAACTCCATTTTATGGAAAAAATTAGGGAAGAGGGTTGCGTGTACGGGTCATGTAGTACACGAATTATGCTATAATCTAAAAACTTTTTTGAAGTTTTTACCACGTCAGGTTAATGAGAAAAATCATATTAAACACCCATAACAACATGTTTCTTGGGTGTTTTTACCCCCACTTTTTTCAAAATCCTGACATGCTAGGCAATTTTAAGATCCGGGATCGTGTTCAGCACCCAAAAATACATTAGAAACCATTCTGATATCAAGATAAAAGAAAAAAGTTTTATTTTGTAGGCCTCTGTGATTTATTACGTTTACTGAAGCCATATATACAAATTTGCATTACACTTATGACCATTACACTGTTGACATTTTGCTCGTTTTTCGTTTATGAAATGAAAACGGTTATACTTATATCGACGGGGTTGGTCTCATTCGAAAGAGAATCCAAAAATACATTAAATTCCATACCGATATAAAATTCAAAATATTTTCTAACCATTTTCAAGGCGTTACACTGTTGACAGAAATTCAATTACGAAAGTGTTTCGGCTTTTTCTGCCACCATGACAAACGAGCAGATTTATACTTATATCGTTTTCGTTTTTTTCACACACTTCGTTGTTGTGTTCTGCTGCTTATGCGATGGTAAAGAAATTTTTTTACTCGTAAGGTAATTTAAATAGCAGGTAAAAGTTGAAAATTCTGCCGGCAAAACGTAAAAATACAAAAGTGAGGGACACGTCATTTTCATTTTCTGTAAATTGTATAAAATAAAGTTTAATTACCAACACTTGATTTTCCTTAAATATAGAACTAATACTTCACGAAACATTTTTTTAATCTGGTTTAAACACTATATTTTCGACATTTCATTCATTTGAACATTGAAAATGTCTCCGGAGACGCATTACACTTACGACATTTTGCCTGCTTTTTGTTCTACCAATATTATGAAAATCACTTTTATGTCCTTGTAAGTAGAAAATTTATTGAAAATCATTGCTTTTTACTATATAAACAAATTAATTTCAACTAAGGTTATATCAAATAATTTTTTTTGGCAAGGGACACGAATATGTCAATTTAAATGAAATGAGCCACATACGAAAAAATAGATGACGAGGTAAGGTCATCATTTATATTTAATTTAAAGAAATAAAATAAATTAAATATATCTATACTGTATATTTATATTTAATTTAAAGAACTAAAATAAATTAAATATATCTATACTGTAGATACATCTTACAATATATTTTATAAATCTCCATCATTATAAAAAATTCTTATAATTGCATTTTTAACAGGATGAGAAATTTCCAAATAAAACTAGAATAAGGTCAGATGCAGCAACGACATCTTTTTCAACTTCAGAATACGGTAACAGTTCCAGTTCGACAGCAGCTATGATTGAAAATTTTCCAAATACATCGAGAATAAAATCAGATGAAGAAATGAAATCTCTTTCAATTTCAGAAAGCGTGAACAGTTGCTGTTCCACAAAATCAACTAATCATGGACAGGGTAATATATTATTTGGCAATTATAAACGCAAAGTAACTGATGTAAACAGCAACAAACTCAAACAAATCAGATTATTAGAAAATCCTCCACCAATGAAAACAAAGGCACAATTACAAAACTTATCACAGCAAAATGCAAAATCTCAGACAGGAAAACAAATGTCACAGCAAAATCAATCAACTCAAGGGACAAAAGCAAAAAAATTAAAGCAAATGAAAAATCAAACACAGAGCAAATCAACTCAAAACATGAAACCCAAAGAAAAGAAAGTAACGAAACCTCAAACAGCACAAAACAAATCTACTAAAAAAATAGAACAAAAACAACTAACCCCAACAATTCATCAAATATTTGAAACAATAGCACCTACAATGATACAACCACCATTATTACCACTACCACCAACACACAGTGGGTGATTTCGCTCTTTTTCGTTCCAAAATCGTAGAACTCTGAGCAGAAACAACATAAAAGGATAAATCTTGTTGGAGAGTAAAGATTGATGTACACAGATTACAGGAAAAATAAGCAGAAACTTTAATAATAATTTTATAACCTTAAAAATTTACGTGGAAGTCAGAAGTTTCATTAAAAAATCTCTATTATTCATTACTGCACAAGGTGTCAGCTCATATTTTTTTGAAAAAACATTTTTCTTAGTATATTTTGAGTCAACTTATTCGAACATACAATAGAAATTAATTAAAAATTATTTGGTTTTGAAAAATTAAGGTTATAATAGACATACTTTTTCTCTCCTCTTTTAAAATAAATTGAGTATAATTTTTTTGATAACTAAAGGTGTTCTAAGGGTTTTTGAGGTCCCTGATTACGATAATGATGTTAGTTTTTTAAAATTCAAAATGGCGGATTCAATATGGCGAATGACACATATAAAAGTTGTTCAAATTGGCTTGAAACTCGTTTCTCGGGGGTTTTTGGTGTCGCTGATTACGAATCTAATGTTATTTTTTTAAAATTTAAACTAGCGGATTCAATATGGATCATATTATTAATTATTATCAGCGAGACAAAAATCCACTTAGTAACGACTATCAAGCAAAACCAATTTCTTTTTATGCATTTTATCTGGAACATAGGATCCACCATTTTGAATTTTAAAAAAATAACATCAGATTCGTAATCAGCGACACCAAAAACCCCCGAGTAACGAGTTTCAAGCCAATTTGATCAAATCTTATATGTGTCATCCGCCATATTGAATACGCCATTTTGAATTTTAAAAAACTAAATTCACATTCGTAATCAGTGTTACATCCCGAGCGGAAGGCGAGGTTGAATTTAATTTTAATTAATAAAATCAATTTTAAAATTTTGGAGGAATGGTAGGCTGATTAAGTCAAGTTGGTAAAGCTTGACCATTTATTTTTATGTGAGAACGTTTGTTCCTATCGATCCTACGGGGGTCGTCTTTTAATTTATTTTACTATTAAATAATTGCCTTGACACTTATAGTTGTTAATTTAAATATGAATTTAGGTATATGAAAAACTCAGTGAAGAATTTTATTGATATAAATGTTGTATAATTTATTAATATAAATGAATTAAATCAAAATGTTACAATAATGTTTTATGTTAAAAGATGTTGTTACAAGAATTGTGAATTTTAAAATAAAGTACTTACAATTACCTCTGTTCAGAGGGCAGAAACAAATATAAATTGACAAGTTGGCACTTGTCCTTGACGCTGTGAGTTTTTACAACACCTGAAAAGGAACGGTTGAGACTTCCTCACAGTTTTTTAGTTCGTAAACTCCGAAATGCACACACGTCACGTTTGCAAAATCGTTAAATTGAGAATACACTAATACGACGATTAACAATAGAATTTAATAAATGACAAGCTTACAAATCTGGCGATGATGATTACTTGCTCTAATACCGAACAACGAGTAAACATATACTGTTCGAGATGCAAGAGTTACAGTCGTAATAATTTTAATGTAACCGAAGGGTCAAACTCACGATGGTAATTTCACGTTATGAAACGAACTATGAAATGATTCTGGAGCAAATGACAAATGACAATGCATTTGCATGGGTTTTTATACTAGAAAATCATCCTCAGTGGGAGTAAATAAGTTCAAAGATCACCCCATCTCCAAGCTTGACTCTTAGATCTTTCATAGAATTAAGACAATTCTCAGAACTTAGATAGACACCTGCATCCTGTATCGCATAGCGCAAGTATCGCTATTACATCGTCTACAAGCATCTTCTAATAGTACTACGCTCGAAAACTGTGCTTGCGCCTTGCTAAACGCATACATGAGTCATAAGTCCACTCGTTGCAAGAGAGTATTGTGCGTAGTAGTGTCAAATGGCATAGGTATAATTTCTAGGAATTGCCTACCAACAGGCTTTCGATATTCAAGTCAAAGGTTAGCCTATGCTATTTGATACAAGTGAGAAATTGAACATTGCATAGAATTTTATACTTTATGCAGCTGCAAAAACAATTCCATATATTAGCCAAAGAATTGCGTGGAAATCATATTAGGAAAGTTTTTATATTGAGCATTATTCATACTTTTGAATAATAGCCTTTTGTAATCTTCAAATATTGAAAATATGAGGTTTATTATTTTGATAATAATAGGTAATTGAATTTTATATAATATTGCAAAAAGAAATAATTAATTTTGAAGAATTAGGGCGAAAACTAGTATAGATAGTTTTCGCTCTTTTTCAACAACCACACGCGATTCCTCAGCATAGCCCTTCTGTAGCGGGAGGTCACCTTCGGTGATGCATCTACGCGCCATATCCATACTCACATATCCATGCCTGTACGCACTATATCTTGTAACGTGGATTTTTATATCCCCGTTAAGAAATAATTATTCCTTGGATTTCGCCGAAGCTTGTTCGAATAAAATTAATACTCACGTTTTAATTTAACAGAAAAATAGACCACCAGGAGCAACCTTCAATTTTTGTTATATTTTCATTAATTATTTTGAATTGTTTACCTTTTTCTAAGGTTAGAATACGTGAGAACGGAGACTGAGAGAGAGCAAGAGAGTGTTGATATCGACGAGGAAGACAACGAGAATCCTGTCAGCCGCAATTATTAAACATTTGACGAGACGAACGAGCCTGCGAAATGTTTAATTCTCTTCTAATCGACAATCTTCCATAGTTTTTCAATATACAAGATTTCGTCTGCCTGTCACAACACTGGGGCAGACGACAAATAATCAATTCCAACTTCACATCGATAAAAGTGCTAACGCATTTCCACAGCAGGGTCGTTGTCCAATTTTCCGGTGGAATCAGCCAATCAGAGACGCCACCGGGGACAAGACGAGAAGTTTGGAATCTTTCCGCGCGCGGCATCCAACCAGAATGATGCGCGCGAACAACTTTATGATGCTTACATACTTTGTAAAATCGGGATCGATCAAGAAGGAAGGAAGCCTGGAAAATTGAGATAGGCATTGTTCTTGGTGGTCCTCGTGGCGTGTAGATCACAGTTGCGTTTTATAAACTAGAAAACTGCAGTACAATCACCGCTGTAAAGATGTCGAGGAGATTTTTAGAAGAAGAAAAGAATCGACTCCGAGGTTAGTTCGTCACCAGTGTCAAATTATTGAAAATCACAACAGAAGTATGAAAATTGCGATTAAGGAGAACGCCTCCCTCGCCGGACACCACGCTGTGAATACTCGAGTAAAATAGTGTTTTTCGCGAGTAATAAAGATTCCAGAGTAAAGATTGAAAGGAAGGGAATTGTTCTAATTAAATTTCGCTACTTTGAGACACGGCTTTATTCATAAAGAATAACAATTTATGAATTGTAAGAGGACGTTCTTAGTGGAAATTTCCGGCGTGGATTGCTGGCGAGGAGGGGCGAACGTCTTCTCTCTCTATCTCTCTCTCTCCACAGCAAACCAGAAGTAAGTCCATTTGCTATTCTCCCTTCTCAAGTATTGGTCATCGTAAATAAAGATTTTTCTTGTTTGATATTGATTAATAATATGTAAGATTAAAATTCGCTTCTTCCTTTATTAAAAATAACTGATTTTGTTTGACTTTTTTTTTGGTTTTGGAAAATTTATATAATGTTTTCTTAGATTAGAAATTATTTGAATAAACTGAAACATTGTAATGAATGACAGTTCTCTCTCAGTAAATTGAGTATTTCCCCCACACCTTGAAATACGAAGTCTCAATAGTTTTCTGAATTAGCCGAGTTATATTTTATTTTATTTCAAGTGAAAGTAATAGGTCGAAAGCTCGGGTGAAACTTCCTTTCACCTGGCGCCCGTAAAATTTTGATTTATTATTAAATTAATAATTTTAGAATAAATAACGAGTTTTCTTGAGGTTACACCTTGAAGGTCGGAAGAGCGTGACCTTCAAGGTATTTCACTTTTGTTATAAATAAAATAGAATTTTCGTCATCTGGAAAGTTTCCGGTAAGATCCAAAGTACCGGAAATTTCGAAGAATTTAAAAAGGAAATTCCAGATAAGTATAAAACAAAATAATTAACTTCATTTTACTAAATAGTAACGTGGTGAGAATTTTAGATTAAAAGTTGCTAGGGATATTGTTAGCAAAATCTTTAATACAGAAAATGGAAACCCCGTTACAAATGGCACCCAACTAAAAGGGCCCTGAGAGAGTTCTGTCAGTCAAGAAAAATTTTTTTTTTTTGGTGTTTGAAAATTTTTCTAAAGTGAAAATACTCAGTGAAATTTTTAGAAATACCTGGGAATGACAGAAGAGAGAGAATTAAAGGTAAATTTGTGAAAAAAAAAAATATATTACATTTCTTTTATTGATATTTTTTTTGAAAAAAAAGAGATGTATATTTTTGCTTGTTTATAATTTATTTTTTTTTGGACATTTGAAATTTGATTTGAAAATTTGCTCTGTTTATGCTTTGCTTTTGCC
Organism: Leptopilina boulardi; assembly: GCF_019393585.1. Lineage (NCBI taxonomy): Eukaryota > Metazoa > Arthropoda > Insecta > Hymenoptera > Figitidae > Leptopilina > Leptopilina boulardi. Next base: position 1,405,516 of record NW_026137888.1, read on the forward strand.
AAAAATTTTTTTTTTGCTTTGCTTGCTTTCTTTTCAGCAAATAAACCTGCATTGTTCCCACCCACAAGCCATCTTACCCACCCTGAAATTGAATTCTAAAGAATTCAATAATTAAAGAATACCCTTAGGAGAAACTCTAAAATATTATTTTCTTTAAAAATAAAAATTTTTTTTTTAGAAACTTTTTTTTTCATTTTCTCAAAATTTTTTTTTTCAATATCTTTTGGACGCGAAACATTTTGAAAATTAAAAATGGGTAGTCGAGATAATTCAGGTGATAGGTTAAACACGACAGGCTTTAACATCGAAAGATTAATTGAACAAATTCCGACATGGGTTAGACAATTGGCCGGCAATGATTTAAGAAACCATATGTCCGAATTACAATTAAGCGAAGAGGGAATAGATGAAGTTCTTTTTGCGAGATTAGCTAGATATTATGCAAGAACAGCAGGTATAGATAACATACCATGGTTTGAGGAAGACGTAGCTCCTAACAGACGAAGACAGGAACTCGTAGAAACCTCAAATGAAAACAACGACACCACCATTGATAATCGACGCACTTTGACTTTTAGAAACCCCTATACGACACAAGAAACCACCCCACATGGATCCAGTAGGAGTGGGGGCGAATTTCAATCTATGATAACCCCGCCTGATTTAAATAGAAGACAGGAGGGGGAAACAGATAGAGGGGGGGAAAATCTAGAAGGTGCAGTAGGGGGATGGGACAACAGACTCTCAGACTACCTCCCCCCAGAATCGGATCAAAGATTTAGTCATGTAAACACACAACGAGGAAATTACAGATCCAATCAAGACCAGAGGGGGGAGGGAGACGATTCTAGTACCCACTCCCACCAATCGCGAACCTCACACAGACAAATTGGTAGTAACGCGTCACAAATGATTAGATGCCCGACTTGTAACGCGTCAACAATACCAACAACAGACTACAGGTTCACAAAGACAAACACACAGGCGCAAACAACAGAAAGTCGAATAAGTGGACCGATGTATCCACCTACCAGTTCGACTATTAATACATTCCGAGACCCTTTAGCAAACCTCGTCACAACATCCGCCATAACATATAGACCTTGGGAAACGAATGTGACATGGACACAATATGGGGTACCGACAAACAATTCTTACCCATACTACCGTTATCCGACTAACGAACCAATACGGCATAGACCAGAATTGTCTAACATGCAATCCACCGTCCCTTCAACACAAGAATTTAGTCGACAAGAACAAGTTAGGACAGACTCAATTCCAAGGCAAATGGGACAAACGATTTTTGATAACTACCCCCACCACCAGCCTTCATATGTAGAACCGATAAGAGGGGGGTGGGATCAAAGAATTCCAATTAGACAAAGCGAAAATTGGAATCAACAAGTAAATGCGATAAATAGGGAATCAGGAATATTTGCGACGAACACGAACCAGCGACGGGATACCGAAAATAGTTTATTTCCGTCAAATAATCCCACACAAATGACACAAAATTTAGGGATTAATTTCGAAAGCACAAGATATTCAATGAATACTGACACTTGTGGACCGGTACCACAGGGTTACAACAATAGATACACAGACCAAAGAAACCCTGTGGTGATGCCACAAAATGAAATTAGAAACTATCACGCGTTACAAGGCAATATAGGGACTAGCCAAAACTATTACGATAGAAGTAATATGTTCGATACACCCCAACTGCCAAACCAGTACGCGAGATTAGATGGGTATAACGCTCACGCCAACTATCCACCCCCACCCTCATACCACCAGAATTCCCCTCAACACTGGCAGAGAACATTCTCTGGTCACAATAGTAGAACCAGAGATGTCGCTCGTATAGTTGAAGGATGGAAAATCTGTTTTGATGGTAAAAAGGGCGCAAGTGTAGATAACTTCTTGTGGAGAGTAGAAGAAGGAAGAGCAGCTTCGTTCTTAACAGACGAAGAGATGTTAGTAGCTCTACCTTTTCTACTCAAAGACATAGCGTGGCACTGGTATCGATTAAATCGAACAAGAATAACATCATGGAACCAGTGCCGTATGTTATTCCAGAATCGTTTTGGAGAAGAGTTCTACCAGGAAAAACTCGAAGATCAAATAATCACGCGAAAACAGTACCCCGGTGAACCAGTAGCGGATTATTTAACGTGCATGTACGGGTTATACGAATTATCCACCCGACCTATTGACATGGAACTTCAAATGAATCGCGTACACGCCAATCTCCGAGCAGAATATAGACGCGCTATTCGTAGACACGAATTTATAGATTACAATAGTTTGTCCACATTAGCTAGAGAAGTAGAACGGGCAAATAGTATAGTAGACGATGATCAGCCACCCCCATCCCCAGAAATAAATATGAAATAAATATGAAATAAATATTGCTGGAGCAACAAATAACAACATTATTGGCCGCGTTAGGAAGCGAAAATTTAAATAAATTCTCTAAGACGCCCAATAAAGATAACAATTCCGGTGGAAAGAAAAATAATTTTGCGAGTAAACAAGAAAAGTTAAAATCCACCGGAGGGAGTCGTAAAACAGACAAACCACACAAAACTGACTCTTCGACAGACAGCAAAGACAAAGAGGAGACAGAAGTAATCTGCTGGAATTGTAAACAAACCGGACATTTCCAAATCGGTTGCTCACAAGGACGCAGAAAAGATTACTGTAGGCGTTGTGGTAAAGACGAAACGACAACACAGACGTGTAAAAACTGTCCGGGAAACCAGAAAAGGGAGAAAAAGTAAGAGTCAACTTTTCTCCCCCCAAGACGGAACAGACTCAAACAAACATAACCTCTGAAGTTTTGGGATATGAACAAACGGTTCAGACCCAAAATACGAACATCAGAGAAAAGACTGTGTTTAGTTCCAAATCGACAAAACCAGACAGTAAACGAGACACAAACTCTGACAAACAAGAGGGACTAAAAGACGAAATTTTCACCCAACCAGACGACTTACAAACAGCCACCCAAGAAACATACCACTCGAACACTGAGAAACACGAGATATCGAAACAAGTAAACATCGAAGGGTCCTCAGAAGAAAACGCAGTTGGGGAAGGTGTGGAAGACCCTTGGAAGGGAAATCAGATAATTTTGTCCCACTTAAAATCAGAGGAGGAACAAAGTCCGTTAGAATTGGAGATATCAATTCCTCCAACAGAAGACGAAGGCCTCGCGTTACGTGCTTTCACTAATATTAAAATCGGTAACACTCCCAACATACGAGCACTTTTGGACAGTGGAGCGTCACGTACGGTATTAGGTGAAATAGGCACTGCGATCGCGGAACATTATGGTGCAAAACTATACCCCGCGAACAACCAGGCAATAATGACAGCTGACGGCACGATACAACAAGTTGTTGCTACTTGTTACCTCCCGATACAGATAGACCGAATATCACGCGTGATGAAAGTTAGCATAGTCCCGGGACTAGAAGAACAAGTTTACCTAGGAATAGACTTCATGCACACGTTCGGCATAGTACATGACGGAAGTAAACGTATGTGGTATCTATCAGAGTACCCCGAAAACGTACACAGTTATGCAGGGAACTATCAGAAAAAAGATACACAAGAAGATAGTAACAAAGAAATAAACGTAGAACATTGTTGTGGGTTGAAGGACATTTCAGCGGAGGAACGTACCGTATTAGATAAATTAATAAAAGATCTAATAAAACCACCGCCAGAAAGCCTCCCCTCAACAAACCGAATCGTGCATACAATAGACGTACAGGGACACTCGCCAATAAAGACAAGGTCATACAGAGTATCCCCAGTAGTATTGAAATCAATGCACGAAGAAACAAAACGGCTTCTAAATGAGGGAATAATCAGAAAATCGAATAGTGCATGGTCGTTCCCGGTAGTGATGGTACGTAAGGCAGACGGAACTTACAGAATGTGCATTGACTTCGAATTCACAAGAATGCCGTTCGGCCTTTCAGGGGCACCAGCAACATTCCAAAGACTAGTAGATTCCCTAATTGGCCCAGAAATGGAACCGAACGTGTACGCGTACTTAGATGACATAGTCATAGTAAATGAGACATTTAACGACCATTTACAATGGATTAAACGCGTAACCGAAATACAACAAAACGCGAATCTGACGATAAATCCGGCGAAGTGCGAATTTGGTAGAAGAGAGGTTAGATATCTAGGTTTCCGAGTAAATAGATATGGTCTACAAGTGGATCCACAGAAAATCGAACCACTAAGAGAATACCCTGCACCAAAAAACATTAAACAATTGAGACGTTTTCTAGGGATGGTGTCGTGGTACAGACATTTCATACCAAACCTTTCCACTCCCGCAGAACCAATAAACAAACTACTCAGAGGAAAAGTCACGTGGGAATAAGGTCAAGATCAAAAAAGGGCATTCGCAATATTAAAAGAGTTAATAATGACATCCCCGACATTGCGATATCCCGATTTTAAAATCCCATTCGAACTACATACCGACGCGAGTGATTTTGGTATTGGAGCGGTTTTGACGCAGAAACACGGAAAATTGAACAAAGTTATCGCATACGCAAGCAGAACTTTGACCGAGGAGGAAAGAAAATATTCCGTCACGGAGAAAGAATGCTTAGCGGTAATTTGGGCAGTACGAAAATTCCGACACTACCTGGAAGGATTTCACTTCACGGTCATTACAGACCATAGTTCGTTGCGGTGGCTACACAACCTCCGCAATCCAACCGGCAGACTTGCCCGATGGGCATTGGACCTCCTGGAATACGATTTTGAGGTAATACACCGCAAAGGTTCAGAGCACGTAGTACCTGATGCCCTGTCGCGGATGTATGAGGAGGACGAAGCCCACACAATTGCAGCACTAGAGCCCGTTGAAGACGAATGGTATCGCCAGCGACATCGAGATGTGAGTGAATTCCCAAATAAGTACCAAGGTTGGAAAACAATAGACAACAAAATATACAGATACCGCCCAAACCCACTGCTGGACTCAATAATGGAAGACCTTGACGCATGGAAGTTTGTGGTACCAGCAGAAAAGAGACAACAAGTTTTTGAGGAAACTCATACAGATCCACAAGCCGCTCACATGGGAATTGACAAAACATACAGAAGAGCCTCCAGGTTATATTATTGGCCTGGAATGTACAGAGATTTGTCAAAGTGGGTACGAGAATGTGAGACTTGCCAAAGGATAAAAGCAGACCAAAGACCATCCGCAGGACTAATGGGCCGACGCGTCGTTCAGAAACCATGGACAGTTGTCGCATCAGACGTAATGGGCCCATGGCCAAAGACAGCGTTAGGCTTTCAATACGTGGTGATTTTTGAAGACCTATATACAAAATGGATAGAATTTTAGCACCACTAAGGAAAGCCAACGCAGAAAGCATCATCAAAGTCTTTGAAGATGCAATACTAAATCGTTGGGGAGCTCCGGAAGTATTAGTGTCGGACAATGGTACAGAATATATGAATCAAGCTTTTGAAGCTTTAACAGAAGAATATGGAATCCGACACTCATTCACTCCGGCGTACCATCCACAAGCAGACCCAGTGGAGAGGGTAAACAGAGTCATCAAAACAATGATCTCAGCATATATCGGAAAAGATCACAAGAAATGGGATTTATATTTGAAAGAATTCCGATTTGCATACAACACTACGGTACACAGCACCACGGGAGCGACGCCAGCGTTCCTCAATCAAGGAAAAGAATTGGAAGGCTACCACAGTTTGAGAAAAACCGTAGATGACGTGGACGAATTACCCCCTCCAGAGACAGGAAAATGGCTCAGAAGAATGAATCGATTAACCGACCTACAGGACTTGGAATCCTTACACCACGAAAACGCGTTTGACCGACAAAAACAGTATTATGACCGTAGAAGAAGACACGCCGTCTTTAAAGTAGGAGACAAAGTCATGAAAAAGGGTCAGATTACATCCTCCACAAAGAAGGGGATCACTAGATGCTTTGGGGGGAAAAATCAAGGACCGTTCGTGATCACTCGCGTAGTAGGACCCTCGGTTTATGAATTAGGTAATGTCAATGGACAATTGATAGGTAGATTCCCGATTAAACTCCTAATTCCATACCGAGAACCCGAATCTAGGGAGGGGGAAAATACCTAATCCTTAAAACCGAAAACAACTCCTTGCTTGATATGCTTTCTCAGCTTCTTTTACTTGTATCAATTAGCATGAAAGACATTCAAATTACATTTTTGTTAGCGTCAGTAATTTCTATCCACAGCGGAACAAGAGTACTTCCAACAAAGAGTACAAAATCGAAGGCGAATGATAGAGGAGGTCGACCAGTTGCTTGTTGATATTCAAGGAATGAGGGTTAGAGAATCCGGCGGAGGCAGAGACAGCGCAACACCGCCGGAAAGACATCAAATTCCAGAAGGAAGAAGAGAGGACAGACCAGCTGGCACTTCAAACCAATACCAAGAACAGCGAATGGTACCAGCTGATTATAGCGGAGCCAGACCCAAGACGGCACAGTCGGGACAACGATCTTGGACAAGGTATCTACCAAATGATACAAAACGGGAGCCAGAAAGAGTAAGAAAACCAATCCGTTTAGTGGAGTGTCATCCAGACGGAACAAGAACGCCAATTGATGAAAGACCAGAGGATTTGGTACTAAACAAATCAAATCCAATAAATAAACCGAAGGCGGGAAGACCTCCAAAGGACATTCGGGATTGGAACGCCAGACATGGAGCAGAAGATGGCCCCTCTCCAAGAACTGCGAAAGAGGACTTCTTGAGAAGGCAGTATCGACGGCAGATCATGAGTCTAGAGGCCCAGTTAGCAGGCAAAGAAGAGGGACGTCGGATGAGGTTAGAGGCGGAGGAGAAAAAAAGACAAGCGGTCAAAATTGAAGAAGACAACTCGGACAATGCCTCTTTTAAATCAATGAGCCCACCAGAAGGTAAACCATCCCCAAGTTTGAGCCAAAGAAGCCTTCTGGCGGAAGCAGCAGAAAGGCGCTGGAAAATAGAGACCGAGAGACGAGCGCGAGAACAGCACGAAAAGGAACTGCGAGAAGCGGAAAAGAAACGCCATGAACGAGAAGAAAAGATCCGCATAGCAGAATCGGCAAGAGACAGAAAGAGGGAAGCCGAAGAAGCCTTAAGACGCGCAGAATGGGAGTTGAAAATCGCGGAGGAAGAAATAGAAGCTCCCAGGGAAGTGACTCTTCAGGAGCCAGAAATAGCCACAAAAATAACCAGGCAAATGGAAGAAGATTCTGAGTCAGATGGAGGTAAAGACTGGTGGTAACAGATGCCACTAGATAAAAGAAAAAAAAATATAATAATTCTCTAAGTTGAATTTAAAACAAAGAGTAGGGTATATTTTTTTTTGATTATTATCAATATATTTTTGTATTTTTACAAGAAAAAAAAGGGAATTTATATATTTTGTTGGGGTGTGGCTTTAGATAGCCTATAGTTTATATTTTGAAATAAAGAGAGGTGCCAATCCCCCCAGTATTATTGAACATTTCAGTCTCTTACTTATTAACATGACCCCTTATACTTAAGTCAAAGTTTACCTGACACCTGAATTCCTCTTTACAATCAGAAAGTTTCGCGGAGTGAAAAGATAAGATTTCATAGTAGAGTTTCTCCTAAGATAATTAGTTTAAGAGACGTGATCCCACAAAGAATGACAAAAATAGGTAAGTGGATGGAACAATTCAGGTTGTTACTCCAAGAATTAAAGACAGACAGAGTTGGCAATTAAGTATAAACCGGGCAAGAATAATAGAGAGAGAAATGTTGATTTAAAGATGATAAAATTGAACTGATGCACTGGTGAGGGACGAGCCTCGCGGAAGAATTTGAACGGGGTAAGCTTCGGCTAGGTCCGGGGGAGTTGTAACGTGGATTTTTATATCCCCGTTAAGAAATAATTATTCCTTGGATTTCGCCGAAGCTTGTTCGAATAAAATTAATACTCACGTTTTAATTTAACAGAAAAATAGACCACCAGGAGCAACCTTCAATTTTTGTTATATTTTCATTAATTATTTTGAATTGTTTACCTTTTTCTAAGGTTAGAATACGTGAGAACGGAGACTGAGAGAGAGCAAGAGAGAGTTGATATCGACGAGGAAGACAACGAGAATCCTGTCAGCCGCAATTATTAAACATTTGACGAGACGAACGAGCCTGCGAAATGTTTAATTCTCTTCTAATCGACAATCTTCCATAGTTTTTCAATATACAAGATTTCGTCTGCCTGTCACAACACTGGGGCAGACGACAAATAATCAATTCCAACTTCACATCGATAAAAGTGCTAACGCATTTCCACAGCAGGGTCGTTGTCCAATTTTCAGGTGGAATCAGCCAATCAGAGACGCCACCGGGGACAAGACGAGAAGTTTGGAATCTTTCCGCGCGCGGCATCCAACCAGAATGATGCGCGCGGACAACTTTATGATGCTTACATACTTTGTAAAATCGGGATCGATCAAGAAGGAAGGAAGCCTGGAAAATTGAGATAGGCATTGTGTTCTGCCTCAATAGAAAAAGGCTTGATTGTTTTTTAATAAAACTGACATTTTATTATTAAGAGTGAAGGAGAATAATTTTGATATTGATTTTACCCTTAATTAACACATTTATTTAATTTCAAAGACAAAATACATGGAGTAAGTTTCTGACAAAATTAAATCTCTACGTCTATTCTTTTCGGAAGTCGACCGAGTTCTGATCTCAGGTCCTGTTTAGGTACAGGGCCCTTACTCGAAGTACAGGCTAAATTTGGCAACGTCGCATTTAGATTTTGAAAAAGTGAAAGTGGCAACGTTGGAATTTGAAGATGGAAGGATAAATTTTGTACATAGATTTTGAGAAATAGTACAAATTGCCTATTGCCATCTTGACCGTTCTACTCAGGTACCTAGGGTTATAACCCAGTACCGCAATAAAATCATTTTCTCTACATACCGAAGATTTTGAAAGATTCAGAGGCTTACAAACTAACATTTTACTAAAATATTTGTTCGAGAAATATTCGTTTTAAAATGTTTGTATTAAAAGAATGACAAAAATATTTTTAATTGTTAAATATTGTTACTACGTAACATTCTGCCCCCCTTTGAATGCGTAGCTTTCAAAGAAATAACAATTTTTTAATGTCACTAACCACCACTGAAACACATTTGTTTTGTCTCTAATTGTTATAAATTGGTAGTGGATAGACACTTTTTAGCGAACGCTTATATACTCCAGTTGAACCTTGAACATTCACTGTTCGAATAATGCCATCTTGCCCTGGGAAGATAGCGGATATTCGGCCAAGTCTCCATGACAAGGGCGGCAAGTTGTCCTCCTTAAGCACGACAAGTGTGCCTATTTTGATGTCGTCTTGGTTTGAAGCTGCCTTCCATTTCGAGCGGGAGATTAGCTCATTGAGATATTCTTTGCTCCATCTATCCCAAAAATGATGACGCAGCTGCTGAGCGTGTTCCCAGCAATTCAGACGGTTTGCCGAAACATTTCGCAAATCTTTGTGTGGAAAAGTTGTCATGGGTGCTCCAATCAAAAAGTGACCAGGAGTCAGAGGAAGGAGATCATTTGGATCGGAAGAAAGTGGTGTAAGAGGTCTTGAATTGAGTATAGCTTCAATTTCAACTACATATGTATGTAGTTGTTCATAAGTTAAAAGAGTGTTGCCTGCGATGCTTGTGAAATGCTTTTTGAACGATTTCACCGCAGCTTCCCAGAGACCTCCAAAATGAGGTGTCCGGGGTGGAATAAAATACCAGCTAATCTTTTTCTGAACTAAAAAAGTTTTGAACTCTTCACCTTCTTCAAGAGTCTGAATTTCTTTATATAATTCTTTTAATTCGTTTTTAGCTCCAATGAAATTGGTAGCATTGTCAGAGGAGATGGTATGTGCCAACCCTCTCCGAGCAAATAATCGCTTCAAACAATTCAGAAAGGCCTCGGTAGTCAAATCACTTGCCAATTCCAAATGAACTGCCTTAGTGGCCATGCAAACAAAGACGCATACATATGTTTTTACTTTAGTTAGATTTCGATGACGTCGTTCTTTTATGAAGAACGGTCCGCAATAGTCAACCCCCACATTTAAAAATGGACGAGAGGAAGACAATCTGTTATGGGGTAAATTTCCCATTATATAATTGAGTTCTCGCGGTTTCGCTCGAAAACATTGAACGCATTGTTTGATTGTGTGCCTAGTAGCGTTGCGACCGTCAATAGGCCAGAATTTCTCTCTAACCCCGTACAGAGTTGCATTAGTCCCTGCATGCATGCGTGAAATGTGCTCGTCTCGAATAATAAGCTTTGTTAAAGCATGATTTTTCGGGAGGACTATAGGATGTTTTTGACTGTAGGATAGATCAGATTGGGAAAGCCTTCCGCCTACCTTTATCAAATTTGATTCAAAAAATGGATGTAGACTCACAAGACTACTTTTTGGATGAATGTTTTCCTTTTTTGAAAGAGCTTGAAATTCGCGTGGAAATGATTCTTGTTGCGCGAGTGAAATTAGTTTTTCGAGCGCTGCGTCGTATTCATCGAGGGATATTTTACCTGTGATTTTATTGCTATCCTTTTTGCGCTTGACTATTGATAACCATCGGAGACAGTACGCCATAACGTTTACGCAGGTTCTCAACTTACTGTGGTTTCGAACAATATTGCTGGGCTTATGAGTCTCTACCTTTGCGATCAGAGAGATTGGTGAGGGAGTTTTGACTTCAGGTATGTCTCGTTTTTCCAACTTAAACACAGGCCAGCAATTTTCGTCTTGGCTTAACCACGCAGGACCTTGAATCCATTGCCTGTTATTCACAAACTCAAGAGGAGCTTGGCCTCGAGAAATTATGTCAGCAGGATTGTCTTGCGTGGGTACATGTCTCCAATCGTGATTTTGAGAATTAGATTGAATCTCAGAAATTCTATTAGCCACAAATGTTTTTAACTTATAGGATGGAGTATTTATCCAATTAAGCACAATTGTTGAATCAGACCAAAGGAATTTTTTATTGATTTGAAACTGAAATGCTTCGACTGTTGATTTGTACAACTTTATTAATAGATTTGCTGCACACAATTCAAGTCGAGGTAAGGTGGTAGCTTTTAAAGGGGCCACCTTAGATTTTGCACAGATAAGAGCACAATGGTGCTGTCCTTGGCTATTAGTAACCCTGAAATAAAGACATGCCCCATAGGCCTTTTCACTGGCATCAGCGAAACCATGGATTTGAAGTTCAGTGTGATCAGGAGATAAGATATATCGTTTGAATTTTATCTCGTTTAAACATTGTAATTGGTTTCTGTAATTATTCCAGAAATTTTGAATGTCTAATGAGACCGGAGTGTCCCATGAAAGTTTTTCTTTCCAGAGATGCTGTATAAGAATTTTTGCGGACACAATTACTGGAGCAACCAAACCATATGGATCATAAATCGTGGAAGCTTCAGACAAAATAGACCTTTTTGTGGCAAGTCCTTTTGTTGAAGAGAAATTTACTGCATAAAAAATTGAATCACTAGATGGGTGCCAATGCAATCCCAATGCTTTTACTGATTTTGTAGGATCTAGAGACATAAAATCTTCTGGATTACTATTTGCTAAATCGTTAATTAGATCAGGGTGATTTGATGTCCATTTTCGTAAATTGAACCCACCGCGATTAAGAAGAACAATTAAGTCGTCTCGTAATTCACGCGCTTCTTCTAATGTTTGCCTACCAGTTTGAAGGTCATCGACGTAAAAGTCATCTTTTAGAACTTCTGAGGCGATTGGAAAGTTTTTGGACTCGTCTTCTGCGAGTTGAGAAAGAGTGCGAGTTGCTAAAAAGGGAGCGCAGGAGGTTCCGAAGGTGACTGTTTTCAATCTATAGATTTTGATTGGCTCTTTAGGCGAATCTCGCCATAAAATTTTCTGAAAAAGACTATCTTCATTTGTGACACGAATCTGTCTATACATTTGTTCAATGTCTGCAGTCAGTACGTATTGAAAGCATCTAAATCGTAGGAGTATAGAAATGAGATTGTCTTGTACTGTAGGTCCCACCATTAGTGTGTCATTAAGAGAGATACCTGAGGTTGTCTTTGCTGAGCCGTCAAAGACAACTCTTACCTTTGTGGTTAAACTCGATGTTTTTACCACTGCTTGATGTGGAAGATAATATCCGTGATCGAGGGGTTCTTCGGGCGGAACAAGTGACATGTGACCAAGTTTGAGATACCCGTTAATGCATTCGGTATATTGATCCTTTAAAGAAGGATTCTTTTCGAATTTTCGTTCCAGTGCATAAAAACGCTGGAAAGCAGTGTTTCGAGAATTGCTCAATAATTCCCTTTTTTCGTTAAAAGGAAGTTTTACGCAATACGCGCCCGATTCAAGTCTAGAGACATTGTCTTTATAGTGTTTTTCGCACGCAACGTCATCTGCCGATTGAATTTTTTCATTAGATTCCGTATCTATATCCCATAGAATAGGTAGATCGCGAAATTTAATAAGATTACAAGAGATTTTTGAGCTGTTTGAACAGATCGGATTCGAAATTGAGCCGGTTAAAATCCAACCGAGAAGAGTTTCTTGAAATACAGCAGATTGTCCCTTGACGCACATTTGACCGATTTGTAATAGTTGAAAGAAGAATTCAGCACCAATCAATAGATTAATTTCAGCGGGTTTGTGGAATTCTGGATCCGCTAGTTTTATACCATCCGGTATATTAATCCATTTTTTATCGATCGCTAGATTCGGCATGAGATCTGAAATCTCTTTGAAGATGAGACAAGACAATTCAAGTTTTGTGTTTGAATAACGCGACTTGCTTTTAACGACGGTACTGTACTTCACGGAAGAGCTAATGTTTTGAGCACCATGTAATTTAATGTTTACACTTCTTTTTTGTAATCCCAAGAATGATGCGAATTTTTCTGATATAGAATTGCATTGAGATCCCGAATCGAGTAGTACGCGACAAGGTTTAAATTCACCTTTGCTATTTGAAATATCAACCACAGCAGTCCCTAGAACAATTTGTGAGGTGATTTGCGCATGAAAACCTTGATATTGTGTTGATTGCGAAGTAGAAGGATCACGTATACCTGAGTCTGTTGCATTGACGTCAGAATTATTGACTTGGTTATTAGAACTTCTTTTTTCAAAATGAAGAAGAGTATTGTGTTTCTCGTTACATTTTTGACAATTAGACGCTTTGCAATCAATGGTTCGATGAGGGCCATTTAAACAATTGCGACAAAGAGAGGTCTTTTTAATCTCGTTATACCGTTCTGATGGTGACAATTTTAAAAATGTTGGACAGGCGTAAGGCTTGTGTTTTTCTTGACAAACAGGACAAGAATTAGAATATTTCTTTGATGACGCGTCAATTGTAGTTTTCATGCAGGATTGAGATTGCTTAGAATTCGATTGAGACTTATTGCCGTTTTTATTCGAGGCACATTTTTGAGAGGAATTCTGGTTTTGATTCAAATGCGAAGATTCGATAATCGCGCGTTGTTCTAGAAAACGAGTAAAATCATCCATAGTCGGCACTCTGGTAGAAATTAAACTTTCCTCCCATTTTTCGCGATTGTGATTGTTGAGATTGCTTTTAACTAAGTAAATCAGCATTATATCCCTTTGAGCATTGGGTGTAAGCAATGCATCAAGAGCTCGCATACGTTTTTGCAAATTATCTAATAAACCGCGAATAGATGAATTTTTTAAATTGCATGAGATTTCGAATAAAGATTTGACATGACTATCAACAATTACTCTTTGATTATCGTACCTTTGATTGAGAGCGTCCCAAGCTACTTTATAATTTTCAGCAGTGATTTCGAGCGAATCAATAACTTCCGCCGCTTCAGATTTTAAACAGGCCTTCAGGTAATAAAATTTGTGAAGTTCTGGAATAGAGGGATTATTGTGACACATTGATTTGAACGCATCACGGAATGTAAGCCATGTTTCGCAAGAACCCTCGAATGTAGGAGTCTGAAGTTTAGGAAGTTCAAATCGCGATTTTGGAAATTGAGATATATCAACATTTTCAGTGCTAACCGGAACAGTGTTTTGAGGGACTGATGCTAACGACGTCATCGAAATTGTTCTTAAATGCCTTTTAGTTAAGCCGCTAACAGTATAAAATCTTTTTTCAAAGGATTCCCTTTCTGAATCATTTGTCGCCCTTTCTGTCTCATCAGTTATCAAATTATCAATTTTATCTTGCACATTGCTGAAAGCATCCCATAAACTGAGATGTCTTTGCAATCTACCATCTAAATCAAGAGACTCTAGATCTGTTTCATCATTGATTTCTTTTAAAACATTTTCAAAATTTGTTAGGTTACGTTTTATGCTACCGCGTAACTTTTTTAGTTCAGAAATAGTAGCCATTTTGTAAAATATTTTAATTTAGACTAAATTGGATTGTGAAGGACAGGATTTGAACACTTTTTGAATTAGAACAAGCGTGAAACTCACCACTTTAGAGATTGCGATAATTTCTGCAATGTTGACCACCGAAGATGTATTATGTTACACTCTGGTATCTCTGGATGTGGACCCTCTCACGTTGACTCAGGAACCTTTAAGCCTCGACTGGACCTCAGACTCGTTCAGTGATAAGTTTTGGCTTGGAAACCTCGTCTTGATAGAAAGGACGATGTGGAATGGATGTAGAATTCCACTAGTGCTGGCTGGCTTGCAGGTTTTGTTGTGGTGATTGCATCGAACTGACCGATAAAGATTGGAACTTTATATCAGTCTGCTGTCACTCACAAATCACAACTTCTCTCGTGTACAGTTCGAACAGAGATGCGTTTTCTTTAATGGATATAGAAAACGTTTTGAATGGATAGTTTGTATTTAAACACTCACTTTGCACACGAATTAATTAACTGCAAGTCCATAATTAACGCGAACTAGTTTTGATAAGACATATCCGGTGTATCCGGCTCGAAGGACCAAATTTTGTTCTGCCTCAATAGAAAAAGGCTTGATTGTTTTTTAATAAAACTGACATTTTATTATTAAGAGTAAAGGAGAATAATTTTGATATTGATTTTACCCTTAATTAACACATTTATTTAATTTCAAAGACAAAATACATGGAGTAAGTTTCTGACAAAATTAAATCTCTACGTCTATTCTTTTCGGAAGTCGACCGAGTTCTGATCTCAGGTCCTGTTTAGGTACAGGGCCCTTACTCGAAGTACAGGCTAAATTTGGCAACGTCGCATTTAGATTTTGAAAAAGTGAAAGTGGCAACGTTGGAATTTGAAGATGGAAGGATAAATTTTGTACATAGATTTTGAGAAATAGTACAAATTGCCTATTGCCATCTTGACCGTTCTACTCAGGTACCTAGGGTTATAACCCAGTACCGCAATAAAATCATTTTCTCTACATACCGAAGATTTTGAAAGATTCAGAGGCTTACAAACTAACATTTTACTAAAATATTTGTTCGAGAAATATTCGTTTTAAAATGTTTGTATTAAAAGAATGACAAAAATATTTTTAATTGTTAAATATTGTTACTACGTAACACATTGTTCTTGGTGGTCCTCGTGGCGTGTAGATCACAGTTGCGTTTTATAAACTAGAAAACTGCAGTACAATCACCGCTGTAAAGATGTCGAGGAGATTTTTAGAAGAAGAAAAGAATCGACTCCGAGGTTAGTTCGTCACCAGTGTCAAATTATTGAAAATCACAACAGAAGTATGAAAATTGCGATTAAGGAGAACGCCTCCCTCGCCGGACACCACGCTGTGAATACTCGAGTAAAATAGTGTTTTTCGCGAGTAATAAAGATTTCAGAGTAAAGATTGAAAGGAAGGGAATTGTTCTAATTAAATTTCGCTACTTTGAGACACGGCTTTATTCATAAAGAATAACAATTTATGAATTGTAAGAGGACGTTCTTAGTGAAAATTTCCGGCGTGGATTGCTGGCGAGGAGGGGCGAACGTCTTCTCTCTCTATCTCTCTCTCTCTCCACAGCAAACCAGAAGTAAGTCCATTTGCTATTCTCCCTTCTCAAGTATTGGTCATCGTAAATAAAGATTTTTCTTGTTTGATATTGATTAATAATATGTAAGATTAAAATTCGCTTCTTCCTTTATTAAAAATAACTGATTTTGTTTGACTTTTTTTTAGTTTTGGAAAATTTATATAATGTTTTCTTAGATTAGAAATTATTTGAATAAACTGAAACATTGTAATGAATGGCAGTTCTCTCTCAGTAAATTGAGTATTTCCCCCACACCTTGAAATACGAAGTCTCAATAGTTTTCTGAATTAGCCGAGTTATATTTTATTTTATTTCAAGTGAAAGTAATAGGTCGAAAGCTCAGGTGAAACTTCCTTTCACCTGGCGCCCGTAAAATTTTGATTTATTATTAAATTAATAATTTTAGAATAAATAACGAGTTTTCTTGAGGTTACACCTTGAAAGTCGGAAGAGCGTGACCTTCAAGGTATTTCACTTTTGTTTTAAATAAAATAGAATTTTCGTCATCTGGAAAGTTTCCGGTAAGATCCAAAGTACCGGAAATTTCGAAGAATTTAAAAAGGAAATTCCAGATAAGTATAAAACAAAATAATTAACTTCATTTTACTAAATAGTAACGTGGCGAGAATTTTAGATTAAAAGTTGCTAGGGATATTGTTAGTAAAATCTTTAATACAGAAAATGGAAACCCCGTTACAATCTATATACATTGTTTGCTCGCGTCGAGTCATAGCATGCAGGCAGAGATATGCATATATATAGATATAGACACATGTAATGATATATATGAGTCAATATATATGCTTCAATATTATATTAGAAATAATTATAATTTTAGATTATCAATTTTGAAAGATTGAGAGTAAAGCGATCTCAAAAACTCCCGGGTGACGAGTTTCAAGCCAATTTGAACAACTTTTATATGTGTCATTCGCCATATTGAATCCGCCATTTTGAATTTTAAAAAACTAACATCACCATCGTAATCAGGGACCTCAAAAACCCTTAGAGCACCTTTAGTTATCAAAAAAGTTATACTCAATTTGTTTTAAAAGAGGAGAGAAAAAGTATGTCTATTATAACCTCAATTATTCAAAACCAAATAATTTTTAATTAATTTCTATTGTAGGTTCGAATAAGTTGACTCAAAATCTACTAAGAAAAATGTTTTTTCAAAGAAATACGAGCTGCCACCTTGTGCAGTAATGAATAATAGAGATTTTTTAATGAAACTTCTGACTTCCACGTAAATTTTTAAGGTTATAAAATTATTATTAACGTTTCTGCTTATTTTTCCTGTAATCTGTGTACATCAATCTTTACTCTCCAACAAGATTTATCCTTTTATGTTGTTTCTGCTCAGAGTTCTACGATTTTGGATCGAAAAAGAGCGAAATCACCCACTGTGCCCTATCAAAAAAATATACGCAGATTTCCGCGAGGAAATTCGCGAGGATTCCGCATGTAAATACACGACTAGTTTTGGGCTTTTACGCGAGTAATATGCATGTAATTCCTCGAGGATTTTTTTACTTCAAATTTTTTTTATTTTTTATTTCTAGCTTATAATTTCGCGCGGAATTTTTTACTACAAATTTTTTTTTGTTTTTTATCTGCATTTTATAAAAATTTTAAAATAACATTTTTTTATTATGAGCATTCCGCTTGTAAATTCCGTGAGGATTTTAAAATTAAATTTAAAAAAAAATTTTTTCAGTACCAAATTTCTAATTTTTCCATTTCTTCTTTTTTGCGTATAATTTCATGAGAAATTTTAGACTTGATCAGTTTTTTTCCTTCTCATTTTCTCTGTGTATTTTTTACAGCATTTTAAACCTGAAATTTTTTTTTCATTATTAGTTTTCTACATATAATTCCGCGAGGATTTCAAACTTGAATTTTTTTTATTTTTTTCACGCGTTTAATTTACGAGGATTTTAGACTTAAAATTTCTTTGCTTTCATTTTCCGTTCTTATTTTTTTGTCAAATTTTTCTGTTCCTCGTCTACCGTGAGGAATTTTAAACTTGAAAAATTTTTTGCTTTTCGTGTGCAGTGTGTATTTTATTTTAAGACTTTCAAATATTATTTTTTATCATTAGCATTCTACATGTAACTTCGCAAGGATTTTAGACTTAAAATTTTGTTTTTTTTTGGATTTTAGATTCAAATTTTTTCAGGTCTAAAGTTTCAAATTCGTTTATTTATAGTTTTTCGTGCATAATTCCGCGGGGAATTTTAAGCTTGAAATGTTCTGTTCCTTTTTTTACATATATAATTTTGCAGGAATAAAAATTAAATTTAAAAACTTTAGATTTTTTACCATTATTATTGGTGTTTCGCTCCTGCGTAATTTTTAGCAATTCACAAACATTTTAAAAAATTAAAAAATTTTTTATTATTGGTTTTTTTTACATATAATTTTGCAAGGACATTAGACATAGAATTTTTTTACCTTTCGTTTTCTGCGTATAATTTGGCGAGGAGAATTGTGAAAATCTTCAAAACCTTTTTTTGATTTTTTGTTTTCCGCGTGCCTGCAATTATTTCTTTACTTCTTGTTTTTATGTGTTTTTTGCCATTACCCAGATAGCACAACAGTTTGCAGCAAACTTGCGGCAAGTTTACAATGCCAAGTTCTAAGTTTTCATTGCAAGTTTGCAGCTAATTTGTGTCAAATAGAGAAATGTCCACTCTTTTAAAGTTTGCATTGCAAGTTTGCAGAAAACTTTCTCAGGAAGATTGTAGAAAGCTTTTATATCATGCTTGAAGAAAGTTTCCCAGAAAATTAAAACAAAAAAATTTTTTTAAATATGTTGATATTTTGTTACTTGATACCTTTCCTAGAGAGCAGATGACTAAAATCTATTGCGTAACCCTAAGCCCTATAGAACACTACTGCGCACTATAAATTAACTTTTGTAAATAATTAACTTTGCAAATTAGTTTTGCGCAAATTTTCTTCAAGCTTGCTATAAAAACTTTCTGCAAACTTTCTGAGAAAGACCTCTGCAAACTTGCAATGCAAACTTTAAAAGGGTGGACACTTCGCTATTTTCCACAAGTTTGCTGCAAACTTAAAGTGCAAACTTAGAACTTGGCATTGCAAACTTGCAGCAAACTTACTGCAAACTGTTGTGCTATCTGTGTAAGCTTTTTGTTTACATGTTTTAGCAATTATTTAATTGATTTAATAATCTTTTTGAAAGGATTTCAGAATTAAATTCTTTGTAATTATACATTTTTACTTTATATTTTTAAAAAAGTTTTGAAAGGAACAAATTTTCTTCATCGTTTTTTGAGTTTAATTTTGTATGGATTATGGAATATAATTCGAGGTCCCAAAATTTTTACATTTCTTCTTGATGCAAAATCACTTCTAAGAAATACTTCCTAAGAAGCAATGCAAATACCAAACAAATGTATTTACTGTTTTAATGTGTGCAAGATAGCATTATTGGCGATTCAAACAGCTACACTAGCGCCACAGTTGAACTAATTTAGGCGTGACTCGCTCTGTAGCACTCCATGTGTTTTAAATTATTTTTTTTTATTTAACGCTTAAAAATTATTTTACAAACGCAATAAAAATATCAGAATAATTAAATAATTTGAAATAAACTGTCACAACAGAGACTGCTTTAGAGCGAGTCACGCCTAAATTAGTTCAACTGTGGCGCTAGTGTAGCTGTTTGAATCGCCAATATCATTGGCTAAATTATTTTTAAAAAACAAGTAAAATTATTATTGAGGATGAAATTGTTGAAAAAAAAGATAAGTTTAATATAAAAACTTTTTATTTAGATATAATTTAAACATAAAGAATATGAAAATTTGGTTCTATTATGCCGACATACATAAATCTAATTTTAATGTAATCTAAAAAATGTGGAACATCTTCAATGCTTCTGAATAAAAAGTATTAAAAGTTTGTCGACAACAAAAATAAAAGTTATTATACTACATAGTAATAAATTTCTAATAAATATTTAACATTAGTGGTTATCTATGGTCTTGCAAATTTAAACACATTATAATTAATAATTGCGCACACAAGATATGGATTCAGGCTGATCGAAGCTAGAAAAAATTTACGCATTTAAAGGTTTCGCGCGTAATGTTACCTTATTAAAACTCTTAATCTTACACAAGATGGAAGACGGCGACGACATGAAAAAGCATCTATCGGAATTCTTCGACGCTATCGATAAATTATAATCAATGGGAGTCGATATCAACGGTGATCTTCTATGAAACCTGCTTTTCTATAGTCTCCCTAAAACATTCGAAAATTTCTACTGTGCTATCGAGACGTGAGATTCTTTATTACCCGATCTAGAAATTCTGAAAATCTAAATAGTCGAATAGTACACCGACAGAATGGAGAAAAGTGAAACATCAGATAGCAGTGCCATCATTTTTATAAAAAGCAAACATAAATTCTCGAACAAGTCAAAATTTGACAATTACGAAAACGTGTTCGGATAACGTGAAAACGAAAATAAAAATTCGTTCAATTCGAAGCTGAAGTTTCAATGTTGTTTTTGCAACAAAAAAGGAAACGAAAAGTTCGAATGTTCTCTCAAGAGAAAGCAAATTCAAACCGCTAACTATTGTGAAGTGACGCCCAGCTTTTCAACGACCAAAGTGCATTAGTGAATGTGACGAGCAAAAAGTGCGAATTGAAACATGGTAGCAATAGCATAATTGAAGTAAAAGCTGAAGGCGACATTTCATTCGTCTACGTAACCAATTTAAGAACGAATTTAATCTCAGTCGTTAAAATAGTAAACAATGACAACGAAGTGACATTTAAAAATAAGTGCGCGATTGTCAAAGACCACGCAGGTCAGACTCGGACAATTAAACATTAACTACAATACTGGTATGCTCAAAAGTCAGTGCGTGGACTGTTTAAAATTTGACGAACCTTTAAAAAGTAACTTTGGGGCAGAAGCTATCAGCGCAGCTAATGATGACGAAAAAAGATGTCCCAACAAAAAGAATTGACAAAGAAACTCCATATGAAATGTGGACCGGAAAATGGATAAATATCGAACAAGACAAGATTTTACTCTGCCAAAGTGAATACACCAAGGACGTTCTGCTAAAATTCGAAATGAGCCAATCTTTACCTAATTGCCAATCCTTACTTAATAGTGCAATAAATTTGGTACAGAGCAAATATATTGCTTGTTATTTACTTTCAGAAATACAGCAATTTTTTGTAACATTTCCACAGGTACAGCTTGAACAATTTTTTCTAACCCAATTACATTTTGAAGATGTGGATATTGATCATAGGCATTTTCTGTTACGAAATATTTGAAAATTACAAATTCTTTCTCTAATTGCTCGTCTACGATAAACTCTAAAATTTTTACAAATGAACCGTCATTTAATTGCGCATGACTATTATTGGATCGTTCGTTTTGTTTAACAGTAACAGAGTAGAGACACTTATCTTTTACCATTCGTTTATAAGAAACTGCCTCAGATGAAAGTTGTAGTTTTCGAATCCAAATTTCTTTTGCTTTTTTTGGCGGTCCAAAATATCTACCCGAATTCACCTTGCAAGTTTTTTGGGTGCTTTTATTCTTCAAATTAGAACAGTAATTTTGTACTGGAGGTGACGAATTTGGAAATACAAAATTTGTTAGCAACAAGTCGCATTGCTTCATAGACAACTTTCGACAAATTTGATTGGTAACGCCATTAGCAGCATGAACCATTTTTAATAACTTTCCATTTCCACTTTCAAATGGAAAAGTGTTGTGTGACCACGATGGGCCCCAATCGTATTGACTTTTTGGCCAATGAAAACACTGATGGGCATTAAAAGTCATAGCTACTTTTGTGTACAGCTTTTGCAAATCCGCTAAAAATACTTTTATTATGAAGTCAAGTCCCTTTAATTCTTCTTTTCTAATTGTAGTTTGTGAAGATAAGTAAAATGCTTCCACAAATAAAGCCCAATGTTTTATATACTTGTCTTCTAAATACAACTCCATAATAGGAAGACTGTAGTATAAAATCCAATTTTCCCATTCCTTTCCTTTCCAATACGCTCTATCACTAAAGGATCTTGTTAATCGCATTGCTTGATGAGGAACTGAAATAGAATTCAACAATTTATCTATTTCTTTTACAGTTTCAGCTGTCAGTGTTTTAGATAACGGTGATGTTCGTCTCTTAAACCAGCAATCTGTCATTTGCTCCGCTAAACCCAATCGAGCAAAGTGTAAATCATCTGGCACGAATCCGTCAATCATTTCAAACTTAATTAAATTAATCAACGGAGAAACGGTTTTTATTCCAAAAGCACGTTCATTCTCCTCCTCTTCTTCATCATCACTCATTGACAGATCAGTAGGATATAAGACTTCATTATCATTTTCAGGTACAACTTGATGCGCAACATCAATATTTCCTGGATTAGCAATTTCTCTAGAATTTGTTTGATTTCTTTCAGTTGAAGATACGTAATCTAAGCACTCGAGAAAATGTTCTTCGGTTCGTTTCTCAGGCACCTCGTCCAAAAGTGGAAATTTTATACAACCTCCTTTACCTGATACACTTGGCACATATTCGCCCGGATGTAAGCACCAAGGACATGAATATCTTCCATTATACTGTTTAATTCCCTGCATAGGAGCTCGAGCGACTGAATCAACACAGCAACATATTGCGTACGGTTTAACTAGCTTTATTTCGCCTTCAATACAACATTCTACATCAGTAGCAGTGAACTCATTCATACTGTCAACGAAACCTTCCATTAGCGCATTCATTTGTGGTTTTGATTTGCCAAACCACACTGCAGCTACAATAGTCTCTGTAGTTCTTTCTTCTATTGGCAATTCATTTATCATTACCTGAACTGGATAAATCGAACATGTGCTACTTTCAAAAGTAGGAGCTCCGTCACAGTTAAAAGTTAACGTTACATATTGCTCTTGTTCATCAACTGGTAACCTTTCAACGAATTGTCGATACTTTTTCCCATCATAAATATCACGATACATTTCAGGATCGTGAGTTCTACGTGTCATTACATAATTATAGTACCTGTCATGACGTTCTAGAAGTGCTTTTACATTGTTTTTGATATCAAATGTTGCGAAGAAACTCATAAAATTTGGACCATTGATGAAAATTTCTTTTTGACAAACATTGCATAGCATTTGTCGGTCTGATCGAACAAATGTACCAACATATGAATTGCAATACGGGCAAATACAATGATATTTGACAAAATCAGTTTGAAAAAATAATTTGTCAATAAAATAACGAGTGTCGGGTAAAACATTTGAAGCGAAAATGCAATTGACTGCTTTGAATAACTGCATGACAGCAGTGTGATTTAATTCCGCAAAAATAGCATATTTTAGAAAAATTAACAGCAGTTCCCCTTCACTCACCACTACTGGGGTAGTAATTGTTTCTAATATTTGTGGTGATTGCAGTTTTTTTTGCAATTCACTATTAATATTTAAGTCTTCAGGAGCTACAGGAAATTCGTTAGCATCATCATTATCATCATCTTCATCATCATTATTATCATCATCCTCATTATTATCATCTTCATCATCATCATCTTCATGATCATCATCATCATTATCATTATCATAATTTTCATCGTGACCTTCATTTTCTAATGGTAGATCAATCTAAAACAAGTAATATATATTTGATTACAGCACTATTTATCAAATTAAATTAATAGTTGTAACACTGTACTGTAAACTAAACTTTCAAAATATTTATTTTTGATACATGTGCGTAAAATAGATGAATTTACTCGTGTGATTTGCATCACTCGCCTTCGGCTCATGATGCAAAAATCACACTCGTAAAATCATCTATTTTACGCACATGTATCAAACACTATTTTTTGTAATACCCTTCCATAATTTTTAATTGAAAAAATACCGAGGAAAAAGAAATGAAGCGTTAGAAATGAAACATAATTCAAAAAAGGTGGAAAAAGCGTTTCTAACTTTTAGAATAAAATGCTCTCTCTCCCTCCCTCCCCTCTCTCTTTCACTCTTTTCAAAAAAAGTCCGATATTTTGACAATTTTAAAAAATTTCAAGAAGCGGCCATGTCAGTACCTCGAGGAATGGATTGCGAATAAGGAAATATCATTTATTTTTTATTTAGATTATCTGGTTAAGCTGAATCACGTACACCGTTTGCTTTTGCAATTTAGAGGAGGTCCGGAAAAATTTCTCCGTACTGGAGAACTTAATTTTTTAACACTTCGAATGATTTTATTAAAAGTTCAAGAAAAATTAACCCTACGGTGTCACACATCTTTTTTCGAACGCGGAGGTCACACTGGGTAGTTGCCACCCATCATCATTTTTAAATGGCTGTAATTTGAAAATAGTTAATTTAACAGAAACCTCAACTTTAAAAAATCAGTAGATTTTAATTAAACATAATGTGTTTAAGGTGTTAACGTAAGGTGTTTAATGGTTTTTAGGGACTCTGATTACGATTCTGAAATCAGTTTTCAAAAATTTAAAATCACGGATCGAATATTGCGGACATAAAAATTAAAGAATTTTAATAAGACATAAAATATATAATTATTTGTGACACAAGGACCTTAAGCGGCAATTCATTTAGACAGTTTTCATTTTAAAAGTCGAAGTGATTTTGGTGACTATTTAATTTAATCTGGATACGATCCAAAAATTGTGAACCGAGTATTTATGATCTTTATTCTATGTATCTATTTAAATATATATACATGTGGCTTGCTCCGAAGAAAGATACCTAAGCAACAAATTTTAGGAATTTTGAAATTTTTGGATTGCAAATACACAAAGAGGATCAACTTAACAATAAAAGACACTTATGTTTAAGTTTCCAAAATATCAAATAAAAACTAATTTTGATTTTATTGGCGATTCAAACAGCTAAACTAGCGCTACTAGCGGCCGGCCGAGAACTCACGAGTCGTAATGTAATCTTCGGGTCTGAAATGTTTGCTGCAAACTCTCATGCTATTATTTAAGCTTTTTCCAGTTTTTATTGCTGTAGCCCATTGTTTGCGTCTTAAGATATATATTGGAACTCGATGAAGATGGTTTTCATTGTTTTTGAACGCTGAGCACTGAAGAACGCAACAATTGTGGCGTTCTCTTTTTCTCGGTTCAGTTGTCCGCGCATATTTATGTTCATCTATGATTATTTATTTCTCGTTTAATTCTTCCAAATTATTTTACAAACTCACTAAACATTTCACAATAAAAAAAAATCAAAATCAACTGTCAAAACATGGTGAAAACACATGGAGTGCTACAGAGCGAGTCACATCAATATTAGTTCTCGGCCGGCCGCTAGTAGCGCTAGTTTAGCTGTTTGAATCGCCAATATAATTAAACAGAAACTTTTAATAATCAAAGTAAAATTACCAAACATAGCCTTAAAGTGATTTTTTCCAAAGGTGCCTTTTTTTGGAGTGCGCTACATACACATACATAATTTCTTTATCGAAATTAAAGCATTTTATTTATTAATCACTTAGTTTGTTTTTTGACGTCAAGATTTACTATTTTGACAATAAACCCAAAACCCGCATATGTGGGTTTCTTCTCTCAATGTAATTAGATATAAAAACGCATATTTTTTAAACTTCAAAAGCACTTGCATGCTTTCTACGATCGAGCTTATGAATGATTTCAAAAAGTCATTTTGCTTGAATAGAATTGTATACAATAGATTATTAAAAAGTAGTTATTTCACCTGATTTTCTTCTGAAGAATCTACGTTTAAATCCATCACCTGACAATGATTAGTTAAAACCTATAATATATGTAATATAATCAGTATGCTATTTAATGTTGATTTAATTTTATTTCAAACATTTAATAAATTATTATTACTTTTATAATAATAATAATGATTATTATGGATAATTTAATGCTCTTTTAAAGAAAGCTCTTATTAATTATAAAAGTGAGTTATTTTTGTAAAAAATTCAGGTTGGCTAAAAAATTTTGGAATAAAATTTAAGGCATTTTAATGATTTTTCCAGGGCTTCGACAATTAATTTTTAAGTTAAGAAATTGTCTTAATTAAGATTTAACAAAAAATAGTCATTTCCAATTTTGATCATCGTAACAAAATTTAAAAAAAATTTGTATGTCAAAAAAGTTGTTTTAACAGAATCAAAAATTGACAAAAAATTTATTTAGGGCTTACATGTATGTATATGTGAATGAGTATGTATGACAAAAAATTGAAAATTTTCCGAAGTTTTTAAAAATTAGATTACAAAGAAAAATTTGGACAAAAATACTCTTGTTATGTTTGTACGTTATAAATTTGTAAATAATTGTTTAAAAAATTAAATTTTACATTTTCAATATTAATTTTAAACAATCAAAATAAGGGCAGTTCAAGTATAATTATTGAGTTTCGTTAGAGAAATGAAATAGTGTTATTAAATGACGAGGTGAAAAAAGTAATTATTCGGTTAAAAGTTTCCAGTGTCAACGTAGAAACGAAAAATAAATGTCAGTTGAAAGTTAAATTTCAAAACAAATATTGTTTAAAAAATGTGCCTTTAAAGTCAACAGAATTGTTTGAAAACACCGTTACAATATGACTGAATAAGTAATTTTGGTTTCAAATTTCGATTTTAAAGTCCATTTGTACTGGAAAATTTATAAAAAAGAAATTATTTAACACGAATTACACTATATTACCTCACATTCCTCAGAAGTACCTTCCAAAGCTGCGGCTTCACAATTATTGTTAGTTACAAATCTTCGTTTATAATTCTGTAATGTCGTACGAGGTACATCCTTTTCATCTGAGTCAAGCCACATTTTATAGCGTTTAGGATGCCTTTCCATTTTATAAAGTATAATTATAACGTCACAGAGATATAATAGGTGCTTATTTGACAATCACAAATTATTTCTTTTATTCAATTGACAAACGAATTATTTTTTTTCATGACATGAAAATTTAATGACAGTAACAGTTGACAGATTTCGGTTTAGTTTATTTTTGTTTTCAAATTCTCAAGGTGCTTTTGCAACTTGCATCTATATTTGTATCTGAACTTACATAAGGCCTTTCTCCAATAGGATCCTAAACTCTTGCGTTGCGTATGCATTGCGTCGGTTGCTATTGGCAACCAATGATAAAGGAGCTTCTACAATAAGTGCAAAAGCCAAGTACAAGTGCAAGTCCAAATGCAAATCCCATGAGTGCAAGAGAGATAGATAGACTACCTATCTCTCTTGCACTCATGGGATTTGCATTTGGACTTGCACTTGTACTTGGTTTTTGCACCTATTCTAGAACCGCCTTAAAATCAACGCGTCAGTCACGCAACGCAAAAGTTTAGGTTCCTATTGGAGAAAGGCCTTAAGCCCTAGATCAAGGACCTTTCCGAATTGGCGCACACTTGCGAAGTGTAAGGGTGCAGTCACATGGAGCAGTTTAGCGGATTAGCAGATTAGACATTGACTAATCAAAAAACAGTCTCTTACGGTGGAGTTAGATCTGCCGCAAGAGACTAAATTTTGATTGGTTGAAACCTATTCTACTAATCTGGAAATCTGCTCCATGTGACTGCACACTAAAGGCCAACGCAGAATAGAATCGCGAACGTCGTTCTGGAACGTGATGCATGCGATAGAAAAGGACAGAGATATATCTGTGTCCTTTTCTGTCTCATACATCACGTTCGGGAATCTATTCTGCTTTGGCCTTAGGCCCGTTCCAGAATGGAGCTCCACGTACGTGTCGCGGACGCGTTTTGCATTGTCACGTATGACGTCACAATGCAAAACACGTCACGTCACGTATGTGGAGCTCTATTCTGGAACGGGCCTGAAGGCCTTTCTCCAATAGGATCCTAAACTCTTGCGTTGCGTATGCATTGCGTCGGTTGCTATTGGCAACCAATGCTAAAATCAACGCGTCAAGGCCTGAGCAGAATAGAAACGTAACCGGAATCGTAATCGCAAACGCAACCGGAAGAATGAGTTAGAGAACGATAGACATATTGTTTGTCCTTCTCTAACTCATTCTTCCGGCTGCGTTTGCGATTACGATTCCGGTTACGTTTCTATTCTGCGTTGGCCTTCAGTCACGCAACGCAAAAGTTTAGGTTCCTATTGGCATCTGAAATACTGCGATACGCCATCTGGTGACGACCTCGTTGTGTCAGCCATTTTTCGTTTCATCCTTTTTAAAATATATGTAGAAGAAAGAGATAAAAAATCAAGATGGCTGACGCAACGAGGTCAGTTTACCCATAATTCTCTATGATTTCAGATCCCAATTGGAGAAAGGCCTTTAAGCAGCGGTGAGCGGATATTGTGGGGTTAGGTTTAGTGAAGAAAATTTGGAAGATTATAAGAAGTAAAGATTAAAATATGAGGAAAAAAATGAAAATTTCTTAAAGTAGAATAAAATAAAAATAATATAAAGAAAAATGAAACATTTTTATTTTATTGTTATGTGTAAAGTTTTGAGGCAATTGGATTTGATTAACCCTCCTTAGTACAACCTAGAAATAATTACACCGTAGTACAACTGTAGAGGGAATCCCTCACCTTTAAATAATAATCGATTATATTACAAAACAAACATGTAATACATTTTTTCAAATTTGAATTAAAAATTTAAGTATTTTTAATAAGTATTTTAAAGTAATTTCAACAAATATACAATTTATATTAATGATAACCTTGATCCAATTGGATCCAATATAGAAGCAGTGAATTTGAGGTTATGTGAGGTTTTACAAAATTTTATTAAAATCATATATATTTATAAACTAATAAGTAAAAAAGTTATTAAAAAGACATAACTGATTGTTTATTTATAATTACTTACATTAATTTGATTGTAAATTAAGATTCTTTTGAAGAAATCTCTCACATTTTTGTGGGTTTGTCTCCTTTAAAAATTTATAATTAAAAATTTATTAAGTTAAAACAAAATTTTTTTTTACAAAAGTGTACATGAGGATTTTGTTGAAAGGTATTGGGACGGACAGTGTCTTGTAGTAAGTAAAAAAAAAGTTAGATAGCAAATACTGAAACCGGTGAGGGAATCCCTCACTACCTGTACTAAGGAGGGTTAATACTTAAGTATTAATCAAATCCAATATACTTTCAATATTCATTTCTTTAAATTGCCGTCGTTAAAATAATAATAAAAAATTAAAATTCAACCATGAAAGAAGTTTGCTTTCACTGACCTCGGTAACACGAATGTATTAAAAGTAATCCAACTGTTGAAAGTGCTCACATAGTAGCGCTGGCTGTACTTTGGTCGCAGTCTCGAAAGAAAAGATGAACAGAAATAATTGAAATGATAATAAATAGAAGTAAAAACCGAATAAGCGAAAAACTCGATAAAATAGAACTTATTTATATATACATTCAGGGTTATATACGTTAAAATAAGAAAAGTCAAATGTCATTTTAGCCGTCCAAAGTACTGCTAGCGCTGCTACGGCCACTTTCAACAGTTGGGTTACTTCTTTCGTGTGTTAATACAGTCCGTTTTACCGAGGTGCTTTCACTGTAACTCATTGTCCTGGCTGGACTTGCACTTAGCTTTTGCAAACGTCGAAAACACACTATGTTTTGATTTAATTTGCAATTTCAAAACTAATCAAAAAATAAGGGTAATGGAACTGATCAATTACAATGAACATTTACTTGAACACTACTGATCACTGTTAGCAGTTACTGTCAGTAATTGCCAACACCACTGATCATTGTTAACAGTAAAGGCCTAAGCAGAATGACTCCGGTTACGGGAACGGGAAGCATGAGATAGAGGACAGAGATTATCTCTGTCCTTTTCTATCTCATGCTTCCCGTCCCGTACCGGAGTCATTCTGCTTAGACCTTTACTGTCAGCCGAAAACCCAAAAAGGCTAACGCACAATCGCGAACTGTGATGAGGTCAGCGCAGAATAGAAACGTAACCATAATCGCAATCACAACCGTGAACGGAGGAATGACTTAGAGAGGGATAGTCATATATATTGTTCTTATTTTCTTACTCATTCTTCCGTTTGCGATTGCGGTTCTGGTCACGTTGCAATTGTGCGTAGGCCTTAAAGGCCAACGCAGAATAGAAACGTAACCGGAATCGTAATCGTAAACGCAACCGGAAGAATAAGTTAGCGAAGGACAAACAATCTATCTATCCTTCTCTAACTCATTCTTTCGGTTGCGTTTGCGATTACGATTCCGGTTACGTTTCTATTCTGCTCAAGCCTTTAGCGAACAAGATATATGAGATAGAAAAGGACAGAAATATATATCTATCCTTTTCTACCTAATATATCTCGTTCGCGAATCTCTTGTGCAGTGGCCACGGTCGTATAAACAGGTCTCGAATCTTTGGCGGAGGGGCAGAGGTCATGTTGTTTCCAAAACGCTAGTTCCAAAAATTGCCACTGGCGCTGCAAGTTAGAGGTAAATTACATTATAGTATATCTATATACATAATATATATAGATATACTATAATGTAATTTACCTCTAACTTGCAGCGTCAGTAGCAATTTTTGGAACCAGCGTTTTGGAAACAATCATGGTTAGAAATGCATAATTCTCGGTAATTTAAAATCCGGTTATATTCTTAAGAATATAATCGAGAATATTCTCCTTCCGGAGAATTTATGGGAATTTTCTATACGCTTGAACGCATTGAATTGTTTTGATATAAAAATTAATTATTATTATAAATATTGATTTATGAGAAAGTAATTAACATTGTTAATTAACTAATAATCAAGTAACAAATTAACTTCAACTTAAAAAAATTAAAATATTTGTTTTATTAAGATTCAAAACTTTATTTTTGAGGTTATGTCTATTCGATATTGGGATCTGAAATACTGCAATACGCCATCTGGTGTCGACCCACTTGTGGTAGCCATTTTTTATTTTGTCTCTGTCTAACATATGTATAAAGAAAGAGACAAAACAGCAAGATGGTTTCATATCATTGATATTCTTGAGAAACTTGTAGACATTACTTAAATTCTAGTTAATATTATTATTTATTTTAATTAAACAATTAAATGACACCAGAATCTACCTTTTATAATTAAGTTGACAAGCAGTAAATAGTTTCATAAATTCCCACAAATTCTCTCGGAGAATTTTGGTCGGTTATATTCTCGTTCTCGTTAAGCCCTAAGCACAACTGAGTCGGTTGCGGTAGTCGGTTGCGATAAATGTAACTTTTGCATACATTTTGAGGTTAGGAGCCCCATATACCGTACCCGACTAGAGGCCTGAGCAGAATAGAAACGTAACCGGAATCGTAATCGCAAACGCAACCGGAAGAATGAGTTAGAGAAGGATAGATAGATTGTTTGTCCTTCTCTAACTTATTCTTCCGGTTGCGTTTACGATTACGATTCCGGTTACGTTTCTATTCTGCGTTGGCCTTAGCGCAACCGACTCAGTTGTGCTTAGGGTTTTACCGTTCTCCGGGTAATATTGCCTCTTCGCATCTCTAAAGGCCAACGCACAACTAATTCTTGAATGGGAACGCAAACGGAATGGAATGAGCAAGAGAAGGACAAAGATTATATGTATCCTTCTCTTACTCATTCCATTTCGTTTACGTTCCCGTTCAAGAATTAGTTCTGCTTAGGCCTTAACCATGGTCGGTAATCCTAATGCCCCCACCACCACAGATTCGAGACCTGTTTATACGACCGTGGCATTGGCCTTATTGCAGAAGCAAGTTGACAATCGCATCTGTCATTCGTATTTTCTCCATGGTAACGGTAATCAAGCTGAAAAAAGTAAAAAATTTTCGAAAATTATTACAATGTCGCACGCTTACGTACGTTTTGAAATTGATAAAACATTTTACATTACTAAAGTGTCAGATATTAAAAATTTTAAGTTCAAAAATAAGGAAGATTTTGATAAACAAAAATTGTTTGAAGTTTTGTGGACAGACGGGCATTACTACAATGCTCAAATTGTTCTTCTATCGGGTTCGTACATTTTAAGCTAAAAAAATAAAACATTAACAGTTAAAAACTTTAATAATAATAAATTAACATTTAAAATATTGAAGTCTTCTTTCTTAATTTACATTTCAAAATTTTTTATAAAAATATAAGCTTTAAAAAGTTTTGTACAATATTTGGATAACTAATTTTCTTAAAATTATTTAAACATTTCTTTAAATTACAAAAGCTTTGATCTTTAAGTTATCTTGAAGGAACAAATTTTCAAAAAAAGTCTTGTTTCCTAAAAAATTAATCGTTACATTGTAAAAAAAGGTTTTGGTTCAACTCGCAAGTTAAACTTGTGATTTTACAAAATTGTGTAACTTAACTGATTTTAAAAAAGTAAATTTACAATACAGTGATAAAAAGTTATACTTTTAAAGTGTCAAGTTCATAACTTTTTGTAAATTTACCACTTTCACAGTAGTATACAAATATTAACTACTTTAAATGTAGCATGATTACACCGAACTTGTAATTATACAGGATTTCGTAAAAATAACATACATAACCCCTAGTAAATATGTCACTTTGAATTATGTACGTGAAATCACTACTTGCAATATAGGTAATTTTTTTTACAACTACAAAAGTAATGAAATTACACGAAATTCTTTCACAGTGTAGGAAAAGTTTATAATTATTTTTGGTTAATAATGTACAAGTTTTAGAATTACCTAAAATTAAAGAAACTATATAAAAAAATTCTAAACTTTATAAAAATGTGACGAAAAATGTACTATATTGTACTTAAAATTACACATATGTCCTTAAAGTATTCAAATTTTATGTGTCATGATAGTAAATAACATTAATTTCCTTTTTTCCGTGGAAAACACTAAATACTAAACGTATTTTTCCTACTTTCTAAATTGTTTTATGTTTAAAAATTGTTTTATAAACAATGAATATTTTCAAATGATCCTTAAACCTTGTTTTAAATTCCCATAAGGTCAAATAAAATTAGTTGAATTAAAGATTAATAGAATTACAGATAAAAAAAGTATCGGAAAAACTTTCGGCCTTCACGACGTTTGTTTTGATAAACGATGATGATTAATTAGTTTATCTATATTTTTACTGACAACGGATTATACTTTATATTTTGCTAATGATATTACTAGACATTGATATGCGAATTTAAAATTAAATATGATTATTAAACTATTTAATAGAGAAAAAAGTGTAGGAATTATTTGAAAAAATACGCCATTTAATTAAAGAAAAAAAAATTAATTTGATGAAATAAAATTTCTAAGTTGCTTATATTCTAAAAAAGGTTAATTGTATAAATAAATAATTTGCACTTAATAAAGCTATACCTAATCAATCCTTACTAGATGAACACTTTTTTAGTAGACATTTTTTCTAAATAAACTTTCTTTTATAAACGTTCACTAAAAAAATTATTTAATAGAAGTTATATATTGTATGCATTTTATTTCACGCAATTTTGTTAACCAGTAATACCAAACAAAGAAATTTGATTTGAAACCTCATACATGTATGTCAACATTTCTAATAATATAACAAATAATGTCTGCTTAGCTACATTTATATTTAACATATTTTCAATTTAAAATAGCTAGTGCAATAAAATTGTGAAAATGTTACAAAGGAGCAGGGCTGTTAAAAATCATGATTAAAAAAAGAATTAAAAAAATCTTTTTTTTTATTTTAATCGGATTTTTTTTATTTAAATCAAATTTTTTATGTGTAATTTTATAAATGTTAATTTTCAAGTGGTTTGTTGTTTTTAATAAATACTAAAAATGATAAACATAATGATAAAAACATCTTCAAATCTTTGCATTTGGGTTAAAAAAAAACAAAAAATTCCGTATGGAAATCAGTCAAAATTCAAGAAAAACAAAATCAAATTTTTGTAGCAACAGTTTAAAATAATTATAAATTTGAATCAGTTAATAATTCAATTATTCCAAATGTTAAGCAATTTAAATTTTTATTGATGAATAAATTCACTGATGGAAATTTTAATTCATAATCTAAATTTAATTTATCAGAATTTTAAACGAAAAAAATTCAAGTATTTATTTTAAATTTTAATGAATTTTAAATTCAATTATTCCAAATTTAAATAAATTCCATTTTTTTAAATAACTAAATTTCGGTAGAATTCAACTTGAATTTTTTGAAAATTTGAATTGCTGAATATTTGTTTATAATATTTCACAACAAAAATTGTATTTTAGTTAATTTTTAAATTCAAAATTTTTTGAAGAATTGAATTTTTGAAGAACTTATTATAATTATTGAAAATAATTAATTTAGAACAGGTTTTGTTGAAAATTTTAAAAATAACTTAATTTTGGAAGAGTTGCAGTTAAGATTTTATTAAATAATTGAATTTCAAGAAATTTGAACTTGAAATTTTTGTAAATTTGAACTGCTGAAATCATGATTTAAATGTAAATTACCCTTTGATTTAAATGAATACAGCCCTGGTAAAAATAATATAATTCTTGCATTATGTACTATCATGAGACGCTTGGCCCTTTTTGGGCTTAATCCCGCACATCACCAGATATTTCAGGATATCCCTGGGACATCCTAGGGATATCTATTTGCTTGCGGCGGTTTAGATATCCCTGGGATATCCCAAGGATGTGCATGGATATTCTGAGGATATCCTAGGGATATCCAAATCGTCGCAAGCAAGTAGATATCCTCAGGACGGTCCAGGGATATCCTGAAATATCCGGTGCTGTGAGGGATACGTTACTGGAATTTTTTCTTCCGCTAACCACGGCCGGGTGAAAGTGAAAAAGTCCAAATATGGAGCGCGCTGAAAATCGTACCTTAGGGGGCGTTCATAAACTACGTAACATGTTTAGGCGGAGGGGGGGGGGTTAAGCGAAATTCTACCTTAGTCTACGTGGGGGGAGGGTGGTGTCGACTCTAACTACGTAATATATACTAAAATTAATTTCTTTGCTTTTTTAAAATTGCACGGGAGTTCGAACTTCTAATAAAAAAGACAGAGGGACTTACACGACTGGTTAGTTTCACCGTTTACCGAAGATCTCTAAAAAAAAAATTTTAAGAAAATTTTAAAAAAATGTTATCTTTGTATTAAAAGATTGTTTGTATTTGTTGATTTTAAACATTTCTATATGTAAAGAATAAAATATTTTATTCAGATTATTTTACTATTTTTAATTGACTTGTTTGTATAATATGCGAATATAATTAAATATGTAGTAAAAATGCATATTAAAAAAAACTACGTGAAACACGGGGGGAGGGGGGGGGGTTCATCAAAAGTCTACGTTAGTCTACGTGGGGGGAGGGGGGTGTCAAAAAGTCACAAAAATAGGTCTACGTAGTTTATGAACGCTCCCTTATAGATTGAGAGCGCGTACTGTATTATACGCATTTCTCTGCCAACAGATTTCAAAAAATGTTCGAACAACTATATTTTTCTTTTATTTTATTAACTCTCTTGATTTTTTTGTCGCGTATTTTACATAACACAAGAATTTACTTTGGTGGGCAGTAGTTTTTTGTGGCATTTCTGATTTGCGTTAAATTAATTATTTCTTTTACGTACAGACAGTCGTAAAGAAATGAATAAAAAAATTGACGACTTAAGAAAAAATGAAAAAAGAATAAGAATGCCACCAGCGCGACGTAGCATTCCAATGAAGGAAGAAATAAAGAATAATAATAATGATGAGAAGGTACTTTTAATGTATTATTATTAGATAACAATAGGTTTTATTTGCTCACAGACCACAACAGTCTACAATTCCTGGAAAACTTGGAATTCTCAATGAATTTTTTTTAATTACTAGAATTTTTATTGCACATACATAATAATTTGATTTTCAAAATTATGCTCGATTAGAGCCAATTTAGGGGAGACCAGGGACTATTGTTACTAGGGAACTATGTTACAAGTGGAATATTTTCGAAATGTTCCATTTCAGAGATGGAGCCCCAAAGGGAAAAATGTTCAGTTTCCATGTTTAAATCTATATCAAGATCTTTAGAATCTTTATGGAAGCTTTATTAGAAAGAAAGTGGGCACATTGGTTTTTTGAGGTCGAAAGTACGAATTTTGTCCCTCGATCTATTGTAAATAATTTTAAAACATTTATACACTGGAGACTCCATCCGATGTGATTCCGTCGAGTGGACTAGTTGGTGGCGCGGCGCGGTAATGAGTCAGCAAAAATATCCCCGTGGAAATCCTCGAGGATTTCCTCGCGTCAAATTTGGACGGAATTCCTCGAGGATTTCCACGAGGATTTTAAAAGTAGTATTAATTTTTATTAAATGTTTTTGCCATTAAAAATTTCCACCAGGATTTTGTACTCTAATTTTTTTGTCTCTATTTTAAAAATCCGCAAAGAATCCACGAGGATTATGTACTTTAATTTTTTTCGTTTCTTTTTTAATAATTCCCACGGAATCCACGAGGATTTTGTACTCTAATTTTTTTGTCTGTATTTCAAAAATCCGCGAGGAATACACGAGGATTTTATACTCTAATTTTCTCTTTTCTTTTTCAATAATTCTCACGGAATCCACAAGGATTTTATACTTTAGTTTTTTTGTTTCTTTTTTAATAATTCCCACGGAATCCACGAGGATTTTATACTTTAGTTTTTTCGTTTCTTTTTTAATAATTCCCACGGAATCCACGAGGATTTTGTACTCTAATTATTTTGTCTGTATTTCAAAAATCCGCAAGGAATCCACGAGGATTTTATGCTTTAATTTTTTTGTTTCTTTTTTAATAATTCTCACGGAATCCATGAGGATTTTGTACTCTAATTTTTTTGTCTACATTTCAATAATCCGCGAGGAACCCACGAGGATTTTATACTTTAATTTTCTCTTTTTTTTAATAATTCTCACGGAATCCACGAGGATTTTATACTTTAGTTTTTTCGTTTCTTTTTTAATAATTCCCACGGAATCCGCGAGGATTTTATACTTTAGATTTTTCGTTTCTTTTTTAATAATTCCCACGGAATCCACGAGGATTTTATATTTTAGTTTTTTCGTTTCTTTTTTAATAATTCTCACGGAATCCACGAGGATTTTGTACTTTAATTTTTTCGTTTCTTTTTTAATAATTCCCACGGAATCCACGATGATTTTATACTTTAATTTTTTTGTCTGTATTTCGAAATCCGCAAAGAATCCACGAAGATTTTATACTTTAATTTTTTTGTTTCTTTTTTAATAATTCCCACGGAATCCACGAGGATTTTGTACTCTAATTTTTTTGTCTGTATTTCAAAAATCCGCGAGGAATCCACGAGGATTTTATACTCTAATTTTCTTTTTTCTTTTTCAATAATGCTTACGGAATACACGAGGATTTTATACTTTAGTTTTTTCGTTTCTTTTTTAATAATTCCTACGGAATCCACGAGGATTTTGTACTCTAACTTTTTTGTTTCTTTTTTAATAATTCCCACGGAATCCACTAGGATTTTGTACTCTAATTATTTTGTCTGAATTTCAAAAATCCGCCAGGAATCCACGAGGATTTTATGCTTTAATTTTTTTGTTTCTTTTTTAATGATTCTCACGGAATCCATGAGGATTTTGTACTCTAATTTTTTTGTCTGCATTTCAATAATCCGCGAGGAACCCACGAGGATTTTATACTTTAATTTTCTCTTTTTTTTAATAATTCTCACAGAATCCACGAGGATTTTATACTTTAGTTTTTTCGTTTCTTTTTTAATAATTCCCACGGAATCCACGAGGATTTTATAGTTTAGTTTTTTCGTTTCTTTTTTAATAATTCCCACGGAATCCACGAGGATTTTATATTTTAGTTTTTTCGTTTCTTTTTTAATAATTCCCACTGAATCCACGATGATTTTATACTTTAATTTTTTTGTCTGTATTTCTAAAATCCGCAAAGAATCCACGAGGATTTTATACTTTAATTTTTTTGTTTCTTTTTTAATAATTCCCACGGATTCTACGAGGATTTTGTACTCTAATTTTTTTTTCTGTATTTCAAAAATCCGCGAGGAATCTACGAGGAATTTATACTCTAATTTTCTTTTTTCTTTTTCAATAATGCTTACGGAATACACGAGGATTTTATACTTTAGTTTTTTCGTTTCTTTTTTAATAATTCCTACGGAATCCACGAGGATTTTGTACTCTAATTATTTTGTCTGTATTTCAAAAATCCGCAAAGAATCCACGAGGATTTTATACTTTAATAATTTAATCTTAAAATTTAATCTTAAATTAATCTTTTTTAATAATTCCCACGGAATCCGCGAGGATTTTATACTCTAATTTTTTTGTCTGTATTTCGAAAATCCGCAAAGAATCCACGAGGATTTTATACTTTAATTTTTTTGTTTTCTTTTTTAATAATTCCCACGGAATCCACTAGGATTTTGTACTCTAATTATTTTGTCTGAATTTCAAAAATCCGCAAGGAATCCACTAGGATTTTATGCTTTAATTTTTTTGTTTCTTTTTTAATAATTTTCACGGAATCCATGAGGATATTGTACTCTAATTTTTTTGTCTGCATTTCAATAATCCGCGAGGAATCCACGAGGATTTTATACTTTTATTTTCTCTTTTTTTTAATAATTCTCACGGAATCCACGAGGATTTTGTACTTTAATTTTTTCGTTTCTTTTTTAATAATTCCCACGGAAACCACGAGGATTTTGTACTCTAATGTTTTTGTCTGTATTTCAAAAATCCGCGAGGAATCCACGAGGATTTTATACTCTAATTTTCTCTTTTCTTTTTCAATAATTCTTACGGAATCCACGAGGATTTTATACTTTAGTTTTT
Organism: Leptopilina boulardi; assembly: GCF_019393585.1. Lineage (NCBI taxonomy): Eukaryota > Metazoa > Arthropoda > Insecta > Hymenoptera > Figitidae > Leptopilina > Leptopilina boulardi. Next base: position 1,444,422 of record NW_026137888.1, read on the forward strand.
TCGTTTCTTTTTTAATAATTCCCACGGAATCCACAAGGATTTTATACTTTAGTTTTTTCGTTTCTTTTTTAATAATTCTCACGGAATCCACGAGGATTTTATAATTTAATTTTTTTGTTTCTTTTTTAATAATTCCCACGGAATCCACGAGGATTTTGTACTCTAATTATTTTGTCTGTATTTCAAAAATCCGCAAAGAATCCACGAGGATTATGTACTTTAATTTTTTTGTTTCTTTTTTAATAATTCCCACGGAATCCACGAGGATTTTGTACTCTAATTTTTTTGTCTGTATTTCAAAAATCCGCGAGGAATCCACGAGGATTTTATACTCTAATTTTCTCTTTTCTTTTTCAACAATTCCCACGGAATCCACGAGGATTTTATACTTTAGTTTTTTCGTTTCTTTTTTAATAATTCCTACGGAATCCACGAGGATTTTGTACTCTAATTATTTTGTCTGTATTTCAAAAATCCACAAGGAATCCACGAGGATTTTTTGCTTTAATTTTTTTGTTTCTTTTTTCATGATTCTCACGGAATCCATGAGGATTTTGTACTTTTATTTTTTTGTCTGCATTTCAATAATCCGCGAGGAACCCACGAGGATTTTATACTTTAATTTTCTCTTTATATTATATTATATTGTATTCTAGACTAATAAATTCTGATGAGGAGGTCGGTACCGATCTCGAAACGTTAAAAAGATATGTTTTTGTCTTTTACTGAGTTCCAAAAAGATTGCCAATAATCGAATTTTTAATTATATTTAATTTTCTCTTTTTTTTAATAATTCTCACAGAATCCACGAGGATTTTATACTTTAGTTTTTTCGTTTCTTTTTTAATAATTCCCACGGAATCCACGAGGATTTTATACTTTAGTTTTTTCGTTTCTTTTTTAATAATTCCCACGGAATCCACGAGGATTTTATATTTTAGTTTTTTCGTTTCTTTTTTAATAATTCTCACGGAATCCACGAGGATATTGTACTTTAATTTTTTCGTTTCTTTTTTAATAATTCCCACGGAATCCACGATGATTTTATACTTTAATTTTTTTGTCTGTATTTCGAAAATCCGCAAAGAATCCACGAGGATTTTATACTTTATTTTTTTTGTTTTTTTTTAATAATTCCCACGGAATCCACGAGGATTTTGTACTCTAATTTTTTTGTTTGTATTTCAAAAATCCGCGAGGAATCCACGAGGATTTTATACTCTAATTTTCTTTTTTCTTTTTCAATAATGCTTACGGAATACACGAGGATTTTATACTTTAGTTTTTTCGTTTCTTTTTTAATAATTACAGCCAACTAAATTTCTCGATTGATTGCTTCTTTCGTTACTGTTATGTCAACTAAATTTTTGTAATTTTAACTAAAAGTGCTCCACCAAATTATTTTATTATCATTACATTATTATTTTTCTCAGTGCGGAATAAAATTTTTTTTTTTATTTTTTATTTATTCAAATTGAAACAAGATATTGGGTTTTGTATTGTTATATCATTCTTTTGTAGGGTAGACTGGGGCAAGAACTACATTTTTTCGCTTTTTGAACTGTAACTCCGAATTCTGAGCCGATAAATACGGAAAGAAATAGCTCAGAAAAAAGTCGGGAACTTAGTTCCGAAGTCCAAGATATCGTGTCTGGTTCATGACAAATTCAAACTGACATTTTTGATTAAGTAGTGAACATTTTCGAAAGTATTTAAAGAACCTTCATGATTTCTTGGTGAGCTACAATATGACTTTCTCATAAAGAGCCTGATTTAAAAAAGTCCGGAACTGTTTATAAAAATTTCAGGGTTAAATGAAAGATAAAAAAATTTCTTTTTTCTCTTTCTATTTTATATATATGGGGATTCCATATGAAGTGATCAAGGTGAAAAAAGTTTTTTCTCCTATCATGCCCAAACATAGGGCATTTTGTAGTACTATTAGATGGTGATTTTTGGTAAAAATATTTTTCTATTTCAACCAATATTTTTTTGACCAAAAATTTCATTTTTTTTGGTCAAAAAATTTTTTTTTTCAAAAATGCATATTATCAATCAAAAGGGCATAAAAAAACCTATTAAAACTGATATTGGAAAAAATTTTTTATTCAATTGTGTGAGAGATAGAAATTATTAAAGTAAAGGGTATCCTAATTCTATCCTTGATCACTTCATATAGAATCCCTCATATATAAAATTAACACACATTTCACGTATAAGAGAATTTTTTTGAAGAATCTGAAACAGAAAAACCATATTAGAGAAAAATCGACGCCGGGCGGGATCGAACTCGCGTACCTGATGACAGAAGTCCAGCATGTGTCCACTGTGCTATAGAACCAAGTGGTATTTCCAGCATATTTTTCAAATAAGAATCTCACTGGTTGAGACTGGAGCGCGACGGGCAGCTGTGCACCAGAGTCACGAACTAGTTCCGTACTTTTTCAGGTTCGCGTGTTACATTTTTCCATTGCGAGCAAAAGCATAAAGTTAGGAATGTAATATAGAAATACTCATTCGAAATTTTATAATAAGTTGTCGACTCTTCAGGAAATACATATGAACTAATTTTGAGAAATTACTGAAAAAAACTACTGTATCAGTTTTAGGTTTTTCTAGAACATTTCCTTACTTTCTTCTGAACTTTCATGCAATAACGGGGAATGTTCCTGAACATCTCCAAGACTTGACGTCGTATCCTGGAGTCAGGGAATAGTTCCCGACTTTTTCGCGGACTATTTCTTTCCGTGAAGACAAAAAGTAAAAAAGATTTGAAAGATAGTCTCCTTGGCTACATTTTACTCCGTAAACACAACTTTTGATCTCTTAATAAGTGCCGGCTTTAGCTACCTCGGCGCCCTGTGCGAGCATATATGACCAAATTTTCTGAAAGCGCCCCCAATCAATTAAACAAATTGCTGGCGCCCTGTGCGACCGCACAGTCGCGCACTACCCTAAAGCCGGCACTGCTCTTAATGATTCGGAGCTACAGCCATTTTACGCGAACGTTGCAGATAGTGATTTCACCCCAAGTATTGGGGTGAGATTTTAAAAAATAGCTAAATAAACAACACTAACGCATTCAGAAGACTCAAATTAATAAAAAATACCTATCCTTAATTTTTATTTTTAGAAATTATTCTCGAAATGAAATAAAAAAATCTAAAAAAAATTGTGAAACAAATTTCAGTTTCACTAATTGCATTGTAATTTGTCTGCTTTATTACCAATCGATTTGAAATTCAAGGCATATGTGCGCACACTTCCATCTCAGTGGGCACGGGGACATGGGATGTCTTAAAGACGTCTTTAGGACGTCGTTTAGACGTGCATGTCCGTCCTAAGGACGTCTTAAAGACATCTTTTGCCCTAAAGACGTCTTTTATACATGCGACGTCAATAAGATGTCCTTGGGACGGACATGGACGTCCTAAAGACGCCTTTAAGACATCCCATGTCCCTGTGCCCACTGGGGTCAGTTACACTTATTCCAGTGGGCATGGAATCAAATTTCTAAGTCGTAAAATACAAAAATAAAAGCCAAATAGTGATCTCGCCCCAATCTAGTTTACTGTAAATTACAAATAATTAATAAAAATGTCAAAAAACAATTATTTGTCTTTGATTTAGAGGATTCTTGGTGTTGTAACAATTGACCCTGACACCGGGACTATTGTTACACTTTACACGCCAACACTTAAATACTTCTAGTTAATTAAATAATATATGGAAGTAAAACACTTATGCCTTTTCAAAACCAGATAATATAGCTGTGATTTTACCATATTGACATAGAAATAAAAATGAAACTCTAGTCACTATAAAATATTTTCTGAAAACTGTAACAGAGTTCCCTGGTCTCTCCTACTACAAATAAAATTACCAAACAATTAAAAAGTTTGAACAATTATTTATACTTATACTTCTTATAAGATTACAATAATTTATAAAGTTTGATCAAGTATTTAAAGATCAATTTTTAAAACTTGATCCGCTCGAAATAATTTTTAAATAAAGCGTCAAATGTTATGCACTTAGGATCCTATCACATGGGACAGAATAGCAGAATAGATTTCAGCAAATATAAAGTTAAACTTTAGCGGTCAAGTAACGTTTGTCATGAGAAACTAAACTTTAATTGGCTGAAATCTATTCTGCTTAATTCGCCAATCTGCCCCTTGTGATAAAGCCTTTAAGGTGTCCATGGGAAATTCGGGAAAAGCGAGAATTGTACAGGAATTTATTTTGATACGGGAGATGTACGGGATTTTTTCTGCAAACGGGAATTTTATGTATTCATGTTTGTAAATATACATTTTTCTTATAAATTTAAATTTGCATACTTTTTTATGAGTATTTAAAATTATCAAAAACATATATAGATAAATTAAGCGGGAATTTTATAAATTTAAACGGAAAATTCATTTTATGTTTTTGCTGGGCATCCTGGACGATTTTTTTAACAGTATGTTCGCTTTAAGCGTTCAGCGGTGATATTTCCAAATAAATGTTGCGGGCTTCTTATTCAAAAATGTCACTTCTATATTCTAAAGAGCGCTTCGTTTTTTAAAAAATACTAAATTCTATTTAAAAAAATAAAGTTTTATACATCCTACTTATTATTATTAATTTCATTTACAAAACAAATTTGCTTTAAAATATGATGATTCCTGAATTAAAAAATATTTAAGTTTAACATATGTGACAGGGAAAGTTAAAAGGGATCTATGGGTAAGAAAATCGATTTTTACTTTCTTAGCGATGTTTGTTGTAGATAGTACGTTCTTTTCAGTTTAAAGTAGGATACTTTGAAACAATAAAACATACAAAAAATCCAATGTGACAAACTTTCCTAAAATTGATCAAATTCGCTTAAAACTCGTTACTTGGGGGATTTCGGTGTCGCTGATTACGAATCTGATATCAGATTTTTAAAATTCAAATTGCGGTACCATAATGGCTGATGACTTTTTGAAAATTAATCGGATTCGCGTGGAACTCGCTACTCGGAGGTTTTCGGGTCCGCTGATTACGAATCTGGTATCAGCTTTCGAGATTCAAATTGGCGGATGACTTTTCTAAAACTTAATCGGACTTGCCATTTTAATATTTGATACCATCAGATTCGAAATCAGCAACCTTGAAAACCCCCGTTTATCGAGTTTCAAGCGAATCAGATCAATTTTTAAAGAGATTCGCTATATGGAATACGCCATTTTGAATTTTAAAAATTTAATACCAGATTCGTAATCAGTTACCCCGAATATTCCAGAGTAAGAAATTTTATGCCATAAAAACGTTCAGAAGCATCAAAATCAACTTATTAATTTTAAACTCCTTTTTCTCGAAATCGTATTTTTGAAACGTAGGTCCCTATTAACTTTCTTTCAAATATTTAAACACTAGATTGTTTAAAAGTTTAACCGCAACAACGCTCACAACGAAAAATACTGGATTAATCCGTTATAGTTTACTTTATGGTAAACTATCGAATCTAACCCACAATCTAAAATTTTTGTACGTCACAGATAAAGAAATTAGCGATTTCAAAATCAAAAAAAAATATAGAGAGGGAAACATTTTTAAAAAAGAAATTGGCATTACTTAATCATCGTACATTCTCAGAATCTCCGGAGGAGAAAGAAAATAACAGAAAATCAAAATTAGGAAGTAAGTTTGAAAATTCCAAAATTATAAAAAAAACATTTAAAAAGTGCAGATTTCGAAAAGAAAAAATAAATGTTCAATATACAATAAAGACGTAAACAAACAGTTTTTAAGGTATTTGTTCACTTTAGATAATGCTTTTAAAAGACCAATTTTTAAAATTGATTTTCTCAGCTCTGTTATTATAAATATATGTTAACTTTTTCGAGGATCTTAATAAATAACGGATGTCACAAAAGTATTGAGACGAACTTAAAGAGCCGTGGGCTTTAGAAATAAATGAAATGAATTAAAAATGCTGAGCAAAATCTTCAGTTTACTTTATTATATTTAAAAAAAAACACATTTACATGGTTTCCAATGGGCCATTATCTTCGATTTTTCGAAAGATTTTGGCGTGAAATTCAAATGTGTCTCAAGACTTTTGTAACACCCGTTATTTGGAGAATAAAAAAAATTATTTGCTCTTAAATTTTATTTCAACTTATAAACTGCAGATGACGCCTAAGTTAAACATTGAATTTTCCAATGGCGGACACTTATTCTCCGAATCTGCTGAATCTATGATAATAAATCTTGGGATTAACTGTTTGCCATTGTACAATTCAATTTTGGAGGCTAAACTTTGACGCTATCTGCAGATTATAAAATGAAATAAAAATTAATATCAGACTATTTTTTTAATCTCAAGATACGTGTTAAGATTTTTAAAAAAGTTTAACATTTTTTTATAATAACAGAGCTGAGAAAAAAAATCTTAAAAATTGATCTTTTTAAGGCCTTCTAAAGTGAGCGAGTAACTTAACAGAAAAACACTAGTTCACGTTTCATTAGTTTGCATACTCTTAAAGACAGAAACTCACCCACCTTCACTCGTTTAGTTAAAACTTCTGTTTCTAGCTTTGTTACCATAATGTTACGACTTTACTAATTAATAATTTTTTTGCAGTCATGAAACCTCTTTCGATTCCTACTCGTAGACTGGAGTTTGATGCAATCAGTCTAGGTGAAGGTATTAATTTAATTTTCGTGTAAAAATAAATTTTTACGTGCGCATCCAAGTTTTGCGAAATTGTGCCAACATCGGTGTACTGCGAAGAAGAACTGCAAAATTAAGGGGGCAGTCCACGTTCGGGCCGTTATTTCGAGCCTCTTTTTAGAAATGGTTTTGTGAAGAAACCACACACGATAATGAAAAAGGGTTTTTCGTCCTTTATTCTACCACTCTTATAGTTTTAAAATATTATAATAATTAAAAATAATAATAACACACACGACCTTGAATCGTCCTTGACCGCAAAATGCAGCGACCAACATTTTGGCAATATTTTGATTACAAATTTTGGTCAATCGAAAATTTTTTTTTAAATTGTTCATTAGACATTTCTACAGAGGTCAGGACACGAGCTTTTTTAAAAATATTATCTTGCGTAATTTTTACATCATTTATAAGCTCGAAAAAATGGTCAAAAAAGAATTATTTTGAGAAAAAGACTGCCAAAATGAGAGATTTGAAATTTTTTTTAAAAAACCTCATGTCCTGACTTGTAGAAATTTCTAATGAACAATTTAAAAAAAAATTTCGATTGACCAAAATTTGTAGTCAAAATATTGCCAAAATGTTGGTCGCGGCATTTTGCGGTCAAGGACGATTCAAGGTCGTGTGTGTTATTATTATTTTTAATTATTATAATATTTTAAAACTATAATAGTGGTAGAATAAAGGACGAAAAACCCTTTTTCATTATCGTGTGTGGTTTCTTCACAAAACCATTTCTAAAAAGAGGCTCGAAATAACGGCCCGAACGTGGACTGCCCCCTTAATTGGCAAACTTTTGTAAAACTTGGTACTATTTTTTAGTTATTAGTTCACCTACCACTTAAGTTTAATGCATTTAAATCTTTAACTGTAGAAGTTTCTGATTCAATGGATGACGACAAACAATGCTCTGTAAAAAAAGTTAGTCACACATCTCCTAAGCAAAAGAACCCTCTTCGTGCTTCTGGTATTTCAAAATTCTATTTATTAATCATTTACGATTTTTAGTAAGGCCCACTTGACTATATATATATATATATATATATATGTTTTTTGAAAATTAAATTAAAATTATTTTTAATTTTGCACGCTTTAAGTAAAGTACAGCATGCTCCAATCCTTAAAATATTTTAGATTAATAAAGTCAGCTGAGAAAATACAAACAAGGGGTAAATACGAACAGTAATTATGTATTTCAGCTTAATTAAAAATTTTAAAAATAAGTTAGGCATGACAATTTTAGCATTAGATCATCTATAAGAGGTTCTGAGCATTGCCAAATTTTTATTTTGACAATATTGGCAGCAAGATAATCGAAGTTATCTCCGAATGCATAAAAAGTTGATTACCAATGAAGGACCTTTTTAGTATTTCTATTCGTATTTGCATACAAATTAGAAATATGTCACTTTCAACATTTTCCTTTATTTTCTATTATAAGTAGAAGAGAAAATAAGTTTGATTTTGGTTTTTTGCTACTTTTTGTTGCTATTGTCGCACTATTTGTATTTATACCTAAATTTTGTGCATTTGGGGTAAATACGAAGAGCACTATCAGCTATTTATTTTATGACATATCCACTCAGATCTTTTATTTCATCACTGTGACTTTTTCACGATTCTCATTGAGTGCCGTTACAGATAAAATAATATATTTAATTTGTTTTTATCAAATTCGATCAAATTGTATAGTTTGGGTTTTAATGAATTAAATAATGTTTCTATAACACATTGTGTCAAAAACTCGATTGAAAATTAGTTTTAAAATATCCAGTGCTTAAAAGGAGAGGAAATCGTACTTTTTGTAACAGTTGACCCCACTACTCGAGTCTCGCTTCCCCTATAAATGCGCCTAGTTTTCTAAAGACGATAATTTACGTCAATAAAAAGAGGGGCACAATTTTTGGGCATAGCTAAAAATAAAAAGCATATTTTGTAATTTCAGAATAGAATTCACTAAATCTCCATGGGACAGAGTCAATCAAAATTAGTGATTTCCGGTGATTTCTATTCTGAATTCCCACTGTATCGGGAAACTCACACTTTAGACGACAAAATATAGGCTTTTTATTTTTCGCTGTACCCAAAAATTGTGAGGTGGGTAATCGCCTAAAGAAGATTGCGGTAAATTACCGCCTCAATTTTTCTTTGAGAATTGATGAGAATTTACAAAAAAAATTTAATTACTGGTATTTCTACAAACAAAGATCAAAAAAATTGAAAAAGCAATGAAAAGAACAAATTTTGCATAAAAAATGCAAATTTATATATTTATATATTAAACGTAAAATTATTTTAAATCAGAGATTGATAAGAATCCCAATTAAAAATTATGAAGTCTAAATGACGTATATTTCTAGGTCCAAAAATACGCATTTCTTTACGTCAGAAACGACGTAAGAAACGTAGTCTGAAACCACACTTTTAAAAATGTTTAAATAAACTTTTGTGTAGCTTTAGACGTATAAAAATTTAATTTGTTCGCGACACGAACTACAGCCGCCTGTTCCCTTTCATATTTGCACAAAAAACTACGTGCGGCAGTAACATACAATTGACATTTGTCACATTTGACGCATTTCTTTTCTTCTAAAATTTACGCAGGGGTGTCCACAACCAAACCATGTCCACAACCGAACGTCTAATCATACCGTTTTGGGTCCGTTTTAGGTCCGTTCTTCCTGAAATTATACTTGAGAATACTTTTTTCTTGAACCTTTCCTAAAAACTGGTGTTTGTATTTACCCCTAAATTTTAGTCAAGTTACAAAATTCCGGGATAAATACGAACAGTCAGTTTTGTGCGATTCTAGCTTATCTATATTGTTTGCTACTCCATAAACTTGTTCTCTGGAAGTGAAATAACAATTCAATGCAAAAGAAGACCGGAAGTATTATCTGTTAAAAGAAAAAACTTCTACTATTGTTAAAACTTAGGATATGCGTTCGTATTTACCCCATCTGACCCTATAGCTTTTATTGATATTTCTTGTGACCTAATAGAAGTTGCAAAAAGTGTTAATATTATTAATGTATTATACTTATTATTATGAAATTTTAATGTAGATACTGATTCAGGGAATAAGAACAATTACTTTACCTCAAGAAAAATTGACGACAATTTATTAGATGAGAAACGTAGTTCAGTTTCAAGAAATCGTGAGATATCTAATTCTTTAGGATCTTATGATGCTTTCGCTTCAGGTAATGTTAATCATCACTATTATGTTGAAATTATTTTAACTTAATTCCCTGAGTATTATGCTATGCTAAAATGCAAGAAGTCGACCTGAATTGTCCAGAAAATTGAAAACAAGGTAAATTAAACATTAGTTAGCTACTTAAGAACAGGTATCTACAATTACTTTTTTCTCAAAAAATTGAACAAATACCCATTTGAAACTTTCGTAGTCTCTTTTGAGTTCACGATACTGCAAATTTTATATTTGTCTATTTATTTTTATGAATTTTCATTATTTAATGAAATATTGCAACAATTTCATAAAATTTTATAACAATACAATAGTCGGCCAAACGCTGCAATAGTTGGCCACTATTAATATTAGCTTATTTTTGAAATGATATATTTAATTTGCCATCAAAACATCAAATTATTTTAAGGTAGTTAAGAGTCTTAAATTTGAGATATTTTTGTTTATTGCGAACTTTAAAATATTTGAGTTATTACAATTTGCTCTTACATTGTCTATATTACAGTTTTCCTTTAATTTTAAAAATAATAAAATAAAATGATCGACTACTAAGGAGTGTTCGAACCTCCCTTACCTTGTTTCAAATCGGTCAAATTTTTTTGAAATTTGTTACTCTTAGGTTTTTCGGGTAACTGAAAACAATTTTATGATTATTCGACCTCGAAAGTTAATATTTGCCCTTTAAAAATGGCGGTTAGAACTTACTTTAATTCAAAACGGTTAATTTTGCAATTCAGACGGTTGTCGTAAAATAGTAAAAGTCAGACGGATTTCTTAACTTTATTTGCGCACAATAAATTAAAAATTTATTACATCATAGGGGAGACCGTACCTATTTGGCACAGGGGTTGCTTGGCGCATTTAAGTTTATTTAAGAGTGTAAACTCGAATTAATTTTTTTCTCCACTTAAGTTAAAGTACTTGATGAACTATGAGTTTGTACAAAGTATCGTTATTATTCGTTGATTATAATCAATGAATAATAATGATACTTTGTACAAATTTGTAATTATTTTAATCTATACTCCACAATTATAATTATTATTGTGGAGTATAGATTAAAATAATTGATTTTGGAAATCCAAAGTAAATTTTTAACGTTTTTATTTTTAATTATGTATATCTTCTTAAGGAATGGTTTTTGGAAAAGCTCATATATGAAATTTTCAGCTTTAAACATTTGTTTTTAAGAAACATTACCAGGCAACCCCGGGTCGGGGTTACTAGGTGCACTATGCTCAACTCCAAATAAACTGGAATACAAAAAAAGTACAAAATGTATTTTAACTTTAGTTTTTAAAATTAAAGCTAACCCTCGTCTTCCCTACGACCTCAGGAAGTAATGTAAAAGAATTTTATGTGCTCAACAGGTGCTGCGCTTTCCTATACAGCGCTAATTTTCTACATGACCCATTTGGTTATCCTCTATGTTTTCATATTTTGCTTTTTGAGGTCGTATATGACAATGTTTTACGATTTTGTATATGTTAATTCAATTTTTTGTGCAAAACTTAAAGTCAACAAATTTGGAATTCTGGGTGATCTTTTCGATTTTAGAATGTTTGAATTGCTAAAATAATCTTTTAAAAATAAATTATAAGTTCTGACCGCCATTTTTACTGCCTTTTTCAGTCGAACACAATTAAATCTGATTTGAAGAATACGAATGGACAATTTTTAAAATTTTCCGCCAATTACTAAAGTATAAAATTCCATAAAATAATTTTTTTTAAATTTGTCCAATATAATCAATCCGCTATTCCGAAATTAGAAAATCTAATTTCTGATTTGAAATTAACGCACGAAAAGAAGAGATAAAGTGCTACTAAAACGTGTTAAGTCAGTAATTTTCATGATGACCGACATCTGACGCCATCTATTAATTTAATAACATATTCTATTCGTTGATTCAGCCCAACTCTCTTTAGTCAATCTGACTATTGTTTAATAAGTCCTACTGTTATAGTCTGTCGAAAATCGACTGTTTAGAAGCTATAATTATTAGTACTTTTTCGTAACCATACACTGTAAATCTGAATCAGTAAAATCTTACTGACAAAATAACGAGAGTAGTCCATCAATTTATTCAGAAACTATTTTTATTGGAAATCAATCATGTTTCATTGAATGATCTGTTATCTGCATTTAACTGATTCATTTAGTTACATTAAATGACTGACAATTTCAATGACTGAATATTCGATGAATATTTACTGAAAGTCAGTCATATTTCACTGATCAAAGTAAAGAAAAATCGACCACTAATAATCAACGATTTTCACTGACAATCAATAAAATATGACTGATTGAAATTTAGAGTGTAATTCTCACAAGAGTTGTGTTTTATATGCACTTCTTTCAGTGCGACCCGAAAATCCCTCATGTGTACCAAATTTAACAACAATTGGTTTGGCAGAAATTTTTTCTCTAAAGTGTCACGCGTCATCAATTTAATTTTTGCAACGTTATAATTTTGACACATATAGACGTTAATGACAATGTAGGGGTTAATAGTTCAAAAAATACGCATTACATAGCTAATGTCTTGAATTTGTGTGTATACTATTGAACGCAGGTGAATCTTCTTTGTAGAAGGTTCTTCTTCTTTAAAAGTCGATTACATCGAGAATCACTAAACAAGGTTTTCAATATACAATCGTAGTCAAATATGCATTAAATTTAAAATATCATAAATTATAATAAATTTAATCTACTAAAGGTTTTAATGATAGAATGTCTAAGCGCTTGGCCTTCCTGCTGGAAGGCCGACGCTCCGCACATTTTTCTATCCTGCCGGAAGGCCAGAGAAATGTTTTGCTGGAAAGCCAAACAGTTAACGACTTTCTCATGCATTGTGGGTTTGGCTTTACATACGCGGTGTAATATTTAAACTTAAAAAAAACATATAAGAAATAACTAATAATAAATTATATATAAAATATAATATAAAGAGTAATTCTTGTCTTGTAATCAACTGTAATAGACTTTTCGAAGACATGAACATCGACTTCAAAAGTTCAAAATTCTTTCAGCTGCCCAGCCCTGGAATTTAAATTTAGAGCCATGATTTTTAGTGCGTTGAAAAGTTTGTTTAATACCCTTTCCAACCATGTATAATTTTTTCTGTTTATCTCAATTCATATTAGTTGTATAACGTCATGAAATAGAGACTTCCGGAAGGCTAAGTTGGCCTGCCGGTAGGCCCCTTGACGTTCGATCATTAAAAATTACCTATTTGTATTTTTAATATTGTTAAAGTAAATTTTATGTTCGGTGAAATTTTAATAAAATTGGAAGTTATCATTTATTGACTCTGGGAGATTATTAACTTCCTATTTTATTATTTTTAATTTTCTAATAATTAATAAATAATAATTTTAATACAGAATTGGTAACTGATGAAATGCTTAATGCTATAGAGAAATCTGGGAATTCCAAATTGAAGAACCTTGCACAACTAGTAGATTATTCTGATTCTGGTATTAGTTTATTTTTCTATATTTATATTTTTTTATGAACATTGTCTATTATTCATCAGGATTACTCTTACTTCATATTCCATTGTAGATCTCTCAATACAGGATAGTTCTCCTCAAAAGCAAAGGAAAAGAAAAAATTTTAATTTCCAAGCAAGTCGTAATTATACAAAATCAAATGACTCAAGGGAATCTGGTATTTTAATTGCTTACTTTTTTCTTGATATAAAAGTTTAATGAACTTCATTTAACATGACTATTATGATATATGTTCATATTATATCAATCGATAATAATACCTTTAAAATAAAATTTATTAAATTTTCCAAGAATATTTAAAATTAAATTGATAATTCTTTTTATCATTAAACATCATTATTTAATATTTCATTTTATTTTACTTGAAAATGTTAATTAAAAAAGTTCTTGGCAGTATTGTTTGGTTAAGCTTTTAAAGTATTTTTACTTCATTAAGTTAATTTTTAGATGATACTTAACTTTAACCGTAACAAACATTTAATTCAATTAATTAGAATCTTGAGATGTAAATGTCTAAAGTTTTTTAATATTCCTAAATGTTACCTTAATCAACTTTAGTAATTTTAAATTTATTACATCTGAATGTTCAGAAATAATTTTTAAAAAAGATAAATTGAAAATATTAATTACTCTGTTAAGTCATAAATTAAATAAAGTTTAAATGCTCTTATTTTATAAAAATACCATTATCAGCTTTACTAGTTACTTACATCATAAATGTAAGATGTTAATTTTTAAAAGAAAATATTGCACAATTTAATAATTCTGATAATAAATTATTAATTTTTCACATCCACTAATCATTTATGAAAATGTAATGGCTTTAATAAAGATGGAATTAATTATTGTTCACTTTTAGATTTTTCGATAAATGATAGTCCTCCGCCAAAACATATGATGGAAAAACATTCACACTCTGCAAGTCATAATTATCGAAAGACTTTTAGTCCAGCTCCTAAAGCTTCAAACGAATGTGGTACGGTTTTAATTATTTTTTTCTCAAAATTAAAATTCAAAAAACTATTTAAAATCAGCATTGATTAATATTCATATTGTGATATCCGATAAAAATATAAAATTAAAAAATCAAACGAACTTACCTGTGTGAAGCTCGATTTTAAAGGCGCTTGTATACTTCCCCCGTTCTGAATATGTTTCCGTCGTGAAACAGTTTTCTAAGCTAGAAATGAGTTTTCTAATTCAGAAACCAAGTAAAAAAATTGTTTCTGTGGCAAATGTTTGCAGAAAGGGTAATGCAGCGCGTGCGCGATGAGCCTGTTGCATTAGAATTTCTTCAAACATTTGCCACAGAAACAATTTTCTAATTTGATTCTTAAGTTAGAAAATTCAGAACGGGGAGGTATACAAGCGCCTTAATTATATGTAGAGTCTCGTTCGAGAAATAGATAACTTGTAGTACCGCTATTTCACACATGATGTCGCCACGATTCTCAGATTTTAACTCTACAGGTTTTCGTCTCTGCATATACTATCACAAGCTCGTTTAAAGTCACTTCCTTAATTTTTATGGGCCGGTTCTTTGTAGGGTGGGATAAGATCTCTCGAACGAGACTCTACATATAATTAAGATCGAATTTCACACATAAGTTCGTTTGATCTTTTAATTATATTCCAAGTGTTATATATCGCAATTATTTTCCAAGTCTCATTCGAAAGATAAATAACTTGTAGGGGTTTAGAGCATAGTGAGAAACTCGTATATATTTGGGTAATTACAAAAGTTTATAAACAAACACTTTTCATAAGTATTAACATAATAATAATAAGAATGCTAAATGAACACAAAACTGATATTAATAATATTATCGACAAAAAAACTTATTACGATAAGATTGCTTTAGCGAATTGACTTCGATCCTTCGTGATCGGCCTGTTATAGAATTTGGCAAAAGAATGGGCTTCTTTTGACCAACCTGCTGTGCTTTTAATTATATCTAAATTCACGCTATTCTTAAACGCAGCTGAAGTTGATGCACGGTGTGTGCTTTGAGCCCTGAATTTATTGCTTACACGACTATCAGACAATACCACTTTGATGCATCTAGCGATTGTCTGCGTGGTTGCAGCTACAAACGATTTTCTCGTTGTAATAAAGAGACTTTGAAAATTTTCTCGCAATGATTTCGTACGAATAATATGCTTCTTTAAGGTAGAGGCAAGACATAATTCAGGTTTTTCTTTGAATTTCGGTACCAATTACAAAGGTTGCTGAGCACCTGGTTTGGATGTTTTTATCAGCTCGTCAATTTTTATACGAATTCCTTCTCCATCTTTTGTAATATTAATCATCTTAGTCGACGCTGAAGTTTGAATTCGATGCGCTGTTCCCAAAGCTAAAAGTACTACTAATCTGCAGGCTAACTGCTTAAGATTTAAAGGAATCTACTGGAAACTATGATGCTAAATAATTTAACGTTGATTATACGTCCCAAATTTCATCGTAACGTGATTTCGGTGGCCTTGATCAATTATTTAAGGTTCCATATGAAGCACCAGCGTTATATCTGTCAGTTAGATTTTGAAGGACATTATTTTCTTCAATTTGAAAAATATCAATATCTTGCGAGATACAAAATTCCTGCCACTGCTTTATTGCGCTATTATATTGTTGGACTGTCGCGTTTGATAATGAGGCTATCATCAATTCAATAGATGCCTCTGGTACTCCTCCTTTCAAGAAGGGCTCCCTGATAATCGTCCTACCAGAAGTTAATAGAGAAATAACTAGTGGATACCACGATTGTCACACTAACGAGGTACTATGACAATCATTGCATTTAGATCACGATGCCACACGCAATACTTTGATACTTTCGCATTGATTATAGAGGCGAATCAATTACCATCTCAGGTAAACCAATTTTTTACCACTTTACGGAATGCCTAGTCAGGTAACTTCTATTCAGTATCAATATTTTTTATGCGTGATCCATTGTCAGCTTCGACGTTGCCTTTTGATGCGCAGATCCAAATTTGTCTCTCTTCACAACATAACCAAATGTTTCTTGTTATCTCGTTGAGATGACGAAATTGAATACCCCCCATGCGATTGACGTAGGACACCGTTGTGGTGTAATCAATCCCCAACAATATTTGACAATTAGACAAGTGACTTGCAAATCTCTTCAATCCTAAATAACACGGTAGTAATTCCAGGTAATTGATATGATTTTCTTTTCTGAATTCGACCAGAAACCCGATGTTAATTTCGTCCCACAAAATGCTCCCCATTCAGTGGTTGAAGCGACAGAAAAAGTTTCCAACTGGTAGTGAGGATTTTTATAGGCGTACTGGCGCGAGTTTTTTGACCACCAATCAAACTCTATCTGAAGAAATGATTTTAATAGCATTTGAGCATCATAATTACCCTTGCTTTTACATAAAGTTAAGTACCTCTCTTGTTCCAATAACTTTAAATGAAGCCAGCCATAATTGACTGATGGACAATAGGCTTCAATGTGCCCAACGAAGGAAGCGAATTCTGTTATTTGACATTTATTTTTAACTTGAATTCTTTTTAAACTTTTTTGCATACCTGTTATTTTTTCTTCTGGTAATTCCAAAGTCATATTTTCAGAACTTAAAATGAATCCCAGAAATTTACATTTTTTGCTGGGAATTTACTTTTTTGTATTAATGAATCCCAATGATTCTAGTAGTTTTTGTTTTTTGTTAATTTTCTAAACATTGATTGTAATTTTTTCCAAAGCATAACCAGTCGTCTGAATAAACTACTGATAGAAAACCATCTACTCTCAGCACATTAGTAACAGACTTTAAAATCTTTGTGAATATGTAAGGTGCAGTACATAAGCCAAAAGGAAGACATACTAATTCAAATAAGGCGGCTTCCATAAATGTCACGAGTTTTTCGGGAATTTTTGACCTACCCTCCACCTTGTCACATTTATCACATACATTAGCGCCATTTTTTCTATATGTTGTCACAAATTTCTAGACCCCACCCTCTCCCTTGAAGTGTGACATCATTTATGGAAGCCGCCTAATACACCATAGAATGAAAATCTAAGATATTTTCTACTGCCTTTTTGTATTGAAATTAATAAATATGCATCTTGCAAATCTAAATTAGTCACAAACATTTTATTAGATAATAATTTTATCGCAGTTTGTATGTCTTCCGTTTTGAAATAATCATCATTAATGAATTTATTTAAATGTTTTAAATTAAATATAAATCTCTTAAACCCATTTGGTTTGGAAACAAGCAAATAAGTAGATAAAAACATGAAGTCTTCTCTTGACGATATCTAGAATACTGTGTTCTCTGATGATAATGTTTCCCTTTGTATCCCGTTTTGGACTGACTCTGGGTTTTGCAAGACGGGACTTTCCAGTTTCCCGAGGACTGGGATGATTTAGCTGGAACTTTGTTTACTGCCTGTACCTTAGTGTTTGTCCAACCTTTTCCATGGACTGTGCCGATTGCAGTTTAATAGATAATTATTCACCGAACAAAAATTCGCCAGGCGTTGTTTTTGTCAGAAGTTCCTTCACTTTTTTGTCCAAACTTGGGTGAATAAATACCTTACGCGTTTTGCTCATCTGGAAATGAGCATCTGACAACAATTTACCAGCATCAGACAAAATTTTATCATTGGACCACGATTCTTAGAATCATCCTTATTCGTTAAATTGATCAATGACGATTCTACCTCTAATTTCACAGTAGGTACCTCTAGGTGACAATTACCCTTTCTTGGGTATAATTTTAGCAGTTCTTGTTTATCTTCTTTTTTATACCATGTTGAATTCAATCTTTTCACCGATCAGCAAGTTCTGAACGTAAATTAATTTTTCTTGAATCATCATTTATAAGTTTATCACGAAGTATTTGAAGTGTTTCTTTAACAAAAGGTTCCTGTATGATATAATCATCTTTAAGTATTGAGGTATTCGATTTTTCTTGAATCACATTGTCGACTTCTCCAGAATCGATCTCCTGTTTGTCAGAATCATTTTCCTGTTTGTTAGAATCGATCACCTGTTTGTCAGAATCTACATGTCGTGGTGAAGATGACGCTAAAAATTGTGTAAAAATATATGAACTTAGTAGAAACTCAAGTTCAATATACGTGACTTATTCTACATCAAACGTGTAGTTTCGCCATTTTATGCCCGGCATGTCTCTCTCCAGATGAGAGAGCTCTCCATCAATAATCTCTTATCGTGAACCACTTGAAACTCACTGAGTAACATACCTGAGTGATCTAAATGATCGCCGCTTAATGATTCCTCATCATATGCAGAGAATCTTTGCCTCCTGTTATAATATAGGCTCTCGTGATAATTATCACATGGCCGGTGTCGTTTATCTTCACGAGACCTGCTTCGTTCCCGGTGTCTTTTTCCTCAAATTATCTTAATTCGACGGTACAATTCGTTAATAGCTGGTGATCTGGATCTTCGACGTCCTTTACGACTTTATCCTATAATTAAAATTTATAAATTTGTGATATTTTAAACTAACAATACTGAGATGTGGGACCTAGTGCACGAAAAACCTTATGAAGGGTAACAAGTATTGGAACTTGGGATAGTATATGTAGAGACGACAAACTTTAGAGATTAAATCTGAAGATCACGGCGACATCGTGTGTGGAATAGCGGTACTACAAGTTATCTATCTCTCGAATGAGACTTGGACTATAATAAAATTTTAAAATATATTATGATTAATTTGTCACTTAGTGAAAAAAAATTAAACGATGTTCAATGAATAATAAAATTTGCTAATTTCTTCAAGAACGTTTAAAGTAAAGGTGACAATTTTTTATATGTATAAATTAATGTTCATTAATGTTCACTTTTAGATTCTTGGGAAAATGATAGTCCTCCGCCAAAGCATATGATTGAAAAACATTCACACTCTGCAAGTCATAATTATCAAAATACTTTAAGTCCAGCTCCTAAAGCTTCAAGCGTATCTGGTACGATTTTAATTGTTTTTTTTCTCAAAATTGGAATTCAAAAAACTATTTAAAATTAGCGCTGATTAATATCTATATTATTATATCCGATAATAATACAAAATAAAATTTGCTAATTTCTTCAAGAACGTTTAAAGTAAAGATGACAATTTTTTATATGTATAAATTAATGTTCATTAATGTTCACTTTTAGATTCTTGGGAAAATGATAGTCCTCCGCCAAAGCATATGATTGAAAAACATTCACACTCTGCAAGTCATAATTATCAAAATACTTTAAGTCCAGCTCCTAAAGCTTCAAGCGTATCTGGTACGATTTTAATTGTTTTTTTTTTCTCAAAATTGGAATTCAAAAAACTATTTAAAATTAGCGCTGATTAATATCTATATTATTATATCCGATAATAATACAAAATAAAATTTGTTAATTTTTTCAATTACGTTTAAAGTAAAGATGACAATTTTTTATATGTATAAATTAATGTTCATTAATGTTCACTTTTAGATTCTTTGGAAAATGACAGTCCTCCGCCAAAACATATGATGGGAAAAATTTCACACTCTGCAAGTCATAATTATCGAAATACTTTAAGTCCAGCTCCTAAAGCTTCAAGCGTATCTGGTACGATTTTAATTGTTTTTTTTTCTCAAAATTGGAATTCAAAAAAATATTTAAAATTAGCACTGATTAATATCTATGTTATTATATCCGATAATAATACAAAATAAAATTTGTTAATTATTTCAATTACGTTTAAAGTAAAGATGACAATTTTTTATATGTATAAATTAATGTTCATTAATGTTCACTTTTAGATTCTTTGGAAAATGACAGTCCTCCGCCAAAACATATGATGGGAAAAATTTCACACTCTGCAAGTCATAATTATCGAAATACTTTAAGTCCAGCTCCTAAAGCTTCAAGCGTATCTGGTACGATTTTAATTGTTTTTTTTTCTCAAAATTGGAATTCAAAAAAATATTTAAAATTAGCACTGATTAATATCTATGTTATTATATCCGATAATAATACAAAATAAAATTTGTTAATTATTTCAATTACGTTTAAAGTAAAGATGACAATTTTTTACATATATACATATAAAAAATTGTCACCTTTACTTTATGACTTCTTAAAAAAATAAATTAACCCTTAAAGCGCACCGTGGGTGTTTGGTATCCAAATTTACCTTTTGCTTACCACAATCTTCTACTGTATCGAGCAGTCTGCTACTTTTTTTTTCTTAAAAGTGTAGTATCTCAGAAGAATATAGTTAAAGTTATACTTAGAAGTATATAAAATTGTGATAGTTATACATTTTTTAGTAGAAAATCTCATTTGTCATGGTTTTTTTGGAATACATTTTTTTTAAATTATAAAGATTAAATAAATGACAATAAAACCTATTTTTATTAAAAATAAATGTAATAAAATACTGTTGGTAGTTTTGTTTAATGACGAAATCTAATTCTAGACACAAAACCCATTTTAAAATTTCAGGATGTCAAACACACACCTGTGCGGTTTATTTAATTTTTTCGACGTTTCGCTTTAAGTGTTAAATTTATTTTCTAATAAAATAGAAAATTTATAGGTATATGAATTTTTGACTAACATCATCTAATATTTAAATTTATTTTGTTTGAAAATGTAAATAAAAAATTTACGAACGACATATTTTGGTCAAACATTGAAAAAGTTTTTCAATTTTAAAATTCTTTTTTTTTTTTCTGAATTTTATACTTTGATAAACTTAAAATACAATAATTCTAGATTTATTAGATATGATTTTATAACAATAATGTTAAAAAAGGGTAAATTGAAAATCTTAATTACTCTGTTAAGTCATATATTAAATAGAATTGAAATGTTCGTATTTAATAATAATACCATTCTCAGCTTTACTAGTTACTTACACCATTAATGTAAGATGTTAATTTTTAAATGAAAATATTGCTTTTATCGACATTTTATTTGCGAAATATTCAAACATTACTTTTATAAAATAATAAAAATAAATAAAATTAAAATGCAGACAAGGAAATTATTCAAACGCTTCTGGATATAAAAAAAGTCTGATATTGAGGTATTAAAAACATAGAAATCAAATTGTAAATCACAATTTAATAATTCTAATTATGATAATATAGATAATTTATTGTTCATATTCTTTGATCATTCATTTTTATGAAAAATTAATGGCTTTAATAAAGATAGACTTCATTGATGTTCACTTTTAGATTCTTTGGAAAGTGATAGTCCTCCGCCAAAGCATATGAAGAGAAAACTTCCACACTCTGCAAATCATAATTCTTATCAAAAGACTTTAAGTCCAGCTCCGAAAGCTTCAAGCGAATCTGGTACGATTTTAATTTTTTTTTCTCAAAATTAATATTCAAAAAAATATTTAAAACTAGCGCTGATAAATATCTATATTATTATATTCTATAATATTGTAAAATAAAATGTGTTAATTTTTTTAAGAACGTTTAAAGTAAAGGTGACAATATTTTATAAGCATATATCGCTGAGAGTTAGTATAGGATATGTACCTCAAGCGAGAGGCAGATACCGTACCTTGATTCCGTACAAAGACCATACTAAAATCGAGCAGCAGCAGCGACATAGAGGTACGGCATCTGTTTCCACCTTTACGAGTTTTTGAGAAAATTAATAACATTTGTTTTATAATAAAATTAAAAAAATTATATATAAATTTTCAATTAACGTCATCTAACATATAATCTTATTTTATTTTATAATGTAAAGAAAAAGTATATAAACCACATTTTTTTGGTCAAAAGTTGATGATGCATACTTTTTGTAATTTTTTTAAAAATATTTCTGAATGTAACCTTGATAAGCATAAAATTCAATAATTTTAGATTTATTAGATATTAATACTTTGAAATAATTTTAGAAAAAGTTGAATTGAAAGTCGTAATTATTTTGTTATGTTATATGATAAATACTATTTAAATGTTCTTTTTTATTAAAAATACCATTTATGAGTTTTCTTGGGCTCACTGATTACAATCTCAATGTTACTTTTTCAAAATTTAATATTGCGTATCCAATATGGCAGAAGAGTTTAAAAAATTGATCCGATTCGCTTGTAACTCGTTTCTCGAAGATTTTTGGGGTCGCTGAATACTAAAAAACCCCCACGAGTAAGGAATTTCAAGTAAATTTAAATAAATATTTTGTCTTTTACTACGTTTTTGATAATTTGTCTCACCGTGTCACAGGAATAAAATCTGCTTGGTGCGCACGCGTTAGAAAGCTGTTCTCCATAATTTTAAGCTTCATTACATGGTTTTTTGCTTTCGGAGATTAAAGTTAAATGTTTCAGCTGTCATATAATCCATATTTGAGCTGTTTATCACGTCGCGTTTATTTTCCATACTGCTATCAAAAGTGCCAAAAATGCGATTTTTTGACACTTTGACACCGTTTTTCCCAAAATTGAGACGTAATGGGAAAAATTTACTTACAGATCCGTAACAAATGGCAAAAGTCCTATAAAAAATGCCCACCGTTTACTCTTGTAGCAAAACTTTGTCAACCAGTGTAATAGATTATTAATTTTTCACATCCATTAATCATTTATGAAAATTTAATGGTTTTAATAAAGATGGAAATCATTATTGTTCACTTTTAGATTTTTCGATGAATGATAGTCGTCAACCAAAGCAAATGAAGAGAAAACATTCACTCTCTCAAGCACGCAAGAATTATCGAAATAATTCAAAACCATCTCGAAAAGCTTCAAGTGAATCTGGTATGATTTTAATTGTTTTCTTTTTTCGCAAAATTAATGTTAAAAAAGATTGATTTAACATTAGCACTGTTTAATATTTATATTGTGATATCCGATAATAATAATATTATAAAATATATTTTGTTAATTTTTTTAAGAAACTCAAAGTAAAAGAGATAATTTGTTATAATATGCACTGTAAACCAGTACCATCTAGGATTTAAATATAATTTTCTTGAATATTTAATTAAAACTCTTACCGAATTTTTTTGGTCAAACTTTAAATGTTTCTTCAATTTATAAAATTTTTGTTTAGATATTTTTAAAATTGAAACCTAGTAAACATAGAATTTAATAATTTAGATTTAATTAGAAGTAAATGTTTGGAAATAATTTTAAAAAAGTTGAATTAGAAAATTTAATTGTTTTGTTAAATTACTATGTTTTAAACACAATTTAAATGTTCTTCACAATAAAACGTTTTACTTAAATTCAGTCAATATTCTGTGCGTAATTTAAGGTATAATTACCGTATTCACACCGCATGCTAAACCACTTAAATTACTTTACTATGTAAAAACGAAACATAAGTTAAGTATGAAAAGATGCCTTTAATAACTTATGCCAACTGTTGTTAAAATCAATGCGCGCGCAATATGTCTTATTCACTCGTTTTCTGTATGATTTTAGTGAGGTTATATTCTCTGAATATGCTTGTTTTATAATATTATTTATAACAAAGCGAGGGAATCAGCCAATGGAAATAACGATAATAAATTCTGCGAATATAACCTCACTAAAACCACGCGTAAAATGAGTGAACGAGATGTTGCGCGCGCATTGATTTTAACAGCAGTTAGCAGCAGTTATTAAAGGCATCTTTTCATACTGTTTCGCTTTTACATAGTAAAGTAATTTAAGTAATACTTAAGCATGCAGTGTAAATACGGTAACTGTGAGTATGTTCACGGTAAATAAAGTCACAACGTAGAAACCTTAAATGTCGTACAGTGAAACAGCTAAAAGTAAGTATTAAGTAGAAGATTGAACTTATTTGAAGCTTCTAAATAATATAAGGCTATACTGAAAAAAGTTCATTTACATTTTAAGAAAAATGTTTTACTATGTTGTTATTAAAAATAATCCATTAATTTTACTGATCATTTACATTAAAAAATACCATGTTATCTTTTTGAAACAAATATTAAATATTAATTGAATAATAAATGAATATTAAATGCGATACAGAGATTGAAGTTGATAGTATGTCTTCTGTTGCTGAGAAGCCCGGTACTTCCAAATCATCTCAGTTAAAAAAGAAAAAGAGGCACACAAATTCGCAATCTAGTCTTACGTTTCGCAAAGCTTCAAAACGATATAAAATGGATTCAGAACACTCTGGTATGATTATTTTTTTTTATTTGGAAATAAGTTTAAATATGCTCAATCAAGACTAGCACTACCTTTATGTTTTTATGACCTCAAAAGTGCAAAGATCGAATTTTTAAAAAATGATGTGTGTGTGTATGTGTGTGGCGAACATTTTACCATTATTATATCCAAAGTTATTTACATTTAAAAATTTTAAAAACACAATAAGTTTTTTGCTCATAACTTTTGAAAAAGGTTTGACACGCACAGATAATTTTGTTACAGGTTGTAGAACGTTTCAAGACGCATCTTTTAAACTATTAGCGAACATTTGACTCTTATTCTATCCAGAATCATTAACATTTTAAAAATTAAAATTTTTTAAAAACCTGAATTTCTTACTATAATTGGTGAAACATCTTTCTGTGGCTTTCAAAGTATAATAATCAACTTAGAGCATTTAAGATCGAATCCATTGACCTAATTTTGAGCCTTATACATCCTGAAATTAATAAGTTATCAAAATTTTAAAAATTTAAAACTTTGGAAAAATACCATTTTTGAGTTTTATTTTTTAAAAGAGAAAAAACAAAAAAATGAGCACAAAAAATTCATCATTAAACTTGGCAGCTGCTTTTTTAAATTATTTTACAAAAATTATCAGCATAAAATTCCTCAGAACGTTAATTGGTCAAAGTTTTTTATTTTCATCTGTTTCAAAAATTTTTTTTTTGAAAAATAAAATGTAAAATGAGCTTCTAATCTAATCTACTTTATACAGAAAAAACCTGAGCTCATTTTTGTTGCAACTCATAATGAGTCAATGCTAAACGACATAGACGGTGGCGCCACAAACCCGACTCATTTTTGTTGCACATCAAAATGAGCCACCTACGCGACTAATTTTGAGTTCAGTTATTTTCTGTGTAAGTAAGTTTAAGTTGAGATTCCCTATTTCAAGACTAGGTCTTTAAGTAGAAACCTATCCCTCTAATTACTTCAAAACATACGAATCCACTCGTAAACCTGTCCTCCAGAATTCTAGAGAAAAAAATTCACTTTGGTTGCAATGTCATTCTGGTTCAACAAATACTTGACCTCAACATTGATAGCTACATAACTATATTTTACACTTAGGGAACGTTCACATATGACGTCACGCTAATTTTCAGCTTTTTTGACCCCTACCCCCCCTTTGTCACGCTCTGTCACGATTTGACAAGATCCCCTTGATAATGTTCTTTAAACACCCCCCCTTTTTTAAATCTTAAAAATTTTCTAAGGTATTAAAATTGTTTTTAAAGAAATAATAAATGTTAAGATTACTTAAATGTAATAAAAAGGGTTTCTGATAAAAATAATTTATTTTTTCTTGCAATTATATACTTATAAATATTTTATGCTTAAACAGAGTTATTAAACTTAAAGTTTAATAACTCATTTTTCCAACAATGAAAATTAATTTCATTATTAAAAGTAATACTTGATTTTTAATTATTAATAATCACAACAGTTCATTTTTAATCTTTTCTCAGCAATTTTTTAAAACTAGCAGCTGATTATTGCAGCTTTTTTTTATTTTTTTTTATTTTTACAATGTCTTAAATTATTAAACTTTACCGTAAGTTTATAATTTTTTTCTTTAAACAACGCTTTAAATTATTCGATTCGCGGGAAAAGGTATCAAATTCAAAATTCTACTATAAAAGTAGTAAACATACTTCGTGACATCACGAAAGAAATTAACCCTCCCGTACGCCATGTCACGTTTTGTCACGTTTGACCAAGACCCCCCCCTACTCCCTAATGCGTGACGTCATATGTGAACGTTCCCTTAGATACACCTGTCTACATATTTTGTCTTGATAGTTGAGAAAGCTATGCCTCATGATCAAATAAACCACAGTTCTGACTGACATGATTGAGTGTTAAAAATTCTCACAAAGGTTCTGTTGAGTTTTAATTCCTGCAGAGCCTTAGTCTGTATTTTCATCCTGATTCTAACCTACACTCTCTTTTACTTCTTCTCTGACTTTAAAATTCTATGATTCTCTTAATCACCCTCGCCTATTGCCCTTTCTATACTAGAGTTATCATGGTACCGGGTCTTCTCTGGGACCCAATTTAATCCAAGACATCTGCTTTCATTTCCCCTGATTTCTGAATGTCATGGTACCTATAGATCAGTGAGAGTTCATTTCTTGAACCAAACTCGTTCAGTGCCCTACGTCATGTAACTTTCAACGTACTAAAAAATTCGACAACTTTTAATTGAATTGACGAATTTTCTGGTATATTTAAAAAAAGACAAACCACGCAAACTTTGACTTAAAGTTGCCAATGACCCTACCTAAACGCCACTGCGCTTGCGCTACGGCAAGTCTCTTATAGGTCGAAAAAAGCGCGCTTATATAAAATGCTTAATAATAAGAAAACGTTAATAAAGCAATATAAAAATATTTTCACTATTGAATTTATTTTTTTTTGGTAATTATATTGCTTCTTAATTAAAAAAATATTAATTTACTTTATGTACTTATGTGTGTAAAAATATAATAAAATTACAATAATTATTATTATTACTATTTTTACACACTTAAGTACATTAAGTAAATTAATATTTTTTTTATTAAGAAGCAATATAATTAACAAAAAAAATAAATTCAATAGTGAAAATATTTTTATATTGCTTTATTAAGGTTTTCTTATTATTAAGCATTTTAAATAAGCGCGCTTTTTTCAACCTATAAGAGAGTTGTCGTAGCGCAAGCGCAGTAGCTTTTAGGTAGGGTCATTAGAAACTCTGCTCTGACCTTTTCTCATATAATTTCTTTCTTTATCTCATAATTCTTCCATGACATTTCTTATGATTCTTCTTTGCAAAATTGCATAATGTTCTTACTCAATGGTATTGTCACTTTAATGCTGCTAGATTTTTGGTATATACACTTCCGGCCAGATATGCTTACTCATTTTTGTCGTTTTCTTATTCACATTACCATGGAAACAGATAATAAAGAAAAGGACAGAAATGTGTAGGCATATATGGCCACGACTATCTGAATCTATGCCGGTTAAAATAAATACGATTCCTCTGTCTAACACCGCCGTTATGTTGGCATGATTCTCATAGCATTCGTGATTTCTCCAAAAACTATTGCCTGGAATTATGGATGGTCCGATGCTACTCAGGAACTATGGCGTCTGACGGTGTCAGACTGATCGCAGCAAGGAGGAGAGGAGGCTTGGAGTTTGCAAGGAAGTTTCATGATCTTCTTTTAGTGATGGTATAGATTTGGTAAAGATGGAATTCATGACGACGTTGAACACGTGCAGGATGTGCCACGTCAGATATTGTCGATGTTGCGGCGTCAAAGCGTTGAGAGTAAAAATGGGCTGTGTAGCTGTTTCGCACCCGAAACTCGAAGCAAAAAATTGTTCTGTTTAGATTCGTGTTACTCTTCCTATTGTCTGTAATTGGGCAAATTTTTTTTATTGGCACTATCTGGTTACTAATTCGCCACATAACTTCCGAGCCAGAAGAACATATTTGGTTTCAGCCTTCGTGAGGATACTATTGACTTTCTACAAACTTAAAAGCTAGTACAAAATTTGTATTGACATTCAAAATTTTTCTGTGCCGGTTATTTGAAATTCAAAATGGCAAACACATTATGAATAACAAATAATTACGCTAAAAGATTTAATCTCATAAAATTTGAATCATGGAATGTTTGTGAGGTTGCTGATCAAGTTGTTGAATCCGTTGTTAGTTCAAAAATTAAAAATTTTTTTAAAAATTTATTTACTCTCTCTGCATACGCAGGGTTCGAGACTTCTAAATACATAAATCCTTAACCTAATCGCAAAACTTAATCTAACTTAAATCTATAAGATCTATATCCGTCAATGTGCCAGGGCTTCCGTTTCTAGTTTCAATTGCCCTTTTTGGCTTCGCCCCCCAAAGAAAACATAAACAAAACGCCCACCCCTTAATTAACAACCCCTCATTCTTTCTTTTCTCATTCTCTCTAAACCTTTCATCCACTTTTCACCCTGTCCATTCTCTTCTAAAATCCAGCATACTCTTTCCCCCACTCTTTTTCCCTCATCCATTCCTCCCACACATCTATCCAACACATGCGCCCAGCTCTCTCTTTCATACCCACATATTCTACATTATTTATCAAACTCATCCATCCAATACTTACATTCTTTCATACCTTCACCCATTCTGAACCTGCACACCCTATTCTATTCTTCATATTTCTTTTTCTTCTCTAGATACCCCGGTAACCCTTCCCCTCTCACCATCCTGTACCATCTATTGTATCGCGATCCAACTATCCTTTCCCACCTTTGCTGCTTATCCTTCCTACTCCAACCATCCTTTACATCTCCTTCCACTTCACTCCATCTTCTTCCTTCCTCCATAGCCCCTCTTCTCCCTCTCTCCCATCCCGATACATCCTTCCTTCCTCTCCTTACTCCTTCTTTCACCAAAGCCCAACACGCCTGTGCCACCCTACTCCCCTTCCCCTGCTTTAGCTTTTCCTCTAACCCCATCGCTCTTCTTCTCTGCCTTATGACCAGCTTTTTCCTACCCAATTCCTCCCTTAGCATATACCCTGGACACTCTCTCTCCATCCCCATATCTCGACCCCATAACTTATAACCGACCATACCACCACATCAAACAACCAAATTCTCTTTCTCCAATCATACTTAAATCTTCTTTCCCTAATCCCCCATACTTGCTTCATCACTCTCCCCCCTTTCTCAATCCTCTTACTCACATTCAAATCCTGACTCCCATTCCATTTAAACCAATATCCCAGATGACAAAATTCACTCACTTCCTCCATGCTTTTCCCATTCATACTCCATACTTCCTTATCCCTCCCTCTTTTCTTTCTAAATCTCATGACTTTCGTTTTTTCCACATTTACCCATAAATCTCTTTCTCTCACATACAACTCAAACTCTCTCATCAACAATCTCAAACCACTCTCCTCCTCAGCCATTAATACCACATCATCTGCATACGCCAGGGTATACACTCTTCCCTTCCCTAAAATAACTCCCCCCTTCCCTCTCCTTCTCATCCTCTCCTCCAAGTCGGCCATCAACAAGTTGAATAAAACAGGGCTCAATGGACACCCCTTCCTCAACCCCCTCCCCAACCAAAAATCCTTCCCTAATTCCTCCCCTATTTTCACCCTTTCTCTTGTCTCCTCGTAGCACTCCTTCACTCTTTCAATTAAACCCTGCTCAAGCCCCAATTTTTGTTGTCCACTGTACCCATGCCCTTCCTGAATCTGGTCTGGTTGTGAGGAATACATCCCAAATCTTCCACCCTGTCCTCCAATCTCTTCCTGAGAATCTCAGCGTAAACTTTGTATCCCACCGGCATCAGCGTTACACTTCTACAATCCTCCACCTTCCTCCCACTACCCTTCTTTACTATTGGCACTATCCAGCCAGTCTTCCACTCTTCCGGCCAACCTTCACCTTCCCATACCTTGTTTATTATTTGCCACAATTCCTCCCTTACAGCCTCCCCTCCATTTTTTAAACTTTCTCCTCCTGTTGCCTTGTTCTTCTTTAATCTCCCTATTGCTGCATCCACCTCGTCCCTACTTATTCCACCCATCTCCATCTCCCTACCCCTTCTTCTCCCTTCTCCTCTTATTCTATTATCCATTCCCCCATTTAATCCCTTGAAATACTCCGTCCAATCCTCCATCTTGATCTCCCTGTTCACCCCCTTTCCCTTACCTCTTTCCCTATTAATCACCTCCCATTCTCTACCTTCTTCTATCGCCTTCTCTACCTCTTCCAAGAATCTCTCTTTTCCTTCCTCTCTTTTCCTTTTCACCAGCTTCTCATGCCTCTTATGCTTCCAGTTGTACTCTCCATCTTCCCTCTTCTCCATTCCCTATATATTCCCTCATCTCCTCTCTGCTTCTTTCACACTCCTCATCCCACCACCCTTTTCTTTCATTTTTAACTCCCACTCCCTTCATCTCTTCTCTAACTCCTTCTATTACCGCCTTCAGCCTTTTTAATCTCTCATCCACTCCCCCTTCTCCTTCCAGCTCTACGCCTTTAATATGCATCCTTCTCTCAAATTCTAACAACTTCTCTACACTACACCAATTGAGGCTCACGATAAAATAACGCGCCCGACGCTCGGACGGCCGCTCTAATTGTAGTCGGGTAGGAGTAAGCGGCCCAGAGGCGCTTACTGCTACCGGACTACCATTAGAGTAACCGTCTGAGCGTTGGGCACTCTACTTTATCGGGAGCCTCAATTCCAAAAAGCAGAGTTAAACATTTAAAAATCACTAGCCATATGTTTTGAGATTGCTTATATATTATTACTGACTAAAATTGTTTTTTTTTAAATATATTAAATCATTTTATCTAAAATATTTCCTCCTTTGAACATCCTCTCATAAAATTTAATTATAATGTTATGCATTTAAAAATGCCATTTTTGAAATTTTAATAACCCTGCTTTAATTGTAAGCGTTAAATTTATGACTAGAAAACTTAATATGAAATCACCCATATTAATAATGGTAATTTTTTAGGTGGTTCCGATAATGACGTTAATGAACAAAATGATGAACTAGAAAAGTTTGCTATTGTTTCAATAAGAACTGAAAATAATAGGAAGGTAAACATAAACTTTTCGTTCACGTACTTCTATTGATATTTTGAAAAAAATAAATAATTTATTTAGAATAATTATAAAATTTAAATAGTTATAATATTATGAAATGGTTCATATGTTCTAAATGAGCAAATATTGCTGTTAGCAAGAAATTATTGAAACACTAATTATAAAGTAACATTTACTTATCTTACTATCGTAGGTTGAAAAGATTCATTTGGGACACGATGTTTTTATCAAACATGAATCTTGGAAATTAATACAAAAAGAAAAAAAAGATTCACTTTATGTGAAAAACTTAGCGACTTGCATATGGACTCGTCAGAAACTGGCTAATAGGTGTGTGGAGTACTCAGAAGATCTTATATCAATTCCAAATAGGTCGCCAAGAAAATTACTGACACCTAAAAAGATGAAAGTAGTTGAAGGTAAGGTTATTGTCATTTTATTATATTGAAGTTTGAAATAAAATTATCTCGAATTGAAGTCTGATTACCAATTATCTTGTATAAAGTACTGTTATATTTATACTGCTATTCCTTGCAGGATGCTTTAAAAAGTATATAAATAAGAAGAATGAAGCTAAAAGGTTGAGCAAAATGAATTATTATGTGAGTCAGCAGATTGGTTATCTCAGAAGAACCCTGTATCCCGAAACGATCAGAAGTAAACATTAAAATTCTTTAATAAATACGTATATGTAATATTACATATATTTTAATTACGCAGGTCAACAAAATTACAAATTTTTCTTGGTACAGCAAATTCCAAAGTTTATTCTAGTATATTTTTTAATATTAATAACGAATCCGTAAGTGCAAAGTTAACATCAGAAAAAAGGGGGTTAAATAGCCTACAAATTGCCTTTTTAGCAAGCTTTGAATACATATAACTATAGAACAAAAGATCACCAACCTTCTACTTGTTTTTTAAGCCCAAGTAAAGCTTAATCTTTTCATTATATTCTTGCACCTTCACTTCAAGTACTGTAAGGGATTTGCGGATAATTAAAACAAATAAAAGAACATTTAATACATATATTTAAATAACCAGAGTTAATATACAAATTTACACGTTTCGCACGCAGAAGGGCAAGGAGAGACTGACTCATCGCATTTTCCCCAACCACAAGTATTTCCCCGCTTTAGGTATTTCCCCGCTTAGAAGTACTTTCCTGCTTGGACCGAGCTACCGAAGTAAATCGTCGTACATGTGACCACTCCTTACAGTACAGTCAAATCTGGATAAGTGGGAATCCTCCTTAAGTGAGACTGTTTTGTAGTCCCTGCACAAGTAGCGCAAAATAATGTAAAAAACCTCTATAAATGGGAGCTGTTACCTCTATAAGTGGAACTGATTTTTAAAAATATTTCCTCTATAAGTGGAAGTCCACCTCTATAAGAGGTATGCTCCCTCTGTAAATGAGACTTTTTCTAACTTTACCTTTATAAGAGGATTTTTATTGAAATTTTAATTACGAATAAACCTCTTTAAATGGAACTTGTTTTAAAAAAACCTGAAGAAATATAAAACTGGGTAAGCTAGACCCGGGTGTCGGGCGAACAGTTAACTACAAGATATTATAACCTTTTATTTTATCGCTAGAGGATTAGCAAAGTTTACCAAAATAAAGTGTTCAAAAACGCGAATTTTAGAAACTTTAACCCATTTTTTCTCAAAACCTAAAACTGATGATAATTTTTCACTTACGGATTCGTAATCAACATGAAAAAAATCATGAAAAAATCTATCGAAAACAGCCTTGACATTTGTTATTCCAAAATCAGTGTTATCAAGTGTTAAATATTCCAACTAATTAACTAATAATATTTTAATAGAAAAAGAATAATTTTTTATTTTCAGGAAAGAAAATACCAGAAGCCTCTTTCTGTAGCAGTGTGGCCTAGCGCTTCGAATTATTATTATTATTAATATTAAAATTATAATTAATTTTGATTAATTATATTTATTATTTATTTTTTTTTGATTATTAATTATATTATTAATTATATTATATATATTATTAATTATATCCCCATTTATTAAATTCAAATAAATTCATTTACTTTTTGCCAATTCATGACTATTGTTGTATAAAAACCTCAAGACGTCTATCAAATCTGTTGAAAAAAATCTATTTTTTTCAAATCTAAACTTACATTTAATATGTGATTAAAACCGTAAGATAAGAAGAATTTAATACAGTCGACTCTCGATAATTCGAAATTGAAACGCCTGTACTGTGAGTTCGAATTATCGAGAATTTCGAATTATCGAAATTCGAATTAAACATCGTAAAACTATAGAAAGCTGCAAGTATTTCGAATTGTCGAATGCTTATTCCTTTATTTTAAAGCTGAGCAATAGTAGCATAGACATAAAAATAATAATAAAAACAATATTAAAACAGTATTATTAAACATTAAAATAACTTATTATTTTCGTCTAATTTTTTTTTGTTTAATTTCCATATTTAAAGTAAATTCTTCTAATGTTTGTAAAGCGAATAAAACAGAGTCTGCTACAATCTCCTGACCTTCAACAAATAGTTTCAATTTTTCAACATAATTTGATGCTTGTGATACTGCAGGGATTTCTTTTTTTTCTATTTCACCTGCTTCTTGTTCTTCATCTGATGACTCATCTTTCCGAATTTTCTTATTCCAAACTTCAGCAACAATCTCATTGTCAGTCATACTTCCGAATGTGGATAAACTTTCATCAACACTCAAATATTCGTCGTATTTAATTTTTTTCGTTATTTCTGTCCAAAAAGTGTCAATAGATGTATCGTTTAACAAAAAATTTATTTCAGGCTCCACGTATGGAAAGAATCCAGCCTTAGCAAAGCAATTATTTATTGTTGTTGATTATACTTTCTGCTAAGCAGTTTTCAGTAATCTACTAGCGACTAGGTAATCTATCTTAAAATTTTTATTAGAGTTCATCGATGCTAAAAGATTCATAACAATCTGTTTTCTATAAAAATGTTTTAAATTAAATAATGTAAACAAAAACATGGTATTGATACGTAACAGGCGAAGGAAAGAATTTCGAATTATGGAAAAGCGATTCATGAAGATTTCGAATTATCAAGCGGTTTTAACATTGCCTGCCATATACATGCGCCTGCTTGAAAAGCTCCAAAATTTCGAATTATCGAAAGATGCAAATTTACTGTTTCGAATTAACGAGAGTTTTTTACATTGGTTAAGATACAAATGGCAAACGCCTGTCCAATAACTTCGAATTAACGAAAATTTCGAATTATTGAACTTCGAATTATCGAGAGTCGACTGTACTTCTAAAATTATTCTTCTGGGAAAAATCAAGAAAAAAACAAATTTACGTCTTCTAGGAATATTATATAGGTGAGATGGTGTTGAATCTCGATCATTGGTATTGTACGACTAAAAAATATTACATTTTCTATGAATCCCTTCAATGAGAACATCCTCCATAAAAGCAAAAATGTTGCGTCCACTTTTCTGTCCTGACCTAATAGCAGCATTTAAAAAAGTAACTTTATTTTATCAATACACAGAAAAAATTGGAACTCATTTTGAGCTTGCTGGATTCATTTTTATTGCAACTCAAAATGAGCCAATACTAAACGACGTAGACGGTGGAGCCACCAAATTGGTCCATTCTTGTTGCGAATCAAAATGAACAGATTCTGTCGGCATATTTTAATTAAAGGGTTTTTCTGTGTAGTTATTCTAGGGTTTTAAGACCTGTTGAAACTAAAAATTTTGTTAAAGTTTAAAAATTCCAAAATTTTGACCAAAAATTTAAACTTAAATCTGGGCAAAAATATTTGCTCATAGGTTTTTAGGATAGCTGAAATCAAATCTTGAATCAAAATTTAAAACTGAAAAATTACGTGTTCATTTAAAGAATCTTTTTAGGGTGTTCTCAGAGCAGTTAAATTAAAATTTTTGTTTTCTTCAACTGCTTCATTAAAAATGGTTATTCATCAAAATTATAAGAGAAAGAACAAATGTTCTGATTGCACGCAAAAATCTAAAATGAGAAAAAAATGATTACTTTTAAGTTTCTTATAGAATAACACTCAAAAAAGCGAAAAAGAAAAAATAATCGCGAAGTTACAAGCCCAAGCACGTAAGAAACTAGACATAAGAAACAAAAATTCTCGAAAAAATGAATTCAAAAAGTGAAACAAAATTACACACGTGAAAATAAATTAAAAACTAAATTTCAAGTCTAAAATCGTTGCGAAATTACGGCGATGATAAAAAGAAATATTTTAAAGACTAAAATTCTTTAAAAAAGATACACTGAACACGAAATGCAAACAATTTTTCAAGTTTAAAATCTTTGCGGAATTAAACGCCTGAAATAAAAAATGGAAAAAAATTCAAATTTGAAATCCTCGCGGAATCACGCGCGGAAAACTAATAATGAAAAGAAAACCTTAAAAGTTTAAAATGCTGTTAAAAAAATTCACACAGAAAATGAAAAAGTAATTTTTTCAATTCTAAAATTCCTCGTGAAAGAAAGAAAAAAAAGAAAACGTGAAGAAGGAGGAATGAAAAAATTCGAAATTTTAGACTTATAAAAAGGATAAAAATATTTGATTGGGCCTAAAATCCTTGAAAAATTACATGCTAAATGCTTACAATGCAAAAAATTTTTATTTTTAGAATTTTCGAAAAAATGAGCACGAAAAACGAAAATTAAAAGAATGTTGAAGTCTAAAATTCCGTACGAAATTATACGCGTTAAATAAAAAAATAAAAAAAATTTGAAGTAAAAAAATCCTCGAGGAATTACATGCATATTACTCGCGTAAAAGCCCAAAACTAGTCGTGTATTTACATGCGGAATCCTCGCAAATTTCCTCGCGGAAATCTGCGTGTATTTTTTTGATAGG